>NC_092419.1:84204303-85553678 GCF_040894005.1 Engystomops pustulosus
CAGTGGAAGAAGAGCAGCGGATCCCGGGACAGCGTATCTCCCGACAAGTAAGCAGATGTGCAGAACATCTGCAATCTATTCTTCACTGTGTTTTTCACTTAAATGATCCTGTGTTCACTGTTTTTATTCTATTCTTCACTGTTCTTCACATCTGTTAACTTGTCGGGAGATAATATACGCGCGGAACAGTGAAGAATAGATTGCAGATGTTTGCATACATCTGATCACTTATCAGAAGACATTCTTTTTCAATTAATTAACACATTTTATTCCCGAACCATGGTCCCTTTGAAAAATGCTCGAGTCTCCCATTGACTTCAATGGGGCTCGTTATTCGAGACGAGCACTCGAGCATCTGGAAAAGTTCGTCTCGAATAACGAGCACTCGAGCATTTTAGTGCTCGCTCATCTCTAGTAATAATATCATTTTAGTAACTGCTATTCTACCTAGCCAAGAGATTGGATAGTTAGAGAAAGAGTGAACATCCTTTTGTAACTGCTCTATAAGGGAAGAAAAGTTAATTGAAGTAATGTTTTTTAAGGGATAAGTAAGTGATATTCCCAGGTATGGTAATTTATCTTTAACCCATGTATATGGGAATTTAGCTTCAATTATTTCTTTAGAAGTTTGGGATATTCCCATGTTCAGAATGAAGGATTTTGACTCATTGACTTTATAGTAGCTCACTGAACTAAATTCACTAATAATTTGGGATACATGAAATAGGGAATTTTCCGGGGACGTCAAACAGATGATTACATCGTCCGCGAACAGACCTATTTTGTGATTTATGGGTCCTATTTGGATCCCTGTTATATGTGGAGAGTTCCTTATTTGTTGTGCAAAAGGTTCCATCATAAGAGCAAAAATTAATGGTGATAGTAGACACCCTTGCCGTGTTCCATTTTTTATTTTGAAGTATTTTGATACAGAGCCTGACGTGTAAACCCTTGCTGTTGGGTTATTATAGAGAGGTTCTGGTAGTAAAATAAATTGCTGTGGTAACCCAAATTCTTTCAAAGTTTCCCTCATATATGACCAATGAATCCTGTCAAACGCCTTCTCTGCATCCAAGGATAGAAGCAGAGAAGGCGTTCGGGCCGCCTCTGCTTTTGCTATAATATTAACCCCTTAACGCTGAAGCCACTTTTCACCTTCCTGACACGGCCCATTTTTAAAAATCTGACATGTGTCTATTTAAGTGGTTATAACTTTGGAACGCTTTAACATACCCAGTTGATTTTTAGACTGTTTTTTCGTGACACATTGTACTTCATGTTGGTTGAGAAATTTAATCAATATGTTTAGTATTTATTTATGAAATAAATGGAAATTTGGCAAAAATTTTGAAAAAAACAATGTTTTCCAAATTCAAAATTTTCTACTTTTTGGAAAGTTGGTAATATCACTAAAATAACTTGATAACTAACATTTTCCATATGTCTGCTTTAACTTGGCATCATTTTTCAAAAATCTTTTCCTTTATTTAGGATGTTAGGAGGCTTATAACTTTAGGTGCAATTTTTCAGATTTTCACGAAAATCATCAAAACCTACTTTTGGAGGGTCAGTTTAGTTAGAAGTGACTTTATAAGGCCCACATGACAGGAAACCCCCACAAATGACACCATATTAGAAACTACAGCCCTCAAAATATTCAAAACAATCTTTGGTAATTTTGTTAACCCTATGAGCGTTTCATGAGGGTGAAAGATAAATGAAAGTGAAATTACAGAAATGTAATTTTATCTTACTGTAGATTCATTGAACACTAAAATTTGCACCTTCACAATGGGTTAAAAAGGAAAATGCATTTTACCATGTTTAGGGCAATTCCTCCTGAGCATGCCAATACCCATTTTGTCACTGTACCCTGCTGTACGGGCACAGGGGGGCACTTGGAATGGAAAGAGCGTTGTTTCATTTTAGGAGGGCAAATATGGCTGAAAAAGTTTTTATATGACAGGATGCATTTGGAGAGCCATAATGGTACCAAAACAGAGGAAAGCCCCAAAATGAGACACCATTTTGGAAAGCACACCCCTTAGAGAGTTTAGCAAGGTGTAATTTGTGTATTTGCCCCAACAGGTGTTTGATTCAATTAGGCCCCAAAAGGGAAAAAAGGTGAAAATTTTCTCAAAAAAGTCACCTTTACCCCAAATTTTTGTAAGCCACAAGGGATAAAAGATGAAACAACCCCCATAAATGTGTAAAACTACTTCTCCTAAGAACAGAACTGCACACTTTTGCATATAAAGTGTTGTATGGGTGCACAGTAGGGCTCAGAAGGGAAAGAGGGGCTTTGGCCTTTTAGAAGCCAGATTTGACAATCATCCTTTACATGTGTCAGGATGCATTTGGAAAGCCCTAGTGGTACCAAAACAGAGGGGAACCCCAACAAGTGTCACCATTTTGGAAAGTGCACCCTTTGGAGAATTTAGCAAGGTGTAATATATGTATTTTCCCCTACAGGTGTTTGCTTCAATTAGGTCCCTAAAAGGAAAAAGATGAACATTTTCCCATAAAAGTCACTTTTACGGCTAATTTTTGTATCCCATAAGGCATTAACCCCTTAAGGACGGAGGGTTTTTCGGCTAATTTCTCGCTCTCCAACTTCAAAAATCCATAACTTTTTCATTTTTCCGTGTACAGACCTGTGTGAGGGCTTATTTTGTGCGTCACAAATTTTACTTTCCCGTAATGTTATTTATTTTAACATGCCGTGTACTGCGAAGCTGAAAAAAAATTCCAAATGTGGAAAAATTGAAAAAAAACCGCACGTCACGTTCTTGTGGGCTCAGTTTTTACGGCTTTCACTTTTCGCTACAAATAACACGCTTACTTTATTCTTTGGTTCGGTGCGATCGCGGTCATACCAAATTTATACAGGTTTTATTGTGTTTTAATACATTTTCAAAAATTAAACGAATGTGTACAAAAAAGAAAAAATTTTTTGCCATTTTCTGACGCTAATAACTTTTTCATACTTTGGCGCACGGAGATGTGTGAGGGGTCATTTTTTGCGAAATGATGCGACGTTTTCATTGCTACCATTTTGAGGTCTGTGCGACATTTTGATCATTTTTTATTTCATTTTTTATGTTATGTAAAAAGGTGTAAAAGTCGCATTTCGGACATTTGGGCACCATTTCCCGCCTCGGAGGTCACCGCCGGCCGTAACCGTTTTTATATTTTGATAGATCGGGCATTTTGGGACGCGGCGATACCTAATATGTCTGTGATTTTTACTATTTGTTATGTTTTATATCCATTCTAGGGAAAGGGGGGTGATTTGAACTTTTAATATTTTATTAATTTTTTTTATTTTTTAAACTTTTTTTTTTCTTTTTTTTTTCACTATTTTTTAGACCATCTAGGGTACATTAACCCTAGATGGTCAGATCGCTCCTACCATATAGTGCAATACTACAGTATTGCAATATATGGCATTTTTGCAGGTCATACATTACAATGAGCCACTGGCTCATTGTAACGAACCTGCATAAACCATGTAGCCTCGTGTCAAAAGAAGACCCGAGGCTACCATGGTAACCGATCGCCGCCCCCCGATGACGTTCGAGGCGGCGTTTAGAGGGTTAATAGCCGCGATCGGTGCAAGGTTATTAGCGGTGGGTTTTTTGTGCAAAATGCAAAAACCCCCACCTCTGTATGAAGAGGACTCAGCCCGTGAGCCCTCTTCATACATCCCTTATACCTCTGCGCCGTAGAGCTACGGCGCAGAGCGTTAAGGGGTTAAAGATGAAACAACCCCAAAAAATGTGTACTAGCATTTCTCCCGAGTATAAAATTTCCCCACACATGCAAATAAAATGTTGTATGGGTACGCAGTGAAGCTCAGAAGGGAAAGAGGGGCGTTGGCCTTTTAGAAGCCAAATTTGACAGACATCCTTTACATGTGTCAGGATGCATTTAGAGAGCCGTAGTGGTACCAAAACAGAGGGGAACCCCAACAAGTGTCACCATTTTGGAAAGCACACCCCTTAGAGAATTTAGCAAGGTGTAATATGTGTATTTGTCCGTAAAGGTGTTTGATTTCATTAGGACTTAAATAGGAAAAAGGTAAAATTTTCCTATAAAGGTCATTTTACCCCTAATTTTTTATAGCCACAAGGGATAAAAAAAATGTAATAACCCCCCAAAATGTGTAAACCTATTTCTCTCAAGTGTATAAGTACCCCACATGTGTATATAAAATGTTGTATGGGCGCACAGTAAAAGGAAAGGGGGATGTTTGCCTTTTAGAAGCCAAATTTGACAGAAATGTTTGACATGCATTTGGAGAACCCTAGTGGTATAAAACGGATAAGAATCCGAAAAGTGACCCTAATCTTTGAATGCACACCCCTTAGAGAATTTTGCAATGTGTAATATATGTATTTGCCCCTACAGGTAAATGATCCAATTAGGCCCTAAACATAAAAAAGGTAAAAATTTTCCTATAAATGTCACTTTACCCCTAATTTTTGTAAGCCACAAGGGATAATATATTAAATAACCCCAAAAAAGGTGTAAAAATATTTCTCCCGAGTGTAGAAGTACCCCACATGTGCATATAAAATGCTTTATGGGCGCACAGTAGAGGAAAAGAGGGATGTTTGTCTTTTAGAGGCCAAATTTGACAGAAATCCTTCACATGTGTCAGGATACATTTGGGGAGCCGTAGTGGTACCAAAACAGAGGAAAACCCGAAAAGTGACCCTAATTGTTGAATGTACACCCCTTGGGGAATTTAGCAAGGTGTAATATGTGGTGTAGTGTAATACACGTGGTGAAATTAGCATTTTGAACATATAGGTGGTTTCCAAATATGATGTGCAATGGAGTCCAAGATGGAAATTTCAATTATTTCTGGAAAGTTCAGTGCCCGTTATGTGGCGCCTGTTATGAAATAATGGAGGGTTATAGGGAGCATCGTAACCTAACAGTTGTTACAATTATTCATTTTACTGAAATGAATTCACAACAGGTTGGGCGTGAATTGTGAATGTGTTGCGTATAAGGAGGTGGAATATACCAGGGGCACAACTAAACTTTTGTCACTCTGGAGTTGTCGCAGGTCTCTTAGTAGTATGTAGTGTCCATCCTAAATCCTCTTTTGGAACAGACTCTTTATTGAGTCCTACCTTTAGAAGCAGCAGAATTCACCGGGAAAATGCTGTCCTGGCAAAACACAGGAACATCTAAACCAGAGGTACTGGGCCCCGTCCTTTTTGTCCCAATATTAGTTTCCTAATATCTTCCTCTTGAAAACGGAGAAATGATACGGCAGGACCTGCACATTGGAACAGCTCGTAAGAGTTGTACAGCGTAATCTGTACAATGTGCACGGCCAGCGCTTTTGTACCAAATCTTCGTTTTTCGTAAGGAAATTATCGCCAAGTGTTGCTCTTATTCACCCTAGCGATGCCCATTGTGACGAATACTGCTGCTTTTGGCTGGACCACATCGACCAGCCAATAACAGCAAACATGGACAGAGGGGGCAACAAAACCCCTCTGAACCACAAGGCACAATTGGTGGCTGTCAGGAACAGCCGCCACCCTGCCCCGATCACCGTGTCTACAGACATGGTGATCGGTATTACTGACGTCATAAGTAAATTCGCTGCTATTGGCTGGTCTGAATTGATGAGCCAATAGCAGCGATCATGTGGGTGGGGCGTAACCCTTCTGTTCCATGGGGCAGGATGGATGGCCGTCAGGAACAGCCGCCATCTTGCCCCGATCACTGTGTCTGAACCGTGTTGGCAAGTCACTACCCTCCGCACCGTTCTATAACAACGTGTGTTGGGAATAGGCTATACAATCTTTATTTTTTAAGCAATTTAGACAAATAAGGGTTTATTTTTTGCGAGACGAGATGCACTGTAAAAAAACTTCATTTTAGTGGGTTTTTAGCTTATTGAAGCAATTTTATTAACTTTTTACGTGTGGAGGAAAATAAAATCATCAATTCTTGTTTTGGATTTTTAGCATTTTTTTGGGGGGGTATTCACTGTAGCATAACAATAATATATTATCTATATGCTACGGATCACTACGGTTACGGTGATACCTCATTTATATAGTTTTATTTTATATTTGTCCAATTTTATTGAAGGAAAACTAGAATAGAAAAAATTGCATTTGTTTTAGTATTGCCATTCTTATAGCGGCATAACTATAGTATTTTTTGGTTGACGGAGCTGGTTGTGAGCTTATTTTTTGTGTGACAAGTTGTTCTTTTCAGTGGTATCATTTTGGTGATTGTAACTTTTTCGGATCACTTTTTAGAACATTTTTTGTAAAGCAATTTGATAAAAAGTTTTAATTTTTGTTTTTTTTTTTTTTTTACCACATTCACCAAGCGGGTCCAATTTTGGTTAGGATTTATTGTACAGATTGTTACGGACACAGCGATACCAAATAAGTGGGTTTTTTTTTGTGATTTAGTGTTTTTTATGCTTTATTACTTGTGTAAAGGGAAATGTGGTGTTTGGGGGGACTTTCACTTTCTTTTATTATTTATTTTTATTTAAAAAAAAGCTTTATTTTTTTTTTTTTACTTTTTTTACAGTTACTGACATCTAAGCTTGAACAAGTGATCTTCTGAACACTTGTTCAAGCTCTTTTACAGGTTACACAGTGCAATACAGATGTATTGCACTGTGTAATGTAAGACACTGAGCTTGCTGCGCATGCCCAGTGTCTTACAGCCGGGTCCTGCCAGGAGGCAGGGACCCTGCTACTGGATGAAGATTGCGCTGCCCCAGGCACCGGCAGTCCCGGGGCTGCGATCGGAGGAGCGGACCCCCCCAGTAAGCGCCACGACGGGGGGGGGGGATTGACTTTAACTTAACGCCGCGGTCAGCGGTCAGAAATCTCCGATCGCGGGTGTTAGAGGCGGGTGTCAGAAGCTTGACGTACTAGTACTGCATTTTGCGGGAACGCACCTCCGGCCATGCAGTACTATTACGTCAAATGTCGGGAAGGGGTTAATGAAACGTCTAGATGCATCCACCGTCTGACGTCCTTTGACAAACCCCACCTGGTCATAGTGGACTATGGTTGGTAAAATATCTACTAATCTATTTGTAAGTATTTTTGCATATACCTTTAAGTCAGAATTTAATAGTGAAGTGGGTCTAAAATTAGCTGGATTTTTAGTTGGTTTTCCTGGTTTTGGCAGTGTTATAATTATTGCTTCTAACATTACGTTTGGAAAATGCTACATTTTAAAAATACTGTTAAAGCTTTTTTCCATATGTGGAATGAGGAGATTTTGGTTTTTTTTATAAAAATTATTAGTGAGTCCATCTGGCCCCGGTGCTTTGTTAAGTTTTAATGTGCCAATCGTGTCTCTAATTTCTTCTTCTGTGAATGGTTTAGTTAAAGATGGTATATCTTTTTGTGAAACGGTAGGAAGATTTGCTTTTTTTAGGAATTTTTTAATATCATCTATGGTTGGTTGGGGTGTCTTGACATCTTTATGTAAATTATATAGCGATGAATAGTAGTCAGCAAATTCATTAGCTATACCCTGCGGATCCATTATTTTATTGTTGTTAGGGGAGATTACCGTATATATGGAATCTTTGTTTTTTGTATTTGTATCTTTAGTTGTTTGGCTAATAATGCCCCTGACTTATTACCCTGGTTCATTTTTAATCTTTAAATTGCCAATTCATGTTTGAAAGTGTTAATGGCATGCAGTTGGTTCTGAAGTGCTGATATATTTTTTGTCCTTTCGTGGGAAAATGAAATTTTATTTCATCTATGCAGTTCAGCTAATTCTTTGTTAATTAAAAATGTTTGCTTGTTTCTAATCTTCTTCTCGTGTGCTGCTATACACATATGGCTGCAATGGCCTCTGAGTTTTTGAAGGCACACCAGAATTTACTCTGTGACATAGATTGGCAATTATTTTGTTCAAAGAACTCTTTAATGTAGGAAATAGTCTGTTCTGTATATTTTTTATTCTGTAGTAAATAATTATTTAATCTCCACAAAGCATTGGGTGAGGTGTTATATTGTTCGTTGATTTTTATTGAAATTGGGGCATGGTCTGACCATGAAATTGTATGTATGTTAGAATTAAGTACTCTATGTAGTAAATACTTATCTGTGAGAAAGAAATCTATCCTTGAATATATTTTGTGTGGATGGGAATAGAAGGTGAAATCCCTGTCTAGGGGATGTTGGGCCCTCCATACATCAAATATTTTGTATTTGTGTAATAGGTCTGGTAAGAAAGGGGGGTTAAGATTACTTCTCTGAAAAGTGGAGTCTACTGTCGGCCAAATTGTAGAGTTGAAGTCCCCAACTATTATACTAGAATTTTGCCTAATTTTTTGTATTTTTGTTAGAATTTTTTCTATGAATTTTTTTTGTTTTTTGTTGGGGGCATAAATTGTTATTAGGGAGTATGTTATATTGTTTATTGTGCAATTTAATATAATGTATCTTCCTTCTTTGTCAATTATTGAATTATTTAATTAAAAGAGAGTGTATTCCTAATGGCAATGGCTACTCCTCCTTTTTTGTTAGGTGCGGGAGCTGCAAAAATGTGTGAGTAGTTCTTATGTTTTAATCTGATCAGGTCATTTTCTTGTAAATGAGTCTCTTGAAGGCAGAGAATATCCGCTTTATGAATTTTGGCCTCTTTCCATACTAAAGATCTTTTAACCCCTTAATGACTTGGCCTTTTTTAGTTTTTTCACTTCCATTTTTCACTCCCCACCTTCAAAAATCTATAACTTTTTTATTTTTCCACATAAAGAGCTCTGTTATGGCTTATTTTCTGCGTAACAAATTGCACTTCGTAGTGGCGGTATTTAATATTCCATGGTGCGTACTGGGAAGCAGGAAAAAAATTCCAAATGCAGTGAAAATGGTGAAAAAACACATTTGTGCCGTTTTCTTGTGGGCTTGGATTTTACAGCTTTCACTGTGTGCCCCAAATGACATGTCTACTTTATTCTTTGGGTACGATTATGTGGATACCAAATTTGTATAGGTTTTATAATGTTTTCATACATTTAAAAAATTAAAACCTCCTGTACAAAAATTTTTTTTTTGATTTTGCCGTCTTCTGGCGGCAATAACTTTTTCATACTTTGGTGTACGGAGCTGTGGGTGGTGTCATTTTTTGCTACTTTTGATGGCGTTTTCATTGCTATCATTTGTAGGACTGTGCGACCTTTTGATCACTTTTTATTAATTTTTTTATATTTTCCAAAATGGCAAAAAAATTTCATTTTTGACTTTGGACGCTATTTTCCGTTACGGGGTTAAACGCAGCGAAAAACCGTTATTATATTTTGATAGATCGGACATTTTCGGACGCGGTGATACCTAATGTGTTTATGATTTTTACTGTTTATTAATATTAATATCCAGGGCCGGATTAAGGGTGGTGGGGGCCCCTGGGCGCAATGTTTTTTTCAGCCCCCTCTAGTATGTAGCCTACCAGCCCGCTATAGTATACAGCCTTCCAGCCCCCTCTAGTATATAGCCTGCCAGACCCCTGTAGTATATAGCCTGCAGCCCCCTGTAGAATACAGCCAGCAGCCCCCTGTAGAATACAGACAGCAGCCCCCCGTAGTATATAGCCTGCAGCCCCCTGTACTATACAGCCACCAGCCCCCTGTAGAATTTAGACGCCTGTCCCCTGTAGAAAATGGGCACAAAATAATAAACTTCATACTTACCTCACCTTCCCTTCCAGTGATCCCACTATGCTGCAGGCACTTCCCCGCTCTTCAGACAGCCGCCGGCCACTGAAGACACAGCTGCCATCACTCTGGGAGATTGCTGATGCACTGTTTTGGCAGCAGCATGTAGTGATCGGACACCGACAGCGTGACGTCATCACTCACTGCCGGCGTCCCATCACAAACTGCTGCCGTCAGTGCATCGGTGATCTCCCCCAGCGATGGCAGCTTTGACAGTGATATCCTAGATCCCTATGTGCGAGGCGGGCGGCCACGGGCAATTGCACATCACACTCACACACAGTCAGCGACTCAGAAACTGACTGACTGTCAGAAACTGGTGGGGGCCCCTTAAAAAGTAAAAGTGGTGGGGGCCCCGGGGCTCGAGCCCCAGGAGCCCCTCCTTTAATCCAGCCCTGTTAATATCAGTTCTAGGGAAAGGGGGGTGATTTAAATTTTTAGGTTTTTTTATTATAATTTTTTTTTTTTTTTAACTTTTTTTAACTTTTACTTTTACTATTTTTCAGACTCCCTAGGGTACTTTAACCCTAGGTTGTCTGATCGATCCTACCATATACTGCCATACTGCAATATGGCAGTATATGGGGATTTTACTCCTCATTCATTACAATGTGCTGATAGCACATTGTAATGAATGGGTTAAAACGAGACAGCTTCGAGACACCTCCGAGAGGCCCGAAGCTGTCATGGCAACGGATCACCGCTCCCCGTGACGTCATCGGGGAGTGATGATCCGCGGCAAGATGGCGGCGCCCATGCGGCGCCATCTTTCTGAAGCCTCCGGCAGCATTGCCGGCGGCGATCGTAGTGAAAGCACCCGCGATCGGTGCTAGCACCGATCGCGGGTGTTACCGGCAAGCCTTTGCTGCAATATGTAGCAAAGACTTACCGGCTATGGAGAGGGCTCGGCCCGCGAGCCCTCTCCATGCACCCGGACCCGGCGCGCGCCGTACTAGTACGGGGGGTTAAAGGGCGTGAAGGGGTTAAAAGGCGAGTTTAGACCCTTTGCATTAATTGATAGTATATTGAATACCATTTCTAATTAATATTGATTTTGTGGATTGATCTCATAAAGGCCAAAATATTGGGTATGTATTTTGTATAGAGTTTCACTATTGTAGCGTGTGTGCTAATATGTGGAGGATGGGCAATTATACAATAAAACAAAAACCGAAACAATGCGATGGTCAATGTAGGGACCAAAAACAATATTTTAAGTGTGTACATAGATGTTTTGTATCGGGGACTTGGGTTGTCCAGATTACCAGAGCAATTATGTTCTGTGGCTGGGGCTTAGGCCATTAAAGTGAATTTAAGGTAGCCCACACCGCCAGATCCAGAACATAAGTGTAGACGAGCACTTAAATGGTTAACATAATATATATAAGGGAAGGGGGGGAGAGAAGGAATAAAAAAGAAGAAAAACATTCTAACAATATATGAAAGAATTATCCATAGAAAGATCGCATGTGGTTATGAGGTAAGGTGTAGAGATTAAGGCCCTCTTGTGGCCAATGTATGTAAAAGGCACATATTTTTTACATCTCACCCCAGTCACAGTTTTCCTTTTACGGTGCGACACGGTGATCCATTCTTCTGTTAAGCGTTGTTTTCGTTGTTTGGAGCTGGAGTATCTTCTTCTGAAGTGAGATCCCACTCTTTACACATTTTAATAGCTTCTTCTGATGAATTTGCTATGTGCTTATATCCGTTCTTTGTAATTATCAATTTAACAGGGAATCCCCATTTGTACGGCACGTTGTTAGTGCGTAGTAATTTTGTGCTATGAATGAATTCTCTTCTTCTTGAGAGAGTTGCGGCAGAGAGATCTGTAAAAAAAGTAATATTTTGGAATCTTTCAGGTAGCTGTACCTTAGTACGTGAAATCTCCATTAGCTTTTCTTTTATGTGAAAGAAATGAATTCTTGCCATCACATCCCTTGGCACGGATTGCGGAAGCGACTTGGGGTGGGTAGACGGTGCACTCTATCAATTGTTAAATCACACTCTGATGCATCCGGTATCATACAAGTGAACATATCAGTCAGAAAGACATGCAGTTCGTCTGTTTTGACGTTTTCTGTGATTCCTCTAAATCTAATATTGTTCCTCCTGGAATGGTCTTCCATGTCAGCAATTTTATTTTTGAGGGTTGTTATTTCATCCTCTACAGAATTGGCGACATCAACTATTTTGTTGTGCGCAGATGTTATTTCCGCCATTTTGTTTTCTATGTGAGTGGTTCTATTACCCAGACCTACTATTTCCTGGTGTAAGTTGGAGAAAACTGATTGCAGATCAGCTTGAGTAGATACTTTTAGATCAGTAATTAAAGCTCTCATCAAATTCTCTGTAACAGGAGTTCTCTGTGAAGTTTGAGAGCTGTCTTGTGGTATGAATGATACTGTTATGTCCTGTTCTCTATCTCCTCTCCCTTTCCCCTTTTTACTTAAAGAGAACCCGTCATGCAAAATAACCCCCCTAAACTAAATATATTTTCATAAACTGCCATTAGAGAGCATTGCCTCTGTCCCTTCATTGTCCCTCTACATGCCTGTAAACCTAAGCAATGAGGTCCTAAAGCTGTATGCAAATGACCTGTGAAATGTCCAATGAAGCATTAGCATATTCAAGCCGTCCACCTTATTCATGAGTGGGAGGCACAGCCACACCCCCAGTGCATGACTGACAGCCTGTATAATGATGTGAGGCTGTATAATGATGTGCTTCCTGGTGCTGGTGGCCACGCCCCCTGCAGCCTGTGTGCGCATGTGTGTGTGTTTAGGAGAGATACAACAGCTCCAGGCAGCCATGTTATAGCAGAACATGTCAGATTCATGTGTAGCTGATGTCTGTGTCTCTCACCTGTATATTAGGAGGATGCAGCATGTCAGCAGATGCAGCACAGATACCAGCAATACTTTACTATACATTACACACAGACATGAGCAGGGGGAGGAGAGGGGAGGGGTAACAGGGGTGACATCACTGCCTCTGACCATGTGACCAGCCTCATTTACATGATAAAGAATAGATGATTTTACAATGAATAATGTATGAAATAACTAGATAAAGGCTGGGATGGGATCCTTGTGAGCTGCTCCAACAGGTAGAGGTGACAGGACAAGTGACAAAGACCTGATGACAGGTGTCCTTTAAGGCTTTCAGGCTGCTATTTGAGGAGGAGGAGGCTTGAGCTGCAGCTACAGATTTAGCAGAGACAATACTTGCCCGGGGATGAGCTGGAGGGAGTCAGCGCTGCATTCAGGCTTAGTGGAGACAATCCTCTACTTTGCAGAAGGAGCTCTTCTCGTTGCTCCACGCTGGTGCCGGCGCCATTTCGTGGAGACCGGAGTGCGGGCTTGAAGGAGGAGAGCTTCGCTGGGCTCTTTTTAGCTCGTTTTTTTACTGCCCTCGATGCTGGGGACTTCTTCTCTCCTTGCTGTGCAAGGTAAGGCTGGATCCGACGGGGGGATATCGCGCTGTGCCGCTGTAACAAGGCTTCGGCCCCGGAGCTACCCGCTTATGCGTCCAGCTCCATGCGCCGCTAGACCACGCCCCGATATGCTGTCGTATCTTATACTGCTTACCCTTGATGGCTGATTCTATATGTTTTGAAGGGGACATATATTTACAACACTTGCACACACTGTGCCCACATTTATATGACCCAGATGTCGTGAGCCAATGGGGTTTTTTTTACATCATCACTACAGAAAAAACTTGGTGATAGCTGCATGCCTAATGTAGGTGCGTTTCTAGCTACAAATGTGTCCAGGATGCTCGCCAGCTTGGTATCAGTTTGCAAGATAGGAATATGTTTTTTAATTATTTTTGGCACTTTATGAAATTGGGGACTATATTTTGTAGAAAAGACAATCGAGAATTTCTTATTCATCTTATGTACTGGCATTGTTACTGATTGTTGTTTGTCCTTATGGACAAGGTCCGCTCTGGGGATATCAGATACTATCTTACTAGCTTTCTGCAACATCCAAGCAGGATATTTTCTTTTTTTTTAGATTTTTACATGTTTTATCCTGTTCCTTCCTATAGGTGAGTTCACCTGAACAATTTCTTTTTGCTCTGATCAGCTCACCAACAGGTATGTTTTTGATTACTGATTTTTGATGACATGAGTCTACTCTCAGAATGGAGTTAGTAGCTGTGGGTTTAACATAAGGAGAGATATGTACTACATCCCTGCTTGTTAAAACTATGTCCAGAAAATTAATTTGCTGTTGTTGAAGGGAAAAAGTAAACTTGAGATTCATAGTATTTGAATTCATGTAATCTACAAAATGTGCTACATTTTCTTGTGGACCTTTCCAGATAAACAGTTGGTCATCTATAAACCGCCCATACCATTCAATCTGATCCAGATATGGGTTAAGATTAGAGATGAGCGAGCACTAAAATGCTCGGGTACTCGTTATTCGAGACGAACTTTTCCCGATGCTCGAGTGCTCGTTTCGAGTAACGAGCCCCATTGAAGTCAATGGGAGACTCGAGCATTTTTCAAGGGGACCAAGGCTCTGCACAGGGAAGCTTGGCCAAACACCTGGGAACCTCAGAAAAGGATGGAAACACCACGGAAATGGACAGGAAACAGCAGGGGCAGCATGCATGGATGCCTCTGAGGCTGCTTAATCGCACCATTATGCCAAAATTATGGGCAACAGCATGGCCATGACAGAGTGACCGAATGAGGCTAGATAGCATCTAAAACATCCAATAATTGACCCTAACACTATAGGGGACGGCATGCAGAGGCAGCGGCAGCAGCGGCAGGCTAGAGAGTGGCATGACAACATACCCTAAATGGACTCAGGCTTCAAACCAATGGGTGGCAGAGAGGAACCAAAGGAGGTGAGCAAGAAGCGCTCAAATAATATCGGTACATGATAAAAGTTTGCCAGTATATTTTGTGGATTACACAGCAGGGTGGCGACAAAGTTAACATGGAAGCCATGAAGACAATCCAAAATTCTGCCTGACACAGCTCGTTTGATAAGGGGACCATGTATGGAGGCAGTGAACTAGTAGTAGATTAAAGGTGCTGCAGTTAAAACTATGTTAGTTGGATCTTGGCATGGAGCTGGCGCTCCGCTGCCAGGCGAGCTTTTGCCAATCCAAGCCCCTGTCTCTAGGCTACTCCCCAAACAGCACTTCTAAGAACCTTTTGTATAAGATCAAGTGTAGTAGCGTTCTTATAAGTTTGGGATATGGCGGGTGAGGGGAATGTAAACATCTGCGCAAGAAGCGCTGAAATAATATCCGTAAATGAAAAAAGTTTTCCAGTATATTTTGTGGCTTACACAGCAAGGTGGCGACAAAGTTAACAAGTTTGATGCGGAATGCCCTGTAATAGCTCTTGGGCGGTGTGCCTTTTATCGCCTAGGCTCAGCAGTTTCAGCACCGCCTGCTGTCGCTTAGCGACGGCACTACTGCTGTGCCTAGAGCTACCGACTGATGGCGCCATGCCCACGGATGGTAATTCGGAGGAGGAGGTGGAGGAGGGGTGGGAGGAGGAGGAGGCATAGTAGGCCTGAAACACCTGGACCGAGGTAGGCCCCGCAATCCTCTGCGTCGGCAGTATATGACCAGCCCCAGGGTCAGACTCGGTCCCAGCCTGCACCAAGTTAAGTGTAGTAGCGTTCTTATAAGTTTGGAATATGGCGGGTGAGGGGAATGAAAACAGATGCGCAAGAAGCGCTGAAATAATATCCGTAAATGGTAAAAGTTTGCCAGTATATTTTGAGGATTACACAGCAGGGTGGCAACAAAGTTAACAAGTTTGTTGTGGAAGCCATGAAAACAACCCAAAATTCTGCCTGACACAGCATGTTTGATAAGGCGGCCATGTATGGAGGCAGTGAACTAATAGTAGATTAAAGGTGCTGCAGTTAAAACTATGTTAGTTGGTTCTTGGCATGGAGCTGGCGCTCCGCTGCCAGGCGAGCTTTCGCCAATCCAAGCCCCTGTCTCTAGGCTACTCCCCAAACAGCACTTCTAAGAACCTTTTGTATAAGATCAAGTGTAGTAGCGTTCTTATAAGTTTAGGATATGGCGGGTGAGGGGAATGTAAACAGATGCGCAAGAAGCGCTGAAATAATATCCGTAAATGGTAAAAGTTTGCCAGTGTATTTTGTGGATAACACAGCAGGGTGGCGACAAAGTTAACAACTTTGATGTGGAATCCATGAAAACAACCCAAATTTCGGCCTGACACACCTCGTTTGATAAAGGGACGATGTATGGAGGCAGCTATATGGACGACTTTTGGAGGTAGCAATGGAGACAACGTGTGGAGGCTGCTATGGAGACAATTCAATTTGGATAGTGCCTGTATGTGGCAGTCCAAAAAAGTTTTCAAACCAGAGGAGCAGGTAGGTGGCCCTCCAGAAAAATGGAATAGATTGAGTGCCTGTATGTGGCAGTCCAAAAAAGTTTTCAAACCAGAGGAGCAGGTAGGTGGCCCTCCATAAAAATGGAATAGATTGAGTGCCTGTATGTGGCAGTCCAAAAAAGTTTTCAAACCAGACGAGCAGGTAGGTGGCCCTCCAGAAAAATGGAATAGATCGAGTGCCTGTATGTGGCAGTCCAAAAAAGTTTTCAAACCAGAGGAGCAGGTAGGTGGCCCTCCATAAAAATGGAATAGATTGAGTGCCTGTATGTGGTAGTCCAAAAAAGTTTTCAAACCAGAGGAGCAGGTAGGTGGCCCTCCATAAAAATGGAATAGATTGAGTGCCTGTATGTGGCAGTCCAAAAAAGTTTTCAAACCAGAGGAGCAGGTAGGTGGCCCTCCATAAAAATGGAATAGATTGAGTGCCTGTATGTGGCACTCCCAAAAATTGTTTAAAACAGAGGACCGGGTCGGTGGCCCTTCATAAAAATTAAATGCATAAAGTACTATAGCTAGAGCCAGTGGGCCCTGTCAAAAAATAGCCAGTTTCCTCTGCTTTACTGTACAAAGAGGAGGAGAAGGAGGAAAATGAGGAGGAGGAGGAGTGGATAAATTATTCAGGTTGAGCTTCCTTCACCTGGTGGAGATTGGAAATTAGGAGAAATCCAGGCTTTATTCATCTTGATAAGCGTCAGCCTGTCAGCGCTGTCAGTCGACAGGCGTGTACGCTTATCGGTGATGATGCCACCAGCTGCACTGAAAACTCGCTCGGACAAGACGCTAGCGGCAGGGCAGGCAAGAACCTCCAAGGCGTACAGCGCCAGTTCGTGCCACATGTCCAGCTTTGAAACCCAGTAGTTGTAGGGAGCTGTGTGATCATTTAGGACGATGGTATGGTCAGCTACGTACTCCCTCACCATCTTTCTGTAAAGATCAGCCCTACTCTGCCGAGACTGGGGACAGGTGACAGTGTCTTGCTGGGGTGACATAAAGCTGGCAAAAGCCTTGTAAAGCGTACCCTTGCCAGTGCTGGACAAGCTGCCTGCTCGCCTACTCTCCCTCGCTACTTGTCCCGCAGAACTACGCACTCTGCCGCTAGCGCTGTCAGAAGGGAAATACTGTTTCAGCTTGTGCACCAGGGCCTGCTGGTATTCATGCATTCTCACACTCCTTTCCTCTCCAGGGATGAGAGTGGAAAGATTTTGCTTGTACCGTGGGTCCAAGAGAGTGAACACCCAGTAATCGGTGCTGGAATAAATTCTTTGAACGCGAGGGTCACGGGATAGGCAGCCTAGCATGAAATCTGCCATATGCGCCAGAGTACCAACGCGTAAGAATTCACTCCCCTCACTGGCCTGACTGTCCATTTCCTCCTCCTCCAACTCCTCCAACTCCTCTTCTTCTGCCCATACAGGCTCAACAGTGAAGGACTCAACAATGGTCCCCTCTTGTGTCTCGCCAACATTCTCCTCCTCTTCCTCCTCATCCTCCTCCACCTCCTCCGATATGCGCTGAGAAACAGACCTAAGGGTGCTTTGGCTATCAACAAGGGAATCTTCTTCCCCCGTCTCTTGTGAGGAGCGCAAAGCTTCCGACTTCATGCTGACCAGAGAGTTTTTCAACAGGCCAAGCAGCGGGATGGTGAGGCTGATGATGGCGGCATCGCCACTGACCATCTGTGTTGACTCCTCAAAGTTACTCAGCACCTGACAGATATCAGACATCCACGTCCACTCCTCATTGTAGACTTGAGGAAGCTGACTGACCTGACTACCAGTTCTGGTGGAAGTTGACATCTGGCAGTCTACAATCGCTCGGCGCTGCTGGTAAACTCTGGATAACATGGTCAGTGTTGAATTCCACCTCGTGGGCACGTCGCACAACAGTCGGTGAGCGGGCAGTTGGAGGCGGCGCTGCGCTGCCCTGAGAGTGGCAGCATCTGTGCTGGACTTCCTGAAATGCGCACAGATGCGGCGCACCTTCGTGAGCAAATCAGACAGATTGGGGTATGTCTTGAGGAAACGCTGAACTATCAGATTTAACACATGGGCCAGGCATGGCACATGTGTCAGTCTGCCGAGTTGCAGAGCCGCCACCAGGTTACGGCCGTTGTCACACACAACCATGCCTGGCTTCAGGTTCAGCGGTGCCAGCCACAGATCAGTCTGCGCCGTGATGCCCTGTAATAGTTCTTGGGCGGTGTGCCTTTTATCGCCTAGGCTCAGCAGTTTCAGCACCGCCTGCTGTCGCTTAGCGACGGCACTGCTGCTGTGCCTAGAGCTACCGACTGATGGCGCCATGCCCACGGATGGTCGTTCGGAGGAGGAGGTGGAGGAGGGGTGGGAGGAGGAGGAGGCATAGTAGGCCTGAAACACCTGGACCGAGGTAGGCCCCGCAATCGTCGGCGTTGGCAGTATATGACCAGCCGCAGGGTCAGACTCGGTCCCAGCCTCCACCAAGTTAACCCAATGTGCCGTCAGCGATATATAGTGGCCCTGCCCGGCAGCACTCGTCCACGTGTCCGTGGTCAGGTGGACCTTGTCAGAAACGGCGTTGGTCAGGGCACGGATTATGTTGTCTGACACGTGCTGGTGCAGGGCTGGGACGGCACATCGGGAAAAGTAGTGGCGGCTGGGGACCGAATACCGAGGGGCGGCCGCCGCCATGAGGCTGCGAAAGGCCTCGGTCTCTACTAGCCTATAGGGCAGCATCTCCAGGCTTAGCAATCTGGAGATGTGCACATTAAGGGCTTGGGCGTGCGGGTGGGTTGCACTATATTTGCGTTTCCGCTCCAGCGTCTGGGGTATGGAGAGCTGAACGCTGGTGGATGCTGTGGAGGATCGTGGAGGCGACGATGGGGTTTTTGTGGCAGGGTCCTGGGCAGGGGGCTGACTATCAGCTGACACAGGGGAAGGAGCAGTGGTGTGCACGGCCGGAGGTGAACGCGCTTGTTGCCACTGAGTGGGGTGTTTAGCATTCATATGCCTGCGCATACTGGTGGTAGTTAAGCTAGTAGTGGTGGAACCCCTGCTGATCCTGGTTTGGCAAATGTGGCACACCACAGTCCGTCGGTCATCCGGTGTTTCCTTAAAGAACCTCCAGACTTCTGAAAATCTAGCCCTCGCCGCAGGAGCCCTCGCCACGGGAGCTTCACTAGTTGACACATTTGGCGCTGATGCACCAGCTCTGGCCCTGCCTCTCCGTCTGGCCCCACCACTGCCTCTTCCAACCTGTTCTGGTCGAGGACTCTCCTCCATCTCAGAAGCACTGTGTTCACCCGGCCTCTCAACCCAGCTTGGGTCTGTCACCTCATCATCCTCCGATCCCTCAGTCTGCTCCCCCCTCGGACTTCCTGCCCTGACAACAACTTCCCCACTGTCTGACAACCGTGTCTCCTCATCGTCGGACACCTCTTTACACACTTCTTCCACTACGTCAAGAAGGTCATCATCACCCACAGACTGCGACTGGTGGAAAACCTGGGCATCGGAAAATTGCTCATCAGCAACCGGATAAGTGGTTTGTGACTGTGGGAAGGGTCCAGAAAACAGTTCCTCAGAGTATGCCGGTTCAAATGGCAAATTTTGCTGGGAGGGGGCAGACTGGGGGGGAGGAGGCTGAGGTGCAGGAGCTGGAGGAGTGCCGATTTCGGTGACATGGGTGGACTGCGTGGAAGACTGACTGGTGGACAAATTGCTCGAAGCATTGTCGGCAATCCACGACATCACCTGTTCGCACTGTTCTGGCCTCAACAGTGCTCTACCACGAGTCCCAGTAAATTCAGACATGAACCTAGGGAATGTAGCTCTGCGGCGTTCCCCTGCTCCCTCATCAGCAGGTGGTGTCTCACCCCGCCCAGGACCACGGCCTCTGACCCCTGCAGTAGTTGGACGCCCACGTCTCCGCCCTCGTCCTCTACCCCTAGCCCTCGGGTTAAACATTTTGAAAATGAGAGTTATAACTTTAATTTTTTTTTTACCTTTTTTTTGTGTTTTTTTTTTTTTTTTTTGTGTGTTTTTTAGTTTTTAAAACCAAACGATGCTATCCTATTGCTATGGCTATTTTCTAGCCAAGTATGAAAGCACACTGCTATGCCAGATGAGATGACGCTGAGTTATTAAAAAAATAAACGTAAAATAAAAAAGGAAATGGCAGACTGTGCCTAATTGAAATCCAACCCCGGGCCCTAATAAATTTTCCCACTTCGGTCTTTGCGATGGATATGTGCGTCACTAAGCGCAAAACACAGTGGTCGCAAGTCTCACTCCAAATTGCTCACAATTTGCTAGTAGATGCACTGCAACAACTACAGCCACCAGCAGATCAACCAGAAATCAAATATATATAACGCTACTGTAGGCGTAAGTAAGCCGTTTGGATTCTCCTATGGCTATTTTCTAGCCAAGTATTAAAGCACACTACTATGCAAGATGAGATGACACTGAGTTATTAAAAAAATAAACGTAAAATAAAAAGAAACCGGCAGACTGTGCCTAATTGAAATCAAACCCCTAATAAATTTTCCCACTTTGGTGTTTGAGGTGGATATGTGTGTCACTAAGAGCTAAACACAACGGTAGCAAGTCCCCCTGCTAATTCCTCACAATATGGTAGTAGCTGCACTACTAGTGCCAGCAAGCCCAGCCACAAGCAAATAAAAAAAAAAAGGATAACGTTATTGTAGCCCTAAGAAGGGCTGTTGTAGAATCACTCCTGCCTAACAGTAAGCTAATAGAACACCCTAACGCTTTCCCTGACCAGCAGCAGCTCTCTCCCTAGCGGCATCCAGACAGAGAATGATCCGAGCAGCGCGGGCAGCGGCTAGTCTATCCCAGGGTCACCTTATCTGGCCAGCCAACCACTGCTATCGACGTGTAAGGGTACCACGTCATGCTGGGTGGAGTGCAGAGTCTCCTGGCTTGTGATTGGCTCTGTTTCTGGCCGCCAAAAAGCAAAACGGCGGGAGCTGCCATTTTCTCGAGCGGGCGAAATACTCGTCCGAGCAACGAGCAGTTACGAGTACGCTAATGCTCGATCGAGCATCAAGCTCGGACGAGTATGTTTGCTCATCTCTAGTTAAGATGTGTGACACAGGAGTATGAGTAACAGTAGAAAACCCCAACAAGGGACCACATTTTGGAGTCAAAACACGGCAAGGAATTCCAGTGACCTTTCCTATCGCCACAGTGTTTCACAAGAATTAAAACAACATAAAAGTGAAATGTAGAATTTTTTCAATAATATATTAATTTAACCCTAGAAGTAATAATGGGTTAACAGAAAATGACCCCCCCTCTTCTTCTTTTGGGCCTTGTTTTTACAGTTTGCAGTGTGCGCTCCAAATGTGCTCCCTTTTATTTTTTGGATCGGAAGGATCACGGAGGCACCGAATTTATATAGATTTTATTATGTCTCAGTAAATGTAAAAAAAAAAATCTAAAATTTTGTAGAAAAATAAATTCTTATCTTGCTGCATTCTGAGGCCAAAATATATTTCAGACTTTAGTGTAAACTGTGTAAGGTGTCATTTTATTTATGCTAAAATTTGGAAAAAACTTGTTTTCCAAGTTTCAAATTCTCTACTTTTGGGAAAGTTTTATTTCCCGGATATTAGGAGAAAACTTTAGGTTTGATTTTTCAGATCTTGGCAAAATTTATTTTTGGATGGTTCAATTTAGCTAGAAGTGACTTTATAAGGCCTATATGTTAGAATTCCCACCCAAATTATACCATTTTAGAAACTGCACCCCTCAAAATGTTAAAAACAACCTTTGAAAATGTTAACCCTTTGAGTGTTTTATGCGGGTGAAAAACTAAGTGAAATTATGAAAATTACATTTTCCTTATGGCTAACAAGACATTGGAACGTATCATTCACCATAATCCACATTAGCTTAGATGTAATCAGGTCTAGTGGTACGGCAGATATCTGCCAGGAAGTGGAAATGGCTATCTTGGCTGCAAGAAAGAAAAAGGGCACAAATCTCCTTGAATGAACAGTAATATCAGGAATCTTTTTATTCAACAAAGCTTTTTTTTTTTTTAATAATAAATTTATTTTTCATAATGCATTATATCACAACTGTGTTATAACTCTGCATCATACAGTACATTATGTTTTGGCAAAGTATATTAATAATACATGATCTGCAATATACAATATACAAAAATATATTAGCTGTTTTGGAATATGTACATAATAAACAATGTTGAATCTTGCATTACTTCCAGTTGCCTTCTACAAAATCAAATCTGTTGTGATGCAATGTTCAATATTATTATATCCAAACTTATTTTTTACTCATTTATTTATTTATTGTCCACTGTAATCCCGCCCCCCACCCCTTTTGACACCCACCACCCCGTAACCGGAAGGAGGAGAAGAAAAAAAAAAAATTCCATAAGCAGCCACTCAATGCTATAGGCCTCACCTCTATTTAGTTACCCAAATATTTTCCCATTCGTTCAAGGTACCATTGCGCATGTAATAAACTTTCTCATACTTTTCGACTTTTCTACAGAGTGTCTCCCACTGCTGTAATGTTGGCGGCTGTGTGTTCTTCCAATGTTTTGCTATAAGAACTTTGGCTAATAAAGAGAATCTGCATATAGTTACAATATGAGACTTCCTCAAGCCTGGACACTGGTCACAGCTGAGTACATTGAGGACCAGTGTTCTTGCTGTCTGCTCGATTGATGTGTCCATTAATGTTTCCATTCTATGATGGACCCCTTACCAAAAGCTCCTAATCTTTGGGCAGCTGCATACCACATGGTAAAACCCCGCTTCATTTGTCCCACATCTCCAGCAGGACGATTGTGCGTGTTTGCCCATCCTCGCTATTTTCCGGGGAGTATAGTATAGTCGTTGTAGGTTCATATTAATCATCGAAAGTTTGACATTTCTAAACACACTATTCCATTGTTCTTGTGTCATTATTCCTAATTCTAATTCCCAATATTGTTGAGCTTTGAATCATTTATGTTCTGAGTTCTCTATGTGTAATATATTATAAATTCTATATATAGTGTATCTACCTTTCCAGTGTGTCTAAATTTTATCTATCAATGTGTCTTTTTCCACTAAAAATCGTGTTTTGTTCTTAGATCCCCTAAATGCGTCATTAATCTGCATATAGTGAAAATAATATTTATTACCGACCCCGTATGTCCTTTTCAATTCCGGCAAAGGGATTAATTTACCGTTTTTAATCATGTGCGAGACCCTGGTGATGCCCAGTGTGCACCAGTTGTGTCCGCCTTCCTTCATTTTCCAAAATTTGTTAATGTGAATATTGTACCAAAGTGGTGTGCTTTCTATTCCCCCCTCTATTTTTCCTATTTGTCCAAGTGCTTTCCATGTCTCGTTAATCATATTAAACATTGCTATCCTTTTCAAGCTACCTATTCCAAGTTGACCTGACTCCATGATGTCCATCCACTGATCATGTCCCTTTACCTTATCCCTTAAACTGTTCATCAACCCTGAGTCTTTCAACCTAATCAAAAACATATTCTGGCCGCCAAAAAGACCATGGGAATGGAAAGACCTCCTTCATTATATTTCTTATACAAAGAGTCTAGTTTGATCCTAACATGTTTCCGCCCCCAAATTAACTCATTTAGAAGTCGCTCTATTAGCCGAAAAAATTTATCATGAATCTACACTCACCGGCCACTTTATTAGGTACACCTGTCCAACTGCTCGTTAACACTTAATTTCTAATCAGCCAATCACATGGCGGCAACTCAGTGCATTTAGGCATGTAGACATGGTCAAGACAATCTCCTGCAGTTCAAACCGAGCATCAGTATGGGGAAGAAAGGTGATTTGAGTGCCTTTGAACGTGGCATGGTTGTTGGTGCCAGAAGGGCTGGTCTGAGTATTTCAGAAACTGCTGATCTACTGGGATTTTCACACACAACCATCTCTAGGGTTTACAGAGAATGGTCCGAAAAAGAAAAAACATCCAGTGAGCGGCAGTTCTGTGGGCGGAAATGCCTTGTTGATGCCAGAGGTCAGAGGAGAATGGGCAGACTGGTTCGAGCTGATAGAAAGGCAACAGTGACTCAAATCGCCACCCGTTACAACCAAGGTAGGCAGAAGAGCATCTCTGAATGCACATTACGTCGAACTTTGAGGCAGATGGGCTATAGAAGCAGAAGACCACACCGGGTGCCACTCCTTTCAGCTAAGAACAGGAAACTGAGGCTACAATTTGCACAAGCTCATCCAAATTGGACAGTAGAAGATTGGAAAAACGTTGCCTGGTCTGATGAGTCTCGATTTCTGCTGCGACATCCGGATGGTAGGGTCAGAATTTGGCGTCAACAATATGAAAGCATGGATCCATCCTGCCTTATATCAACGGTTCAGGCTGGTGGTGGTGGTGGTGTCATGGTGTGGTGAATATTTTCTTGGCACTCTTTGGGCCCCTTGGTACCAATTGAGCATCGTTGCAATGCCACAGCCTACCTGAGTATTGTTGCTGACCATGTCCATCCCTTTATAACCACAATGTACCCAACATCTGATGGCTACTTTCAGCAGGATAATGCGCCATGTCATAAAGCTGGAATCATCTCAGACTGGTTTCTTGAACATGACAATGAGTTCACTGTACTCAAATGACCTCCACAGTCCCCTGATCTCAATCGAATAGAGCATCTTTGGGATGTGGTGGAACGGGAGATTCGCATCATGGATGTGCAGTCGACAAATCTGCGGCAACTGTGTGATGCCATCATGTCAATATGGACCAAAATCTCTGAGGAATGCTTCCAGCACCTTGTGGAATCTATGCCACGAAGAATTGAGGCAGTTCTGAAGGCAAAAGGGGGTCCAACCCGTTACTAGCATGGTGTACCTAATAAAGTGGCCGGTGAGTGTATACTTGAGAGGCCGACAGTACATACAACAATTGCAGGAGTATTATCATTTTAAGTAGGCCTACCCTGTCAGCTCTGGACAGTGCTAATTTAGTCCATATTGACACTTTCCCCCTCAATGTATTAATAACTGGGGCCACATTTAGTGTCACATAATCCTCTAGCTTTGATGTAATTTTAAGCCCTAGGTATTCCATCTCTGTTTGAGATTTTATCATGTTCCAATGGTATCAGAACCGTTTTCCCCCACTTGATTTCCAGTCCAGATTTCCCTCCAAAGTCCTGAACAACCTGCATAACTTTGGGTATTGATGTTTCTAAGTTTTTTAAGCATAGAAAAATATTGTCTGCGTACAGTATAATTTTATCAGGTACACCACCAACCCCAAAACCAATTATACTACTCTCTTCCCTGATGATCACGGCCAGTGGCTCTAAAAATAAATTAAACAACATAGGGGAGAGAGGACACCCCTGTCTTTTACCCCTCCCTAATTTTACCTGTTCTGACCATTTCCCATTGACATCAATTCTTGCTGTGGGTTCGCTATATAATAATTTTTCCCAGGATAAAAATTCCCTACCAAAGCTGAACCTATCCATCACGGCCTATAAGAACGACCACTCCACCCTGTCTAAGGGCTTGGAAACGTCCAAAGACAGGATTGAATGGTCTTCCCCCGGTTCTCTCATTTGCACATTCATAAACAGCCTATCACTTTTTGTAGCCTGAGAGCCATTATTTTCGCAAGGATCTTTATGTCCGTGTTAAGTAATGAAATTGGTCTATATGAGTCACAGTCCAGTGAGTTCTTGTTTTTCTTTGGAATTAAGAACACTATGGCCTCCCTCATTGAATATTCAACAAAGCTTTATTTGGTGATAGGGGCAGATTTATCATGGTGATCAAATAGAGCATATGATAAACTCGTCTCCAGTATCTGTGAATCATAGGGCAGTCCCACCAAATATGAAGATTGGTGCCCCAACACCCACAACCTCTGAAGCATAGTGGGGAATATGTAGGAACTGCCTGTGCTATACGTGCAGGGACCATGTACCAAGCATAAGAACCTTATAATCCATCAAAGTCATGTTAATGGATACTTTTCTGTATTTTCTGCCATATCCTGCCATTCTCATAGTGAGAAAGATAGAAGACAAATTTGACAGGAATCTTTTACATTTGTCGGGTTGCATTTGTAGAGTCCTGGTCATACCAAAACAGAGAAGAACCCAAAAAGGGACACCATTTCTAAAAGTAGACCCCTTGGAGAATTTAGCAAGCTATAATATGTATATCTGCCTCTACAGGTGTATGATCTAATTAGCCCCCAAAAAGGAAAAATGTCAAAGCTTTCCCCAAAAAGTCACTTTTACCCCTAATTTTTCAAAGCCACAAGGGATAAAGATGTAACTACCCCCAAAAAATTTGTAATTTTTACTATTTCTCCAAAGCATAAAATTGCCCCACAAGTGCATATAAAATGCTGCATGGGTACACAGTAGAGGGAAAGAGGGATGTTTGCCTTTTAGAAGCCAAATTTGACAGATTTCCTTTACATCAGGATTCATTTGGAGAACCCTATTGGCACAAAACAGTGCCTTGATGTCTCATTTCTAAGTGGCTGCCTAACAACTGGATCCTTTGTTAGGATCCAGAAAGGCCTCTCTGGTTTTTGCTTACAGTGGCGCACTCTAGAGTACCTCTAGAACTGAGGGATTGGAATAGTGGAACACTGGTATAAAAGTTATCCACATACAGGTGGTGACTAGAGATGAGCGAGCACTAAAATGCTCGAGTGCTCGTTATTCGAGATAAACTTTTCCTGATGCTCGAGTGCTCGTCTCGAATAATGAGCCCCATTGAAGTCAATGGGAGACTCGACCATTTTTCAAAGAATAAAATGTGTTATTTAATTGAAAAAGAATGGGAATAAAATGTGTTATTTAATTGAAAAAGAATGTCTTCTCATAAGTTAGCAGATCTGCATCTGCAATCTATTCTTCACTGTTCCGCGCGTATATTATCTCCCGACAAGTTAGCAGATGTGAAGAACAGTGAAGAATAGAATAAAAACAGTGAACACAGGATCATTTAAGTGAGAAACGCAGTGAAAAACACAGTGAAGAGTAGATTGCAGATGTTCGGCACATCTGCTTACTTGTCGGGAGATACGCTGTCCCGGGATCCGTGCTGCTGCTCCCCGGTGTCTCCGTGCTGCTGCTCCCCGGTGTCTCCGTGCTGCTGCTCCCCGGTGTCTCCGTGCTGCTGCTCCCCGGTGTCTCTGTGCTGTCCGAGCAACGAGCCATTTTGAGTACCTTAATACTCGAACGAGCATCAAGCTCGGACGAGTATACTCGCTCATCTCTAGTGGTGACCCTTATCCAGCAGTTGGTGCATAGTGAATGTACAGATCGGTCAATCGGAGCTCTCTGGGAGATGGCATAATGCCACCAGCTGTTCCCCCTTCTACTGATAATTGGTGCTGTCCTAGTCAACAGCACCAATCGTTCTGTGTTGCCTCCGTTAACCCTTGTGACGCCCATTGTGACCAATATTGCTGCTCTCAGCTGGTCTGGATCAACTAGGCAATAGCAGCGATCATGTAAAAGGGGTTGGCAAAACCCTCTGGACGTGAGGCAAGATGGATGGCATGTTGGGGACAGCTGCCATGTTGCCCCAATCACTGTGTCTGCACTGTGTCTTTATTGTTTTCAAACTTTTATTAACAGGTAGAGATGAGCGAGCACTAAAATGCTCGGGTACTCGTTATTCGAGACAAACTTTTCCCGATGCTCGAGTGCTCGTCTCGAATAACGAGCCCCATTGAAGTCAATGGGAGACTCGAGCATTTTTCAAGGGGACCAAGGCTCTGCACAGGGAAGCTTGGCCAAACACCTGGAAACCTCAGAAAAGGATGGAAACACCACGGAAATGGACAGGAAACAGCAGGGGCAGCATGCATGGATGCCTCTGAGGCTGCTTAAACGCACCATTATGCCAAAATTTTGGGCAACAGCATGGCCATGACAGAGTGACAGAATGAAGCTAGATAGCATCTAAAACATCCAATAATTGACCCTGACACTAAAGGGGACGGCATGCAGAGGCAGCGGCAGCAGCGGCAGGCTAGAGAGTGTCTTGGCAACATACCCCAAATGGACTCAGGCTTAAAACCAATGGGTGGCAGAGAGGAACCAAAGGAGGTGAGCAAGAAGCGCTCAAATAATATCGTAAATGATAAAAGTTTGCCAGTATATTTTGTGGATTACACAGCAGGGTGGCAACAAAGTTAACAAGTTTGATGTGGAAGCAATGAATACAACCCAAAATTCTGCCTGACACAGCTCGTTTGATAAGGGGACCATGTATGGAGGCAGTGAACTAGTAGTAGATTAAAGGTGCTGCAGTTAAAACTATGTTAGTTGGATCTTGGGATGGAGCTGGCGCTCCGCTGCCAGGCGAGCTTTCGCCAATCCAAGCCCCTGTCTCTAGGCTACTCCCCAAACAGCACTTCTAAGAACCTTTTGTATAAGATCAAGTGTAGTAGCGTTCTTATAAGTTTAGGATATGGCTAGAGATGAGCGAACATACTCGTCCGAGCTTGATGCTCGTTCGAGCATTAGCGTACTCGAAACTGCTCGTTGCTCGGACGAATACTTCGCCCGCTCGAGAAAATGACAGCTCCCGCCGTTTTGCTTTTTGGCGGCCAGAAACAGAGCCAATCACAAGCCAGGAGACTCTGCACTCCACCCAGCATGACGTGGTACCCTTACACTTCGATAGCAGTGGTTGGCTGGCCAGATCAGGTGACCCTGGAATAGACTAGCCCCTGCCTGCGCTGCTCGGATCATTCTGTGTCTGGATGCCGCTAGGGAGAGAGCAGCTGCTGGTCAGGGAAAGCGTTAGGCTGTTCAATTAGAATAGTGTTAGGCAGGAGTGATTCTACAAGAACCCAACAGCCCTTCTTAGAGCTACAATAACGTTTTATATTGTTTTTTTTTATTTGCTTGTGGCTGGGCTTGCTGGCACTAGAAGTGCAGCTAGTACCATATTGTGAGGAATTTGCAGGGGGACTTGCTACCGTTGTGTTTAGCTCTTAGTGACACACATATCCACCTCAAACACCAAAGTGGGAAAATTTATTAGGGGTTTGATTTCAATTAGGCACAGTCTGCCATTTACTTTTTATTTTACGTTTATTTTTTCATAACTCAGCGTCATCTCATCTGGCATAGCAGTGTGCTTTCATACTTGGCTAGAAAATAGCCATAGGAGAATCCAAACAGCTTACTTACGCCTACAATAGCGTTATATATTTTATTTCTGGTTGATCTGCTGGTGGCTGTCCTTGCTGCAGTGCATCTACTACCATATTGTGAGGAATTTGTAGTGAGACTTGCGACCGTTGTGTTTAGCGCTTAGTGACGCACATATCCATCGCAAAGACCGAAGTGGGAAAATTTATTAGGGGTTTGATTTCAATTAGGCACAGTCTGCCAGTTTCTTTTTATTTTACGTTTATTTTTTTAATAACTCAGCGTCATCTCATCTGGCATAGCAGTGTGCTTTCATACTTGGCTAGAAAATAGCCATAGGAGAATCCAAACGGCTTACTTACGCCTACAATAGCGTTATATATTTTATTTCTGGTTGATCTGCTGGTGGCTGTCCTTGCTGTAGTGCATCTACTACCATATTGTGAGGAATTTGTAGTGAGACTTGCGACCGTTGTGTTTAGCGCTTAGTGACGAACATATCCATCGCAAAGACCGAAGTGGGAAAATTTATTAGGGGTTTGATTTCAATTAGGCACAGTCTGCCAGTTTCTTTTTATTTTACGTTTATTTTTTTAATAACTCAGCGTCATCTCATCTGGCATAGCAGTGTGCTTTCATACTTGGCTAGAAAATAGCCATAGGAGAATCCAAACGGCTTACTTACGCCTACAATAGCGTTATATATATATTATTTCTGGTTGTTCTGCTGGTGGCTGTCCTTGCTGCAGTGCATCTACTACCAAATTGTGAGGAATTTGTAGTGAGACTTGCGACCTTTGTGTTTAGCGCTTAGTGACGCACATATCCATCGCAAAGACCGAAGTGGGAAAATTTATTAGGGGTTTGATTTCAATTAGGCACAGTCTGACAGTTTCTTTTTATTTTACGTTTATTTTTTTAATAACTCAGCGTCATCTCATCTGGCATAGCAGTGTGCTTTCATACTTGGCTAGAAAATAGCCATAGGAGAATCCAAACGGCTTACTTACGCCTACAATAGCGTTATATATTTTATTTCTGGTTGATCTGCTGGTGGCTGTCCTTGCTGCAGTGCATCTACTACCATATTGTGAGGAATTTGTAGTGAGACTTGCGACCGTTGTGTTTTGCGCTTAGTGACGCACATATCCATCGCAAAGGCCGAAGTGAGAAAATTTATTAGCGGTTTGATTTCAATTAGGCACAGTCTGCCAGTTTCTTTTTATTTTACGTTTATTTTTTTAATAACTCAGCGTCATCTCATCTGGCATAGCAGTGTGCTTTCATACTTGGCTAGAAAATAGCCATAGGAGAATCCAAACGGCTTACTTACGCCTACAATAGCGTTATATATTTTATTTCTGGTTGATCTGCTGGTGGCTGTCCTTGCTGCAGTGCATCTACTACCATATTGTGAGGAATTTGTAGTGAGACTTGCGACCGTTGTGTTTAGCGCTTAGTGACGCACATATCCATCGCAAAGACCGAAGTGAGAAAATTTATTAGCGGTTTGATTTCAATTAGGCACAGTCTGCCAGTTTCTTTTTATTTTACGTTTATTTTTTTAATAACTCAGCGTCATCTCATCTGGCATAGCAGTGTGCTTTCATACTGGGCTAGAAAATAGCCATAGGAGAATCCAAACGGCTTACTTACGCCTACAATAGCGTTATATATTTTATTTCTGGTTGATCTGCTGGTGGCTGTCCTTGCTGTAGTGCATCTACTACCATATTGTGAGGAATTTGTAGTGAGACTTGCGACCGTTGTGTTTAGCGCTTAGTGACGCACATATCCATCGCAAAGGCCGAAGTGGGAAAATTTATTAGGAGTTGGATTTCAATTAGGCACAGTCTGCCAGTTTCTTTTTATTTTACGTTTATTTTTTTAATAACTCAGCGTCATCTCATCTGGCATAGCAGTGTGCTTTCATACTTGGCTAGAAAATAGCCATAGGAGAATCCAAACGGCTTACTTACGCCTACAATAGCGTTATATATATTTTATTTCTGGTTGATCTGCTGTTGGCTGTCCTTGCTGCAGTGCATCTACTACCAAATTGTGAGGAATTTGTAGTGAGACTTGCGACCTTTGTGTTTAGCGCTTAGTGACGCACATATCCATCGCAAAGACCGAAGTGGGAAAATTTATTAGGAGTTGGATTTCAATTAGGCACAGTCTGCCATTTCCTTTTTATTTTACGTTTATTTTTTCATAACTCAGCGTCATCTAATCTGGCATAGCAGTGTGCTTTTATACTTGGCTAGAAAATAGCCAAAGGAGAATCCAAACGGCTTACTTACGCCTACAATAGCGTTATATATTTTATTTCTGGTTGATCTGCTGGTGGCTGTCCTTGCTGCAGTGCATCTACTACCATATTGTGAGGAATTTGTAGTGAGACTTGCGACCGTTGTGTTTAGCGCTTAGTGACGCACATATCCATCGCAAAGACCGAAGTGGGAAAATTTATTAGGGGTTGGATTTCAATTAGGCACAGTCTGCCATTTCCTTTTTATTTTACGTTTATTTTTTCATAACTCAGCGTCATCTCATCTGGCATAGCAGTGTGCTTTCATACTTGGCTAGAAAATAGCCAAAGGAGAATCCAAACGGCTTACTTACGCCTACAATAGCGTTATATATATTTTATTTCTGGTTGATCTGCTGGTGGCTGTCCTTGCTGCAGTGCATCTACTACCATATTGTGAGGAATTTGTAGTGAGACTTGCGACCGTTGTGTTTAGCGCTTAGTGACGCACACCTGCTGATGAGGGAGCAGGGGAACGCCGCAGAGCTACACTCCCTAGGTTCATGTCTGAAGTTACTGGGACTCGTGGTAGAGCACTGTTGAGGCCAGAACAGTGAGAACAGGTGATGTCGTGGATTGCCGACAATGCTTCGAGCAATTTGTCCACCAGTCAGTCTTCCACGCAGTCCACCCATGTCACCGATATCGGCACTCCACCAGCTCCTGCACCTAAGCCTCACCCCCCTCAGTCTGCCCCCTCCCAGGAAAATTTGGCATTTGAACCGGCATACTCTGAGGAACTGTTTTCTGGACCCTTCCCACAGTCACAAACCACTTGTCCGGTTGCTGCTGAGCAATTTTCCGATGCCCAGGTTTTCCACCAGTCGCAGTCTGTGGGTGATGATGACCTTCTTGACGTAGTGGAAGAAGTGTGTAAAGAGGTGTCCGACGATGAGGAGACACGGTTGTCAGACAGTGGTGAAGTTGTTGTCAGGGCAGGAAGTCCGAGGGGGGAGCAGACTGAGGGATCGGAGGATGATGAGGTGACAGACCCAAGCTGGGTTGAGAGGCCGGGTGAACACAGTGCTTCTGAGACGGAGGAGAGTCCTCGACCAGAACAGGTTGGAAGAGGCAGTGGTGGGGCCAGACGGAGAGGCAGGGCCAGAGCAGGTGCATCAGCGCCAAATGTGTCACGTAGTGAAGCTCCCGTGGCGAGGGCTCCCGCGGCGAGGGCTAGATTTTCAGAAGTCTGGAGGTTCTTTAAGGAAACACCAGATGACCGACGGACTGTGGTGTGCAACCTTTGCCAAACCAGGATCAGCAGGGGTTCCACCACTACTAGCTTAACTACCACCAGTATGCGCAGGCATATGAATGCTAAACACCCCACTCAGTGGCACCAAGCCCGTTCACCTCCGGCCGTGCACACAACTGCTGCCCTGTGTCAGCTGATAGTCAACCCCCTGCCCAGGACCCTGGCACAAAAACCCCATCGTCGTCTTCACGATCCTCCACAGCATACACCAGCGTTCAGCTCTCCATACCCCAGACGCTGGAGCGCAAAAGGAAATATAGTGCAACCCACCCGCACACCCAAGCCCTTAATGTCCACATCTCCAGATTGCTTAGCCTGGAGATGCTGCCCTATAGGCTAGTAGAGACTGAGGCCTTTCGCAACCTCATGGCGGCGGCCGCCCCTCGGTATTCGGTCCCCGGCCGCCACTACTTTTCCCGATGTGCCCTCCCAGCCCTGCACCAGCACGTGTCAGACAACATCATCCGTGCCCTGACCAACGCCGTTTCTGACAAGGTCCACCTGACCACGGACACGTGGACGAGTGCTGCCGGGCAGGGCCACTATATATCGCTGACGGCACATTGGGTTAACTTGGTGGAGGCTGGGACCGAGTCTGACCCTGCGGCTGGTCATATACTGCCGACGCCGAGGATTGCGGGGCCTACCTCGGTCCAGGTCTTTCAGGCATACTATGTCGCCTCCTCCTCCCACCCCTCCTCCACCTCCTCCTCCGAACTACCATCCGTGGGCATGGCGCCATCAGTCGCTAGCTCTAGGCACAGCAGCAGTGCCGTCGCTAAGCGACAGCAGGCGGTGCTCAAACTGCTGAGCCTAGGCGATAAAAGGCACACCGCCCAAGAACTATTACAGGGCATCACGGCGCAGACTGATCTGTGGCTGGCACCGCTGAACCTGAAGCCAGGCATGGTTGTGTGTGACAACGGCCGTAACCTGGTGGCGGCTCTGCAACTCGGCAGACTGACACATGTGCCATGCCTGGCCCATGTGTTAAATCTGATAGTTCAGCGTTTCCTCAAGACATACCCCAATCTGTCTGATTTGCTCACGAAAGTGCGCCGCATCAGCGTTTCCTCAAGACATACCCCAATCTGTCTGATTTGCTCACGAAAGTGCGCCGCATCTGTGCGCATTTCAGGAAGTCCAGCACAGATGCTGCCACTCTCAGGGCAGCGCAGCGCCGCCTCCAACTGCCCGCTCACCGACTGTTGTGCGACGTGCCCACGAGGTGGAATTCAACATTAACCATGTTATCCAGAGTTTACCAGCAGCGCAGAGCGATTGTAGACTGCCAGATGTCAACTTCCACCAGAACTGGTAGTCAGGTCAGTCAGCTTCCTCAAGTCTACAATGAGGAGTGGACGTGGATGTCTGATATCTGTCAGGTGCTGAGTAACTTCGAGGAGTCAACACAGATGGTCAGTGGCGATGCCGCCATCATCAGCCTCACCATCCCGCTGCTTGGCCTGTTGAAAAACTCTCTGATCAGCATTAAGTCGGAAGCTTTGCGCTTGTCACAAGAGACGGGGGAAGAAGATTCCCTTGTTGATAGCCAAAGCACCCTCAGGTCTGTTTCTCAGCGCATATCGGAGGAGGTGGAGGTGGAGGAGGATGAGGAGGAAGAGGAGGAGAATGTTGGCGAGACACAAGAGGGGACCATTGTTCAGTCCTTCACTGTTCAGCGTGTATGGGCAGAAGAAGAGGAGTTGGAGGAGTTGGAGGAGGAGGAAATGGACAGTCAGGCCAGTGAGGGGAGTGAATTCTTGCGCGTTGGTACTCTGGCGCATATGGCAGATTTCATGCTAGGCTACCTATCCCGTGACCCTCGCGTTCACTCTCCTGGACCCACGGTACAAGCAAAATCTTTCCACTCTCATCCCTGGAGAGGAAAGGAGTGTGAGAATGCATGAATACCAGCAGGCCCTGGTGCACAAGCTGAAACACTATTTCCCTTTTGACAGCGCTAGCGGCAGAGTGCGTAGTTCTGCGGGACAAGTAGCGAGGGAGAGTAGGCGAGCAGGCAGCTTGTCCAGCACAGGTGACACTGTCACCTGTCCCCAGTCTCGGCAGAGTAGGGCTGATCTTTACAGAAAGATGGTGAGGGAGTACGTAGCTGACCATACCATCGTCCTAAATGATCACACAGCTCCCTACAACTACTGGGTTTCAAAGCTGGACATGTGGCAGGAACTGGCGCTGTACGCCTTGGAGGTTCTTGCCTGCCCTGCCGCTAGCGTGTTGTCCGAGCGGGTTTTCAGTGCAGCTGGTGGCATCATCACAGATAAGCGTACACGCCTGTCGACTGACAGCGCTGACAGGCTAACGCTTATTAAGATGAATGAAGCCTGGATTTCTCATAATTTCCAATCTCCACCAGGTGAAGGAAGCTCAACCTGAATAATTTATGCACTCCTCCTCCTCATTTTCCTCCTTCTCCTCCTCTTTGCACACTAAAGCAGAGGAAACTGGCTATTTTTTGACAGGGCCCACTGGCTCTAGCTATAGTACTTTATGCATTGAAAATTTTTCTGGAGGGCCACCTACCCGGTCCTCTGTTTTAAACAATTTTTTGGACTGCCACATACAGGCACTCAATCTATTCAATTTTTCTGGAGGGCCACCTACCTGCTCCTCTGGTTTGAAAACTTTTTTGGACTGCCACATACAGGCACTATCCAAATTAAATTGTCTCCATAGCAGCCTCCACACGTTGTCTCCATTGCTACCTCCAAAAGTCGTCCATATAGCTGCCACCATACATCGTCCCCTTATCAAACGAGGTGTGTCAGGCAGAAATTTGCGTTGTTTTCATGGATTCCACATCAAAGTTGTTAACTTTGTCGCCACCCTGCTCTGTTATCCACAAAATATACTGGCAAACTTTTACCATTTACGGATATTATTTCAGCGCTTCTTGCGCATCTGTTTACATTCCCCTCACCTGCCATATCCCAAACTTATAAGAACGCTACTACACTTAACTTGGTGGAGGCTGGGACCGAGTCTGACCCTGGGGCTGGTCATATACTGCCGACGCAGAGGATTGCGGGGCCTACCTCGGTCCAGGTCTCAAAGGCCTACTATACCTCCTCCTCCTCCCACCCCTCCTCCACCTCCTCCTCCTCCGAATTACCATCCGTGGGCATGGCGCCATCAGTCGGTAGCTCTAGGCACAGCAGCAGTGCCGCCGCTAAGTGCCAGCAGGCGGTGCTCAAACTGCTGAGCCTAGGCGATAAAAGGCACACCGCCCAAGAGCTATTACAGGGCATTCCACATCAAACTTGTTAACTTTGTCGCCACCCTGCTGTGTAATCCACAAAATATACTGGCAAACTTTTATCATTTACCGATATTATTTCAGCGCTTCTTGCGCATCTGTTTACATTCCCCTCACCCGCCATATCCCAAACTTATAAGAACGCTACTACACTTGATCTTATACAAAAGGTTCTTAGAAGTGCTGTTTGGGGAGTAGCCTAGAGACAGGAGCGCCAGCTCCATCCCAAGATCCAACTAACATAGTTTTAACTGCAGCACCTTTAATCTACTACTAGTTCACTGCCTCCATAATAATAATAATAATAATAATAATAATAATAGTCTTTATTTATATAGCACCATTATATTCCGTAGCGCTTTACAAATCATAGGAAACCAATACAAATGTAATGTAACAGAGCACAACATTTGTATGGAACAACAGGAGTGAGGTCCCTGCTCGCCAGAGCTTACGGTTTATGAAGATGATGGGGTAACACGAGGTAAAAGAATATTTAATGGTCAAGCCATTCTTCTTAGGGAATAGAACAAAATATAATAAATGGAATTGCTGTCGCTTGAACCACTCAGCCGTCATCTTATATACCAGGTCCAGGGTGAATGGGACTGCAGAGAAGTCTGGTGCCTGTTGGTTGCTGGATAACAGATGGGAGGACGACACAGAACGGGTTAGTAGAAGAGTTAAAACTTCATGCAGTTAATGAGTGTTATAGGCTTGCCTAAAGAAATGGGTTTTAAGAGCACGTTTGAAACTTTGGAGGTTAGGTATTAGTCTGATAGTCCGGGGCAGAGCATTCTATAGAATTGGTGCAGCTCTAGAGAAGTCTTGGAGATGCGAGTGGGAGGTCCGCACTAGGGTAGAGGTTAATCTAAGATCACTGGCGGATCTAAGAGCACGGGTTGGGCGATAGACTGAGATAAGATAGGAGAGGTAGGGGGGTGCAGCATTATACAGAGCTTTATGGATGAGGGTTATTATTTTAAACTGTATTCGAAAGGAGACTGGCAGCCAGTGCAGCGACTGGCATGAACTGTAGGCATACATGGTCCCCTTATCAAACGAGCTGTGTCAGGCAGAATTTTGGGTTGTTTTCATGGCTTCCACAACAAACTTGTTAACTTTGTCGCCACCCTGCTGTGTAATCCACAAAATATACTGGCAAACTTTTATCATTTACCGATATTATTTGAGCGCTTCTTGCTCACCTCCTTTGGTTCCTCTCTGCCACCCATTGGTTTTAAGCCTGAGTCCATTTGGGGTATGTTGCCAAGACACTCTCTTGCCTGCCGCTGCTGCCGCTGCCTCTGCATACCGTCCCCTATAGTGTCAGGGTCAATTATTGGATGTTTTAGATGCTATCTAGCTTCATTCTGTCACTCTGTCATGGCCATGCTGTTGCCCATAATTTTGGCATAATGGTGCGTTTAAGCAGCCTCAGAGGCATCCATGCATGCTGCCCCTGCTGTTTCCTGTCCATTTCCGTGGTGTTTCCATCCTTTTCTGAGGTTTCCAGGTGTTTGGCCAAGCTTCCCTGTGCAGAGCCTTGGTCCCCTTGAAAAATGCTCGAGTCTCCCATTGACTTCAATGGGGCTCGTTATTCGAGACGAGCACTCGAGCATCGGGAAAAGTTTGTCTCGAATAACGAGTACCCGAGCATTTTAGTGCTCGCTCATCTCTATTTAGGATGTGATAATCGGTTGGGTGGGGGTTGTGGTATTTAGTGTTTATTCATTTTGGTGTATTGTAAGTTATTGTTTTTGCTAGGTGTGAATGTGGCTGGTCCAGCAGGTAAGTTACTGTATATATTTTGTATACATTGTATATTATGTTTGGTTTGTGTTATGTATTGTTATGTTTTTTACTTATATATAAAATAAAAGATCTACAACTGGTGAAAGGTAAAAGGGCAAACAAGGTATAGTCCTGTGGTCTAAACATGACTATGAACCCATATGGAAGGATAGATTTCCTCACCTCTGCAGGGAACCCCTTTAAGCATGGCACACTGATTAAAGAGCGCATTGATTCTCTCTTACTTCAACAAGAGGTGGGGATAGTAAAAGTAAAATCACACACACAGGGTGGCGAAGGCAGCTGCACAGATGGAACCCAGAGACTGTCCTGAAGTCCCAACAGTGAGTTCTGAGCTAAAAAGTTTGATCCACAGGTGTTCCAGTCCCTGGTGGCCCGAGGGTCATGAGAAGTTTAGAGATTGTGGAGGAAAGCTAGAGCCCAGGTGCCGATGGGACCTGGGTGCTGGGAAAGAGGGTGTGCCTGCCTGGAGCCCTGCACCCGACAGTAAGTCAAGTAGCCCACGGACACACACACACATCCAAAATGTCCATGCTAGTGCTCATAAACCGCCAGTGGTTTGCCCCGGGAATTACTACCCTTGTATAGTCTGTACCCGCCACAACCCGGGTAAGGTGGTAAAGACCCCACAAAAGGTGACACCCAAGCCGCTGTATCCCTTTCAGAGACTGCAGATGGATTTTATTCAGCTACCAAAAGGTGTTACATAGAAATACGTGCTTGTGTGCATTGATCTCTTTCCAGGGTGGCCAGAAGCTTTTTCCCATGACCAAGGCTATTGCCAGAACTGCAGCCAAGGAGTTGGTGAGTGAGATTTTTCTGCAGGATTCTGGAGGTCTAAGAGAGAAGCACCTAGATGACATCGTTTATAAAAATACAGTGGCAGCACCAAGGGAGGTCCCAGATGAGTACAAGGCCCACAATCAGATATGTACAGGTCTAGAGTCCATTATTCCCCAGAGAGCTATGAGCAAAAATGTTGATTGGGTTAACTGTGTTTATTGTAACCAACAGAGATTTGTGAATTATATCCAAGATGCTTTTCAGAACCGTATGGCTTTGGACATGACCCTTGCTGAGAAGGGAGGAGTCTGTAAGATGGTGGGAGCTGCTTGTTGCATGTACATCTCGGATGACATCAATCCTATGGATCCCTTGAAAAGATTGAAAAGACTGTCCAACTCAAAAGAAAGTCCGGAGCGGACGCTATATCCTTCACTTCGTTGTTGGGGATTGGAAGGGTTTCCTTTAAGTGGGGGTGATATTGGGAATTGTGATTTTGCTCTTCTCACCTATTGCGTGTTGTGTGGTCCCCCTCATCAGGTCCACCAAGTATCATGAGTATCAGTAGTTAGACAAGCCAAAGACCCCTTACTCGTTACCTATATTTGCATAATGAAGATATCCCTTTATGATCAACCACTCCTGAAACATATCAAACAGCCCCCTGGTGTAGGAAGAGGTAGAGTAGAGTTTTGATTCCCATATGTGAAAGTCCACTAAATGGGGACACACCTAACAGGGGGCTGCTGTCATCCAACTGGTGAAGAGGAGAACGAAGCACATAGGGCAGATCTGTAGGTCCTTCTAGACTAAGAGTAGCTGAGAGAAATTCCAGGATTTAGGGGGGACTGCTATGGTAAACCTAGCTGATAGATCAAATCCTGTTATTTCTACTTGTCTTATTTTCCTAAAATATAATGTAATAGGAACAATGAACTCAAGATGGAGCCAGCATCGTGGACCATAACCAAAACAATCAAGGCTAAAAAATTTCAGAAATGCATTATCCTGACGTGAATGTGCGACAGCAGGAAAGCTCTCCAATCAAAACGATGTCTGATATTGTTATGCTTTCCATGCTCCTCCCTGTCTAGCTCTTTTTCCTATTTTTCTTTATAGACTGGTAGAACAAATAAAGTTTACACAGTGCTGATTTGCCCCGGGCAATGTTAGCATGAGTGAGACTTGAATCAGCAGTCATCTAAATCATTCCTTACTACGTGCACACATGCATTTAATCGATTTGATTAGAAAAACGGCGACAACACACACACTAAAAGAGGATATCTTAAATCCTACTCTATCAGAACCACACAGTCTCCGACAGATGAGTCCCCTTGACATAGGTTCTGCAGGGCGGTCTCAGCCGTAGATGTCCGGGCTGGTTCCTCAAAGACGGACGGGAACACGGCAAAGAAGGTGGTGAGATTAGCAGAGACCTGGTCTTTCCTGTCCCAGAGGGGGGTAGCCAATGCCAGGGCCGTCCTGATGAGAAGGCAGATATGGAAAGCCACTTTAGACTGTTCTGTGATGAAATGCGTAGGCATGAGATCAATGTGCTGGGAGCACTGAGTGAAAAAAAACCCTGCACAACTTGGGATCCCCACCATATTTAGATGGCATGGAGAGTCTTGGTTTGGGTTCTAACTACCCCCATACAGTGAGCAACACTACCGCCATTTATTGAGCAACACTACCGCCATTTATTGAGCAACACTACCGCCATACAGTGAGGGACACTACCGCCATACAGTGAGGGACATTGCCTCCATACAGTGAGGGACACTAACCCCATTCAGTGAGCAACACTACCGCCATACAATAAGGGATACTAACCCCCATACAGTGAGGAAAACTACAGCCATACAGTGAGGAATACTACAGCCATACAGTGAGGAACACTACTACTAAACAGTGAGAAATACTACCGCCATACTGTGTGGAACTATACCTCCATAGAGTGAAGACTACAGCCATATAGTGAGGAGCACTACCCCCATACAGTGAGGAACACTACCTCCATACAATGAGGGACACTACCCCCATACAGTGAGGGACACTACCCCCATACAGTGAAGGACACTACCCCCATACAGTGAGGGACACTACCCCCATACAGTGAGGGACACTTCCGCCATACAGTGAGGGACACTACCGCCATACAGTAAGGAACATTGGCCCCATACATTGAGGAACACTAAAAGTGATGAATACTACCGCATTATAGGGAGGAATAGAGATGAGCGAACATACTCGTTCGATCATTAGCGTACTCGAAACTGCTCATTGCTCGGACAAGTATTTCGCCAGCTCGAGAAAATGGCATCTCCCGCCGTTTTGCTTTTTGGCGGCCAGAAACAGAGCCAATCACAAGCCAGGAGACTCTGCACTCCACCCAGCATGACGTGGTACCCTTACACGTCGATAGCAGTGGTTGGCTGGCCAGATCAGCTGACCCTGGAATAGACTAGCTCCTGCCCGCGCTGCTCGCGTCATTCTCTGTCTGGATGCCGCTAGGGAGAGAGCTGCTGCTGATCAGGGAAAGCGTTAGGGTGTTCTATTAGAATAGTGTTAGGCAGGAGTGATTCTACAAGAACCCAATAGTCCTTCTTAGGGCTACAATAACGTTTTATTTTACTTTTTTTTGGTTTGCTTGTGGCTGGGCTTGCTGCTATTAGTAGTGCAGCTAGTACCATATTGTGAGTAATTTGCAGGGAGACTTGTGTTTAGCTCTTAGTGACACACATATCCACCTCAAACACTTATTAGGGGTTTGATTTGAATTAGGCACAGTCTGATTTATTTATTTTTTACGTTTATTTATCTTATTACTCAAAGTCATCTGGCACAGCACAAAATCCAGTTGTGTGCTATCAGTGTAGGTTAGAAACTAGCCATAGCAATAGGATAGCATCGTTTTGTTTAAAAAAAAAAACACAAAAAACACAAAAAAAAAAAATTTGAAGTTTACAATTTAATTTTGAAAATGTTTAACCCGAGGGCTAGGGGTAGAGGACGAGGGCGTGGACGTGGGCATCCAACTACTGCAGCGGTCAGAGGCCGTGGTCCTGGGCGGGGTGAGACACCACCTGCTGATGAGGGAGCAGGGGAACGCCGCAGAGCTACACTCCCTAGGTTCATCATGTCTCAAGTTACTGGGACTCGTGGTAGAGCACTGTTGAGGCCAAAACAGTGCGAAGAGGTGATGTCGTGGATTGCGGACAATGCTTCTAGCCATTTGTCCACCAGTCAGTCTGCCCCCTCCCAGCAAAATTTGGCATTTGAACCGGCATACTCTGAGGAGCTGTTTTCTGGACTCTTCCCACAGTCACAAACCACTTGTCCGGTTGCTGCTGAGCAATTTTCCGATAACCAGGTTTTCCACCGGTCGCAGTCTGTGGGTAATGATGACATTATTGACGTAGTGGAAGAAGTGTGTAAAGAGGTGTCGGACGATGAGGAGACATGGTTGTCAGACAGTGGTGAAGTTGTTGTCAGGGCAGGAAGTCCAAGGGGGGAGCACACTGAGGGATCGGAGGATGATGAGGTGACAGACCCAAGCTGGGTTGATAGGCCGGGTGAACACAGTGCTTCTGAGACGGACGCAAATCCTATGGGAGAACAGGTTGGAAGAGGCAGTGGTGGGGCAAGACGGAGAGGCAGGGCCAGAGCTGGTGCATCACTGCCAAATGTTGCCCGTAGTCAAGCTCCCGTGGCGAGGGCTAGATTTTCAGAAGTCTGGAGGTTCTTTAAAGAAACACCGGATGACCGACGGACTGTGGTGTGCAACCTTTGCCAAACCAGGATCAGCAGGGGTTCCACCACTACTAGCTTAACTACCACCAGTATGCGCAGGCATATGAATGCTAAACACCCCACTCAATGGCACCAAGCCCGTTCACCTCCGGCCGGGCACACCACTGCTCCTTCCCCTGTGTCATCTGCTAGTCAGCCCCCTGCCCCGGACCACGGCCCAAACACCTCCCGTGCGAAAACCCTATCTTCGCCTCCACGATCCTCCACAGCATCCACCAGCGTTCAGCTCTCCATACCCCAGACGCTGGAGCGCAAAAGGAAGTATAGCGCAACCCAACCACACGCCAAAGCCCTCAACGCCCACATCTCCAAGTTGCTTAGCCTGGAGATGCTGCCCTATAGGCTGGTAGAGACCGAGGCCTTTCGAAACCTCATGGCGGCAGCCACCCCTCGGTATTCGGTCCCCAGCCGCCACTACTTTTCCCGATGTGCCGTCCCAGCCCTGCACAAGCACGTGTCAGAGAACATCATCCGTGCCCTGACCAACACCGTTTCTGACAAGGTCCACCTGACCACGGACACGTGGACGAGTGCTGCCGGGCAGGGCCACTATATATCGCTGACGGCACATTGGGTTAACTTGGTGGAGGCTGGGACCGAGTCTGACCCTGGGGCTGGTCATATACTGCCGACGCCGAGGATTGCGGGGCCTACCTCGGTCAAGGTCTCAAAGGCCTACTATGCCTCCTCCTCCTCCCACCCCTCCTCCACCTCCTCCTCCGAATTACCATCCGTGGGCATGGCGCCATCAGTCGGTAGCTCTAGGCACAGCAGCAGTGCCGTCGCTAAGCGACAGCAGGCGGTGCTCAAACTGCTGAGCCTAGGCGATAAAAGGCACACCGCCCAAGAACTATTACAGGGCATCACGGCGCAGACTGATCTGTGGCTGGCACCGCTGAACCTGAAGCCAGGCATGGTTGTGTGTGACAACGGCCGTAACCTGGTGGCGGCTCTGCAACTCGGCAGACTGACACATGTGCCATGCCTGGCCCATGTGTTAAATCTGATAGTTCAGCGTTTCCTCAAGACATACCCCAATCTGTCTGATTTGCTCACGAAGGTGCGCCGCATCTGTGCGCATTTCAGGAAGTCCAGCACAGATGCTGCCACTCTCAGGGCAGCGCAGCGCCGCCTCCAACTGCCCGCTCACCGACTGTTGTGCGACGTGCCCACGAGGTGGAATTCAACATTAACCATGTTATCCAGAGTTTACCAGCAGCGCAGAGCGATTGTAGACTGCCAGATGTCAACTTCCACCAGAACTGGTAGTCAGGTCAGTCAGCTTCCTCAAGTCTACAATGAGGAGTGGACGTGGATGTCTGATATCTGTCAGGTGCTGAGTAACTTTGAGGAGTCAACACAGATGGTCAGTGGTGATGCCGCCATCATCAGCCTCACCATCCCGCTGCTTGGCCTGTTGAAAAACTCTCTGATCAGCATGAAGTTGGAAGCTTTGCGCTCGTCACAAGAGACGGGGGAAAAAGATTCCCTTGTTGATAGCCAAAGCACCCTTAGGTCTGTTTCTCAGCGCATATTGGAGGAGGTGGAGGAGGTTGAGGAGGAAGAGGAGGAGAATGTTGGCGAGACAGATGAGGGGACCATTGTTGAGTCCTTCACTGTTCAGCGTGTATGGGCAGAAGAAGTGGATTTGGAGGAGGAGGAAATGGGCAGTCAGGCCAGTGAGGGGAGTGAATTCTTGCGCGTTGGGACTCTGGCGCATATGGCAGATTTCATGCTAGGCTGCCTATCCCGTGACCCTCGCGTTCAAAGAATTTATTCCAGCACCGATTACTGGGTATTCACTCTCCTGGACCCACGGTACAAGCAAAATCTTTCCACTCTCATCCCTGGAGAGGAAAGGAGTGTGAGAATGCATGAATACCAGCAGGCCCTGGTGCACAAGCTGAAACAGTATTTCCCTTCTGACAGCGCTAGCGGCAGAAGGCGTACTTCTGCGGGACAAGTAGCGAGGGAGAGTAGGCGAGCAGGCAGCTTTTCCAGCACTGGCAGGGGTACGCTTTACAAGGCCTTTGCCAGTTTTATGTCACCCCAGCAAGACACTGTCACCTGTCCCCAGTCTCGGCAGAGTAGGGCTGATCTTTACAGAAAGATGGTGAGGGAGTACGTAGCTGACCATACCATCGTCTTAAATGATCACACAGCTCCCTACAACTACTGGGTATCAAAGCTGGACATGTGGCACGAACTGGCGCTGTACGCCTTGGAGGTTCTTGCCTGCCCTGCCGCTAGCGTGTTGTCCGAGCAGGTTTTCAGTGCAGCTGATGGCATCATCACCGATAAGCGTACACGCCTGTCGACTGACAGCGCTGACAGGCTGACGCTTATCAAGATGAATAAAGCCTGGATTTCTCAGGATTTTCATTCTCCACCAGGTGAAAGAAGCTCAACCTGAATAATGTATGCACTCCTCCTCCTCATTTTCCTCCTTCTCCTCCTCTTTGTACACAAAAGCAGAGGAAACTGGCTATTTTTTGCCAGGGCTAACTGGCTCTAGCTATAGTACTCTATGTATTTAATTTTTCTGGAGGGCCACCTACCCGGTCCTCTGTTTTAAGCAATTTTTGGGAGTGCCACATACAGGCACTCAATCTATTTAATTTTTCTGGAGGACCACCTACCTGCTCCTCTGGTTTGAAAACTTTTTTGGACTGCACATACAGACACTATCCAAATTAAATTGTCTCCATAGCAGCCTCCACATGTCGTCTTTTTAGCTGGCTCCACACGTTGTCTCCATTGCTACCTCCACACGTCATCGCCATAGCTGCCTCCAAAAGTCATCCATATAGCTGCCTCCATACATGGTCTCCTTATCAAACGAACTGTGTCAGGCCGAATTTTAGGTTGTTTTCATGGATTCCACATCAAACTTGTTAACTTTGTCGCCACCCTGCTGTGTAATCCACAAAATATACTGGCAAACTTATCATTTACCGATATTATTTCAGCGCTTCTTGCGCATCTGTTTACATTCCCCTCACCCGCCATATCCCAAACTTATAAGAACGCTACTACACTTGATCGTATACAAAAGGTTCTTAGAAGTGCTGTTTGGGGAGTAGCCTAGAGACAGGGGCTTGGATTGGCGAAAGCTTGCCTGGCAGCGGAGCGCCAGCTCCATCTCAAGATCCAACTAACATAGTTTTAACTGCAGTACCTTTAATCTTCTACTAGTTCACTGCCTCCATACATGGTCCCCTTATCAAACGAGCTATGTCAGGCAGAATTTTGGGTTGTTTTCATGGATTCCACATCAAACTTATTAACTTTGTCGCCACCCTGCTGTTTAATCCACAAAATATACTGGCAAACTTTTATTATTTACCGATATTATTTCAGCGCTTCTTGCGCATCTGTTTACATTCCCCTCACCCGCCATATCCCAAACTTATAAGAACGCTACTACACTTGATTGTATACAAAAGGTTCTTAGAAGTGCTGTTTGGGGAGTAGCCTAGAGACAGGGGCTTGGATTGGCGAAAGCTCGCCTGGCAGCGGAGCGCCAGCTCCATCTCAAGATCCAACTAACATAGTTTTAACTGCAGTACCTTTAATCTTCTACTAGTTCTCTGCCTCCATACATGGTCCCCTTATCAAACGAGCTGTGTCGGGCAGAATTTTGGGTTGTTTTCATGGATTCCACATCAAACTTATTAACTTTGTCGCCACCCTGCTGTGTAATCCACAAAATATACTGGCAAACTTTTATCATTTACCGATATTATTTCAGCGCTTCTTGCGCATCTGTTTACATTCCCCTCACCCGCCATATCCCAAACTTATAAGAACGCTACTACACTTGATCTTATACAAAAGGTTCTTAGAAGTGCTGTTTGGGGAGTAGCCTAGAGACAGGGGCTTGGATTGGCGAAAGCTTGCCTGGCAGTGGAGCGCCAGCTCCATCTCAAGATCCAACTAACATAGTTTTAACTGCAGTACCTTTAATCTACTACTAGTTCACTGCCTCCATACATGCTCCCCTTATCAAACGAGCTGTGTCAGGCAGAATTTTGGGTTGTTTTCATGGATTTCACATCAAACTTGTTAACTTTGTTGCCACCCTGCTGTGTAATCCACAAAATATACTGGCAAACTTTTATCATTTACCGATATTATTTCAGCGCTTCTTGCGCATCTGTTTACATTCCCCTCACCCGCCATAACCCAAACTTATAAGAACGCTACTACACTTGATCTTATACAAAAGGTTCTTAGAAGTGCTGTTTGGGGAGTAGCCGAGAGACAGGGGCTTGGATAGGCGAAAGCTTGCCTGGCAGCGGAGCGCCAGCTCCATCCCAAGATCCAACTAACATAGTTTTAACTGCAGCACCTTTAATCTACTACTAGTTCACTGCCTCCATACATCGTCCCCTTATCAAACGAGCTGTGTCAGGCAGAATTTTCAGGTGTTTCACCAGATACATAGTGGAACGCGGCCCGTCTTTCGCCGCCATGCTGGAGACCTGAAGTTGCAATCATAGCAGCGCAATATGGATGCCCCATACTGTCGCTCTTAATCATGGAACCATTTCCGTAAAAACAATTGAAAATAGAACCACTATGCTATTCCATTATTCCTAGATGAAATATTCAAACGACCCGGCCTGCTTTGAAAATTATAATTTTTTCAAAGTAAACGCTTCTGGCCCCCAGGCCCTTTTTGGGTGGGGAGGAGCCAAGAGACAGGGGCTTGGACAGGCAAAAGCTCGCCTGGCAGTGGACCGCCAGCTCCATCCGAAGATTAGGCAGCCTCAGAGGCATCCATGCATGCTGCCCCTGCTGTTTCCTGTCCATTTTGCCTCCACGATCCTCCACAGCGTCCACCAATGTCTCATTTCAACTCTCTATACCCCAGACGCTGGAGCACGAGAGGATATGCAGCACATCATCCACTTATCAAACGAGCTGTGTCAGGCAGAATTTTCAGGTGTTTAACCAGATACATAGTGGAACTCGGCCCATCTGTCGCCACCATGCTGGAGACCTGAAGTTGCAATCATAGCAGCGCAATATGAATGCCCCATAATGTCGCTCTTAATCATGGAAGTCGTCTCCATGGCTGCCTCCACATGTCGTCCCCTTATCAAAAGAGCTGTGTCAGGCTCATTTTTCGGGTGTTTCACCAGATACGTTATGGAACTTGGTCACTATGTCGCCACCATGCTGTGTTATCGACTAAATATACCGTCAACCTTTTGTTCACATAGGAAATCATTTCAGCGCTTCTTGCTCACCTCCTTTGGTGAAGCCTGAGTCCATTTAGGGTATGACACTCTCTAGCCTGCCGCTGCTGCCTCTGCATGCCGTCCCCTATAGTGTTAGGGTCAATTATTGCATGTTTTAGATGCTATCTAGCCTCATTCGGTCACTCTGTCATGGCCATGCTGTTGCCCATAATTTTGGCATAATGGTACGATTAAGCAGCCTCAGAGGCATCCATGCATTCTGCCCCTGCTGTTTCCTGTCCATTTCCGTGGTGTTTCCATCCTTTTCTGAGGTTCCCAGGTGTTTGGCCAAGCTTCCCTGTGCAGAGCCTTGGTCCCCTTGAAAAATGCTCGAGTCTCCCATTGACTTCAATGGGGCTCGTTATTCGAGACGAGCACTCGAGCATCGGGAAAAGTTCGTCTCGAATAACGAGTACCCGAGCATTTTAGTGCTCGCTCATCTCTAGTGAGGAACATTACATACAGTGAGGAACAGTACTGCCATATAGTAAGGGACACTACCCCCATAGAGTGAGTGACTCTACCGCCATACAGTGAGGAACACTACCCCCATGAAATGAGGAACACTACCGCCATACAGTGAGGAACACTAGCTCCATACTGTGAGGAACACTACCTCCATACTTTGAAGAATACAGCCGTACATTGAGGAACATTACCGCCATACAGTGAGGGACACTACCCTCATATATTGTGGGACTTTACCGGCATTCAGTGAGGGACACTACCGCCATACAGTGAGGGACACTACCGCCATACAGTGAGGGACACTACCGCCATACAGTGAGGAACACTACCCCCATGAAATGAGGAACACTACCGCCATACAGTGAGGAACACTACCTCCATACCGTGAGGAACACTACCTCCATACTTTGAAGAATACAGCCGTACATTGAGGAACATTACCGCCATACAGTGAGGGACACTACCCTCATATATTGTGGGACTTTACCGGCATTCAGTGAGGGACACTACCGCCATACAGTGAGGGACACTACCGCCATACAGTGAGGAACACTACCGCCATACAGTGAGGGACACTAGCGCCATACAGTGAGGAACAATACCGCCATACAGTGATGATCACTAAACCCATTCAGTGAGGATCACTACTGCCATACAGTTAGGGACACTACCACCATACAGTGAGGAACACTACCGCCATACACTGAGGAATACAGCCACGCAGTGAGGAACACTACCCCCCATACAGTGAGGAACATTACTGCCATATAGTAAGGGAATACTGCCGCCACACAGTGAGGAATACAGCCATACAGTGAGGAATACTACCGCCATACAGTGAGGAACACTACCGCCATACAGTGAGGAACACTACCGCCATACAGTGAGGAACACTACCGCCATATAATGTGGGACACTACCCCCATACAGTGAGGAACTCTACCGCCATACATTGAGGAACATTACCGCCATACAGTTAGGAACACTGCCCCCATACAGTGAGGAACACTACCCCTATACAGTGAGGAACAGTTCTTTACCCGTGTAACATGTTGTGCTCGCGGCCAGTTTGCTAATATAGGTTTAAAAAAATTGAAATTCCTTCCCACGAATTACTGTAAACTTCGGATTCGTGACGCATCAAAGTTTTCTTGAAATTCTAAATTAGAATTATTAGAATCCATTCGCCCATCTCTATGCTCTTTACATCAACATGCCAGTGCTGATATTTGTTATGTGACTTTACATGAGAACCCATCCCCTAATAAGATTGGGTTGTAGTACTTTATAATAGGTCCTATATTTAAAACAAATTCAGACACACTATTTTTTTTTAAGTCTTTGGACTTATGGTCAAAGGAGCAAAGCTCTACCTTCGGGCAATCCATTTTCGGTGATTAAAGGTGCAGAAAGCTATCCAAGAGATCTATGGACGCATGGTGAAGAGAGCGAAGATCTACATTCGTGCAGTCCTTTTGTGGTTATTGAAGTTGCACAAAGCTATCCTTCAAGAGGTCTGTGGACTCATGGTGAAGGGAGCAAATCTCTATCCCCAGGCAGTCTATTTGCAGTGATTGACGGTGCAAAAAGCTATCCTTCAAGAGGTCTATAGACGTATGGTGAAGATAGCAAATCTCTACCTTTAGGCAGTCCATTTTCGGTGATTGGAGGTGCACAAAGCTATCACTCAAGAGGTCTATGGTCTGATGGTGACGATGGCTAAGCTTTTCCTTCAGGCAGTCCATTTTTTTGTGATTGAAGGTGCTCAAAGCTTTCCTTCAAGAGGATGCTTTGTGAAGGGAGCACAGTGGCTGAGTGAGTAGCACTTCTGCCTTGCAGCTATGGGGTCATGGGTTCGAATCTCACCCAGGTCACCATCTGCAAAGAGTTTGTATGTTCTCTCTGTGCTTGCATGAGTTTCCTCCAGGTACTCCGGTTTCCTCCCATACTACAAAACATACTGTTAGGTTTTTTAGATTGTGTGCACCATGGGGACAGGGACCGCTTTGCGCTGCGTAATCTGTGTGCGCTATATAAATTAAGAATTATTTTTTTAAAAATAAAGAATTATTATTACCTTCAGGCAGTCCATTTTTGGTGATTGAAGGTGCACAAAGATATCTTTCAAGAGGTCTATGGTGTAGGGTAGAGGTTGTATTAACGCCTCATTATGCATCATTGACGCATGATGAGGCGCCACTACCCCACAAAATAATTGCCATGCGTAAAAATACACTTCTTAGTAGTATTAATAGAATTCTTATGATCCCAGCAGGAACGGAGAGCGGTGTCAGGTGAGTGCGAGCCCCAGCCGGGGAGTACATTGCACTCTATGTACAGTGTTTGTGCTGTGTATAGTAAATGTGCTGTGTGTAGTGTGTGTAGTGTTTGTGCTGTGTGTAGTGTATGTGCTATGTGTAGTGTGTGTGTTTTGTGGTGTGTGTATGCTGTGTGTAGTGTGTGGGCTGTGTATAGTGTGTGTAGTGTTTGTGCTGTGTATAGTGTATGTGCTATGTGTAGACTGTGTCCTGTGTGTAGTGTGTGTGTAGTGTGTGTGCTGTGTATGTGATGTGTGTAGTGTGTGTGGTGTGTAGTGTGTGTAGTGTTTGTGCTGTGTGTAGTGTTTGTGCTGTGTATGTGCTGTGTGTAGTGTGTGTGCTGTGTATAATGTGTGTTCTGTGTGTTGTGTGTGTCCTGTGTGTAGTGTGTGTGCTGTGTATGGTGTGTGTTCTGTGTGTTGTGTGTGTCCTGTGTGTAGTGTGTGATCTGTGTGTGTGTAGTATTTGTCCTGTGTGTAGTGTGTGGGCTGTGTATATGGTGTGTGTGTGCTGTGTATAGTGTGTGTGTGTGCTGTGTATAGTGTGTGTGCTGTGTATAGCGTGTGTTCTGTGTGTCCTGTGTGTAGTGTGTGATCTGTGTGTAGTGTGTGATCTGTGTGTAGTGTGTAGTATTTGTCCTGTGTATAGTGTGTGGGCTGTGTATAGTGTGTGTGCTGTGTATAGTGTATGTGCTGTGTGTAGTGTGTGTGCTGTGTGGTGTATGTATGCTGTGTGTAGTGTGTGTGCAGTGTGTAGTGTGTGTGCTGTGTATAGTGTGTGTAGTGTTTGTGTTGTGTGTAATGTATGTGCTGTGTGTAGTGTGTGTCCTGTGTGTAGTGTTTGTGCTGTGTGTAGTGTGTGTGCTGTGTATAGTGTGTGTGCTGTGTGTAGTGTGTGTGCTGTGTATAGTGTGTGTGCTGTGTATAGTGTGTATAGTGTTTGTGCTGTGTGTAATGAATGTGCTGTCTGTAGTGTGTGTCCTGTGTGTAATGTGTGTCCTGTGTGTAGTGTTTGTGCTGTGTGTAGTGTATGTGCTATGTGTAGTGTGTGTGCTATGTGTAGAGTGTGTGTTTTGTGGTGTGTGTATGCTGTGTGTAGTGTGTGCGCTGTGCATAGTGTGTGTAGTGTTTGTGCTGTGTATAGTGTATGTGCTATGTGTAGACTGTGTCCTGTGTGTAGTGTGTGTGTAGTGCGTGTGTAGTGTGTGTGCTGTGTATGTGATGTGTGTAGTGTGTGTGCTGTGGGTGTGGTGTGTAGTGTTTGTGCTGTGTGTGTGGTGTGTGTAGTGTGTGTGCTGTGTATAGTGTGTGTTTTGTGTGTTGTGTGTGTCCTGTGTGTAGTGTGTGTGCTGTGTATGTGCTTTGTGTAGTGTGTGTCCTGTGTGTGTGCTGTGTGTAGTGTGTGTGCTGTGTGTAGTGTGTGTGCTTTGTGTAATGTGTTTGTTGTGTGTAGTATATGTGTGTGCTGTATGTAGTGTGTGTGCTGTGTGTAGTGAGTGTGCGGAGTGTGTGTTGTGTGTAGTGAGTGTGCTGAGTGTGTGTGTATATTGTGTGTGTGAAGTGTATAGTGTGTGTGTGTTGTGTGTTGTGAGTGTACGGTGTGTGTGTGTGCTATGTATAGTGTATGTACTATGTATAGCGTGTGTGTGTTGTGTGTGCTATGTATCGTGTGTGTGTGCTGTGTATCGTGTGTTTGTGTGCTGTGTATAGGGTGTGTGTTGTGTGTAGTGTGTGCTGTGTATAGTGTGTGTGCTGTGTATAGTGTGTAGTGTATGTGCTGTGTGTAGTGTGTGTCCTGTATGTAGTGTGTGTACTGTGTATAGTGTGCGTGGTGTGTGTAGTGTGTGTCCGGTGTGTGTTTGTGTTGTTTGTAGTGAGTGTGCGGAGTATGTGTGCTGTGTGTAGTGTGTGTGCTGTGGGTAGTGAGTGCGTGTTTGTGTGTAGTGATTGTAGTGATTGTGCGGTGTGTGTACAGGACCAGATTAAGGTTGGTGGGGACCCCTGGGCGCAAAATATGGTGGAGACCCCCATTGAATGCAGTCCAGACAGGGTATCCCGACGATTTCCGATTTGCGCCGAATTCCGCCGGGATTTTGGCACACGCGATCGGATTTGGAAATGGGGGGGGGCATGGCCTTCAGAGAACCCGACGGATTCATTAAAACCTGTGTGTAGTGTGTGTGCTGTGTATGTGCTGTGTGTAGTGTGTGTCCTGTGTGTGTGCTGTGTGTAGTATATGTGTGTGCTGTATGTAGTGTGTGTCAGGTGTATGTGTGCTGTGTGTAGTGTGTGTGCTGTGTGTAGTGAGTGTGCGGAGTGTGTGTTGTGTGTAGTGTGTGTGTGTTGTGAGTGTGCTGTGTGTAGTGAGTGTGTGGTGTGAGTGTGCTTTGTATATTGTGTGTGTGTGAAGTGTATAGTGTGTGTGTGTTGTGTGTTGTGAGTATACGGTGTGCGTGTGTACTATGTATAGTGTGTGTACTATGTATAGTGTGTGTGCTGTGTGTGCTGTGTATCGTGTGTGTGTGCTGTGTATCGTGTGTTTGTGTGCTGTGTATAGGGTGTGTGTTGTGTGTGTTGTGTGTGCTGTGTATAGTGTGTGTCCTGTGTATAGTGTGTAGTGTTTGTGCTGTGCGTAGTATATGTGCTGTGTGTAGTGTGTGTCCTGTATGTAGTGTGTGTACTGTGTATAGTGTGCGTGGTGTGTGTCCGGTGTGTGTGTGTTGTTTGTAGTGAGTGTGCGGAGTATGTGTGCTGTGTGTAGTGTGTGTGCTGTGGGTAGTGCGTGTGTTTGTGTGTAGTGATTGTGCGGTGTGTGTACAGGACCAGATTAAGGTTGGTGGAGACCCCCATTGAATGCAGTCCAGACAGGGTATCCCGACGATTTCAGATTTGCGCCGAATTCCTCCGGGATTTTGGCGCACGCGATCGGATTTGGAAATCGGGGGGGCATGGCGTTCGGAGAACCCGACGGATTCGTTAAAACCGGGGAACTTAAAAAAAAAAGTGTTGAATTCCACGCACTTACCTGCACCAAGTAATAGAAGGTGAACTCCGGTGAATTCCGACGGACTTCAGCACAGCAGTGACACCTGGTGGATATCGGCGCACGGATTTAGTGAACCCCAGCAGAACCCGAATTAGCGTCGAAGCCCGCCGCTGGAACGTGACTGGACCGGGTAAGTAAATGTGCCCCAATTTGTATAGCTCCCCCAGCAATCACTAGATACAGCTCCCCCAGCAATCACTAGATACATTTCCCCCAGCAATCACTATATACAGCTTACCCAGTAATCACTGTATATAACTCCCCCAGAAATCACTATATACAGCTCTCCCAGCAATCACTGCATACAGCTCCCCCAGTAATCACTGCATACAGCTCCCCCAGCAATCACTGTATACAGCTCCCCCAGCAATCACTATATACAGCTCCCCCAGCAATCACTATATACAGCTCCCCCAGCAATCACTGTATACAGCTCCCCCAGCAATCACTAGATACATTTCCCACAGCAATCACTAGATACAGCTCCCCCAGCAATCACTAGATACATTTCCCCCAGCAATCACTATATATAGCTTACCCAGTAATCACTGTATATAGCTCTTTATACAGCTCCCCCAGCAATCACTTTATACAGCTCCCCCAGTAATCACTGCATACAGCTCCCCCAGCAATCACTATATACAGCTCCCCCAGCAATCACTATATACAGCTTCCCTAGCAATCACTATATACAGCTCCCCCAGAAATCACTATATATATCTCCCCTAGGAATCACTGTATATAGCTCCCCTAGGAATCACTGTATACAGCTCCCCCAGCAATCACTGTATACAGCTTACCCAGTAATCACTGTATATAGCTCCCCCAGCAATCACTATATACGGCTTACCCAGTAATCACTGTATATAGCTCCCCCAGCAATCACTTTATACAGCTCCCCCAGCAATCACTGTATACAGCTCCCCCAGCAATCACTGTATACAGCTCCCCCAGCAATCACTGCATACAGCTCCTCCAGCAATCACTGCATACAGCACCCCCAGTAATCACTGTATACAGCTCCCAGTAATCACTTTATACAGCCCCCAGTAATAACTATATATGGCTCCCCAGCAATAGCTATATAGAGCCCCAAACATTACCCATATGATATTCAGTCCCACAGCATTAACAATTTACAGCCCTCTATAAAAACAATATACATACTCCCTATAATAACTATATAGTTCCCCTATGATAACTATACACATCCCCTATAATAACTATACACAACTCCCTATAACTATATACAGCCCCCCTATAACTATATAATTCCTTCCTATAATAACTATGTACAGCCCCCCTATAAATATATACAGCCCCCTTATAATATTTATATGCAGACCCATATAATAACTGTATACCGTCCCCCTATAATAACTTTAAAACCCCCTATAATAACAATATACAGCCTCCCTATAATAAATAACTACATGCAGACTCCTTTTATTTCTATACACCCCCCCATTATAAATATATACAATCCCCCTATAATAACTATATACAGTTGTAGATGAAATAATAACATTTCATCATTCCCCCTATGTGTGCCAAACTCATCTTCCCTCGCGATATGGGATGTAAACAAAAATGGTGGTGCCCTCCCACAAACATCAAGGTGACTGTCGCAGCATGTGATGTCACACTCTGTGCGGCCAGCAGCAGGGCTCTGCCATTTTTGTTTACATGCGATCGTCTATGGCAGTTCAGGGAACTTATTGTTCCCTCGGTCTACCATAGACAAAAGGCAGAAACATCAAATACAATGTTGGCGATTCGGGCGGTCATGCGACCACCAGAAAAGCCCACATTTGGTGGTGGCCCCTATAAGGACAAAGTGGTGGGGGCCCCGGCGCCCCTGGAGCCCCCCCCCCCTATGATCTGGTCCTGTATGTGCAGTGTGTGTGTGCTGTGTGTAGTGAGTGTGCAGTGTGTGTGTGTGTAGTGTGTGTGTAGTGTGTGTGTAGTGTATGTGGTGTGTGTAGTGTGTGTGTGTTGTGTGTGCTGTATGTAGTGTGTGTGGTGTGTGTGGTGTGTGTGGTGTATGTAGTGTGTGTGTTGTGTGTAGTGTGTGGTGTGTGTTGTGTGTAGTGTGTGGTGTGTGTAGTGTGTATATGTTGTGTGTGCTGTATGTAGTGTGTGTTGTGTTTGCTGTGTGTAGTCTGTGTGCAGTGAAGATAATTTTCAAGTATAAATAAAGTCTGTTAACATTATATAAAGCTATGACTTAAATATTTGTATTATAGAAAATTTCATACTACTACTTGGCTAAAAATACTCCCCAAAAATAGTAAGAGAAGTATTATTACCCTTCTTGAAAAATGTTAGTGTGACCTCTGGTGAAGGGAGAAAAGCTCTACCTTCAGGAAGTCCATTTTTGATGACTGAAGGTGCACAAAGCTATCCTTCAAGATGTCTATGAACGCATGGTGAAGATAGCAAAGCTTTACCTTCAGGAAGTACATTTTTGGTGACTGAAAGTGCACAAAGCTATCCTTAAAAATAATAATAATTCTTTATGTAGCGCACAAAGATTACGGAGAGCTGCACAAACTTGCAAAATCAGTCCCTGTCCCCTATGGGGCTCACAATATAATAAACCTTCCAGTATGATTTGGAATGTGGGAGAAAACCGGAGGACCCGGAGGAAACCCACGCAAACACAAAAAGGACATACAAACTCTTTGCAGATTTTGACCCTGGAAATTGAACCCAGGTCCCCAGCTCTGCAGGCTGTTATGCTAACCTCTAAGCAAAGCTCTACCTTCACGGTGCATTAATGAAGGTAGCGAAGCTCTACATTTGTGCAGTCCATTTGTGGTGATTTGGTTTATGGTCGCATGATGAAAGGAGTGAAGTTCTAACTTTAGGCAGTCCATTTCAGTCCCGAGAAGCTCCTTGGATGGTTGTAGGTCTGGTGAACTGCAGTGACTGAACAAGTTGTGGCCACTGCGGCTAACAGTTGTTGCTGCAGACTTGTAGAGGTCCTCTGGTTCATCTTTTCACTGGATCTTTTCACGCTATGCTTAATATCTATGTTAGATGATCTATTGCCTATAAATGAGCAAATATATGTATAATGTGAGTGTGAAGGACACAGTATATCATATTGCATAATAACTGCGTGTGGTGCAGTCAACAGAAAAATACGGCTATTGTTTGCTCAAAAGAAAACCTAAAAAAAGGGTTTGACTTTCAGGGACTGCATGCATAAAAACATACCCGAAATCCCCCAGAACTTGTCCCCTTAAATAAGGCACATACACACAGAATTAAACTTAACCAAAATGTGGAGTGACATCAGGGAGTCGGCCACAGCTTTTATTTAAATTGTTACAGAATTATAACATATACTCGTAGAGTATAAACTTTTAACTTTAAAACATATAACCTCAACGGTTAACTACCAGAATTAAAGGGGCACCTGAAATGCCAGCCTCCTTGGAGGGCATGTAGGTCCTCACCCCAAACCACCAGACCGCCAGCTGTGACGTTACAATCACTTACATCCACCTATATAGGGAGGGAGGGAGGGAAAATCCTTCCAGGAAAAGAGGGTGAGCGAAAAAACCAGACCCCTTTTAAAACCTAAGTCCCAGCCCACCTGGTGTGGCTATCGTTAACCCTACCCCCAGTCACGTAGCCCACGGCCCCAGCCCCTTAACCCTTTACTTCAGGGGACAAAAACACTGAACTCCAGGTGACCCTAGCCTGCCTGCAGTCACTAGCCCAACGGCTATATGCCTACGGGCTTCCCAGACTGCATGCATAAAAACATACCCGAAATCCCCCAGAACTTGTCCCCTTAAATAAGGCACATACACACAGAATTAAACTTAACCAAAATGTGGAGTGACATCAGGGAGTCGGCCACAGCTTTTATTTAAATTGTTACAGAATTATAACATATACTCGTAGAGTATAAACTTTTAACTTTAAAACATATAACCTCAACGGTTAACTACCAGAATTAAAGGGGCACCTGAAATGCCAGCCTCCTTGGAGGGCATGTAGGTCCTCACCCCAAACCACCAGACCGCCACGGAGGAGGACATGTACACCTACATGTCCCTCCGACCCCCACACATAAGGGATAATGCCCTCTCAATTCCGTCCTGCAGCCCTGACAGGAAGATATCGAGGCCTATATCAGTTAGATGAACACCATCGGGCAGCAACAGGCCCCGATTGTCACCCTCCAACTCCCTGTGTCTAACCACCACTCCACCTCTCTCCCTAACAAAACGGGAAACTTTTGTGTTCAACAGTCTCCTGCTCCGCTCAACACCTGCAGGATCTCTAGCACCCTCCCAGATAGCCCTGGGAATGATCTCAGACCAAACTAGGACAAACTTAGAAAAGAAAGAGGAAAACCTCTCCAGATCCGACTGGATCAAGGAGATTAATTCACCCAAGCGGACAGAACACAGATCATTACCCCCCAAATGCAGTACTAGTACAGAAGGGGCTTCTGAGTAACGGCTAATGTCCACTAACTCCGGTAGCGCCTGCAACCAGCGCAGACCCTTGATTCCCCTCCAGCGGACGTCTGCGTTGTAGAAGCCGAGGGATCGTCCACCTGGTCGCAGCAACGCCCTCTGCTCAGCCCAGAAAATAAAGGAGTGCCCCAGAATCCATACCGTAGGGCGGTAATCTAAAAGGAAGGAAGAAATCAATTAATAACCAAATCAGGGCGGATATAACCAGCAAAACAATCAGACCGCCAGCGCCCTATTCTCTGAACATCAGCATCCGATAAGCCCAGCTCGCTTGCCGTAGTTGCAGCGCCAATCCGGAACGAGTGTGTGCCGAAATCACCCGGGGGAAGACCGACAGCCGCAAGCGCTTTCTTAAAAACTGCTGAAAATTGAAAACGCGTAAGTGGGGAACAATCCGCATGCGACAGAAATTGCGATCCCCCGACCCTTACCGCCAAAAACCTCTGCACCACCGCCACTGGGCAAGCTAAACCACCAATAGGACGCAAAGCCACCCAACAGCCGCGACCGAAAACATCAGTTTTTGATCGCCGTATGCGGAAGCGTAACCCCCCGGCTGATACCGAAACATCCTCGAACATGAGCCCCCCCGGCCTGGACCCACTCGGCGGGACCAACTCGGAAACTCGCAGAGCCCCAAAGAAGGCAAGCGCAAAAGCCGCCTGGAATAAATGTAACTCGAACTGATCCTGACATACGCGTTCCAACACGGGCAACAAACGCACCAAAACCGAATAGGAGACGGGACGACGCGCCTCCCGACGCACCACCTCCTTTTTCCACCCTTTTATAACTTGCCTAATAAAAAATGTTCGCGTTACATCCACCCAACCGTGTAACTTAAAGAAAAAGGCGATACCTGATAAACGCCGCTGCGCCCCCAACCCAGACAGACCCTGAGACCTCAACCCCTCAAGGTAACGCAAAGTGATCTCTAAACGAGAACCCGCATCAACCGCAAACCCAACCCCCGCTACCTCGCACCACTCCCGCCATGCTTTACCATGTGCGGACCACGTAGATGGGGCCAGAGAGGACTGTATCAACGGCAGAAGTTGACTTCCAGGGTTGACCAAAGGGAATCTGGGCACGGGGTCCCCTCCGCATCCGCCGAAGAACAAAGCGCCCGGAACACCTGCCAACGAAAGCGTGAGAGAGCGTCAGTTACCCTATTATCTACCCCCGGGACATGTCGCGCCTTAAATGAGATATTGTACTGTAAGCACCGCAATACAAAGCGACGTAATAAGCACAACACAGGGAGGGAAGAGGATGACAGGCTGTTTACCACATGAACAACACTCATATTGTCTGTCCAAAAAACTACCGACTTATTTGCCAGCAGGCCACCCCACAATTCCACAGCCACCACTAACGGGAAAAATTCTAATAAAGTTAAATTACAACACCACCCACGTTCCTTCCAATGCACCGGCCACTGTTCTGCACACCATGCCGAACCCAGCAACACTCCAAAGCCCACCCCCCCTGATGCGCCAGAATATAACTGCAGATCTGGGCTAACCACCTCCGCCGCGCGCCAGCAGGTCCGCCCATTGTAATCCGATAGAAAAACCTCCCATACGCGCAAATCTGACTTCAACCCCTTTGTCATACGAATACGATGATGAGGGGCCCGAGCCCCCGCAGTAGCAAGCGAGAGGCGCCGCGAGAAAACCCGGCCCATGGGCATTACCCGGGAAGCAAACACCAAAAGACCCAGCAACGACTGGACCTGCTGCAGCGACACTTTTTGGCTCGCTAGGCATACCTGCAACGCTGAGCGCAACTTGGCTATCTTATCAGCCGGCAAACGAAACTCCATGGCGACTGAGTCGATTTCAATACCCAAAAATGACAGCACGGTACAAGGACCCACGGTCTTTTCCTCCGAAAGGGGTATCCCAAAATGCTGCGCAAGATAACGAAATGAAGCAAGCAAGTAGGCGCAGCGGCCAGAGCCCTGGGGCCCCACGAAAAGAAAATCATCCAAATAGTGGGTTACCAGCGTGGAGGACGTTTCGTGCCTAACCACCCATTCCAGGAAGGTGCTAAAAACCTCGAAATAATAACAAGATATCGAACAGCCCATCGGAAGGCACATATCGTAATAAAAACTGCCGTCCAGCTGGCAACCCAATAAATGAAAACAATCCGAATGAACCGGCAGCAGTCTGAAAGCAGATTCTATGTCGGACTTCGCTAATAATGCCCCTGGCCCAGCAGCGCGGACCAAGTCAATAGCCCTGTCAAAAGATACATACGACACTGACGCCAGATCCTTCCCAATGCCATCATTTACCGACGACCCGTGAGGGTGCGACAAATGATGAATAAGCCTAAATTTTCACGGCTCCTTTTTGGGCACCACCCCCAGAGGGGAAACGCGCAAATTATGGAAGGGCAACAACCGAAAAGGCCCGGCCATTCTCCCCAACTCAACTTCCTTAGCAATTTTGCTATGTACGACATCAGGCAACTCAAAAGCAGACTTCAGATTTTTTGCAAAACTTGGGAAGTTGCTAGGGGAGAATGGAATAAAGAAACCAAAAATAAAACCTGTCCTAAGTAGCGCGGCTTCCGCCCTCTTGGGGTACATGTCTAACCAAGGCCACATCTTTTTGATGCGAACCGGTGTCCTCTGTTCTACTGGCACCCTGAGCTCGTGGGCGAACCAGCGCTGGTCGGGAACAGCGGATGGAGGCATGGGCACCACCGCAGTTGGAGCACTCGTGCCTGAACTTACATGATCCATAAAAACGGCAGTGGCCGTCATTGAACATCCAGCAGGTTCCCGACCTTCGCGCCGCCCCCGGTCCAAGGGATCCCGCCGGAGTGGAAGACAAAGATGAGGAGGAGGAGGCGGCCGGCGGAAAGGGCTTCGTATTAGTCATCAAGCGGAGCCATACGTCGGTGGCCTTGGAGTCCCACCTGACTTCCGGCCTTTGCGCCAGCCGCCTCCGAAACTCCTCATCATATTGCCACCAGGCGGAGCCCCCATGAGACCGAAATGTGCTAAAAATAATATCCAAATAGACAAAAAGTTGGGGGGCTTTTTCAGGCGTTTTCTGAGTGATTACACAACCCAGCACAGCAAACGCCTGAATCCAATTATTAAACGTCTTTGCGACCCTCGCCTTCCGTTCCACACCACGTTCAAAACGACGCTCCTTATCAACTGTCACCGAGTCCACAGACACCAAGGACCATATATCAACATAATCATTGCGATAAATCTTATCCTTAGTGTCCTCGGACAGACGAGTGCCGAGAGGGGAAACCCCACAGAAATAGGTATCCCTGAAGTCGGGCACCACGGGGGTGAATGTAGATGTGGAAGCTTCAGCCGTAGGTCTTCCCTGGACGTTCAACTGCGGGGCGACCGGAGCCGTGCCCACATTTGACCCTAAAATTGATCTAATGGACGACAAAATAGCAGAGTCAGAACCCGACCCACCCCAGGCCTGCAAGCAGGCGGACTCACCAACTGCCGTGGAAGGCCGAGGCATCCCCGTCACCGACCCTGAAGCTGCCGCTGCCGCTGCCGGAGCTGGCTGTGCCGCATCCCTCCTCGATCGGCGGGAGCTGGTTGATCCGTGACGAGACCTACTGCTGCCATGCCGACGTTTTGGTGATGGAGATCCAGAGGAATCAGACGAGGCACGGCGAGACGAGCGTGGGGACTCGGACCTGGACTCGGATCTGCTGGCCCGCGAACGGCGGTGTCTGCTTCTCACAGACCGTGAGCGAGAAGCCGCCCGGCGCCCGGAGGAAACAGAGCGCCGACTGCGACTGGAGCCAACTCTGGATGCGACAGACGGAGCCCGCGACGGGCCCTGTGCCAGCACGTAACCTGGTCCCAGGTTCCCAGCCAGCATAGGAGCCACCAGAGGGGGAGGAACCACCAATGTATGGGGATCAAGCGGGGTCAAATCATTTTGCAGAAAATCTTCATCAGACGCGGCGTCTTCCGGATCAGCCACCCCTACAGAGGAGGAATGAAAGGGGTTAGCATAACTGTCCCCATGAACACCTGACAGGGGATTAATGGCCGAGGCTGGGGTCTGGGTGGGTAGATATATACCAGCTGCCCCCATGCCTGGCGGGGTGACTAGGGCCGAAGGCTGCAGGGAGGCGGGAGCGCGGGACCTCCTAACACTTGTCGAGGTGCTGGTTGCTACACGACCAAAACCAGCCACGCGGGAAGCAGGCGTTTTAACCCCTTGGTTCCCGGCGGCCACCCTGACTAATGGCGGCCGGCGCCGGCCCGCGACACTCGCAGCCGACACCGGCGTAGGGGGGATAAACTCCGGAGACTCCTCTCTTCTCCCCGCGACTTCCGGTCGCGGAGCTGAAGGAGGATTGCATCTCCGGGGTTCCGCGGCAGCAGGAACAGGCGGACGGGGGCTACGAATAGGAGGTGAGGCCCCTGCTGAGGTATCCTGCGCGGCCGCCTGCGCCGACGGAGACAGGCGCTGCGGCGGCCGCGACACCCTACCCGACCGTCGCACGTCCGGAGCGGGAGGCGCCGATGCCCCAGCCTGAGCCTCTGCTATCAAAGAGGCCGGCCAGGCGGAACCTTCGTCACGCAGGCGCTGGCGGACCGCATCGTCAGAGGCCATGTTCTCTTGTTCTCTTCAGGGGAAAATCCTTCCAGGAAAAGAGGGTGAGCGAAAAAACCAGACCCCTTTTAAAACCTAAGTCCCAGCCCACCTGGTGTGGCTATCGTTAACCCTACCCCCAGTCACGTAGCCCACGGCCCCAGCCCCTTAACCCTTTACTTCAGGGGACAAAAACACTGAACTCCAGGTGACCCTAGCCTGCCTGCAGTCACTAGCCCAACGGCTATATGCCTACGGGCTTCCCAGAAGGAATCGGCATGACCAAAACTGCTACAAAAATCATTCAAGTACGCCAAAAATTTCTTGCAATAGTGGTAATGTTAGACTAGAGAATATTAACATAATATAGGCCTCAATTGTCAAATTGGAATACAGTATAATTCAATTCAGTTTTTACCTAATCGCTGAGCTGTGATTGGTTCCATGCTCAACCAGGAAAGTTGAAATGTCATAATAAAGAAATAAAGATTGACAGTGGTTCCTACCTCTGGTGTCCGCCATTTGGGTCGGTTCTGGAATGTCACTAGAACACTCCTCTTTCATGGTATAGTTTCCTCTCTGGGTGAGACTGGCAATCCATCCCCAGGATTTCCAGAGCTGGGCTAAGAACTTGCTTTTGTTTTATCTCTTAGTTTCTTCTTCTTTGTTTGCTCTTCTCCCTCTGGCTCTCCATCCTCATTGATATTGTCCTCCTGTTCATAGTGCTGCTTGTACACCACACCCATGCCTTGGAGCTACTCCTGGATCAGGTCATATTCTTCTGGGATGGGTTGCTCTACAGGGCAGATGGTAGATGCAGTACAGTACTCGTTATATCCAACATCCAAGCTTTGGAGCTGCTCCTGGATTTGGTTCTTCCAGGATGGTTTGTTCTTCAAGGCTAGTGGTAGCTGCTGCATTACAGTGCTCAATGTATCCGGCATCAAAGCCTAGGAGCTGCTTCTGGATCTGGTTGTATTCTTCCAGGCTGGTTTGCTCCTCAAGGCTGGCCATGGATGTTGCTGTCTCCATGTCCCCAGTCATAATGACAGAGTGGGCGCTGTGTGCTGCCTTTTATACCCTAGGGGCGGGCCTTGCTGCATGAACTTGCTCCTGATTGGTCGGTTTAGTTGGGTGTGGCCTATTATGCAAATTAGAGAGGATATGTATATGGAAGTTATCTGAGCTTTGTGATGTCATCACCTGTGGCTTGAGGTTCCAGGTCATTATGACATCATCAACAATATATCATACAGTATTTATTTACAGACATTAAAAAAGAAAAAGTCAGTTCACCTCTCTTGCCACATGGCCATTCGAACACCGTTATTCCGTGCGAGGATCACCTTGGCTTCTCAGGCAAATCACGAGCAAAAAAATCTGAAGAAAGATCCCGCTGCAGACTGGTTCCTTAAAATATCAATCCAATGGTTTTATTTTGAAAATCCGATAAAAAACAGGCTAATAGAGACCTTGGGAAAGCACACAAGAAGAAATCAGGCAAACCCTACGCGTTTCGATAAAGTCTTACTCATGGCTGAACACATTATTTAGTGTTTCCTGTTAAAGAACCCTTTCAAACCGGAAGCCAAGCTGATCACCTGAGAAGCGTACAGGTGGACGGACTAATCAAGGCCGGAGCAAAAGGGTGAAAAACAAACCGGTATGATAGAAAAAACATGTACATATTTGTAAAAACATTTTTACAGTTCTGTATTCATCATGGAACATCTCTTATTAAATATCCATACCTGCTTGTTAAACACAATATTGTGCTATACGTGTACCACTCACTTTTAATAAAAATACATTAAATTATGCTGTTTGTTTAGGCCATGTGGGACACTTGTTTCTGATGCGAAGATCCAATTTCTTTTGTGATCTCCCCCTCTTCTTGGTTTAAAAACTTTTTCTATTGCCTGGCATGAAAACGAACTACAATCACCAGCGTGTGTGTTTCTAAAATGCTTTGACACAGCTGATATGTTCACAGCATTAGAATTGTCTACATCGGACAAATGTGCAACACCCTCGCCGATGCAATGGCGAGGGAGGGTTTGCGAATACGTCCCACCTGCATGTAATCACATCACATTACATGGTCCTGACAGGACATAGGGGATATTGCAGTGGTGAATCCTGCCTGGCAAGGCAGAGGTTAAGTATTTTGTATGATGCAAGATGCTGTTGTCCAATGATATGTGTTACATCCTGTGCTCTGTAAGCTGAGATGTGATTGGAGGAGCAGCCACCACCTGACCAAAGGGAGGTAATAAAACCCCCTGGCCAGGAATGTTCTAGTGATCTAAGAGAAAGGGATTTAGAGAGAAGCCTCTCAAGAGAGAGATTCCAGTGTAGGAGAATCCTAGTGAGTGAGTGAGTGAGTGAGTAATCTCTGTCTGGCCCATACCAGAGCAGGAAGAGCCTAGCCCCTGCCTCTGAAGAGTGGAGCATTAGACTAGAGTTAGTGTAGTGAGGAAAAGGGGTATCATCTTACCTTTAAAGGTGATACCTGAAGCCCTACAGGATAAAGCTGAAGCTTCCTACCAGGACACAGCTGCCTCCCAGCCTGCCCTCTACATCCAGGCTGGTGAACTATCTCCTGAGGCTCCCTCCAACTCACATCTCAGCACTCCATCTACCTGTTAAAGGCACGTTGCTGCGGTTCCTGCCGGTTCAAATAAAGAACTGTAAGTTGTTTTCTTCAACTTCTGTCTCCGTCTGGTCCCTGCTAATACGGCTGCCTTCATCACCGGCACCCTGTCCATCACCCAGAGACTCACCCTCGGGACATTAAGGGGTTGCCCCAGGGAGATCCGCTATAGCAGCCTCTCCCTCATCATTTCTTGCCAACACCACCCTGCTGGAGACCTGCCAGGCTGTAGGACAGCCCTCCGGTTCCCCGTACCAAGCACCGTGACAATAGCGTGCTTAGGCCGCAACCGCCAGCCACTCCGGTACCGCGGGCCCCGGCTGTCTCCAGGCCTCACCTCAAAGGGCTAGGCCCCGGTGGGGGATGTTGCAAATGTCTTATTCTCGTTTTTAATGTGTTTGTCCAGGATGGTATCAGTTTGCAAGATAGGAATATGTTTTTTAATTATTTTTGGCACTTTATGAAATTGGGGACTATATTTGTAGAAAAGACAATCGCGAATTTCTTATTCATCTTATGTACTGGCATTGTTACTGATTGTTGTTTGTCCTTATGGACAAGGTCCGCTCTGGGGATATCAGATACTATCTTACTAGCTCTCTGCAAGATCCAAGCAGGATATTTTCTGTTTTTTAGATTTTTACATGTTTTTTCCTGTTCCTTCCTGTAGGTGAGTCCATCCGAACAATTTCTTTTTGCTCTGATCAGCTCACCAACAGGTATGTTTTTGGTTATTGATTTTTGATGACATGAGTCTACTCTCAGAATGGAGTTAGTAGCTGTGGATTTAACATAGGGAGAGATATGTACTACATCCCTGCTTATTAAAACTATGTCCAGAAAATTAATTTGCCTTTTTTGAAGGGAAAAAGTAAACTTGAGATTCATAGTATTTGAATTCATGTAATCTACCAAATGTGCTACATTTTCTTGTGGACCTTTCCAGATAAACAGCTGGTCATCTATAAACCGCCCGTACCATTCAATCTGATCCAGATATGGGTTTAGATGTGTGACACAGGAGTATGAGTAACAGTAGAAAACCCCAACAAGGGACCACATTTTGGAGTCAAAACCCGGCAAGGAATTCTAGTGAAATATAGAATTTTTTTCAATAATATATTAATTTAACCCTAGAAGTAATAATGGGGTAACAGAAAATGACCCCACCCCTTCTTCTTCTTTTGGGCCTTGTTTTTACAGCTTGTAGTATGCGCTCCAAATGTGCTCCGTTTTATTTTTTGGATCGGTAGGATCACGGAGACACCAAATTTATATAGATTTTATTATGTCTCAGTAAATGTAAAAAAAATCTAAAATTTTGTAGAAAAATTAATTCTTATCTTGCTGCATTCTGAGGCCAAATATATTTCATACTTTAGTGTAAACTGTGTAAGGTGTCATTTTATTTATGCTAAAATTTGGAAAAAAATTGTTTTCCAAGTTCCAAATTCTCTACTTTTGGGAAAGTTTTATTTCCCGGATATTAGGAGAAAACTTTAGGTTTGATTTTTCAGATTTTCACAAAAATTGCCAAAATTTATTTTTGGAGGATCCAATTTAGCTAGAAGTGACTTTTTAAGGCCTATATCAGTGATGGCGAACCTTTTACAGACAGAGTGCCCAAACTACATCCAAAATCCACTTATTTACCGTGAAGTGCCAGCATGGAATTTTATACAGTACCTTACTGCTACCTGTTCTTCCACATGTTTCAATTGTATCGACCGCCTGAGGCCACTAATATAGTTGACAGAAGGAAGGCAAATTCAAACTATCATTGTAGCTTCTTTCCAGGGTCCCTCTGTACAAGAAAAAATAGTGGGTCCAGCAAGATGACCTCCAAAGATAATGCAGTTCTGTCAACACCTTCTTACTTTCCCCGCAGTTCCAAACACCCAATAAAGTGTCACTTTAAAATGGCACTGAGAGCAGCATCTCTTAAGTTGAAGAATCACTGTTTGGAGAACTCTGTCCTTGGACAATTTCCTGAGTGCCCGCAGAAAGGGCTCCGAGTGCCACCTCTGGCACCCGTGCCATAGGTTTGCCATCACTGGCCTATATGTTAGAATTCCCACCCAAATTATACCATTTTAGAAACTGCACCCCTCAAAATGTTAAAAACAACCTTTGAAAAATGTGTTAACCCTTTGAGTGTTTCATGTGGGTGAAAAACTAAGTGAAATTATGAAAATGTCATTTTCCTTATGGCTAACAAGACATTTGAGCATATCATTCACCATAATCCACAATAGCTTAGATGTAATTAGGTCGCTCAGTTTTGGCTTGTGATTTCAAGTGGCTAGTGAACTTAAGTGGAGTTGAAAAAAGCGGAGTTTTGTGTGTGTTAAGAGTGAATCTGTTGTTTGGGTGATTGTGAACTGAGTATATAGGTAATAGCAAGGCACTTTTCTTAGTGTCACAATTTAAATAGATTTTTTTTTTCCTTTCTTTGCCTGGTCTGCTAATTGGGAGGAGGGATTAGTGTTCACACCTGATAAATTAAGGTCTAGCAAGTCACTTTTGAGCTCGCTCAGTTTTGGCTTGTGATTTCAAGTGGCTAGTGAATTTAAGTGGAGTTGAAAAAAGCGGAGTTTTGTGTGTGTTAAGAGTGAATCTGTTGTTTGGGTGATTGTGGACTGAGTATATAGGTAATAGCAAGGCACTTTTCTTAGTGTCACAATTTAAATAGATTTTTTTTTTTTCCTTTCTTTGCCTGGTCTGCTAATTGGGAGGAGGGATTAGTGTTCAAACCTGATAAATTAAGGTCTAGCAACTCACTTTTAAGCTCGCTCAGTTTTGGCTTGTGATTTCAAGTGGCTAGTGAACTTAAGTGGAGTTGAAAAAAGCGGAGTTTTGTGTGTGTTAAGAGTGAATCTGTTGTTTGGGTGATTGTGGACTGAGTATATAGGTAATAGCAAGGCACTTTTCTTAGTGTCACAATTTAAATAGATTTTTTTTTTTCCTTTCTTTGCCTGGTCTGCTAATTGGGAGGAGGGATTAGTGTTCACACCTGATAAATTAAGGTCTAGCAACTCACTTTTGAGCTCGCTCAGTTTTGGCTTGTGATTTCAAGTGGCTAGTGAACTTAAGTGGAGTTGAAAAAAGCGGAGTTTTGTGTGTGTTAATAGTGAATCTGTTGTTTGGGTGATTGTGGACTGAGTATATAGGTAATAGCAAGGCACTTTTCTTAGTGTCACAATTTAAATAGATTTTTTTTTCCTTTCTTTGCCTGGTCTGCTAATTGGGAGGAGGGATTAGTGTTCACACCTGATAAATTAAGGTCTAGCAAGTCACTTTTGAGCTCGCTCAGTTTTGGCTTGTGATTTCAAGTGGCTAGTGAATTTAAGTGGAGTTGAAAAAAGCGGAGTTTTGTGTGTGTTAAGAGTGAATCTGTTGTTTGGGTGATTGTGGACTGAGTATATAGGTAATAGCAAGGCACTTTTCTTAGTGTCACAATTTAAATAGATTTTTTTTTTTCCTTTCTTTGCCTGGTCTGCTAATTGGGAGGAGGGATTAGTGTTCAAACCTGATAAATTAAGGTCTAGCAACTCACTTTTGAGCTCGCTCAGTTTTGGCTTGTGATTTCAAGTGGCTAGTGAACTTAAGTGGAGTTAAAAAAAAGCGGAGTTTTGTGTGTGTTAAGAGTGAATCTATTGTTTGGGTGATTGTGGACTGAGTATATAGGTAATAGCAAGGCACTTTTCTTAGTGTCACAATTTAAATAGATTTTTTTTTTCCTTTCTTTACCTGGTCTGCTAATTGGGAGGAGGGATTAGTGTTCACACCTGATAAATTAAGGTCTAGCAACTCACTTTTGAGCTCGCTCAGTTTTGGCTTGTGATTTCAAGTGGCTAGTGAACTTAAGTGGAGTTGAAAAAAGCGGAGTTTTGTGTGTGTTAAGAGTGAATCTGTTGTTTGGGTGATTGTGGACTGAGTATATAGGTAATAGCAAGGCACTTTTCTTAGTGTCACAATTTAAATAGATTTTTTTTTTTTCCTTTCTTTGCCTGGTCTGCTAATTGGGAGGAGGGATTAGTGTTCAAACCTGATAAATTAAGGTCTAGCAACTCACTTTTGAGCTAGCTCAGTTTTGGCTTGTGATTTCAAGTGGCTAGTGAACTTAAGTGGAGTTGAAAAAAGCGGAGTTTGAAAAAGAGAAGTCCACAGAACTGTAAGTAACCTACATATCTCTTGATTTATATACTTATCACTGTTTTGTTACTAGGATATGGCTAGCAAGATTGGTGGTATGCTCCAGTGCACACTCTGCCGCATGTATACACTGCTGGAGCAAGAGTTCGAGGGTGAATACCGCTGTGACAGATGTGCCCATATTTTTCTACTAGAAGCTCGTGTTAGAGATCTGGAGGAAGATATTGCACGGCTGCGAGCAATTGACAATCTTGAGAGGAGTATGCTGCTCACTGAGCAAGCAATAAGCGGGGTAGAAGTGGAGGATGGAGAGGAAAGCCAGCAGGACCAGGTGGGTAGCTGGGTAACTGTAAATAGAGGGGGTAGGAAGGGGTCAAAAAAAAGGAAGGCCAACTCTGACTCTGAACATCCAAGCAAAATTGCAAAATTGTGCAATGATGTAAGGGCGTCAGTGTCAGAAATGGCAGCCCTAGTGGATCCTGCTCTCCCTCACAGCCGGGGGAGCAGACCAGCTAGTAGTAGGGTGGATGGGAGTGCAGGTAAGCCAAGGCAGCTAGTGGTTGTAGGAGACTCTATAATAAGGAAGACAGATAGAATAATTTGTCGCCAAGACCGCCTCAACCGAATGGTTTGCTGTCTCCCTGGTGCCAGGGTTCGGCATGTGGTGGAAAGGGTGGATAAATTACTGGGAGGGGCTGACGATGACCCAGCTGTCGTGGTCCATGTTGGTACCAATGACAGAATAGATGGTAGGTGGAGGAGCCTGAAGAATAATTTTAAAGAATTAGGTTCAAAGCTTAAGGAAAGGACCTCCAAGGTAGTATTCTCCGGAATTCTACCTGTGCCATGCGCTACACAGAGCAGACAGCGGGAGCTCAGGGAGTTAAATGCATGGCTCAGATCCTGGTGTAGAGCAGAGGGATTTGGGTTCCTAGAGCATTGGGCTGACTTTTCACTGGGGTGCAACCTGTTTTCCGCAGATAACTTGCACCTAAGTGGAAGGGGGGCTGCTGTGCTGGGGGAGAAGATCCTAGCAGGGGTGGCGGAGTATTTAAACTAGGATTGGGGGTGGAGGAAAAGGAAGACACTGAAGGGGTAGACAGGTCAGAGAGGGGGCAGGTTATGTTGGTGGGTGGTGAGGTGGGCGGTGTATGGGGGCCTAAAGCAGTGGATAAGGAGATCCACAAGTTGCAGAACAGTGGTGAGGATATATGTGCCAGTAAAATTACTTTAAATCAGATAAATAACTGTGGAAAATTAAATTGTATGTTCACAAATGCCAGAAGTATCACAGGCAAAATGGGCGAGCTTGAGGCTCTGATATTAGAGGAACAGTTAGATGTTGTTGGTGTAGCAGAGACATGGCTTGATGCGTCGCATGATTGGGGTGTTAATATTCAAGGTTTTACACTCTTTCGGAAAGACAGGGCAAATAGGAGGGGAGGTGGTGTATGCCTGTATGTCAGAAGAGACTTAAAAGCGATTGTGAATGAGTCAGTGGTCTCAGAAGAGTGTGAGGAGGCTGAAACTTTGTGGGTTGAAATTCAAAGCCAAGAGAGCTTTGAGAAAATTATTAAAAACATCTCTGAGGAAATAGAGGGTCACCTATATAAACAGATGGAGTGGGCTGCACAGGAGGGGACCGTAGTGATAATGGGAGACTTTAACTTTCCAAATATAAATTGGGGTCAGGGCTCATCTTCATCTGTGAACGGGAGACATTTTATGAATATTCTTCAGGATAATTTTATGGTGCAGCTTGTAGAAGATCCCACAAGAGGTGACGCATTGTTGGACCTTGTGATTTCTAACAATGCGGAGATTGTCCAAAATGTCAGTGTCCAGGAACCCCTTGGGAACAGCGATCATAATATAATTATTTTCCTCTTAAACTTTAAAAAGCAGAAACAGATGGGAAAATCGAAAACTTTGAATTTTAAGAGGGCTAATTTCCAAAAATTCAGGGCAGCAATACAGGATATAGACTGGGATCAGATACTGTCACATGGTGATACTAATGTTAAATGGGAGAAATTCAAATCTATCCTGGGTTTTTATACTTCTAAATTTATTCCAATAGGTAACAAGTATAGACGGGCTAGATTACACCCCTCGTGGCTTACAGCTACAGTTAAAAGGGCAATTAATGAGAAAAAGAGGGCATTTAAAAAATATAAATCTGACGGGTCACCTGAGGCTTTCAATACTTACAATAACTTACCAAAATCTGTAAAAAGGAAATCAAATCAGCCAAAATACAAAATGAAAGACAGGTGGCTAAAGATAGCAAAACAAATCCCAAGAAATTTTTTAGGTATATCAATGCAAAAAAAAATGGGTCACAACAGGTTGGACCCCTTTATTCTGAAAATAAGGCATCGGTGACTGGAGACCAAGAGAAGGCGGAGATACTTAATAGATACTTAGATAATAGGTTTTTTAACTCCGTTTATACAATAGAAGAGAGAACCTCTGACTTGGGTGGTGCCAGTGCGGGTCATGCACCCTGTAATATACTAGACTGGCTGAATGTAGGCATTATCCAATCTAAGCTCAATAAAATCAATGTGTACAAAGCTCCTGGACCAGATGGGTTACACCCCAGAGTTCTTAAAGAACTCAGTTCTGTTATTGCTGTACCACTGTCTAAAATCTTCAGGGATTCCGTAATGTCTGGTGTGGTGCCAAGTGACTGGCGCAAGGCAAATGTGGTGCCAATATATAAAAAGGGCTCTAGAACTTCGCCAGGCAATTACAGGCCTGTAAGCTTAACTTCCATTGTGGGGAAAGTGTTGGAAAGGTTAGTAAAAGACTACATACTGGAGTATGTGACATCAAATAGTATAATAAGTGACAGCCAGCATGGGTTTACTAAGAATAGAAGTTGTCAAACTAACCTTATCTGCTTCTATGAAGAGGTGAGCAGATGCCTGGATGGAGGAGCAGCTGTGGATATTGTGTTCTTGGACTTTGCAAAGGCATTTGACACTGTCCCTCATAGACGCCTGATGGGTAAAATTAGGGCTATTGGTTTGGCAGAAATAATTTGCAATTGGATTGAAAACTGACTGAAGGATCATATCCAGAGAGTTGTGGTCAATGATTCCTACTCGGAATGGTCACCAGTTATGAGTGGTGTACCTAAGGGTTCTGTGCTTGGCCCACTACTATTTAATATATTTATTAATGATATAGAGCTAGGAATTAATAGCACTGTGTCTATTTTTGCAGATGACACCAAACTGTGTAGTGCAATACAGTCTATGGAGGATGTTCATAGGCTGCAGGGTGACTTGGACAAACTGAATGTTTGGTTATCGACTTGGCAAATGAGGTTTATTGTGGATAAATGTAATGTTATGCACCTGGGGGCCAATAATCCAAAGGCAAAATTTGTCCTTGGGGGAGTAAATGTGGGAGAGCCCTTGTTGAGAAGGACCTGGGGGTACTAGTAGATCATAAATTGAATAACAGCATGCAATGTCAATCAGCTGCCTCTAAAGCTAGTAGGATCATGTCATGTATCAAAAGTGGAATGGACTCTCGTGATAGGGATGTAATATTACCACTATACAAGGCACTGGTTCGGCCACACCTGGAATATGCTGTCCAGTTCTGGGCACCGGTCCATAAAAAGGGAGCCCTGGAGCTGGAGAGGGTTCAACGTAGAGCCACAAAACTGATAAGGGGTATGGAGGGTCTTAGTTATGAGGAAAGATTAAAACAACTAGATTTATTTAGTCTGGAAAAGAGACGACTACGAGGGGACATGATAAATGTATATAAATATATGAATGGTCCATACAAAAAGTATGATGGTAAATTGTTCCAGATTAAATCAAATCAAAAGTCGAGGGGGCACTGTCTCCGTCTGGAGAAAACAAGGTTTAATCACCAGAGGCGACAGGGCTTTTTTACTATGAGAACTGTCAATCTGTGGAACAGCCTGCCTCAGGCGCTGGTCACAGCAGGGACAGCGGAGAGCTTCAAGAAGGGTCTAGATTAGAGATGAGCGAGCACTAAAATGCTCGGGTACTCGTTATTCGAAACAAACTTTTCCCGATGCTTTTCCAAATTGAAGTCAATGGGAGACTCGAGCATTTTTCAAGGGGACCAAGGATCTGCACAGGGAAGCTTGGCCAAGCACCTGGGAACCTCAGAAAAGGATAAAAACACCACGGAAATGGACAGGAAACAGCAGGGGCAGCATGCATGGATGCCTCTGAGGCTGCTTAATCGCACCATTATGCCAAAACTATGGGCAACAGCATGGCAATGACAGAGTGACCGAATGAGGCTAGATAGCATCTATAACATCGAATAATTGACCCTAACACTATAGGGGACTATGCAGAGGCAGCGGCAGCAGCGGCAGGCTAGAGAGTGTCTTGGCAACATACCCCAAATGGACTCAGGCTTAAAACCAATGGGTGGCAGAGAGGAACCAAAGGAGGTGAGCAAGAAGCGCTGAAATAATATCGGTAAATGATAAAAGTTTGCCAGTATATTTTGTGGATTACACAGCAGGGTGGCGACAAAGTTAACAAGTTTGATGAGGAAGCCATGAAAACAACCCAAAATTCTGCCTGACACAGCTCGTTTGATAAGGGGACCATGTATGGAGGCAGTGAACTAGTAGTAGATTAAAGGTGCTGCAGTTAAAACTATGTTAGTTGGATCTTGGGATGGAGCTGGCGCTCCGCTGCCAGGCGAGCTTTCGCCAATCCAAGCCCCTGTCTCTAGGCTACTCCCCAAACAGCACTTTTAAGAACCTTTTGTATAAGATCAAGTGTAGTAGCGTTCTTATAAGTTTAGGATATGGCGGGTGAGGGGAATGTAAACAGATGCGCAAGAAGCGCTGAAATAATATTGGTAAATGATAAAAGTTTGCCAGTATATTTTGTGGATTACACAGCAGGGTGGCGACAAACTTAACAAGTTGATGTGGAAGCCATGAAAACAACCCAAAATTCTGCCTGACACAGCTCGTTTGATAAGGGGACCATGTATGGAGGCAGTGAACTAGTAGTAGATTAAAGGTGCTGCAGTTAAAACTATGTTAGTTGGATCTTGGGATGGAGCTGGCGCTCCGCTGCCAGGCGAGCTTTCGCCAATCCAAGCCCCTGTCTCTAGGCTACTCCCCAAACAACACTTCTAAGAACCTTTTGTATAAGATCAAGTGTAGTAGCGTTCTTATAAGTTTGGGTTCTGGCGGGTGAGGGGAATGTAAACAGATGCGCAAGAAGCGCTGAAATAATATTGGTAAATGATAAAAGTTTGCCAGTATATTTTGTGGATTACACAGCAGGGTGGCGACAAAGTTAACATGGAAGCCATGAAAACAATCCAAAATTCTGCCTGACACAGCTCGTTTGATAAGGGGACCATGTATGGAGGCAGCTATATGGACTACTTTTGGAGGCAGCTATGGCGATGACGTGTGGAGGTAGCAATGGAGACAACGTGTGAAGGCAGCTAAAAAGACGACGTGTGGAGGCTGCTATGGAGACAATTTAATTTGGATAGTGCCTGTATGTGGCAGTCCAAAAAAGTTTTCAAACCAGAGGAGCAGGTAGCTGGTCCTCCAGAAAAATTACATAGATTGAGTGCCTGTATGTGGGAGTCCAAAAAAGTTTTCAAACCAGAGGAGCAGGTAGCTGGTCCTCCAGAAAATTACATAGATGGAGTGCCTGTATGTGGCAGTCCAAAAAAGTTTTCAAAGCAGAGGAGCAGGTAGCTGGTCCTCCAAAAAGATTAAATAAATTGAGTGCCTGTATGTGGCAGTCCAAAAAAGTTTTCAAACCAGAGGAGCAGGTAGCTGGTCCTCCAAAAAGATTAAATAAATTGAGTGCCTGTATGTGGCAGTCCAAAAAAGTTTTCAAACCAGAGGAGCAGGTAGCTGGTCCTCCAGAAAAATTACATAGATTGAGTGCCTGTATGTGGCAGTCCAAAAAAGTTTTCAAACCAGAGGAGCAGGTAGCTGGTCCTCCAAAAAGATTAAATAAATTGAGTGCCTGTATGTGGCAGTCCAAAAAAGTTTTCAAACCAGAGGAGAAGGTAGCTGGTCCTCCAGAAAAATTACATAGATTGAGTGCCTGTATGTGGCAGTCCAAAAAAGTTTTCAAACCAGAGGAGCAGGTAGCTGGTCCTCCAGAAAAATTACATAGATTGAGTGCCTGTATGTGGCAGTCCAAAAAAGTTTTCAAACCAGAGGAGCAGGTAGCTGGTCCTCCAGAAAAATTACATAGATTGAGCGCCTGTATGAGGCACTCCAAAAAAGTTTTCAAACCAGAGGAGCAGGTAGCTGGTCCTCCAAAAAGATTAAATAAATTGAGTGCCTGTATGTGGCAGTCCAAAAAAGTTTTCAAACCAGAGGAGCAGGTAGCTGGTCCTCCAGAAAATTACATAGATTGAGTGCCTGTATGTGGCAGTCCAAAAAAGTTTTCAAAGCAGAGGAGCAGGTAGCTGGTCCTCCAAAAAGATTAAATAAATTGAGTGCCTGTATGTGGCAGTCCAAAAAAGTTTTCAAACCAGAGGAGCAGGTAGCTGGTCCTCCAAAAAGATTAAATAAATTGAGTGCCTGTATGTGGCAGTCCAAAAAAGTTTTCAAACCAGAGGAGCAGGTAGCTGGTCCTCCAGAAAAATTACATAGATTGAGTGCCTGTATGTGGCACTCCCAAAAATTGTTTAAAACAGAGGACAGGGTAGTTGGCCCTCCAGAAAAATTAAATACATAGAGTACTATAGCCAGAGCCAGTTGGCCCTGGCAAAAAAATAGCCAGTTTCCTCTGCTTTAGTGTACAAAGAGGAGGAGAAGGAGGACAATGAGGAGGAGGAGTGCATACATTATTCAGGTTCAGCTTCTTTCACCTGGTGGAGAATGGAAATGCGGAGAAATCCAGACTTTATTCATCTTGATAAGCGTCAGCCTGTCAGCGCTGTCAGTCGACAGGCGTGTACGCTTATCGGTGATGATGCCACCAGCTGCACTGAAAACCCGCTTGGACAACACGCTAGCGGCAGGGCAGGCAAGAACCTCCAAGGCGTACAGCGCCAGTTCGTGCCACATGTCCAGCTTTGAAACCCAGTAGTTGTAGGGAGCTGTGTGATCATTTAGGACGATGGTATGGTCAGCTACGTACTCCCTCACCATCTTTCTGTAAAGATCAGCCCTACTCTGCCGAGACTGGGGACAGGTGACAGTGTCTTGCTGGGGTGACATAAAACTGGCAAAGGCCTTGTAAAGCGTACCCCTGCCAGTGCTGGACAAGCTGCCTGGTCGCCTACTCTCCCTCGCTACTTGTCCCGCAGAGTGGAAAGATTTTGCTTGTACCGTGGGTCCAGGAGAGTGAATACCCAGTAATCGGTGCTGGAATAACTTCTTTGAACGCGAGGGTCACGGGATAGGCAGCTTAGCATGAAATCTGCCATATGCGCCAGAGTCCCAACGCGCAAGAATTCACTCCCCTCACTGGCCTGACTGTCCATTTCCTCCTCCTCCAACTCCTCCAACTCCTCTTCTTCTGCCCAAACACGCTGAACAGTGAAGGACTGAACAATGGTCCCCTCTTCTGTCTCGCCAACATTCTCCTCCTCTTTCTCCTCATCCTTCTCCACCTCCACCTCCTCCGATATGCGCTGAGAAACAGACCTAAGGGTGCTTTGGCTATCAACAAGGGAATCTTCTTCCCCCGTCTCTTGTGACGAGCGCAAAGCTTCCGACTTCATGCTGACCAGAGAGTTTTTCAACAGGCCAAGCAGTGGGATGGTGAGGCTGATGATGGCGGCATCAACACTGACCATCTGTGTTGACTCCTCAAAGTTACTCAGCACCTGACAGATATCAGACATCCACGTCCACTCCTCATTGTAGACTTGAGGAAGCTGACTGACCTGACTACCAGTTCTGGTGGAAGTTGACATCTGGCAGTCTACAATCCCTCTGCGCTGCTGGTAAACTCTGGATAACATGGTTAGTGTTGAATTCCACCTCGTGGGCACGTCGCACAACAGTCGGTGAGCGGGCAGTTGGAGGCGGCGCTGCGCTGCCCTGAGAGTGGCAGCATCTGTGCTGGACTTCCTGAAAACCGCACAGATGCGGCGCACCTTCGTGAGTAAATCAGACAGATTGGGGTATGTCTTGAGGAAACGCTGAACTATGAGATTTAACACATGGGCCAGGCATGGCACATGTGTCAGTCTGCCGAGTTAAAGAGCTGCCACCAGGTTACGGCCGTTGTCACACACAACCATGCCTGGCTTCAGGTTCAGCGGTGCCAGCCATAGATCAGTCTGCGCCGTGATGCCCTGTAATAACTCTTGGGCGGTGTGCCTTTTATCGCCTAGGCTCAGCAGTTTGAGCACCGCCTGCTGTCGCTTAGCGATGGCACTGGTGCTGTGCCTAGAGCTACCGACTGATGGCGCCATGCCCACGGATGGTAATTCAGAGGAGGAGGTGGAGGAGGGGTGGGAGGAGGAGGAGGCATAGTAGGCCTTTGAGACCTGGACCGAGGTAGGCCCCGCAATCCTCGGCGTCGGCAGTATATGACCAGCCCCAGGGTCAGACTCGGTCCCAGCCTCCACCAAGTTAACCCAATGTGCCGTCAGCGATATATAGTGGCCCTGCCCGGCAGTACTCGTCCACGTGTCCGTGGTCAGGTGGACCTTTTCAGAAACGGCGTTGATCAGGGTCACGGAGGATGTTCTCTAACACGTGCTTGTGCAGGGCTGAAACGGCACATCGGGAAAAGTAGTGGCGGCTGGGGACCGAATACCGAGGGGCAGCCGCCGCCATGAGGTTTCGAAAGGCCTCGGTCTCTACCAGCCTATAGGGCAGCATCTCCAGGCTAAGCAACTTGGAGATGTGGACGTTGAGGGCTTGGGCGTGTGGGTGGGTTGCGCTATACCTCCTTTTGCGCTCCAGCGTCTGGGGTATGGAGAGCTAAACTCTGGTGGATGCTGTGGAGGATCGTGGAGGCGAAGATGGGGTTTTCGCACGGGAGGCGTTTGGGCCGGGATCCTGGGCAGGGGGCTGACTAGCAGATGACACAGGGGAAGGAGCAGTGGTGTGCCCGGCCGGAGGTGAACGGGCCTGGTGCCATTGAGTGGGGTGTTTAGCATTCAGATGCCTGCGCATACTGGTGGTAGTTAAGCTAGTAGTGGTGGAACCCCTGCTGATCCTAGTTTGGCAAAGGTTGCACACCACAGTCCATCGGTCATCCGGTGTTTCTTTAAAGAACCTCCAGACTTCTGAAAATCTAGCCCTCGCCATGGGAGCTTGACTACGGGCAACATTTGGCGCTGATGCACCAGCACTGGCCCTGCCTCTCCGTCTGGCCCCACCACTGCCTCTTCCAACCTGTTCTGCTATAGGACTCGCCTCCGTCTCAGAAGCACTGTGTTCACCCGGCCTATCAACCCAGCTTGGGTCTGTCACCTCATCATCCTCCGATCCCTCAGTCTGCTCCCCCCTTGGACTTCCTGCCCTGACAACAACTTCACCACTGTCTGACAACCATGTCTCCTCATCGTCCGACACCTCTTTACACACTTCTTCCACTACGTGAATAATGTCATCATCACCCACAGACTGCGACTGGTGGAAAACCTGGGCATCGGAAAATAGCTCAAGTGGTTTGTGACTGTGGGAAGGGTCCAGAAAACAGTTCCTCAGAGTATGCCGGTTCAAATGCCAAATTTTGGTGGGAGGGGGCAGACTGGGGGGAAGGAGGCTGAGGTGGAGGAGCTGGAGGAGTGCCGATTTCGGTGACATGGGTAGACTGCGTGGAAGACTGACTGGTGGACAAATGGCTAGAAGCATTGTCCGCAATCCACGACATCACCTCTTCGCACTGTTCTGGCCTCAACAGTCCTCTACCACGAGTCCCAGTAACTTGAGACATGATGAACCTAGGGAGTGTACCTCTGCGGCGTTCCCCTGCTCCCCCATCAGCAGGTGGTGTCTCACCCCGCCCAGGACCACGGCCTCTGACCCCTGCAGTAGTTGGACGCCCACGTCCACGCCCTCGTCCTCTACCCCTAGCCCTCGGGTTAAACATTTTCCAAATTAAAGTGTAAACTTGGATTTTGTGCTTTGCAAGATGAGTTTGAGCTATAAAATGAAATAAAGGTAAAAAAAAAAAAAAATCAGCAGACTCTGCCTAATTCTACTCAAACCCCTACTAAATTGTCCCACTTCGGTGTTTGAGGTGGATATGCGTGTCACTAAGAGCTAAACACAACGGTCGCAGGTCTCCCAGCAAATTCCTCACAGTATGGTACTAGCTGCACTACTAGTGCCAGCAAGCCCAGCCACAAGCAAAAAAAGGAAAATATAACGCTATTGTAGGCCTAAGTAAGCCGTTTGGATTCTCCTATGGCTATTTTGTAGCCTACAATGAGAGCACACTGCTTTGCAAGATGAGTTTGAGCTTGGAGAATCACTCCTGCCTAACACTATTCTAATAGAACACCCTAACGCTTTCCCTGACCAGCAGCAGCTCTCTCCCTAGCGGCATCCAGACACAGAATGATCCGAGCAGCGCGGGCAGCGGCTTGTCTATTCCAGGGTCACCTGATCTGGCCAGCCAACCACTGCTATCGACGTGTAAGGGTACCACGTCATGCTGGGTGGAGTGCAGAGTCTCTTGGCTTGTGATTGGCTCTGTTTCTGGCCGCCAAAAAGCAAAACGGCGGTTTTTATTTCTGGTTGATCTGCTGGTGGCTGTCCTTGCTGTAGTGCATCTACTACCATATTGTGAGGAATTTGTAGTGAGACTTGCGACCGTTGTGTTTAGCGCTTAGTGACGCACATATCCATCGCAAAGACCGAAGTGGGAAAATTTATTAAGGGTTGGATTTCAATTAGGCACAGTCTGCCATTTCCTTTTTATTTTACGTTTATTTTTTCATAACTCAGCGTCATCTCATCTGGCATAGCAGTGTGCTTTCATACTTGGCTAGAATATAGCCATAGGAGAATCCAAACGGCTTACTTAGGCCTACAATAGCGTTATATATTTTATTTCTGGTTGATCTGCTGGTGGCTGTCCTTGCTGTAGTGCATCTACTACCATATTGTGAGGAATTTGTAGTGAGACTTGCGACCGTTGTGTTTAGCGCTTAGTGACGCACATATCCATCGCAAAGACCGAAGTGGGAAAATTTATTAGGGGTTTGATTTCAATTAGGTACAGTCTGCCAATTTCTTTTTATTTTACGTTTATTTTTTTTTAATAACTCAGCGTCATCTCATCTGGCATAGCAGTGTGCTTTCATACTTGGCTAAAAAATAGCCATAGGAGAATCCAAACGGCTTACTTAGGCCTACAATAGCGTTATATATATTTTATTTCTGGTTGATCTGCTGGTGGCTGTCCTTGCTGTAGTGCATCTACTACCATATTGTGAGGAATTTGTAGTGAGACTTGCGACCGTTGTGTTTAGCGCTTAGTGACGCACATATCCATCGCAAAGACTGAAGTGGGAAAATTTATTAGGGGTTTGATTTCAATTAGGCACAGTCTGCCATTTACTTTTTATTTTACGTTTATTTTTTCATAACTCAGCGTCATCTCATCTGGCATAGCAGTGTGCTTTCATACTTGGCTAGAAAATAGCCATAGGAGAATCCAAACGGCTTACTTAGGCCTACAATAGCGTTATATATTTTATTTCTGGTTGATCTGCTGGTGGCTGTCCTTGCTGTAGTGCATCTACTACTATATTGTGAGGAATTTGTAGTGAGACTTGCGACCGTTGTGTTTAGCGCTTAGTGACGCACATATCCATCGCAAAGACCGAAGTGGGAAAATTTATTAGGGGTTTGATTTCAATTATGCACAGTCTGCCAGTTTCTTTTTATTTTACGTTTATTTTTTAAATAACTCAGCGTCATCTCATCTGGCATAGCAGTGTGCTTTCATACTTGGCTAGAAAATAGCCATAGCAATAGGATAGCATCGTTTGGTTTTAAAAACTAAAAAACACAAAAAAAAAAAAACACAAAAAACACAAAAAAAAGTAAAAAAAAAATTAAAGTTATAACTTTCATTTTCAAAATGTTTAACCCGAGGGCTAGGGGTAGAGGACGAGGGCGGAGACATGGGCGTCAAACTACTGCAGGGTTTAGAGGCCGTGGTCCTGGGCGGGGTGAGACACCACCTGCTGATGAGGGAGCAGGGGAACGCCGCAGAGCTACACTCCCTAGGTTCATGTCTGAAGTTACTGGGTAGAGCACTGTTGAGGCCAGAACAGTGCGAACAGGTGATGTCGTGGATTGCCGACAATGCTTCGAGCAATTTGTCCACCAGTCAGTCTTCCACGCAGTCCACCCATGTCACCGAAATCGGCACTCCTCCAGCTCCTGCACCTCAGCCTCCTCCCCCCCAGTCTGCCCCCTCCCAGGAAAATTTGGCATTTGAACCGGCATACTCTGAGGAACTGTTTTCTGGACCCATCCTACAGTCACAAACCACTTGTCCGGTTGCTGCTGAGCAATTTTCCGATGCCCAGGTTTTCCACCAGTCGCAGTCTGTGGGTGATGATGACCTTCTTGACGTAGTGGAAGAAGTGTGTAAAGAGGTGTCCGACGATAAGGAGACACGGTTGTCAGACAGTAGTGAAGTTGTTGTCAGGGCAGGAAGTCCAAGGGGGGAGCAGACTGAGGGATCGGAGGATGATGAGGTGACAGACCCAAGCTGGGTTGAGAGGCCGGGTGAACACAGTGCTTCTGAGACGGAGGAGAGTCCTCGACCAGAACAGGTTGGAAGAGGCAGTGGTGGGGCCAGACGGAGAGGCAGGGCCAGAGCTGGTGCATCAGCGCCAAATGTGTCACGTAGTGAAGCTCCCGTGGCGAGGGCTCCCGCGGCGAGGGCTAGATTTTCAGAAGTCTGGAGGTTCTTTAAGGAAACACCGGATGACCGACGGACTGTGGTGTGCAACCTTTGCCAAACCAGGATCAGCAGGGGTTCCACCACTACTAGCTTAACTACCACCAGTATGCGCAGGCATATGAATGCTAAACACCCCACTCAGTGGCACCAAGCCCGTTCACCTCCGGCCGTGCACACAACTGCTGCCCTGTGTCAGCTGATAGTCAACCCCCTGCCCAGGACCCTGGCACAAAAACCCCATCGTCGTCTTCACGATCCTCCACAGCATCCACCAGCGTTCAGCTCTCCATACCCCAGACGCTGGAGCGGAAACGGAAATATAGTGCAACCCACCCGCACGCCCAAGCCCTTAATGTCCACATCTCCAGATTGCTTAGCCTGGAGATGCTGCCCTATAGGCTAGTAGAGACCGAGGCCTTTCGCATCCTCATGGCGGCGGCCGCCCCTCGGTATTCGGTCCCCAGCCGCCACTACTTTTCCCGATGTGCCGTCCCAGCCCTGAACCAGCACGTGTCAGACAACATCATCCGTGCCCTGACCAACGCCGTTTCTGACAAGGTCCACCTGACCACGGACACGTGGACGAGTGCTGCCGGGCAGGGCCACTATATATCGCTGACGGCACATTGGTCCAGGTCTTTCAGGCCTACTATGCCTCCTCCTCCTCCCACCCCTCCTCCACCTGCTCCTCCGAACTACCATCCGTGGGCATGGCGCCATCAGTCGCTAGCTCCAGGCACAGCAGCAGTGCCGTCGCTAAGCGACAGCAGGCGGTGCTCAAACTGCTGAGCCTAGGCGATAAAAGGCACACCGCCCAAGAACTATTACAGGGCATCACGGCGCAGACTGATCTGTGGCTGGCACCGCTGAACCTGAAGCCAGGCATGGTTGTGTGTGACAACGGCCGTAACCTGGTGGCGGCTCTGCAACTCGGCAGACTGACACATGTGCCATGCCTGGCCCATGTGTTAAATCTGATAGTTCAGCGTTTCCTCAAGACATACCCCAATCTGTCTGATTTGCTCACGAAGGTGCGCCGCATCTGTGCGGTTTTCAGGAAGTCCAGCACAGATGCTGCCACTCTCAGGGCAGCGCAGCGCCGCCTCCATCTGCCCGCTCACCGACTGTTGTGCGACGTGCCCACGAGGTGGAATTCAACATTAACCATGTTATCCAGAGTTTACCAGCAGCGCAGAGCGATTGTAGACTGCCAGATGTCAACTTCCACCAGAACTGGTAGTCAGGTCAGTCAGCTTCCTCAAGTCTACAATGAGGAGTGGACGTGGATGTCTGATATCTGTCAGGTGCTGAGTAACTTCGAGGAGTCAACACAGATGGTCAGTGGTGATGCCGCCATCATCAGCCTCACCATCCCGCTGCTTGGCCTGTTGAAAAACTCTCTGATCAGCATGAAGTTGGAAGCTTTGCGCTCGTCACAAGAGACGGGGGAAGAAGATTCCCTTGTTGATAGCCAAAGCACCCTTAGGTCTGTTTCTCAGCGCATATCGGAGGAGGTGGAGGTGGAGGAGGATAAGGAGGAAGAGGAGGAGAATGTTGGCGAGACACAAGAGGGGACTATTGTTCAGTCCTTCACTGTTCAGCGTGTATGGGCAGAAGAAGAGGAGTTGGAGGAGTTGGAGGAGGAGGAAATGGACAGTCAGGCCAGTGAGGGGGGTGAATTTTTGCGCGTTGGTACTCTGGCGCATATGGCAGATTTCATGCTAGGCTGCCTATCCCGTGACCCTCGCGTTCAAAGAATTTATTCCAGCACCGATTACTGGGTATTCACTCTCCTGGACCCACGGTACAAGCAAAATCTTTCCACTCTCATCCCTGGAGAGGAAAGGAGTGTGAGAATGCATGAATACCAGCAGGCCCTGGTGCACAAGCTGAAACACTATTTCCCTTCTGACAGCGCTAGCGGCAGAGTGCGTAGTTCTGCGGGACAAGTAGCGAGGGAGAGTAGGCGAGCAGGCAGCTTGTCCAGCACAGGTGACACTGTCACCTGTCCCCAGTCTCGGCAGAGTAGGGCTGATCTTTACAGAAAGATGGTGAGGGAGTACGTAGCTGACCATACCATCGTCCTAAATGATCACACAGCTCCCTACAACTACTGGGTTTCAAAGCTGGACATGTGGCACGAACTGGCGCTGTACGCCTTGGAGGTTCTTGCCTGCCCTGCCGCTAGCGTGTTGTCCGAGCGGGTTTTCAGTGCAGCTGGTGGCATCATCATGATAAGCGTACACGCCTGTCGACTGACAGCCCTGACAGGCTGACGCTTATTAAGATGAATAAAGCCTGGATTTCTCATAATTTCCAATCTCCACCAGGTGAAGGAAGCTCAACCTGAATAATTTATGCACTCCTCCTCCTCATTTTCCTCCTTCTCCTCCTCTTTGTACACTAAAGCAGAGGAAACTGGCTATTTTTTGACAGGGTCCACTGGCTCTAGCTATAGTACTTTATGCATTTAATTTTTCTGGAGGGCCACCTACCCGGTCCTCTGTTTTAAACAATTTTTGGGACTGCCACATACAGGCACTCAATCTATTTAATTTTTCTGGAAGGCCACCTACCTGCTCCTCTGGTTTGAAAACTTTTTTGGACTGCCACATACAGGCACTCAATCTATTTCATTTTTCTGGAGGGCCACCTACCTGCTCCTCTGGTTTGAAAACTTTTTTGGACTGCCACATACAGGCACTCAATCTATTCAATTTTTCTGGAGGGCCACCTACCTGCTCCTCTGGTTTGAAAACTTTTTTGGACTGCCACATACAGGCACTCAATCTATTTAATTTTTCTGGAGGGCCACCTACCTGCTCCTCTGGTTTGAAAACTTTTTTGGACTGCCACATACAGGCACTCAATCTATGTAATTTTTCTGGAGGGCCACCTACCTGCTCCTCTGGTTTGAAAACTTTTTTGGACTGCCACATACAGGCACTATCCAAATTAAATTGTCTCCATAGCAGCCTCCACACGTTGTCTCCATTGCTACCTCCAAAAGTCGTCCATATAGCTGCCTCCATACATCATCCCCTTATCAAACGAGGCGTGTCAGGCAGAAATTTTGGTTGTTTTCATGGATTCCACATCAAAGTTGTTAACTTTGTCGCCACCCTGCTGTGTTATCCACAAAATATACTGCCAAACTTTTACCATTTACGGATATTATTTCTGCGCTTCTTGCGCATCTGTTTACATTCCCCTCACCCGCCATATCCCAAACTTATAAGAACGCTACTACACTTAACTTGGTGGAGGCTGGGACTGAGTCTGACCCTGCGGCTGGTATTATACTGCCGACGCCGAGGATTGCGGGGCCTACCTCGGTCCAGGTCTCAAAGGCCTACTATACCTCCTCCTCCTCCCACCCCTCCTCCTCCGAATTACCATCCGTGGGCATGGCGCCATCAGTCGGTAGCTCTAGGCACAGCAGCAGTGCCGTCGCTAAGCGACAGCAGGCGGTGCTCAAACTGCTGAGCCTAGGCGATAAAAGGCACACCGCCCAAGAGCTATTACAGGGCATTCCACATCAAACTTGTTAACTTTGTCGCCACCCTGCTGTGTAATCCACAAAATATACTGGCAAACTTTTATCATTTACCGATATTATTTCAGCGCTTCTTGCGCATCTGTTTACATTCCCCTCACCCGCCATATCCCAAACTTATAAGAACGCTACTACACTTGATCTTATACAAAAGGTTCTTAGAAGTGCTGTTTGGGGAGTAGACTAGAGACAGGGGCTTGGATTGGCGAAAGCTTGCCTGGCAGCGGAGCGCCAGCTCCATCCCAAGATCCAACTAACATAGTTTTAACTGCAGCACCTTTAATCTACTACTAGTTCACTGCCTTCATACATGGTCCCCTTATCAAACGAGCTGTGTCGGGCAGAATTTTGGGTTGTTTTCATGGATTCCACATCAAACTTATTAACTTTGTCGCCCTGCTGTGTAATCCACAAAATATACTGGCAAACTTTTATCATTTACCGATATTATTTCAGCGCTTCTTGCGCATCTGTTTACATTCCCCTCACCCGCCATATCCCAAACTTATTAGAACGCTACTACACTTGATCTTACACAAAAGGTTCTTAGAAGAGCTGTTTGGGGAGTAGCCTAGAGACAGGGGCTTGGATTGGCGAAAGCTTGCCTGGCAGCGGAGCGCCAGCTCCATCCCAACATCCAACTAACATAGTTTTAACTGCAGTACCTTTAATCTACTACTAGTTCACTGCCTCCATACATGGTCCCCTTATCAAACGAGCTGTGTCAGGCAGAATTTTGGGTTGTTTTCATGGATTTCACATCAAACTTGTTAACTTTGTCGCCACCCTGCTGTGTAATCCACAAAATATACTGGCAAACTTTTATCATTTACCAATATTATTTCAGCGCTTCTTGCGCATCTGTTTACATTCCCCTCACCCGCCATAACCCAAACTTATAAGAACGCTACTACACTTGATCTTATACAAAAGGTTCTTAGAAGTGCTGTTTGGGGAGTAGCCGAGAGACAGGGGCTTGGATAGGTGAAAGCTCGCCTGGCAGCGGAGCGCCAGCTCCATCCCAAGATCCAACTAACATAGTTTTAACTGCAGCACCTTTAATCTACTACTAGTTCACTGCCTCCATACATCGTCCCCTTATCAAACGAGCTGTGTCAGGCAGAATTTTCAGGTGTTTCACCAGATACATAATGGAATGCGGCCCGTCTTTCGCCGCCATGCTGGAGACCTGAAGTTGCAATCATAGCAGCGCAATATGGATGCCCCATACTGTCGCTCTTAATCATGGAACCATTTCCGTAAAAACAATTGAAAATAGAACCACTATGCTATTCCATTATTCCTAGGTGAAATATTTAAACCACCCGGCCTGCTTTGAAAATTATAATTTTTTCAAAGTAAACGCTTCTGGCCCCAAGGCCCTTTTTGGGTGGGGAGGAGCCGAGAGACAGGGGCTTGGACAGGCGAAAGCTCGCCTGGCAGTGGACCGCCAACTCCATCCCAAGATTAGGCAGCCTCAGAGGCATCCATGCATGCTGCCCCTGCTGTTTCCTGTCCATTTGCCTCCACGATCCTCCACAGCGTCCACCAATGTCTCATTTCAACTCTCTATACCCCAGACGCTGGAGCACGAGAGGATATGCAGCACATCATCCCCTTATCAAACGAGCTGTGTCAGGCAGAATTTTCAGGTGTTTCACCAGATACATAGTGGAACTCGGCCCATCTGTCGCCGCCATGCTGGAGACCTGAAGTTGCAATCATAGCAGCGCAATATGAATGCCCCATACTGTCGCTCTTAATCATGGAAGTCGTCTCCATGGCTGCCTCCACATGTCGTCCCCTTATCAAAAGAGCTGTGTCAGGCTCATTTTTCGGGTGTTTCACCAGATACGTTATGGAACTTGGTCACTATGTCACCACCATGCTGTGTTATCGACTAAATATACCGTCAACCTTTTGTTCACGTAGGAAATCCTTTCAGCACTTCTCGCTCACCTCCTTTGGTGAAGCCTGAGTCCATTTAGGGTATGTCGCCATGACACTCTCTAGCCTGCCGCTGCTGCCTCTGCATGCCGTCCCCCATAGTGTCAGGGTCAATTATTGCATGTTTTAGATGCTATCTAGCCTCATTCGGTGACTCTGTCATGGCCATGCTGTTGCCCATAATTTTGGCATAATGTTGAGATTAAGCAGCCTCAGAGGCATCCATGCATGCTGCCCCTGCTGTTTCCTGTCCATTTCCGTGGTGTTTCCATCCTTTTCTGAGGTTCCCAGGTGTTTGGCCAAGCTTCCCTGTGCAGAGCCTTGGTCCCCTTGAAAAATGCTCGAGTCTCCCATTGACTTCAATGGGGCTCGTTATTCGAGACGAGCACTCGAGCATCGGGAAAAGTTCATCTCGAATAACGAGTACCCGAGCATTTTAGTGCTCGCTCATCTCTAGTGAGGAACATTACATACAATGAGGAACAGTACTGCCATATAGTAAGGGACACTACCCCCATACAGTGAGTGACTCTACCGCCATACAGTGAGGAACACTATCCCCATGAAATGAGGAACACTACCGCCATACAGTGAGGAACACTACCTCCATACTGTGAGGAACACTACCTCCATACTTTGATGAAAACAGCCGTACATTGAGGAACATTACCGCCATACAGTGAGGGACACTACCCTCATATATTGTGGGACTTTACCGGCATTCAGTGAGAGACACTACCGCCATACAGTGAGGGACACTACCGCCATACAGTGAGGGACACTACCGCCATACAGTGAGGAACAATACCGCCATACAGTGAGGAACAATACCGCCATACAGTGAGGATCACTAAACCCATTCAGTGAGGATCACTACTGCCATACAGTTAGGGACATAATCGCCATACAGTGAGGAACACTACCACCATACAGTGCGGAACACTACCGCCATACACTGAGGAATACAGCCACGCAGTGAGGAACACTACCCCCCATACAGTGAGGAACATTACTGCCATATAGTAAGGGAATACTGCCGCCACACAGTGAGGAATACAGCCATACAGTGAGGAATACTACCGCCATACAGTGAGGAACACTACCGCCATACATTGAGGAACATTACCGCCATACAGTTAGGAACACTGCCCCCATACAGTGAGGAACACTACCCCTATACAGTGAGGAACAGTTCTTTACCCATGTAACACGTTGTGCTCGCGGCGAGTTTGCTAATATAGGTTTAAAAAAATTGAAATTCCTTCCCACGAATTACTGTAAACTTCAGATTCGTGACGAATCAAAGTTTTCTTGAAATTCTAAATTAGAATTATTAGAATCCATTTGCCCATCTCTATGCTCTTTACATCAACATGCCAGTGCTGATATTTGTTATGTGACTTTACATGAGAACCCATCCCCTAATAAGATTGGGTTGTAGTACTTTATAATAGGTCCTATATTTAAAACAAATTCAGACACACTCTCCATGTATTTTTAAAATTCAATTTTTTTTATTTTTTTGAAAGTCTTTGGACTTATGGTCAAAGGAGCAAAGCTCTACCTTCGGGCAATCCATTTTCGGTGATTAAAGGTGCAGAAAGCTATCCAAGAGATCTATGGACGCATGGTGAAGAGAGCGAAGATCTACATTCGTGCAGTCCTTTTGTGGTTATTGAAGTTGCACAAAGCTATCCTTCAAGAGGTCTGTGGACTCATGGTGAAGGGAGCAAATCTCTATCCCCAGGCAGTCTATTTGCAGTGATTGACAGTGCAAAAAGCTATCCTCCAAGAGGTCTATAGACGTATGGTGAAGATAGCTAAGCTCTACCTTTAGGCAGTCCATTTTCGGTGATTGGAGGTGCACAAAGCTATCACTCAAGAGGTCTATGGTCTGATGGTGACGATGGCTAAGCTTTTCCTTCGGGCAGTCCATTTTTTTGTGATTGAAGGTGCTCAAAGCTTTCCTTCAAGAGGATGCTTTGTGAAGGGAGCACAGTGGCTGAGTGAGTAGCACTTCTGCCTTGCAGCTATGGGGTCATGGGTTCGAATCCCACCCAGGTCCCCATCTGCAAAGAGTTTGTATGTTCTCTCTGTGCTTGCATGGGTTTCCTCCAGGTACTCCGGTTTCCTCCCACACTACAAAACATACTGTTAGGTTTTTTTAGATTGTGAGCACCATGGGGACAGGGACCGCTTTGCGCTGCGTAATCTGTGTGCGCTATATAAATTAAGAATAATTTTTAAAAAAATAAAGAATTATTATTACCTTCAGGCAGTCCATTTTTGGTGATTGAAGGTGCACAAAGATATCTTTCAAGAGGTCTATGGTGTAGGGTAGAGGGTGTATTAACGCCTCATTATGCATCATTGACGCATGATGAGGCGCCACTACCCCACAAAATAATTGCCATGCGTAAAAATACGCTTCTTAGTAGTATTAATAGAATTCTTATGATCCCAGCAGGAACGGAGAGCGGTGTCAGGTGAGTGCGAGCCCCAGCCGGGGAGTACATTGCACTCTATGTACAGTGTTTGAGCTGTGTATAGTAAATGTGCTGTGTGTAGTGTGTGTGCTGTGTGTTGTGTGTGTAGTGTTTGTGTTGTGTGTAGTGCATGTGCTGTGTGTAGTGTGTGTGTTTTGTGGTGTGTGTATGCTGTGTGTAGTGTGTGTGCTGTGTATATTGTGTGTAGTGTTTGTGCTGTGTATAGTGTATGTGCTATGTGTAGACTGTGTCCTGTGTGTAGTGTGTGTGTAGTGTGTGTGCTGTGTATGTGATGTGTGTAGTGTGTGTGGTGTGTAGTGTGTGTAGTGTTTGTGCTGTGTGTAGTGTTTGTGCTGTGTATGTGCTGTGTGTAGTGTGTGTGCTGTGTATAGTGTGTGTTGTGTGTGTCCTGTGTGTAGTGTGTGATCTGTGTGTGTGTAGTATTTGTCCTGTGTGTAGTGTGTGGGCTGTGTACATTGTGTGTGTGTGCTGTGTATAGTGTGTGTGCTGTGTATAGCGTGTGTTCTGTGTGTCCTGTGTGTAGTGTGTGATCTGTGTGTAGTGTGTGATCTGTGTGTAGTGTGTAGTATTTGTCCTGTGTATAGTGTGTGGGCTGTGTATCATGTGTGTGCTGTGTATAGTGCATGTGCTGTGTGTAGTGTGTGTGCTGTGTGGTGTATGTATGCTGTGTGTAGTGTGTGTGCTGTGTATAGTGTGTGTAGTGTTTGTGTTGTGTGTAATGTATGTGCTGTGTGTAGTGTGTGTCCTGTGTGTAGTGTTTGTGCTGTGTATAGTGTGTGTGCTGTGTGTAGTGTGTGCTGTGTATAGTGTGTGTGCTGTGTATAGTTTGTGTGCTGTGTATAGTGTGTATAGTGTTTGTGCTGTGTGTAATGAATGTGCTTTCTGTAGTGTGTGTCCTGTGTGTAGTGTGTGTACTGTGTGTAGTGTTTGTGCTGTGTGTAGTGTATGTGCTATGTGTAGTGTGTGTGCTATGTGTAGAGTGTATGTTTTGTGGTGTGTATAGTAAGTGTGCTGTGTGTAGTGTGTGCGCTGTGCATAGTGTGTGTAGTGTTTGTGCTGTGTATAGTGTATGTGCTATGTGTAGACTGTGTCCTGTGTGTAGTGTGTGTGTAGTGTGTGTGTGTGTGCTGTGTATGTGATGTGTGTAGTGTGTGTGCTGTGTGTGTGCTGTGTAGTGTTTGTGCTGTGTGTGTCCTGTGTGTAGTGTGTGTGCTGTGTGTGTGCTGTGTATGTGCTGTGTGTAGTTTGTGTCCTGTGTGTGTGCTGTGTGTAGTGTGTGTGCTGTGTGTAGTGTGTGTGCTTTGTGTAATGTGTTTGTTGTGTGTAGTATATGTGTGTGCTGTATGTAGTGTGTGTCAGGTGTATGTGTGCTGTTTGTAGTGAGTGTGCGGGGTATGTGTGCTGTGTGTAGTGTGTGTGCTGTGTGTAGTAAGTGTGCGGAGTGTGTGTTGTGTGTAGTGTGTGTGTGTAGTGAGTGTGCTGTGTGAGTGTGCTTTGTATATTGTGTGTGTGAAGTGTATAGTGTGTGTTGTGAGTGTACGGTGTGTGTGTGTGTACTATGTATAGTGTGTGTACTATGTATAGTGTGTGTGTGTTGTGTGTGCTGTGTATCGTGTGTGTGTGCTGTGTATCGTGTGTTTGTGTGCTGTGTATAGGGTGTGTGTTGTGTGTAGTGTGTGCTGTGTATAGTGTGTGTGCTGTGTATAGTGTGTGTCCTGTATGTAGTGTGTGTACTGTGTATAGTGTGCGTGGTGTGTGTAGTGTGTGTCCGGTGTGTGTGTGTTGTTTGTAGTGAGTGTGCGGAGTATGTGTGCTGTGTGTAGTGTGTGTACTGTGTATAGTGTGCGTGGTGTATGTAGTGTGTGTCCGGTGTGTGTGTGTGTTGTTTGTAGTGAGTGTGCGGAGTATGTGTGCTGTGTGTAGTGTGTGTGCTGTGGGTAGTGAGTGCGTGTGTTTGTGTGTAGTGATTGTGCGGTGTGTGTACAGGACCAGATTAAGGTTGGTGGGGACCCCTGGGCGCAAAATATGGTGGAGACCCCCATTGAATACAGTCCAGACAGGGTATCCCGACGATTTCCGATTTGCGCCGAATTCCGCCAGGATTTTGGCGCACGCGATCGGATTTGGAAATGGAGGGGGGCATGGCCTTCAGAGAACCCGACGGATTCGTTAAAACCTGTGTGAAGTGTGTGTGCTGTGTATGTGCTGTGTATAGTGTGTGTCCTGTGTGTGTGCTGTGTGTAGTATATGTGTGTGCTGTATGTAGTGTGTGTCAGGTGTATGTGTGCTGTTTGTAGTGAGTGTGCGGGGTATGTGTGCTGTGTGTAGTGAGTGTGCGGAGTGTGTGTTGTGTGTAGTGTGTGTGTGTTGTGAGTGTGCTGTGTGTAGTGAGTGTGTGGTGTGAGTGTGCTTTGTATATTGTGTGTGTGAAGTGTATAGTGTGTGTGTGTTGTGTGTTGTGAGTATACGGTGTGTGTGTGTACTATGTATAGTGTGTGTACTATGTATAGTGTGTGTGCTGTGTGTGCTGTGTATCGTGTGTGTGTGCTGTGTATCGTGTGTTTGTGTGCTGTGTATAGGGTGTGTGTTGTGTGTAGTGTGTGTGTTGTGTGTGCTGTGTATAGTGTGTGTGCTGTGTATAGTGTGTAGTGTTTGTGCTGTGTGTAGTATATGTGCTGTGTGTAGTGTGTGTCCTGTATGTAGTGTGTGTACTGTGTATAGTGTGCGTGGTGTGTGTAGTGTGTGTCCGGTGTGTGTGTGTGTTGTCTGTAGTGAGTGTGCGGAGTATGTGTGCTGTGTGTAGTGTGTGTGCTGTGGGTAGTGCGTGTGTTTGTGTGTAGTGATTGTACGGTGTGTGTACAGGACCAGATTAAGGTTGGTGGGGACCCCTGGGTGCAAAATATGGTGGAGACCCCCATTGAATGCAGTCCAGACAGGGTATCCCGACGATTTCCGATTTGCGCCGAATTCCTCCGGGATTTTGGCGCACGCGATCGGATTTGGAAATCGGGGGGGCATGGCGTTCGGAGAACCCGACGGATTCGTTAAAACCGGGGAACTTAAAAAAAAAAGTGTCGAATTCCACGCACTTACCTGCACCAAGTAATAGAAGGTGAACTCCGGTGAATTCCGACGGACTTCAGCACAGCAGTGACACCTGGTGGATATCGGCGCACGAATTTTAGTGAACCCCAGCAGAACCCGAATTAGCGTCGAAGCCCGCCGCTGGAACGTGACTGGACCGGGTAAGTAAATGTGCCCCAATTTGTATAGCTCCCCCAGCAATCACTAGATACAGCTCCCCCAGCAATCACTAGATACATTTCCCCCAGCAATCACTATATACAGCTTACCCAGTAATCACTGTATATAGCTCCCCCAGCAATCACTATATACAGCTCCCCCAGCAATCACTGCATACAGCTCCCCAAGCAATCACTATATACAGCTCCCCCAGCAATCACTATATACAGCTCCCCCAGAAATCACTGTATACAGCTCCCCCAGCAATCACTAGATACATTTCCCCCAGCAATCACTAGATACAGCTCCCCCAGCAATCACTAGATACATTTCCCCCAGCAATCACTATATATAGCTTACCCAGTAATCACTGTATATAGCTCCCCCAGCAATCACTGTATACAGCTCCCCCAGCAATCACTAGATACATTTCCCCAAGCAATCACTAGATACAGCTCCCCGAGCAATCACTAGATACAGCTCCCCCAGCAATCACTGCATACAGCTCCCCCAGCAATCACTAGATACAGCTCCCCCAGCAATCACTAGATACAGCTCCCCCAGAAATCACTATATACAGCTCCCCCAGTAATCACTATATATAGCTCCCCCAGCAATCACTGTATACAGCTCCCCCAGCAATCACTGTATACAGCTTACCCAGCAATCACTGTATATAGCTCCCCAGCAATCACTATATAGAGCTTACCCAGCAATCACTTTATACAGCTCCCCCAACAATCACTTTATACAGCTCCCCCAGCAATCACTGCATACAGCTCCCCCAGCAATCACTGCATACAGCTCCCCCAGCAATCACTATATACAGCTTCCCTAGCAATCACTATATACAGCTCCCCCAGAAATCACTATATACAGCTCCCCCAGTAATCACTATATATAGCTCCCCTAGCAATCACTGTATACAGCTCCCCCAGCAATCACTGTATACAGCTTACCCAGTTATCACTGTATATAGCTCCCCCAGCAATCACTATATACGGCTTACCCAGTAATCACTGTATATAGCTCCCCCAGCAATCACTTTATACAGCTCCCCCAGCAATCACTGTATACAGCGCCCCCAGCAATCACTGTATACAGCTCCCCCAGCAATCACTGCATACAGCTCCTCCAGCAATCACTGCATACAGCACCCCCAGTAATCACTGTATACAGCTCCCAAGAATCACTTTATACAGCCCCCAGTAATAACTATATATGGCTATATATGGCTCCCCAGCAATAACTATATAGAGCCCCAAACATTACCCATATTCAGTCCCACAGCATTAACAATTTACAGCCCTCTATAAAAACAATATACATACACCCTATAATAACTATATAGTTCCCCTATAATAACTATACACATCCCCTATAATAACTATACACAACTCCCTATAACTATATACAGCCCCCCTATAACTATATACTTCCTTCCTATAATAACTATGTACAGCCCCCCTATAAATATATACAGTTCCCCTATAATAACCATATACAGCCCCCTTATAATATTTATATGCAGACCCATATAATAACTGTATACCGTCCCCCTATAATAACTATAAAACCCCCCTATAATAACAATATGCAGCCTCCCTATAATAAATACCTACATGCAGACTCCTTTTATTTCTATACACCCCCCCCCCCATTATAAATATATACAATCCCCCTATAATAACTATATACAGTCGTAGATAAAATAATAACATTTCATCATTCCCCCTATGCGTGCCAAACTCATCTTCCCTCGCGATATGGGATGTAAACAAAAATGGTGGTGCCCTCCTACAAACATCAAGGTCACTGTCGCAGCATGTGATGTCACACTCTGCGCGGCCAACAGCAGGGCCCTGCCATTTTTGTTTACATGCGATCGTCTATGGCAGTTCAGGGAACTTATTGTTCCCTCGGTCTACCATAGACAAAAGGCAGAAACATCAAATACAATGTTGGCGATTCGGGCGGTCATGCGACCACCAGAAAAGCCCACATTTGGTGGTGGCCCCCTATAAGGACAAAGTGGTGGGGGCCCCGGCGCCCCTGGAGCCCCCCCCCCTATGATCTGGTCCTGTATGTGCAGTGTGTGTGTGCTGTGTGTAGTGAGTGTGCAGTGTGTGTGTGTGTGTAGTGTGTGTGTAGTGTGTGTGTAGTGTGTGTGTAGTGTGTGTGTAGTGTATGTGGTGTGTGTAGTGTGTATGTGTTGTGTGTGGTGTATGTAGTGTGTGTGTGTGTTGTGTGTAGTGTGTGGTGTGTGTTGTGTGTAGTGTGTGGTGTGTGTTGTGTGTAGTGTGTGGTGTGTGCTGTATGTACTGTGTGTTGTGTTTGCTGAGTGAAGTCTGTGTGCAGTGAAGATAATTTTCAAGTATAAATAAAGTCTGTTAACATTATATAAAGCTATGACTTAAATATTTGTATTAGAGAAAATTTCATACTACTACTTGGCTAAAAATACTCCCCAAAAATAGTAAGAGAAGTATTATCACCCTTCTTGAAAAATGTTAGTGTGACCTCTGGTGAAGGGAGCAAAGCTCTACCTTCAGGAAGTCCATTTTTGATGACTGAAGGTGCACAAAGCTATCCTTCAAGATGTCTATGAATGCATGGTGAAGATAGCAAAGCTTTACCTTCAGGAAGTCCATTTTTGATGACTGAAGGTGCACAAAGCTATCCTTAAAAATAATAATAATTCTTTATGTAGCGCACAAAGATTACGGAGAGCTGCACAAACTTGCAAAATCAGTCCCTGTCCCCTATGGGGCTCACAATATAATAAACCTTCCAGTATGATTTGGAATGTGGGAGAAAACCGGAGGACCCGGAGGAAACCCACGCAAACACAAAAAGGACATACAAACTCTTTGCAGATTTTGACCCTGGAAATTGAACCCAGGTCCCCAGCTCTGCAGGCTGTTATGCTAACCTCTAAGCAAAGCTCTACCTTCGGGCAATCCATTTCCAGGGATTGAAGGTGCACAAAGCAAACCTTCAAGAGGTCTATGGATGCATTAATGAAGGTAGCGAAGCTCTACATTTGTGCAGTCCATTTGTGGTGATTTGGTTTATGGTCGCATGATGAAAGGAGTGAAGTTCTAACTTTAGGCAGTCCATTTCAGTCCCGAGAAGCTCCTTGGATGGTTGTAGGTCTGGTGAATTGCAGTGACTGATCAAGTTGTGGTCACTGCGGCTAACAGTTGTTGCTGCAGACTTGTAGAGGTCCTCTGGTTCATCTTTTCACTGGATCTTTTCACGCTATGCTTAATATCTATGTTAGATGATCTATTGCCTATAAATGAGCAAATATATGTATAATGTGAGTGTGAGGGACACAGTATATCATATTGCATAATAACTGCGTGTGGTGCAGTCAACAGAAAAATATGGCTATTGTTTGCACAAAAGAAAACCTAAAAAAAGGGTGTGACTTTCAGGGAAGGAATCGGCATGACCAAAACTGCTCCAAAAATCATCCAAGTACGCCAAAAATTTCTTGCAATAGTGGTAATGTGAGACTAGAGAATATTAACATAATATAGGCCTCAATTGTCAAATTGGATAGCAGTATAATTCAATTCAGTTTTTACCTAATCGCTGAGCTGTGATTGGTTCCATGCGCAACCAGGAAAGTTGAAATGTCATAATAAAGAAATAAAGATTGTCAGTGGTTCCTACCTCTGGTGTCCGCCATTTGGGTCGTTTCTGGAATGTCACTAGAACACTCCTCTTTCATGGTATAGTTTCCTCTCTGGGTGAGACTGGCAATCCATCCCCAGGATTTCCGGAGCTGGGCTAAGAACTTGCTTTTGTTTTATCTCTTAGTTTCTTCTTCTTTGTTTGCTCTTCTCCCTCTGACTCTCCATCCTCATTGATATTGTCCTCCTGTTCATAGTGCTGCTTGTACACCACATCCATGCCTTGGAGCTACTCCTGGATCAGGTCATGTTCTTCTGAGATGGGTTGCTCTACAGGGCAGATGGTAGATGCAGTACAGTACTCGTTATATCCAACATCCAAGCTTTGGAGCTGCTCCTGGATCTGGTTCTTCCAGGATGGTTTGTTCTTCAAGGCTAGTGGTAGCTGCTGCATTACAGTGCTCAATGTATCCGGCATCAAAGCCTAGGAGCTGCTTCTGGATCTGGTTGTATTCTTCCAGGCTGGCTTGCTCCTCAAGGCTGGCCATGGATGTTGCTGTCTCCATGTCACCAGTCATAATGACAGAGTGGGCGCTGTGTGCTGCCTTTTATACCCTAGGGGCGGGCCTTGCTGCATGAACTTGCTCCTGATTGGTCGGTTTAGTTGGGTGTGGCCTATTATGCAAATTAGAGAGGATATGTATATGGAAGTTATCTAAGCTTTGTGATGTCATCACCTGTGGCTTGAGGTTCCAGGTCATTATGACATCATCAACAATATCTCATACAGTATTTATTTACAGACATTAAAAAAGAAAAAGTCAGTTCACCTCTCTTGCCACATGGCCATTAGAACACCGTTATTCCGTGCGAGGATCACCTTGGCTTCTCAAAAATAATCCAAAAAGGCTAATAGAGATCTTGGGAAGGCACACAAGAAGAAATTAGGCAAACCCTACGCGTTTCGATAAAGTCTTACTCATGGCTGAACACATTATTTAGTGTTTCCTGTTAAAGAACCCTTTCAAACCGGAAGCCAAGCTGATCACCTGAGAAGAGTACAGTTGGACGGACTAATCAAAGCCGGAGCAAAAGGGTGAAAAACAAACCGGTATGATAGAAAAAACATGTACATATTTGTAAAAACATTTTTACAGTTCTGTATTCATCATGGAACATCTCTTATTAAATATCCATACCTGCTTGTTAAACACAATATTGTGCAATACGTGTACCACTCACTTTTAATAAAAATACATGAAATTATGCCGTTTATTTAGGCCATGTGGGACACTTGTTTCTGATATGAAGATCCAATTTCTTTTGTGATCTCCCCCTCTTCTTGGTTTAAAAACTTTTTCTATTGCCTGGCATGAAAACGAACTACAATCACCAGCGTGTGTGTTTCTAAAATGCTTTGACACAGCTGATATGTTCACAGCATTAGAATTGTCTACATCAGACAAATGTCTTATTCTCGTTTTTAATGTGTTTGTCCAGGATGGTATCCGTTTGCAAGATAGGAATATGTTTTTTAATTATTTTTGGCACTTTATGAAATTGGGGACTATATTTTGTAGAAAAGACAATCGAGAATTTCTTATTCATCTTACGTACTGGCATTGTTACTGATTGTTGTTTGTCCTTATGGACAAGGTCCGCTCTGGGGATATCAGATACTATCTTACTAGCTCTCTGCAAGATCCAAGCAGGATATTTTCTGTTTTTTAGATTTTTACATGTTTTATCCTGTTCCTTCCTGTAGGTGAGTTCATCCAAACAATTTCTTTTTGCTCTGATCAGCTCACCAACAGGTATGTTTTTGGTTATTGATTTTTGATGACATGAGTCTACTCTCAGAATGGAGTTAGTAGCTGTGGATTTAACATAAGGAGAGATATGTACTACATCCCTGCTTGTTAAAACTATGTCCAGAAAATTAATTTGCCTTTTTTGAAGGGAAAAAGTAAACTTGAGATTCATAGTATTTGAATTCATGTAATCTACAAAATGTGCTACATTTTCTTGTGGACCTTTCCAGATAAACAGCTGGTCATCTATAAACCGCCCGTACCATTCAATTTGATCCAGATATGGGTTTAGATGTGTGACACAGGAGTATGAGTAACAGTAGAAAACCCCAACAAGGGACCACATTTTGGAGTCAAAACCCGGCAAGGAATTCTAGTGAAATATAGAATTTTTTTCAATAATATATTAATTTAACCCTAGAAGTAATAATGGGGTAACAGAAAATGACCCCACCCCTTCTTCTTCTTTTGGGCCTTGTTTTTACAGCTTGTAGTATGCGCTCCAAATGTGCTCCGTTTTATTTGTTGGATCGGTAGGATCACGGAGACACCAAATTTATATAGATTTTATTATGTCTAAGTAAATGTAAAAAATATCTAAAATTTTGTAGAAAAATTAATTCTTATCTTGCTGCATTCTGAGGCCAAATATATTTCATACTTTAGTGTAAACTGTGTAAGGTGTCATTTTATTTATGCTAAAATTTGGAAAAAAATTGTTTTCCAAGTTCCAAATTCTTTACTTTTGGGAAAGTTTTATTTCCCGGATATTAGGAGAAAACTTTAGGTTTGATTTTTCAGATTTTCACAAAAATTGCCAAAATTTATTTTTGGAGGATCCAATTTAGCTAGAAGTGACTTTATAAGGCCTATATGTTAGAATTCCCACCCAAATTATACCATTTTAGAAACTGCACCCCTCAAAATGTTAAAAACAACCTTTGAAAATTTTGTTAACCCTTTGAGTGTTTCATGTGGGTGAAAAACTAAGTGAAATTATGAAAATGTCATTTTCCTTATGGCTAACAAGACATTGGAGCGTATCATTCACCATAATCCACATTAGCTTAGATGTAATCAGGTCGCTCAGTTTTGGCTTGTGATTTCAAGTGGCTAGTGAACTTAAGTGGAGTTGAAAAAAGCGGAGTTTTGTGTGTGTTAAGAGTGAATCTGTTGTTTGGGTGATTGTGGAATGAGTATATAGGTAATAGCAAGGCACTTTTCTTAGTGTCACAATTTAAATAGATTTTTTTTTCCTTTCTTTGCCTGGTCTGCTAATTGGGAGGAGGGATTAGTGTTCACACCTGATAAATTAAGGTCTAGCAACTCACGCTTGAGCTCGCTCAGTTTTGGCTTGTGATTTCAAGTGGCTTGTGAACTTAAGTGGAGTTGAAAAAAGCGGAGTTTTGGGTGTGTTAAGAGTGAATCTGTTGTTTGGGTGATTGTGGACTGAGTATATAGGTAATAGCAAGGCACTTTTCTTAGTGTCACAATTTAAATAGATTTTTTTTTTTCCTTTCTTTGCCTGGTCTGCTAATTGGGAGGAGGGATTAGTGTTCACACCTGATAAATTAAGGTCTAGCAACTCACTTTTGAGCTCGCTCAGTTTTGGCTTGTGATTTCAAGTGGCTAGTGAACTTAAGTGGAGTTGAAAAAAGCGGAGTTTTGTGTGTGTTAAGAGTGAATCTGTTGTTTGGGTGATTGTGGACTGAGTATATAGGTAATAGCAAGGCACTTTTCTTAGTGTCACAATTTAAATAGATTTTTTTTTTTCCTTTCTTTGCCTGGTCTGCTAATTGGGAGGAGGGATTAGTGTTCACACCTGATAAATTAAGGTCTAGCAACTCACTTTTGAGCTCGCTCAGTTTTGGCTTGTGATTTCAAGTGGCTAGTGAACTTAAGTGGAGTTGAAAAAAGCGGAGTTTTGTGTGTGTTAAGAGTGAATCTGTTGTTTGGGTGATTGTGGACTGAGTATATAGGTAATAGCAAGGCACTTTTCTTAGTGTCACAATTTAAATAGAATATTTTTTTCCTTTCTTTGCCTGGTCTGCTAATTGAGAGGAGGGATTAGTGTTCACACCTGATAAATTAAGGTCTAGCAACTCACTTTTGAGCTCGCTCAGTTTTGGCTTGTGATTTCAAGTGGCTAGTGAACTTAAGTGGAGTTGAAAAAAGCGGAGTTTTGTGTGTGTTAAGAGTGAATCTGTTGTTTGGGTGATTGTGGACTGAGTATATAGGTAATAGCAAGGCACTTTTCTTAGTGTCACAATTTAAATAGAATTTTTTTTTCCTTTCTTTGCCTGGTCTGCTAATTGAGAGGAGGGATTAGTGTTCACACCTGATAAATTAAGGTCTAGCAACTCACTTTTGAGCTCGCTCAGTTTTGGCTTGTGATTTCAAGTGGCTAGTGAACTTAAGTGGAGTTGAAAAAAGCGGAGTTTTGTGTGTGTTAAGAGTGAATCTGTTGTTTGGGTGATTGTGGACTGAGTATATAGGTAATAGCAAGGCACTTTTCTTAGTGTCACAATTTAAATAGAATTTTTTTTTCCTTTCTTTGCCTGGTCTGCTAATTGAGAGGAGGGATTAGTGTTCACACCTGATAAATTAAGGTCTAGCAACTCACTTTTGAGCTCGCTCAGTTTTGGCTTGTGATTTCAAGTGGCTAGTGAACTTAAGTGGAGTTGAAAAAAGCGGAGTTTTGTGTGTGTTAAGAGTGAATCTGTTGTTTGGGTGATTGTGGACTGAGTATATAGGTAATAGCAAGGCACTTTTCTTAGTGTCACAATTTAAATAGAATTTTTTTTTCCTTTCTTTGCCTGGTCTGCTAATTGAGAGGAGGGATTAGTGTTCACACCTGATAAATTAAGGTCTAGCAACTCACTTTTGAGCTCGCTCAGTTTTGGCTTGTGATTTCAAGTGGCTAGTGAACTTAAGTGGAGTTGAAAAAAGCGGAGTTTTGTGTGTGTTAAGAGTGAATCTGTTGTTTGGGTGATTGTGGACTGAGTATATAGGTAATAGCAAGGCACTTTTCTTAGTGTCACAATTTAAATAGAATTTTTTTTTCCTTTCTTTGCCTGGTCTGCTAATTGAGAGGAGGGATTAGTGTTCACACCTGATAAATTAAGGTCTAGCAACTCACTTTTGAGCTCGCTCAGTTTTGGCTTGTGATTTCAAGTGGCTAGTGAACTTAAGTGGAGTTGAAAAAAGCGGAGTTTTGTGTGTGTTAAGAGTGAATCTGTTGTTTGGGTGATTGTGGACTGAGTATATAGGTAATAGCAAGGCACTTTTCTTAGTGTCACAATTTAAATAGAATTTTTTTTTCCTTTCTTTGCCTGGTCTGCTAATTGAGAGGAGGGATTAGTGTTCACACCTGATAAATTAAGGTCTAGCAACTCACTTTTGAGCTCGCTCAGTTTTGGCTTGTGATTTCAAGTGGCTAGTGAACTTAAGTGGAGTTGAAAAAAGCGGAGTTTGAAAAAGAGAAGTCCACAGAACTGTAAGTAACCTACATATCTTTTGATTTATATACTTATCACTGTTTTGTTACTAGGATATGGCTAGCAAGATTGGTGGTATGCTCCAGTGCACACTCTGCCGCATGTATACACTGCTGGAGCAAGAGTTCGAGGGTGAATACCGCTGTGACAGATGTGCCCATATTTTTCTACTAGAAGCTCGTGTTAGAGATCTGGAGGAAGATATTGCACGGCTGCGAGCAATTGACAATCTTGAGAGGAGTATGCTGCTCACTGAGCAAGCAATAAGCGGGGTAGAAGTGGAGGGTGGAGAGGAAAGCCAGCAGGACCAGGTGGGTAGCTGGGTAACTGTAAATAGAGGGGGTAGGAAGGGGTCAAAAAAAAGGAAGGCCAACTCTGACTCTGAACATCCAAGCAAAATTGCAAAATTGTGCAATGATGTAAGGGCGTCAGTGTCAGAAATGGCAGCCCTAGCGGATCCTGCTCTCCCTCACAGACGGTGCCAGGGTTCGGCATGTGGTGGAAAGGGTGGATAAATTACTGGGAGGGGCTGGGGATGACCCAGCTGTCGTGGTCCATGTTGGTACCAATGACAGAATAGATGGTAGGTAGAGGAGCCTGAAGAATAATTTTAAAGAATTAGGTTCAAAGCTTAAGGAAAGGACCTCCAAGGTAGTATTCTCCGGAATTCTACCTGTGCCATGCGCTACACAGAGCAGACAGCGGGAGCTCAGGGAGTTAAATGCATGGCTCAGATCCTGGTGTAGAGCAGAGGGATTTGGGTTCCTAGAGCATTGGGCTGACTTTTCACTGGGGTGCAACCTGTTTTCCGCAGATAACTTGCACCTAAGTGGAAGGGGGCTGCTGTGCTGGGGGAGAAGATCCTAGCAGGGGTGGCGGAGTATTTAAACTAGGATCGAGGGAGGAGGAAAAGGAAGACACTAAAGGGGTAGACAGGTCAGAGAGGGGGCAGGTTATGTTGGTGGGTGTTGAGGTGGGCGGTGTATGGGGGCCTAAAGCAGTGGATAAGGAGATCCACAAGTTGCAGAACAGTGGTGAGGATATATGTGCCAGTAAAATTACTTTAAATCAGATAAATAACTGTGGAAAATTAAATTGTATGTTCACAAATGCCAGAAGTATCACAGGCAAAATGGGCGAGCTTGAGGCTCTGATATTAGAGGAACAGTTAGATGTTGTTGGTGTAGCAGAGACATGGTGTCAGGTTCGCTAGGGAGATTGCTGGGACTTCTGGTTCTTCTGGTGGTACCAGCAGCGTTCTCCGAACCCCGGCGCGTATCCGCGCAAACTCCACCTCTCGTCCTGGGCAGCGGCTGCTAAGATCTCGCGCTGTCTAGGAGTGGCTGGGACTTTGAACCTCTGCTTGGTGCTTGGTTGTTTCTGCACCATGAGGGGTTAATTCCCAGATGCTGTCCAGCACCTATCAGGTTCTGGAGGTGGAGTTCTGGCTGCATAAATTGCAGCTTCACTAGTCACCAGTGCCAGTGTTTGAAAATCCCTTTCTCCACCTGGTTGCTGCTAGTTTGTATTGCTCTGTATCTGTATCTATATTGTTGCTAACTCGGCTAGTTTTGGACTTTGACTCTTGCTTACTGATTCTGCTTTTGACGTACCCTCTAGTTGTGACTCCGGCTTGTTTACGATTCTTTTATGTTTTATGTTTGTCAGTCTGTTTGTGTTCCCCTTCCCACACTTACCCAGAATATTTCGAGTCTTCAAGTAGTCGCCCCACGGTTTAGCGTGGGGGGGCTATAGGAAGGGACAGAGGTTGGGGCAAGCTCAGGGCACACTATCCCCTGTCTTTTGTGTAACCAATCCTAACAGAAACACTGGCCGCACATAGGTCTGCATCCTGTATCCGACCTGCTACATTCTCTCCTTCCATGGAGCCTTTGTCAGCTGTGGTCGCTCAGGTCCAGACCCTAACTCAGCTTGTCCAGGATCTAGCTTCCCGTCTCCAAATTCAGGAATCTATGCAGGTTCCACGGCAGACATCACCGCAGGATCCACTGCCACCCACGCCTGAACCTAAGGTTCCTCTCCCTGACGTGTTTTTTGGTGACCGTAAGAAATTTTTTTCATTTCGGGAGGGCTGTAAACTTTACTTTTCTTTACGCCCTCGTTCATCGGGCACAGAGATTCAAAGGGTGGGCGTGGTAATTTCCCTGTTGCGTGGGGATCCGCAAAATTGGGCTTTTTCTCTCCCACCTGACTCTCCATCCCGTTCTTCTCTTGACGCTTTTTTTTCTGCTTTAGGCCAGATTTATGACGAACCTGACCGCCGAGCACTTGCAGTTTCCCACCTTAGATCTCTGTGTCAGGGAAAACGGACAGCAGAAGATTATTGTGCCCAGTTCAGACAGTATGTGACTGACTCTCAATGGAATGACTGCGCCCTAAAAGACCAATTTATGTCCGGACTGTCAGACCGAGTACAGGACTTAGTCTTAGCTTATGCCGAGCCTCAGACATTAGATGATGCTATGACTCTGGTCATCCGAGTTGATCGTCGCCTAAGATCCAGGCGATCACCTCGGGTGTCCTCGGACTGTCAGCCAGCGGCCAGTCCGTCTCCAGGTAGTCCAGAATTGGAATCCATGGAGCTGGATAGCATCTCTCCTGCACAGCGGAAGCAACATCGAATAAGACGACATCTTTGTTTCTACTGTGGAAGTCCTGATCATCAGATCAACACCTGTTCCAAGAGGCAGCAGCAGGAAAACTTCCGCTCCTAAGCAGTAGTCGGGGGGACTGCTTAGGAGCTCAGGTACTCCCTATTGTGTCTAGAATGTATTTACCTTGTACGGTTAAGTTTCAGTCTGTTTCCTGCACTGGTCGCGCCTTTTTGGATTCAGGTGCTGCGACTAATTTAATCGATTATAATTTTGTGTCTCAGTTTTGCATGTCATTGATTCCATTGTCCACTCCTATCCAGATGTCGGGTGCGGATTTGACCCCTCTACAGGCAGGGTTGATCAAATTCCGAACCCCGCAGATAAAGCTTATGGTAGGAGCTATGCATGAAGAATGGTGTTCTTTTCTAGTTATGGAAAACCTGTCTGAAAATGTCATTCTTGGTCTACCCTGGCTCCGGATCCATAATCCGGTAATTAATTGGGAAACTCTGGAGCTGGTTCATTGGGGTCCTCTCTGTAAGGAGCACCTGACCAGAGTTTCACTATGTACAGTAGTGACGGAAGATCAGGGTCTTCCAGGTTTTCTCTCGGACTACTCAGATGTGTTTTCAAAACCCTTGTCCCAAGTCCTTCCTCCTCACAGGGAGTTTGATTGTAAAATTGACCTTCTTCCTGATGCTAGATTGCCAAAGGGTCGTATATATAACTTGTCGGTACCAGAACGGGAGGCACTGAAGAGTTATATTGATGAGAGTTTGGCAATCGGACATATTCGTCCCTCTGAGTCGCCCACTGGGGCCGGGTTCTTTTTTGTTGAGAAAAAAGATGGTGGTTTACGGCCGTGTATTGACTATCGAGAATTAAATAAGATAACGGTAAAAAACTCAGGTCCCCTCCCCTTGATCCCGGATCTCTTAAATCAGGTTTCTGGGGCCCAAGTTTTCTCTAAATTAGATCTCAGAGGGGCTTATAACCTGATTCGGGTCCGAGAAGGGGATGAGTGGAAAACCGCATTTAATACACCTTTGGGGCACTTTGAATACCTGGTTATGCCCTTTGGTTTGAGTAATGCCCCAGCGGTTTTTCAAGGCTTTATGAACTCCATTTTTCATGATTACATCGGGGTGTTTATGGTGGTGTATCTAGACGATATTTTGATTTTTTCTCCTGATATGGTTTCTCACCAGCAACATCTCCGCCAAGTACTTACCAGGTTGCGCAAAAACCACCTCTTCGCTAAGCTGGAAAAGTGTGTGTTTTGCGTCCAGAAGGTTTCCTTCTTAGGTTATGTTGTGACTCCCTCTGATGTACAGATGGATCCGAGTAAGGTTCAGGCGCTCACGGACTGGGTTCGGCCTACCAATCTTAAGGCCCTACAACGATTTTTAGGTTTCGCTAACTATTATCGGAACTTTATAAAGAACTTTTCTGTGATCGCCAAACCCCTCACGGATCTAACCCGTAAGGGTGCTGATCCAAACAACTGGTCCCCTGCCGCTTGCTCAGCGTTTGAAACTTTAAAAGCGGCATTCTCGTCAGCCCCAGTTTTGGTTCAACCTGACCTCTCTCTACCGTTTGTTGTGGAGGTTGATGCCTCCGAGGTAGGAGTAGGTGCAGTGTTGTCTCAGGGGTCCTCCACTCTCACCAGACTTAGGCCCTGTGCATATTTCTCTAGAAAGTTTTCCTCTTGTGAGAGGAATTATGATATTGGTAATCGAGAGCTCCTTGCCATTAAGTGGGCATTTGAAGTCTGGCGACACTTTTTGGAAGGAGCTCTTCATCCGATAACTGTGCTCACAGATCATAAGAACTTAGTATATTTGGATACTGCTAAGCGTTTGAACTCACGTCAGGCTAGGTGGGCCTTGTTTTTCTCTCGCTTTAATTTTGTGGTCACCTACCGACCTGGGTCAAAAAATGTGAAGGCTGATGCCTTGTCCCGTAGCTTCGGGACTCCTGAGCTTCCAGCGACTACGGACAGTAATATTTTGTCTCCAGGTGTTGTGTTGGCAGCTGTCTCCTCCCACCTCTCCTCTCAAATTTTAGCAGGACAAAAATCTGCACCCAAAGACCTTCCGGAAGGCAAATTATTTGTTCCTCTTTCTTGTCGTTTGAGAGTGTTGGAGGAGACGCATTGCTCAGTATTGGCAGGTCATCCGGGAATGCGGAGTACCTTGGATCTCTTAAAGAGAAGTTACTGGTGGCCTCACATGACTAATGATGTGCACGCATTTGTCCAAGCCTGTCAGGTCTGTGCGCGAGGAAAGACTCCCAGGAGACGTCCTGAGGGGCCTCTTCTTCCGCTTCCAGTTCCCACCAGGCCATGGTCTAAAGTGTCAATGGATTTTGTCACTGATCTGCCAGCATCTCAAGGCTATACAGTGATTTGGGTGGTAGTGGACCGTTTCTCCAAGATGGGACACTTTGTTCCATTAAAAAAGTTACCTTCAGCTGAAGAATTGGCTGATTTGTTTATACAGAACATTGTACGCCTCCATGGTATACCAGATGATATTGTGTCTGATAGGGGCGTACAATTTGTTTCCAAATTTTGGCGAGCATTTTGTTCTAGACTGGAAGTTAATCTGTCGTTCTCCTCAGCGTTTCATCCTGAGTCTAATGGTCAGTCCGAGAGAATGAATCAGGAGATGATTCAATATCTGCGACTCTTTGTCTCGGACAGTCAGGACCAGTGGGTGAAATTCCTTCCGTTGGCAGAATTTGCTATTAATAACCACTGTAGTTCGTCCACACAGGTATCTCCGTTTTTCTGCAATTATGGTTTTCATCCACGTTTCTCTTTTTCATCTGTGCCTGTCTCTAATATTCCTCGAGCGGAAGCCATTACATCCAAGTTGCGCTCGCTCTGGTCACAAGTTCGGGAGAATATTCAGAGGGCACAAAATTCTATGGTCCAACAAACTGAAAGAAGGCGCACTAAATCTGATACGTTTGTGGTGGGGGATAAAGTGTGGTTATCAACAAAAAACCTTAAATTGAAGGTCCCCTCTTTGAAGTTTGCGCCCAGGTTTGTGGGTCCGTTTGTTGTTACTCATATTGTTAACCCGGTTTCCTTCAAGATTACACTTCCAGCAGGGTGGCGGGTCCATAACACCTTCCATAAGAGTCTTCTGAAGCGCTATGTTGAGCCTGTTTTGCCTCTTTCTGACCCTCCTTCTCCATCTATTGTGGAGGGGAATCTGGAATTTGAGGTGGAAAAGGTGGTGAATTCCAGATGGGTAGGTAACTCCCTGCAGTACCTGGTCCATTGGAAAGGTTTTGGTCCTGAGGATAGGTCTTGGGTTCCGGCTAGAGATGTTCATGCTCCACGGTTACTCAGGTTATTTCATCAGACCTACCCTCAGAAGCCATCTTTAAGATCTAGGGGTCCGAAGACCCCCCGTCAGGGGGGGGGGTACTGTCAGGTTCGCTAGGGAGATTGCTGGGACTTCTGGTTCTTCTGGTGGTACCAGCAGCGTTCTCCGAACCCCGGCGCGTATCCGCGCAAACTCCACCTCTCGTCCTGGGCAGCGGCTGCTAAGATCTCGCGCTGTCTAGGAGTGGCTGGGACTTTGAACCTCTGCTTGGTGCTTGGTTGTTTCTGCACCATGAGGGGTTAATTCCCAGATGCTGTCCAGCACCTATCAGGTTCTGGAGGTGGAGTTCTGGCTGCATAAATTGCAGCTTCACTAGTCACCAGTGCCAGTGTTTGAAAATCCCTTTCTCCACCTGGTTGCTGCTAGTTTGTATTGCTCTGTATCTGTATCTATATTGTTGCTAACTCGGCTAGTTTTGGACTTTGACTCTTGCTTACTGATTCTGCTTTTGACGTACCCTCTAGTTGTGACTCCGGCTTGTTTACGATTCTTTTATGTTTTATGTTTGTCAGTCTGTTTGTGTTCCCCTTCCCACACTTACCCAGAATATTTCGAGTCTTCAAGTAGTCGCCCCACGGTTTAGCGTGGGGGGGCTATAGGAAGGGACAGAGGTTGGGGCAAGCTCAGGGCACACTATCCCCTGTCTTTTGTGTAACCAATCCTAACACATGGCTTGATGCATCGCATGATTGGGGTGTTAATATTCAAGGTTTTACACTCTTTCGGAAAGACAGGGAAAATAGGAGGGGAGGTGGTGTATGTCTGTATGTCAGAAGAGACTTAAAAGCGATTGTGAATGAGTCAGTGGTCTCAGAAGAGTGTGAGGAGGCTGAAATTTTGTGGGTTGAAATTCAAAGCCAAGAGAGCTTTGAGAAAATTATTTTTGGTGTAATTTATAGACCCCCTAACATCTCTGAGGAAATAGAGGGTCACCTATATAAACAGATGGAGCGGGCTGCACAGGAGGGGACCGTAGTGATAATGGGAGACTTTAACTTTCCAAATATAAATTGGGGTCAGGGCTCATCTTCATCTGTGAAGGGGAGACATTTTATGAATATTCTTCAGGATAATTTTATGGTGCAGCTTGTAGAAGATCCCACAAGAGGTGACGCATTGTTGGACCTTGTGATTTCTAACAATGCGGAGATTGTCCAAAATGTCAGTGTCCAGGAACCCCTTGGGAACAGCGATCATAATATAATTATTTTCCTCTTAAACTTTAAAAAGCAGAAACAGGTGGGAAAATCGAAAACTTTGAATTTTAAGAGGGCTAATTTCCAAAAATTCAGGGCTGCAATACAGGATACAGACTGGGATCAGATACTGTCACATGGTGATACTAATGTTAAATGGGAGAAATTCAAATCTATTCTGGGTTTTTATACTTCTAAATTTATTCCAATAGGTAACAAGTATAGACGGGCTAGATTACACCCCTCGTGGCTTACAGCTACAGTTAAAAAGGCAATTAATGAGAAAAAGAGGGCATTTAAAAAATATAAATCTGACGGGTCACCTGAGGCTTTCAATACTTACAAAAAACTTACCAAAATCTGTAAAAAGGAAATCAAATCAGCCAAAATACAAAATGAAAGACAGGTGGCTAAAGATAGCAAAACAAATCCCAAGAAATTTTTTAGGTATATCAATGCAAAAAAAAATGGGTCACAACAGGTTGGACCCCTTTATTCTGAAAATAAGGCATCGGTGACTGGAGACCAAGAGAAGGTGGAGATACTTAATAGGTTTTTTAGCTCCGTTTGTACAATAGAAGAGAGAACCTCTGACTTGGGTGGTGCCAGTGCAGGTCATGCACCCTGTAATATACTAGACTGGCTGAATGTAGACATTATCCAATCTAAGCTCAATAAAATCAATGTGTACAAAGCTCCTGGACCAGATGGGTTACACCCCAGAGTTCTTAAAGAACTCAGTTCTGTTATTGCTGTACCACTGTCTAAAATCTTCAGGGATTCCGTAATGTCTGGTGTGGTGCCAAGTGACTGGCGCAAGGCAAATGTGGTGCCAATATATAAAAAGGGCTCTAGAACTTCGCCAGGCAATTACAGGCCTTAACTTCCATTGTGGGGAAAGTGTTGGAAGGGTTAGTAAAAGACTATATACAGGAGTATGTGACATCAATTAGTATAATAAGTGACAGCCAGCATGGGTTTACTAAGAATAGAAGTTGTCAAACTAACCTTATCTGCTTCTATGAAGAGGTGAGCAGATGCCTGGATGGAGGAGCAGCTGTGGATATTGTGCTCTTGGACTTTGCAAAGGCATTTGACACTGTCCCTCATAGACGCCTGATGGGTAAAATTAGGGCTATTGGTTTGGCAGAAATAATTTGCAATTGGATTGAAAACTGGCTGAAGGATCGTATCCAGAGAGTTGTGGTCAATGATTCCTACTCGGAATGGTCACCAGTTATGAGTGATGTACCTCAGGGTTCTGTGCTTGGCCCACTACTATTTAATATATTTATTAATGATATAGAGGTAGGAATTAATAGCACTGTGTCTATTTTTGCAGATGACACCAAACTGTGTAGTGTAATACAGTCTATGGGGGATGTTCATAGGCTGCAGGGTGACTTGGACAAACTGAATGTTTGGTCATCCACTTGGCAAATGAGGTTTAATGTGGATAAATGTAATGTTATGCACCTGGGGGCCAATAATCCAAAGGCAAAATATGTCCTTGGGGGAGTAAATCTGGGAGAGTCCCTTGTTGAGAAGGACCTGGGGGTACTAGTAGATCATAAATTGAATAACATCATGCAATGTCAATCAGCTGCCTCTAAAGCTAGTAGGATCATGTCATGTATCAAAAGTGGAATGGACTCTCGTGATAGGGATGTAATATTACCACTATACAAGGCACTGGTTCGGCCACACCTGGAATATGCTGTCCAGTTCTGGGCACCGGTCCATAAAAAGGGAGCCCTGGAGCTGGAGAGGGTTCAACGTAGAGCCACAAAACTGATAAGGTGTATGGAGGGTCTTAGTTATGATGAAAGATTAAAACAACTACATTTATTTAGTCTAGAAAAGAGACGACTACGAGGGGACATCATAAATGTATATAAATATATGAATGGTCCATGCAAAAAATATGGTGGTAAGTTGTTCCAGATTAAATCAAATCAAAAGACGAGGGGGCACTGTCCCCGTCTGGAGAAAACAAGGTTTAATCACCAGAGGCGACAGGGTTTTTTTACTATGAGAACTGTCAATCTGTGGAACAGCCTGCCTCAGGCACTGGTCACAGCAGGGACAGCGGAGAGCTTCAAGAAGGGTCTAGATGCCTTTTTACACCTAAATAACATTGATTGTTATGCTATATAGGATTTTTTCCCCTAAATCCCTTCCTCATCCAATCCCTACCCTTCCTTGGTTGAACTTGATGGACAAGTGTCTTTTTTCAACCGTATAAACTATGAAACTATGAAACTATGAAACTATAAGGTCTAGTGGTACGGCAGATTTCTGCCAGGAAGTAGCAATGGCTATCTTGGCTGCAAGAAAGAAAAAGGGCACAAATGTCCTTAAACGAACAGAAATATCAGGAATCTTTTTATTCAACAAAGCTTTTTTTTTTTAATAATAAATTTATTTTTCATAATGCATTATATCACAACTGTGTTATAACTCTGCATCATACAGTACATTACGTTTTGGCAAAGTATATTAATAATACATTGGGGCACATTTACTTACCTGGTCCGTTCGCGATCCAGCGGCGCGTTCTCTGCGCTGGATTCGGGTCCGGCCGGGATTCATCAATGCAGTTCCTCCGCCGTCCACCAGGTGGCGCTGCTGCGCTGAAGTCCGCTGGAATGCCTCGAAATACACCGGCCTACCCAGGATGAAGGTGAGTGAAATTTTCGCGACACAATTTTTTTTTTAAATGCGGCGGTTTTTCCGAATACGTCGGGTTTTCGTTCGGCCACGCCCCCCGATTTCCGTCGCGCGCATGCCGGCGCCGATGCGCCAAATTCCGATCGCGTGCGCCAAAAACCCGGGGCAATTCAGGTACAATCGGCGCAAAACGGAAATATTCGGGTAACACGTCGGGAAAACGCGAATAGGGCCCTTAGTAAATGACCCCCATTATCTGCAATATACAATATACAAAAATATATTAGCTGTTTTGGAATATGTACATAATAAACAATGTTGAATCTTGCATTACTTCCAGTTGCATTCTACAAAATCAAATCTGTTATGATGCAATGTTCAATATTATTCTATCCAAACTTACTCTTTACTCATTTATTTATTTATTTTCCCCTGTAGTCCCGCCCCGCCCCTTTTGACACCCACCACCCCGTATGGGTAGGAGGAGAAGAAAAAAAAAAAAATTCCATAATCTTTTCCCATTCGTTCAAGGTACCATTGCGCATGTAATATACTTTCTCATACTTTTCGACTTTTCTACAGAGTGTCTCCCACTGCTGTAATGTTGGCGGCCGTGTGTTCTTCCAATGTTTTGCTATAAGAACTTTGGCTAATAAAGAGAGTCTGCATATAAGATAAGATAATCCTTAATTAGTCCCACAGTGGGGAAATTCACAGCGTTTCAGCAGCAGAGAGGGTACAGAGAGTGGAGTGCAAACTATGACAACAATAATATTAGGGATAAATGAACAAAAAATAAAAGGGGGATAAAAAGACAAAAAAGAGACAAGCAATGATCGGCAGTTTGATGTTTAGTCTGTGGATGGGACTTGCAGGGACTGGTTAGGTGGGGGGGCGCAGGTTACTTCTGTTTGGGCCTTGTTTGTTGAACAGCCTGATGGCAGCGGGGAGGAATGACTTACCATATTGCTCCCTTTCACATTTGGGGTGAAGCAGTCGGTCACTGAATGTGCTCCCCAATGCCACCACAGTCTCATGCAAGGGATGGGAGCTATTCTCCAGAATAGACTTCAACTTACACAGTCTCCTCCTCTCAGCTACCACCTGCACTGTGTCAAGAGGACCCCCCAGGACAGAACTGGCTTTCCTAATCAGTTTGTCCAGTCTGCTCCTCTCTCTAGCTGAGATGCTGCTTCCCCAACAGACTACACCAAAGAAGATGGCTAGTGCCACTACAGTTACAATATGAGATTTCCTCAAGCCTGGACACTGGTCACAGCTGAGCACATTGAGGACCAGTGTTCTTGCTGTCTGCTCGATCACTATGGCCTCCCTCATTGAATATTCAACAATGCTTTATTTGGTGATAGGGGCAGGTTTATCATGGTGATCAAATAGAGCATATGATAAACTCGTCTCCAGAATCTGCGAATCATAGGGCAGTCCCACCAAATATGAGGATTGGTGCCCCAACACCCACAACCTCTGAAGCGTAGTGGGGAATATGTAGGAACTGCCTGTGCTATACGTGCAGGGACCATGTACCAAGCATAAGAACCTTATAATTAGCCTCCATCAAAGTCATGTTAATGGATACTTTTCTGTATTTTCTGCCATATCCTGCCATTCTCATAGTGAGAAAGATTGAAGACAAATTTGACAGGAATCTTTTACATTTGTCGGGTTGCATTTGTAGAGTCCTAGTCATACCGAAACCATTTCTAAAAGTAGACCCCTTGGAGAATTTAGCAGGCTGTAATATGTATATCTGCCTCTATAGGTGTATGATCTAATTAGCCCCCAAAAAGGAAAAATGTCAAAGCTTTCCCCAAAAAGTCACTTTTACCCCTAATTTTTTAAAGCCACAAGGGATAAAGATGTAACTACCCCCAAAAATGTGTAAATTCTACTATTTCTCTAAAGCATAAAATTGCCCCACAAGTACATATAAAATGCTGCATGGGTACACAGTAGAGGGAAGGAGGGATGTTTGCCTTTTAGAAGCCAAATTTGACAGATTTCCTTTACATGTATCAGGATGCATTTGGAGAACACTATTCGCACAAAACAGTGCCTTGATGTCTCATTTCTAAGTGGCTGCCTAACAAAGAATCCAGAAAGGCCTCTCTGGTTTTTGCTTACAGTGGCGCACTCTAAAGTACCTCTAGAACTGAGGGATTGGAATAGTGGAACACTGGTATAAAAGTTATCCACATACAGGTGGTGACTAGAGATGAGCGAACACATGAGCATTAGCGTACTCGAAACAGCTCGTTGCTCGGACGACTATTTCGCCAGCTAGAGAAAATGGCATCTCCCGCCGTTTTGATTTTTGGTGGCCAGAAACAGAGCCAATCACAAGCCAGGAGACTCTGCACTCCACCCAGCATGACGTGGTACACTTACCTGTCGATAGCAGTGGTTGGCTGGCCTGATCAGGTGACCCTGGAATAGACTAGTCCCTGCCCGCGCTGCTCGCATCATTCTCTGTCTGGATGCCGTTAGGGAGAGAGCTTCTGCTGCTGCAGGGATAGCAATAGGGTGTTCTATTAGATTAGTGTTAGGCAGGAATGATTCTACAAGAACTCAACAGCCCTTGTTAGGGCTACAATAGCGCTATATATATATTTTTTTTTTAATTTCCTTGTGGCTGGACTTGCTGGCACTAGTAGTGCAGCTAGTACCATATTGGGACGAATTTGCAGGGAGACTTGTAAACGTTCTATTTAGCTCTTAGTGACATACATATCCATCTCAAACACCTTAGCGGGACAATTTATTAGGAGTTTGATTGAATTAGGCACAGTCTGCCGATTTATTTTTTTTTCAAAACTCAATGTGACAGGCACACCACAAAATCCAGTTGTGTGCTGCCAGTGTAGGCTAGAAACCAGGCATACAAGAACCCAACCGGCTTTCTTATGGCTACAATAGCGTTTTTATATATATATATATATATATATATATATATATATATATATATATATATATATATATATTTTGTTGATTTGCTTGTGGCTGGCCTTGCTGGCACTAGTAGTGCAGCTAGAACCATATTGTGACAAATTTGCAGGGAGACTTGCGAACATTCTATTTAGCTCTTAGTGACACACATATCCATCTCAAACACCTTAGTGGGACAATTTATTAGGGGTTTGATTGAATTAGTCACAGTCTGCTTTTTCTTTTTTTTTTACCTTTTTTTATATCTCAAAGTCATCAGGCACAGCACAAAATCCAGTTGTGTTCTGTCAGTGTAGGCTAGAAACTAGCCATAAGAGAACCCAACAGGCCTTCTTAGGGCTACAATAGCGTTATATATTTTATTTTTGGTTGATTTGCTTGTGGCTGGCCTTGCTGGCACTAGTAGTGCAGCTAGTACCATATTGTGACGAATTTGCAGGGAGACTTGCAAACGTTCTGTTTAGCTCTTAGTGACACACATATCCATCTCAAACACCTTAGTGGGACAATTTATTAGGGGTTTGATTGAATTAGTCACAGTCTGCTTTTTCTTTTTTTTTTACCTTTTTTTATATCTCAAAGTCATCAGGCACAGCACAAAATCCAGTTGTGTTCTGTCAGTGTAGGCTAGAAACTAGCCATAAGAGAACCCAACAGGCCTTCTTAGGGCTACAATAGCGTTATATATTTTATTTTTGGTTGATTTGCTTGTGGCTGGCCTTGCTGGCACTAGTAGTGCAGCTAGTACCATATTGTGACGAATTTGCAGGGAGACTTGCAAACGTTCTGTTTAGCTCTTAGTGACACACATATCCTTCTCAAATACCGAAGTGGGACAATTTATTAGGGGTTTGATTGAATTAGGCACAGTCTGGCTATTTTTTTTTTCAAAACTAAAAGTCATCAGGCACAGCACAAAATCCAGTTGTGTGCTGTCAGTGTAGGCTAGAAACTAGCCATACGAGAACCCAACAGGCCTTCTTAGCGCTACAATATTGTTATATATTTTATTTTTTGTTGATTTGCTTGTGGCTGGCCTTGCTGGCACTAGTAGTGCAGCTAGTACCATATTGTGATGAATTTGCAGGGAGTCTTGCGAACGTTCTGTTTAGATCTTAGTGACACACATATCCATCTCAAACCCCTAAGTGGGACAATTTATTAGGGGTTTGATTGAATTAGGCACAGTCTGCTTTTTCTTTTCTTTTTTTTTTTTTCAAAACTAAAAGTTATCAGGCACAGCACAAAATCCTGTTGTGTGCTGTCATTGTAGGTTAGCACTAACACTGTGCTTCTGAGACGGAGGCGAGTCCTCGACGAGAACAGGTTGGAAGAGGCAGTGGTGGGGCCAGACGGAGAGGCAGGGCCAGAGCTGGTGCATCAGCGCCAAATGTTTCACGTAGTGAAGCTCCCGTGGCGAGGGCTATATTTTCGGAAGTCTGGAGGTTCTTTAAAGAAACACCGGATGACCGACGGACTGTGGTGTGCAACCTGTGCCACACCAGGATCAGCAGGGGTTCCACCACGATCTTCCACAGCATCCACCAATGTCTCCATGTGGAGCGTTCAGCTCTCAATACCCCAGACACTAGAGCGCAAGAGGAAGTACAGTGCAACCCACCCACACGCCCACGCCCTCAACGTCCACATCTCCAAATTACTTAGCCTGGAGATGCTGCCCTATAGGCTGGTAGAGACCAAGGCCTTTCGCAACCTCATGGCGTGGAGGCTGGGACCGAGTCTGACCCTGGGGCTAGTCATATACTGCCTCGTCCAGGTCACTCAGGCCTACTATGCCTCCTGATTTGCTCACGAAGGTGCGCCGCATCTGTGCGCATTTCAGGAAGTCCAGCACAGATGCTGCCACTCTCAGGGCAGCGCAGCGCTGCCTCCAACTGCCCGCTCACCGACTGTTGTGCGACGTGCCCACGAGGTGGAATTCAACATTAACCATGTTATCCAGAGTTCGCCAGCAGCGCAGAGCGATTGTAGACTGCCAGATGTTAACTTCCACCAGAACTGGTAGTCAGGTCAGTCAGCTTTCTCAAGTCTACAATGAGGAGTGGACGTGGATGTCTGATATCTGTCTGTCTGTCTGTGCTGAGTAACTTTGAGGAGTCAACACAGATAGTCAGTGTCGATGCCGCCATCACCAGCCTCACCATCCCGCTGCTTGGCCTGTAGAAAAACTCTCTGGTCAGCATGAATGCTGAAGCTTTGCGCTCTTCACAAGAGACGGGGGAAGACGATCCCCTTGTTGCCAAAGCACCCTCAGATCTGTTTCTCAGCGCCTATCGGAGGAGGTGGAGGAGGAGGAGGAGGAGGAGGAAGAGGAGGAGAATGTTGGCGAGACAGAAGAGGGGAACATTGCTCAGTCCTTCACTGTTCAGCGTGTATGGGCAGAAGAAGGGGAGTTGGAGGAGGAGGGAATGAACAGTCAGGCCAGTGAGAGGAGTGAATTCTTGCGCGTTGGGACTCTCGCGTTCAAAGAATTTATTCCAGCACCGATTACTGGGTATTCACTCTCCTGGACCCACGGTACAAGCAAAATCTTTCCACTCTCATCCCTGGAGAGGAAAGGAGTGTGAAAATGCATGAATACCAGCAGGCCCTGGTGCACAAGCTGAAACAGTATTTCCCTTCTGACAGCGCTAGCGGCAGAGGGCGTACTTCTGCGGGACAAGTAGCGAGGGAGAGTAGGCGAGCAGGCAGCTTGTCCAGCACTGGCAGGGGTACGCTTTACAAGGCCTTTGCCAGTTTTATGTCACATCAGCAAGACACTGTCACCTGTCCCCAGTCTCGGCACAGTAGGGCTGATCTTTACAGAAAGATGGTGACGGAGTACGTAGCTGACCATACCATCGTCCTAAATGATCACACAGCTCCCTACAATTACTTGGTTTCAAAGCTGGACATGTGGCACGAACTGTCGCTGTACGCCTTGGAGGTTCTTGCCTGCCCTGCCGCTAGCGTGTTGTCCGAGCGGGTTTTCAGTGCAGCTGGTGGCATCATCACCGATAAGCGTACACGCCTGTCTACTGACAGCGCTGACAGGCTGACGCTTATCAAGATGAATAAAGCCTGGATTTCTCCGGATTTTCTTTCTCCACCAGGTGAAAGAAGCTCAACCTGAATAATGTATGCACTCCTCCTCCTCATTGTCCTCCTTCTCCTTCTCTTTGTACACTAAAGCAGAGGAAACTGGCTATTTTTTGCCAGGGCCAACTGGCTCTAGCTATAGTACTCTATGTATTTAATTTTTCTGGAGGGCCACCTACCCGGTCCTCTGTTTTAAGCAATTTTTGGGAGTGCCACATACAGGCACTCAATCTATTTAATTTTTCTGGAGGACCACCTACCTGCTCCTCTGGTTTGAAAACTTTTTTGGACTGCCACATACAGGCACTATCCAAATTAAATTGTCTCCACAGCAGCCTCCACATGTCGTCTTTTTAGCTGCCTCCACACGTTGTCTCCATTGCTACCTCCACACGTCATCGCCATAGCTGCCTCCAAAAGTCGTCCATATAGCTGCCTCCATACATGGTCTCCTTATCAAACGAACTGTGTCAGGCAGAATTTTGGGTTGTTTTCATGGATTCCACATCAAACTTGTTAACTTTGACGCCACCCTGCTGTGTAATCCACAAAATATACTGGCAAACTTTTATCATTTTCCGATATTATTTCAGCGCTTCTTGCGCATCTGTTTACATTCCCCTCACCCGCCATAACCCAAACTTATAAGAACGCTACTACACTTGATCTTATACAAAAGGTTCTTATAAGTGCTGTTTGGGGAGTAGCCTAGAGACAGGGGCTTGGATTGGCGAAAGCTCGCCTGGCAGCAGAGCGCCAGCTCCATCCCAAGATCCAACTAACATAGTTTAAACTGCAGCACCTTTAATCTACTACTAGAGCTGCCTCCATACATCGTCTCCTTAGCAAACGAGCTGTGTCAGGCAGAATTTTCGGGTGTTTCAGCAGATACATAATGAAACTCAGCCCATCTGTCGCCGCCATGCTGGAGACCTGAAGTTGCAATCATAACAGCGCAATATACAATCGCTCTTAATCATGGAACCATTTCCGAAAAAACTATTAAAAATAGAACCGCTGTGCTATTCCATTATTCCTAGATGAAATATTCAAACGACCCCGCCTGCTTTGAAGGAGAAGCCGAGAGACAGGGGCTTGGACAGGCGAAAGCTCGCCTGGCAGCGGACCGCCAGCTCCATCCCAAGATTAGGCAGCCTCAGAGGCATCCATGCATACTGCCCCTGCTGTTTCCTGTCCATTTCGCCTCCACGATCCTCCACAGCATCCACCAATGTCTCCATGCGCAACTTTCAACTCTCTATACCTCAGGCGCTGGAGCGCGAGAGGATATACAGCACATCATCCCCTTATCAAACGAGCTGTGTCAGGCAGAATTTTCAGGTGTTTCACCAGATACATAATGGAACTCAGCGCATCAGTCGCCGCCATGCTGGAGACCTGAAGTTTCAATCATAGCAGCGCAATATGGATGTCCCATACTGTCACTCTTAATCATGGGAGTCGTCTCCATGGCTGCCTCCACATGTTGTCAGCTGTGTCAGGCTCATTTTTCGGGTGTTTCACCAGATACATTATGGAACTTGGTCACTATGTCGCCACCAGGGCCGGATTACAGGTGGGGCTCCCGGGGCTCTCGGGGCTCAAGCCCCGGGGCCCCCACCATCTTGCCCCCCCAGGGGGCCCCCACCATATCGAGCCCCCTGGGCCCTTCCTCCTCAGCTGCCACCTGCCTGAGCCGCCCGCCCGACCCGGCACAAGTTACCACCTCCCCGTACGCCCTTCAGCTGCATGGCCGAGCCGTCCGCCCCCTGGCACAGGTACCCGCCTCTCCGCCCGCCCATCCTGCTGCATTTTCCGGCCTCCCCACCCGCTCCAAACCCGTTCGCACTCCCCCGCCCGAACAAGCAGCCTTCCTCCGCTGCTCCGGCCCCCCCGCCCGAACAAGAAGCTGCGCCCCCTCGCCGCCCGAAGAAGCAGCCGTCCTCCGCTATCCCACGCCCGCGCCGAACAAGCAGCCGTCCTCTGCTCCCCCCCCAAAGAAACAGCCATCCCTACTCCCCCCGCCCGAAGAAGCAGCCGACCTCCGCAGAACCCCCAACTTCCCCGCCAGAAGAAGCAGCCGTCCTCCTTTGCCCCTACCCGTCTGCACAAGCAGCCGTGTGTATATGTGTATACCGTGTGTATATGTGTATACATGCATCTACTGTGTATATAATGTGTATATACTGTGCATATGTGTATGTATGCATCTAATGTGTATATACTGTGTATGTATGCATTTACTGTGTATATGTGTATATACTGTATTTATATGTATATACTGTGTATAGTTGCATATACTGTATTTATGCACGCATATATTTGTATAAGCATATATATGTGCACATTTAAATATATATGATTGTTTATATGCTGTGTATGTGGTATGTATGTATATGCTCTGTGTACTGAATGTGTGTGTGTGTGTATTTCCCATATGTGTGTGTGAAAATGCTGTATATACTGAATGTGTGTGTATTTGGTGTATGCGTGTATATTCTGTGTGTATATGGTGTTTTTATACTGCATGTATGTGTATATATGGTCAGTGTATACTGTACGTGTGTGTATATATATATATATGTGTGATGTATGTATACCGTATGTGTGTATATACTTTATGAGTTTGTGTATACTCTGTGTATTAGTGTATAAATGTATATGGATACATAAATGTGTGTATACTTGTATATATATGGGTGCAAGCATACCAGTGTAGAACTTTATGTGTGTATATATCAGTGTATAAATGTGTATAATTGTATAAACTGCAGGACTGGGTGTCTGGTGCGGGCTGAGGTGTATGTTAAATGGGACTGCATATCTGGTAGGGGCAGGGCCGGATTATAGGCGGGGATCCCGGGGCTCGAGCCCCGGGGCCCCCACCATCTTGCCCCCCCTAGGGGCCCCCACCAGATCGCACCTCCCGCGCCACCCGTCTGAGATGCCCGCCGCTCCCAGACTCAGAGACGCCTCCAGGACATCTCCATTCACGACAGAGACGCCTCCACCTCCCAGTCCGCCCCCTCAGCACAGGTGACACCGCCTCCACCTCCAAGGCCGCCCCCCTCGGCACAGGTTACCGCCGCCCGCCCGCCCGCCCAATCCCAGGCATGTGTGGCCGAGCAACCTACCCCCGCCGGCCCGCCTAAACAAGAATCCCGCTCAATTGCCCCGCCCCCCCGCTCCCGCTCGAACAGGCAGCCACGGCCCCCCCTCCCACCATCCCCGGCCGAACAAGCGAGCCCCGGCACAAGAGACCGCCTGCCGGCCCGCCCATCCCCCGCCATTCATGGCCGTGACATCAACCCCCGCGCCAGGACAAGCAAGCCCGCGCCCCCTTCTCAAACAAGCACCCGCCGCCCCTCTCCTCCTCGGCCGAACAAGCGACACCCCTCCCCCCCCGCTCCCCGCTTGGAAAAGCACCCGGCGCCCCCCCTGAACAATCGTCACCCCCCCCCCCTCCGCCCCCCCGCTTGAAAAAGCACCCGTCGCCCCCCTCCCCGTCCGAACAGGTGGCATCCCCCCCCGCCTCTTTCCCCCCTTGAACAAGCACCGCCGACCCCCTACCAGCAGAACAACAGCCAAAAGACCCCCCACCTGCCTGAAGCCACGGCCGGTCACCCTAAGAGGTAAGTATATACATATATATTTATCTGTATGTATATACTGTGTATATGTGTATATACAGTGTATATACTGTGTATATACAGTGTATATACTGTGTATATGTGTATATATTGTTTGTATATACCGTGTATATGTGTATATACTGTGTATATGTGTATATACAGTGTATATACTGTGTATATGTGTATATATTGTTTGTATATTGGTATATACTGTGTATATGTGTTTATATTGTTTGTATATTGGTATATACTGTGTATTTATGTGTATATATTGTTTGTATATTGGTATATACTGTGTATTTATGTGTATATACTGTGTATATGGGTATATACTGTGTATATATATGTATGTACAGTATATACATACATATACTGTGTATATATGTATATACTGTGCATATACTGTGTATATATGCATGTACAGAGTATAAATGCATCTACTGTGTATATGGGTATATATGCATCTCCTGTGTATATACTGTGTATATGGGTATATATGCATCTACTGTGTATATACTGTGTATATGGGTATATATGCATCTCCTGTGTATATACTGTGTATATGGGTATATATGCATCTCCTGTGTAAATACTGTGTATATGGGCATATATGCATCTCCTGTGTATATACTGTGTATATGGGTATATATGCATCTACTGTGTATATACTGTGTATATGGGTATATATGCATCTACTGTGTATATGGGTATATATGCATCTACTGTGTATATGGGTATATATGCATCTACTGTGTATATGGGTATATATGCATCTCCTGTGTATATACTGTGTATATGGGTATATATGCATCTACTGTGTATATACTGTGTATATGGGTATATATGCATTTACTGTGTATATACTGTGTATATGGGTATATATGCATCTACTGTGTATATACTGTGTATATGGGTATATATGCATCTACTGTGTATATACTATGTATATGGGTATATATGCATCTCCTGTGTATATACTGTGTATATGGGTATATATGCATCTACTGTGTATATACTGTGTATATGGGTATATATGCATCTACTGTGTATATACTATGTATATGGGTATATATGCATCTACTGTGTATATACTGTGTATATGGGTATATATGCATCTCCTGTGTATATACTATGTATATGGGTATATATGCATCTCCTGTGTATATACTGTGTATATGGGCATATATGCATCTACTGTGTATATACTGGGGGTCATTTACTAAGGGCCCGATTCGCGTTTTCCCGACGTGTTACCCGAATATTTCCGATTTGCGCCGATTGTACCTGAATTGCCCCGGGTTTTTGTCGCACGCGATCGGAATTTGGCGCATCGGCGCCGGTATGCACGCGACGGAAATCGGGGGGCGTGGCCGAACGAAAACCCGACGTATTCGGAAAAACCGCCGCATTTAAAAAAAAATTTGTGTCGCGAAAATTTCACTCACCTTCATCTTGGATAGGCCGGTGTATTTCGAGGCATTCCAGCGGACTTCAGCGCAGCAGCGCCACCTGGTGGACGTCAGAGGAACTGCTTTGATGAATCCCGGCCGGACCCGAATCCAGTGCAGAGAACGCGCCGCTGGATCGCGAACGGACCGGGTAAGTAAATGTGCCCCACTATGTATATGGGTATATATGCATCTCCTGTGTATATACTGTGTATATGGGCATATATGCATCTACTGTGTTGCATATACTGTATTTATACACTCATATATGTGTGTACATTTAAATTTATTTATATATATATATATATATATATATATATATATATATATATATATATATATATATATTATGCTGGGTATATGGTATGTGGGTATATGCTGTATATACTGAATGTGTGTGTATTTGCTGTATGTTTGTATATACTTTATGAGTTTGTATATACTCTGTATTAGTGTATAAATGTATATGAGTGCATAAATGTGTGTGTGTGCGTGTAGAACTTTATCTGTGTGTATATAAGTATATAAAGGTGTGTATATATCAGTGTGGCGGATGTATACCTGGCCCCAGTATGTAGCTGTGTTCCTGGGGATGAGGCGGGTGTATGTAGTGGTGTTACTGGGGATGAGGCGGGTGTATGTAGTGGTGTTACTGGGGATGAGGCGGGGTTCCCCCCGCGAACAAGCACCGCCGACCCCCTACCAGCAGAACAACAGCCAAAAGACCCGCCACCTGCCTGAATCAACGGCCGGTCACCCTAAGAGGTAAGTATATACATATATATTTATCTGTATGTATATACTGTGTATATACTGTGTATATGTGTATATACAGTGTATATACTGTGTATATGTGTATATACAGTGTATATACTGTGTATATGTGTATATATTGTTTGTATATACCGTGTATATGTGTATATACTGTGTATATGTGTATATACAGTGTATATACTGTGTATATGTGTATATATTGTTTGTATATTGGTATATACTGTGTATATGTGTTTATATTGTTTGTATATTGGTATATACTGTGTATTTATGTGTATATATTGTTTGTATATTGGTATATACTGTGTATTTATGTGTATATACTGTGTATATGGGTATATACTGTGTATATATATGTATGTACAGTATATACATACATATACTGTGTATATATGTATATACTGTGCATATACTGTGTATGTATGCATGTACAGCGTATAAATGCATCTACTGTGTATATGGGTATATATGCATCTCCTGTGTATATACTGTGTATATGGGTATATATGCATCTCCTGTGTATATACTGTGTATATGGGTATATATGCATCTACTGTGTATATACTGTGTATATGGGTATATATGCATCTACTGTGTATATGGGTATATATGCATCTACTGTGTATATGGGTATATATGCATCTACTGTGTATATACTGTGTATATGGGTATATATGCATCTACTGTGTATATACTGTGTATATGGGTATATATGCATCTACTGTGTATATGCTGTGTATATGGGTATATATGCATTTACTGTGTATATACTGTGTATATGGGTATATATGCATCTACTGTGTATATACTGTGTATATGGGTATATATGCATCTACTGTGTATATACTATGTATATGGGTATATATGCATCTCCTGTGTATATACTGTGTATATGGGTATATATGCATCTACTGTGTATATACTATGTATATGGGTATATATGCATCTCCTGTGTATATACTGTGTATATGGGCATATATGCATCTACTGTGTTGCATATACTGTATTTATACGCTCATATATGTGTGTACATTTAAATTTATATATATATATATATATATATATATATATATAATGCTGGGTATATGGTATGTGGGTATATGCTGTATATACTGAATGTGTGTGTATTTGCTGTATGTGTGTATATACTTTATGAGTTTGTATATACTCTGTATTAGTGTATAAATGTATATGAGTGCATAAATGTGTGTGTGTATATATGGGTGCAAGTATATGCGTGTAGAACTTTATCTGTGTGTATATAAGTATATAAAGGTGTGTATATATCAGTGTGGGGGATGTATACCTGGCCCCAGTATGTAGCTGTGTTCCTGGGGATGAGGCGGGTGTATGTAGTGGTGTTACTGGGGATGAGGCGGGTGTATGTAGTGGTGTTACTGGGGTTGAGGCGGGTGTATGTAGCTGTGTTACTGGGGGTGAGGCGGCTGTATGTAGCTGTGTTACTGGGGATGAGGCGGGTGTATGTAGCTGTGTTACTGGGGATGAAGCGGCTGTATGTAGCTGTGTTACTGGGGGTGAGGCGGTTGTATGTAGTGGTGTTACTGGAAAGGCAGCTGTATGTAGCTGTGTTACTGGGGATGAGGCGGCTGTATGTAGGTGTGTTCCTGGGGATGAGGCGGCTGTATGTAGCTGTGTTACTGGGGATGAGGCGGCTGTATGTAGCTGTGTTCCTGGGGATGAGGCGGCTGTATGTAGCTGTGTTCCTGGGGATGAGGCGGCTGTATGTAGCTGTGTTCCTGGGGATGAGGCGGCTGTATGTAGCTGTGTTCCTGGGGATGAGGCGGGTGTATGTAGCTGTGTTCCTGGGGATGAGGCGGGTGTATGTAGCTGTGTTCCTGGGGATGAGGCGGGTGTATGTAGCGGTGTTACTGGGGGGAAGGCGGCTGTATGTAGCTGTGTTACTGGGGATGAGGCGGCTGTATGTAGCTGTGTTACTGGGGATGCGGTGGCTGTATGTAGCTGTGTTCCTGGGGATGAGGCGGCTGTATGTAGCTATGTTCCTGGGGATGAGATGGCTGTATGTAGCTGTGTTACTGGGGATGAGGCGGCTGTATGTAGCTGTGTTGCAGCAGGAAGGAAACAATGGGATCCAGCAACCAGGCAGGTATGAGTTACGGCAATGGTATAATAAAACTTCACGTTTATTTCATCTTCTAAAAAGTTAAAAAAGGTACCACAAAAGGGGAAAGGACTGACGCGTTTCGAGCTAAAACATGCTCTTAATCATAGTCTGAATTTCAAAATGACAAAGAGAAAGTTATAGGAAAACGGAAATGGGAGGTTTACACGTCATTAATTACATCCAGTCATGATTGGCAGAAAACAAGAAAGATACATGCTAAATATAAGTAACATATACATAATAGAAAATGTTTAGTACAAGTACATTAGGTCATTCTTAAGGTTTAAACCATAGGGGCTTCTGGTTTTCATAGTAAGAATCCAATAAGCCTCTCTGTTTCGGAGGGCTTTAACCCAATCACCACCTCTTCTGGGGCGAAAAACTCTCTCCACAGGTGTGACAGTTAATGATGAAGTGTCTCCATTGTGGATGTCTTTACAGTGTCTAGAAACAGATGATATATTGCGTGTGTGAAAACTGTTTTGAGCAGATATGGGAGATATGCGTGCTCCGGATATATGTTCCGCAATCCTATGTTTAAGCGCACGTTTTGTGCTGCCTATATACTGTAAAGAACAGCTTGTGCATACAATGGAGTAAACTACGTAGGTGGTATTACAGTTAATAAAAGATTTTATTTTGAAGTCAGTATTAGTGGATAGGGAGGAGACAATGTTAGTTTTTTGTATATATTTGCATATGTTACATCGTGTGGAGGCACATTTGTGACTACCAGTGGTAGTAAGCCAAGTCTGAGATTTCTGAGTAGAAGTAAATAAGTTGGGAGAAAGCATGTCACCTAAAGTGACAGAATTTCTTGCTGAAAAACGACAACCAGTTTTCAATATATCAAATAGAATCGGATCTTGAAACAAGATAGGGAGATGTTTTTTTATGATTTGAGTTATCTGGTGATATTGACTAGTGAATTCAGTGGTGAATGTAACTAGATTTGTAGTTTTTTCTGCATGTTTGTTAGTGACATTATTTGCAGAGGAACGATCTTTGTATAATAGAGAAACTCTAGTTTGTTGTTGTATTTGATTTTTAGTGCGTTCTATGTGGCTTTTGTTGTAACCTCTGTCTGCTAAACGCTTAGAAATTACGTTAGATGTACCTTTATAGTAGTTGTCTTTTGTACAAATACGCCTAGCTCGGATGAACTCTCCTTTCGGTAGATTTCTGAGTACATGGGGGGGGTGACAGCTTGTGGCATACAAAAGAGTGTTGCCTGCGGTTGGTTTGCGAAATACATCGCAATCAACTTTCTGGTTTTGTGTGTCTGAAGTCAAGTACAAATCCAAAAAGGAGATGCTAGTGGAAGAGAATGTATACGTAAAACGTATGTTGAATTGGTTGGTATTTAGGTATTCCATGAAAAGAGATATGTCGTTTGTATTTCCTGACCAAATTATGAGACAGTCGTCTATGAATCGACCGTAATATTCAATTGAGTGAACAAAAGGGTTGTTTACATTAAACACAAAAATTTCTTCAAACCATGACATAAATAAATTAGCCAATGACGGAGAAAATCTTGAGCCCATAGGGCAACCTTGTTTCTGTAAATAAAATTGTTGGTCAAAAGAAAAATAATTGTTAGTTAATAAAAATGATAACACATCTAAAATATAACCAATTTGGAATGTAGGAAATAGGCTGTACTTATTTAAGTGGTATTGTATGGCTTGAATGGCCAGATGGTGGGGTATACAAGTATATAGTGAAACTACATCACACGTGAGCCATTGAAAGTTAGTGTCCCAAGTAATGGAGTCCATGATTTTGAGGACTTCAAAAGAGTCTTTTACAAACGCTGGTGTTCTTGTAACAAAAGGTTGGAGTATAGTATCCAGCCAAGTGGAAATTGTTTCCAGGAGAGAGCCGGATCCGGATATAATGGGTCGCATGGGGGGAGGAAAAATTTCTTTGTGATATTTGGGTAATGCGTAAAAGATAGCAATATTGGGAAATTTGGGTATGAATGTATCTTTAACTCTTTCATTGAAAATGCCTAGGGACTGGCCTTCTGTTATTAGGTTAGACAGTCTGTTAGTGATGTTTGAGGTTGGATCTGATTTTAAAGGTGTATAAATTTCTGTGTCTCTTAATAGTCTATTGCATTCTTTGGCATAGAGATCTTTATCCAGAATTAAAATTGAACCACCTTTATCAGATTGTCTGATAATGATGTAAGGGTTGTTCTTAAGATCTCTAATGGCTTTGATTTCTGTAGAGGAAAGGTTGTTTTTTCTAGTTGTAGTTAAAGAATTTTCATATAGTTCAGCTAGCTCTTTCTCAACTAGGCTTTGAAATTTGTCCATTATTGGAGCTCTGGACTGTATGGGATAAAAGGTGGGGTTAGGTATCCGTATTATTGAAGATAAGTTTATGCTAGTGTCTTCTTGTTGCACAGATGACGTTTGTAAGTCCAATAAGTGCATGGTAGAAAGTTGATCCCTGAAGTTGGGCAGCGCGGAGAAAGAACTGGTGCCACGTAAATTGAAAAAAGATGGATGGATGGGATCAGTTGTTGTAATATTCTTGTCCTCTTGGAAAAAATGTTTCTTGATCGTTAAGAGTCGTACAAATTTGTTGACATCTTTCACAGTCTGATACAAGTGCATATTGGTATAAGGAATGAAGTTTAAACCTTTGGATAAAACTTGTATTTGAGCTGCGGTAAGTATGCAGGCTGATAGATTTATAACTGACAGAGATGATTGAGAATTGACAGTATCTTGTTTTATTTCATTTCCATTGAGAGAGTCTATTTGTTCTTCCTGGCTTTTCTTTGTCCGTCTTTGGTTATGTTTTCGACCTGCCCTGCGGTTGCGTCTGCGGTTTTTCTGTTCCCCGATGGTTGCTCGTTTTTTGATCCACGTCTAGTTTGAATTCCTTGGAAGGATACATTTTTATGTTGACCGTGGATTTCTGAGTCAGATGCGTCTGTATTGATATCTGATGTATCATATTCTGTGGAACTTATAGATGATTTATATTGTCTGGGTGACTTATTTCTGAGAATAGATCTTGGATGTCTTATAGATTTCCAGGAATAGACTTTATTTTGCTGATAATCTCTTAAATCTCTGTCATATTTGGTTTTTTTAGTATTCGTAATCGAGTCCTCTAGATTTTTTAAAGTTGTTTCTAGCTTTGTTTGTAGATCACTAAACTCGGGTGTGGCGTGAAATTGAGTTAACTCTAGTTGCAGCGCTGATAGTTTGGTGTCCAGCTCCTGAAGTTTGTTTTCTTCCTCTTTGATTATTAGAGAAATGAGTTTAAGGGAGCAGTCCGACAATATTCTATGCCATTCTGTATTGAAATTGTCATTATAGGTATTGGTGGGAGTTTTTAATATCCGTAGACCTCTTGGGATCATTTCACTTTCTAAATACTTTGTTAGTGTAACGGAATCCCACCATACTTTTAAATGAGAAATCATGGTTTTCTCTAATTCATGCATCACGTTTTTTAAATTTTTATCCGTGGCGGCGGTATTAGTATCGCTAGAGAAAAGTTGTTTGGCTCTGTTCAGACGTTCCTGATTTCCAGTTGATAGATAGATTGTTGCCAAATTTTCTGGATTGGTTGTTTGAGACATTATGAGGTAAAATAATGGTGAAAACCTCCGAGTATGTTGATACAAAGAAATATATTGTTATTATTTATTTTATCCAGTGGCTATAATGCACAAATGGCAATATGTTTATTTTAAACATATGAACAGTATGCGTGTTAGCATTCTGTATTACATAGGGGAGCACGTGAAAAAATGCGGCAAGACAAAAGTCAAAAAGAAAAAGAGAAATTCTCAGCTCACCCTTAGCCACGAGGTAGAAGACGCCGGTGCACGGATTAGTCTGAGCCGAATCAGAAGTGGATGCAGCAGGAAGGAAACAATGGGATCCAGCAACCAGGCAGGTATGAGTTACGGCAATGGTATAATAAAACTTCACGTTTATTTCATCTTCTAAAAAGTTAAAAAAGGTACCACAAAAGGGGAAAGGACTGACGCGTTTCGAGCTAAAACATGCTCTTAATCATAGTCTGAATTTCAAAATGACAAAGAGAAAGTTATAGGAAAACGGAAATGGGAGGTTTACACGTCATTAATTACATCCAGTCATGATTGGCAGAAAACAAGAAAGATACATGCTAAATATAAGTAACATATACATAATAGAAAATGTTTAGTACAAGTACATTAGGTCATTCTTAAGGTTTAAACCATAGGGGCTTCTGGTTTTCATAGTAAGAATCCAATAAGCCTCTCTGTTTCGGAGGGCTTTAACCCAATCACCACCTCTTCTGGGGCGAAAAACTCTCTCCACAGGTGTGACAGTTAATGATGAAGTGTCTCCATTGTGGATGTCTTTACAGTGTCTAGAAACAGATGATATATTGCGTGTGTGAAAACTGTTTTGAGCAGATATGGGAGATATGCGTGCTCCGGATATATGTTCCGCAATCCTATGTTTAAGCGCACGTTTTGTGCTGCCTATATACTGTAAAGAACAGCTTGTGCATACAATGGAGTAAACTACGTAGGTGGTATTACAGTTAATAAAAGATTTTATTTTGAAGTCAGTATTAGTGGATAGGGAGGAGACAATGTTAGTTTTTTGTATATATTTGCATATGTTACATCGTGTGGAGGCACATTTGTGACTACCAGTGGTAGTAAGCCAAGTCTGAGATTTCTGAGTAGAAGTAAATAAGTTGGGAGAAAGCATGTCACCTAAAGTGACAGAATTTCTTGCTGAAAAACGACAACCAGTTTTCAATATATCAAATAGAATCGGATCTTGAAACAAGATAGGGAGATGTTTTTTTATGATTTGAGTTATCTGGTGATATTGACTAGTGAATTCAGTGGTGAATGTAACTAGATTTGTAGTTTTTTCTGCATGTTTGTTAGTGACATTATTTGCAGAGGAACGATCTTTGTATAATAGAGAAACTCTAGTTTGTTGTTGTATTTGATTTTTAGTGCGTTCTATGTGGCTTTTGTTGTAACCTCTGTCTGCTAAACGCTTAGAAATTACGTTAGATGTACCTTTATAGTAGTTGTCTTTTGTACAAATACGCCTAGCTCGGATGAACTCTCCTTTCGGTAGATTTCTGAGTACATGGGGGGGGTGACAGCTTGTGGCATACAAAAGAGTGTTGCCTGCGGTTGGTTTGCGAAATACATCGCAATCAACTTTCTGGTTTTGTGTGTCTGAAGTCAAGTACAAATCCAAAAAGGAGATGCTAGTGGAAGAGAATGTATACGTAAAACGTATGTTGAATTGGTTGGTATTTAGGTATTCCATGAAAAGAGATATGTCGTTTGTATTTCCTGACCAAATTATGAGACAGTCGTCTATGAATCGACCGTAATATTCAATTGAGTGAACAAAAGGGTTGTTTACATTAAACACAAAAATTTCTTCAAACCATGACATAAATAAATTAGCCAATGACGGAGAAAATCTTGAGCCCATAGGGCAACCTTGTTTCTGTAAATAAAATTGTTGGTCAAAAGAAAAATAATTGTTAGTTAATAAAAATGATAACACATCTAAAATATAACCAATTTGGAATGTAGGAAATAGGCTGTACTTATTTAAGTGGTATTGTATGGCTTGAATGGCCAGATGGTGGGGTATACAAGTATATAGTGAAACTACATCACACGTGAGCCATTGAAAGTTAGTGTCCCAAGTAATGGAGTCCATGATTTTGAGGACTTCAAAAGAGTCTTTTACAAACGCTGGTGTTCTTGTAACAAAAGGTTGGAGTATAGTATCCAGCCAAGTGGAAATTGTTTCCAGGAGAGAGCCGGATCCGGATATAATGGGTCGCATGGGGGGAGGAAAAATTTCTTTGTGATATTTGGGTAATGCGTAAAAGATAGCAATATTGGGAAATTTGGGTATGAATGTATCTTTAACTCTTTCATTGAAAATGCCTAGGGACTGGCCTTCTGTTATTAGGTTAGACAGTCTGTTAGTGATGTTTGAGGTTGGATCTGATTTTAAAGGTGTATAAATTTCTGTGTCTCTTAATAGTCTATTGCATTCTTTGGCATAGAGATCTTTATCCAGAATTAAAATTGAACCACCTTTATCAGATTGTCTGATAATGATGTAAGGGTTGTTCTTAAGATCTCTAATGGCTTTGATTTCTGTAGAGGAAAGGTTGTTTTTTCTAGTTGTAGTTAAAGAATTTTCATATAGTTCAGCTAGCTCTTTCTCAACTAGGCTTTGAAATTTGTCCATTATTGGAGCTCTGGACTGTATGGGATAAAAGGTGGGGTTAGGTATCCGTATTATTGAAGATAAGTTTATGCTAGTGTCTTCTTGTTGCACAGATGACGTTTGTAAGTCCAATAAGTGCATGGTAGAAAGTTGATCCCTGAAGTTGGGCAGCGCGGAGAAAGAACTGGTGCCACGTAAATTGAAAAAAGATGGATGGATGGGATCAGTTGTTGTAATATTCTTGTCCTCTTGGAAAAAATGTTTCTTGATCGTTAAGAGTCGTACAAATTTGTTGACATCTTTCACAGTCTGATACAAGTGCATATTGGTATAAGGAATGAAGTTTAAACCTTTGGATAAAACTTGTATTTGAGCTGCGGTAAGTATGCAGGCTGATAGATTTATAACTGACAGAGATGATTGAGAATTGACAGTATCTTGTTTTATTTCATTTCCATTGAGAGAGTCTATTTGTTCTTCCTGGCTTTTCTTTGTCCGTCTTTGGTTATGTTTTCGACCTGCCCTGCGGTCATTTTTATTAACTAACAATTATTTTTCTTTTGACCAACAATTTTATTTACAGAAACAAGGTTGCCCTATGGGCTCAAGATTTTCTCCGTCATTGGCTAATTTATTTATGTCATGGTTTGAAGAAATTTTTGTGTTTAATGTAAACAACCCTTTTGTTCACTCAATTGAATATTACGGTCGATTCATAGACGACTGTCTCATAATTTGGTCAGGAAATACAAACGACATATCTCTTTTCATGGAATACCTAAATACCAACCAATTCAACATACGTTTTACGTATACATTCTCTTCCACTAGCATCTCCTTTTTGGATTTGTACTTGACTTCAGACACACAAAACCAGAAAGTTGATTGCGATGTATTTCGCAAACCAACCGCAGGCAACACTCTTTTGTATGCCACAAGCTGTCACCCCCCCCATGTACTCAGAAATCTACCGAAAGGAGAGTTCATCCGAGCTAGGCGTATTTGTACAAAAGACAACTACTATAAAGGTACATCTAACGTAATTTCTAAGCGTTTAGCAGACAGAGGTTACAACAAAAGCCACATAGAACGCACTAAAAATCAAATACAACAACAAACTAGAGTTTCTCTATTATACAAAGATCGTTCCTCTGCAAATAATGTCACTAACAAACATGCAGAAAAAACTACAAATCTAGTTACATTCACCACTGAATTCACTAGTCAATATCACCAGATAACTCAAATCATAAAAAAACATCTCCCTATCTTGTTTCAAGATCCGATTCTATTTGATATATTGAAAACTGGTTGTCGTTTTTCAGCAAGAAATTCTGTCACTTTAGGTGACATGCTTTCTCCCAACTTATTTACTTCTACTCAGAAATCTCAGACTTGGCTTACTACCACTGGTAGTCACAAATGTGCCTCCACACGATGTAACATATGCAAATATATACAAAAAACTAACATTGTCTCCTCCCTATCCACTAATACTGACTTCAAAATAAAATCTTTTATTAACTGTAATACCACCTACGTAGTTTACTCCATTGTATGCACAAGCTGTTCTTTACAGTATATAGGCAGCACAAAACGTGCGCTTAAACATAGGATTGCGGAACATATATCCGGAGCACGCATATCTCCCATATCTGCTCAAAACAGTTTTCACACACGCAATATATCATCTGTTTCTAGACACTGTAAAGACATCCACAATGGAGACACTTCATCATTAACTGTCACACCTGTGGAGAGAGTTTTTCGCCCCAGAAGAGGTGGTGATTGGGTTAAAGCCCTCCGAAACAGAGAGGCTTATTGGATTCTTACTATGAAAACCAGAAGCCCCTATGGTTTAAACCTTAAGAATGACCTAATGTACTTGTACTAAACATTTTCTATTATGTATATGTTACTTATATTTAGCATGTATCTTTCTTGTTTTCTGCCAATCATGACTGGATGTAATTAATGACGTGTAAACCTCCCATTTCCGTTTTCCTATAACTTTCTCTTTGTCATTTTGAAATTCAGACTATGATTAAGAGCATGTTTTAGCTCGAAACGCGTCAGTCCTTTCCCCTTTTGTGGTACCTTTTTTAACTTTTTAGAAGATGAAATAAACGTGAAGTTTTATTATACCATTGCCGTAACTCATACCTGCCTGGTTGCTGGATCCCATTGTTTCCTTCCTGCTGCATCCACTTCTGATTCGGCTCAGACTAATCCGTGCACCGGCGTCTTCTACCTCGTGGCTAAGGGTGAGCTGAGAATTTCTCTTTTTCTTTTTGACTTATGTAGCTGTGTTACTGGGGGAGAGGCGGCTGTATGTAGCTGTGCTACTGGGGGCGAGGCGGCTGTATGTAGCTGTGTTACTGGGGGCGAGGCAGCTGTATGTAGCTGTGTTACTGGGGGTGAGGCGGCTGTATGTAGCTGTGTTACTGGGGGTGAGGCGGCTGTATGTAGCTGTGTTACTGGGGATGAGGCGGCTGTATGTAGCTGTGTTACTGGGGGTGAGGCGGCTGTATGTAGCTGTGTTACTGGGGGTGAGGCGGTTGTATGTAGTGGTGTTACTGGAAAGGCAGCTGTATGTAGCTGTGTTACTGGGGATGAGGCGGCTGTATGTAGCTGTGTTACTGGGGATGAGGCGGCTGTATGTAGCTGTGTTACTGGGGGTGAGGCGGCTGTATGTAGCGGTGTTACTGGGGATGAGGCGGGTGTATGTAGTGGTGTTACAGGGGATGAGGCGGCTGTATGTAGCTGTGTTACAGGGGATGAGGCGGCTGTATGTAGCTGTGTTACTGGGGGCGAGGCGGCTGTATGTAGCTGTGTTACTGGGGATGAGGTGGCTGTATGTAGCGGTGTTACTGGGGATGAGGCGGCTGTATGTAGCTGTGTTACTGGGGGCGAGGCGGCTGTATGTAGCTGTGTTACTGGGGGAGAGGCGGCTGTATGTAGCTGTGTTACTGGGGGCGAGGCGGCTGTATGTAGCTGTGTTACTGGGGGAGAGACGGCTGTATGTAGATGTGTTACTGGGGATGAGGTGGCTGTATGTAGCTGTGTTACTGGGGGTGAGGTGGCTGTATGTAGCTGTGTTACTGGTGTTGAGGCGGCTGTATGTAGCTGTGTTACTGGGGGTGAGGCGGCTGTATGCAGCTGTGTTACTGGGGTTGGGGCGACTGTATGTAGCTGTGTTACTCGGGATGAGGCGGCTGTTTGTAGCTGTGTTACTGGGGGTGAGGCGGCTGTATGTAGCTGTTTTACTGGGGGCGAGGCGGCTGTATGTAGCTGTGTTACTGGGGATGAGGCGGCTGTTTGTAGCTGTGTTACTGGGGGCGAGGCGGCTGTATGTAGCTGTGTTACTGGGGATGAGGCGGCTGTATGTAGCTGTGTTACTGGGGGTGAGGCGGCTGTATGTAGCTGTGTTACTGGGGATGAGGCGGCTGTATGTAGCTGTGATACTGGGGATGAGGCGGCTGTATGTAGCTGTGTTACTGAGGGCGAGGCGGCTGTATGTAGCTGTGTTACTGGGGATGAGGCGGCTGTATGTAGCTGTGTTACTGGGGATGAGGTGGCTGTATGTAGCGGTGTTACTGGGGATGAGGCGGCTGTATGTAGCTGTGTTACTGGGGGCGAGGCGGCTGTATGTAGCTGTGTTACTGGGGGTGAGGCGGCTGTATGTAGCTGTGTTACTGGGGACGAGGCGGCTGTATGTAGCTGTGTTACTGGGGACGAGGCGGCTGTATGTAGCTGTGTTACTGGGGATGAGGCAGCTGTATGTAGCGGTGTTACTGCGGGGATAGTGGATAGTGAGCAGGAGGACGAGTATGCACGCTGCACTCAGTGGGGGCCTCCACCAGATTTTGCGCCCAAGGGCCCCCACCACCCTTAATCCGGCCCTGGTCGCCACCATGCTGTGTTATCGACTAAATATACCGTCAACCTTTTGTTCACATAGGAAATCATTTCAGCGCTTCTTACTCACCTCTTTTGGTTGCTCTCTGCCACCTATTGGTTTCTATTGCCACCTATTGCCCCCTAATGTACAAGAATATAACCACTATAATACTGCCCCCTATGTACAGGAATATAACTACTATAATACTTCCCCCTATGTACAAGAATATAACTACTATAATACTGCCCCCTATGTACAAGAATATAACTACTATAATACTGCCCCCTATGTACAAGAATATAACTACTATAATACTGCCCCCTATGTACAAGAATATAACTACTATAATACTCCCTCCCTAATGTACAAGAATATAACTACTATAATACTGCCCCCTATGTACAGGAATATAACTACTATAATACTGCCCCCTATGTACAAGAATATAACTACTATAATACTGCCCCCTATGTACAAGAATATAACTACTATAATACTGCCCCCTATGTACAAGAATATAACTACTATAATACTGCCCCCTATGTACAAGAATATAACTACTATAATACTACCCCCCATGTACAAGAATATAACTACTATAATACTGCCCCCTATGTACAGGAATATAACTACTATAATACTGCCCCCTATGTACAAGAATATAACTACTATAATACTGCCCCCTATGTACAAGAATATAACTACTATAATACTGCCCCCTATGTACAGGAATATAACTACTATAATACTGCCCCCTATGTACAAGAATATAACTACTATAATACTACCCCCTATGTACAGGAATATAACTACTATAATACTGCCCCCTATGTACAGGAATATAACTACTATAATACTGCCCCCTATGCACAGGAATATAACTACTATAATACTGCCCCCTATGTACAGGAATATAACTACTATAATACTGCCCCCTATGTACAAGAATATAACTACTATAATACTGCCCCCTATGTACAAGAATATAACTACTATAATACTGCCCCCTATGTACAGGAATATAACTACTATAATACTGCCCCCTATGTACAAGAATATAACTACTATAATACTACCCCCTATGTACAGGAATATAACTACTATAATACTGCCCCCTATGTACAGGAATATCACTACTATAATACTGCCCCCTATGTACAAGAATATAACTACTATAATACTGCCCCCTATGTACAAGAATATAACTACTATAATACTGCCCCCTATGTACAAGAATATAACTACTATAATACTGCCCCCTATGTACAAGAATATAACTACTATAATACTGCCCCCTATGTACAAGAATATAACTACTATAATACTACCCCCTATGTACAGGAATATAACTACTATAATACTGCCCCCTATGTACAGGAATATAACTACTATAATACTGCCCCCTATGCACAGGAATATAACTACTATAATACTGCCCCCTATGTACAGGAATATAACTACTATAATACTGCCCCCTATGTACAAGAATATAACTACTATAATACTGCCCCCTATGTACAAGAATATAACTACTATAATACTGCCCCCTATGTACAGGAATATAACTACTATAATACTGCCCCCTATGTACAAGAATATAACTACTATAATACTACCCCCTATGTACAGGAATATAACTACTATAATACTGCCCCCTATGTACAGGAATATCACTACTATAATACTGCCCCCTATGTACAAGAATATAACTACTATAATACTGCCCCCTATGTACAAGAATATAACTACTATAATACTGCCCCTATGTACAAGAATATAACTACTATAATACTGCCCCCTATGTACAAGAATATAACTACTATAATACTGCCCCCTATGTACAGGAATATAACTACTATAATACTGCCCCCTATGTACAGGAATATAACTACTATAATACTGCCCCCTATGTACAGGAATATAACTACTATAATACTGCCCCCTATATACAAGAATATAACTACTATAATACTGCCCCCAATGTACAGGAATATAACTACTATAATACTACATATATACACAGAAGCGAACATGCAAAAAATCAGTATGTATCATATGCAGCTACAGAAAACACATGAGATCCTCACCTTTTGCATCCAGTGACATCAGGTGACGTCTCCTCGGATTGTTCTCGTTCCTCATCTTCTCCATTAGTTCCACCATCTCCTTGTCTCTTCCTCCAGGTACACAGCTTTCCTGCAGAGTTTACCAAACAGACGTCTTATGTTCTGCACTTTCCCATTGTCCCTTCTTCTGCTACCACCAATACTGTGCCCCAAAGAATATTAGTACCACACAAATAGTGCCCCATAATGTAACTGTAATGGTAAGGATAATTTATTTCTTCTATTCTCTCCTGAAACCTCCTTTACCCCCCCCCACCCCAGTATTGATAGAGCTCCGACTATAACCCAGGTGTAATAATAATGGCCCCAGCATACCCCCGTCATAAAATTAATGCCCCAAGCCTGCCCCAGACATAGAATTAATGGCCCCATCCCACCCCAGAAAAAGAATTAATGGCTCCAGCCTGCCCCAGACATAGAATTTATGCCCCCAACCTACCCCAGACATAGAATTTATGCCCCCAACCTACCCAAAACATAGAGTTTATACTCCCAGCCTACCCCAGATATAGATTAATGCCCCCTGCCAGCCCCAGATATAGAATAATGCCCCCCCGCCCCAGACATATAATTTATGCCCCCTGCCAGCCCTAATGCCCCCTCCCGCCCCAGACATATAATTTATGCCCCCCTGCCCCAGACATATAATTTATGCCCCCCTGCCCCAGACATATAATTTATGCCCCCTGCCAGCCCTAATGCCACCTCCCGCCCCAGACATATAATTTATGCCCCCCTGCCCCAGACATATAATTTATGCCCCCTGCCAGCCCTAATGCCCCCCCCGCCCCAGACATATAATTTATGCCCCCTGCCAGCTCTAATGACCCCCCCCCACCCCAGACATATAATTTATGCCCCCTGCCAGCTCTAATGACCCCCCCCGCCCCAGACATATAATTTATGCCCCCTGCCAGCTCTAATGACCCCCCCCCCGCCCCAGATATATAATTTATGCCCCCCTGCCCCAGACATATAATTTATGCCCCCTGCCAGCCCTAATGCCCCCCCACCCCGGACATATAATTTATGCCCCCTGCCAGCCCTAATGCCCCCCCCCCGTACCAGACATATAATTAATGCCCCCCTGCCCCAGATATATAATTTATGCCCCCCTGCCCCAGACATATAATTTATGCCCCCTGCCAGCCCTAATGCCCCCCCACCCCAGACATATAATTTATGTCCCCTGCCAGCCCTAATGCACCCCCCGCCCCAGACATAATTATTGCCCCATTCTATCATTAAAAAAAAACAAAAAAAACATCATACTCACCTCTTTGGAGCAGGTTTCTTCGGTGGCTTCCTCGGTCTTCGGTGGCTTGGTGTAGAGGCGCGGGATTAGTGACGTCACTGCTTCGCGCCTCCACACCAAGCCGCGGAGCTGCAGGGAGGGCCGGACAGCTGACAGGGTAAGTGTCAGCCTCCTCCACGCTACACAGGTCGCGCAATGACGTCAATTGCGCGACCTGTGTAGCTGCGGGTGTACACAGACGCAGAAGCAGCGGTGCTGCGCTGCGTCTGTGTACTAATCAATAGTACCGGCATCGTACGATCGTACGATGCCGGTACTATAGATTATGTTAAAAGTTGTAAGGAGGGAGTGCGGACCGGCCCCGCACCAGCTCCGGACCGGCCCAGGACCGACCGGCCCACCGGGAAAATTCCCGGTGGGTACAATGGCCAGTCCGCCCCTGCGTGTCTCCATCCTACAGATTATTTCCTCCTATGGAGTATTGCCCTAACCGGGGTAACCCACAGAATGATTTTTGATGTGTTTTTCCCCAGTGGCATGAGTTGGGCAAAATACTTTTGTCCCTTCAATGGCATATTTGATAAATTGCAATACAATTGTTTCTCTGCACTACTCACTTTGTATTACATTTGAGCCAGCACCTTAGGGGTTAAAATGCTCATACAAGCCTACATACATTCTTTGAGTGGTGCCCTTTCCAAAATGGGTTCACTACTTGGGGGTTTCTATTGTACTGGTACCTCGGGGGTACCCCCCATTACCAATCTAGTGAAAACAAAGCTTGAAAACCTAAATTGTGCTTCTTTCTTCCTGACCCCTGCCGTGTGCCCAGCTTGTAAATTAGTGGCACATGTGTGGTATTGCCGTACTCGGGACAACCCGCAGAATGATTTTTGGGGTGTTTGTCTAAAGTGGCATGGGTTGAGCACAGTATATGAGGCACTAAAATGACATTTTTGAGATAAAAACGCAATTTTTACTCTGCACCATTTACTTTGTATTCAATTTTGACCAGCGTGTTGGGGGTTAAAATGCTCATACAAGCCTACATACATTCTTTGAGGGGTGCCCTTTCCAAAATGGGCTCACTACTTGGGGGTTTCTATTGTACTGGTACCTCGGGGGTACCCCCCATTACCAATCTAGTGAAAACGAAGCTTGAAAACCTAAATTGTGCTTCTTTCTTCCTGACCCCTGCCGTGTGCCCAGCTTGTAAATTAGTGGCACATGTGTGGTATTGCTGTACTCGGGACAACCCGCAGAAGGACTTTTGGGGTGTTTGTCTAAAGTGGCATGGGTTGAGCACAGTATATGAGGCACTAAAATGACATTTTTGAGATAAAAACGCAATTTTTACTCTGCACCATTTACTTTGTATTCAATTTTGACCAGCGTGTCGGGGGTTAAAATGCTCACCACAACCATCAATAAATTCTTTGAGGGGTCTAGTTTCCGTAATGGTATCATTTATTGGGGGTTTCTATTGCACTGGCACCTCACGGGCCCTGCCAACATGACATGGCACTCCAAATCCAAACGTGTGAAAACGGAGCTGGAAAATCAAAATTTCACTCCTTCCGTTCTCATCCCTTCAGTGTGCCCAGTCTGTAAATTATTGGCACATGTGTGGTATTGCTGTACTCAGGACAACCCGCAGAATGATTTTTGGGGTGTTTGTCTAAAGTGGCATGGGTTGGGCACAGTATATGAGGCACTGAAATGACATTTTTGAGATAAAAACGCAATTTTTACTCTGCACCATTTAATTTGCATTCAATTTTGACCAGCGTGTCGGGGGTTAAAATGCTCACCACAACCACCGATAAATTCTTTGAGGGGTCTAGTTTCCGTAATGGTATCATTTATTGGGGGTTTCTATTGCACTGGCACCTCACGGGCCCTGCCAACATGACATGGCACTCCAAATCCAAACGTGTGAAAACGTAGCTGGAAAATCAAAATTTCACTCCTTCCGTTCTCATCCCTTCTGTGTGCCCAGTCTGTAAATTATTGGCACATGTGTGGTATTGCTGTACTCGGGACAACCCGCAGAATGATTTTTGGGGTGTTTGTCTAAAGTGGCATGGGTTGGGCACAGTATATGAGGCACTAAAATGACATTTTTGAGATAAAAACGCAATTTTTACTCTGCACCATTTACTTTGCATTCAATTTTGACCAGCGTGTCGGGGGTTAAAATGCTCACCACAACCACCAATAAATTCTTTGACGGGTCTAGTTTCCGTAATGGTATCATTTATTGGGGGTTTCTATTGCACTGGCACCTCACGGGCCCTGCCAACATGACATGGCACTCCAAATCCAAAAATGTGAAAACGGAGCTGGAAAATCAAAATTTCACTCCTTCCGTTCTCATCCCTTCTGTGTGCCCAGTCTGTAAATTAGTGGCACATGTGTGGTATTGCTGTACTCGGGACAACCCGCAGAATGATTTTTGGGGTGTTTGTCTAAAGTGGCATGGGTTGGGCACAGTATATGAGGCACTAAAATGACATTTTTGAGATAAAAACGCAATTTTTACTCTGCACCATTTACTTTGCATTCAATTTTGACCAGCGTGTCGGGGGTTAAAATGCTCACCACAACCACCAATAAATTCTTTGAGGGGTCTAGTTTCCGTAATGGTATCATTTATTGGGGGTTTCTATTGCACTGGCACCTCATGGGCCCTGCCAACATGACATGGCACTCCAAATCCAAACGTGTGAAAACGTAGCTGGAAAATCAAAATTTCACTCCTTCCGTTCTCATCCCTTCTGTGTGCCCAGTCTGTAAATTATTGGCACATGTGTGGTATTGCTGTACTCGGAACAACCCGCAGAATGATTTTTGGAGTGTTTGTCTAAAGTGGCATGGGTTGGGCACAGTATATGAGGCACTAAAATGACATTTTTGAGATAAAAACGCAATTTTTACTCTGCACCATTTACTTTGCATTCAATTTTGACCAGCGTGTCGGGGGTTAAAATGCTCACCACAACCACCAATAAATTCTTTGACGGGTCTAGTTTCCGTAATGGTATCATTTATTGGGGGTTTCTATTGCACTGGCACCCCACGGGCCCTGCCAACATGACATGGCACTCCAAATCCAAAAATGTGAAAACGGAGCTGGAAAATCAAAATTTCACTCCTTCCGTTCTCATCCCTTCTGTGTGCCCAGTCTGTAAATTAGTGGCACATGTGTGGTATTGCTGTACTCGGGACAACCCGCAGAATGATTTTTGGGGTGTTTGTCTAAAGTGGCATGGGTTGGGCACAGTATATGAGGCACTAAAATGACATTTTTGAGATAAAAACGCAATTTTTACTCTGCACCATTTACTTTGCATTCAATTTTGACCAGCGTGTCGGGGGTTAAAATGCTCACCACAACCACCAATAAATTCTTTGAGGGGTCTAGTTTCCGTAATGGTATCATTTATTGGGGGTTTCTATTGCACTGGCACCTCACGGGCCCTGCCAACATGACATGGCACTCCAAATCCAAACGTGTGAAAACGTAGCTGGAAAATCAAAATTTCACTCCTTCCGTTCTCATCCCTTCTGTGTGCCCAGTCTGTAAATTATTGGCACATGTGTGGTATTGCTGTACTCGGGACAACCCGCAGAATGATTTTTGGGGTGTTTGTCTAAAGTGGCATGGGTTGGGCACAGTATATGAGGCACTAAAATGACATTTTTGAGATAAAAACGCAATTTTTACTCTGCACCATTTACTTTGCATTCAATTTTGACCAGCGTGTTGGGGGTTAAAATGCTCACCACAACCACCAATAAATTCTTTGAGGGGTCTAGTTTCCGTAATGGTATCATTTATTGGGGGTTTCTATTGCACTGGCACCCCACGGGCCCTGCCAACATGACATGGCACTCCAAATCCAAACATGTGAAAACGGAGCTGGAAAATCAAAATTTCACTCCGTCCGTTCTCATCCCTACTGTGTGCCCAGTCTGTAAATTATTGGCACATGTGTGGTATTGCTGTACTCGGGACAACCCGCAGAAGGACTTTTGGGGTGTTTGTCTAAAGTGGCATGGGTTGGGCACAGTATATGAGGCACTAAAATGACATTTTTGAGATAAAAACGCAATTTTTACTCTGCACCATTTACTTTGCATTAAATTTTGACCAGTGTGTTGGGGGTTAAAATGCTCACCACAACAACCGATAAATTCTTTGAGGGGTCTAGTTTCCGAAATGGTGACATTTTGGGGGGTTTTCTATTGTACTTTTACTTCAGGGGCTCTTCAATTACACTGTGGCACCACAAAATATTTGCAGCCAAATTGGCCTTCCAAATTCCCAGTAGCGCTAACTCTGTTCTGGACATCACTGTGCGGGGAAACAGCAGCTGACATCCACATGTCTGGTATTGCCGTACTCGGAAGAAGCAGGGCGAGAAAATAGGAATATATATTTACCTCAAATTCCTTCTGAATGTATCCATTTTAGGGCTAAATTGGAAAGATTGAAATCAAAAATTGAAATTTCAAAATTTCCACTCCATTTTCATATGCTTCCGGAAAAATAATTAAAGGGTAAACAGACTTCTTAAATGCTGATTTGAATAGGTTGAGATGTTAGGTTCATAAAATGTTCATAAAGTGTTACTTGTGGGGGTATATAGTACATAAGCCTTTATAGGGCACTTCCAAACTGAATTGATCACCAAAAAGTTCGCATTTTTCAAATTTCACGAAAATCTGAGAAGTTGCTACTAAAACTTCAAACCTTCTCACATCCATAAAAAAAATGGAAACTTAAAACAAATAATGGATATGAAAAGAAGACCAATGGCAAAAGGTTTCTCTTAGAGATGAGCGAACATGCTCGTCCGAGCTTGATGCTCGGTCGAGCATTAGGGTACTCGAAACTGCTCGTTACTCGGACGAATACTTCGCCCGCTCGAGAAAATGGCAGCTCCCGCCGTTTTGCTTTTTGGCGGCCAGAAACAGAGCCAATCACAAGCCAGGAGACTCTGCACTCCACCCAGCATGACGTGGTACCCTTACACGTCGATAGCAGTGGTTGGCTGGCCAGATCAGGTGACCCTGGGATAGACTAGCCGCTGGCCGCGCTGCTCGGATCATTCTGTCTCTGGATGCCGCTAGGGAGAGAGCTGCTGCTGGTCAGGGAAAGCGTTAGGGTGTTCTATTAGCTTACTGTTAGGCAGGAGTGATTCTCAAAGAACCCAACAGCCCTTCTTAGGGCTACAATAACGTTCTACTTTTTTTATTTTAATTTGCATCTTTTACCATTTTGTGAGGAATTAGCAGGGGGACTTGCTACCGTTGTGTTTAGCTCTTAGTGGCACACATATCCATAGCAAAGACCGAAGTGGGAAAATTCAGTAGGGGTTGGATTTCTATTAGGCAATAACTCAGTGTCATCTCATCTGGCATAGTAGTGTGCTTCCTTTGATACTTGGCTAGAAAATAGCCATAGGAGAATACAAACAGCTTCTTGAAGCCTACAGTAGCGTTCTATATATTTGATTTCTGGTTGATCTGCTGGTGGCTGTAGTTTCTGCAGTGCATGTACTTGCCAATTCTGAGCAATTTGTAGTGAGACTTGCGACCGCTGTGTTCTGCGCTTAGTGGCGCACATATCCATAGCAAAGGCCGAAGTGGCAAAATTCAGTAGGGGTTGGATTTCTATTAGGCAATAACTCAGTGTCATCTCATCTGGCATAGTAGTGTGCTTCCTTTGATACTTGGCTAGAAAATAGCCATAGGAGAATACAAACAGCTTCTTGAAGCCTACAGTAGCGTTCTATATATTTGATTTCTGGTTGATCTGCTGGTGGCTGTAGTTTCTGCAGTGCATGTACTTGCCAATTCTGAGCAATTTGTAGTGAGACTTGCGACCGCTGTGTTCTGCGCTTAGTGGCGCACATATCCATAGCAAAGGCCGAAGTGGCAAAATTCAGTAGGGGTTGGATTTCTATTAGGCAATAACTCAGTGTCATCTCATCTGGCATAGTAGTGTGCTTCCTTTGATACTTGGCTAGAAAATAGCCATAGGAGAATACAAACAGCTTCTTGAAGCCTACAGTAGCGTTCTATATATTTGATTTCTGGTTGATCTGCTGGTGGCTGTAGTTTCTGCAGTGCATGTACTTGCCAATTCTGAGCAATTTGTAGTGAGACTTGCGACCGCTGTGTTCTGCGCTTAGTGGCGCACATATCCATAGCAAAGGCCGAAGTGGCAAAATTCAGTAGGGGTTGGATTTCTATTAGGCAATAACTCAGTGTCATCTCATCTGGCATAGTAGTGTGCTTCCTTTGATACTTGGCTAGAAAATAGCCATAGGAGAATACAAACAGCTTCTTGAAGCCTACAGTAGCGTTCTATATATTTGATTTCTGGTTGATCTGCTGGTGGCTGTAGTTTCTGCAGTGCATGTACTTGCCAATTCTGAGCAATTTGTAGTGAGACTTGCGACCGCTGTGTTCTGCGCTTAGTGGCGCACATATCCATAGCAAAGGCCGAAGTGGCAAAATTCAGTAGGGGTTGGATTTCTATTAGGCACTAACTCAGTGTCATCTCATCTGGCATAGTAGTGTGCTTCCTTTGATACTTGGCTAGAAAATAGCCATAGCAATAGGATAGGATTGTTTGGTTTTAAAAACTCAAAAAAAAACAAAAAACACAAAAAAAAAAAAAAAAAAAAAAAAACACAAAAAAAAACAAAAAGAAGTAAAAAAAAAAAAAAGTTATAACTCTCATTTTAAAAATGTTTAACCCGAGGGCTAGGGGTAGAGGACGAGGGCGGGGACGTGGGCGTCCAACTACTGCAGGGGTCAGAGGCCGTGGTCCTGGGCGGGGTGAGACACCACCTGCTGATGAGGGAGCAGGGGAACGCCGCAGAGCTACACTCCCTAGGTTCATGTCTGAAGTTACTGGGACTCGTGGTAGAGCACTGTTGAGGCCAGAACAGTGCGAACAGGTGATGTCGTGGATTGCTGACAATGCTTCGAGCAATTTGTCCACCACCAGTCAGTCTTCCACGCAGTCCACCCATGTCACCGAAATCCCCACTCCTCCAGCTCCTGCACCTCAGCCTCCTCCCCCCCAGTCTGCCCCCTCCCAGGAAAATTTGGCATTTGAACCGGCATACTCTGAGGAACTGTTTTCTGGACCCTTCCCACAGTCACAAACCACTTGTCCGGTTGCTGCTGAGCAATTTTCCGATGCCCAGGTTTTCCACCAGTCACAGTCTGTGGGTGATGATGACCTTCTTGACGTAGTGGAAGTGTGTAAAGAGGTGTCCGACGATGAGGAGACACGGTTGTCAGACAGTGGGGAAGTTGTTGTCAGGGCAGGAAGTCCGAGGGGGGAGCAGACTGAGGGATCGGAGGATGATGAGGTGACAGACCCAAGCTGGGTTGAGAGGCCGGGTGAGCACAGTGCTTCTGAGACGGAGGAGAGTCCTCGACCTGAACAGGTTGGAAGAGGCAGTGGTGGGGCCAGACGGAGAGGCAGGGCCAGAGCTGGTGCATCAGCGCCACTGTCAACTAGTGAAGCTCCCGTGGTGAGGGCTCTTGCGGCGAGGGCTAGATCTTCAGAAGTGTGGAGGTTCTTTAAGGAAACACCGGATGACCGACGGACTGTGGTGTGCAACATTTGCCAAACCAGGCTCAGCAGGGGTTCCACCACTACTAGCTTAACTACCACCAGTATGCGCAGGCATATGAATGCTAAGCACCCCACTCAGTGGCAACAAGCCCGTTTACCTCCGGCCGTGCACACCACTGCTCCTTCCCCTGTGTCAGCTGCTAGTCAGCCCCCTGCCCAGGACCCTGGCACAAAAACCCCATCGTCGCCTCCACGATCCTCCACAGCATCCACCAGCATTCAGCTCTCCATACCCCAGACGCTGGAGCGGAAACGCAAATATAGTGCAACCCACCCGCACGCCCAAGCCCTTAATGTGCACATCTCCAGATTGCTTAGCCTGGAGATGCTGCCCTATAGGCTAGTAGAGACCGAGGCCTTTCGCAACCTCATGGCGGCGGCCGCCCCTCGGTATTCGGTCCCCAGCCGCCACTACTTTTCCCGATGTGCCGTCCCAGCCCTGCACCAGCACGTGTCAGACAACATCATCCGTGCCCTGACCAACGCCGTTTCTGACAAGGTCCACCTGACCACGGACACGTGGACGAGTGCTGCCGGGCAGGGCCACTATATATCGCTGACGGCACATTGGGTTAACTTGGTGGAGGCTGGGACCGAGTCTGACCCTGGGGCTGCTCATATACTGCCGACGCCGAGGATTGCGGGGCCTACCTCGGTCCAGGTGTTTCAGGCCTACTATGCCTCCTCCTCCTCCCACCCCTCCTCCACCTCCTCCTCCGAACTACCATCCGTGGGCACGGCGCCATCAGTCGGTAGCTCTAGGCACAGCAGCAGTGCCGTCGCTAAGCGACAGCAGGCGGTGCTCAAACTGCTGAGCCTAGGCAACAAAAGGCACACCGCCCAAGAGCTATTACAGGGCATCACGGTGCAGACTGATCTGTGGCTGGCACCGCTGAACCTCAAGCCGGGAATGGTTGTGTGTGACAACGGCCGTAACCTGGTGGCGGCTCTGCAACTCGGCAGACTGACACATGTGCCATGCCTGGCCCATGTGTTAAATCTGATAGTGCAGCGTTTCCTCAAGACATACCCCAATCTGTCTGATTTGCTCACGAAGGTGCGCCGCATCTGTGCGCATTTCAGGAAGTCCAGCCCAGATGCTGCCACTCTCAGGGCAGCGCAGCGCCGCCTCCAACTGCCCGCTCACCGACTGTTGTGCGACGTGCCCACGAGGTGGAATTCAACACTGACCATGTTATCCAGAGTTTACCAGCAGCGCAGAGCGATTGTAGACTGCCAGATGTCAACTTCCACCAGAACTGGTAGTCAGGTCAGTCAGCTTCCTCAAGTCTACAATGAGGAGTGGACGTGGATGTCTGATATCTGTCAGGTGCTGAGTAACTTTGAGGAGTCAACACAGATGGTCAGTGGCGATGCCGCCATCATCAGCCTCACCATCCCGCTGCTTGGCCTGTTGAAAAACTCTCTGGTCAGCATGAAGTCGGAAGCTTTGCGCTCGTCACAAGAGACGGGGGAAGAATATTCCCTTGTTGATAGCCAAAGCACCCTGAGGTCTGTTTCTCAGCGCATATCGGAGGAGGTGGAGGTGGAGGAGGATGAGGAGGAAGAGGAGGAGAATGTTGGCGAGACACAAGAGGGGACCATTGTTGAGTCCTTCACTGTTCAGCGTGTATGGGCAGAAGAAGAGGAGTTGGAGGAGTTGGAGGAGTTGGAGGAGGAGGAAATGGACAGTCAGGCCAGTGAGGGGAGTGAATTCTTACGCGTTGGTACTCTGGCGCATATGGCAGATTTCATGCTAGGCTGCCTATCCCGTGACCCTCGCGTTCAAAGAATTTATTCCAGCACCGATTACTGGGTGTTCACTCTCCTGGACCCACGGTACAAGCAAAATCTTCCCACTCTCATCCCTGGAGAGGAAAGGAGTGTGAGAATGCATGAATACCAGCAGGCCCTGGTGCACAAGCTGAAACAGTATTTCCCTTCTGACAGCGCTAGCGGCAGAGTGTGTAGTTCTGCGGGACAAGTAGCGAGGGAGAGTAGGCGAGCAGGCAGCTTGTCCAGCACTGGCAAGGGTACGCTTTACAAGGCTTTTGCCAGCTTTATGTCACCCCAGCAAGACACTGTCACCTGTCCCCAGTCTCGGCAGAGTAGGGCTGATCTTTACAGAAAGATGGTGAGGGAGTACGTAGCTGACCATACCATCGTCCTAAATGATCACACAGCTCCCTACAACTACTGGGTTTCAAAGCTGGACATGTGGCACGAACTGGCGCTGTACGCCTTGGAGGTTCTTGCCTGCCCTGCCGCTAGCGTCTTGTCCGAGCGGGTTTTCAGTGCAGCTGGTGGCATCATCACCAATAAGCGTACACGCCTGTCGACTGACAGCGCTGACAGGCTGACGCTTATTAAAATGAATAAAGGCTGGATTTCTCAGAATTTCCAATCTCCACCAGGTGAAGGAAGCTCAACCTGAATAATTGATCCACTCCTCCTCCTCCTCCTCATTTTCCTCCTTCTCCTCCTCTTTGTACAGTAAAGCAGAGGAAAATGGCTATTTTTTGACAGGGCCCACTGGCTCTTGCTATAGTACTTCATGCATTTAATTTTTCTGGAGGGCCACCTACCCGGTCCTCTGTTTGAAACAATTTTTGTGAGTGCCACATACAGGCACTCAATCTATTCCATTTTTCTGGAGGGCCACCTACCCGGTCCTCTGTTTTAAAAAATTTTTGGGACTGCCACATACAGGCACTCAATCTATTCCATTTTACTGGAGGGCCACCTACCTGCTCCTCTGGTTTGAAACATTTTTGGGACTGCCACATACAGGCACTCAATCTATTCCATTTTACTGCAGGGCCACCTACCTGCTCCTCTGGTTTGAACAATTTTTGGGACTGCCACATACAGGCACTCAATCTATTCCATTTTACTGGAGGGCCACCTACCTGCTCCTCTGGTTTGAAACATTTTTGGGACTGCCACATACAGGCACTCAATCTATTCCATTTTACTGCAGGGCCACCTACCTGCTCCTCTGGTTTGAACAATTTTTGGGACTGCCACATACAGGCACTCAATCTATTCCATTTTACTGGAGGGCCACCTACCTGCTCCTCTGGTTTGAAACATTTTTGGGACTGCCACATACAGGCACTCAATCTATTCCATTTTACTGCAGGGCCACCTACCTGCTCCTCTGGTTTGAACAATTTTTGGGACTGCCACATACAGGCACTCAATCTATTCCATTTTACTGCAGGGCCACCTACCTGCTCCTCTGGTTTGAACAATTTTTGGGACTGCCACATACAGGCACTCAATCTATTCCATTTTACTGGAGGGCCACCTACCTGCTCCTCTGGTTTGAAGAATTTTTGGGACTGCCACATACAGGCACTCAATCTATTCCATTTTACTGGAGGGCCACCTACCTGCTCCTCTGGTTTGAAACATTTTTGGGACTGCCACATACAGGCACTCAATCTATCCCATTTTACTGGAGGGCCACCTACCTGCTCCTCTGGTTTGAACAATTTTTGGGACTGCCACATACAGGCACTCAATCTATTCCATTTTACTGGAGGGCCACCTACCTGCTCCTCTGGTTTGAAACATTTTTGGGACTGCCACATACAGGCACTCAATCTATTCCATTTTACTGCAGGGCCACCTACCTGCTCCTCTGGTTTGAACAATTTTTGGGACTGCCACATACAGGCACTCAATCTATTCCATTTTACTGGAGGGCCACCTACCTGCTCCTCTGGTTTGAAACATTTTTGGGACTGCCACATACAGGCACTCAATCTATTCCATTTTACTGCAGGGCCACCTACCTGCTCCTCTGGTTTGAACAATTTTTGGGACTGCCACATACAGGCACTCAATCTATTCCATTTTACTGGAGGGCCACCTACCTGCTCCTCTGGTTTGAAACATTTTTGGGACTGCCACATACAGGCACTCAATCTATTCCATTTTACTGCAGGGCCACCTACCTGCTCCTCTGGTTTGAACAATTTTTGGGACTGCCACATACAGGCACTCAATCTATTCCATTTTACTGCAGGGCCACCTACCTGCTCCTCTGGTTTGAAGAATTTTTGGGACTGCCACATACAGGCACTCAATCTATTCCATTTTACTGGAGGGCCACCTACCTGCTCCTCTGGTTTGAAACATTTTTGGGACTGCCACATACAGGCACTCAATCTATCCCATTTTACTGGAGGGCCACCTACCTGCTCCTCTGGTTTGAAAAATGTTTGGGACTGCCACATACAGGCACTATCCAAATTAAATTGTCTCCATAGCAGCCTCCACACGTTGTCTCCATTGCTACCTCCAAAAGTCGTCCATATAGCTGCCTCCATACATCGTCCCTTTATCAAACGAGGTGTGTCAGGCAGAAATTTGGGTTGTTTTCATGGATTCCACATCAAAGTTGTTAACTTTGTCGCCACCCTGCTGTGTTATCCACAAAATATACTGGCAAACTTTTACCATTTAGGGATATTATTTCAGCGCTTCTTGCGCATCTGTTTACATTCCCCTCACCCGCCATATCCCAAACTTATAAGAACGCTACTACACTTAACTTGGTGCAGGCTGGGACCGAGTCTGACCCTGGGGCTGGTCATATACTGCCGACGCAGAGAATTGCGGGGCCTACCTCGGTCCAGGTCTCAAAGGCCTACTATACCTCCTCCCACCCCTCCTCCACCTCCTCCTCCTCCGAATTACCATCCGTGGGCATGGCGCCATCAGTCGGTAGCTCTAGGCACAGCAGCAGTGCCGTCGCTAAGCGACAGCAGGCGGTGCTGAAACTGCTGAGCCTAGGCGATAAAAGGCACACCGCCCAAGAGCTATTACAGGGCATTCCACATCAAAGTTGTTAACTTTGTCGCCACCCTGCTGTGTAATCCACAAAATATACTTGCAAACTTTTACCATTTAGGGATATTATTTCAGCGCTTCTTGCGCATCTGTTTACATTCCCCTCACCCGCCATATCCTAAACTTATAAGAACGCTACTACACTTGATCTTATACAAAAGGTTCTTAGAAGTGCTGTTTGGGGAGTAGCCTATAGACAGGGGCTTGGATTGGCGAAAGCTCGCCTGGCAGCGGAGCGCCAGCTCCATGCCAAGATCCAACTAACATAGTTTTAACTGCAGCACCTTTAATCTACTACTAGTTCACTGCCTCCATACATGGTCCCCTTATCAAACGAGCTGTGTCAGGCAGAATTTTGGGTTGTTTTCATGGCTTCCATGTTAACTTTGTCGCCACCCTGCTGTGTAATCCACAAAATATACTGGCAAACTTTTATCATGTACCGATATTATTTGAGCGCTTCTTGCTCACCTCCTTTGGTTCCTCTCTGCCACCCATTGGTTTGAAGCCTGAGTCCATTTAGGGTATGTCGCCATGACACTCTCTAGCCTGCTGCCGCTGCCTCTGCATGCCGTCCCCTATAGTGTCAGGGTCAATTATTGGATGTTTTAGATGCTATCTAGCTTCATTCTGTCACTCTGTCATGGCCATGCTGTTGCCCATAATTTTGGCATAATGGTGCGATTAGGCAGCCTCAGAGGCATCCATGCATGCTGCCCCTGCTGTTTCCTGTCCATTTCCGTGGTGTTTCCATCCTTTTCTGAGGTTCCCAGGTGTTTGGCCAAGCTTCCCTGTGCAGAGCCTTGGTCCCCTTGAAAAATGCTCGAGTCTCCCATTGACTTCAATGGGGTTCGTTATTCGAGACGAGCACTCGAGCATCGGGAAAAGTTCGTCTCGAATAACGAGTACCCGAGCATTTTAGTGTTCGCTCATCTCTAGTTTCTATCAAAAAAAATTTGTGGTATCACTTTTTGTCTAAAAAGTATAACATTTGAAACTTTGAAAATAGTCATTTTTTTGAAATTTTTCCTAAATTTTTGAATTTTTACCCCCCAAAAAAGGAACGGATCAACGAAATGACACTACTAACATAAACTACAATGTCTCACGAGAAAACAATCTCAAAATCACAGAGATATCTTAAAGCGTTGAAAAGTTATTACCACAGGAAGAGACACTGGTCAAATTTCAAAAAAAAGTTGCGAGCCTTAACCTGCAAACAGGCTGCGTCCTTAAGGGGTTAAAGAGCAACCAGCGATTGCAGCAAGAATCGTTAGTACACACAACAGTTGCAGCAGCTACAAGCTACAGGCAGCACAGGAAGTGTGAGATGTAAAATGGCTGGGTTTTATAGGGCTGTGTGACATCACATAAGCCTGCCGGTCACTGATTGGCTTACAGGTCTGCAGATGTCAACGGGGGTGTTCCTTTCCCTTCCCAGAGTTCTCTGCCCCATATAACACGTTGTTTTCGCGCCCATTTAGCTGTAAAAAGAGAGGAAAAAACGACTTCGTTCCTGCGAATCAGCATAAACTTCGGCTTCGTGACGAATAAAATTTTTCCAAACAAAGAAAAAGCCGGTGTGTATAGGCTGAAACAAGTATAAATTTTATTATGCAACAAATTCTAAGCACACCAAAAAAGAGGATATCACACCTCAAATCTTAAAAACATTTAAAAAAGTGTACAAGTACACAAAAACATGTGGATCAATATGAGTAAAAGAGATCCACATCAGGCCACAGGTCAATCAATAAACAGACACTAGTCCCCTATACATAAAGTCAGTACATGATACAATGTGCATGCCAAACACCCTATACCAATACCCATGTAGTCCTATGGAAGTCCCCAAAGGGGGAGGGCGTCCTAAGAGGTGAAGGTAGGGGCAGGGCAAGGTCAAGCAGCTACAATGGCATCAGGTAAGGGAGGTATCTGATGGGACAAAGTGGTCCGGGACCTGAGGCCAGAGGCACCCTATCTTATCAAGCATCTGAGAGGGAGGAGGGCCAAGACCCCCAGACTTTTTCAAGGTGCCGTCTAATAAGCAACGCAGACTATCATTAACCATCATCCATGTAAGCTTTGCTGTCAGATATCCCATTGGTATAGATTGGGACTCCCACGCCCTAGCTATCACTATCCTTGCAGCTAGACAGGCATATTGGATAAACTTGCATTTAACCTTGGGTATCTCTGGTACAGTGTCATTCAATAACACTATTAATGGCTCCCTGGGTAGGGTAACCTCTGAAATGTTTCGTATAAGGTCCCAGACTGCTGTCCAGAAGGTGGCCACTATCGGACAAGTCCACCACGTATGGAAGAACGTGCCCTCCTGTCCTCAGCCTCTAAATAACATTTCATCCTTTCAAGGCCCATCTAGTCGACTCTAGTTGGGAGCATATACCATCGCATAAGCACCTTGTAGTTGGCCTTTACTATTGATGTCTTAATCGAGAGTCTAGTCATGGATGCTGCCAAGCGCTTCCACTTGGTGAACTTCCTTTTTGGCACTTATCTCCAGTACAGTCGTCTGAGCTTGATGCCCCCATCTCAGCGAAAGAGTTAGAACTGGCTAGAAAGACACCTGGGCTGGAAGGGGAATGGTATAAAGAGAGATGTGAAGCCCTGGTTCCGGTCCTACTCAAGTGTACTTAGTGGCATTGGATTGTGGCTCTCATCCTGAGTCTATGTGAGAAGCTCTTATTGTAATCTTCCCCAAACGAAGTAAAGACACTCACCTCCTTGACTGGGCGGGTGGGATGGGCCCTCATGTTAATAGCTCTGGTCAAACTTTTATACACTGCTCCTAGAGCCAGGGTCAGGACTAATTTTAACATTTCCTCCCCCTTCCCCATGGCTAGGGGCACTAGGCCGGGATGCCCATTATCCCCGCTCTTATTTGCACTTGCCATTGAACCCCTTGCCATGGCTGTCCACCACTCATATAACATCAAAGGCATTGCCAGAGACAACATTATAGAGAAAGTCTCCATGTATGCGGATAATACTCTTGTGTACCTTAAAGATGCCGGCCCCTCCCTCCTATCCCTGCTGTCCCTGATTGACCGCTACAGGTCCTTCTCAGGCCTTTCAACTGGGATAAATCAGTGCTTTTCCATTTATTGGATAAAGGAATGACCCCCTCCTTGTCCCAGTCCACGTAGTGTCACATTTCAAATACTTGGGTGTTCAGGTATGTCGCAAGGTTCCGGCCTACACAGAATTGAAACATTGAAAACCACCGATATTCACAACTGAATCTCGGTTTATCCCCTTAACGACTTGGCCTTTTTTAGTTTTTTCACTTCCATTTTTCACTCACCAACTTCAAAAATCTATAACTTTTTTATTTTTCCACATAAAGAGCTGTGTTATGGCTTATTTTCTGCGTAACAAATTGCACTTCATAGTGACGGTATTTAATATTCTATGGCTCTCTGCCACCTATTCCCAAAGTTGTCAAGAGAAGGAAACTGGTTAAACACAAGCACTCCAATCGGAAATCATAAATGTGGTAGCTGCAACCATTGTACACAAATGTTAACAGAAAAACTGCTCAAATTAAAAGGAATTGAACACCGAGTTAAACAATTTATAACCTGTAGAACATGCTATGTTGTTTACGCCATTTTTTGCCCATGCAAGCGATTCTACATAGGTCAAACTACTAGAGCCATGTTTACAAGGTTTAGGGAACATAAACATTCAATTACAAGCGGCAAAGGAGCACCACGTCTGATCGAACACATACAATCAGTGCACAAAGGGAACATCAATCTACTTACATTTGCAGGCTTAGAACAAGTTCCCATACCTACATATGGAGGAGATCGACATAAGCTATTACTAAGAAAGGAAGCCCAATGGATTATAAAAACAGAGGCGTTGGGCCACTTAGGCTTAAACGACAAAAATGACATGGGAGTGTTCCTGTAGACGTATAAAGAACGTTAAAACCAATTGCTACTATATGTATAGACGCGTACCCTCTGGCTCTACCACCTTGCCCACTATATATGTTCATAGCATAAGAATGTTGTTTTCAAACAAGTATCATAAAACGCAGTATATAGATAGCGTCTAAACAAGGCATAAAATGTGATAAATGATTATGTTTTATATAGAACTGCAAAAAAACGTTATGTTAAATGTGAATTTAAATGCATGTAATAAGCATTAACTTACCTTAGATACATGCACTGTGTAACTCCACCTCCCCCTTGCTTACGTAGGACGACAAAAATGTATGATAACGCCCTCTTAGGAAGTATCTCGATTCAGTCCAGCCTCCCTTCGGTCTTTCCCCTATCCGATCAGGAACGCCCTTACTTCGTGACGTTAGCAAGTAATTGTTTCCACTCAGGTCCGCTCTCGCTATCCAGCGAAACTCCTCCTACTCACCAATAAAACTCTCATCCAATTGGCTGCGAACAGCGCAGCAGTTCTCATTCAGGTCCGACAACGCATCCTGCTAGACCAAAAGGGCGGAGCTGACGTGTCGTCACCCCGCCCCACTCTGTTTTTAACCAATCACATATCTACTAAGGTGAAGGTGTGTCCAAGCTATCTTTGGCGGCCCGATTTAAAAATCAGGTGTGAACGCCAAGGGCTTTAGGCAAGATGAAGCGTTGACAGTAACGCGAAACGACTCGTCCCTGGAACGCTCCATAGCATGTTGTTCTCCCTTCCCTGTGTGTGCCAACTTTTAAAGATGTTTGAATAAAAGAAGAATTTTAAGAAAACATGGTGAGTGCCTACCTTTCTTCTCCTCTATATTTCATTTGTCCTGTTGGTGTCTTGCTGATTTCTACATCTAGAAATGCAATCTTCTGGGTCTGTATTTCAGATGTAAACCGTAGACCTAAATGATTGTGATTCAAATGAGTCACAAAGGCCCCAAATTCTTCTGGAGTGGATGTCCAGACCAGCAGCACATCATCTATGTATCTCAGCCATAGTGGGATATGTTGTGGTGCCCATCTTGTCATCTCCTCTCCGAAGACCACCCTATCCTCCCACCACCCGAGGTACAGATTCGCGTATGTTGGGGCGCAGGGTGTTCCCATGGCTGTACCTCGGGATTGGTGGAAGAGGGCGTCCCCGAAGAGGAAAAAATTATGGCTGAGAACATAGATGAGAAGGTCCAGTAGGAATTCGCTATGTTGGTAATACTGCACTCCTCTGGCTTGTAGGAAAAAACGTACTGCTTCAATTCCCTTATCGTGCGGGATTGATGAGTAAAGAGCTTCCACATCTAAGCTCGCCAGAAAATGATTGGGGTCCACCTGGAGTCCTTCCAATTTTTTTTTTTTTTTTTGTATAAATCTTTTTATTATTTTTCAAATAAAGTTTACAAAAGACAAAAACGAAGATACATATGTGCATACAAATATTATCCATCTGTTATAGATCTGTATGAAGTGCAAAATTTACTCAATATTATGCTAAGGGTATTATGGCATTATTAAGTACATACAATCGGTGCATATCTGCAGCATATGTAAAACCTTGAAACCATAAATAAATAAATTAAGCATTTACAGTAGCCTCTTTTAACGTTAACATTCCCACTCACAGTGTCAACCAATTTGCATACTCTACTTTTCCTTCCTATTGATCTATCTAGTGAAGAGAGTGACTTATTGAGGTACTATATAAGATATTTCCTTTGAAGGGGAGTTATGAGTATCTAAAGTTCTTCCAGGGTGCCCATAATTTGGTGAATGCATTATGGTTTCTCAATTCCCAACTGGCTAGCTCTTCCATGCGGTATATGTGATCTATTCGATCTAACCACTCTTTTATACTTGGAGGTTCTTTTTGTAGCCATTTGGGTGGTATCACTAGTTTCGCTACTTGCACTAGAAGTGTGGGGAGATCCTTCTTTGAAGGTTTCCATGAGGAGGATGGGAGCCATAAAAGCACCGATTCTGGGCTGAGTGTTAATGTTTTCCCAGTTATCTGATTTATGTGTGATTGGACATTAGTCCAAAATAGACGCAATTTCGGACATCTCCAGAAGATGTGTGCTAGTGTTCCCCCATTGTTATCACATCTCCAACAAGTGTCTATGGGTATTAGTTTTTTCTGCATGAGGGTTGTGGGTGTGTTATACCATCTAGTCATCAACTTATATGAGTTTTCCTGAATTCTAATACATTTTGAGAAGCCATGTGACCTCTGATGGATTAGTTTTACCTGGTCTGTTGATAGCGATATATTTAAGTCTGATTCCCAGTTTCTTATGTATGCCGGGGTTACTAGGTTGTTTGTTGATAAGATATAATTATATAATAGAGAGATTGCCCCTTTTGGTAAGGAGTCTTTCAGCAGCCATTTTTCCAACCAAGTACAATCGAGCAACACTGGATATATCTTACGTAAAGTTAGTTGGTTACTTCTGAGTTCCTCTCTATGTAGGAAATTGATTTAGAGGTGATTCCCAAGTTCTTTTTTAATTATATCTTCTAGTGATTTTTTGTGGAATTGTTTAAGGGTGATGTTGTCTAAACATTGCCAAATACTGGAGCTGTTCCTAACTTCTTTTGGTCTTAGTAGAATTGGTATTAGATTGCTCGGCATCATTGGTGATGGGGAGCTTAGAAATCGTTTTTCTGTCATTAGTGATGTGATAGTGTTTATCATTCCTTTTGTGACTGGGTTATCACATTTTTCTATTGTTCTAATGTTCCATAGTTGAGCTTTGTGTTTTTCTGATAGAATACTTTTTTCCATCAATGTGCTTAGATTATTGAGTGTGTTATTATGCAATTGGACCCATCTTTTGAGGTGAATAGCTCTGAAATAGTTATATATATCTGGAAGTCCGAACCCCCCGGATGACTTTTTAAGTCTCAGCCTATCATATGCTAATCTAGATTTTTTCGCCCTCCAAAGAAAGGTTGAGAATAGTAATTTGATATTATGGAAAAATGACTTGGGTACGTTAATCGGTAGGGTTTGTATCAAATATATTAGCTTAGGCATGATAAATGTATTGAGAAGATTTTTCCTTTCCATCCAGGAGACATACGGAAGAGTTAAGCCCTTTAGTGTAGTTGATATTTGGGATAGCATAGGTAAATAGTTTTCTTTATAAAGGGAGTTGTACGTATTAGTCAAGTAAATCCCTAGATATTTAATTTTGGAGGGTTTCCACTTGAACGGGTAGGCCGTTTTTAGATGCTCAATTGTTGTCTGTGGAAGGGAGATATTCAACGCTTCCGACTTTGTCAAATTTACTTTGAAGTTTGAGAGAAGACCAAACTCGTGAAATAATTCTATAATGTGTGGGAATGCTTTGGATGGATTTGTTAGGAATAATAAAAGATCGTCTGCAAAAGCTGCATTAAGATGAGTCTCTTTACCTATTTTCAGACCCTCTATGTTTGGGTTTAGTCTAATGGCTTGAAGCAAAGTCTCCATGACCAAAATAAATAAGGTTGGGGATAGGGGGCAGCCTTGTCGCGTTCCATTTGCTATTGCAAAAGGCTTGGATAAAAATCCATTAGTTCTAATGCGCGCACTAGGTCGGTGATATAATGTCATAATCGCGGATATAAATTGGGACGGAATTCCAAAGCCAGACAGGGTGGCTGTCAAAAAGGTCCAGTCCACCCTGTCAAATGCCTTTTCCGCATCCGTACCTAAGAGGACCAGGGGAATTTGTTTAGACTTAGCATAATATATAGCTTGGATTGCTCTAGCCGAATTGTGATTTCCCTCTCTACCTTGTACAAACCCTGTCTGCTCTGGGTTGATCAGTCCCGGAATATGTGGGCTTAATCTCCTCGCCAGTAATTTCGCCCAGATCTTAACATCTACGTTAAGTAGAGATATAGGCCTATAGCTTCCACACCTCTCTAAGTCTTTCCCCGGTTTGGGTAATATGGTAATATTGGCTATTAAAGCTTGTTGGGGTAGTACGCCTCCAGTTAGTAATGCATTGCACCATTCAACCATATGTGGGAGTAAGACTTTCGAGAATGTCTTGTAGTAACCTGATGGCAAGCCATCTGGGCCTGGGCTTTTACCCGCGGGAGGGATTTGATAATGTCTAACAATTCTTTATTGGTTATTGGATTTAGTAATGCCTTCTGTGCTGTGACATCTAAGGTAGGAAGAGACAATTTGTCTAAGAATTGTTGTTCGGTATTAAGTAAAACACCCCGATTGAGTTTTTTAATGTTATAAAGGTCTGAGTAAAATGCTCTGAAAGCTTCTGCTATGTCTGGTGTTTTGGTGACTTTGTTATTCTTGGAGTTAATAATACTTGAAATATGTGCGGATTCCCTCTCTTTTTTCAATAAGTGTGACATAAGCTTATTGCCCTTGTCTCCATGGGCATAGTATTTAAATTTTGAATATTGGTATTGTTTGGCTGACTTAATATTAAGATGATCTAGTACTTCATTCCTCATCCTCTCCAGTTGTTCCTGATGAGCTAACCTTTTTGATTGTTTATTTAGGGTTTCTATATCTGAAATTTTTAATAGTAAGTCATTTAATTTGGCGGTGCTTATCTTTTTAAGTCTGGCTCCGAGCTCTCTTAATTCCCCTCCTATAACACCCTTGTGTGTTTCCCAATTAATGGTATGTGAAGTGTCAGATATATTATTTTCAGTGAAGAAGGTGGTGATTCTCTTGCTGAATCTATCTACTGTTTCTGGCGAGTCTAGGAGTGTTTCATTGAGACGCCATGTATATGAGTTGTAAGATGTTTCTCTTAAAAAGAAAGATGTTGATACTGGGGCATGATCTGATAATGTCTGTGGGCCTATGCTAGCTGATTTGATCGCTTCGATATATGAAGCCGAGCAGAATATATAGTCAAGTCTTTGGTAAGCTCGATGCACTGCTGAAAAGTGAGAGTAATCTCTCGTGTTCGGGTTTAGCGTTCTCCAAGTATCCACTAAATCTTCATTGCTCAGAGCTTTGTGTGCTATACTTAGGGACTTTTGCGAGTGTGAAGATGTGCCTGTAGAACTGTCTAAGGCTGGTTGTAGAGCTAAATTTAAATTGCCTCCTATAATTCTAATGCCTTCAGCTAAATCATGAATTTTGCTTCACAGACCTCTCAGCCAAACAGACTGTCCCTTATTGGGAGCGTACAATGATACCAGCGTTATAGGGGTGGAGCCAATTTTACCTTTGACTAATACGCACCTGCCTTCAGGATCTGCCCATGTAAGAGAATGCGTGAAGGGTATTTTTTTGGAGATAAGAATACTGACTCCTCTTGCTGCCTTAACATACGTGCTATGGTAGCAGTGATTAAAGCTAAATTTAGGAAACTTTGGTGATAATCCATGTTTAAAATGGGTCTCTTGTAGGAAACATATGTCTGACCGTGACTGTTTTAGCAAGGTCAGAATCTGGGCTCTTTTTCTCGGTATATTTATACCCCTAACATTAAACGTGGTCACTTTTATAGTACTCATTAGTCTGACTCAGTTTGTAATGTTAAGCAAAATTCACCTAGTTGTTCTGTGAGTGAGATTACAATTAAAACAAAAAACCAAAACATGGTAACAGTTAGAATATTAACTCTTTGTACTTCCACTGATGTAATTTTGTAAGAGAGTACATAATGAACTAATGTTTGGAGTTTGTTCCATCTGTGTTCATATGATGACTCTTTAACCATATAACACCTCATGTTGCTTCAAGACGTGTGTATATAATGGTAAAGGTGTTTAGCTCAGCCCTTAAGGACTATGAATGTTCGTGTATTAGTGAGGTGTATGTTAGGTCTGGGGGGGGAGGTGTGTGTCCTGATCGGAATTACAGACACATATCCACCTATATGAATGGGGAGTCTACCCAAGAAGTGGGTATTTTGGAGGCTCAAATCAATTTTACTTACTTCTATTGATATGATTTAATGGGGGGGTTGGGTAGTCTATCGGTATTAACCCCTAGGCGCACCAGGACGTTATAGTACGTCCCCGGGGCTAGATGCTTAGCGCACGGGGACGTTCTATAACGTCCTGCTTCTGGCACCGGCTCACGAACGGAGCCGGTACCAGAAGCAGCGGCTGTCAGCTGTCTAGTACAGCTGACAGCCTGCGCTAACACCCGCGATCGGAGCCGGCTCCGATCGCGGGTGTTAACCCCTTACACGCCGCGGTCAAACATGACCGCGGCGTGTAAGGGTGTTTGCGCTGTGGATCGGATCCCCCGTGCCGCTTACCGGGGGATCCGATCCACTTCTGGGCAGCTCCGAGGACTGGTATGTGCCCCGGAGCTGCCCGGTCTCCATGGCAGCCAGACCCCTTCCGGGTCTGGCTGTAAACTGTCTGAGCATGCGCAAGCTTGCTCAGACAGTTTACACTGCTCTACAATAAAATAGTATTGTAGAGCAGTGTATTGAACTTAAACCAGTGATCAGAGCATCACTGGTTTAAGTTCAAGTATGTATAAGTAAAAATATGCAAAAACACTTAACACTACACATTATAATAAATAAAAAATAAATACATAAAAATATAAGCCCCTAAAATGTCACTTTCCCATAAAAACACTTAATAAAGTATAAAAAACACAAAAACACAAAAAACCCCGCATATTTGGTATTGCCGCGTCCGTAACAATCTGTATAATAAAACAGAATCGTTACTGGACCCGCACGGTACACGCTGTAGAAAAAAAAACGCAAAAACGTTCCGAAAAAATTATACCCTATCAAAAAATGCTCTAAAAAGTAATTTAAAAAATGTTATGCACTCCAAAATAAGCCCACTAAAAAGAACAACTCTTCTCGCAAAAAATAAGCCCCTAACCAGATTTGTCAGCCGAAAAATAAAAAAGTTATGCATATGAAAAGATGGTGATGCTAAAATGAACAAGATTTTCTCCAAATTGGTTTTTATTCAGTACAATTGAATAAAATACACAAAACCCCCACATATTTGGTATCCCTGCGTCCGTAACAATCTGCATAATAAAAAATAATCGTTATTAGATCCGCAAAGTGAACCCCGTAAAAAACAAAACAAAAAAAAGCTCCAGAAAAAAGATCATTTTCAATTAATACCCTATAAAAATGCTCTAAAAAGGGATTTAAAAAATGTTATGCACTCTAAAATAAGACCACTAAAAAGAACAATCCTTCTCGCAAAAAATAAGCCCTTAAACAGATTTGTGAGGCAAAAAATAAAAAAGTTATGCATATGAAAGACGGTGATGCTAAAATTAACAACATTTTTGCCAAATTACTTTTTATGCAGTAGAAATGGGAAAAAAATAAAAAATCTATATAAATGAGGTCTTTTTGTAATCGTGGCGACCCATAGAATAAAAATAATATACTATTTTTATGGTATGGTAAACGGGCAAAAAAAAAAACCCCATAAAAATCTTCCTGAAAAGTGATGATTTTCATTTCCTCCACCAACAAAGAGTTAATAAAATCTCACCAATTAGCCTATAGATTCCCCCAAATTACGTACCAGAAAAGTGCATCTCATGTGGCAAAAGAAATAAGCCCCTATAGGTCCACATTAAAAAAAAAGAAAAAAATTATAGCCTGTACAATGTGACATAGAAAATCTGATCTGGATGGCGCCTCCTTCCCTTCTATGCCCGGCCGTGCGCCCATACAGCAGGTTACCACCACATATAGAGTATCGGTGTACTCGGGAGGAATTGGGTATCAAACTATGTGGAGCCTTTTTTCATTTAATCCATTGTAAATGTTTAATTTTCCACCCAAAATGGGTGTATTGTGAAAAAATATTACAATTTGCAGACTGCACCTCCATTTTGTTTTAACCCCTATAAAACACGTAAAGCGTTAACAAACTTCTTAAAAGTGGTTTTTCATACGTTGAGGTGTGTAGTTTCCACAATGGGGTAATTTATGAGTCTCACTATTATTTAGGCCTCTCAGTGTCAATTAGAAGTTGAGCAGGTCCATCTAAATGCGGGTTTTGGTGATTTTACAAAAAATGTGAAAAATGATACCTAAATTCTGAGCCTCATAACATTCTAGTAAAATATGTGGAATCTTAAAAAACCATGCCAACATAAAGCAGACATTTGGGAAATGTAAGTTATGAATTTATTTGGGAGCTATGACTATCTGCATCAAAAGTAGAGAATTTAGAACGTTGAAAATAAAGAATTTTTCCAAATTTTTTCCAAATTTTGTTTTTTTTCATAACTAAACACAAAAGATATCATCCAAATTTTTAAACTAATTTGAAGTACAATGTGTCACGAGAAAACAATCTAAAAATCCCCTGGATATCTCATAGCGTTCCAAAGCTATAACCACTTATAGTGACACAGGTCAGATTTGAAGAATGGGGCCGCGTCCTTAAGGCCAAAATAGGCTGTGTCCCCTAGGGGTTAATTTGTGTAGGAGTTAAAAGCTTCCTTGATGTGAAGTGGCATGCTTTCTGTTAAAATATGAATATGTGATGTTTCTGAAATACTCATAGGATATTGTTACACATCAAAAATCAGTAACATTGCTTTTCTTATTAATGAAAGAGAAAGTCTCGCATGGTTGCAAGGGGATCAGCTCACTTGCCCTTCCTGGACCTGGGAGACTTGTTCTTCGTGACCGTTGACCATGCTTCAATCACTGGCAAGTTAGGGAAGTCCAGATGCAGTTCAGTTACTGGCATCCAGGATGAAATTTCCAATGGTTGTATATCCAGAATGTCCCAGACATTCTGCAGATCCGCTGGAACTTTCACTGTGCATCTTCTTCCTTGCTTGATGAAGCTCAGACCAAATGGAAATAACCATCTAAACATTATTCTTTGGTTCTTCAGATAATCTGTTAAATGTTTCAGCAGCCTCCTCTTGTATAGTGTGGATGGGGCTAAATCCTGGAAGAGAGCTATGCTGGTATCATTGTATTCAATCTCCTTAGCTTCTCTCGCTGCTTTTAGTATTTCTGCCGTGTCTCTATAACTAAGAAGACCGCAAATGACGTCCCTGGGAGGCTCATCTGACTTCGGTGGAGGCTGTAGGGATCTATGGATCCTCTCAATAGTAATGCGTTGGGCCTTTTCTTCAGTTAGCAGTTTTGTGAAGATCATTAACGCTGTTTCTGACAGCTTTTCATGGGGTATAGTCTCTGGCAAGCCTTTAAATCTAATATTCTTGCGCCTGCTTCTGTTCTCCTGATCCTCGATTTGCATCAGGGCCATATTTAAGCCATCTGCTTGTGTCGATATGCCATGCGCTAGCGCCGTACTATGTTCCACAATGGCGGCTTGGTTGTTCTCCAAGGCCTCCACTCTTCTCCCCACTGCTTTTATTTCCTCTCGTATTCCCGCCAGTTCTTTTATTACCGGAGCTAAGGCTTTCTCTAGTACCTTTTGTAGTATCGGCTTGGATAGAGGAGCTGTGTCCTGCGAGGCCGCGACAGATTCTGCATCAGCTCGACTGTCTGCGTCTGAATCTTCCTGGCAGTCAGATTACGGAGGTGGTTCGGGCGCCATTTTGCGTAGCCGCGCTGGCGGTGTTAACATCTTCTTTCTCAGGTATTTGTCCAGGTCTCCCTGGTTTTTCTTGTTTCTAGGGGTTCCCATGTGGTCTCGCCCCTTTTCTTTTTCATTTTCCCCCATTTTGCGAGGACGCGAGCCGCGAAATATCCGTGGATCTCTGTCTGTAAGCGGGAGCTCAGCGCTCAGACGTCCGCCATGCATCACGGTCAGGCTCCGCCCCCTCCTTCCAATTTCCATGGTGTCCCTAACATACGAAGGAAGGGACAGTACAAAGGGTCTTAGTAGGTTGTCCAAATAGCAGCTTGCTACTCCTTTAAGTCAAGCCAATGAGCAAGCTCACCTACGCCACCCACGTTATTATAGTGGCCATTTATGCTGCCCCAATAAACAGGGACATTGCATTATGGATATATTTCCTGTGACCTTTTCTAGCAGGGTATATATATACATATATAAACAATGGGTAATAGCCTAGCGGTCATTACGACCGCCCCAAACTCCTCTGTGGCCAAACAAGAACTAGGAGCCCCGATAAACCTTGGAGCCTGCACTCTGCTACAATACTGGGAGGATATCTGATAACCAAGTGAACGCACTCTGCGATGGGCATCTGGACATAAAAATACCACATACCCTACATGATGTCAGAGACTTAAATACCTGAGCATCACTCACTCCCAAGTACCACCTCTGTTTATAATGTATGCCAGTACTTAGAACGGCACTACGTACCCTGTTCCTCGTCCAGGAAGCTTTCCCTCATAAGCATGAGTAGGAGGCAGGACGAGGTGGCAGTAAGGAACCTCCCTGATACGTTCTGATTGGTCAATAACCTGACAGAGAGGGACCACGCCCCTTGCAAATATGAGCCGGCTGATTGGTTAGAAAAGGAGGCTCGCCAGCGGTGACGAGCGACGGAGCAGCATATAAGCAGGACCGCAACAGCACGCCGCGGCCATAACAATGCCGGTGTGCACCAGCACAGACTTATGTGACACATACCCCTAATAGTAATGCCGCAATGAATGACCCCTGATGAGTTTAGGCGGACGAAACGCGTTGGGTCTTGGGGTGTATACGTTTTAGCAGTAGTAGCTGCATTGTTTCAGCCTGAATTCTGTATCAAGCGAGTAGAGTTCATAGGAGACATAAAAGTGAACTCCCGCTAGCAGTTCAGTTAAGCTGGAGCTGGTAGATATGTTCTGCAACTAGCGTTAGAGGCGGTACTGCTGCTGGCAGACACATATACAGCTCTTTATCTACTAACCTCATAGTGTCAGTAACAGAGTGCCAACAACACTGGCGATCTGACTGTCACTGACTTGGCAGCTTTACAGCATATAAGCTGCTAGTCATCTGCTACAACCTTAGGCAGCATTTAGGCAGAAATCAGGCTGGTTATTGGGATAGGTGTAGGCACAGGCACTACTATATGTTCCATTGACACAGGCACAGTGACAGGTTCCTTTGGAGAACAGGAACGACAGTGCAACAGTGTTCATCTAGTATGCCATCCCATTAGTTAGTACCACGCACACTACATACTGCTCCACAGTATTGAGGTGGCGTAATAAACTCAAATAGCCACACCAATACAGTGTTTTATTGTAATCTCAGGACACACTAGTTACTGGGAAGTTTCCCAAGTATAACTACAGAGGGGGGTTTATACCGCATTGTTTGCGTGCATGAAACTATGAAAGCACCCACCCTATATGTCCAAATAGAGATTCATACTCGTTTCATGTTTGTTTGTCTGTATTTTGGAGTCCTATTTTATTAGTCCTTAATAAAAGTTATATTTTAATCCTTTATCATTAATATCTCCACTTTCAGTGATCTAGATACCCCAGTGGAGTTATTCCATATAATTACACCGCACGTAACCTCAGTGATATAATCCACACTATATCATTGTGCCACTCTGTGGCCTACCATGTTGCCGCCACTTCCACACCTCTGACCTCATGTTGCTGCTGCTGGTGCCACCTTTGGAGTTTTTTTTTTGTCAAATGCCTGATTTTTTCAGGAAAACTGTAATGTATAATGAATGTGGCATCTCCAATCTGCTGCTACTGATGCCACCTCTACACTATATCATTGTGCCATTCTGTGGCATACCATGTTGCCACCACCTCCACACCTCTGACCTCATGCTGCTGCTGCTACCTTTGGAGCTCTTTTTTGTCAAAGGCCTGATTTTTTCAGGAAAACTGTAATGTATAATGGATATGGCGTCTCCAATCTGCTGCTACTGATGCCTCCTCCACATTATAGCATTGTGCCACCCTGTGGCTTTCCCTGTTGCTGCCACCATGTTGCTGACACCTGTGGGCTCCTGCTGCTGCCGCCACCTCCACACTCTTATCATTGTGCCACTTTGTGGCCTCCTTTTGCTGCTGCTGATGCTGCTGCTGCCGCCACCTCCACACTCTGTCATTGGACCACTCTGTGGCTTTCCATGTCGCTGCCACCTGTGGCCTCCTGTTGCCGCTGCTGATGCTGCTGCCGCCACCTCCACACTCTGTCACTGGACCACTCTGTGGCTTTCCATGTTGCTGCCACCATGTTGCTGCCACCTGTGGTCTCCTGTTGCTGCTGCTGATGCTGCTCCCGCCACCTCCACGCTGTTATCATTGTGCCACTACGTGGTCTACCATGTTTCTACCACCTCCATAGTTTGTCATTGTGCCACTCTGCAGCCTACTCATGCTGCTGCCAACTGACCGATGTCTCCCTGGAACACCTTGTGATTTCCATAATGCTGTTTTCACCCTCCACCACTCTATGACGTTGCCAGTGTTTGGTTCCCCTTCATTTCATCTTCCAAAAGGATGAAAAGCTTCAGGATTGATAGCCAAATGCAGGAGTGGATACAGAACACACAGGACATGCATGTATCCCATTTGCTGCTCATCTCTGGATCATATTCTGGATCAACTCCTGTTTGTTTTTGGCTTTAGCAATAATGATGGATTATTGACCAATTGAAAGAGGACACTGACGAGTGAAAAGAAGAACACCCTCTCCACTCTTCAGGAGGGTTTCTACACGTATACGTGTTTAACAGAACAGGTTCTGTTGTAATCTATGGAATCATCTGATGTCCGTGTAAAAAGAGTGCACTCTTTGATGTTATAGTGGGATTTTGGCTCGGTCTGTTCGAGCTGGCACAGACGTAACTTTGTCAGGCTGTGTTCCTGCTTTGCTTACTTGGTGAAGATGGCCTCTGTAAGTGCACATGGATGTGAAGAGTAAATCGATTCTAAGAGTGGCGGCTGTCTTATGGAAGTCATACTAAAACACAGCATTGTTTGAAGACCAAACCATGCTCCCTATGCATATTTAAGCATGGCACAATGTTCTACAATAACCTACAGGCTCTCTGCAGCCAGGAAATACCTGTGTTTTAACGCAATTCGTCATAATTCGATTTTTTTTTACGAAAAATTTGGCAAATCGGGACGAACCGAATTTTAACAAATTCGCCCATTTCTACTGAGGATGGAATGCGGAGGAGAATTCCAACTTGACCTGCAGGTGGTTGCAGAGGGAACGCCAGAATCTGTAAACAAACTGGGCACCACAGTCTGAGACAATGTGCAGAGGGAGGCCATGTAGCCGGAAGATGTGGAGGATGAACATACTGCCCATACGAGGAGCGTACGGCAGACCTGGCCGCGGAACAAAATGAGACATTTTTGAGAACCAGTCAGTTACCACCCAGATGACAGAATTCCCAGAGGAAGATGGCAAATCCGTAATAAAATCCATGGCTATATGAGTCCATGGACACCTGGTTATCGGAAACGGCAGCAGCAGACCTGCTGGCTTGAGACGTGGTGACTTGTTACGGGCACAGGAAGTGCAGGAGCTCACAAAATCTCGAACGTCCTTGACCAGATCTGGCCGCCAGTAGTATTGAGATACGAGAGCGGTAGACCTCTGCTCCCCAGGGTGCCAAGCCACATGAAAGCAATGTCCCAAAGTCAGAATCCTCTTCCAAGGGGAGGTCGAACATAAGGAGGAAGCAGCCGCAGATCCACAGGAACCACCACAACCAGTTGTTCTGGAGGAACAATAAGATAAGGAGCCGATTCTTCCCCAATGACATCAGAGGCACGAGAGCGAGCATCGGCCTTAACATTCTTCTCTGCTGGACGCAAGTGTATCATAAGATTAAAATGGCAGAAGAAGAGGGACCAACGAGCCTATCGAGGATTGAGATGGGTGGTCTGGAGGTATAGGAGGTTATTGTGACCCGTGAAGATACATACCAGATGAAGAGATCCTTCCAGCAGATAATGCCACTATTTTATGGTAAGTTTTATGGCCAGAAGCTCCCAATCACCTATGGAGTAGTTTATCTCCACAGCAGAAAAAGTCTTTGAGAAGAAAGCAAAGGTGAGCATTTGGTCATTGGGCCCTTTCTGGTTGAGGACGGCACCAGCTCCTACAGAGGAAGCATCAACCTCATGCTGGAACGGTCTCTCCGTATCAGGCCGCATGAGAACAGGAGCAGAGGCAAAGGCAGACTTCAATTTAGGAAATGCTTCTTCAGCCACCGGTGGCCAGAGCTAGGGTCAGCATTTTTCTTTGTTAACACCACAATAGGTGACACGAGGGAGGAGAAGTGTGGAATGAACTGTCGGTAGTAGTTCGGTAGTAGTTCGCAAACACTCGGAACTGGCAAGGCCAGTTGTCAGACATGATATACCCAAGGAACAGAAGACTCTTCTGGTGGAACTGGCACGTCTCGAGTTTTGCTTATAAGCGATTGGCCCTTAGATGCCTTAGAACTTGTTGTACGTGGGTCTTATGGGATTCCAGTTCTGTAGAGAACACCAGGATATCATCCAAATAGACAACGACTCAGGTATATAACAAGTCTATGAAAATGTCTCTGACAAATTCTTGAAAGACAGCAGGCGCATTACAGAGTCCAATAGCATGAATAGACACTCAAGTGTTGAAGACAGTCTTCCATTCATCCCCTTCACGGGTGCGGATGAGAATATATGCCCTCCAAAGGTCCAACTTTGTGAAAACCTTAGTTCCACAGAGGCGGTCAAAGAGTGATCAAGGGTAGTCAGTAGCGGTTCTTCATGGTAACTTTATTAAGCCCACGATAGTCTATGCAGGGGGGAAGAGAACAATCTCTCTTGGCCACAAAAAAGAATCCAGCACCGGCAGGAGACGAAGACCTGTGGATGATCCCTGTCTGCAGATTCTCTTTAATATAGGCTGGCACAGCCGCGGTCTCGGGTATGGACAGTGGGTATACCAAACCTCGTGGCAGAGACTTGTAGGAACTCTATAGGGCAGTCATAAGGATGGTGTGGAGTCTCTGCTTGCTTCTCAGAGAAGAAGTCAGCAAAATCTGTATAAACAGCAGGAAGACCCACCAGAGGCTTGATTCGATTGGGACCGAATCAAATTTTACGAAAAATTTGGCAAATCGGGACGAACCGGATTTTAACAAATTCGCCCATTTCTACTGAGGATGGAATGCGGAGGAGAATTCCAACTTGACCTGCAGTTGGTTGCAGAGGGAACGCCAGAATCTGTAAACAAACTGGGCACCACGGTCCGAGACAATGTGCAGAGGGAGGCCATGTAGCCGGAAGATGTGGAGGATGAACATACTGCCCATACGAGGAGCGTACGGCAGACCTGGCCGCGGAACAAAATGAGACATTTTTGAGAACCAGTCAGTTACCACCCAGATGACAGAATTCCCAGAGGAAGATGGCAAATCCGTAATAAAATCCATGGCTATATGAGTCCATGGACACCTGGGTATCGGAAACGGCAGCAGCAGACCTGCTGGCTTGAGACGTGGTGACTTGTTACTGGCACAGGAAGTGCAGGAGCTCACAAAATCTCGAACGTCCTTGACCAGATCTGGCCGCCAGTAGTATTGAGATACGAGAGCGGTAGACCTCTGCTCCCCAGGGTGCCAAGCCACATGAAAGCAATGTCCCAAAGTCAGAATCCTCTTCCAAGGGGAGGTCGAACATAAGGAGGAAGCAGCCGCAGATCCACAGGAACCACCACAACCAGTTGTTCTGGAGGAACAATAAGATAAGGAGCCGATTCTTCCCCAATGACATCAGAGGCACGAGAGCGAGCATCGGCCTTAACATTCTTCTCTGCTGGACGCAAGTGTATCATAAGATTAAAATGGAAGAAGAAGAGGGACCAATGAGCCTATCGAGGATTGAGATGGGTGGTCTGGAGGTATAGGAGGTTATTGTGATCCGTGAAGATACATACCAGATGAAGAGGTCCTTCCAGCAGATAATGCCACTATTTTATGGTAAGTTTTATGGCCAGAAGCTCCCAATCACCTATGGAGTAGTTTATCTCCACAGCAGAAAAAGTCTTTGAGAAGAAAGCAAAGGTGAGCATTTGGTCATTGGGCCCTTTCTGGTTGAGGACGGCACCAGCTCCTACAGAGGAAGCATCAACCTCATGCTGGAACGGTCTCTCCGTATCAGGCCGCGTGAGAACAGGAGCAGAGGCAAAGGCAGACTTCAATTTAGGAAATGCTTCTTCAGCCACCGGTGGCCAGAGCTAGGGTCAGCATTTTTCTTTGTTAACACCACAATAGGTGACACGAGGGAGGAGAAGTGTGGAATGAACTGTCGGTAGTAGTTCGGTAGTAGTTCGCAAACACTCGGAACTGGCAAGGCCAGTTGTCAGACATGATATACCCAAGGAACAGAAGACTCTTTTGGTGGAACTGGCACGTCTCGAGTTTTGCTTATAAGCGATTGGCCCTTAGATGCCTGAGAACTTGTTGTATGTGGGTCTTATGGGCTTCCAGTTCAGTAGAGAACACCAGGATATCATCCAAATAGACAACGACTCAGGTATATAACAAGAGGCGGTCAAAGAGTGATCAAGGGTAGTCAGTAGCGGTTCTTCATGGTAACTTTATTAAGCCCACGATAGTCTATGCAGGGGGGAAGAGAACAATTTCTCTTGGCCACAAAAAAGAATCCAGCACCGGCAGGAGACGAAGACCTGTGGATGATCCCTGTCTGCAGATTCTCTTTAATATAGGCTGACACAGCCGCGGTCTCGGGTATGGACAGTGGGTACACCAAACCTCGTGGCAGAGACTTGTAGGAACTCTATAGGGCAGTCATAAGGATGGTGTGGAGTCTCTGCTTGCTTCTCAGAGAAGATGTCAGCAAAATCTGTATAAACAGCAGGAAGACCCACCAGCGGCTTGGAGGATACCGAAGCAGACATGGTGGACACGGGGCAAAAATCCCGAGAGACAGCAAGAATGGCATACTATACCCCAGCAAAGAATCTCCCCAGTTTGCCAGTGAAGCACTGGAGCATGTTGCTGTTACCACGGGAGACCCAGCAGAATGGCAGACGTACATTGGCGGAGCACATAAAACGTCAGTCTTTCCGTGTGCACAGCCCCAATTTGCAGAGACAGAAGCTTTGTGTGGTACTTTACTAGATCAATAGCACCTGCCCACTGATGGAGGAGTGGAGCAGTGGTTTCTCTAGGTGGACCACAGGGACTGGGAGACCAATGCAGCATCCACGAAATTTCCCGATGAACGAGAATCAAAGAAGGCTGTGGCCTGAAACTGAGTACCTGTTCAGGATCTGAGTAAACAGGCAAGTTCAGTCAAAGTGAAGCCTTGCTCTCAGCTCCTAGGGACGCTCCTCTCAAGAACACTTGAGGACGGATTAGACAAGACTCTAGAAAGTGTTCCTGATTGGCATAATAGAGGAAAATACTCTTTTGTCTTCGGCGAGAGCACTCTTGTGGTGTGAGATGAGCTAAATCCACCTGCATGGGTTCCTCAGAATCAGGCCCCTAGAGAGGCAGAGGCGGACTTTGAAAGACCGGAGCCAAGCGAGGCAGACGGCGGACCTTGGGTTGCACTTGTTCAAGACGCTGCTCCTCAAAGCGCTCAGTAAACCGTGTGTCGATCTGAGTGGCCAGAGAGATGAGATTACTCTCATGCAGACAGTGAGTCTAATTTGTCCTAAAAGCCCCTTTTTAAGGGCTGCGACCAAGGCGACTTCATTCCAGGCTAGCTCAGAAGCCAGGGTACAGAACTGAACTGTTAAGGTAAACCTAGCTGATAGATCAAATCCTGTCATTTCTACTTGTCTTATTTCCCTAAAATATATTGTAATAGAAACAATGAACTCAAGATGGCGCCGGCATCGTGGACCATAACCAAAACAATCAAGGCTAAAGAATTCCAGAAATGCATTATCCTGATGTGAATGTGCAACAGCAGGAAAGCTCTCCAATAAAAACGATGTCTAATAATGTTATGCTTTCTATGCTCCTCCCTGTCTAGCTCTTCTTCCTATTTTTCTATATAGACTGGGAGAACAAATAAAGTTTACACAGTGCTGATTTGTCCTGGGCAATGTTAGCATGAGTGAGACGTGAATCAGCAGTCATCTGCATGTTTCTAATCAATTTTATTAGAAACACGCAGCCAACGCACACTAAAAGAGGAAATCTTTCCCGTATACCTGGTGCAGATTCCCACAAGGGGGGAAAGGGGTAAAACTCCCCAGTACAGCCAGTACTCCACAGCCCTACAGGGAGTAGACTGGCAGACTAGCCCCTTACTTGATGTTCTCCTTTTACAGTATGTGGATGACCTACTGTTTCTGTGCCCCCATCTATTGACCTTATGTGCTTTCTGTTCCAGAAACTTCAGTATTGCCAGGAGAAGGTGGTCTTCCTAGGTCACTGCTTCGCAGCTACAGGCAGACACCTGACATAAGAAAGCAAGCTGGCAGTCCAGAATATGCCCCTGCCCTGAGGCCCTAAGCCTCTTCACATGTTTCTAGGACTGGCCAGCTACTGTATTTGCTCTTATTCAGGAGGCAATTGATGCATTCCACAGCCTTAAAGGAAACCTACCATTTCAAATGGTAGCTTTAAGCTGTAAACACCGAGCACCAACTCAGGGTGAGCTGGTGCCGGTGCTTAGTTTCGTTAGTGTTAAAACCGCGGTATCGCGGTTTTAACACTTTTTAAACTTTATAGCATAAACTGCTTCGGCGCTGCGTGCGCACGATCGTGCGCGCGCCTACATAGGAAATGCCGCAGGCGTTGCGCGCGCACGGTCGCGCGCAGCGCCGAAGCGGCTTCTGCTATAAAGTTTAAAAAGTGTTAAAACCGCGATACCACGGTTTTAACACTAACGAAACTAAGCACCGGCACCAGCTCACCCTGAGCTGGTGCTCGGTGTTTACAGCTTAAACCTACCATTTGAAATGGTAGGTTTCCTTTAAGCTGGCAAATCCTGTCTGCCCATCCCTAGGCACACCCCACTGAACCAGACCTTTTATTTTAGTATCTGGTCCACACCACAAGTGTCCTAGCCCAGGAATGTGATGGCCTCCCCAGTGGCCCACTATTAGTCCCGGTTAGACTCAGTCATGAGGGGAGCCCCTCATGTGTCAGTAGCTGCAGTTAGCAATCTGCTCAGCAAGGCCAGTGAGTTGATCCTAGATTCTAGATCACTCAGTTACTGTGTAAACCCCACATGACTTGCACAGTGTCCTCACCCAAGTACAGCCCAAGCATCTGAGCAAAGGCCAGACAGCTCAGACTGTAGTGTGCACTCCTGATGCCCTAGGACACACTGAAAAAATGCACAGCTCTGAATCCTGCCATTCTGTCACCAGTCTTACATTATTCAGAGGGGGGCGGAGGGTGTTTAACAAAGAGAAGAGTGTTTAACCCAGATGTTGAGTTTTTTCTCATAGATGGCTCCATTTCTGCAGGAGAAGACAGATGGTTCTGCACTAGATATACAGTGGTCAGTGGAGCACATGAGGTAGAACAAGCAGAACCGCTCCCTCCACACAGTTCAGCGCAGGAGGTGCAGTGATGGCACTCACGGAAGTGCTACAGCTGGTGAAAGGTAAAAGGGCAGTCCTGTGGTCTAAACATGACTATGAACACATTTGGAAGGATAGAGATTTCCTCACCTCTGCAGGGAACCCCTTTAAGTATGGCACACTGATTAAAGAGCTCATGGATTCTCTCTTACTTCCACAAGAGGACTTCAAGTCGGCTGACATCTTTGCCTTGATCCATCCCTATGGTACATCTGAGTTTGATATCAGCTTTGTTCGGCCGGAGGGGCTTGAGCTCTTCTGGTCCAACTTTGAGCTCAGATACAACGAGCCCGAGTGGCGGGACTTTGCTGTGCAAGCAGTGTCCAGCCAGAGCGAACTCAAGAAAGTGACCGTTCCTACCCGTAACGAATCACTATCTTGCTTTGACATCATGACCTGGATGAATCGTTATGGAGAGGTACTGGGAGTACCTGAAAAAAATTGAGATGAGTATGATATCTGGTCAGGGGCCTGGACCTTCATGGTGAAGTTGAGGCGTTCAGGTAACTCAGTCACCCACATCCCTTCATCAGCCTTCCTGGGGAGGGATCGGATCCTGATCTTCTACCGGGGCAGCCTATGCTGTGTTACAGGTGCGGTGACCCCACACATTTCAGCGCACACTGAAGGGGGTGTCGGCCATCTCGCTGCATCCTGTACAGGGTAGATTAGGGAGTCTCGGGAGTCTCTAAGAGAGAGTGGGGGGGGAGTCTCGGGCTGCTGGGACAACCTCTGGCGCTATCTTTGAGACCACACCTGTCGCTGAGACCCCGGGGGATGATGTATTGGATGAGGAGGTCAGCAGCATCGAGAGAGAGGAACGTGCCTAGTCCTCAGACCCCTCCCATTATGAGAGTATGGATGAGGATAATAGGGCGTGGCTAGAGGAAAAGCGTAAACGTGGCGCCAAAAAGATGAAAAAAGGTAAAAAGAAGGGAGTTGTGAGATCTTCTCCCACCCTGACTAAGGTACCCAAGGAAGCTGCAACCAACTCCCCACTGGTTGAACCTTCAAATTGATTCCTGGCCCTGGATGGAGCCTCTCCTGCCAATGGAGGGGCTGAGGGTGAAGGGCCAGAGGTGGCGGAGCCTACAGGGGGTGCCAAGTCTCCCCCTGGGGAGTCAGGGTCCTCAAAAGGGGAGGCTGGCCCAGAGTCTGGAGACGAGGATGATGGGGCATGTCCTGGATCTGTCCCTGAAGCATCAGAGATGAGGGAGATGGACACCACAATAGGTCTAAAAAGGGGGTGTTCATTTCCCGAGGGTGGTGGTAAGATGGGTAAAAAGAAAGCCGTCTAACTCAATCACTCATGATGGTGGCACCCACTCCGTTGACGCTGGCGTCGGTGTTTAAAGCTAAGAGGGAATGGAGACACGGGCCTTCCTATTAGTCTCTTGCGGCTGAGCCGTATAGCGGAGTGGCGGTCCTTTTTACCACACCGGAAGAATGCTGACGAGTTATTGAGTTAGAAATGGAAAGATGCCTGATCCTGAATGTCCGCATGAAGGGACAAGAACTTCGCCTAATTAACATCTATGGTCTCCAGTCCAAGTTGGACAGGAAGTATCTCTTTATGAGGATCAAGCCCTACCTTTTTACAAGTCGGCAGGTGGTCTTTGGAGGGGACTTCAATGCTGTCACGAGGTCCCAAAATAGGGGAGGTTCCAGAGACAAGCTGACTTATGATAGCGTCACTCTTAATAGCATAGCTAGTGAGGCTCGTCTGGTGGATGTCCACATCCGGCACACCCCAGGCCACGCGGGGTTCACCTATTATAGGGTAGCTGCAGGTCTAGAATAGACAGGTTTTATTTAAAGGAGGAAGCCATTTCTTCACCAGTTTCTGTTGTTGAGGTGTAGTTCTCCGACCACTTTCTAATTTTGTTTTCTCTGAATGTTACAGAGACCCCAGAAGGGAAGAGGCTACTGGAAGCTCAATTTGTCTCTCCTGGAAGAAGCGGAGATCAGAAAATCCTTTGAGGACTTTCTTCAGAGCCAGGTACCATTGCTGGGCCATTGTAGCAGTAAGTCAGAGTGGTGGGAGATGTTCAAGAAAAGGGTGGCGAGATTCTTCCGCCAGCTCTCGAGCCTCAGGAGCCTGGACAGGTACCGTCTGTATCAGGGCCTGAGGAGGAAACTCGAGAATCTCGTCTCAACTGGAGGTAGTCGTGAGGACATCTCCAGAGTGAAATCCTTGCTGAAGAGTTGTCAGTACGATAGACACGCATCTTTGGTTTTTGAGAGGGATTATGGTAAAGTTGTCACAGGACTGGTTGACAGTACGGGATCCCTGAAAAGGTCCAGATCAGGGATTACGGAGGTTGTCAGATCCTTTTACTCACACCTCTTAGGCAGGAGGGATCTAGATCAGGATGTGATGTCGGCTTTCCTGGCTGAAACTGTTCCTGAGCCAGGAGTAGACCCCTCTCTTGATGTTTTGACAGAGATGATCAGGGAAGAGGAAGTCAGCCTGGCGATTAAAGGGCTCGCCCTCAAGAAATCGCTAGGTCCGGATGGCTTAACATCTGAGTTCTATAAGACCTTTAAGGGTACTTGTCTCAGTTCGGCGCACATAGATAGGTGACATACACAAGATGAATCCAAAAAAAGGGGGTATTTTATTTCGTATCTCTGGAACACAACGCGTTTCGGAGTCTACAATGACTCCTTTATCAAGTGGATAGATACTGCAGCGCGGGTGAAGGACCAATTCCCCGAAGGGTCTAAATATCGATTTTGAGTTGAAGAGCTTCTTAAATTAGGTTGCATCTTTATGAATCAGTGCCTTTCCTTAATAAAAAAAATTTAAAAAAAGTTTTTTTCCCCTTTTAGGCTGTTATATAATTTAGCCTCCCGCTACCCAGAGAAGGACTTACCTTTTCTCCAGTACTCTGATACACACTGAAGACTGACAGTTCCATCTGTGTGTGGGGGGATCGTGGCGATCTGTGTGTATGGGTGCTAATGAGAGATCAGATTTCTGTCTGTGGGAGACTTCCCTCTACGGGTTGGGAAGTGTAGGTACAAGTGGGTGTGTACCTGATCTGAGAACTGATTGATTCCTGTTCATCTTAGTCAGAAGTTGTATGGAAATGGAAGGTGAGTTGGTTTGTGTTTATCTTGTTAGAAGATTTGAGACTGTAAGGATCACATAGGATTACCACACGTTTTTATTGTTTTAGGTCTTATTGTTTTTTAGAAGATAGCGAAGTGTGTTTTTGTATAGATATAGGTTGTGCAGGTGCTTCGTGTACCCAGCCACACAGGATATACTTATAAAAGTTATTTGTAAATTGAATTTTGATGTAAAATGACATTTTTATTTACATAGGCTGTTGAGAGAACTATTTGAAAAGATTTTTTTTTGTGTTTCCAACTATTCATGGGAATATGGTATATAGGGTTAACTTTTCTCTCAGACACACCTGGGAATATAAATTGCCGGAGACTACGGTCAGAGATCAGGCCCCAGATGAAGCTGAAAGGGCAACACCAAGGTCAGGCATGAGGGCCTCTGGCGGTTTGTAACCATTGTGATATAAACATTGCGCTTTTAATATTGTTTGTGAGTATGCTGGAATAAAATTGTTTTTATGCTTATCCTTGGTGCTCTGCACCATCTGTCCACATTTTTCCTGATACAGGACCGGTGCTGTGATCGTGTGCACAAGAGTGTCTTGTGGTCTCCCACAAGATCCAGTGTAGAGAAGTGAACATCGTGACAGGAGGAATTACTGAGGAAATTTCTTCAATCTCCGATCTATAAGGAACTGGGTGAGACCGTTCTGTGGAACTCTCAATTTTAACATTTTATTGTGGAGTTAGAGCACTAACATTGTTTTTTTATATTTATTTGTATTATGTTTTCTTTGTTATGTTTTAAATACTGTATATATTGTATATAGTTGGGTTTGGGATCTAGTGTTAGTTTGGGAGGGGGGTGATGGTGGTGGGATTTACCAACTGACCTTGGGCACTGGTCTGGACTATATAACGCAAATTTTGGACGTTAGACCAGTGTCTGGGGGGGAAGGGGAGGGTGCGGTCGAGGGATTTAGCTTAGTGTATTGTTATGTGTATTATGTATTTATATAATAAAAAAAAAAAACGGGTGTGGGATGTGATCTGTGTGGGGTGGGTTTCTGTATATTCATGGTCATTTATTTGTTGGTGTGGATTGTCGTTGTTTATTGGTTTGGTTTAGGATGTGATAATCGGTTGGGTGGGGGTTGTGATATTTAGTGTTTATTCATTTTGGTGTATTGTAAGTTATTGTTTTTGCTAGGTGTAAATGTGGCTGGTCCAGCAGGTAAGTTACTGTATATATTTTGTATACATTGTATATTATGTTTGGTTTGTGTTATGTTTTTTACGTATATATAAAAAGCAGATAAAGGCCGCAAAAATAGAGACTGAGAGAAATATTGCCAGGGAGAGCAAAAATAATCCCAAATTATTTTTCAAGTATATAAATGATAAGAAACTAAAAACAGAGAGTGTGGGTCCCCTTAGAAATAACATGGGGGTCATGGTGGAAGGAGATGAGGAAAGGGCCAATCTACTGAATGTCGCCTTCTCAACTGTCTTTACCCAGAAAAATCCCCTGGTGGAAGACACAATGAGGAATAATGTTAATTCTTTTTATAATGTCAACAGTTTAACCCAGGAAGAGGTACAGCGCCGCCTCGCAACCACTAAGATAGATAAATCACCTGGGCCAGATGGCATACACCCCCGGGTTCTGCATGAATTATGCGCGGTGATAGACAAACCGTTATTTTTAATATTTGAAGATTCACTGAGGACTGGTTATGTTCCACAGGAATGGCGCATAGCAAATGTGGTACCAATATACAAAAGAGGATCAAATAGCGATCCTGGAAACTACAGACCCGTGAGTCTAACTTCTGTGGTGGGGAAAATATTTGAGGAGTTTGTTAGAGACGCTATCCTGGAGTATCTCACTGTGCACAACCTTATAACCCAGCGTCAGCATGGGTTTATGAGAGATCGGTCCTGTCAGACTAATCTGATTGGTTTCTACGAGGAGGTAAGTTCAAGACTGGATCTGGGGGACGCTGTGGATCTTGTATATCTGGACTTTTCAAAGGCATTTGACATCGTGCCACATAAAAGGTTGGTATATAAAATGAGACTGCTGGGAATAGGAGAAAATCTGTGTATTTGGGTAAGTAATTGGCTTAGTGATAGAAAACAGAGGGTCGTCATTAATGGCACATTCTCAGATTGGGTTGAGGTTACTAGTAGAGTGCCACAGGGGTCAGTATTGGGGCCACTTCTTTTTAATATTTTTATTAATGACCTTGTAGTGGGTTTACACAGTCAAGTTTCAATATTTGCAGATGATACTAAGCTGTGTAAAGTACTAAATACTGAGGTCGATAGTTTAGCATTACAGAGGGATTTGTGGAAGCTTGAGGGATGGGCAGAGAAATGGTTACTGAGGTTTAATGTAGATAAATGTAAAGTTATGCAGTTGGGCCATGGAAACAAAAAGTATAATTATGTTCTAAACGGTCAATTACTTAGTAAAACTGAAGCTGAAAAGGACTTGGGGGTATTGGTGGATGGTAAACTTAATTTTAGTGACCAGAGCCAGGCGGCTGCTGCTAAAGCAAATAAAATAATGGGATGTATAAAGAGAGGAATAGATTCTCATGATAAAGACATAGTTTTGCCCTTATACAAATCGCTGGTCAGACCACACATGGAATATTGTGTACAGTTTTGGGCACCAGTGTACAAAAAGGATATAGTAGAGCTGGAACGGGTGCAGAGGAGACAGCCAGGATTATTAGGGGAATGGGGGAACTAGAATACACTGACAGATTGTATACCAGGTCCAAAAATGTCTTCGACCCCATATTATTGTAATTCTGACCAGGCATATCACTATGCTTAGTATTACTCACCTACCCCCCCTTCTTTCTTTCTTTACTCCATATATTCATCCCCTTGTTTAATTATAACTTTGTTTTTTCATGGTATTAATACTAACCTTTTAGGGGGAGGACTGCCCCTTCTTTCTTTGCCCGGCGCTGTTTCTACGCACTTTGCAGTTAGATATTGTAACCGCATTTATCCTTGGAATCATGTTTTTAATTCATAAGACACTTCTCTGCCTTACCTCGAGGATACCAGCACTAGTCACTTTAAGTCATGGCTGCACCTTTACATCTTGAATTGCATCGTACCATTATGACAACTGTCACTTAGCACAATATAACTATACCAACGCTTTCAGCATGAACTGTGCAGCATGACCTCTGGTGAAAGGCATAGCACTTTAAGATATTTGAATTTTTCAGCACGTATCACTTTATTATATGAGCACTTGTCTTAAAATCTTGTTTTATTTAACATGCACAGTTCTAATAGGTATGTCACAAGCTTCATGAAATTTTGACTTTGTATTTTATTGATCATTTGTATGGCACTTGAGATATGCTAAATTTTATAAACCTTTATTGTGATACCTTAAACGATAACCTCCTCCCATTTCCTTATGCGGTCACAATTTTATAGTTTTTTTTGCGATTCATTTCATCATTATATGACCTTTTGATGGCACCATTTACACTTCAATTCACAGCACGGTCCTTTGTCTACTATTGGCACTATGGGATTTCCACCCACCATGCCACCCATCTATATCATCATGTCTTTGCGCTGGGTATAATATCCAATTATATGAGTGTTTCAGCCGATGTCTTTCTTACGTGCACGACTTTAGCATTGCTAACTATATTAAATATGCATGTTTTACGCGCAACATGCATTGAGTTTATATCCAAGCAATCATAAATTCTTTCCCTTTTCTTTTTTCATCTATATGGTACCCTTGGCAAATTCAATCATGTAAATCGCCTGTGAAATACTCTATTTAATATTTCTTGCTTGCTACTTATAGCATGATAATATCGTACTTTGATATTGCGCCGAACCAATCCCCTTTAATATTGCGCCGAACCAATTCAATTCTTTTTTCTACATCTCTTGTTATGAGCAGCATATTCTTTATTATCTTGTCTATTTATTTATTTATTTATTTCGGCACAATGGAATGACTACTCCGTGATATGATATCTAACGCCGCCGTTTAGGTGGAGTATTGATTATGCAATGCCTGCCCACTTTTGGCACCATATGAATATTGTAGTCACCTACTACAGGGTTGTACCATATCATTGTAGGGACGTGTACTATTCATAGGACCCACACTGTACTCATTTTGCACTATACTGAAATATTGCGCCGATATAACTTACCATCTTCTTGTCTTGTGCTCTACTTACCGTACTTCCCAGGTGCCACGAAGCGCCATTGGCCAGTGGCGCGCATGCGCTGTTCCATCTCTGGTCCGGTGAGACGCAAGTTGCGTTCCACAGACCAGGTGAATCATGCTGGATGACGTATTTCCGGCAGACGAAAAATAATGCATTGCGCATGCGCCATAATTTGGACCGGAACCAAACACTGAGCAGCAACGGGTATAAAGGGCAGTCCTCCCCTAGCAGTCATTCACTCCTGATGAAGCCTACCTGATAGGCGATACGCGTCGGGTCTCTTTTCTCCAGACACAGGTTGGGACTAAAAATTTGTTGGATATTTATTCATTATGTACTCAGATTGTGCCTTATGTAACTGGTGGCAAGTTTGATTCTGGCCACATAGACCTCCTGGAGACCAAGCGGCTAGCACCACTTGATTCTAGACCGTAATTCACATGGTCATTTGCATTCTACTTTATATATTCTGCTGTGGTCTCCATAATAACGCACAGATCTGCTGTTCTACTATTGCTACCTCCGCTTACATGCCCCACACCTCTGCCTGTTCTTGTCATTTATGTATGTCCAAGTTGGGACTGTTTTAATGGTGTTTTAAATTATATGTTTGTCTATACATTGAAAAATAAAAACGAAATTTGTTTGATTTTGTATATATGCATCCGTCTTTCTTTCTCTTTTGTTACAGATGTCTACTATATGGTACCTTTTTTAACCTTTTTTACTACATGATGAAATAAATAGAAGTTTTACTGCAAGATTCACACGCCTGGTTGCTGGATTAACGTTCCTTTTGTAATGAATGAAAGTTACTGAAGTTCATTTACTAAGGCATTTTCGCTGGGTTTCCCGTCAATTTTCGAGTTGCATCACATTTAACAGGGGATTTTGGCGCACCTGATTGGATTTTGGCGCACCTGCTTTCACGCGACACAAATCGGGGGGCGATCCGACGGATTCGGACAACGTGTGGGATTTAACATTGGAAATTGTGTTGCAAGACACGCATTTACAAGCACCAGGAAGAAGAAGGTGAACTCTGGCGGACCTCGTGGGGAAGCAACAAATGCAGGAAATCAGGCACACGGGCTACGTAAATCACGCTGGACTTCATCTTCGTCGGACCGTCCGGATTGGGGATCGTGACAGGACCGGGTAAGTAAATTTATCCCACTATGTTTTAATGGATTGGACATTTTGGGATGCCAAGAAAAAAAATGCCAGGCTCAATAAATGTCTTCTATTGACAGGCTTATCCAAATTTTAACAGAAAATATATTCCAGAATTGGAATGTATAAGACTTCAGTAGGTAATATTCATTGAGAAGAAAAGCAGCAACATTGCCCCCACCGTGCCCAAGGTACGTCTGCAAGTGACCAATGTCTCGGAATAATCCTGTGTGCTCTTCAATATCTATTCTCCAGTCAGAATAATGAAAGCTGGAATCATATGCACTACATTCAGCAGTCATAGTATGGCGATGAGGCTGCCCATTGTGTTGAAATCAAAGAAATGTGTGTAGGAGAACCATTCTATGTAAAACATGATGCTTTCATGTCCGGCACTTATGACTGTAAGAATTCTTCCATTATAATGTAATAGCTTTGTAAGCGCTATCCAACATCTGACACGGTTAGACAAACACTTCCTCCACAGATCACTTCCAAATGCCTAAAATTTCACACGGAGAAAATAATAATAAAATTGAAATTCATATAATATGCCGTTCATATTTCTACAAGAGATCATCACAGAAAATGAAAGACTTTGGACTCTAGTTGTCTCTTTCATACTTTGCCTTGAACACAAGCAATGACACCCAACATTTTGTAATTTTCTGCTCTGTATAATGGCATCTGTGGTTTCACAATAATAGGTTTAGGCAAAAAAAAAATTCCAAATGTTAAAAAATTGGAAAAAAAAACGCATGTGCACTCCAAATAACTGCTCCACTTTATTGTTTGATTGGGTACGATCGCGATGATACCAAATATATACAGGTTTTATTGCGTTTTAATACATTTTCAAAAATTAAACGAATGTATAATAACTTAGCTAAACATAACTCACTCATAAACTGTAAGACAATTAAGAATGCATTACCATTGATTGTAAAGTACAGTACAAAAATATGAAACACTGTTATATGATGCTAATATAACTGCATTTATTTGCCATTTGTAAAATACAAAACCTTCAATAAAAATTGAGTTTAAAAAAAAAAAAAAAATTAAACGAATGTGTACGAAAAAGGGAAAAAAATGTTGCCATTTTCTGACGCAAATAACTTTTTCATACTTTGGTGTACAGAGCTGTGTGAGGGGTCATTTTTTGCAAATGAGTCGACGTTTTCATTGCTACCATTTTGAGGACTGTGCGACATTTTGATCAATGTTAACGCTATATAGGACACCTGAACAGGTGACTATGAAGCTCCTGAGGCTGTAATGGGCTATAAATGAGATGAATGCGGCTGTTGCAAACTGTAAAAGGAGCCGAAGGATCAATGTTAGCATCTTGTAAAAAAGTAAAGTTGCAAAAGCGTAATTCCAATAAATAACAGCAGAGGGAAACCCTATATATGTCCATCCTTCATGGCTGGAGTATTATCTTCTATACTAATTCATTCTAATGAAGTCATTTTAATCTTCACTTCCGTTGTCCTGCTTTATAAATGCTTTTACCTGCCCCAATGGGTCCGACTATATCCACTCTGGTCTGGGAATTTACTCATAAATCTTCAGGTGAAGGCTTCACATTTATAATGTACTTCCCTAGCAGTCTATCTGGATAAGTACTAAATATACATGTAGTAAAACATTCTAAAGGTCAGTGGCGTACCGATCGTGGTCGCAGAGGGTGTGACTGCGACTGGGCCCTGTCATTCATAGGTTAGCGGGGATGATGTGCGTTGCGCAGGTTCTTTAAGTTTAACTTTAAACTGTACTGGAGCTGCGCTACGATACTGCTGAAAGCCGTGACAAGCAGGGAGTGACGCGCACTGACACTTCCTGCTCTGCCACAGTGATCATTGAAGCAGCGCACAGGACGGAAAGTAAGCGTCCCAGCTCTGGCAGCGTGATGACATCATTACGTTGCCAGCGCTGGGCGCATTACTCCGTGTGCAGAAGAGAAGAAGCCAGGAGGAACGCAGAGCTGAGGTAAGTTTATTTCTTTCTTTTTTTTTTTTTTATTCAGTCCACGTCCCCACTGGCAAGGCACCAGCTAGTTGAAAATAAAAAGGGGCATAATAGATCAGCAGGAGGGTTGGTTTCCCGCCCCCGCCTGAACTATGGCCACTCCCAACCCGGCTTGAACTCTGGCCGCTTCTGCTCTCAACCCCCAGGCTTGAACTCCGTTGGCGACCCCTGCACTCCCCGAACTCCAGGTGACGCATCCCACCCCTTCCTTCAGGGGAGGGGGGCCCCATGTTTGCCATGGGGCCTAGCTTCTCCTAGTTACACCACTGCTAAATGTTTTATTTTTACACCAGGAAAAACCTTATTGCTGCTATTTCATTACTATCTAAAAATCTAGCGTGGCTGACATTTTGTTAAGTCAGTAAAGCAATTGCTGTATATTATTTCAATGATCAGAGAATGTTCACATCAATATTGAAATTTACAAAGCTATGACGCATTAAACCCTTAGTAACATAGCAAGTTTTCACTTAAAGGAAATCTGCCATTTGATTTCATGCATTATGAAGCAAACATACCTTGAGAATACTGTACACTGATGCAGAAACATATCCTGTTTAATCCCTGTGCTGAGTGGTTTGGATGAAAAAAACAATTATAAAATTATGATAATGAGGCTCTGTCGCTTCTGTGCTGGGGCTCGGCACTTCTCCTCTTACTCTAATTATGCCCTTCTCCAGAGTCTTGGGTAATCACTGTGTTGTGACTGACAGGCAGAAGTAATCAATCATTGCACCCCCAGCCCCCCCCCCCCCCGCTGCTGTGTATGAGTGATCCAGCTCAGGATGATTAGTCCTGTCTGGACAGTTCAGGGAGCTCCCTGTAATGTATTGGCCAGTATGCAATCCAGATTTTCCAAGGTCCTGAATGTTATAATTGTTTTTTTTTTTTTGCAAAACCACTCAGCTCAGGGATTAAACTAGATATGATCCTGCATCAGTGCAGCTACAGCATTCTTAAGGTATGTTTGCTTCATAATGAATGAAATAAAATGGTAGATTTCCTTTAAAGCATTATTTTTTCAACTAACATAACAGTAGTACAGTGTGTGTACATAAAAATAACACTCTTTCCGACTATTCTATAGGGGGAATTTGGCAAAGCTTGTACATCAGTTTCCTGGTTCTGGCATACTGAATATTTTCCCTTTACTCCACCTCCACCTCCGAAGCCAGAGCTGCACAGGCACGGGCCTGCTGTTCTGCGCATGCGCAGACGGCAGGGTCGTCAAACAAGGGCGCGCAGCCGAAGATTGTGGGTATGAGGAGTAAAGAGGCTACTGGGGTGTGGAGTAGCCGCAGCTGTGGCTACTCCACGCCCCAGTAGCCGCATAACAAAATTTGCATATAAAGCTTATAAAAGTTATCAAAAAGTGCAAAAAGTAAATAGCCCCTTAAAAGGGCTATCCTCACGTCCTATTGATCCACCTACCAACCGATCTTCACCAAACTCCTTCCCAATAGTCTGGCGGCATGGATCACATATATAGACCAAGTTGGCTTTGTATACAAAATGAAGATAGAAGTGGCATTGGCAATAACACTGAGTAAAGTTGTCAAGTAAGGGGTTAAAATGATCTTTATTGTGTTAACATCACTAGGGGATTAAAATGTGAACATTTTCTTTTGTGGGAAAATCCCACGAGTAGAGTATGATCCTGTGAAAAGAGTTTGCCTTGTCATGGCATCTGATTTAAAATATTTTGGTAAAAAAGAAAGTGTATACAATGTTACTGTACGTAGTAATGTGGGAGGCGATGTAGGATGGAGGGATAGCCTTTTTTTTTTGTCTTACTTGTCCTTGGCTTATGCCCAGTAAGGCCACAATAGACAATAGGGTCAGGAAGTAACAGCTCACCTTAAGGAGATTTTCCAAATTAAGGCCTTCTTGCAGACACGTGGAGACTTATAGACATTAATTCTCTACTAGGGGATTTTTGGAAATATGCAAAAATGTATCCTAGATGGGATAAGGAAAACATGCCTTTGTAGCTAACATGTAAGGAACACCCCTTTCAAGCACAACTTTCAGAAAGGCTCATGTAGTTATGCAAATTAAAGCAAAACTAATAAATCTAAACTGTTGGATACACTACCATACCTGCAAACATGTCCTCTCAATAATTTACAAAAAAAAGTGAAAAAGGAAGCACTGCAACACAATGAAATGCAGTGGAAGTACTGGTCATAAAAACAGAGCTATTGAAGGGGTGCTGTGCAGTTTGGGATGCGTTAGCAATCACGTATAGGGGGGGGGGGGATGCCGAAATTGTAAACACAGCAGTACACTGGCTGATCAGTTTTAGCCGGAGCTACAGGAGCAGGAAGAATTTTGCTCTCACCTGTTGATGGCTGTAGGACCTGAACAGCAGATGCAGGCAGCAATACGGGCCGCCCCTCCAGCTCTAGCTGTCCTACCGAGGCTGAGTCCTGACATCACCTACCATCCCCAGCAGGGACCCTCCATCTGCTTCCAAGAAACATCCCTCCGGGCTGGGACCAAGAATCTGAGTCCCTGGCGGAGAACTTGGGACCAGGAGGATAAGACCATCCTGACTGATGAGGAGTCTAGCACTAGGGAAGCTTGGTGCGGCTGGTCGGAGGGACATCGCAGGTCCTGGAGTGCAAGGAGAAAGAAGTGAGGAATCGCTCCCGGCATCCTGCGGTGGGCAGGATCAGTGGCATGTGAGCAGAACACAGGAGGTGAATGCCTGGGAATCACCAGAAGTGGGTCTCCAGTGGCCATCCGGCAGGAGGCAGAGCGTGGGTTCTTCAAAAGTGACAAAAGTCCCACACGGGAACAATGAGTTCAGAAGTGGTCTCCAGTGCGGCTAGATCAGGTGGATTTAATTTTATGGGCTCTGTTGCAGGTTAGGTTGTGACAATGTATGTTTAACTTGCGGCTCTTATTTGGATTCTATCATGGAGGCTCACTGGGTCTATTGGGGTAACACATGGTTGCATTATGACTAAAAGTTGTGCCACTGTAAGGCCATTCGTCAGGCAGTAAAGTGGGACCATAAACACATCAATCTTTGGATGAAATTGATAGTGGCTCCCCGGTCAGTCCTTTCCGGAGTCCCTGGGGCGTTATACCGAATTAATAGAGGTAATGGAGTCACATTCAACGCACTCCTTAATAAATTTGTTAAAAACATTTTATTCTAAATGATAAAAAGAATAAAGTGTAATATAACGCCTTTGGGGTCACGCAGGCCCCTTTTTCAGATAATGGAGATGAATAATAAATACCCTAAAAAAGAGAAACAATGAGGGGAAATTGCAATAAGTAACGTGGATACATGATTTGCAAAGAAACTAGTTTGGTATAATTCATATAGTTAAAAAATAATAATTACATACATATATGCATAGCAAATATTAAATATTGAGTATAATCAAAATGAATTTAAATACATGTTTAACAGAGTGGAAGACCAAGATGGACAGACCAAAAAAATCAAAGTCTAGGTACAAAAGACTTGTACAAAAAAAAACAAATTAAAAAAGGAAAGGATAAAACCTTAATAAAAATAGCGATTGTCATAGTGAAATCACCACAATTAAATACATAGAAGGTGAGAACATTTAGTTAAAATAGAGCAACTATCCAAGACCGCAATTACAGTATAAATTACGGAGCAATGAAATGAAAAGGGAATGGATCATACTTAATTACATTCATATTAAATGGTTAAATGCAGTAACGCAGGGTAAAAAATTTATATGGAAGAATGTACAGGTTTATAAACAATGATTATGAACTAGATATTACTTGATGTGGGATGGTAATGGCAGATAGTTGAAAAACATTCTCCAAACTTTCATTTAAACCAGATGGTACCAGACAATGTAACTTAAAAATCCAGAACCTTTCACGTTGCTGGAGGGTTTTGAAACGTTGTAGCATGGATGGGCCGATACATTCAATGGAGGTGATTGAAAAATCCCTATAATTACAATTGTGGTTTGTTGCGGCATGTCTAGACTATGTGTGTCACAGTGTAACAGTTAACAATTCTTAATTACAAAAAATCCTCTAATTAATAACCACTAAGCCTGTAGCGTAGTGGATCGAGGCTCTGTGTCTCTATGGCACATGGACTGTGCAGGTTCTGGGTTCAAATCTATTACATTTATTTAATATTATTATTATTATTGAGACAATGATTATTATAATATTATGGAAAAAATTTGGGGCGTGGCCAGGGTGTGATTGGGGGTGTGGCTTAAGGGGATCTTGTCCCTAATGCTGGGAGGAATGCAGGAGGTAACTGCATGGGGGACAATACTGGGGGGTAACTGTGTGGGGCACATTAAAGGACATCACATTTAGCACATTAAGAGGTGGTAGACTGTCATGCTCTGGGCCATCTTCTATAATGAAATATGGACTTATAAAATTGATGCAAATGAGGCAGAGGCGCTCACCGCTCAGCTATCTGAGCGCCTCCTGGCAAGGTCAGAATCTAATGTATTCACACCCTTTCTTTACACCCCCCCCCCATGTAGGCCCCCGTACTGCAGACTGCCGGTGATGTCAGCTAGCTGCTCAAGGAAGATAGCTACTGCGCATGCGCAAGATTAGCAGCCGGCCAGGTGACGTCGTCGGCTGTCTGCGGCCGGCCTACATTGGGGGAGGAAAACAAAGGGGGTGTGAATAAATAAGATTCCAACATAGCCAGGAGGTGCTCAGGTAGCTAAACAGTGAGCGCCTCTGGCTCATTTGCATACATTTCATTATTACATTTCATATTTCATTATAGAAGATGGCCCGGAGCATGCCAGCAGGAGTCCCTCATCACCCATAAGGTAGTCTACCACCCCTAAATGTGGTGGTAGATGTCCTTTAACCCCTTCACCCTTCCGCCCCAGAGCTATGAAGGGTGTATGAAGAAAGCTCACGAGCTGAGCCCTCTTCATACAGATATGGGCTTTGCTGCATATTGATAACAAACACCCATCGCTATCACCCACAGTCGGTGCTTGCACCGGTCGCGGGTGTCAACCTCTTCTATGCAGCCGGCAAAGTCGCGGCATGGCATCGCCATGTTTCTTGAGATCGTCGCTCCCCTGAAAGTCATGGGGGGGCGGAGATCGGTTGCCATGACAGCCTCGGGTCTTCGGCAGACCCGAGGCTGCATGGTTTCAGGAGATTCGATACAATGAGCCAGTGCGAAAACGCCATATACTGCAATACGGTAGCATTGCAGTATATGGTAGAAACAATCGGACCATCTAGGGTTAATGTAGAAATAGTGAAAAAAAAAAGAAAAAAAGTTCAAAAAATTTACAAAATTAATAAAATATTAAAAATTCAAATCACTCCCCTTTCCCTAGAACTGATATAAAACATAATAAACAGTAAAAATCACAAACACATTAGGTATTGCTGCATCCCAAAATGCCCGATCTATCAAAATATAAAAACGGTTATTGCTGGCAGTCGCCTCCATAACGGAAAATGGCGCCCAAATGTCCAAAATGCGACTTTTACATCATTTTACATTACATAAAAAGTGTGGTTGCACAGTCCTCAATATGGTAGCAATAAAAACGTTGGCTCATTTAGCAAAATATGACACCTCACACCGGGCACCAAAGTATGAAAAAGTTATTAGCGTCAGAAGATGGCAAATTTTTTTTACATTCTTCGTACACATTTGTTTAATTTTGGAAAATGTATTAAAACGCAATAAAACCTGTACAAATTTGGTATCACCGCGATCATACCGAACTAAAGAATAAAGTAGATATTAGTAGATGTTATTTGGAGCAAAGAGTGAAAGTTGTAAAAACTGAGCCACAAGAACTCCGCAACACCCTCGCCGATGCAAGGCGAAGGAGTGCTTGCGAATAAGCCCCACAGCATGTCACTACATCACACTACATAGTCCTACTAGGACACAGGGGACATTGCAGTAGTAGATCCTGCCTGGTAGGGCAGGAGTTAAGTGTTTTGTATGATGCAAAATCTGTCGTCCAATGTAAGCTGAGATGTAATTGGAGGAGCAGCCACCACCTGACCAGGGAAGTTACAAAACCCCTGGCCAGGAATGTTCTAGAGAGCAGTCTCTCTCAGGAGAGAGAAGAGAACAGCTTAGTCTGAGCTCAGCTCAGATCAGAACAGCTAGAGACTAGTTTTAGCCTAGCTCAGATGAGAAGAAGCAGACTGGGTTACCCCAGTCCAGACTCTATTCAGCTAGCATACCATACCAGAGCAGGAAGAGCCTAACCCCTGCCTCTGAAGAGTGGAGCTAATAGATAAGAGTTAGTGAGGAAAGGGGTATCATCCTACCTTCAAGGGTGATACCTGAAGCACTCCAGGACAAGCTGAAGCTTCCTATTAGGACACAGCTACCTCCCAGCCTGCCCTCTGCATCCAGGCTGGCGATCTACCTCCTGTGGCTTCCTCCAACTACATCTCAGTACTCCACCATTCTGTTAAAGGCACGTTACTGCGGTTCCTGTCGGTTCCAATAAAGAACTGTAAGTTGTTTTTGTTCAACCTCTGCCTCCGTCTGGTCCCTGCTACTACCACTACCATCATCACGGGCACCCTGTCCACCACACAGAGACTCATACTCTATACTCCAAAGGGTTGCCCCAGGGAGATCCGCTATAGCAGCCTCTCCCTCATCATTTCTTGCCAACACCACCCTGCTGGAGACCTGCCAGGCTGTAGGACAGCCCTCCGGTTCCCTATACCAAGCACTGTGACACTAGCGTGCCCTAGGCCGCAACCGCCAGCCACTCAGGTACTGCGGGCCCCGGCTGACTCCAGGCCCCGAGAAAAGGCTAGGCCACGGTGGGGGATGTTGCAAGTGGCGTCACGAACAGGATCATTACTTCTGTGCCTTATTCTGGCACTAGAGACTATACTTTATTGAAAAAGACTGTGCTGCCTAACCCTGCTGCCATTCGGGTTTAGGCCCAAGTGATTGTGGGTTTCTGCATTGAACTGTATTACTGCTGCCACGTGCTGTCGAGCACCGCTCCAGCACTCAAGAGGTTAAATCCCTGCAAAGAACTTTGTCAGCTCTGCTACATCCGGCGCTGCCGGGCCTGAAGCATTTACCTCACGAAACTGTGGCGCAGCAAGTAATTCCAGCCCGCCAAAACGTTCACTGGCGGGAAAACCCAGAGGCATCGCTAAGCTCCGCCCCCTGTGCGTATGGCGCGAATCCTGCCTCAGCGCACTGTGGCGCAGCCACTCAAGCTCCGCCCTCTGGCGCGAAACTCTCCCGCGCTGCAACGCCAGTGAGAGCCCACGAGGTACCTCAGAGTCAGCGCAGCCGCCATCCAGCATCAAAGAGGTTAATCGGCCATCTTGGATTTCTCCACGTGCTGTCTCCTGTCCTGCTGACATGCCGCACAGCCTCCGAGATGAAGAACCAAGTGTCGCATGGCTTGCCCACGAGCCTCGGGCCCCTTCCTCTGCTGCACCGCTTACGGCTGTCTCCCGTACGCAGTGTTCAATGGCGGATTCTCCACAGAGGCTGCCTCCTCCGATGACGGACCTCCTGAGGACCACCGCGGATGTGAGTGGGCCTATATCACAGTGACTGTGACTATATCTCCCTTAGCCCTGGCTGGGGTACAGTCCGGCCTCCCTGCAAAGGGTCAACATCTCCCCATAGGAGGCCCGGCTACAAAAGGGACTCTCTTAAAGGGGCCTGACCCCTTATCTAATGCTGCTGATCGTCCTGCGGAGTATCCAGGACCACCTGCTAAGAGGCCCAGGCTGTCCGGTGAGAACGCCCTGCCAGCTACAGAGGTTACCACCGCCAGCGCAACAGCGCCCCCAAGAGCTGCAGGTCAGTCCAGGAACAACAATCCTTCAGCTGTCAGCAGTGAAGAAGTTACAGCTCCTGCGGTCATCATCATGCGCTCCACAGCGCCCCCAGCTACAGAAGGTCAGCCAGAGAAGTGCCTGTCTCCTTCCTTTGCTGAGATGCCTGCCGTCGCAGGTGCCCTCCCTGCTGTTCCAGCTCCAGCTTCTGGGTGTTCCATGTCAGCAGTTCCAGTGTCTACCACCAGATGTCTTCAGGTGACAGATCCCAACACTGCTTTCTTCACCCAGGCTGATGATGTCCCTGCTGCAGTTCCTGCTCCCATGCCTGCAGCCATTGCTCTTGAGCAGCAAGATTAACCCCTGATGGGCTGAAAGCCTTCTTCAGGTACTGTGTACATATTGTATATTTATTTCCATTATCCCTACAGAGCCAGAAACTGTCCTGAGACTCTCACACTTATTTATCTCAGTCAAGAGATTTTCTACTGTCATGTGCTATGATAGCACCCCTTCCTCTGCCACAGCAGAGATTCCTACCAAAGGACTCTGTCCCTCTACACATAGAGGAGACCCTTTGCTTCTTGTATGGCACTTTTCCCCACATCAAGGGCTGTACCCAGAAGATGGACTTTGTCATTAGAGACCTTCTGTGAGACTTTTGCCAGATACTACCAGGGAAAAGTTGTTATGTCATTGCTATTGTCTTGCACTTAATGCCTTCCTTTTAGGTATGGACATTCTGCTTGCACTCTTTATGCCTTTTTCTTTTCAGGTAAAGAGACATTATATCCTGCTACCCTGAGTAGCCTTCCTATGTAACGTTTGTAACGTTTAAGATGTGTACCCATTGGGCTCCTAAGCCAATGTGAGTTTACAACATGTTTGCACACTGTCAATAGATGTCAGTAGTTTGCACTAACCTTTGATAGGCTTTTCAGATTGTAGTGTGGCTGTGTCGGACCGTCTCTATGTAAAACCCTGACCGCTACCTTATCCCTCAAACCGAGGTTTGCACGTGGGGGTAGTCCGTAAACTGCGGGTCTTTAGGGGACCGGGGGTGTTACAGAGATAGCACCTGGATGCCACTCATACAAGGGTAAGAATGTTAGTCGGCAGGTACTTGTACATTGTATAATGCTTAATTGTGTCACATATGCCAATGTAATGCATATATACACAGACTTTATATTTGTCGCCAGGGAAGAAGTGTTTACATAACAAATATACAGGCCTTGGTGCAAGGAGTGGATTACAGGACATGACACCACACCTTTCCTACTGTACAGTTCGGTTTAATGGCGTTAGCGACCAACTGTCATACTTAGCATTTACATGTCTTTGTCATAGTCCGACACCAACCCAGGTGCCTGTCTCCAGGACCATGGGCGGTTTGTCCCTATATATCATAAAGCCGCACTTCCCAGAAGTGCCCTTATCTACCTCTGCGCCCCAAACCATCTGTAGTCGAGCCGAGGGCGGCTCTTTCAATTGCCCCGTGGGTATGCAACACCCTCGCCGATGCAAGGCGAAGGAGTGCTTGCGACTAAGCCCCACAGCATGTCACTACATCACACTACATAGTCCTACTAGGACACAGGGGACATTGCAGTAGTAGATCCTGCCTGGTAGGGCAGGAGTTAAGTGTTTTGTATGATGCAAGATCTGTCGTCCAATCACTTGTATTGCATTCTATCCAATGTAAGCTGAGATGTAATTGGAGGAGCAGCCACCACCTGACCAGGGAAGTTACAAAACCCTTGGCCAGGAATGTTCTAGAGAGCAGTCTCTCTCAGGAGAGAGAAGAGAACAGCTTAGTCTGAGCTCAGCTCAGATCAGAACAGCTAGAGACTAGTTTTAGCCTAGCTCAGATGAGAAGAAGCAGACTGGGTTACCCCAGTCCAGACTCTATTCAGCTAGCATACCATACCAGAGTTCCAATAAAGAACTGTAAGTTGTTTTCGTTCAACCTCTGCCTCCGTCTGGTCCCTGCTACTACCACTACCATCATCACGGGCACCCTGTCCACCACACAGAGACTCATACTCTATACTCCAAAGGGTTGCCCCAGGGAGATCCGCTATAGCAGCCTCTCCCTCATCATTTCTTGCCAACACCACCCTGCTGGAGACCTGCCAGGCTGTAGGACAGCCCTCCGGTTCCCTATACCAAGCACTGTGACACTAGCGTGCCCTAAGCCGCAACCGCCAGCCACTCAGGTACTGCGGGCCCCGGCTGACTCCAGGCCCCGAGAAAAGGCTAGGCCCCGGTGGGGGATGTTGCACATGGTCAGAGGCAGTGATGTCACCCCTGTTCCCCCTCCCCTCTCCTTCCCCTGCTCATGTCTGTGTAATGTATAGTAAAGCATGGCTAGTGTGTGTGCTGCATCTGCTGACATGCTGCATCCTCCTAATACACAGAGACACAGACATCAGCTGCACATGAATCTGACATGTTCTGCTGTAACATGGCTGCCTGGAGCTGCTGTATCTCTCCTATACACACACATGCACACACAGGCTGCAGGGACCACCAGCACCAGAAAGCACATCATTATACAGCCTCATACCATTATACAGGCTGTCAGTCAAGCACTAGGGGTGTGGCTGTTCCTCCCACTGATGAATAAGCTGGACAGCTTGAATATGCTAATGACTCATTGGACATTTCACAGGTCATCTGCATACAGCTTTAGGTCCTCATTGCTTAGGATTACAGGCATGTAGAGGGACAATGAAGGAATAGAGGCAATGCTCTCTAATGGCAGTTTATGAAAATATATTTAGTTTAGGGGGTTATTTTGCCTGACGGGTTCTCTTTAAGGGGTTAATCAAGGCCCAGGACCCCGCACTACAGGTCGTATATTTAGTAACAGTGTGGGCAGAGTGACTCTCCATGTACAGATGGGACGCTCTTGTCACACTACACTCTCCAACAGTGATGGGACTACAGCGCCACCATCCATGCCAGGAGCCGCATGAGGAGAGTAGTCATTTCTGAATAACTTTCCTACAGTGCGGGCGGTCAGCCTATGGCTCCCACAATGCTCCACGAGAGGAGCCTGAGGGGGGCGGTGCCTGATTTTGTTAGCCAGTCAGCGCCTCAGTCTCGGTGTGGGGGCGGGGCCCGCATTCCGGAAGTGCGCTGGCCTGTGTGTTGGCGTCGTTTCTGTGGCGGCTGTCGACGGGGAGTGTGTCCCGGGGTCAGGATGAAGGAGCCCAACACCTCCGCCGCGTCTCCCCCGGTCCCTGCCTTCCTCATGAAGCTCTGGGCGCTGGTGGAGGACCCGAGTAACAGTGACGTCATCGCGTGGAACTGGGTAATGCCGCGTGTGGTGCCCGTATAGTGGCCGTCATGTCGTATCTGTGCTCTGAGGACACGCCCACCCCGCAGCATAACACTATACAGGGGGGTGTGCCCGGCGTGGTGCACGATGTCCAGCAGACGGGGTAATAGTTATGCATCTGCCCCCTGTGACCACTGACAAGAGCAGGTGGCCGCGGTCCTGCAGGCCTGGGAGGTCTCTTCTTCCATCAGCTATTCATATAATAATCCATATTTAACCCCTTATCTCTGCACCTGGTTTCCACACCAGCTTTATTTTGTCATCAATTCCTTCTACAAGCTTCTACTTTTCTGTCACTATAGTTGTATGGGATCTAGTTTTCATATGCTCTACTGGTGAACTTTTTTTTTTTAACCATTAAGCCTTTCTGTGCAGTATATTAAAAAAAAAATCTACTAAAAATATTTTATTTGTACAGATTTGTGGTTTATAAAGTGTTTTTGCCATTTAATATTTTTTTTTTTGTGCGTGATGGATGATTATTTTTTTTACGTTTTGTAGCCTGGATTATGCACATGGTTTTTTTTTTTTTGTTGTTTTTTTTAATTAAAACTTTTTATTAAAATATTTTTATTACGTTGTCCCACAAGGGGATACTTTCATGAGATTGTTTGATCTCTTATATAATACACTGCACATCTTTACAGGCCTCTGGCCTAATACTTATCACAGGCGGCCCTGGGATCCTTCACTCGACCCCAGGCTGCCGTGCAACACCATCAGCACCCTGCGATTACAGCCACAAGGTGAAAATGGGGTGGCAAAAGGAGTGCTGTGCCTCTGCAGCCACATAGACACCGTGTTGACTGAAGGGTTAAACGCTTGGGATCTGAACTTTTTTGATTCTGGGCTGTGATAACGCAGCTCAGTAACTGCAGGACTCAATGTCCTGCAATTTTCTTCTGATGCGGTGCCATAGAAAGCAGTTTCCTCAGAATAAGTTCTCTTAATGACACATTGGTCAGTAAGGGGTTACAACTTTGATCTGTTAAATAGACTTTTGCAATGTCCCTATAGGATGGATGGGCTTCTGCTGTCTGCAGCCTTCTCTGCCCCAGGGCTGCAGGTATTCACATGGAATGGCTGTGCTGTGGCAGGTTCTAACATGATAGAAACACCTATATCAGGGTCAGAGAGGAATTGCTGTTGTTTTCTCCACTACTTGTATGGTTGGTTACCAAACACGCATTCCGATACAAACATCAAAATAATATGACCCAGTTCATAACAAATATTAATTACAGGCAGTCCCCGGGTTACGTACAAGATAGGGTCTGGAGGTTTGTTCTTAAGTTGAATTTGTATGTAAGTCGGAACTGTATATTTTATAATGGTAGATCCAGACCAAATAAAATTTGGCCCCAGTAACAATTGGATTTTCAAAATTTTTTGCTGTCCTGGGACCAAGGATGATCAATAAAGCTTCATTACAGACACCTTACAGCTGATCATTGCAATCTGGGACTATAGTAACATCCAGAGAGCTTCACCAGAGGTCAGAGGGGTCCGTCTGTAACTATGGGTTGTCTGTAAGTCGGGTGTCCTTAAGTAGGGGACCGCCTGTAATCTTTATTAAGGTTACAGTAGTAAAAACTATTTATAAATCAACTAAATGCATTTGGGTATTGGTAAGTTGGGGCCCATTACTGCTGGGGCCCCCGTGTATCTTAAGACCTGTTCCCATCAGCGTTTTGCAGTTTCCATTACCGTATTTTTCAGACTATAAGGTGCACAAAAAATCCTTTTGATTTTCTCAGAAATCAAAGCTGCGCCTTATAGTCCAGTGCCCCTTATATATGAACCGTACTTACAGACAACAGCTGCCTTGAACTGTGCACAGGTCTGCCACCTGCTGGTCATTCATCCTAATAATCAGGTGCGCCTTATAGTCCGAAAAATACGGTAAATGGATTGTAATTTAAACAGATGTCGGGATACATTAGTAGCAAAGTATTTAGTTAAAGTAGCTGGACATTGCTTGCCATGAGTGCCGCACTGTTGCAGGTGTATTGAAATCAGTGAGGGGAAAAAAACAGATCTGTTATTCATCCGTTTTTTTAAAAGGAAACTGCAGAACAGAATCCTGAGCGCAGATGGGAATCGGTTTTTTAGTATAGCAATTGTAAATAATTCTTTTGTATTATTACAAGTTAGATACATACAAGCCACTACATGACTCTACCAACCTGTAGTGGATTATTAATATAGGCGGTTTCGACAGTAGACAGGGCCCAAGCCTTCTAGGGGGCCCATGGCCACCCAAACAACCCACCAAATTTTATACTGAGAAGAACCTTCACTCATGAAATCCTTGTACATCCATTCCTGCTTTCATTACACGTGTACACAAGTTATTTCAGGACCTTTTGAAGGTCCTCCAAAGGTCCTGAGACTGCAGATTGAAAGCAGACAGAAGGGACACATCCTCTATCCTCCATTCTCCAAGAAGCTGATTCTAGTACCATATGTAGGAAGTGATTCCAGACTTGTAGGGGGAGTTTATCATTAGTCCTATGTAGCTTCTTGGCGTATAATTGTCGCAGATTTTTGCGCAAATATCATTTTTACGGGGTATTTTTAGTGAGAAAAAAACGCACCTCTGAAGTCACGCAATGGCGGAAAAAATACACCACAGAATGTGCAACACATTTACCAACTGAGACTTTTCAAAAGAAAGCAAATTTAATCACAGAACTACTCCACATAGGAGGTGGTGTATGTGGGTCCATTGCAACTGCAGGGGGGAGGAGATTATTCTCAAACTTTAACAATTTTGAAGTTTTTGCTCAATTTTATGTTTGAGGTATCTGAGAATTTGCTGTGCAAAATCATTGCAAAAAGGCAGAAGTTGAGCAAATGTTAAAAGTACATGCGACTGGTGCAGTCTATTCACATAGAGAACACACAGCTGTCCAAGTCCAAGGAGGGGTTCACCTGTGTTGGACTCCAATCGGTGTACGGCAACCCTAAGGCAGGGGTCCTCTTAATATTGGTGTAATGATAATCAGACTTCTTTATTATAGTATCAAAAGACTGTTAAAAACATGAACTTTCTATGTATTTTTTCAGTTCCTGCACCCCTTGTCTTGATCTGGCCTATTATTGGCATACTCCCTTCTTACCCTTAACATCTGCGTCTGGTTCTTTTACAGAATGGCCAGAACTTTTGTATCCTGGATGAGCAGAGGTTCTCCAAAGAGATCCTACCCAAGTACTTCAAGCACAACAACCTGTCCAGCTTCATCCGACAGCTGAATATGTGTATGTATCATGTCGCCAATGATTTTGAAAAATATGAATCTGAATCGGGTCCTGTATTATTGACTATTCACTTCAGTAATGGACAAATTTACTTGCAATTTAACATTTAGCCTGAAGGACACACAACAGAAGTAGGAACACTACTGCTGCAGCAATGATTTAGGTTTAGTTTCTGGCCTATTGCTCTACTGAAAATATGATTGTAATGCAAGGATGTTAATTGACCTGTGACCATGACCCTACAGTGACCTGAAGTTGATCCCTACTAGTTATACATTAAGGAGTTCTGCTGTTACTTGCAACTTCTAAGTTTCTCTTATACCTGAATTGGATGTTTCTCATCCAGGTATTGGCACCCAAAACTTTTACGGTATTTATAACCCACTTTGGATTCTGTCCTGCAGATGGCTTCAGGAAAGTGATGAGTCTGGAGAGTGGACTTGTGAAATCTGAGCGGGGCTCCTGCATTGAGTTCCAGCACCCATTTTTCAAAAAGGGAAAATCGGAACTATTGGAAAATATCAAACGCAAAGTAAGTATGATTGCCTTCTGGTCAGTCTGCGCTCTGCCTTGGCCACACCACAGTCTATTCTGCCATGCTGTGGATTGTGTTTCTGGACTATTTCTGTGACTTCTGTGTATCACACATACTGTTTGTATCTACAGTGTATCACTTATAAACAAAACAGATGACAAAGAGAGAATATAGGACCTGCTCTGAGTTTTGCAGCTCAGGTATTTGGCTCGCACATGGGGCTGTGAAAACCATGGCCCTGTGCATGAGCCCATTGAAATGTAATTGTCTGTCTGCTATCCATTGAATAATGCGTAGCCACCATGTTCGTGTGAATGGGGCACTAAAGGGAACCCGTTACCATGAATGTGATTTTTAGCTGTCGACAGGTTCCAATAGCCTTTGCTATGCTGAGTTTAAAAATGCCTTTGTCAGCATTCTAAATTATGTCAATAGTTTAATTTACATTGCCTGGATCTCTGCCAACTGGGTGTGGGGAGTCCCAGGGGGAAGGATAGCTGTGCAGCCTGTGTGTGCCTATCTATCTTCATGCATGCTTCCTCTCCTCCACACCATCCATCTCCCTCCCCTGGCTGCTCAATGCACATGACAAAGAGGAGGGAGGGATCTGGATGTGTGTGGAGGAGAGAAGACTAAGGGCTCATTCACATGGCCGCTATGATCTGCAACCAGATCAAGGCCCCCACAGACAGCTAAGGGTGACGGTGGGGTGAGCACACTCTGCCACCAAGTCAGAGGCCACACTGCAAAATATAGGGCTTACAGTCCTATATTACAGAAGTTTTGCAGTGTGGCCGCTCGATTGTCTATGGAGGGAGATGTGAAGAGCACTCACCCCTCCTCCTCTTGGCCCTAGATATAGATGCAACCCCCGGACCTACGCCAATAAGATACATATGGTACATCATATATAAATGGTGTAAATAAATTAAAAATCGGTTAAAAAAAATGAAATCCCATAACCAACCAGACTGGCTAAATTGTGGTTGCCCAGTTGTATTTATTTCCATACAATAAGCTAACGCTCTATGGATTATCTGACAAGAAACTCTCTAATCATCGCAAGTAATTGTGGTGGGAGTTTGTTCTCCCATACGGCGAGCCTGTGTCATATAGAAGATTTGTTGCCCATGATGGGTGATACATAGATCCCCATAGACTTGGGTATATAAAGTGTCCCTGAAGGCTGAATCGCATTGCGCGGTCCCTTTTACACCTATGTGATGAGTTACCAGCTCATGACTGATTTTATACTATAGATGTCTTCAGTGAAGTCTGAAGATCCTCATCTCACACAGGAAGATTTACAGAAGGTAGTTACAGAATTGCAAGATCTTAAAGATGTGCAGAATAACATGGACGCAAAGTTGGAAAATATGAGAAGGTAAGTAGAAGGATGTATAAGATGATTTATATCAGGCACTACTGGGTAGACTACTTGGTCTAATGTACTTTCTGTACTCTGGGGGTAGCTGCCGCCTGCTGGATAATTCCATATGCTGCGACAATGGCAGCTCACAATACTTTGTGGAGTGATGGTCTTCTTATAAATATTTAACCTGTTCCTTACTGTTGTATGACTATAAATGTGCTACACCAGTAAGGGGTGTATGAAGAAAACTCCCAGACTGAGCCCTCTCCCTCAGTTTTTAGCTTCTGTTAACTGGTCGATCAATGTCCAAACCAGAGGAAGACTGTAATATAGAAGCAGTATATTCACAATTATAGTATATTGTGTGACTGATCAGACCACCTAGGGTTAAAGTACCTTAGGGGTACTGAAATTCTAGTAAAAATTCTAATCATCCCTAGAACACATATGAAAATAAACAAGTAAAAACATATTAGGTATCCCTGCATCCCAAAATGTCTGATTTATCAAAATATAAATATATCCCTGTAACAGAATAGTGCCCAAATTTCTCAACACACATAAATTCAAAATGTCTCATAGTGACGCCTTACACGGCTCCGTACACCGAAGTATCATAATATTATTGCCATCAGAATATCACAACAAATTTGTACAAAAGATTTTATTTGGTATTGAAACTATAAAACCTATATAAATTTTGGTATCTCTGTGATCGTAATGACCCAATGAATAAAAGGGAGGTGTCATTCTGTGACTGCACAGGAAAATATGTGAAAACAAAGCCCGTAGGAATATAGCGCAAAAGTCTTTTTTTTTTTTTTTTTTTTTCTACAAAGCTTAGAAAGGTTTTTATATACCTTCCCTGTACCACTGAACAATATATAAAATAGAGCCCACTAGGAAGTACAATTTATTCCCCAGATAAGCCCTCATTTGTCACTGTAAACGAAAAAATAAAGGCTTGTGGGGTGTTTTTAAATCAATAATAGCAATGGGCCATTAACAAAGTGATTAAGTAATTGAAAGTACCTGTCCTACAGATAGACAAACAATGACAGAATTGTCCCATACAGACAATTCTCATACAATGGGGCGACCAAGAGAAATAGATCAGCAATCACTGGGAAATGTGGGAGCCTTTATTCGGGTATCGGCATTACAGGAGGGATACGTGTCACGTCTAGGCACGCAGCTCTCCTGTTATGCTGCTTCCTTAGTGAAGACCTCAACATTTCCAGGTGAGTGCTGCTCTTTTTTTCTTTTGGTCTTCTTTTATTGCTGAGCACCACCGGTTGCTGCTAAACCTTCTAACTGCATGCACCCTCCCAAGTCCTGCCCACTCCCCATTACAAGACAGTGCCAGTCTGCCCTCTTTCTGTTTATTTATCTCATACAATGGGACCTCTTAATGCCGCAGTTAGCAGGGCGGGTGGCTGCTCATAAACAAGTGGAAAATTAGGGGAGTTTTTTTTCCTAAAGTGAATTTTGATACCGTAAATTCAATAAAAATCTGTAGGAAAGAAGTGTATATATTTACCACCACCAAGGTCTTCATAAAGGAGTTTGTCGACGTAAAAAGCAAAAACGAATACCGCCTCGGTCTTGTGGAAGTTATGTATGACCAATTGTGCCTCTGCATTTCCAGACAACACAACTACCCAGTGTTTCTCAGCTCTTGCTGTACAGAATGATCTGCCAATGCTATTTTCGGTGTTTCCTAGTTTAGGCTTCATTCACATGCTGTATGCCCGCTGTGTTGCCGTGTGAGGGAGAAAAGGAGAAACTGCCCCTCCTCCCTCCATAGGAAGCAAGCTCGATCTTTTCCCGGTGTACAGCCATGCGACCATTGTCGTCTTTGGGGATGTATATGCGGCCGCGTGTATGTCCCCGTCAACCACCCCCCCTCCCCCGACGGCCGTCTAAATTAACCCTTAATCAGGTACTTTTGACTAAGTAATTTTCATTTTGAGCACTCGCTCTTATGGGCCTTAGATGGCAGCAGGTTGTCGCTGTAATAATTTTTTTTTCAAAAACTACAATATTTTCTCATCCCGTCTCATGAAAAAAGGTACAAAAAGTGATCAAAAAGTAACATTTACCCCAACATGATACCAATAAAAAGTACAGTTTCTCCCACAAAAACAAGCCCTAAAACAGCTCTGTATACAAAAAATAAGTGATATGCCTCTTAGAACATGGCGATGCAAAAACAAGCAATTTTCTCAACAGATGAGTTCTATACAGGCGGTCCCCTACTTAAGAACACTCGACTTACATACGACCCCTAGTTACAAACGGACCTCTGGATATTGGTAATTTAATGTACTTTAGTCCTAGACTACAATAATCAGCTGTAACAGTTATCACAGTTGTCTGTAATGAAGATTTAGTGTTAATATTGATTCTTATGACAACCCAACATTTTCAAAATCCAATTGTCACAGAGACCAAAAAAGTTCTGGCTGGGATTACAATGAAAAAATATACAGTTCCGACTTACATACAAATTCAACTTAAGAACAAACCTACAGACCCTATCTTGTATGTAACCAGGGGACTGCATGTATTCTGCAAAAGAAGTCAACCATAAGAAAGCTATATAAATGGGGTATTCCTGTAATCGTGGTGACCCATAGAATAAAGATAATATATTATTTTTATAGTATGGTGTTCTGCCAACAACAAAAACCTAAACCAGAATTAATGATTTTTCTTATCCCCACCAAGTATGAGTTAATAAAATCTCAGCAATTTGCTATTTAAATGATTCACCTGAAAAGTGGATCTCTTACCAGAAAAAATAAGTCTCCCCCCCCCCATAGGTCCTATTTACAAAAAATATAAACATTTTATAGCCTGTAAAATATGACAATGCAAATGTGCTCTTTCCATTCTACGCCTTGTCGTGTGCCCATACAGCAGTTTATCAATTCATATGGGGGTATCGGCATAATTGGGAGAAATTCCTGTCCATAAAATGGCTGTTAATGGGGATCACGTTATCTCTATCTGTCCATGAGCATTCGCCCCGCCAGGACCTTGTGAATGGCTTCTGAAAATGGGTCTCCTGAGCGTGACCTTCTTTCCAGCAGTGGCTCTCCACGCATTCCCGTTGGAATTGAAGGAATGACGTCCGACACATCCATGGCCGTAACACGACTTCCACCAACGTCTTTGGTCATCATTCAGAGCATGTGCTGAAGTCCTTGTTTTATTTCCATACTGGCGCCTCCAGTATCTACCACTTCAATTTCTAAATAACCTTTTTATTTTGCTGATTTGATTGTAGAGAAAATAAAGCTCTCTGGAAAGAAGTTTCTTCACTCAGAAGAAGACACTGTCAGCAGCAAAAGCTTCTCTCTAAGGTGAGTGCTGTAAAGTCTCCAGAAAAAAAAATTTTCTGCTGAAAATATGACATTCAACTTATTTTGAGGGAAAAGAGTACTTTATCATTCAACTTTCTCTCTGGCCACTTGGCTTATAGGTTTCTATTCACTATTGTCTTTAATGCCCTGTACACGGGATAAGGGATAAATGTCCAATTGCTGGGGAAGTCTGCAGACTCCTCCTTTACATTGCAAACAAGACGGAAAGGATTACAGTGCAAAATAATAGAATCTGTACGGCACCTGCCTAAAATTCTCTCCGGAGACCTCAGGCTCCAGACCTTTGTTTCCTTGACCATGAACCTGCTGTAAAGCAAATCACTAAATGGTGTTACTTGTGCTCAGGCAAGATGGCAACCCTAAAATGGACTGAAAATAGAAGAAAAAAAAATGCTGCAGTTGTAAAGTAAAACTTAATGGAGAACAATTATTTAAATTCGGTGTTTAAAGGACATCTACCATCAGGATCAAAGATTGTAAACCACAAAAACTGTTTTAATACAAAGGTTGTAAACCAATCACACTGCTTTTAAGGAAAAAAAAGACTTTAGAAATAATGCAAATGAGTCTGAGGGGCTCCAGACATGAATGCACAATTAGCAGCGCGAAGCACCAGACATCTTGTCCCGGTGCTCCGAGCTGCTTATTATATAGGTGATCCTGGCGTGTCAAGATTAGTGCCGGGATCAAGGTGAAGAGGAGCGGAGTTTAGTATTAACCGGTTCACGACCTCCCGCCGTGTATTCATGGCGGCAGTCGGGTCCCGCTGCATGGAAAGGGCTCAGGCTGGTAAGTCTTGCATATTGCAGCAAAGGCTTACTGGTAACATCCGCGATTGGTGCTAGCACCGATCGCAGGTGTTATTACAGCGATCGATCACCGCAAAGCTGCAGGCAGCCTCAAAAGGATAGCGGCGCATGGGCGCCGCCATCTTGCCTAGGATCGTCACTCCCCGTGACGTCATCGGGGAGCAGCCATCCGTCTACATGGTAGCCTCAGGTCTTCCGAAGACCTGAGGCTATTTCGTTTTAACCCCCTTTATTACTTTGTAATGAATGGGGAGGAAAATCCCCTTATACTGCCATACTGTACTATGGCAGTATATGATAGGATCGATCAGACAACCTAGGGTTAAAGTACCTTGGGAATCTGAAAAATAGTAAAAATAAAAAAAAGTTAAAAAAAAAATATATATAATAAATAAACCTAAAAATTCAAATCACCCCCCTTTCCCTAGAACTGATATAAATAAACAGTAAAAATCATAAACACATTAGGTATCGACGCAACAGAAAATGCCCGATCTATCAAAATATACTAACGTTTTTTCAATGCGTTTAACCCCGTAATGGAAAATAGCACCCAAAGTCGAAAATGGCACTTTTTTGCCATTTTGAAAAATATTTAAAATCTATAAAAAGTGATCAAAAGGTCGTTCAGTCATAAAAATGATATCATTGAAAATAATATCACATAATATGACACCACCCACAAGCTCTGTACAACAAAGTATAAAAAAGTTATTTGCGCCAGAAGATGGCAAAATCCCAAAAAAAAATTTAGTACAGGGGGTTTTAATTTTTGTAAATGTATGAAAACATTATAAAACCTATACAAATTTGGTATCCCCGAAATCGTACCAACCCAAAGAATAGAGTAGACGTGTCATTTGGGGCGCTCAGTGAAAGTCGTAATAAGCCCACAAGAAAAAGGCGCAAATGCGTTTTTTTTTTTTTTTTTACCATTTTCACTGTATTTGAATTTTTTTTTTTTTTTTTCCCCGCTTCCCAGTACATGGCATGGAATATTTAATACCATCACTATGACTTGCAATTTGTTACACAGAAAACAAGACATCACACAGCTCTTTACATGTAAAAATAAAAAAGTTATAGATTTTTGAACGTGGGGAGTGAAAAATGAAAAAACAGGGAAGGGCCCGGTCCTTAACCGGTTAATAGGTTTTTTGTTTCCTTTAACTCTTATGGAGCCCAGAGCTCCTCAGGCGCAATTGGATAATTTTAATAGCCTGTTTTTGTAATATAGGAAGTGAAAGCGGATCCTGGAAGAGGGGGCACACACACCAGTCAGTGTGCTTGGTTTACAATCCTTCATCCTGGTTGTAGATATACTTTAATGTGTCTTATAAAGTAGTGATACCGTCCCCTTCGATGTATAGTAATGATGATATCGCTGCTCATACTGTTTGTGTGACTGATGTATAAATGTGCTAAAATACTTTGAAGCAGATTGCCTCATTATTATAGTGCTGGGTATAGTTCTAAATCTGTATATTTTTCTAGGTGCTTCAGTTCATCATAAGTTTAATGAGGGGAAATATTGTAATGGCACCAAAACGGAAAAGGTATTTGTATTAAAACTTTTTTTTTTCTGCTCCTGGATGTGTTATTTTTTTTCTATATTTTGAACCTATATTTTTCATGCAAGTTTTCAAACGCCCCCATGACTTGGGGGTGCAGGGGAGTCGGGTATACTTGTATATACCTTATTAAAAGTGAGTGGAACCACTAATGTCAATTATAAAAGCATTTTGGGAATTTGTATTAAACAGGCAATGAGAACCTTCCATTAGGTTAAACTGTGTGATCCTAATAACCAGCCCCCTTTATTGTATCATTCTTTGTAAGTTTAAGTATATTGTGTACCTTTCATGTTTTCTTCTATTTGTCTTATAGACAGTTAACTTTAGAATCAACTCAGTCCCCTCCACCAAAATACAGTCGACAAATCTTACAGGTTCCTGAGGTGGTGGAAGAAGAGGTGAGATATGTGCTTTTTATAACTAGTTCACATTACTGTGCTGTCTATGGACTCCAAATGGGTCTTGCGTTTTAAAGCTTGTGGGTACTTGCTCATAGTTCCAGGCACAGTCACTGTGGTAATTTTCTTTTTTAGATATCCATGGTCTCCTTCTAAAAATAAAATTTTAAAATGATTCTAATAATCCCCTGTGCTGTACCTTCACAGGTTGTTAGAAGAAGCATAGCAAGACTCCCTTACCCTCCACAGGTCCCAGCACAGCTCGTCAGGTAGTGTTAGGGGATAATGCAGACATTTGTGTCTGTGTTTCCTCTCTGCTTTTAACTGTACTGAATAAAGGAAGTCTGTATCATCACCTGCTACTTTCACCTTACTAGTCGTGTTGGGACCAGAGGCTCTTATAACACCCCCAGAGCACTTCTGGCTCATTAGCATAATTGTAAAAGTTGACCTTAAAAGCAAGAAGGCCATGAATAACACATATACGGTAAGAAGATTAGCACAGTCACGTTGTCCCTGGTTTATCATGATGGATTTTGATGGTAGATTTCCTTCAACACTTTTTATCTTTCTTTCTTAAAGGTGTGTTACTCCTCTCAAAACCCTGGAAGCTCAATGGAAAACATGCTCGAGATATATGAGACCTCTAGTCCTGCAGAGGGGACCTCAGAAGTTTCTACTTATACTGTAGAACCTGCCCAGAGTGCCATAGTCCTTCCTACAACTTCCCTAGGCTCAGAGTAAGGACCTGTGTGGTTTCATGATGTAGTCACTATACATGACGTACAGTCAGGGCTTTGCCATGTCTATCTCTTCTCTTCCTCTACAGCGATTGTATACAACAAGTTGTCATCAATGATTCAGTTCTGCAGTTGCATTCTATGGATGATCAAAACGTAAATCCATCAAGTAGCAAAGCAGGCGCCGAGATGGCGCTAGATGTTGTACAAGCAAATGTCCCCGAAGATCCAGACAGCGTCATCAACTCCATTCTTAATGAAAACTCTGAAATAAACAACATCGATCTTCTGGACCGGTAAGATTATATTGTTACTGGAGTAGGTGGACCCTGTTAAAGGGAAACCTTCAGGCAAAATAACCCCCTAAACTAAATATATTTTCATAAACTTCCATTAGAGAGCATTGCCTCTATCCTTTCTTTGTCCCTCTACATGCCTGTAAACTTAAGCAATGAGGTCCTAAAGCTGAATGCAAATGACCTGTGAGATGTCCAATGAGTCTTTATCATATTCAAGCTGTCCAGCTTATTCATGAGTGGAAGCACAGCCACACCCCCAGTGCTTGACTGACAGCCTGGATAATGATGTGAGGTATAATGGTGTAATGGCTCCTCCATGGGCTTCCTGGTGGCCACGCCCCCTGCAGCCTGTGTGTGTATGAGATACTCCTATACACATGACTGACAGCCTGTATAAAGATTTGAGGTATAATGGTGTAATGTCTCCTTCATGTGCTTCCTGGTGCTGGCGCCCCTGCAGCCTGTGTGAATGAGATACTCCTATACACATGACTGATAGCTTGTATAATGGTGTAATGGCTCCTCCATGTGCTGGCGGCCACGCCCCCTGCAGCCTGTGTGTATGAGATACTCCTATACACATGACTGACAGTCTGTATAATGGTGTAATGTCTCCTCCATGTGCTTCCTGGTGCTGCCGGCCATGCCCCTGCAGTCTGTGTGTATAGGAGAGAGACAACAGCTCCAGGCAGCCATGTTATAGCATAAGTTGTCAGGTACATGTGTAGCTGATGTCTGTGTCACACATGTGTATTAGGAGGATGCAGCATGTCAGCAGATACAGCACACACTAGCCATGCTTTACTATACATTACACAGAGACATGAGCAGGGGGAGGAGAGGGGAGGGGTAACAGGGGTGACATCACTGCCTCTGACCATGTGACCAGCCCCATTTACATAATAAAGAAAATATGATTTTGCAATTATTAATGTATGAATTGACTAGATAAAGGCTGGGATGGATCCTTGTGAGCTGCTCCAACAGGTAGTAGTGACAGGACTAGTGACAGGGGTCTGATGACAGGTGTCCTTTAAAGAGGTTCTATACTGTGGACTGTTTGATGTTGAAACCATCTAAAAAGTTCCCGGGCTATTGTAAGGGAGTGTGTAGGTATTTAGTGCCCCTGGCTGAACAAAGTGTCACACAGTACTGCCCAGATCACTGAAATGTGTTTGATCTCTCGTCCCATCTTGTATTTCAAAGACCACAACAGTGGTCACAATCCCCCGGTGTTACAAAGTGCAGCTACAATCCTGGAATGTAAAGGCATTTTATCAGAGTCCTTCTGTTACTAACAACACATCTACATGGGTATTGTTACACCAATCTCCAGGGCTCCTAGACAAACAATCTCATGGTCTAAACTACTGATAGATTTTCTTTTGGAATTCAAAAGTTCCAGTGTTCTGCACGAGCTGACATTGTTTTGTTAGTTATTCCAGCTATAGTAAGATCGGACCAGGCCTTCGGATGTCATGGCTTGGTCATGTGGGGCACACCAGCCTTTTACTGTGATTTGCTGTATACACTAAACTACTCGGATGTCTCTTTCCTCTTTCACTCTTCTCATTCTGAGACTTGCGTTAAATTTATCTCTGCCCTAAAATCTAATTTGAGTTAATCTTAGTAGCTACAGATTTTTGTGATGATCATATCTAAATAACACTGTATTTTTTTTTTGGGGGGGGAGGGGGGGGTAATTTTTTAAGTAAATTATATAGTTTTCATTATTAGAGCTTTTTGCTTTATATTTATAAACTACTGGCTTCATAATTACTTTATATTGTTATAGGTTTTAAAAGAAACGGAATGAGGCTCCTAATTTTGTCACTTGTTTTTCTTTTTGAAGATCTGTTTTTGGTCTGGGTCTACCTTCTTCCTTTGTCTGCCCTAAACTGTACTTAATGCATATTGCTCCCTCCTGAAGGAGCTCAGCAGCTAATCCAGTGTCACGTAAAGCAGTGAATACACTGAGCTCCACATAATCGTCAAATACATTGTCTGCAGTATATAGAGAAACGGCCTGGCAGCTGCCATCATCTGGAGGGCAACAGAAATGGTTAGAGCAAGTGTATAGTCTACGAACAGGTACCATAGGTGGCACTTGGAGCCATCTCTATGGGCACCCAGGGCTTCACCGCAGCACAGAGTTTGCCAGAGAGGTTGAGTGACTCAAGGCCTCCTCCTGCTGTCCTTGTTGGCCCAGGCTCAGCGCTATTTTAAAGGAAAACTTCCCGAGACTACAGGAGGAGTGCGGTGTTCGGACAAAACTGGATTATAATTGGAGGTCCTGCCCCATGTTTCTTCCTGTTCAAGGGGACCCTGATGGGAAGCTACACTGATCATCCAAATTTCCTTTCCTTCTTTCAACCAGATTGATGTCCTCAAGGGGCCAATACAATTGAAAGCTGTGGCAGGGCAGGGAACAATACGTTGATAATTAAATTGCTGTGTTGTTATAAGTGAGTTTTTGGCTCAGGTTTGGGCACTCTTCCTCAAAGGGTTCCCATCCCTGCTATAGGGGATGAAGGAGATTGGAGGCACAGAAATTGTGCAGAATGACAGACTGTGATGGGGGGCACAGGGATCCCCCTCTGACAACCTAATAATAATTCCTTTATTTATATAGCGCACACACATTACACAGCGCTGCACACAGTTTGCCAAATCAGTCCCTGTCCCCACTGGGGCTCACCATCTAATCAACCTACCAGTATGTTTTGTGTGGGAGGAAACTGGACCTAATTCATTCAAGAGGCTGCTGCATCCTTTATTCGGGATGAGCAGGACATGGTCCCCTGGTCCAACAGCAGGTTAATAATAGTATGAGGAGATGAGCAAAGACTGCCGGTGGCTGCTGTCACAGGCTACACCGAGGAGGAGCGAGGAGAAGTAGCTCCATTACTGGTAAAGAAAGAATTGGCAAAGTTGTCCAGCATGACGTGAGGAAAGGATTTGTGGAATAAATATCTGTATGAATGGTTTACCTCTATAGTAAACCTCAAAAAAACCCCAAGGGCTATGATGTGCACCACAAGTCAGGACTTTTTCTGTCCCTTATCAAATGACAATATGTTGGTTCTGTTTATAGAGATGAAATCCAGGATTTCCTCAGTTGCATTGATGCCAGCATGGAGGAGCTACAGAGCATGTTGTCCCGAAAGAAGTTCAACGTTGACACAGATGTTATCGATGAGGTATGACTGGTGTCAGCAATCTGAAATGATCCGGCGCGTATGTTTTATACAATGGTCTGTGTGTTTTTCTGTATAAGGAATCTGAAATTCTGGAAGTTGTATATTCTTCTATAAACCCCCTGCTATATCCACACAGTCTCCCCTGTATGGTATCATATGTTATAAATTGTGAAGATCCAAAAGAGTTTGAGACTAGAGCTTCTCCAAAGATTTCCCATTTGTATTCTATGTAGGAAAGATGAGGTCTCAGACTTATTTGGGAAATGTCACACCCCTGATGTCATCTAGCTGTCATGCACACCCGTAAAATTCAGGCACAACTACATACAGAAACTATAGCCAAGTCTCCTTTTATCTCTTCAACTTACTTTTTGCAGCTATTTAAACCTGACTTGTCATCCTCAGATACTCCACTCGCTGTTACCAGCGCCAGCATAGCCCAAGTGAGTATGCTTCCCAGTTGGTTAGTGGCTTTCATAAGAAATGATTTTATCTGTTCTGGGAGTATGTAAAAAAAAAAACCTAACCATTTGCCTTTTGATTTGTAGAATATAGAGCAGAACCCTGGCCCGGGGCTAGTGCTACAGAACCCAGTGTCAGACAGCGATGAGCATAAAGGTTTGCAGCTATTTCTGAACTTTTCTGTGTTTTGCTGTTTATAGGAAAAAAAAGTTTTACTTGCCCAGGGGGCACTACCATTTTTTTCTTTTTTTGGCATCCTGCTTGTTGGTTGGTTGGTCTGTTTTTAAGCTTGCCACACCTGAAAAAATTAGTAGGCTAGTAGGCTGAAAGATAAATGTACTGAAGATTACAAGTCACATATTGACTTGCTTAACAACATCCTGCTAATGGTTTATTAGGCCGATTTCTGATGACAGGTTCCCTATAATAGGTACCTTACTGATGGTAGGTTTCCCTAAAAAAAATTGAGGTATTCTTTATCTGCCCCCCATTGCACTTTTTAAATTCTCTGTTCTATTCACTATTCATCAGCATCCTAGTTTTCCATGATGATATGAGGCTTGCATAATAATTTAGTCCCTCACCTAGTTTTGTGCGCTTTTCTCGTGTAGAATAATTCAGCATGCTAAGAAACATTGGGTATAAAAACAAAGTACATACATGTCTGTACATGCCTTCTGCACCAGGTTTTCTTGCTAATGGCTTGTCCATTGCTTGCAGGTAAGCAGCTGATGCAGTACACGGGGAACCCCCTGCTGTCCCTCTTTGATGTTCCCTCAAACAGTTCTGCAGCGACGTCTGTAGATCCCGGAGCGTTACTGAGCACATTGGAGGATGGCGTGTATCCCTGCAGTGCGGAAGTACCGAATAACGTAACTCTCCAGAATAACTCCAGCCAGGCAGCGGACCTACTGCTAGAAGATCTCACCGGCTCCAGCGATTTCCAGCCCATCTTTGTCCTTAGCCCGGTGAACAAACTGATAGAAGAAGTCACAGACTCGGAAACCCTTTAATAGCAGAGAGTTTTTATTGAACCTGCTGTATATTAGGTGATGTACTCTGACACAATGCGAGTGTCCACTATAGACTCTTTCATGATTCTCCTGCAATAAGTTCTGGTCATGGGGAAAATAAGCAGATTTTACTGTTGATTCCTTTTCTTTTCATTATAATCCTAGAAGTGTAAACTGGTGAAATCTTTTGCACCAATTTGATAGATGTTTAGATGCAAATCTATTTGAGTGGCAAATGTGTGGATGATGATCACTGCTATAGCACCAGAGATCTGTTCATAACACCACATCCAAAATCCTTTTAGAGGACATCTACCACCAGGATGAACGTGTATGCAAATGCAGCTGAAGGGCTCAAAGCTTCATTAACACCTATGGAGCCTGCGTTCCCTCAGTCCCTTTGCATACATGTTCATCCTGGTGGTAGATGCCCTTTAAATTTAAAGGAGCTTTTATTGAGGTTGTTTGGTTATCATTAATATGCTATTTCTCTGCATAATGTACTGAATACAGTGAAACCAGAAGGACGTCCTACAAGAGATATAAGGGATCAGAATAAAAAACATAGTATGGTCACTAGAACATGTGATAGGTAGAGGTCCTGTACAAGCCGAAGTCCTAAGCCAGAAGTCTGTAATGGTAAAGCTCTTCCACCTGCCTAATGATCCTGTAATACATGCACCAGGGGCATCTGTGACCCTCTCTACACCTTTATATCTATGAAGGATGTTCTTCATTGTGCAGAGGAAGAGGGAGGGATGGGGGCGAGGGCTCCCCTCCCCGGCAAAATATAGTATGTATTCTATACTTTTCTCAGGTCAACTTGGTCATGGGTGCCATAGACCCCTATGGGGGCTGTGAAGTGACCATAAATTGTGCGGCAGATCATGGCCCCCTTTATGGTTGTGTGCATGAGGCCTAAGTAGATGGTGTTGGGCAGTGTAGAAAGAAGAGAGCAGGTACAGCCATACATCTACTGCAGTGTGAAGCTTTACAATTACAGATTACTGGAAGACAGGATGAATATCTCATAAGTGACCTATACATTGCTGGTGTTACTTGAGGGAGGTTAATAAGAGAGAGCCCCTCTTTAACTTAGTGCAGTTCGTTCCTCCAGGAGTCTGTAAGGTTTGTGCTTCCGTTTGGTATTATGCAATCTTTTCTATTATCTGGTAGCATTCAGGTCTGTATAGCTATCTATATGCACACTTATTAGTGGGGCACTTGTTTTTTTCTTTGACTTATGATATGATGTTTTTCTTTCTTTTATTGATGAGTGGCGGTAAGTATTACAGGTGGGTCGTCATATCTGGGGGTGGTGATGGTGATCCTAGTTACATGATGGTATGTAAATTCAGAATAGCGATCCCTTACACATTATGGCATTTTTTCCCCTTCATTATGCACTTTTTACAGTCTTTTTATAGCTTCATGATGCTGCATAATGTAGAAATAGGACGATCCTAGAGTAGAACCTGCACTCTGGTAAAGCAGCACTGTCCCCGATCTAATCGAATGTAATACCTTTTTATGACGATATTTGTATTTCGTTGGCAGTTCTCTTCCATATTTTGCTTCCTGGAATCTGCGTGTTCGTATACACAGAATTGCTTTACCACTTAACGGGGTATTGCATGAGTTAAACATTTTTAATGCCTATTATTATAAATGGGTGCGCTTCACCTGGCACCGCCAAGTGCAGTGGTGCCCCAGTGAGTGCCACTTGTGCTTCGCAGTCCTCTGACGTCACATCCTTCAGTTTCTAGACCAGGTTTAGTGTAATGTCATACAGGGCCACTGTACGTCGTACGGTGCAGTACTTTGAGCGATTAATGGCTCTACTGAATGCAGCGGTTTCTTTAAGCGTGTGATCCGTTTGGGCACAGGGTGAGTAACCTAATATTGATCACCTATGGTAAGGGTAGATGACTGATAGCTTTGTCCTAAACCTGTACTGGGAGGATGTGGACTTGGGCACCTTTTAGACGAGCTGCATGGCACCACAGGGGCACCTCTGAGTACTGCACCATCAGTCCCAGGTACTAGAGCTTGCAGCACCATACCTTACCCTGTGGATACAGTGTTTGGACTTGTGCATTTCCACTTTTTTTTTTTAGATTAATGTAATCAATATTAATCCTGGAATATTCCTTTAAGTTTGTAACTCTGTATTTTCCACCTCTTTCTATTAATGTGTAGAGCATCTTCTTAAGTCCAGTATTTGTACTGAATCCTTTTTGCATTAAATCAGATGAGCCGGGGGTGCTGTGAGCGTCTGAGGTTTCACTGTACTATTTCCTCTGGAACAGTGTTTTGTTCTGACAGAATCTGGTCATATGCTGATATTTCCATATCGATTTTTTCCCCTTTCACCACGACAGCACCACCTGAGAGAGAGGGATCCGCCCCCATGGACAGGAAACCTGAGCATAAAAAGGACACGCCTCTCTCCAAGCCTCAGTGTGGTTTCCTGTCCCTGACGGGAACCTGAGTGTGAAGCTACCTGGTGCCTGTCTGATGGCAGGTACTAGGGTTTGATCCCGGCCGGTGAGCTGGTGATCATCCAGATCAGGAGTCCTGATTCTGGTCCAAAGCAGTACAGGCGAGGTGCTGCGTGTCAAGGCTGAATGTCTGCAGTGAGGACAGTTGCCATAGTATGTGACCTAGCCCCAGAAACAACATGTGGTGGGGACTAGAGTGCGCCTGTTCTTGGTTTCCTGCTGCACGCTGCAGACCCCAGTGTGGGAGCAGGTGTGCAAGGAGACGGGTCCGGCGTCTCCAGAAGCAGGATTCGGAGTTGCATGGTGTGACTCCTCCTCTCCAGACACACCTCACTGGTTGTGAAAGGTTGTGCGCTGGCAGGACAGGACTTCTGGCGCGGCGGGACTGGTGATCCGTACAGGAATCCCGCACATAACACACCTCCAGAGGGATTGGGTTGTGTCTGTAGAACTGAGCTGATGAGCTCAGGAGGCTGAAGAGGTGCTACTTAAATTCTGTCGGTAAGCATGCTCTGAATTATGGCCTATGAATGCCCCTTCCAGCTAAGGGCAGCAAGGAGGACCTCTGAACCCGTATGAGAGCTCCGGGTGGTAAGTCTACTTTTCTTCTATTACACTCATGATGTGTAGAGTGTATTTGGATTCTGGTAACATGTGGACACATTGGAATGGGAAAATGGTCTGTAATCCCAGTCAGTAGATCAGGTTACAGTTTGATTAATTACCACGGCAGGTTCAGTTAATTGGATAACGACTTGCAGGTTAGTCTCTCTTCCCAGTGTGTAGAGAAGCTCAATGCTAAGGGTGAAGACACACATGGCGTTTTTGGGCCGTTTTTACTAAGTGCGTTTTCAGATCGTTAAAAACGCATGCGTTAAAAAACGCATCCGTTTTTTAAAAACGCATCCGTTATTTGAAAACGCATGCGTTTTTGTCCGTTTTTCATTGCGCAATTTCGGAAAAACGGACAAAAACGCATGCGTTTTCAGAAAACGCATGCGTTTTTATAAACCGGATGCGTTTTTTAACGCATGCGTTTTTAACGATCTGAAAACGCACTTAGTAAAAACGGCCCAAAAACGCCATGTGTGTCTTCACCCTAAGGTAAAACACACTTTACTGTTAGTTTGAGTTGTGAATGTCGGACTGAGCAGAGAAGCTCAGAAGGCTGAAGAGGTGTTACATGAATTGTCAGCAAGCATGCTCTAAATTATGGCCTTTGAGTGTCCACTACAGCTGAGAGCAGCAAAAAGGGACCTCTGCACCCGTATGAGAAGTCTGGGTGATTCAGTTAATTTTCTAATGGCTTGAAGGTTAGCCTCTCTTCCTGGTGTGGGGAGAGGTGAAGTGCTGAGGCACCACACAGAGCACATGGTGGCTTCTCAGCTATCCTGAGGTTTAAGACTAGAGCCACATGATGCTTTCATAAAGCATTGATTGAACCAAGCCAGTCCAGTAATTGTATGTGGTGACTTGAGCGCCAGTGCACTGAAAGATGGGATTCCTTACTAAAGGTGAGCAATTGTCCCATAGGTATAGAAGATATTGTAAATTATGCCTGAATCCTTGCTGGGAGCAGTGGTTCCAGAAACCAGGCAAGTAATAGTGAATAAATACCATAATCTTTGCTGGGAATAGTGATTCCTCAGATACATAAGCAACTGCGTTTATGCTGAATTCTAGAAGCAGTGGTTCCACATGTACGCAAGGTAATGAGAATGATTACATAATCCTTGCTGTGAGCGCTGGTTCCACAACTACCCAAGGTAATGTGAATAGTTACATAATCCTTGCTGTGATTGGTAGTTCCACAAATACCCAAGGTAATGTGAATGGTTACATAATCCTTGCTGTGAGTGGTAGTTCCACAAATACCCAAGGTAATGTGAATGGTTACATAATCCTTGCTGTGAGTGGTAGTTCCACAAATACCCAAGGTAATGTGAATGGTTACATAATCCTTGCTGTGAGTGGTAGTTCCACAAATACCCAAGGTAATGTGAATGGTTACATAATCCTTGCTGTGAGTGGTAGTTCCACAAATACCCAAGGTAATGTGAATGGTTACATAATCCTTGCTGTGAATAATTGTTTCCACAGATACACAAGGCAAGGTGGATAATGACATAATCCTGACGGGTGTGGTAGTTCCACAAATACCCAAGGTAATGTGAATGGTTACATAATCCTTGCTGTGAGGGGTAGTTCCACAAATACCCAAGATACACAAGGAAAGGTGGATAATGACATAATCCTGACGGTGAGTGGTAGTTCCACAAATACCCAAGGTAATGTGAATGGTTACATAATCCCGGGTGAGAGTAGTGATTCCACAAATACCCAAGGTAATGTGAATGGTTACATAATCCCGGGTGTGAGTGGTGATTCCACAACTACCCGAGTTGTTTCCACAGATACAGAAGGCAAGGTGGATAATGACCTAATCCTGGCTGTGAGCACTGGTTCCACGAGTTAAGGTGAAGGGTATCTGAGTCCTTGCTCCGTGCGGTTGTTCTACTAGGGAGCAAGATGGGGTGAATAGTGTCAGAATCCTTTCTGATAGGATATGCTCCCTGCATTGGATGTTTTGCTGGTACAGCAGGCTCCAAATATCAATGTGTACTCGAACTTGGGGTGGTTTTTCCCAATGGGAAATGATTCCTTGATGGTTGTCAGCTCATTGGTTTAAACCCAACATTCTGCCTCCCTTCAAAGTCTTGCAGTCTTAAGGGTAGAGCAAGTCAGAATGATGGTCTTTGATGGTACAGTGTCCACATATTCAGGTTGTGCAGATATAAGCAATATATATTGCAGATTCTAAGCAGATTCTGTCCATTCATTCATCAGTACTACATTGTATCTAGGGAAGCATTCTCCCAATTTGTGGAAAAACTGCCCCTTCTTGTAGGAAGGTTTTAAAATAGATATAAAAAAAAAAAAAAAGTTTTACAATCTGGGTCTTCAGGCCAGCCGTGTCCCTCCTAGTTCTGATGGCCTCTATACTAGCCTTACCAGTTCTTAGTTAAATCTTAAGACCACTAAAACTTGTGTTCTGCAAGAATGGTACAGGCTGTAATCCTCACTGGACTGTCTAGTGGTTAGACCTCTGGAATCAGAACAAAGTGCTGTCAGGATTCCAGAAGAGGTTTTTATATTTATTTTATATGCTGTCCATTTTTGGTGTTGGAACCTAAGTAAGAGGTTCAGTTTTCAGAGACTCTGGAATCGGTCAAAAGCAGTCAGTCCCAAAGTACTAAAGATTAAAACAATCAACTGTAATTCCTTTGACATAGATTGCTCCCTGCTTGTTCATGTAAACAAAGAATCAGACAATGAAGGGAAATGCTCTGTGACATGTTCCTTTGGAATGTCTTGTTTAGATAGATCTGGAGAACCTTTGTCATATGTAGATCTCTAATTGATTGGGGACATTTTAATATTCTCAAATATTAACTTTTCTCTGGGGGAATACATTCAGCTTTCTGGTTAAAAGATTGACATATAATCCTGGAGGATTAGGTCATAAGGGCAGTCTCTACATTAGGGCCAGTAGGATGTCTCTACTCACAAGAAATCTGCCTAATTTATGGCAAGTATCCCAAGTATTTGGGATTTGGCCTCCACCATTTTTCACTGGTCTTACAGTATAGTTCTTATGTGCCTTGGTACCAATCCAGAAAGAATGCTTTCATAACCTAGATGTCAGAAACTCCATTATGGTAGATCTTAAAAGAATGTGTGTTGCGTAAAAGCAAATAGTCAGTTTATCCGGTAGTCTAGACCTTTATAAAGAGTAGTGCCTCTTGTTTGATCAAATTCTGCGCAACCACTACTGCGTAATTGACAAAGTTTAAATAGAACAAATTGGTAAGAACAGTCTTTTCCAATTAGGATTTGAAGCCAGTACGGTATGGATTTCTCCATGGTTGCATGATCTATTGCAGTGGTGGCGAACCTATGGCACGCGTGCCAGACAGGGCACGCAGAGCCCTCTCTGCTGGCACGTGCACCATTGCCTCCACTGTGTCTGTTTTATTAATGGAGCTCCGGCCACACAACAAGCTGCTGCTGCGTGCCGGAGCTCCAGTGATTCTCTGAACATAGAGTAGCAGAGCAGAGTAACACACTCTCTGCTCTGCTACACCCACCTCAGCCCTCGGACGGACTGTCAGCTTCCTAGTGCAGGCTGCAGCTGACCTGTGTTGCTATGACTTGTGAAGCAGCAGCAGCGGGTCACTGCCTCCCTCTTTGCTCCCTCCCCCTCCTCCTCCTCACTGAACCTGAGCCCCGGAAGCCAGAAGCCGGCAGCCAGGAGTGCAGAGCAGCAAGATTACTGATAATAAAGATAAGGGAATGCAGTCCCTCACTACAGGCAGGGGAAGCCAGGTACTCTATTCTCTGCTGTCTGTGTAAGCAGGCAGCAGCTTAAGTGTTAAATAATTGATTTCAGTGTTTTGTGCCCTCCACCCCACAACACCCACTTTGCCCCAGTGAGGAGATCTTGCTAAATAGGTTTCCCCATCCCCCTCAGTGCCCTGATAGTTTGTATTTATTGTACCAGATGCGACTTGGACCTCATTTAGTCACTTTTCCTGGCACATTCAGTCCCTGCCCCTGTTTCCCTCTCCCACAGTGCTGCTTTCACCTTCTAAATTTTGATACATTAAGGCCCCTTTCACACTTGCAAGTGTGATGCGCTGAACTTGCATGCGCTGGATTGCCCGGGCCGAATGCTGCAAACCAGAACTGAACTGACCTGCTGAATTCACTTCCAGTTTGCAGCGTTCAGGCCGGCTGACCCAGGCAGCACATGCTGCGAGTTCAGCGCATCACACTTGCAAGCGTCAAAGGGGCCTTAAACCTAAATTCTTGTGATTGAGATAGATCCCCACATGTTTGGCTTGCAAACAATGGAAAACATGTGGCACGAGTTCACGGATGCGATGGTGCAGTCAGACGTACCGCTCTGATTAAGTTTAGAAACAGAATTAAAGTGCATGGGGGCTAACCATATATATGCATTTCTATGGAAACACGTGCTAGTTTACGATCTAATGCACTTGCATAGAAATGCATATATGATCGGGCCATGGCTCGCCCCCCCATTCACTTTTAATGCTCTTTCTAAACAGAATGAAAGGGGTGCATCTGATCGCATCCTCAGTCAATCACAGTGTGTGAACATGGACTAAAGAAGAGGACTAATCCTAAGAGGAAGCAAGAAAAGGGACGCTAAAACTGGTGTAGCAGTAGCATTGGTGTCCTTTTACATGATGCCATATCTTCACTGTATGGCGGTGATAATTATCGCTATATGGCACCAATGTTCATCACTGGCATTAAAAGCAATTACTGTATGACGGTAATATTAAGCATGATGCCATTTATGTTGTTGTAATAGTGATGCTCATCATGTGGCAGTATTATTTGGCCTTTAAATAGCGTTATTGTGGGTATTATTGGTCTAAATTACCATGCTGGCACTTTGCGATAGATAAGTGGGTGTCGGCTTACAGTTTGGGCACTCGAGTTCTAAAAGGTTCGCCATCACTGATCTATTGGAATGGAAGTCCTGCCGTCTTTATCCCTCCCTGAATTCTTTTCTCTGTTAATCTCTCAGGTGGTGCTGTCGTGGTGAAAGGGGAAAACTGAAATTACTTACCGGTAATTGTGTTTCCTAGAACCACGACAGCACCATGGTAATTCCCACCCTGGTGTTCTGGTTATCTGGCGATGGTTATCACAAACAGAAAGAGGGGGTTGGTGTATGTTAAAGATATTATTTGAAAAGTTAATGAAAACGTCTCTGTAAACCACTGAGGCTTGGAGAGAGGCGTGTCCTTTTTATGCTCAGGTTTCCTGTCCATGGGGGCGGATCCCTCTCTCTCAGGTGGTGCTGTCGTGGTTCTAGGAAACACAATTACCGGTAAGTAATTTCAGTTTTCTGGCCCTAATGTTTGTGCCTTGGTAAGGGAAATACCGGGCGTCATTGTCAGAGCTACACAAAGTGATTTAAGAGATGCCATTGACTTCTATAATCACCTATCCTGGGGATTGCTCACCTAACAGCTTTTAAGGTCATGTTTCCCATGAGCACTGGACTAGCAGTAGTGCAGGAACATAGTATCATAGTATATAAGGCTGGAAGGAGACACAAGTCCAAGTCCAACCTTTAAGAATTAAATAAATGTTTTATCCCCATAACCCGTGATATTTTTGCTCTCCAGAAAGGCATCCAGGCCTCTCTTGAACATGTACATAGAGTCCGCATAACAACCTCCTGCGGCAGAGAGTTCCATAGTCTCACTGCTCTTACAGTAAAGAACCTTTGTCTATGTTGATGGTAGAATCGCCTCTCCTCTAGGCGCAGAAGATGCCCCCTGTCTATGGTGATGGTAGAATCGCCTCTCCTCTAGGCGCAGAGGATGCCCCCTTGTCCTGGTCACAGGCCTAGGTATAAAAAGATCTTTGGAGAGATCCTTGCACTGTCCGTTCAGGTATTTGTACGTTGTAATGAGGTCTCCCCTCAGTCGTCTTTTTTTCTAAACTGAATAATCCCAATTTTTTTAATCTGTCAGTGTATTCTAGTTCCCCCATTCCCCTAATAATCCTGGTTGCTCTCCTCTGCACCCGTTCCAGCTCTACTATATCCTTTTTATACACTGGTGCCCAAAACTGTACACAATATTCCATGTGTGGTCTGACCAGGGATTTGTATAAGGGCAAAACTATGTCTTTATCATGAGAATCTATTCCTCTATTGATACATCCTATAATTTTATTTGCTTTAGCAGTAGCCGCCTGGCTCTGGTCACTAAAATTAAGTTTACCATCCACCAATACCCCCAAGTCCTTTTCAGCTTCAGTTTTACTAAGTAATTGACCATTTAGAACATAATTATACTTTTTGTTTCCATGGCCAAGTGCATAACTTTACATTTATCTACATTAAACCTCATCAACCATTTCTCTGCCCACTCCTCAAGCTTCCACAAATCCCTCTGTAATGCTAGACTATCGACCTCAGTATTTATTACTTTACACAGCTTAGTATCATCTGCAAATATTGAAACTTGACTGTGTAAACCCACTACAAGGTCATTAATAAAAATATTAAAAAGAAGTGGCCCCAATACTGACCCCTGTGGCACTCCACTGGTAACATCAACCCAATCTGAGAATGTGCCATTAATGACGACCCTCTGTTTTCTATCACTAAGCCAATTACTTACCCAAATACACAGATTTTCTCCTATTCCCAGCAGTCTCATTTTATATACCAACCTTTTATGTGGCACGGTGTCAAATGCCTTTGAGAGAAGTAAGCACCTTAAACGCTTTATCTTTCTCGCTTATTGCTTTCCTTACAAGACTAGTTAGCCACATAGGGTTTTTCTTGTTCCTTTTATGCTTTTTCGGGGGGGGCTTTTGTCTTTGAGAACATTATCCCAGTCTATGCCTTTAAGGTCTTCCCTTAGTTGCTGAAAATTTGCCCTCCTGTTATAAGCTGCTGTTCTAACTAAAGTTAAGTATTTATCCCTCAGAGTTTAAGAGTTTTTCTGATCTGTCATTTTGGGGCACATTTACGAAGAATGTGGGAAACTGCACCAAATGTGCTCTGCCTGTGTATAATGCTGCATTCATTAAGATTGTGAACCAGAGATCATGAATCAGTCACTTCCCTGCACTGCCCCGACAGAGTTCACCAATTTTTTTTTTTGTGGTGCACCTATAACATAGGCCGCGAGGACAGACTTTGCATGTTAAATCCGGAGTGTGATCTGACTGAGTGCTGAAACAACCCGTATTTTGTGTCGCAAGGTGGCGAGCGCAGCTGCACCACAGAAGGGTTGTGTGTGACACCTGAGTAGTGCAGACACTTCTTAAATACCTGTGCAAGTGATTTGCACCTAAAAGAACGTGCAAAGCCCTTTAAATGTGCCCCTTTGTGTCCATCTTGTAACAGAGATATTATTACACTTGAGAAGCGGATGAACTATCCATGGCCTCTCCTACTTATAGTTATTCCTGGCCTTTCTCTTTAGCCAAATAACAATTGGGGATTCCTTTTGAGTCCAGTTGATATTGTCTATTACATCAGAAAATCATGGAAAACCTGTCAGACTGAAGCCCAAATGTTCTATTTCCAAAAGGATGGTTCTACACACACAGTTTCTTGTAAGGGGAAGTTTTGCTCATGTTACCTGTATTAAGGAGTTTATGGAGTTTTATTGCTCCAGAAGTTTTACTTACAATAGTTTCACCAGGATATTCCAACACTTCCTGATGGGTAGGGATTTGTAGCTGTGTGGATTTTACTTCCAGAATCTCATCTAAAAATCTGTATGCTTGAAAGTTTAGAGCTTTGGACCTCACTCGATCATAGTGTAATCTTCCAAGTAGGTGGACAAACTTAGATCTCCGTTTTTTGGTCTGTTAAATCACATTTAGAATTTGTCTAATTTTCATTCATTGCTCTATTCTGCCTTATGTCATTAAGTTTATTTTGGAGTATTGTTGGCAAGACTTTTAATAAAGCTGATGACCTTTTATTCGCTCATTTGTTTTCTTTATTTTACTCATATAATCTCATTATTCACCTGGAATATGTAAAGGAAAATTCCAATATTCTTCTCTGCAAAAGTGGACACTTCCCTTTTTATATTCTCCATTTCTAAACTGTATAAACATGAAACATCATCTTTTAGCACTAATATGGCAACAACTCTGCACCACTTTTAATTCATCCACAAATTTCTGATAAAGGATTTTATAGGATTCCCTAATACTGGTGGTGGTAAAGTTGTATTTGACACTAGAACTCAGTGTGGGGGGGATTTATGAAAGGAAAGCACCAGGCACAGCTGATTCATTGATGTATACTTTGTGCAGGCCCTGAGGGTGCGTTCACACATTCCGTTCTTCAGATGCAGTTATCGAAGCCAAAGGCAGGGATGGATTATAATGGGTATATGGTGGACTGATTGATACAGCAAACACCTAGTCTGTATAGAGGGGGCCCAACCTGTGAGCTCTGTCCATTCACTCCTTACTATTATGTCGGTTTGCAGAAATGGGGTTAAGACTGGCGGAGACTATAGTAAAGCATATAGTGGAGCATTCACACCACTGTCCACTTTCTCTGACCTTTCAGTGCTGACCCCTCTTTTTTTTTTTTTTTTTTTCTTCTGTTCTAAAATGATTGGATTTTCCTTTGTAGATGTGACGTATATCAATGTTTTGTAATTTTTTGAAATGCTGAGACTGTAATACTGGACTTCCCATTAACAGGTCATTCTAAGTTTAATATCTATAAACCTTAAATGCTACAAAACAATTTGTTCTATTAAGTACTTTGGAATATGTCAGAAAAAAAAAACTAATACCCATTGGTCAAATGTGAACAAAAGTTCAAAATGTTCTGTTTATAAAGGGTCGTACGTTTTTTTATATTTGGATATATTTGATTGTGATGATGCCTAACATCTTTAAATGTGTTTATTTTTATGTACGTTTTAGGGAAAGTGGGTATTGTTTATCCATATACTGCAATACAACTAATTTAACCCCTTAAGGACGCAGGGTTTTTCGGCCGATTTCTCGCTCTCCAACTTCAAAAATCCATAACTTTTTCATTTTTCCGTGTACAGAGCTGTGTGAGGGCTTATTTTGTGCGTAACAAATTTTACTTTCCCGTGATGTTATTTATTTTAACATGCCGTGTACTGCGTAGCTGAAAAAAAATTCCAAATGTGGAAAAATTGAAAAAAAACGTCACGTGCGTCACGTTCTTGTGGGCTCAGTTTTTACGACTTTCACTCTTCGCTCCAAATAACATGCCTACTTTATTCTTTGGTTCGGTGCGATCGCGGTGATACCAAATTTATATAGGTTTTATTGTGTTTTAATACATTTTCAAAAATTAAACGAATGTGTACAAAAAAGAAAAAAAAATTTTTGCCATCTTCTGACGCTAATAACTTTTTCATACTTTGGCGCACGGAGATGTGTGAGGTGTCATTTTTTGCGAAATGAGGCGACGTTTTCAATGCTTCCATTTTGAGGTCTGTGCGATATTTTGATCATTTTTTATTTCATTTTTTATGTTATGTAAAAAGGTGTAAAAGTCGCATTTCGGACATTTGGGCGCCATTTCCCGCCTTGGAGGTCACCGCCGGCCGTAACCGTTTTTATATTTTGATAGATCGGGCATTTTGGGACGCGGCGATACCTAATATGTTTGTGATTTTTACTGTTTATTATGTTTTATATCCGTTCTAGGGAAAGGGGGGTGATTTGAACTTTTAATATTTTATTAATTTTTTTTATTTTTTAAACTTTTTTTTTTCACTATCTTTTAGACCATCTAGGGTACATTAACCCTAGATGGTCAGATCGCTGCTACCATATACTGCAATACTTCTGTATTGCAATATATGGCATTTTTGCAGCACATTCATTACAATGAGCCACTGGCTCATTGTAACGAATCTGCAGCTGCCAGATAGCCTCGTGTCAAAAGAAGACACGAGGCTACCATGGCAACCGATCGCCGCCCCCCGATGACGTTCGGGGGCGTGGCGATCGAAAAAAAGATGGCGGCGCCCGCGCGCCGCCGTCTTTTAAATGCCGCCGGCGACTTTGCCGGCGGCAACGGGGGGGTTAATAGCCGCGATCGGTGCTAGCACCGACCGCGGTTATTAGCGGTGGGGGTTTTATGCATTTTGCAAAAACCCCCACCTTTGTATGAAGAGGACTCAGCCCGTGAGCCCTCTTCATACATCCCTTATACCTCTGCGCCGTAGAGCTACGGCGCAGAGCGTTAAGGGGTTAAAGAAGACCTTTCACCTAAATTTTACCCCTCACATCAGTGATACCTGCATTTAAAGGGTAAAATGTCCTCCCCATAACACCTAAAATGAGCACTGTACCTTAATTATAGCCACTTTTATGATATACAAATGAGTATAGAAGCGTCAACATCTACATATCAGAGTCATGTTTTCTCCAGGCTGCCCGCCTCCTCCTTTTGATTCATAACTTTGTGTCTCTTCAAATTTCAGCCTGAGCAGAGCGGAAGTACAGCACAAAGTTGAAGGACTTTTTGGCAATGCCCTTCCTGCAGTTTTTCCAAGATCTTGCAAAACTTTAGTCTCGCTCTGTGCTATGAAGGGTGTATGAAGAGGGCTCACGGGCTGAGCCCTCTTCTTACAGAGATGGGCTTTGTTGCATATCGCAGCAAAGACCCATCACTAACACCCGCGGTCGGTACTTGTACAGTTGTATTGCAGTATATGGTAGGAGCGATAAGACCATCTAGGGTTAATGTACCCTAGAGGGTCTAAGAAAGAGTGAAAAAAAAAAATGTAAAAAATTCATAAAATATTAAAAGTTCAAATCACCCCCTTTGCCTAGAACTGATATAAAATATAATAAACAGTAAAAATCACAAACACATTAGGTATCGCCGCATCCCAAAATGCCCGATCGATCAAAATATAAAAACGGTTATAACCGGCGGTGACCTCCGAGATGGGAAATGGCGCACAAATGTCCGAAATGCGACTTTTACATCATTTGAAAATGTATTAAAATACAATAAAACCTTATAAATTTGTTATCACTGCGATCGTACCGAACCAAAGAATAAAGTAGAGGTGTTATTTGGAGCGAAGAGTGAAAGTTGTAAAAACTGAGCCCACAAGAACGTGAAGCACATGCTTTTTTTTTTTAATTTTTCCACATTTGGATTTTTTTTCCTGCTTCCCACTACACGGCAGGGAATAATAAATAACATCACGGGAAAGCTCTGTACACGGAAAAATGAAAAAGTTATGGATTTTTGAAGGTGGAGAGCGAGAAAAGAGCGAAAAAACCCTGCGTCCTTAAGGGGTTAAGGGACTGAAGCATCAAGACTAAAATTGTGTGATTGCACTGCTGTCCTTTAAATTGTCTCACTGAGCTGCTCCACGTCTGCTCCGAGTTAAAGCTTCACTCTTTTAACTCAAAACTTTCTTCAGCTTCTATTCAAAGCAGTGGAGAGGAGCTGTGGTCAGTGCAGAGACCTAAGAGCACAGCTGTGTCAGGGAAAACCCCCAATGCATTTGGAGGAGCACCAGGTTCCTCCACAGTCCTGTCAATACTGCACTTGCAAAATTTAAAAAATATAAAAACTCCATTGTACACTAATGAACAGTAGAGAGACAAGGACCTGAAAGAAAAGGCTTACAATTTAGTTATTTTATTTACATACGGTAAATATCTTTTTCTTGTCACACATGCCTTTCCTTATTCTGTTTCTTCTTCTAATGATTACCAAACCTCATTGGGTAAGTGAATAATTACCACATGACAATTTCAATCTATAATATTTATTTTAAGTAAAAGTCAACTCACACCCATGCATTTCCTTAGAAACAGTGGCCACAGATCCTGTTATGTCAGACAAATGTATCCTTCCCCTTTTAGCATAAAACACAAACATCAACATTGTTTTAAAGGGCACCTATCATCAGATTGATGGTAGACAAGTCCTACCCACATGGCCATGAACTTTTTTTTTTTTTTAATATATTCTAGAACAGTGCAATTTTAAGGCTTACATCACCTCAGAGCACCAAGGCTTCTAAGTTTTTCACCCCTCCTCACTTGTCCGTCCTCGTCTTGGCTGCTGAGATTGCAGAGATTATGACATCAGGACCAGCCGGGACTTGACGAGTAAAATGGAGCAGATAAATTATAAGCTGAGGTGCTCAGAGACACTCCAGTGACATAAACCTGAGTGCCTTAAACTACTTTGCATAATTGTTAAAACTCTGTTTCAGTGATATCACACTGTTCTAGATTATAATTAAAAAAAAAATTGTCAGTGCATGTGAGCAGGACTAATCTATCATCAATTAATCTGATGCTAGATGTCGTTTAAATTAGGAATATCTTTTTTTATCATTAAATCTTTATTGATAATAAAATATATAAACTTTCCCTTCTTCTTCCATTAAAAGAATTAACAAGTACATAAATACATTACATAAAAAAAAATACAGTATACAATATTAGGATTTCCTATACAAAGAAAAACTAGGCAATATCCTTCTTTTGGGTCTATTGATTTCCTAAACCAATTAGAGAACAATCCTACTGGGTTATCTCCTTCCTCTTTCTCAGGTAGCCCTACTAGCCTCACATTAATTATTTTGGATCCCTTTTCCAGGTCCTGCACTTTGTGGGATAACGTTTTGTTCATTTGTTGCAGGTCCTTAAGCTCTTTGTACATTTCCTCCAGAGGATCTTCATTTTTACCCCACCTTCACTTCCACTTCTTGCAATATCTCTTCCCAATGCACTTAGTTCTTTTCTCATGGAAGACTCCTCATTATTAACATCCTTCACAACTTCAAAACATTGTTTAATTATCGTTCAAATAGATTTTAAGATATCGTTGAGATATTGTTTCTCCTTCCCAGAGTGAGAGCCTCCACTCTCATGACTTATATTTATCAATCCTGCTAATCTCTACCTTATTCGTCCCCATTGAAAATATAGTTCTCTCAGGAGTATCTCCTGAGTTAATTAAAAAATGCTTACAGGACAGTTTAGGGTAAGCCCGCTTAGAATTTACTTTTAAACAATTTAAGATAAGTAATTCTATTTATTTATTGTAATTGTTCTATTTATTGATTTTATTTATGTATGTAACACCACTAATTGGTTCTAAAATTTGTACATTGTTTTTCATGACATCACTTCCTGTCATGACATCACTTCCTGTCTAGTGTGTTTAAAAACCATGAGTTTGTTGCATGTGATACAGACCTTATGAAGCGTCCAGTCTAGTGACACGAAGCGTGTTGTCTTGTATGATTTCATATATTTTTTTAATTTAATAAAGTGGCATCTTATACAAATTTTCTTTGTATGCCGCATATAACTCATTTGGGTTGTACCGGATTTGACGTCCAACTTTTTCAAAACCCGAAAGGAGCAAGGATCCCTCTTCTTTCCTACGGGTCACCAGATACTTAATGATATAATGATACGCAAACTCAAAATTTACAGGCAGTAATTCACTTCTTAAAAACCAGCCTTAGCATGAAGAAGCAGCTCTTAGATATTTAGTATTTTAAATGTTTTATATTTAATACTATATATTAATATTTAATATATTTAGTATATAAACAATTCACAGGTTAACGCCAGGCAGCAACCAGTTCCCACACTATAAAGGGTAAATACTCCTCACAGATAGTAAGTAGAGGTGAGCGGCCCCAACAATCAAGTTCTGGGATCGGGTTTGACTGTCTGAACTGGACATATCGCCAAATTGAACAGCCAATACAGTAAATTGACGCCCCTAGCAAATAGCCATTGCTTTGATTGGCCTGGGGAACACCGCTCCTGGACGTTGGTAATGTATTTTTATGAAGCTCAGACTTAATAAAAAAAAATTAGCTTCTTAAGAACAAATCCAGTTGAACACTAGATCCTGAGTGTTAATATATTAATGGAACTCACAATTCACAAGCAGCCAAGGGATACAACTTTAACGTCCTCCCCACGTCTGGATCAACACATAACTCAGACTTTCAAATACCTATGGTCAGCCAGGCAAGAAAAACAAAGGTTCCTCCTCTAGAATAAGTAAGTCTCCAAGACCTACTAAGTTCACAGGCACCCAGCCTAAGGATGGCCCCCCTGACTCGGCAGCCAGTGTGGGGCCCCTTATCTCAAGAATATATGTAAAAGAGTGTTAGCCCAAGTGCTAGAGATTTTAGAAACAATATCCAAATTTTAGATCTATTCATAACTTTATACTGTTACTAAATCCATTCCAGTTTTGGTCCATGGCAAACCAAATAATATCACCATACTGTTACCATAAGACCAAACTTCCAAATGCAATTTCCAACTTTTAAACTGCGACCCACAGAGTTACATCAAAATGAAGAAAATACCACCATTATGATAATTAACACAACTCCAAACATAGACCAGTATAACCAATAATTTTACAGATATAAACTACATTTATTGATGATCTTTACCGCCATATTGTTATTAGAAATGAGATACTGTGATTTTCATTGCACCGTAACCGGGTGTCATAGAATTTTAGAACTAGATTAGAATTGTTGCCTTCATCTGGCCAAATTTCTACAGCCATATCACATCCACAATTATGGTCATGTTCTTGGGGCTGTGACTCAAAGGACATTTCCCATTAACAAAATTTAGGCCCTATCCATGGGCCTTACTTGCTGATCACTGTGGGTCTCGGTGCTGAGACTCCCACAGATGACGAAAATGAGGGGTCCGATGGGGTCCCACATACCCCTTGTCGCTCCTTCACACTTAGGGAGTAGACGGCCTATCTCCTCCATTAATCTCTATGGAGCTGACGGAGATCGGTGAACGCGGTGGTCGACAATTTCCATCAGCTCCACAGAGATTAATAGAGCAGAACGGTCATGTGCTGCCGCCTGCTCCATTAGTCTGATGGAGCGACGAGGGGTCAGATGGAGGTATGTGAGACCCTATTGGACCCCTCGTTTTTGTGATCTGTGGGGGCCTCTGCACTGAGACCCCCACTGATCAGCAAGTTAGGCCCTAATAACTTTTTTTCGTGGGAAAACCCCTTTAAGGTAAAGCCCAGAACAGCGAGGGACTAACCTTCCAGAACTCCCCACGGCTCTTCTTCTATCTTATGCAGTAGCGCTTGTCCTGCAAGCACACTATGACGCAGCACCACTTGGCGCCGGCAGGTGAGTACTTGCATTTATTTTTTAGAATGTGCTGTGGCTACCTATACATCTTGGGGGGGTGGTGGAGGCTGTATTGTGCTGGGGCTGAATATATACTGGAGTAGGGGCTGCAGTGTGCTGGGACTATTTATATACTGGAGTAGGGGCTGCAGTGTGCTGGCTCCCTATTTACTGTTGTGGGGCAAGGGCTGCAGTGTGCTGGATACATATATACTGGGGGCATTGTGCAGTGGGACCGGGACTTGGTGCTGTATTTCGGTACAAAGCTCAGTTCTAGTCAAGGGCGTGACTACATTGGTAGCAGCTGCTATGGGGCTCGCTGTGTAAAGGGGTCCAGCCATTCGACCTGCTACACTTAAGAATTGAGGAACTACACCATTACATACAGATTATGCTACACATTGTGTGAAATCTGCTAGACCGTGAGTACCTACATATGTGTGTAAAAATGTATGATGTGTATATACTGTATGCATGTATCTATATGCTGTATGTGTGTGTGCACATGCTATATGTTTGTATATGGCACTGTAAATAAATATAGTGCATACTGTATATACTGTATATATGTGTGTTCATACTGTATAGATGTAGATATATGGTGTGTGTATACACTGTATGTGGAATATCGTGTATATATAATATATACTATATGCTATATTTGAGTACATGGGTATAAGATGTGCATATACTTTATGTGTGCATAAAAAGTGTATACAGATGGTCCTCGACTTAAGAACACCCGACTTACATACGACCCCTAGTTACAAACGGACCTCTTGACGTTGGTAATTTACTGTATTTTAGACTTGGGCTCCAATAAACAGCTATAACAGTTATCAAAGGTGTCAGTAATTAATATTTATTATTAATCCTGGTTCTTATGACAACCCAAAAGTTTTAAAATCCAATTGTCACAGAGACCAAAAATAAATTTAGGCTGGGGTTACAATTATAAAATATACAGTTCCGACTTACATACAAATTCAACTTAAGAACAGACCTAAAGAACCTATCTTGTACGTAACCCGGGGACTGCCTGTATATGTATGTATTAGTGTATAAATGTATATATAAGTGCATACATGTATAAATGTATGTATGTAACAGTTTATAAATGGGTTTGTATATAAATGAGCATGATGTGTATCAACAAGTGTGAGTGTACAAATATGTATATTTTGGGGGGAAAGAGGGCTGCTTAGTTGGATATGCTGCATGCACTATAATTAGAGATGAGCGAGCACTAAAATGCTCGGGTACTCGTTATTCGAGACAAACTTTTCCCGATGCTCAAGTGCTCGTCTCGAATAACGAGCCCCATTGAAGTCAATGGGAGACTCAAGCATTTTTCAAGGGGACCAAGGATCTGCACAGGGAAGCTTGGCCAAGCACCTGGGAACCTCAGAAAAGGATGGAAACACCACGGAAATGGACAGGAAACAGCAGGGGCAGCATGCATGGATGCCTCTGAGGCTGCTTAATCGCACCATTATGCCAAAAGTATGGGCAACAGCATGGCAATGACAGAGTGACCGAATGAGGCTAGATAGCATCTAAAACATCCAATAATTAACCCTGACACTATAGGGGACTATGCAGAGGCAGCGGCAGCAGCGGAAGGCTAGAGAGTGGCATGGCGACATACCCCAAATGGACTCAGGCTTAAAACCAATGGGTGGCAGAGAGGAACCAAAGGAGGTGAGCAAGAAGCGCTCAAATAATATCGGTAAATGATAAAAGTTTGCCAGTATATTTTGTGGATTACACAGCAGGGTGGCGACAAAGTTAACAAGTTTGATGAGGAAGCCATGAAAACAACCCAAAATTCTGCCTGACACAGCTCGTTTGATAAGGGGACCATGTATGGAGGCAGTGAACTAGTAGTAGATTAAAGGTGCTGCAGTTAAAACTATGTTAGTTGGATCTTGGGATGGAGCTGGCGCTCCGCTGCCAGGTGAGCTTTCGCCAGTCCAAGCCCCTGTCTCTAGGCTACTCCCCAAACAGCACTTTTAAGAACCTTTTGTATAAGATCAAGTGTAGTAGCGTTCTTATAGGTTTAGGATATGGCGGGTGAGGGGAATGTAAACAGATGCGCAAGAAGCGCTGAAATAATATTGGTAAATGATAAAAGTTTGCCAGTATATTTTGTGGATTACACAGCAGGGTGGCGACAAAGTTAACATGGAAGCCATGAAAACAATCCAAAATTCTGCCTGACACAGCTCGTTTGATAAGGGGACCATGTATGGAGGCAGCTATATGGACTACTTTTGGAGGCAGCTATGGCGATGACGTGTGGAGGTAGCAATGGAGACAACGTGTGAAAGCAGCTAAAAAGCCGACGTGTGGAGGCTGCTATGGAGACAATTTAATTTGGATAGTGCCTGTATGTGGCAGTCCAAAAAAGTTTTCAAACCAGAGGAGCAGGTAGCTGGTCCTCCAGAAAAATTACATAGATTGAGTGCCTGTATGTGGCAGTCCAAAAAAGTTTTCAAACCAGAGGAGCAGGTAGCTGGTCCTCCAGAAAAATTACATAGATTGAGTGCCTGTATGTGGCAGTCCCAAAAATTGTTTAAAACAGAGGACAGGGTAGTTGGCCCTCCAGAAAAATTAAATACATAGAGTACTATAGTCAGAGCCAGTTGGCCCTGGCAAAAAAATTGCCACTTTCCTCTGCTTTAGTGTACAAAGAGGAGGAGAAGGAGGACAATGAGGAGGAGGAGTGCATACATTATTCAGGTTCAGTTTCTTTCACCTGGTGGAGAATGGAAATGCGGAGAAATCCAGGCTTTATTCATCTTGATAAGCGTCAGCCTGTCAGCGTCGACAGGCGTGTACGCTTATCGGTGATGATGCCACCAGCTGCACTGAAAACCCGCTCGGACAGCACGCTAGCGGCAGGGCAGGCAAGAACCTCCAAGGCGTACAGCGCCAGTTCGTGCCACATGTCCAGCTTTGAAACCCAGTAGTTGTAGGGAGCTGTGTGATCATTTAGGACGATGGTATGGTCAGCTACGTACTCCCTCACCATCTTTCTGTAAAGATCAGCCCTACTCTGCCGAGAGACATAAAACTGGCAAAGGCCTTGTAAAGCGTACCCCTGCCAGTGCTGGACAAGCTGCCTGGTCGCCTACTCTCCCTCGCTACTTGTCCCGCAGAAGTACGCCCTCTGCCGCTAGCGCAGTCAGAAGGGAAATACTGTTTCAGCTTGTGCACCAGGGCCTGCTGGTATTCATGCATTCTCACACTCCTTTCCTCTCCAGGGATGAGAGTGTAAAGATTTTGCTTGTACCGTGGGTCCAGGAGAGTGAATACCCAGTAATCGGTGCTGGAATAAATTCTTTGAACGCGAGGGTCACGGGATAGGCAGCCTAGCATGAAATCTGCCATATGCGCCAGAGTCCCAACGCTCAAGAATTCACTCCCCTCACTGGCCTGACTGTCCATTTCCTCCTCCTCCAACTCCTCCAACTCCTCTTCTTCTGCCCATACACGCTGAACAGTGAAGGACTGAACAATGGTCCCCTCTTGTGTCTCGCCAACATTCTCCTCCTCTTCCTCCTCATCCTCCTCCACCTCCTCCGATATGCGCTGAGAAACAGACCTAAGGGTGCTTTGGCTATCAACAAGGGAATCTTCTTCCCCCGTCTCTTGTGAAGAGCGCAAAGCTTCCGACTTCATGCTGACCAGAGAGTTTTTCAACAGGCCAAGCAGCGGGATGGTGAGGCTGATGATGGCGGCATCACCACTGACCATCTGTGTTGACTCCTCAAAGTTACTCAGCACCTGACAGATATCAGACATCCACGTCCACTCCTCATTGTAGACTTGAGGAAGCTGACTGACCTGACTACCAGTTCTGGTGGAAGTTGACATCTGGCAGTCTACAATCGCTCTGCGCTACTGGTAAACTCTGGATAACATGGTCAGTGTTGAATTCCACCTCGTGGGCACGTCGCACAACAGTCGGTGAGCGGGCAGTTGGAGGCGGCGCTGCGCTGCCGTGAGAGTGGCAGCATCTGTGCTGGACTTCCTGAAATGCGCACAGATGCGGCGCACTTTCGTGAGCAAATCAGACAGATTGGGGTATGTCTTGAAGAAACGCTGAACTATGAGATTTAACACATGGGCCAGGCATGGCACATGTGTCAGTCTGCCGAGTTGCAGAGCTGCCACCAGGTTACGGCCGTTGTCACACACAACCATGCCTGGCTTCAGGTTCAGCGGTGCCAGCCACAGATCAGTCTGCGCCGTGATGCCCTGTAATAACTCTTGGGCGGTGTGCCTTTTATCGCCTAGGCTCAGCAGTTTGAGCACTGCCTGCTGTCGCTTAGCGATGGCACTGCTGCTGTGCCTAGAGCTACCGACTGATGGCGCCATGCCCACGGATGGTAATTCAGAGGAGGAGGTGGAGGAGGGGTGGGAGGAGGAGGAGGCATAGTAGGCCTTTGAGACCTGGACCGAGGTAGGCCCCGCAATCCTCGGCGTCGGCAGTATATGACCAGACCCAGGGTCAGACTCGGTCCCAGCCTCCACCAAGTTAACCCAATGTGCCGTCAGCGATATATAGTGGCCCTGCCCGGCAGCACTCGTCCACGTGTCCGTGGTCAGGTGGACCTTGTCAGAAACGGCGTCGGTCAGGGCACGGAGGATGTTCTCTGACACGTGCTTGTGCAGGGCTGGGACGGCACATCGGGAAAAGTAGTGGCGGCTGGGGACTGAATACCGAGGGGCGGCCGCCGCCATGAGGTTTCGAAAGGCCTCGGTCTCTACCAGCCTATAGGGCAGCATCTCCAGGCTAAGCAACTTGGAGATGTGGACGTTGAGGGCTTGGGCGGGTGGGTTGCGCTATACCTCCTTTTGCGCTCCAGCGTCTGGGGTATGGAGAGCTGAACGCTGGTGGATGCTGTGGAGGATCATGGAGGCGAAGATGGGGTTTTCGCACGGGAGGTGTTTGGGCCGGGGTCCTGGGCAGGGGGCTGACTAGCAGATGACACAAGGGAAGGAGCAGTGGTGTGCCCGGCCGGAGGTGAACGGGCTTGGTGCCATTGAGTGGGGTGTTTAGCATTCAGATGCCTGCGCATACTGGTGGTAGTTAAGCTTGTAGTGGTGGAACCCCTGCTGATCCTGGTTTGGCAAAGGTTGCACACCACAGTCCGTCGGTCATCCGGTGTTTCTTTAAAGAACCTCCAGACTTCTGAAAATCTAGCCCTCGCCACGGGAGCTTGACTACGGGCAACATTTGGCGCTGATGCACCAGCTCTGGCCCTGCCTCTCCGTCTGGCCCCACCACTGCCTCTTCCAACCTGTTCTGCTATAGGACTCGCCTCCGTCTCAGAAGCACTGTGTTCACCCGGCCTATCAACCCAGCTTGGGTCTGTCACCTCATCATCCTCCGATCCCTCAGTCTGCTCCCCCCTCGGACTTCCTGCCCTGACAACAACTTCCCCACTGTCTGACAACCGTGTCTCCTCATCGTCCGACACCTCTTTACACACTTCTTCCACTACGTGAATAATGTCATCATCACCCACAGACTGCGACTGGTGGAAAACCTGGGCATCGAAAAATAGCTCAGCAGCAGCAGGACAAGTGGTTTGTGACTGTGGGAAGGGTCCAGAAAACAGTTCCTCAGAGTATGCCGGTTCAAATGCCAAATTTTGGTGGGAGGGGGCAGACTGGGGGGAAGGAGGCTGAGGTGGAGGAGCTGGAGGAGTGCCGATTTCGGTGACATGGGTGGACTGCGTGGAAGACTGACTGGTGGACAAATGGCTAGAAGCATTGTCCGCAATCCATGACATCACCTCTTCGCACTGTTCTGGCCTCAACAGTGCTCTACCACGAGTCCCAGTAACTTGAGACATGATGAACCTAGGGAGTGTACCTCTGCGGCGTTCCCCTGCTCCCCCATCAGCAGGTGATGTCTCACCCCGCCCAGGACCACGGCCTCTGACCCCTGCAGTAGTTGGACGCCCACGTCCACGCCCTCGTCCTCTACCCCTAGCCCTCGGGTTAAACATTTTCCAAATTAAAGTGTAAACTTGAAAAAAAAAATTTGTGTTTATTTTTTTTTAGTTTTTTATTTTTTTTAACAAAACAATGCTATCCTATTGCTATGGCTAGTTTCTAACCTACACTGACAGCACACAACTGGATTTTGTGCTTTGCAAGATGAGTTTGAGCTATAAAATGAAATAAAGGTAAAAAAAATAAATAAATCAGCAGACTCTGCCTAATTCTAATCAAACCCCTAATAAATTGTCCCACTTCGCTATTGTAGGCCTAAGTAAGCCGTTGGGGTTCTCCTATGGCTATTTTGTAGCGTACAATGAGAGCACACTGCTTTGCAAGAGGAGTTTGAGCTATAAAATGAAATACAGCTAAAAAAAAAAAAATCAGCAGACTCTGCCTAATTCTACTCAAACCCCTAATAAATTGTCCCACTTCGGTGTTGGAGGTGGATATTCGTGTCACTAAGAGCTAAACACAACGGTCGCAGGTCTCCCAGCAAATTCCTCACAGTATGGTACTAGCTGCAATACAAGTGCCAGCAAGCCCAGCCACAAGCAAATAAAAAAAAAAAAAGTATAACGTTATTGTAGCCCTAAGAAGGGCTGTTGGGTTCTTGTAGAATCACTCCTGCCTTACACTATTCTAATAGAACAGCCTAACGCTTTCCCTGACCAGCAGCAGCTCTCTCCCTAGCGGCATCCAGACACAGAATGATCCGAGCAGCGCGGGCAGCGGCTAGTCTATTCCAGGGTCACCTGATCTGGCCAGCCAACCACTGCTATCGGCGTGTAAGGGTACCACGTCATGCTGGGTGGAGTGCAGAGTCTCTTGGCTTGTGATTGGCTCTGTTTCTGGCCGCCAAAAAGCAAAACGGCGGGAGATGCCATTTTCTCGAGCGGGCGAAGTATTCGCCCGAGCAACGAGCAGTTTCGAGTACGCTAATGCTCGAACGAGCATCAAGCTCGGACGAGTATGTTCGCTCATCTCTAACTATAATCCATACATAAATGTGTGTCCAGTTTTTTTAACTTGTGGTGGGGCTGTTTATGGTAATAATAATAAAAAAAAAAAACGGGTTTCGACCTGTACAACAAATAAACTACATAGAAACTGCCCTGAACAGTGGATTATGAGTTTTTGAGGGGGAACAACCTATTAGGAATACTTTAATTCATAGAAACACTTAAAATTACATTAGAAATGTAATAAAAGTATATTAATGCGTATGGTATTAGTCATATGCTACACATAATAACTAGAGATGAGCGAACACTAAAATGCTCGGGTACTCGTTATTCGAGACGAACTTTTCCCGATGCTCGAGTGCTCGTCTCGAATAACGAACCCCATTGAAGTCAATGGGAGACTCGAGCATTTTTCAAGGGGACCAAGGCTCTGCACAGGGAAGCTTGGCCAAACACCTGGGAACCTCAGAAAAGGATGGAAACACCACGGAAATGGACAGGAAACAGCAGGGGCAGCATGCATGGATGCCTCTGAGGCTGCTTAATCGCACCATTATGCCGAAATTATGGGCAACAGCATGGCGTGACAGAGTGACAGAATAAAGCTAGATAGCATGTAAAACATCCAATAATTGACCCTGACACTATAGGGGACGGCATGCAGAGGCAGAGGCAGCGGCAGCAGGCTAGAGAGTGGCATGGCGACATACCCTAATTGGACTCAGGCTTCAAACCAATGGGTGTCAGAGAGGAACCAAAGGAGGTGAGCAAGAAGCGCTCAAATAATATCGGTACATGATAAAAGTTTGCCAGTATATTTTGTGGATTACACAGCAGGGTGGCGACAAAGTTAACATGGAAGCCATGAAAACAACCCAAAATTCTGCCTGACACAGCTCGTTTGATAAGGGGACCATGTATGCTTACAGTTCATGCCAGTCGCTGCACTGGCTGCCAGTCTCCTTTCGAATACAGTTTAAAATAATAATAACCCTCATCCATAAAGCTCTGTATAATGCTGCACCCCCCTACCTCTCCTCTCTTATCTCAGTCTATCGCCCAACCCGTGCTCTTAGATCCGCCAGTGATCTTAGATTAACCTCTACCCTAGTGCGGACCTCCCACTCGCGTCTCCAAGACTTCTCTAGAGCTGCACCAATTCTATGGAATGCTCTGCCCTGGACTATCAGACTAATACCTAACCTCCAAAGTTTCAAACGTGCTCTTAAAACCCATTTCTTTAGGCAAGCCTATAACACTCATTAACTGCATGAAGTTTTAACTCTTCTACTAACCCGTCCTGTGTCGTCCTCCCATCTGTTATCCAGCAACCAACAGGCACCAGACTTCTCTGCAGTCCCATTCACCCTGGACCTGGTATATAAGATGACGGCTGAGTGGTTCAAGCGACAGCAATTCCATTTATTATATTTTTTTCTATTCCCTAAGAAGAATGGCTTGACCATTAAATATTCTTTTACCTCGTGTTACCCCATCATCTTCATAAACCGTAAGCTCTGGCGAGCAGGGACCTCACTCCTGTTGTTCCATACAAATGTTGTGCTCTGTTACATTACATTTGTATTTGTTTCCTATGATTTGTAAAGCGCTACAGAATATGATGACGCTATATAAATAAAGATTATTATTATTATTATTATTATGGAGGCAGTGAACTAGTAGTAGATTAAAGGTGCTGCAACTATGTTAGTTGGATCTTGGGATGGAGCTGGCGCTCTGCAGCCAGGCGAGCTTTTGCCAATCCAAGCCCCTGTCTCTAGGCTACTCCCCAAACAGCACTTCTAAGAACCTTTTGTATAAGATCAAGTGTAGTAGCGTTCTTATAAGTTTAGGATATGGCGGGTGAGGGGAATGTAAACAGATGCGCAAGAAGCGCTGAAATAATATCCCTAAATGGTAAAAGTTTGCAAGTATATTTTGTGGATTACACAGCAGGGTGGCGACAAAGTTAACAACTTTGATGTGGAATGCCCTGTAATAGCTCTTGGGCGGTGTGCCTTTTATCGCCTAGGCTCAGCAGTTTCAGCACCGCCTGCTGTCGCTTAGCGACGGCACTGCTGCTGTGCCTAGAGCTACCGACTGATGGCGCCATGCCCACGGATGGTAATTCGGAGGAGGAGGAGGTGGAGGAGGGGTGGGAGGAGGTATAGTAGGCCTTTGAGACCTGGACCGAGGTAGGCCCCGCAATTCTCTGCGTCGGCAGTATATGACCAGCCCCAGGGTCAGACTCGGTCCCAGCCTGCACTAAGTTAAGTGTAGTAGCGTTCTTATAAGTTTGGGATATGGCGGGTGAGGGGAATGTAAACAGATGCGCAAGAAGCGCATGATGCGCATGGAGCTGGCGCTCCGCTGCCAGGCGAGCTTTCGCCAATTCAAGCCCCTGTCTCTAGGCTACTCCCCAAACAGCACTTCTAAGAACCTTTTGTATAAGATCAAGTGTAGTAGCGTTCTTATAAGTTTAGGATATGCCGGGTGAGGGGAATGTAAACAGATGCGCAAGAAGCGCATGATGCGCATGGAGCTGGCGCTCCGCTGCCAGGCGAGCTTTCGCCAATTCAAGCCCCTGTCTCTAGGCTACTCCCCAAACAGCACTTCTAAGAACCTTTTGTATAAGATCAAGTGTAGTAGCGTTCTTATAAGTTTAGGATATGCCGGGTGAGGGGAATGTAAACAGATGCGCAAGAAGCGCTGAAATAATATCCCTAAATGGTAAAAGTTTGCCAGTATATTTTGTGGATAACACAGCAGGGTGGCGACAAAGTTAACAACTTTGATGTGGAATCCATGAAAACAACCCAAATTTCTGCCTGACACACCTCGTTTGATAAAGGGACGATGTATGGAGGCAGCTATATGGACGACTTTTGGAGGTAGCAATGGAGACAACGTGTGGAGGCTGCTATGGAGACAATTTAATTTGGATAGTGCCTGTATGTGGCAGTCCCAAACATTTTTCAAACCAGAGGAGCAGGTAGGTGGCCCTCCAGTAAAATGGAATAGATTGAGTGCCTGTATGTGGCAGTCCCAAAAATGTTTCAAACCAGAGGAGCAGGTAGGTGGCCCTGCAGTAAAATGGAATAGATTGAGTGCCTGTATGTGGCAGTCCCAAAAATTTTTCAAACCAGAGGAGCAGGTAGGTGGCCCTCCAGTAAAATGGAATAGATTGAGTGCCTGTATGTGGCAGTCCCAAAAATGTTTCAAACCAGAGGAGCAGGTAGGTGGCCCTGCAGTAAAATGGAATAGATTGAGTGCCTGTATGTGGCAGTCCCAAAAATGTTTCAAACCAGAGGAGCAGGTAGGTGGCCCTGCAGTAAAATGGAATAGATTGAGTGCCTGTATGTGGCAGTCCCAAAAATTTTTCAAACCAGAGGAGCAGGTAGGTGGCCCTCCAGTAAAATGGAATAGATTGAGTGCCTGTATGTGGCAGTCCCAAAAATGTTTCAAACCAGAGGAGCAGGTAGGTGGCCCTGCAGTAAAATGGAATAGATTGAGTGCCTGTATGTGGCACTCACAAAAATTGTTTCAAACAGAGGACCGGGTAGGTGGCCCTCCAGAAAAATTAAATGCATGAAGTACTATAGCAAGAGCCAGTGGGCCCTGTCAAAAAATAGCCATTTTCCTCTGCTTTACTGTACAAAGAGGAGGAGAAGGAGGAAAATGAGGAGGAGGAGGAGTGGATCAATTATTCAGGTTGAGCTTCCTTCACCTGGTGGAGATTGGAAATTCTGAGAAATCCAGCCTTTATTCATTTTAATAAGCGTCAGCCTGTCAGCGCTGTCAGTCGACAGGCGTGTACGCTTATCGGTGATGATGCCACCAGCTGCACTGAAAACCCGCTCGGACAAGACGCTAGCGGCAGGGCAGGCAAGAACCTCCAAGGCGTACAGCGCCAGTTCGTGCCACATGTCCAGCTTTGAAACCCAGTAGTTGTAGGGAGCTGTGTGATCATTTAGGACGATGGTATGGTCAGCTACGTACTCCCTCACCATCTTTCTGTAAAGATCAGCCCTACTCTGCCGAGACTGGGGACAGGTGACAGTGTCTTGCTGGGGTGACATAAAGCTGGCAAAAGCCTTGTAAAGCGTACCCTTGCCAGTGCTGGACAAGCTGCCTGCTCGCCTACTCTCCCTCGCTACTTGTCCCGCAGAACTACGCACTCTGCCGCTAGCGCTGTCAGAAGGGAAATACTGTTTCAGCTTGTGCACCAGGGCCTGCTGGTATTCATGCATTCTCACACTCCTTTCCTCTGCAGGGATGAGAGTGGAAAGATTTTGCTTGTACCGTGGGTCCAGGAGAGTGAACACCCAGTAATCGGTGCTGGAATAAATTCTTTGAACGCGAGGGTCACGGGATAGGCAGCCTAGCATGAAATCTGCCATATGCGCCAGAGTACCAACGCGTAAGAATTCACTCCCCTCACTGGCCTGACTGTCCATTTCCTCCTCCTCCAACTCCTCCAACTCCTCTTCTTCTGCCCATACACGCTGAACAGTAAAGGACTCAACAATGGTCCCCTCTTGTGTCTCACCAACATTCTCCTCCTCTTCCTCCTCATCCTCCTCCACCTCCACCTCCTCCGATATGCGCTGAGAAACAGACCTGAGGGTGCTTTGGCTATCAACAAGGGAATATTCTTCCCCTGTCTCTTGTGACGAGCGCAAAGCTTCCGACTTCATGCTGACCAGAGAGTTTTTCAACAGGCCAAGCAGCGGGATGGTGAGGCTGATGATGGCGGCATCGCCACTGACCATCTGTGTTGACTCCTCAAAGTTACTCAGCACCTGACAGATATCAGACATCCACGTCCACTCCTCATTGTAGACTTGAGGAAGCTGACTGACCTGACTACCAGTTCTGGTGGAAGTTGACATCTGGCAGTCTACAATCGCTCTGCGCTGCTGGTAAACTCTGGATAACATGGTCAGTGTTGAATTCCACCTCGTGGGCACGTCGCACAACAGTCGGTGAGCGGGCAGTTGGAGGCGGCGCTGCGCTGCCCTGAGAGTGGCAGCATCTGGGCTGGACTTCCTGAAATGCGCACAGATGCGGCGCACCTTCGTGAGCAAATCAGACAGATTGGGGTATGTCTTGAGGAAACGCTGAACTATCAGATTTAACACATGGGCCAGGCATGGCACATGTGTCAGTCTGCCGAGTTGCAGAGCCGCCACCAGGTTACGGCCGTTGTCACACACAACCATTCCCGGCTTGAGGTTCAGCGGTGCCAGCCACAGATCAGTCTGCGCCGTGATGCCCTGTAATAGCTCTTGGGCGGTGTGCCTTTTGTCGCCTAGGCTCAGCAGTTTGAGCACCGCCTGCTGTCGCTTAGCGACGGCACTGCTGCTGTGCCTAGAGCTACCGACTGATGGCGCCGTGCCCACGGATGGTAGTTCGGAGGAGGAGGTGGAGGAGGGGTGGGAGGAGGAGGAGGCATAGTAGGCCTGAAACACCTGGACCGAGGTAGGCCCCGCAATCCTCGGCGTCGGCAGTATATGAGCAGCCCCAGTGTCAGACTCGGTCCCAGCCTCCACCAAGTTAACCCAATGTGCCGTCAGCGATATATAGTGGCCCTGCCCGGCAGCACTCGTCCACGTGTCCGTGGTCAGGTGGACCTTGTCAGAAACGGCGTTGGTCAGGGCACGGATGATGTTGTCTGACACGTGCTGGTGCAGGGCTGGGACGGCACATCGGGAAAAGTAGTGGCGGCTGGGGACCGAATACCGAGGGGCGGCCGCCGCCATGAGGTTGCGAAAGGCCTCGGTCTCTACTAGCCTATAGGGCAGCATCTCCAGGCTAAGCAATCTGGAGATGTGCACATTAAGGGCTTGGGCGTGCGGGTGGGTTGCACTATATTTGCGTTTCCGCTCCAGCGTCTGGGGTATGGAGAGCTGAACGCTGGTGGATGCTGTGGAGGATCGTGGAGGCGACGATGGGGTTTTTGTGGCAGGGTCCTGGGCAGGGGGCTGACTAGCAGCTGACACAGGGGAAGGAGCAGTGGTGTGCACGGCCGGAGGTGAACGGGCTTGTTGCCACTGAGTGGGGTGTTTAGCATTCATATGCCTGCGCATACTGGTGGTAGTTAAGCTAGTAGTGGTGGAACCCCTGCTGAGCCTGGTTTGGCAAATGTTGCACACCACAGTCCGTCGGTCATCCGGTGTTTCCTTAAAGAACCTCCAGACTTCTGAAGATCTAGCCCTCGCCGCAGGAGCCCTCGCCACGGGAGCTTCACTAGTTGACACATTTGGCGCTGATGCACCAGCTCTGGCCCTGCCTCTCCGTCTGGCCCCACCACTGCCTCTTCCAACCTGTTCTGGTCGAGGACTCTCCTCCGTCTCAGAAGCACTGTGTTCACCCGGCCTCTCAACCCAGCTTGGGTCTGTCACCTCATCATCCTCCGATCCCTCAGTCTGCTCCCCCCTCGGACTTCCTGCCCTGACAACAACTTCCCCACTGTCTGACAACCGTGTCTCCTCATCGTCGGACACCTCTTTACACACTTCCACTACGTCAAGAAGGTCATCATCACCCACAGACTGTGACTGTTGGAAAACCTGGGCATCGGAAAATTGCTCAGCAGCAACCGGACAAGTGGTTTGTGACTGTGGGAAGGGTCCAGAAAACAGTTCCTCAGAGTATGCCGGTTCAAATGCCAAATTTTCCTGGGAGGGGGCAGACTGGGGGGGAGGAGGCTGAGGTGCAGGAGCTGGAGGAGTGGCGATTTCGGTGACATGGGTGGACTGCGTGGAAGACTGACTGGTGGTGGACAAATTGCTCGAAGCATTGTCAGCAATCCACGACATCACCTGTTCGCACTGTTCTGGCCTCAACAGTGCTCTACCACGAGTCCCAGTAACTTCAGACATGAACCTAGGGAGTGTAGCTCTGCGGCGTTCCCCTGCTCCCTCATCAGCAGGTGGTGTCTCACCCCGCCCAGGACCACGGCCTCTGACCCCTGCAGTAGTTGGACGCCCACGTCCCCGCCCTCGTCCTCTACCCCTAGCCCTCGGGTTAAACATTTTTAAAATGAGAGTTATAACTTTATTTTTTTTTTTACTTTTTTTTGTTTTTTTTTGTGTTTTTTTTTTTTTTTTGTGTTTTTTTTTTTTTTTTGAGTTTTTAAAACCAAACAATGCTATCCTATTGCTATGGCTATTTTCTAGCCAAGTATCAAAGCACACTACTATGCCAGATGAGATGACACTGAGTTAGTGCCTAATTGAAATCCAACCCCTACTAAATTTTCCCACTTCGGTCTTTGCTATGGATATGTGCGTCACTAAGCGCAGAACACAGCGGTCGCAAGTCTCACTACAAATTGCTCAGAATTGGCTAGTACATGCACTGCAGAAAGTACAGCCACCAGCAGATCAACCAGAAATCAAATATATAGAACGCTACTGTATGCGTAAGTAAGCTCTTTGTATTCTCCTATGGCTATTTTCTAGCCAAGTATCAAAGCACACTACTATGCCAGATGAGATGACACTGAGTTAGTGCCTAATTGAAATCCAACCCCTACTAAATTTTCCCACTTCGGTCTTTGCTATGGATATGTGCGTCACTAAGCGCAGAACACAGCGGTCGCAAGTCTCACTACAAATTGCTCAGAATTGGCTAGTACATGCACTGCAGAAAGTACAGCCACCAGCAGATCAACCAGAAATCAAATATATAGAACGCTACTGTATGCGTAAGTAAGCTCTTTGTATTCTCCTATGGCTATTTTCTAGCCAAGTATCAAAGCACACTACTATGCCAGATGAGATGACACTGAGTTAGTGCCTAATTGAAATCCAACCCCTACTAAATTTTCCCACTTCGGTCTTTGCTATGGATATGTGCGTCACTAAGCGCAGAACACAGCGGTCGCAAGTCTCACTACAAATTGCTCAGAATTGGCTAGTACATGCACTGCAGAAAGTACAGCCACCAGCAGATCAACCAGAAATCAAATATATAGAACGCTACTGTATGCGTAAGTAAGCTCTTTGTATTCTCCTATGGCTATTTTCTAGCCAAGTATCAAAGCACACTACTATGCCAGATGAGATGACACTGAGTTAGTGCCTAATTGAAATCCAACCCCTACTAAATTTTCCCACTTCGGTCTTTGCTATGGATATGTGCGTCACTAAGCGCAGAACACAGCGGTCGCAAGTCTCACTACAAATTGCTCAGAATTGGCTAGTACATGCACTGCAGAAAGTACAGCCACCAGCAGATCAACCAGAAATCAAATATATAGAACGCTACTGTATGCGTAAGTAAGCTCTTTGTATTCTCCTATGGCTATTTTCTAGCCAAGTATCAAAGCACACTACTATGCCAGATGAGATGACACTGAGTTAGTGCCTAATTGAAATCCAACCCCTACTAAATTTTCCCACTTCGGTCTTTGCTATGGATATGTGCGTCACTAAGCGCAGAACACAGCGGTCGCAAGTCTCACTACAAATTGCTCAGAATTGGCTAGTACATGCACTGCAGAAAGTACAGCCACCAGCAGATCAACCAGAAATCAAATATATAGAACGCTACTGTATGCGTAAGTAAGCTCTTTGTATTCTCCTATGGCTATTTTCTAGCCAAGTATCAAAGCACACTACTATGCCAGATGAGATGACACTGAGTTAGTGCCTAATTGAAATCCAACCCCTACTAAATTTTCCCACTTCGGTCTTTGCTATGGATATGTGTGCCACTAAGAGCTAAACACAACGGTAGCAAGTCCCCCTGCTAATTCCTCACAAAATGGTACTAGATGCAAATTAAAATAAAAAAAGTAGAACGTTATTGTAGCCCTAAGAAGGGCTGTTGGGTTCTTTGAGAATCACTCCTGCCTAACAGTAAGCTAATAGAACACCCTAACGCTTTCCCTGACCAGCAGCAGCTCTCTCCCTAGCGGCATCCAGACACAGAATGATCCGAGCAGCGCGGGCAGCGGCTAGTCTATCCCAGGGTCACCTGATCTGGCCAGCCAACCACTGCTATCGACGTGTAAGGGTACCACGTCATGCTGGGTGGAGTGCAGAGTCTCCTGGCTTGTGATTGGCTCTGTTTCTGGCCGCCAAAAAGCAAAACGGCGGGAGCTGCCATTTTCTCGAGCGGGCGAAGTATTCGTCCGAGCAACGAGCAGTTTCGAGTACCCTAATGCTCGACCGAGCATCAAGCTCGGACGAGCATGTTCGCTCATCTCTAATAATAACATTTAAATAGGTCATAAGAACAGGAAGTGATCATTTAAAAAAAGGAAGAAGGGAACATATATGGGATGACATTTAAAAGTAGTGTAATACAGAGAGCCACTATGAGCAAACAAATTAAAAAGATAAAAAAGTGTATGTTTATAATATGAGAGACAGCAATTGCCATGTTCCAGAAGTAATTAAATATATGTATATATATAAAATATGTATATATATGTGTATATATATGTATGTGTATATATATATATATATATATATATGTATATATATATGTGTGTGTGTATATATACACTCACCGGCCACTTTATTAGGTACACCATGCTAGTAACGGGTTGGACCCCCTTTTGCCTTCAGAACTGCCTCAATTCTTCGTGGCATAGATTCAACAAGGTGCTGGAAGCATTCCTCAGAGATTTGGGTCCATATTGACATGATGGCATCACACAGTTGCCGCAGATTTGTCGGCTGCACATCCATGATGCGAATCTCCCGTTCCACCACATCCAAAGATGCTCTATTGGATTGAGATCTGGTGACTGTGGAGGCCATTTGAGTACAGTGAACTCATTGTCATGTTCAAGAAACCAGTCTGAGACGATACCAGCTTTATGACATGGCACATTATCCTGCTGAAAGTAGCCATCAGATGTTGGGTACATTGTGGTCATAAAGGGATGGACATGGTCAGCCACAATACTCAGGTAGGCTGTGGCGTTGCAACGATGCTCAATTGGTACCAAGGGGCCCAAAGAGTGCCAAGAAAATATTCCCCACACCATGACACCACCACCACCAGCCTGAACCGTTGATACAAGGCAGGATGGATCCATGCTTTCATGTTGTTGACGCCAAATTCTGACCCTACCATCCGAATGTCGCAGCAGAAATCGAGACTCATCAGCTCGAACCAGTCTGCCCATTCTCCTTTGACCTCTGGCATCAACAAGGCATTTCCGCCCACAGAACTGCCGCTCACTGGATGTTTTTTTCTTTTTCGGACCATTCTCTGTAAATCCTAGAGATGGTTGTGTGTGAAAATCCCAGTAGATCAGCAGTTTCTGAAATACTCAGACCAGCCCTTCTGGCACCAACAACCATGCCACGTTCAAAGGCACTCAAATCACCTTTCTTCCCCATACTGATGCTCGGTTTGAACTGCAGGAGATTGTCTTGACCATGTCTAAATGCCTAAATGCACTGAGTTGCCGCCATGTGATTGGCTGATTAGAAATTAAGTGTTAACGAGCAGTTGGACAGGTGAAGTGGCCGGTGAGTGTATATATGTATCTGTATATGTATGTGTATATATATATGTGTATATATATATATATATATATATATATGTGTGTGTGTGAATATATATATATATATATATATATATATATATATATATGTGTGTGTCTCTCTCTATATATATATGTATAGCCATAGGTTGAAAGGCAGACTGCACAGTCCTGCCAGGAGATGGATCATTAGGTCCCCAGATGTCCTGAGAAGGAGACAGCACCCCGCAATGCTGTTGCAAGGTGCTAGTAGCTCTTCCTCAACAGGTATGTTGATCCTGCAGTCAGAGCATTGAACATGGGATTTAAGAGGTTAACAGTCTGGATTGAATGTCATTCTGATCAGGACTGTAAGAACAGGTGACCAGCTGTCATATGATAGCCGAGACAATGAACTTAGGCTGGACTGATGGAGCCTAGCCTAAGGTACCCTTAGTGACTGAAGTAGAATCCTGTGTGGGTTGTCACTGAGGGGTTAAAGTTGCACACCCATATATATTTATATTTTGTGGTCCATTAGAAAGATACACAATATACTATTTTTATGTGTTATCCACTTTAGACTCTCAGACTGATATTGTTGTATGAAGACAGTAAGGCTCTGATAGGAATGAATAGAGGAACTAACTTCATGTCCACACATAAGGTGCTGTGTCAGCTGAAGTCTTCTTGATAATTCGTCATGTAACACAATTAAGGAAGTACTAAGTCACAGATACAGATTGCAATGCACTATTCAGCATGGAAGAGCTGCACATGGTAACAAAATAGCTCACACACAATGATATATTACAGAATCATTAAACTGAAAAAGGACACACACCATACTTTTTTTTTAAGTTTTTTTCCTAATTGTTTGGTCATGAAGTTGAATATGTAACATGATCATTCAAATCTGTACCTCAAGAGTCTGGGTTTTTTGAAATTCCTTTATTTTTGGCAATGTGAAAATTATTCTGTATGGGGAAATGGGGGAAGCCGCAAAAAGGGCTCCTAATCACAGGTTCCCTTTAACAATGCAGCCAATTTCAAATGTTTAATCCCCTCATTCGAAAAGCCAAGACTTTTTATTTTTCTGTTTAAATAGATATATGAGGACTTGTTTTCTGTAGTGGACTTCTTAGTGGCACCATTCAATATCTCATGTACTGTACTGGGAATCTGGAAAAAAATTTTTTATGAAATTGACAAAAAACTCAAGAGGCTAGTTGTGGGAACAGGTTTCTGGTCAAGGTCTCTAGGGAGGCCCTAGGAAGAAGGGAGATTACTATTACTGCGCGACCACCAGGTCTAAAGGGGTTAATCAGAGCTGCTAGACCCAGTACAGCTCTGATCAACATCAGCCTTCACATGGGCTCTTATAGATGCCCCAGTTACAGGGGAAAATTTGTAAAAGAAAAAAAATGTAAAAGATAAAAAAAAAAAGTGAAAATGTCCGCCATGGGTCTTTTATGTCCTCTGGGGGACCTATAAAGTAAAAGCACACACACACAAAAAATATTATTAAAGGAAAGCTACCATTTGATTTGATGCATTATGAAGCTACAGCATTCTCAAGGTATTGTAAGGCTCCAGAGGTAGTGGATCCACAGGACCCCTGTGGACGATGGCATAAGCCAACACCTGGTTGGACTTGTCCACAGTGGCAGCCAAGGCAAGGTACAGAAATGGAAGGCAGGTTCGTGGTCGGGAACAGACTGGAGGTCAGGACGGGCAGCACGGAACCAGAGTCGGGACTTAGCAACAGGTCAAGGCAGGCAGCAGAGGAGCAAAGTCAGGAACGGAATCCCAACGGGGAATCACTATAAACGCAAAGGATATAGGAACAAGCTTTTTCTAAGGCTGTGAGGCACAAAGATCCATCAGGGAAGACAGGAAGGGGCTGAAAATTTATCAGAATTATCAGCCGGCTAGCACCGATTATCAGCTAGATCATGAAGAGGTGTGAGCCATGACTGGGGACAGGGGGCACACAGAAGAGCACAGGTGAGCCTGCGACCCGAGTCATGGGTTGTGGGAGCACCCGTGACAGTATTCCCCTTTGACCTTTCCCTCTTCTTGGACTGGATGAATTTCTGTAGAAGACCACAGTCCAAGATGTTATCCTCCGGCTCCCAGAATCTCTCCTCTGGCCTGAACCCCTTCCAGTCGACAAGATAGAATTGATTCCCTCTGACCATCTTCATATCAAGGATTTCTCTTACCTCGAAGATGTCAGTAGCATCGGCTTCAGGAGCAGAAGGAGGTACTTGCCGGGAGAAGCAATTCAGGATGAGAGGTTTCAGCAGGGAGACGTGGAAGACGTTCGGGATGCGCATGGTGGGAGGAAGACGTAACTTGTAAGCCCCAGGATTCAATACCTCGAATGGACCCTGGAAGCGAGGACCAAGATTGTGGCTGGGAATCTTCAGCCAAACATATTTGGATGACCGTCACACACCGTCACAAATCGAGGGGGTCTGCGTTTTTTTCCGCCTGAGTTTTGGTTCGGGCAGACGCATGAAGTAGGGAGAAATGAGTCTGCTCCCAGATGGACTTAAGATCTCTGACCAATTCCTCCACAGAAGGAATGTTGCATGTCACAGGCAGAGGGAGAGGTGGACGAGGATTGTTCATAGACAATGAAGAAGGGGGCAGAGCTGGAAGATTCAGAATCCATAGAATTATAGCAGAATTCTGCCCATGGCAACAGAGCGGACCAGTCGTCTTGACGGGCAGAAACAAAATGACGGAGATAACATCCCAGAGTCTGGTTAACCCTCTCTACTTGTCCATTAGACTGAGAGTGGTGCGCTGAAAAGAAATCCAACTTTACTTGTAGTAGACTTCAGAGAGACCGCCAGAAGCGGGAAACAAACTGCACCCCCTAATCAGAGATGATGTGCTCAGGAAGTCCATGCACATTAATAATGTTCATTTTGACTTAATTTGAAAATTAAAAAAAATATGTGCTATAAATTACAAAAGAAATTTTTTTTTTTTCACTTTTAGCCCCAAATGTTCAGACACAGTTTATAATAGGTTAGTCTGTTCCTTTGTCAGCAGTAAATTGGCAATCTCCTGATCCATGTCTGCAATACAAATTCACTCATACAATCTGGTCACTGGTCATCCCTGGAACCTAAACACTATCCTCACATGATCCCTCAGAGTAATTTATGATCCCTTATGATCCCTTCTCCTACCCCTTTCATCAGCAAATCTAGCGGAGTCATGGATCACTGGAATTTAATCCTCTGCATCCTATTACTCTGTGCAAAAAATAGTAAAAAGAACAACAGCTTACCATTTAGAAGAAATTCATTCATCTGTAAACTATTTCCATTTCTCAAGGTGAACGGTGCCCAGGATCCACAGTGCAAAAGCTGAGCCGACTTCAGCAGGAAACTATAGCAAGGTAAGTAGATGATTAATCCTTATTTTCATAGTTTAAAATAAATTCATGCCAAAAAATTTAAAAATGTAGAATTCAAGCCTGTATACATGATAAAATAGGGTGTTTCTGGGAAGAAACCAGGCTACTTTATTGAGAAATGTAAGTGACTATTTGTTGATCTCTGATCTTTTAGTCTGTGCTCTCCTGCAATTGAAATGCTCAGGTTAGGCCAGTCTACAGTGAATAGATTATCACTGAGGTGTAGAGATGTTATTTTACAGAGATGTTATCTGCCTCCTTTTTGTGAAATCTCTCCTGTTTACATTTAAAAAAATCACCTCCAAAGTCATGTGAAAATAAGACGAGTCACCTTTAGGGGCTGGAGGAAGTGCATCACTTTAGACGCCCCTTTCTTCAGCAATAAAGTAAATTTGGGGGATGGGGATTATCAAAAATGAAATCCCCCTTCCCAGTTGTCTCATACTACAGATAAAAATCTCCTCTTTTATACCTTTTGATTTTGTAAACGAAAAACATGTGTAAGTAGCACCCTAACAGGTGCGTGTTCAGCTCACCCCACAGTGTGAAGGTCCACAGTCCTCTGGTATCAGCCTTGGTGCACGAAAGATGGAAGACCACCGCCGGTTCCCGAAACAGCAAAAGGTACAAGGAATCTCGGCACTCACATGAAGCCACCAGGTTTGGTTTAAATACATTTCTTCCTCTTTATTTACATCTCCGGAACAACATGCAGTTACAGCTTAAAAGATTGACGCGTTTCGACGCTTGTGTGTCTTAGATCATGACTAAGACGCACAAGCGTCAAAACGCGTCAATCTTTTAAGCTGTTTTTCCGGAGATGTGAATAAAGAGGAAGAAATTTATTTAAACCAAACCTGGTGGCTTCTTGTGAGTGCCAAGGTTCCTTGTACCTTTTTGATTTTGTAAGGTAGAGACAATTAAAGATATAGATAGAAGGTGACAATGTCACTTGAGGCAAATGCCCAGGGCTGGATTATAGGGGGGGGCGCCCGGGGCACCCACCACTTTGCCCTTAAAAGGGCCCCCACCAAATGTGGGCGATTCGGGCTGTCACGTGGCCGCCTGAATCGCCCACAGAGTGTTTGGGTCAGGGCTTTCCGGGCCATACTCAGCACACATCCGGCATGCCCCGACTTCAGCCTGTGGCAGTGCCAGAGAACAATAAGTTACCTGCTCTGCCATAGACGATTGGAGGTATGCCAAGATGGCAGCACCCAGCCACTACTAGCGGCGCAGACACACCCAGATGTGATCACGCCTCCAGTCTGTATATCATGCGATAAACATGGTGCATTCTCGGTCTCTCTCCCTTCCACCTTGGTCCATCTGGTAATATCATGGATTTGTAATCTTCATCACTTCTTCATGAATTTAACATCTTCATCACTGCACATTGCACTTTATGTGACTATTCCAATACCTTGGGACTGTGTCTACTTACTCTATACCAAGTTATAACTAGTGACATATATTTTATGCTACAGTCACTTTAAATTTTGTGATTTATTGAATGTGATTACCACCACACACATCTATCACATCTATTCTCCTTACAGACATTTTTTTTTTTTTGCTTGTACTGCTGTATGGTTATATCTCTATTTCAGTACTTGTGTGTAGCCTTCTGCACTAATGCAGTGACTTGCCTTCATACTTAGCGTTATGTGTGGGGGAGGACCAATCGTGTTAATCCCCTCTATTGTTTTTGGAGGGGCTTTTAATTGTATTTAAATATTTTTGTAACTAATAAAAATTGATTTGTTCTGTCATCACATGTGCTCTCTTCTTTTGTTACGTCACAGCGCCGCCTGCCATCTTGGTACACCTCAGAGGGATACCACGAGGGAAGTTGAGGACTTTGCGCATCGGGGGAATAGAGAAAGGCGAATGCAATTTTATCATTTTACCTAGGACTACAAATAGTTATTATGGGTGGGGGTGTATATAGTTAGGTATTGTAGGGGGGCTGTATATAGGTATGGGGGTGCATATAGTTATAATAGGGGGACTATATATAGTTAGTGATTATAGGGGGGCTGTATACAATGATTGCTGGGGGCTATATACAGTGATTACTGGGGGATGAATATATTTATTGCTGGGGGGCTGTATACAGTGATTAGTGGAGGCTGAATATAGTAATTGCTTGGTAGCTATATATAGTGATTGCTGGGGGATGTATATAGTGGTTGCTAGTAGGGCTGTATATAGTGATTGCTGGGGGCTATATATAGTGATTGCTGGGGGATGTATATAGTGGTTGCTAGTAGGGCTGTATATAGTGATTGCTGGGGGGATGCTGGGAAAGCCATATATAGTGGTTGCTGAGGGAGCCGTATATATTGATTGCTGGGGGATCTGTATATAGTGATTGCTGGGGGAGCTGTATAAAGTGGTTGCTGGGGGTTGTATATAGTGATTACTGGGGGATGTATATAGTGATTGCTGGGGGAGCTGTATATATTTATTACTGGGGAGCTGTATATAGTGATAACTAAATGCTGTATACAGTGATTGCTGGGGGACTGTATACAATGATTACTGGGGGCTGTATACAGTGATTACTGCAGGCTGTATACAGTGATTACTGGGGAGCTGTATATAGTGATGACTGGGGAGACTGTAAATTGTTATTGCCGAGGGGCAGCATATAGCGATTGCTATACCCTGGCTGGACTACATTCAATGGGGGCCCCCACCTGATTTTGCGCCCAGGAGCCCCCCACCAAACCAATTCGGCCCTGTCAATGCCACACAACTATACTCCGTCCTTGATCATTGGGCTGTGCATTGGCTAGATTTCATGGACCATGCAAAGTCACAGGGGTGGGATTCCTTTAATCATAGTGATATGTGATGCAAAGAGTTCCGGAAAACAGCAGCGCCAACCTGTAATCATGATTACAATTCAACACTGCTGTTCCACCGGAAAGCAGGGCCTGTTTGCGTTGTACTGTATCTCACTTTGCTGCAAGGAGTCCTTACCAGTGCTTAGCAGGGAGTTAAAAAAAATTCCCAGTGAGTCATTAATTAAACCTCTAATCCCAAAACTTGTCAGTGCCAAAAAAGTCAACATTTTGTAAGTGAGTTACAAATAATTGTGATATGAATTGCAGCCTGTCAAGCCCTTTGTACTTTAGACTTTGTACTGTATTTGGGAAACTGGAGTCCTTAACTAAATTCAATTTAAATAGACCTCTGCTATATATTACTGTACATTGGTTTTCTGCTTCTTATATCAGAAAAAAATCCATTCTTACCCTTCTTGAATAAGAAACAAACATTTAACTGTAATGTATAAGTTAGCCCTGAAGAAGTTATCAGTCCCACAATGTATAGGGGGTCATTTATGAAGGCTTGTACATGCACCAAAGCCTCTATATACCCAGCAGGACCAGGGTGGAGCTTACATAAAGTGATGGTGCACAATGCATCTCCCACTTAGACTTTTAGTCTAGTAGAACATAGAAAATTCTAAAAACAGTGTTGTTGTTATTGTTGGATGTAATTGTCAAAACTTTAGTAAAAACATGATATGAATTCTGTGCTTTTAGGGGATATTTCTTGTTTCTCTTATCTGACAATGGGTTATACAGTCAGGTTATTAATTAAATGTGTTACTCAAAAAAATGACAAAGACCTGTCTGTATGGACTGTATGATACATCGTAAACATTAATCCAACAAAGATGAATTCACAATGAATTCCCTTCTGTGACCAATATCCAGATAACATTTTACTATGTATCTGGAACAATAGAAACCGCACACTCTTGCAATGTTGGTGCTCAATGTGGGATTCTCAATCCAATCTGTATCCAATCAGAAAACATCACACACACGTTCTGTATTCTTTTTTTCTCTTTCTTATTTTTCATTGAGTATTTCACATAGTATAGCATTCACCACAATATAACGATAAAGTGAAATTTATTTTAAGTAACAGATCAGAAATTACGACATTTTGGTCATCCTGACCTTTGTCAGGTTAGATCTGGCTGTAGGCTTTATGGCAAAGGAATCTTGGTGAGGCTTTTCCTCTAATACTACACCCTGTTCGCTCTCTTCCGTTGAGCCAATCACAGAGGATGTAGTGTCCTTGCTCCTTTCCTCTGCTCACCCCACTACCTGCATAAGTGACCCATCTACTGACACCTTGTACAGTCACTTCTCACCTCACTATAATCTTTTGGCTACCTTCCCTCTTCTTTCAAGCATGCTGTTGTTACCCCATTACTAAAGAAACCCTCCCTGGACTCGTCCAGTGCTACTAACTACTGACCAGTCTCTAATCACCCTTTCATTTACAAACTCCTGAAATGCCTGGTCTATTTTCATGTTACTCGTTATCTCTCTGCTTACTCGCTTCTAAACCCCCTACTGGTCTGGTCTTTGTAATGTGCACTCCAAAGAAACTGCTCTTTCTAAAGTCTCCAATGATTTACTCCCTGCTAAATCCAAAAGTTTCTATTCTCTCCTCATACTGCTGGATCTCTCAGTAGCATTTCATACTGTGGACCACCAGCTCCTCCTCAAAATGCTTCACTCTAGTTGCCTGAAGGACTCTGCGCTCTCTTGGTTTTCTTCCTATCTGTCTGACCGCACCTTCAGTGTCTCCTTTTCTGGATCTTTCTCTTCTCATTTTCCTCTTAGTGTCGGGGTTCCTGAGGGGTCAGTTCTAGGTCCTCTTCTCTTTTCCAGATTTGGTTTCCAGTATCATCTAGTATCATAATACCCAGCCATATACTTCTGCACGTAACATCACCCCTGCCTTACTTCAGAACACTAGCGATTGTCTCTGCCATCTCTAACATTGTGTCCTCTTTCTTCTTGAAACCTAATTTTTTTAAGACTGAATTCCTTGTCTTACCACCATTTACTAAAAAACCTGACCCTGATCTACTCTCCCTGACAACTGTCTTGGGGTTGTGTCTCAAATCTCTTCTTTGCAACGTGTATTTAATCACTTGCTCTTACAAATTAAACCTCTAAAATGCTAATTGTTGCTCTGATTCATTCTTAGACTACTGTAACTCCCTACTAATCGGTCTTCCACTCACAAAACTGTCAGACCAAACGCTACATGGATGACTCCAGTTTGTGCCAATCACTGCACTGGTTACCTGTCTCCTTCCGAATGCAGTTTAAAATAATCATCCTCATCCACAAAGCTCTCAATAATTCTGCACCTTCCTCAGTCTTTCCTCCAGTCCGTGCTCTTCGATCTGCCAGTGCTATTAAATTAATCTTTACCTTAATTCAAACCTCTCATGCACGTCTCTAGGACTTCTCTCGAGCTGCATCTATTCTCTGAAATGCCCTTCCCCGGTCTATCAAACTAATATCCAACCTAAAAAGTGTCAAAAGTGCTCTTACAACCTATCTCTTTAGGCAAGCCTATCACACTTGCTAACTTCATGAAATTTGAACTCTTTCTTTACTAACCCATCCTATGTCCTATCTCCCGTCTGTTATCCAGCAAACACCAGATAGACACCAAGCTCCAGCCTTCTCTGCAGTCACTTTCACCTTGGACTTTGTATATAAGAAGGCTGATTCAAGCAGCAAAATTTTTATTTATTCATTTATTTTATTCCGTTCAATCCCTTCATTCTCATAGACTGTAAGCTCTTGCGAGTAGAGCCCTCACTCCTATTGTTTCATACAACTGTTTGTACTCTGTAATATCTTATTTTATTTGTATATGACCCCTATGATATGTAAAGCATTAGGGAATATGATGGTGCTATTATATAAAAGTTTATTATTATTATTGCTGTTTGCATATAGTGCTCAAATATCTTGTATTAGAGGAGCAAAAGTAGTCTGTGATGTTTTCAAACTTCAAATGTAACCTGACTACCCTCCTGTCTACAAAATCTACCTCATATATAGACTTATGGGCAGAGTCATTCTTGTTGTGTCAGTTCAATATAGTTTTATATCATTTGTACTTCTCACCACTCTGCAGGTTCCCTGACTCACAATTTCAGTCTCATTGCACCAGCAGTGGTAATTTCACTTAGATTGTGATCACCAAGACCAGCCAATGACTCAGGTTGAGCGCATAATGATGTGCAAAAACCTAGTGACAGTTACCATGTAAAGACTTAACTTGTGTCACGGGTGCTTCCGCAACCCATATCACAGGTCTCGGGCTCACCCGTGCCCATCAGTGTTCACCAGTGCAGCGCCCGTGCCACTTACTTGTCCCCATTCTGGTTCCGGCTGCCGTGCAGCCGTCTCTCGAAGATTTAAATGGCCAGCACATGCTCATTGGTACTGGCACTTCTCCGAATCCTATACTACCCAGCCTCTTCCTGCTCACCCCGCCAGATCTTCGTGCCTTGTGCCTTAGAGAAAGCTTGTCTCTGTTATAGTGATTTCCCGCTGTGACCCCGGTTCTGTCCCTGACTAGGCTCCTCTGCTGCCTGCCTTGACCTATTGCTACGTCCCCGACTCTGATTCCGGGCTGCCCATCCTGACCTCCTGCCTGTCCCTGACTACAATTCGGCTCAACATGTGTATCTCACCTTGGCTGCCACCACGAACAAAGTCGCACCTGTGGAACGACCTGGTGGTACCACGCCGCAGCAAGTCTGACCAGCTTTGCGGCGGGCCCTGGTGAAAACCGGGTACCACTTAGACTCCGCTCCCAGGTGGCGGCTTACATCATCGTCCACGGTGGTCCAGTGGGTCTACTACCCCTGAAGCCTGACAATTTGCTTATGAACCCAATGCAATTGAAATTCATGAGTTGCTTACAAGGTAACACAGACAGATAAGATGGATAATATATAAATAACTATTTATATAGCAGGATCATATTCTGATAAGCTACAAGTGGATAGGTATTTATTTAAAATTACACAATCACCCCTTTTTATACTATATTAATATTTAGATTGAATTGATCTAGGAGTAATTTTTTTTTATGTGAGCTGCACATCCACCACTGCAGAAAACCATCAGCTTTAATTGCACATTCCTCCCCCCCAAATAATTCTTAAAAATGATGTTAATGTAATTCTTTATTGCCACACTGCAGCACAAGGGGGAAGTGACCTTTTGAACACGAGTTACAACACTCGAGCCATTTAAATATTGTTATTAGATCTGGGCCCCAAGAGAAATCTCCCATATTCCTGTGTTTTTTGTGCACAGAGACACACCTGGACACCCAATCACAGGCGTCTTCATCCTCTTGATACAACACTGTGACCCTTTTCTTCTTAGTATCTATAAGGGTTGGATCCTAACCGTTCATATAATTATGGGAAACCAGTGGTGTAACTAGAGTTCTCTGCGCCACTAGACAAAATTCATAATTTGAGCGTATTGGCTCAAAGTAGCAAATATAGGAAGTGTGCCCCCACAATAGTAATATTGTAACATGCGCCATATAGTAGCCAATAAAGTCACACGGCCCCCACAATAGCCAATGTAGCCTATATACTCACAGGAGCCCCACTATAGCCAATATTGTCACAGGGGCTCCACAATAGCCAGTACATCCACAAGGCCCCAAAGTAGCTAATATACACTTTTTCAGTGTAGGGAATGTCACCTAGCTGGTTGTCAAGTAGACACAGACAATCGCGGGGGTTAGCTCACCTTCCCTTATTCAACCCCCCCACCCCCACATCTATCCTCCCGACAGAGTCACAAAGTTATTTTTGAACTTCTTACACCAACTGACATATGGTAAATGTTAGATACTAACTAATTTGGGTGGTAAGCCTAGCTGTTTGAAAAACAGAACATTTTGAATTTTGAAATTTGCTTTCTAGATTTTCACCAAAATCCTCCTTTTTTAAAAATTGATTGCACAACATATAGACCAAAATTTACCATGAACCCATAGTTCAAAATGTCCCAAAAAATTCTCAAAATCACCTCATTAAAGGAAATCTACCATTTAAGTAAAAATTAAAAAATATGTACAAATACTTACCTAAACTCCTAGTGGTGTTGATCCAGGTGCTGTCCGTTGCTAGTCATGACACGTTGGGATCACCTAGAAAAGAAACTTATAATAAGCCGGCCGGAGCACAGGGACGAGATCTCCAGTGCTTTGGGCTGCTAAATATGCACGCCCCCTTCGTGATGTACCATGTGGGAGAAGGAGGCATTTATCATGCGTGATGTCACCTCCCTCCTCCCACATCTACTACATTTAGTCTATGCTGCTAATTATAAGTTTATTTTATAGGTGAATCTGTCTTGTCAAGATTAGCGAAGGACAGCATTGGGATCAACATCAAGAACAGCATGTTTCTCGTGTTTTTTACTTTTTTAAAGAGAAGATTTCCTTTAAGCACTCTAAAGTTGCTACTGGATAGGGTCACGTGTTATTTTTAAAGAATATGGCTTAGTCGTCAAGGCACAAATGAGCTTGGTCACTAAGGGGTTAAAACAAATATAAAGTTATTTTGTAATATTCAGATTTGTTGCAATAGCTCACAAAATTTAGTGTACAATAACCTAAGGTCACGTTGAAAATCCCAAACTTTGAAATAGATATCAGAAATACTTGGTTCGATGATATCTGACACGTAATGAGAAAAGGGAAGGAAACTGTATCACTAGAGCTTTGAAACTAACATAGAAAGTAGAAAGGGAAATTGTCCTTGTCCTTCTTGTCATTGCAGTGTATGACTGGCTGAGAGGAAGAATGGCCAATGACCGGATCCTGGGGCACATCAAGTGGCTCTCTGTGTTCGCCATTTGTTTTTCAGGCAGAAATGGTGAGCTAATTGTTTTTTGGAATTTTCTATTTTTATATTATTATTGTGCTATACTGATATGGGACAGTTTTTATTCATCTAGGCAATATTTAAAAGTTTTTTTTATTACAGTATGGGGAGTATGTGTCTCAGTGCTGGGTTCTGAACATAGGAAAACCCAGAAAAATCTGTTCCACCAAGTGCCCTGTGTGAATACTGCTAAGTGATATTATTGTATTCATATGCTAATTACCAAACAGTGTTGATTTAGCAAGAATTTTCCTCTAAAAATACATATCCAAATGTTGGCCATGTTTTTGTTCCATCTAAGTTTGTGGCTCTCCATCATCAAAGAACGTCTTATGGGATCTACAAGGTTATAAAAGATGTGGGAACTCTGGTTTATGCTTTGGATTCAATAATATTAGATTATCCATTGAAGTTGTAGTCCAAGAATTTTTGACATAAAATGAAAACTCATCAGCAATTGTCAAATAGTTTCATCCAAACTCGGTTATATCCATAGATTCTGATCTTTTTCATTATGGTAATATTAATCTGTAGTCTGTCAGTTTTTATCTTTCATTTACGGCATTCAATTGTCACCTCTCCTATATTTTTTTTAGGTTTGTTATGTTTTTTATACTTTTAAAACAAAATTTAAATCTTTGGCAACATATTTGCTGTTTCGCCATATTCTGACATCCGTATCTCTTCCATACGTCTGTGTATATACCTTAGTAAGGTTTTTTATTTTATGCGGGAAAAGCTGATGAGTGGTGAAAAGGTGAAAAAGCAGCGAATCAGACATTTTTTATGGTACACAGTTATAATGATGTTTTTTTAAAATATTTTCAATCAGGATTTGGTATACAGGGACATCGAGTATGTTAATGTTTCAGGGGCGCACCTCTGCTTCTGTCATTTGGTGTTAGATTGTTTGTGCAAGGTAACAAGAGGTAATACTTTTATGTTTTACCCCATCTCTGCTCTATTTGCCCTCCCATGTTTCCCCCGCTCCTCACACAGACCCCCATACTCCTTCACTAACCCCCCCCACCATGTTCTCCCCCATTTTATTCAGTTACCCCTCCTCCTCTCCCCTCCATGTTCTCTTCTTCATTCAGTGAACCCCCCTTATACCCCATTCAATAATCCCTTAATCACTTACTCATGACTGGATCATTTGTTGTCGGAGTTCACCTCATGGGCAAATGCACCTAAGGCCCCATTCACACGGCCGTTATGGGAATGTATATCCGGCCATAATAGACGGCTCAGGGAGCCTGCTGCAGACACAAGGGTTCCCCAGTCATATGCATGAAAAAAGGTACCATATTTTTCGGACTATAAGGGGCACAAAAAATCCTTTGATTTTCTCAGAAATCAAAGATGCGCCTTATAGTCCAGTGCGCCTTATAAATGAACCGTACTTACAGACAACAGCTGCCTTGAACTGTGCACAGGGCTGCCACCTGCTGGCCATTCATCCTTATAATCAGGTGCTCCTTATAATCTGGTGCGCCTTACATATGAACCTAGATGTTTTAGCAGGCATTTATTGATGGTGCGCCTTATACTCTGGTGCACCTTATAGTTCGAAAAATACGGTCCAAAATGTCCTCCAGCTTGCTTCCAGGCTGTCATTCACCCCAAGATCACATGATTCACATGATCGAGACATGGAAGAAACAATTAATATTCTTTAATTCATCATCTGGTGACTAGTCCATATGGCTGCCAAATAGGCAATTAATTAGCACAGCACCACACAGAACATACAAAGGATGGATTGTGGATTATGACGGCCACTAGGGCAAGCCTGTAACCTGGAAAGTGTCTAGCGAAAGCATGAATATAAAAACATTACTATAAAGCCAAAATTCATCAATCCGTTAAATACAAATATGTGCAAACAGTAGATGAATCTGACAAGAACAGAATAATTCTCAGACCATGTAAAAAAGGTATAACGTGACGCAGATATAAAAACCTAGTCAGAAATATAAACATTCCATCTTAATTTGCTCCTAATTATTTTCCTGTAATTCCCTACATGTCATGCAGCATTTCTATATTAATAATGTGTAACCTTTGATATAAAAAAAAGAGGAATTTGTAGATAAGATACAAGGGATTGAATGTGCTGTATACAGACTCACAAGTATATTTTGATAAGTCGTAACTTAAAGAGGTTTTCCCACCAAATAAGTTAGGCCCTATTCACAGGATAGGGCCTAACTAGCTGATCCATGGGGGTCTCAGTGATGAGACCCCCACAGATCATGAGGACGTGGGTCTGAACAGGTCTCGCTAATCTCAGCCAGCTCCATAGAGATGACTAAGGGAGGACGGACATGAAGGTTATATTGGGGAACCATATCAGAATCTCATGACTGAATTTTGACATTTTCTTTCATCTTTTATTGTGAAATGTATTTTTGCTGATGCTAGGCTGGTTCATGTGAGCTTCCCAGTAACGGAAATGCTTCATGCGTTCCCTATTCACCATACAGTGTTGTAATCACACACGTTGTATATAGGTCAGCACAGCTAAGGCTTTCTCTGCAACATTCTGCATATAGTCATTTTTTTCCAAGGTATTAAATTGGATATTGAAGTCATAACAGGTTTCTCCCCATCACCTAGTAGTAGCATGTTGTCTCCTATCCACACTACAATTAGTGACTGCTACCAGGAATGCGATCTGAAGAGAGTGGAGGTGATAGCCAAGTGTAGCACAGGGTGATCTTGGGTATCCCACAATTTTAGATTGGAGCAATACTTAATAAACATCCTTGACCAACGCTCCATTTAAAAGAAAATTGAAGACCTCTGTACATTTATTATCTATTGAATATGGACAATTTAAAGGGGTTGGCCATTTTCATGTTTTTTGCAATGTGTGTGTAAGTGTGTGCTACAGGATATTAGGTAATGTACCAGTATACATCTATTAATAATTCTGCTCCACTTTCTTCATATGTAAAGTGAAGCCTCCTGTCTTTAACTCATCAGCCAGACATTCCTGTCCAGAAAATGGCCGCTTATGGGAAGTCATGTGATCCCTACTGTCCATGAGCAATCGCCCTGCCAGGACCTTATGACAGTATTCATTAATATGAGATCAGGGCCTTGGCAGGGTGATTGTTCATGGAGATATAAAGATCATATGACTCTCCAAATTTATTTATTTATAAGAATTCATATACAGTAAATGGAGACAGCTATCCCTGGAACTCTAGGTGCCCTATAAAATGCTGCTAGTGGCCTAATAATACAGATTTCTTTTCAGCTCATATATACAAGCCCCTTTCACTGTGCTGTGTAACCTATTTCTGATTGGTAATGTGAAGGTCTTAGTGTTGCAAAAATAGTCGAGTTTACCATCGACTTAGAACGGATATGGAGGTGTTTTTTATATCTAGGGTGAGCCCTTGTAGTCATTTCCTTTAGTATTACCATGGTACCATACCTCAAAATAAAACTTGGATTAATTACATGATCAAATCAAGATTACTGCAACAAAAAAGACACTTTGGGAGAATTTATGAAGCCTGGCACTCCAGAGGTCTGAACCAATAAATCACAAATTGCGAATTTGGGGGCGTGATTGCAGACAAAAGTTTCCATGTTTAACAATTTGAAACCTCTGACTTCACTTAGTAAAAGGAAAGCATGCCAAGATGTGACCTTTTGAGAGAGAAAACCTGGAAGGGGTGTGTACACCGTCCTCCAGGGTGTATAATAGCCATAGCCCCTGGAGCTCATAGAGGCTCTGGGGATGAGGCTGCAGCACTTTCAGTTAATTAGCATATTTAAAATAATTTTTTTAATGACAAAGTAAATCTGATTATAAAAAAAAAACTCACCCAGAATCATAGTGGTCTAGGAAATCTGCCACTGGAGCTACATGTGTAAGTAGATTCCAGATGGTAGATTTCCTTTAAAGACAATCTACCATCCATCAAAATCCATCATAATAAACCAGGAAGTCTTACTCATAGATCCAGGCACCATGACTGTGATAATCTGCTTATATTTGTTAAACATAGCCTCCTTTCTTCTAACATCAACTTTTAAAATTATGCTTATGAGCCTGTGGGTGTTTCCAGAGCCCCTCAGGCTGTTACAATGAGCAGAGCAGGTCTCCCCTCCCTCTGCACTTCCTGGTCGGACTCTACAATGGCAGAGGGAGGAGGGAGAGAGAGGGGGTTGGGTGAGAAATGTTCTGCTCATTGTAACAGATGTGAATCTGTAGCACTGAGGGGCTCTGGAAGTGCTTTGGTCTTATACTTGACTGTTATGTGGTGACTATTATGTGGTGAATCTTTTATGGTGAGGCAGAAAAATGTAAATGTAAGCTCCACTTCGGCTGATAATTCTGTTCTCTAAAAGTATGTCTTATTTAAACCAATTTACTATTTTGTTCCTGACAGCTTTTTGTGACTTTTCCCTAAATATGAAGGAAACCATGACAGGAGTTCGCAGTCAGTCAGTGGTCATTCCCTGCAAATACACGGCACCCAAAGACTATTCAGAGCACAAGGTTGAGTGGTCCTTAGACTCTGAAGTGATCATTCATCGTGTTGAGTCAGAGGACCATATCCCACTGACAAAATTCCGAGATAGAGTGGAAATATCAAAAGCTCCGGATGATGTGTCCCTGACTATGAGGAAACTCAGTGTTATTGACAAGGGTAACATCAAGTGCAAAGTGACCTGGAAGAAAAAAGATGGCACCTTGGTTTCTAATGAGGATATCACCGTACTGAAAGTGGTAAGAGGTAAGGTAACCTTTTCATACTGTCATCAATTTTTGTTTAAACAGCAATTTCTGATCACTATGTACTACCAAGCTGGGCGAACATGAAGACCGACAGATGCTTGATACACCACAAAAATGACCCAACCTCTTGCACCCAGAAAGAGAATGCAAAGAAGTAGGCACCTAATTATTTTGGAGACTCACGGGTCTCAAATATTCTCAAGGGTCTTATCAGACAAGTATAGCTTTATCTGATTAATATTATATCATTTTTAGGTGGCATGTTCTTGCAAAACATGATTTAATCTGGGTTATTTAAATGACAAACAGACAGAAGTTAAAATGTGACCAGTTCTTTGGAACGCCCCAAAGCAAACAGTCTTAATATTGAAGAAATTTGGGAAGTTTGAGGATAAAATTATCAGACATCACCCTCATTCCCCCTGCCTTTGGCAAAGAAAAGGAGAGGATGATGTCAGACCAAGGGAGGGGGGATGAGGGATATACTGGAGACATGATGTGCTGAGTCACATAGTGACTGCATGAATAACACACACTCAGGTCGGAATAAAAAATTCATTTCCTGGGGATAGGAACTGTGAATTTTTTTTTAGCTAAAACCTACGTAGGCAATAGTTAACATAGTGCTATAGGAACCTGTCATTAGGTTTATTGGTGGAAATCTGGTGACAGGTCCCCTATTAAGTGATGTGAGTGAGAATGTGTGCATGATTTTGACACAACATGGCTCCTACAAATGTTACAATTTCCAAAAGAAACCTTTTTATATTATGTATATTTTGGTATCGCAGAAAAATCAGAAACACCCGTGGACGTCATTACTACAGAAGAACCTGAGCTTGAGACAAGTATTTTGTTTCTAGAAAAAAAAACCCTGCTGTTTGCGTGGCTTCTGTATTTTTCTTGGAGTCAGTCCCTGGCAGCTTTATATATCTTACGTCCGCTAAGTAAGCTTTGTATGTATGCATTTAGTTTACATCCAGTTCCTGTGCATTCATAATAATGAGTACAAGGGAATCTACCATCACTATTTCATTCACTCAGTGGGGCTCATTAACTATGGGCTCCGTGGCCGCACTTTCGTCGGGTTTCCGACTTTTTCCGTTTTGTGCCGAATTCCGCTGGGATTTTAGCGCACACGATCAGATTTCGACGACGGCTTTCACGTGACAGGAATCGGGGGGGCGTGGCTGACGGAAAACCAGACGGATTCGGAAAAACCGCAGAATTTTAAAAACGAAGTGTGTCGAAAAATCAAGCATGCACCGAGAAGAACCAGGTGAACTCCGGCGGACCTTGGCGCAGCAGCGAAATCTGGTGGACATCGGGCGCGCGACCTTAGTGAATCGCCGGAAGACTCGAATCCTCGTCGGAGAACACGCCGCTGGAACGTGACAAGACCTGGTAAGTAAATCTGCCCCAATATGTTTTTATTTCTCACTCCGTATCCCGTGGCCGGGAAGTGACACATGTATTTAAGACACGTCTACAGCTGATTCATGGTGGGCATTTTCTTATATGTTAAACATTTATATGGTACAATTTAAATGGTTTTATGGTCTCAGGATCTGACACCTTGACCTCTTACCCATTAACTATTCTCCACCCACTGTGTATCAGTGGTGCCTGGAAACGTATTGTTGCTTTATTGCATGGCAGTGCAAACTTTTATTACATGATTGTATATGATATATGTTGTGCTGCTGTGCTATTGCTTCGCAATGTAGATACCTTTTCAAAGTACTAATAATATTAACTATATAAATTTATGACTTTTAGTGAAGCCAACTGAAGAACCCAAAGGAAAAATCATTACAGCAACAACAATAACTCAAGAGTGTAAGGGAAACAATGGATTGTAGCAGAGTCTATCTAATGGTTTTAAATCCCCATACATAGCTGTATTATGGCTAAGGCATGTATAGAGTAGGGATAAGGCATCTATTAAGGTGCATGGATACTAACTATACTTATACACTGTATAGGCAACTGAATATAATATAGCTATAACTAAGGCCACCTGCACATGAATATGTTTAAGCCAGTGCTGTTGTTTGGCCAGCATACAGGTCCTTGCATCCTTGCATTGTATTTCTGTATGATGCAAGGACACCCATCCACTGCATTGTGCTTGGTCCACGAATCTTGGTCCACAGGCCGAGCACTTTCTTGCATTCTTGTGCAGGTGACCTAAGGGCAATTTTACATAAGAGTCATTGTTATAAGTAACTTTCTCTGTGTCTGTTGGATTTACCATCCCAAAGGCAGAGCAGCTGAACAGACATGCTCATGGTTCAATCATTATGGGTTCCAGTCGTTACATCCCACGGATAGACTACGCTAGTTTGTCAGCGAATTACACTGCTTTGTGAAACTGCCCTCAGGGTGATGCCACACTTGGCATTTTGAACGTGTTTTTGGCCCGTTTTTAAGCAGTCTGTCCAAAAACGCATGCTTTTTTGAAAAACGCATGTGTTTTTTGAAAACACTTCCATTTTTGACCAGTTTTAATTAAGATAATTAGTAAAAACCTGTCAAAAACAGATGCATTTTTTAACGCATCCATTTTTTAACGGGCTGCTTAAAAACAGACCAAAAACAGGTTCAAAACGCCATGTGCGGCATCACCCTAAGGCTTTTTTTGGAAAACCGTATTGTAGTATTTCTGTAATACAGATGTATTGTACAATAATAGAGGATAAATCAGTATTTGATCAGGATTCCATCAGTTTTTCATCAGTATTTCTTTTGCATTTGCACTGCAGCCATTCAGTATCCTCCTATATCACATGGTATACTTAATTGGAACCTCAGGTTCCCCATTATCAATATTAATTTTACACAGTTAAAGGGGTTTTCCTGCCAGAAACTACTGATGACTTTCCTATAGGATAGGTCAATAATAGTTGATTGGTGATGGTGTGAGAACCAGCAACATTGGCCAAATTTTTTAGAGTACACTAGAATCTGAAAAGATTACAGCTGCATCTGTAGTGTGTCAGCAGTTTAGTGACACTAAAGTGCAGATTGCAATTACTTACGTTAAAGGAAACCTACCATTTGATGCATTATGAAGCAAACATACCTTGAGAATGCTGGAGCTGCACTGATGTAGGATCATATCTTGGTTAATCCCTGAGCTGTGTGGTTTTACTGAAAAAACAATTATAACATTCAGGACCTCTTACACAGTAGCTGGATGGGGCAGCAATTGATTATTCTACCTTCAGGCACAACCCAGGGATTACATCAACCTGTAAATCAGTGAATAACTAATGTGCTAAGAGAAGGGCTGAGCCAGCCATAGAAGCAAGAACTTAATTATCATAATTTTATAATTGTTTTATCAGCAAAACCACTCAGCACAGAGATTAACCAAGATATGATCCTGCATCAGTGTAGCTACAGTATTCTCAAGGTATGTATGCTTCATAATGCATCAAATGACATGGTAGGTTTCCTTTAAAACTGTGTATGTATACAACAAAGATGCAAACCCTGGTTCTCAAAAGGAAATGAATATAATATTTACTAAACAGGAATTAAATAAAATATAGTAAAAGTTAAATTCACTAAGGTTACATTCACATGAACGTATGCCCGCCGGGCCGAAGCTGGGCAGGCATACATCCTGCGCCATGGAGAGGAGGAGGAGTGACCCTTCCCCTCTCCATAGCAATGCATGACGTATGGGGCGTAAAATGGGGAGAGATAGGACATGTCCTATCTTTTTCCCATGTACGGAGAGGTACGGTGTTGCACCGCATCGCTTCGTGCAGCCATCAACGTCTATGGGGGACGTATGCACGGGCACAAGCTTGCGGCTGTACATATGTCCCTCATACAGTCGTGTGAATGTAGTCTCTCAAAGTCTTGAGAGTTGTATCTGTATTGTCTATTTTCCCAATGGGATCCCATAGAGCATCTAGTGAACTAAATAGAGTAATATTCATTTATTTTACCAAAGTCTATTATAACTGTTCAAGCAGAGCAAACCAATGACCTATACGCTATAGGTGGAGCTGTATTTATAACAGGGGTTCCAGATGTCGCACCCCTGCTTTGTGATTTTGATACTTCTACTACTGTAACATTTTCCACAAGAACCTATTTCATATAATGTATATTTTGCTATTGCAGCAAATTCAGAAATGTTAGTGGACCTCATTACTACAGAAGAACCAACCTTCACGCCAAGTATGTCACTTTTAGAAAGAATCTGCTGTTTGTATAGCTTTATAATTTTTACATTTGTTGTCTATACTTTCTATGGAGAGTAAATGGAAGACCACATTCAGATTACTTTACATATTCAGTATCCCTCAACTCTGCGCTTCAGTCATGTATGAGAAATACATACATACTACATGATCATTTCAGTAAAAGTTTTATCCTACCTCATATACTATATATCCAATGTTTGTGTGCTACAATGTCTTGCAGGTCCTTCTGCTTATACTTTAATTCTTCTCATTTAACTGGTGATAATAACTACCTACATTTATGACTTTTATCTTAGTGAAACAAACTACAAAAAAAGCCAAAGAAAATGACATTACAACAACAGCCCAAGAACGTAAGAGAAGTGATTGTTGGGGTGCACAGACTGTAAAACCTCATGCACAACATTATATCATGGCATTGGAATGAATTTATACAGGATAATGGTATCTTACTGTACCTCTTTGTATGTCTCAGTTTTTTATGGAGACATATGGAGTTTTCTATGGAGACATACAAAACTTTTCCTCAAATTGTTTCCATCAAATTCCACTGAAAAACTACAGCATTGTAGACTGTCTATACATAGAAGCACTGTAAAATGAAACAAATGTCCCTTACATGGCATCTTAGAAAGTTGGGAACAGCAGTCTCATTACCAATCACTAGGAATATTGAAATGGAAAAGCTGCTGTCCTCTGAGGAGATTGCTATGCTGAATGCATGATAACTGAGCTCATGTGCTCGGTATCCTGCTATTCTATCAGGTTGCTGCAGGGTTTTTCTCCTTTATTGAATTTTCTCTGGGTAGATGTGAAAATCTTTTGACAGGTTCCCTTTAAGATATCAAAGGGGTTATCCGGGTATAAAAATTTACTTAGGGCCGGGCTGGGACGGGCTATTTAAAAATAACAAATGTGTACTTACCTCCTCTGGCGCCGGTGATGTCCCGCGCCGCGGTCAGTCTCATCTGTGCGCCGGTTTGTTTACAGGGGCGCACAGGGAGCTCCCATCCGACACCATCTCCCAGCGCTGAGATATGGGGACGGATGGGAGGATCCCTGTGCGTGGCTTCTGTGCCCTTGTAAACAGTGGCAAGGATCAAACGGACCACGGCGCGGGACATCAGCGGCACCGGAGGAGGTAAGTACATGTTTATTATGTTTAAATAGCCCGCCCCAGCCAGGCCATACGCAACTTTATATACACGGATAACCCCTTTAAGTGATGTAAGTGAGAATTTGTGTGTGATTGTGACACAACACGGCTCCTACAAATGTTACAATTTCAACAACAAACATTTTCATATTATGTATATTTTGGTATCGCAGAAAAATCTGAAACATTCGTGGACGTCATTACTACAGGAGAACCTGAGCTTGAGACAAGTATTTTGTTTCTAGAAATAAGACTGCTGTTTGTGTGGCTTTTTTCCTTTCTAGAGTCAGTCCCAGGCTGCTAAATATATCTTGTGTCCGCTTAATAAGCTTTGTATGTATGCATTTAGTTTACATGCAGTTCCTGTGTCTTCATGTACCTTAAAGGGAACCTACCACCACAAATCTACCTATAAAGGTAGATTGGGTGGTAGGTGGATCAATGGGACGTGAGGATAGCCCTTTTAAGGGCTAATCCTCACGTCCCCACACTTTTTTGATAACTTTTATTATCCCTATATTTAAATTTACTTATGCGGCTACTGGGGCATGGAGTAGCCGCATCTGAGGTTACACGAGGCGGCTACTCCACGCCCCGGTAGCCACTTTACCCCTCCTACTCACCCATCTTCGGCTCGCAGCTCCGCGTAGCTGCGCGCCCTCGTCCGGCGATCCTGCCGTCTGCGCATGCGCAGAAGAGCAGGCCCGCGCCTGTTTCGGAGCAGTGAGCGCGCAGGCGCGGGCCTGCTCTTCTGCGCATGCGCAGACGGCAGGATCGCCGGACGAGGGCCCGCAGCTACGCGGAGCTGCGCGCCGAAGATGGGTGAGTAGGAGGGGTAAAGTGGCTACCGGGGCGTGGAGTAGCCGCCTCGTGTAACCTCAGATGCGGCTACTCCACGCCCCAGTAGCCGCATAAGTAAATTTGAATATAGGGATAATAAAAGTTATCAAAAAAATGTGGGGACGTGAGGATTAGCCCTTAAAAGGGCTATCCTCACGTCCCATTGATCCACCTACCACCCAATCTACCTTTATAGGTAGATTTGTGGTGGTAGGTGCCCTTTAAAGGAAATCTACCATCAATATCATGGTAAACCAGTGACACTTACTCATAGACCCAGGCATCGTGACTGTGGTAATCTTCTTATATTTGTTATCCATGACCGCCTCGTGCAGTTGGGCTGATTCTAGCCTTTTTGCTGCTATATTCTGTCTATTCAATAGATAGACGAATCTTTAAACAGCGCCCACACCCTGATCAAACATTTATGACAACATTATTACACAGGCTGATATTGTCTCACACACTAGTAGTCAGTCAGTGGCATAGACATTAGTGACATCTAGTACCTTACAAGTGAACCTCACAAATAGCTCCATCAGCGAGAGAACTTCAATACCACTCAATACCATTGCGGCCATGGTTTATCAATGTTGCATTTATTGTCAGGTGTCCAGCACATTTCCACACTGCGCCCGTAAAAATAACAAAGTCACTTACAGTTTAACGTCACCTGGATAGCAGTGCTTACATACCGGAACCCATAATGCATTGTGCTTTGCGAACACTCAAGGCAAAACTCAAAACCAAACCCATATGTGTAAGTAATTTATATAAGTAGCAGCATGGGTTTTGTCTTTTAATATTATTAATAAGGATTTTCAGTGTAAAACACATTTCCTTACTAATATAACATATACGCATTTCTTCCAATGAATTCCAAAAACACTTCATGTGCACGCAGCGTTTAAAGTCAAAATACAGCTCCCCACACTATATACAACTTCCCCACACAGTTTATATACAGCCCCCCCCCACAGACTATATAAAACTCCCACACAGTTTATATATAGCCCCCCCACAGACTATATAAAACTCCCACACAGTTTACATACAGCCCCCCACAGTTTATATACAGATCTCCTCAGTTTACATGCACAGTTTATATGCAACCCGCCACACAGGTTATATATAGCCCCTACACAATTTATGTACATCCCCCCCACACACAGAGACTTTATACAACCCCCCCCCCACAGACTATATACAGCCCCCCATACACCGACTATATATAGACCCCCAATGCACACTGACTATATAAATACCCTACACAGTTCATATACACCCCTAAATGTATTTCCGGGATGTGGCAATTAATGAAATTAATACCTCCCTGTTCCCATGGCTCTGCAATCTCCTCTTCTCCCGACTCTTCTGCGCCACTCTGTACATCAATGGCATCTGTGAGACACAAATGCCATTGATGAATCTCACACAGTGCGAACTTGCCAGCGGCAGGTCCATACTTGTGGTTGGTGATTCGGGCAGAAATTCTCCCTCAAGGCTCGTTCATCTGCTGCCTGAGGCGGCCTCATGGCAGATGCGACCCTGCATGTATCTAAGACATGACATGTGTCAGAGTCATGTTAAGTATTTATATGGTACAGTTTCAATGGTTTTATGGTCACACACTCAGATTTTATACAGAGCACCTGTTCTCAGGAATAGGGGATCTGACACCTTGACCTCATACCCATTAACTATTCTCCACCTACTTTGTATCGGTGGTGCCAGGAAACCCGATGTTGCTTTACTGCATGGCAGTGAAAAGTTTGTTATATGATGTATATGGCATATGTTGTGCTGCTGTGCTAATGCTTCACCATATAGATACCTTCTCAATCTGCTCATAATATTAACTACATAAATTTCTGACTTTTAGTGAAGTCAACTGAAGAACCCAAAAGAAATATCATTACAACAACAACTCAAGAGTGTAAGGGACATCACTTATCGTAGCAGAGTTTATCTCATGGTTTGGATGCAAAGGCTCTAAAATTTTATGTGCATAGCTGTATTACAGCTTTGGCATGTATATATAAATATATATATATATATACCGTATTTTCCGGACTATAAGGCGCACTTAAAAGCCTTGGATTTCCTTGGAAATCCAAAGTGCACCTTATAGTCCGGTGCGCCCTATGTATGGCACAGGGCAGCGGACCATACTTACATAGGTCCCCGCTACCGGAGACTGGAGACAGCAGATCTCCAGCGGGAACTGCAGACCACGCGGCACGAACAACTTCTGCCGCGTGGTCTGCAGTTCCCGCTGGAGATCTGCTGTCTCCGGTAGCGGGGACCTATGTAAGTATGGTCCGCTGCCATCCTCCACCTCCCCCTCACCTTCCCCACTCACCTTCCCCGCGTCGCCGCGTCTCTTCTCCGCGTCGCGTCCCGTCGGGTCTCCGCTCCGCCCCCGGACCTCCGCCACGCCCCCGACCCTGCGCCTTATAGTCCGATGCGCCTTATATATGGAATTATTACATATATAAGGCGCATCGGACTAATGCGCCTTATATTCCGGTGCGCCTAATGGCCCGGAAAATATGGTGTATATATATATATATATATATACAGTATTTTTCGGACTATAAGGCGCACTGGAGTATAAGGCGCACCATCAATAAATGCCTGCTAAAACGTCTAGGTTCATATATAAGGCGCACCGGACTATAAGGCGCACCTGATTATAAGGATGAATGACCAGCAGGTGGCACAGTTCAAAGCAGCTGTTGTCTGTAAGTACGGTTTATATATAAGGCGCACTGGACTATAAGGCACACCTGTGAACTGGTTAGATCGAGTATAGTGCACTTGGGAGGAGTTCTTGTATCATACTGAAAAGAAGAACAGTGGTTGCAATTTCGGAGCTGCTGTTCGGCCGGTAGACAGGTCTATCTTCGCCTTCACTCTAGTTTGGCCCATACGAATGGCTGTGCGGCACTGTTTACTATGGAGAGGAGAGGGGTGAGCAGCACTTATCCCTCCTCTTCTCCAGCACTGAGCTACGGGCGAGCACACGTCACTGGCAAACTATCATTATTCATGTGTGACATTTCAAAAACCATTGACCTTCATTAGACACAGAGTGGCAGTGGTATGTGGGAGGAGAAGATGAAGCTATGGCATCTAAGGTGGGAAAACCCGGGGTTAGCCCCACAAGAATGGGATCTTTTTGTGCCATGGACCACATAGAGGCATCTTCTTCTCTTTCACACAACTGGCGCATCCTGTCTGATGATGGTCAATGGTTTTGACGTGATTCAGGATTTCTGGTACATGTTCTTCATGAAAATGAAAAATGTAAAATAGTCTGATTTTACTATTTTCACTACATTTTCAAATGATGTATTTTTTGGTATCACAGCAATTTCAGAAACATCCATGGACGTCATTACAACAGAAGAACCAGATTTCATCACAAGTATTAAGTCTTGAGAAAGAATCTTCTGTTTGCGTGGCTTCATATCTTCGTATTTATTCTTATTGCTGTTCAGTCCCTGGCTCGTTTATATCTTGTGTCCGCTAAATTAGCTTTCAGCTTGTGTAATATTGTTCTCTCGGAGTATTATACTTCATATTTATATTCACACTTTTTCTATTGGAGGAGGAGTAAATCTGTGACGACCATCATTTAAATCCTAAATTATGAAATATTTCAGTCACCACCCCACAAACACCATAAAATGATAGAAACACAATTATAAAATACTATATACCGTACTAAGCAAAAAAAAAAGAAATTCTGGTGAAAGTTGAAAAGTATGTGTATATGAACTGAGAAGACATAGCGACATACTATTCTTTCATCTGTATAAAATGAAGAGAATGAGTGATCATACTAGGTTTATGGATCATTTACATATCTTAAGGCAATTAGCATGCAACAATATTTTAGACAATAACAACATTTCAAATATATATTTATATAGTAAACCTTATATAATATGGTATAAGGCTGAACGGCAATGTCCATTTGGGATATATGCTGAGAAAGCTCCCTTAGCATATGTTAAATGTATCCGAAGCCGTATTTATCTCAGGCTGGGGACACACAGGACTTAGTCTCTGCAAAATGCGAGCTTTTAACAATATCTGCTGTTTCCATCTGCTCACATTAGACACCATCATGGCTGTCAGAGCATCACATGGTTAGCTAAAGACCATCTTTGCCTGCTGGGAGGACAGTGTGATATGCCACTCTACATTCTCCTAGGAAATGTAAGAGAGCATATGTATAAATCCAGGAAGCTACATTGTATGTGTGTAATTTATAATCATAGTAGCTCAGATAGGAAAATATGTTCCCCCTGTGAAGAGCTTTTGTTGTACAGTCCATGCAAATGTTTCTTCAGGAAGTGAGAGAGAGACCTTGTAAGATACACAGATCCATGTAACACATAGATAACATAACCCAACTGAAGAACAACTACAGAAGGTAAATGGGAAAAAACACAGAGGGGGAGATTCATCAAAATTGTCTGAGAGCACAACAGTTCTAGTTGCCCATGGCAACCAATCAGAGCTCAGCTTTAATTTTATACAGCTGTGGCGAAAATGAAAGCTGAGCTCTGATTGGTTTTCATGAGCAATAGAACAGTTGTGCTCTAAGACACTTCTGATAAATCTCCCCTAGAGTGTCTACTGAAGCATATATGTTCATTTACATTGACTTCTGCCCCCTGCTCTTGCTGATCCCAAAGTCATGTTCAATATTGTTTTGATACTGCCTAAATACAAAAGGGAATCTGTCAGCACCTTAGCGCCCCTGTTATTTATGTCCCCCAGAGGTTCTTCTGTCATATTCGTACATGTCAGCACTGCTGAAGCAGGTAGGGTTCTCATCCAGGCAGTCAGACCACCTCCTGACCGCCGTATGCTCTGCCCTTTCCATGTATGATGCTTGCCAGCCCTGCCCTTATGCCCACCTCTCATTCTCCTTCAATGCTGTGATATAAAGTGGTGCCATGTGCTGCACATGGGGCGCATACGCAGTGCGCACAGTGCGGGGTCAGGTGGTGGGGCGGTCTGACCTCTTGTACGAGCAGCCCTACTTGCTTCACTGTGTTTTACATAAAAAGTGCAAATATGACAAAAGATCCTCTGGGGGGCATGCATAATACATAACAATGTACTGTTGGTGGGCTTAGGGCAGTGGTGGTGAACCTATGGCACGGGTGCCAGAGGTTGCACTCAGAGCTCTCTCTGTGGGCACCCAAACCATTGACCTAGCACAGAGTTCAGCAAGCAAACTCATCTTTCTGCAGTCCCTGGAGACTCCAGCTGCTCTCAGCGCTACACATAATTGTCTACTTGGGACTGCAGGAACAGTGAGAATTGTGTAAAGGGCTGCATTATTTTTGGAGGTCCTCTTGCTGGCCCCACATTTCTTGTGTTGTGGCAGAACCGTTAGTAATAACTTACTGCTCAAACTACTGTGATAACACTGTGTGATAAATAATTGGGTTTTGGTTGTAATTTGGGCACTTGGTCTCTAAAAGGTTCGCCATCACTGGGTGACTAAGGTGCTGATAGGTTCTTTTGAAGAATTTTGATGGCTTTTAGTTTTTGTCACTTGTTTTATTACTTGTCTGTGTATTTTTTATTGTACGATATATTCTATCTGCTACGCTGCTGTGCTGTAATGTCTTGCCTCATAGGTCCTTCTGCATATACTTCATGCCTCATTGTAGAGGTGGAAATGCTCAAAATAATAACTGCCTACTATTATCATTTTTATTTTAGTGCGACCAACAACTGAAAAACCCCAAAGTGATATTTTTATAACAACACCTCGAGAGCACCAGACAAGTAAGGGCAAACTCTCTGACACCATCTCTATATGTATTTGTAAAGTTCTGGGAATATGTTGGTGCTATAAGAATAAGAATAAGAATGATTCAATTGAATAATGTTGTTATGGTGAAAAGACGTGAAAACCTAAAATATAGTGGGAGCAATAATGGAAGAAAAACAGACTATTTCTGTTTATTTGTATATCACTGATATTTATATATTTACTGATTCATTCCACATCAATTTAATATCAATAGGACTGTGCGGCCCCATATACGTCCCCATAGACGGCAATGGCGGCACGGCGGCGGTTTGGTGCCACCATTCTGCGCTGCACACCAGGAAAAGATAGAACATGCTTTATCTTTTCCCTGGTGTGCGACCGTGTGCCACTGTTTCCCATGGATGGGTCACCTCCTCTCCAGCACACGGCGGTATGCCTGCACAGCGGGCATACCGCGTGTGAATGCACCCTTAGGCTATATTCACACTGCCGTTGCCCGCCCGTACCATACCGTAGCGGGCAACGGCAGTGTACGGGGAGAGGAGGAGGAGGTGAGCGCAGCTCACCCCCGCCCCTCTCCATAGCAACCTATGGCGCACGGCGCCGTATTACGGGAAAAGATAGGACATGTCCTATCTTTTTCCCGGGTACGGAACGGTACGGTGCCGCACGTGTGCTGCACCGTACCGCTCCCGTAGGGTGCCGTGCGCCCTTAGGAGTGTATGGGGGACGTATATTGGCCGTATATACGTCGGCCGTATATACGTCCTCCATACGTTCGTGTGAATGTAGCCTTGTTTACAACCTGTTTCGGACAGTGGACACCGGCTGCTGATGTTCAAATAAAATAAGGGGTGATCTAGCAATCCGGGCAGAAAATTTTATGTTGCTACTGCCAATGCTGGTCTAGTATCAGTTTGTAGCTAATCTTTCCACACGGGAAAATAGTATTGCACACTTGTTAATTTTAGCAATTAGAAAAAAAAAATACTGAAAAAGATGATTCTGCCATGTTACATATAGGTACAACCAGTTAGAGATAACATCTTGTGGTTAACTATTTCCAACCTAGAATATTCATATATGTTCCTGTTAACACCTATAAATACTGTAATTATGCATCAAACTAACAAACATCTGTCCGTCTTCAACATGTCCCTTCTGTACTGTGATACCAGTCTAATCTGTACTAATATGTATATTTTACATTATTATACAGACTCAAATGAATCAGAATTCGCTCATCATACACACATTTATTATACAATTCAGGAAAATTCAGATTACCCCTGCACCCTATGTAACCTACCTATCCTGGCCGGAAACATGTAGGGACTGATTTATCATTTCTTGCAAAGTGACAATAGTTGCAATTTCTGGTATGATGAAAATTGCGACTTTTGAAACATTTGCACCTAAGGAGGAAACTAGTCGCACAATCTCTTTAAAACTTTTAAAGGAAATCTAATATTTGTTTTTATGTATTGTGAGCCAATATGCTGTAGATACACTGATGCAGAAACATATCTTGCTTAATCCCTGAACTGGGTGGTTTTTCTGAAAAAATAATTATAACATTCAGAACCTTGGGAAAGCTGGGTGCCATACATATAAGAGCTGACTGAACTGTCTAGACAGGACTAACTAACCTGAGCTGGATGACTCATACTCAGCAGCTGGGGGATGGTGCAGTGATTGATTACTTCTGGCTGTCAGGGACAACACTGTGATGACTTATTCTTGACTTATGCTGGTCAGGACAAGGCTGGAGCAGTGAATAGGGTAAGAGGAGCAACAGGAGCAACAGAGCCTCATTATCATTATTTTATAATCGTTTTATCAGCAAAACCACTCAATGCAGGGCTTAAACAAGATATGTTTCTGCATTAGTGTAGCTACAGCATTCTCAAGGTGTATAATACATAAAAGCAAATGGTTTATTTCCTTTGAATGTTTTTTTTTAGAATTTTCTCTCATTCAGTGCATGTTGTATACAAATTAAGCTTCCCATATACTTCCAATATTTACATTACAAATATGGGAATAAGGGATTGATATTCAACATGCTCAGCTTTTATTAAGGGAGGGTTAAGATACCCTGATACAGAGAGGATAGCAAAATCTGTAGGTATATCTGGCACACCTCTAATGGGTATGGGCATCCTAAGGATAAGTTGTTATATTGATATTAATGATATGGTGATATTAATAGCCTGACAAAGTAGATTTGTCCTGTATACATCAAGATTTTCTTCTGTTTATTCAAATCTGCCAAACAAAGCACCACATTGGCATTGTTCCAAACAAAACATGTATTTTGAAGAAATTTTTTGTAGAGCTCAGGTTTCCTTTTCTTGTAAACCATCTGTTTCTTATCACAGAGACAGTGACTGTATGACAAATACTGTAATATGCTGTGTAAGCCAGTGTTAGTTATCAACAAATTGATGAGTAAACCTTTTGGAGACATAAAGAAATAGTTTACAATGTTGACCTGGCAGGTACTTCTTGTAATTCTTAAAAAATTTCCATGCACATTTCTATATAAACCTGTCAACTTACTTTTCATTGTAACTAAACAGATGTAAAATAAAAGCTGATGGAAGAAAAAAAGCAGGAAATGTAGAGATCGGTAGTCACGTAGCTTATTAAAGGGGTTTGCCCGTGAAAGAAATTTCTCAAATTTCAATCCGCTAGTGATGTTTACATAAAGAACATAATTCCCCCACCCCCCACTTTACATTTTTATTGCTGTATTAGTTTCTATCACTCCCTAGGCTGGTCAGTGTAAGATTCCAGGGAGTGGGCGAGACACAATGGGGCTTATTTACTAAGGGTCCGCGCATGCACTTTCGTCAGACTGTTTGGCGTTTTCGGGATTTAAAGGAATTTAGCAGGGGTTTGCGCTGGAATTGTGTCGCATGCTATCGAGGGGGCGTGCCGACTGATTCGGACTAAGACCAGGATTTAAGTTTCAAATTGTGTCACAAGACAATGCACTTACATGCACCAGGAAGAAGAAGGTGAACTCCGGCAGACCTGAGCAGGGAAGCGACACATGCAGGATATCGGGCACACAATCTTAGTGAATCGCCGCTGAGTGCATTATTGTCGGACAATGCACTTCTGTGAACTCCAAGGAACGGAAAAGTAAATGTACTAACAATGTCATCCCTCTAGTGATGTGAGATGCTGTGTGCTGACAATGTGATTAGATTATCAGGGTATAGGTATATCTACACTTTCATTTAGTTTCTGAACATTCACTAGTATCTGACACATAGAAAAAGAGATGAGATGATGAGATCCATGAGATGCCTATTACCCACAATTACATTCTCAGCTTTGCTACATCTCAGCCACAACATAATGTGCCCCCCTCTACCCCCCTGGATAAAGATCTTGAAGCTTTCCGCTCCTCATGTTTGCCGGCAGGAAGTCTTTGTGAGTTAGTGGTAGGTTGTACGGGAACCAGCCACCATGAAGAGCCGGTTCTTTCACATAAATGACGGGAGTCGTCTACCTTCAGTGAGCCGGTAGCTCACTTAACCCCACTCCTAAATGGCTCTCCACGCCCCCTTTAATCTGTTAAGATCAGGTTAAAAGTGGAGTGGGTTAACTTTCTGGACCTAGGCTCCCTATTATATATAAACAAGGAGCCGTTCAGGAGCCAGAAGAGTTGGCTTCTTAGTGAGCGGAGCCTTATGATCCAGCTCGCTAAGAAGAGCCGGATTTCCCATCACTAGTGTGAGCTCGTCTTGGAATGCAAGGGTGGGGCTACTGCAGAGAGCAGCTCAGTGCATCGTCAGACAGAAGAACCCTGTAAACTGCAGGGTGCACCAGATTAAACATTTCTGGCTCTCCCTAAGCTGCCCCAACTTATTTTTGGTGCACCTTTAACATAGGACGTGCGACACAATTCTTTCGGACATTGCATGTTACATCTGGTGCACGATCCGACTGAGCACCGTAACGCCCCCTTATTTGTGTGGCTTGATGCCTAGAGCGGCTGCTCCACAAAAGGGTCACGTGCGACACAGTTGTGGTGCAGATACTTCTTAAATACCTGTGCAAGCAGTTTGCACCTAAAAGATCATGCAAAGTCTGACAGAAAACTGGCACAAAGGACTTAGTAAATGTGGCCCAATATGTCTTCCTGACCATTAAGTCAGAAGGTTAATGGTCAGATCCCAGGGCAACTGAAATTGTGTACACCAGGACTGATAGAGGCAGGTTGGACTTATATCTGGGAAATGCTGTATTTTTATTAATAGCAGTGAATTAGAGAATGTGTTATTTTGTTATCTTTAGTATATTTCCGACCTGAGCAGTGTCCGACACATAGAAAAAGCTGCACTCTGAAACTATTAAAATATAGCCATACATAGGCTAAGTTTACATCTCTTCTAGGGATTTCCAAAATTGGAAATCAATGATGGCATTCTATTTACTATAAGTTCCCATAGACTTCAAGCCTGGATGGTTCCTTTCATAATTTTATAATCAAAAGATCCGTTATTCCATTTTCTCTTATGGACTGATATGACATACTATACCTTTTCATCACACGTCAGAAAAACTATTGGGGGATGTATTATATGCTGTTGCATTATGCCTTACCCACCGGTTCTATCAAGAGGCTTCGGACTCCCGATTGATATCTGTCCAGCCCAGCGTATAACTGCGCCATAGTCTGCACAGAGCTTAGTATCATCTGCAAGTGTTGAAATTCTAGTCTGTAAACAAGCTTCAGACTGGAACCACCAATAAAATCTATTCTTGGGGTCCACCACCATACAGCTACATGCAAATATTACCTGATAACCATTTGCAAATGCCTTACATATAGTGAAGACAAACTATAAATAAGTGCCCCTAACAATATAGCTGTATATATGGGAAATGTGTAAAAAGTTTAGGAAAAAAATACATATTGGGGCAGATTTATCAAGCAGTCTGAAAGTCAGAATATTTCCAATTGCCCATGGCAACCAATCACAGCTCCCCTTTAAAATATTCATGAGCACTGGTGAAATGAAAGCTGAGCTGTGATTGGTTGCCATGGGCAACTAGAAATATTCTGACTTTCAGACTGCTTGATAAATCTGCCCCATTGTCTATCAGATTTGCAGGAGAATAATTATCATATGAGAGCCATCTAGTGTCTGCAAAGTAAATAGCAGGCAATCAAAAATGTTATTTTGTTCAAGGTATTCTCTGTTGTCAGTGTTTTAAGTTAACAAATTGTACAGTGAAGTATATTGTATATTAGTTATGCAGTGTATTCTCTGAGAGATCAGAGGATTTCATGTTCTCATTACATAATAGGAGTAAAAATTATTTATAAGTTAGAAAATACCAAAAAAATTTTTTGCCCAATTAAAAAGAAAACTGACAAAAACAGTATGTAATTTGGAATTCCCATATATATATAATGATTTGTACCATAAATCAATTTTTTTTCCCTTGATAAACCCCATAAAGAAAAGGCAAAGAAAGTGCTGCCAGAATTTTTTTTGGTCACTAAACGTATGAAAGGTAAGAGGCACATACACTTCACCAAGTACAGCACTGTAACTTTTAGGCTCCAAACCACACTGTAGCTGAAGCTGTCAAACTAACTGCCTAATTCACACAGAGATATGGTCTTGGCTTGTGCACCATTCCACTGTCCCTATGGCAGGGGGCTCTTAGTATCATTTGACCCTTCTGGCTCTCAATATTTCTAAATATGTTGCCCTTGTGGCTGCTCTAAATCATGCCTCAAATACCCTTTGCAACAACCTCAATACCCGAAGCTTCTAGCCAGTAGGTCCTAAGGTGTGCATATTTTAGAAGATGGCGGCGCTGTCGATGATGTTGGCAGGAGCTCCTCTGACTTATTTACATATTTTTATAAAGTATATTTCTCAGTATACAGGAGGTTACGAAAAATTAGAAAAGAGGTGCATGGACCCCCCAAAGGTAATGAGCATGTCACTTAAGACAGTTGAGTAAATCTGATGGTATATGTCCTTTAAAGGTGAATACAGGCAGTCCCCGGGTTACATACAAGATAGGTTCTGTAGGTTTGTTCTTAAGTTGAGTTTGTATGTAAGTCGCAACCGTATACTTTATTATTGTAACCTCAGTGAAAATTTTTTTGGTCTCTGTGACAATTGGATTTTAAAAGTGTTGTATTGTCATAAGAACCAGGATTAACAATAAATCTTAATTACAGGCACATTTGATAACTGTTATAGCTGTTTATTGTAGCCTAAGGCTAATGTACAGTAAATTACCAAAATCCAGAGGTTCGTTTGTAATTAGGGGTAAGTCAGGTGTTCTTAAGCAGGGGACCGCCTGAATTGCCTTCCAACCGGATTTGGCAGAAAGAAACCCCACACAGGAGGACAGATGAAATATGTGAATAACAGACATTATACATCCAATGATGGAATGGGGGAGGGAGAAGAATAAATGTTATTGGAAAATCACAGCATCCTTACAGGAGTAACGTAAGGAAACATAGTAATATCAGATTATTCAGGAGGTATGAGCTATGGTAAAGGCTGGGTGGGGCTCAGGTAGACAGTACTAACACTCTTCCAACTATCGGTGAGCCTTGTGCTGTAATACATGGGGTGCATATAGCTTCGAATATCGGTTAAAGGAAACCTACCAGTTAGAATGGCAGGGGTAAGCTGTAAGTACCAAGCACCAGCTCAGGTTGAGCTGGTGCCGGTACTTACTTTCGTTAGTGATATAAACCGCTGTATCGCGGTTTTAACACTTTTTAAACTTTAGAGCAGAAGACACTTCGGCGCTGCGTGCGCACGGTCGCGCGCAGCGCCGAAGCCCCTTCTGCTCTAAAGTTTAAAAAGTGTTAAAACCGCAATACCGCGGTTTATAACACTAACGAAAGTAAGTACCGGCACCAGCTCACCCTGAGCTGGTGCTCGGTACTTACAGCTTACCCCTGCCATTCTAAATGGTAGGTTTCCTTTAAGTGTCCGATCCAGATGCCTCTGTTCTTTCAAAAAGCATAATAAGATGAATTCCTGAGTGCAGTAAAAGACAGGTTCAGGTGTTTTCCATTTGGCAGCTGTATGGATCCTTGTAGCTAAAGTAATAAACTGAACCAAGCGGAGTCCTTTGTTTCGTACCCCCACTGGCTACTGGGATTAGAAGCACCACCAGAGTAACCGGTATGGAGAGACCAAGCAAGGAGCAAATGAGGGATTTCACATTATTAAAGAGCATTGCCACTTACTAATCTTTTTTAACATCTGTCTACCCATCCCTACTGCTAGAACGCTCTGCCCATAAGGGGTTTATCTGTTAGTTTTCCAAGGCTTAGACCAGGGGTCAGGAACCTTTTTGGCTGAAAGAGCCATGAACGCCACATATTTTAAAATGTTATTCCGTAAGAGCCGTACCACATGCACATGCTCCCCAGCACTTGCGGATTTAAAGGGCCAGTGTGCCGCTTCCCACTTCCTGGGTTCCTATAAAGACCGGCGGCTGCCAGATAGGTAGCCATACCACATGTCCCCCAGTATGTAGGTAGCCGCAGCACATGCCCCCAGTAGATAGGTAGCCACAGCACACGCCCCCAGTATATAGGTAGTCACAGCACACGCCCCCAGTAGATAGGTAGTCACAGCACATGCCCCCAGTAGATAGGTAGTCATAGCACATGCCCCCAGTAGATAGGTAGTCACAGCACATGCCCCCAGTAGATAGGTAGCCACAGCACATGCCCCCAGTATATAGGTAGTCATAGCACATGCCCCCAGTAGATAGGTAGTCACAGCACATGCCCCCAGTAGATAGGTAGCCACAGCACATGCCCCCAGTAGATAGGTAGTCATAGCACATGCCCCCAGTAGATAGGTAGTCACAGCACATGCCCCCAGTAGATAGGTAGCCACAGCACACGCCCCCAGTATATAGGTAGTCACAGCACATGCCCCCAGTAGATAGGTAGCCACAGTACATGCCCCCAGTAGATAGGTAGTCATAGCACATGCCCCCAGTAGATAGGTAGTCACAGCACATGCCCCCAGTATATAGGTAGCCACAGCACATGCCCCCAGTAGATAGGTAGCCACAGCACACGCCCCCAGTAGATAGGTAGTCACAGCAAAAAAAAAAAAAAGAAGAATATTCACTTATCAGTGCTCCCTGCAGTCAGCTCCTCATCGCTCCCACGCTTTTCTCTTTGACCCAGGCTTAGATGATGGCGCCTGGGTCGTACAAAGGACATAGGCAGTGGTAACATCGCTGCCTGTGATCAGTCTGAGAGACACACAGCAGCCGTCACTATTTATTAAAGATCTGTCTGAGAGCCGGATGCAGCCAACAAAAGAGCCATATCTGGCTCCCGAGCCATAGGTTCCCTATCCCTGGCTTAGACCTTAAAAGACCATCACCATGTAATTGAGCATGAAATGGCATTTACATTGTTATACTCCATCACAAAACACTGCCTTTCAGTATAAATCAATATTCCAAACTAAATGGAAGTGTCATTGATCCCTTAATTGCCTCAACGTTCCAGAAGCAGAAACAGTGATGTCACTGCTTAACAGCTGCCCATTTCCTATTCATTCAATTCTCCTAACCAGGGGTGATAGACAGAGTCACTCCTCAGACCAGAGAGAGCTGGCTCCTTTTTTCTACTCCTGTAGCCACATGAAAAAAGTGGTACAGTTGTGAGACTGCTTGTTGCCTGTTTCAGATGACTACTTCATGAAGAAGAGACCTGGCTTTATCATTACATGAGAGATTAGTCTAAAACACATAAAATGAACTTTATACACCAAAGACTACAGCCTGTATATACAAATACACTCTTGGATATCAAAATGTTATATACATATTTGAACTTATTTTTATTTTGTGTCCTGAATAGAGATGAGCGAACATACTCGTCCGAGCTTGATGCTCGATCGAGCATTAGCGTACTCGTAACTGCTCGTTGCTCGGACGAGTATTTCGCCCGCTCGAGAAAATGGCAGCTCCCGCCGTTTTGCTTTTTGGCGGCCAGAAACAGAGCCAATCACAAGCCAGGAGACTCTGCACTCCACCCAGCATGACGTGGTACCCTTACACGTAGATAGCAGTGGTTGGCTGGCCAGATCAGGTGACCCTGGGATAGACTAGCCGCTGCCCGCGCTGCTCGGATCATTCTCTGTCTGGATGCCGCTAGGGAGAGAGCTGCTGCTGGTCAGGGAAAGCGTTAGGGTGTTCTATTAGCTTACTGTTAGGCAGGAGTGATTCTAAAAGAACCCAACAGCCCTTCTTAGGGCTACAATAACGTTATAATTTTTTTTTTTTTTTATTTGCAGCTAGTACCATATTGTGAGGAATTTGCAGGGGGACTTGCTACCGTTGTGTTTAGCTCTTAGTGACACACATATCCACCTCAAACACCAAAGTGGGAAAATTTATTAGGGGTTTGAGTAGAATTAGGCACAGTCTGCCAGTTTCTTTTTATTTTACGTTTATTGTTTTAATAACTCAGTGTCATCTCATCTGGCATAGTAGTGTGCTGTAATACTTGGCTAGAAAATAGCCATAGGAGAATACAAACGGCTTAATTACGCCTACAGTAGCGTTATATATATTTGTTTTCTGGTTGATCTGCTGGTGGCTGTAGTTGTTGCAGTGCATCTACTAGTAAATTGTGAGCAATTTGGAGTCAGACTTGCGACCACTGTGTTTTAGTGACGCACATATCCATCGCAAAGACCGAAGTGGGAAAATTTATTAGGGCCCGGGGTTGTATTTCAATTAGGCACAGTCTGCCATTTCCTTTTTTATTTTACGTTTATTTTTTTCATAACTCAGCGTCATCTCATCTGGCATAGTAGTGTGCTTTCATACTTGGCTAGAAAATAGCCATAGGAGAATCCAAAAGGCTTACTTACGTCTACAATAGCGTTACATATATTTGATTTCTGGTTGATCTGCTGGTGGCTGTAGTTGTTGCAGTGCATCTACTAGCAAATTGTGAGCAATTTGGAGTGAGACTTGCGACCACTGTGTTTTGCGCTTAGTGACGCACATATCCATCGCAAAGACCGAAGTGGGAAAATTTATTAGGGCCCGGGGTTGTATTTCAATTAGGCACAGTCTGCCATTTCCTTTTTTATTTTACGTTTATTTTTTTCATAACTCAGCGTCATCTCATCTGGCATAGTAGTGTGCTTTCATACTTGGCTAGAAAATAGCCATAGGAGAATCCAAAAGGCTTACTTACGTCTACAATAGCGTTACATATATTTGATTTCTGGTTGATCTGCTGGTGGCTGTAGTTGTTGCAGTGCATCTACTAGTAAATTGTGAGCAATTTGGAGTCAGACCTGCGACCACTGTGTTTTAGTGACGCACATATCCATCGCAAAGACCGAAGTGGGAAAATTTATTAGGGCCCGGGGTTGTATTTCAATTAGGCACAGTCTGCCATTTCCTTTTTTATTTTACGTTTATTTTTTTCATAACTCAGCGTCATCTCATCTGGCATAGTAGTGTGCTTTCATACTTGGCTAGAAAATAGCCATAGGAGAATCCAAAAGGCTTACTTACGTCTACAATAGCGTTACATATATTTGATTTCTGGTTGATCTGCTGGTGGCTGTAGTTGTTGCAGTGCATCTACTAGCAAATTGTGAGCAATTTGGAGTGAGACTTGCGACCACTGTGTTTTGCGCTTAGTGACGCACATATCCATCGCAAAGACCGAAGTGGGAAAATTTATTAGGGCCCGGGGTTGGATTTCAATTAGGCACAGTCTGCCATTTCCTTTTTTATTTTACGTTTATTTTTTTCATAACTCAGCGTCATCTCATCTGGCATAGTAGTGTGCTTTCATACTTGGCTAGAAAATAGCCATAGGAGAATCCAAAAGGCTTACTTACGTCTACAATAGCGTTACATATATTTGATTTCTGGTTGATCTGCTGGTGGCTGTAGTTGTTGCAGTGCATCTACTAGCAAATTGTGAGCAATTTGGAGTGAGACTTGCGACCACTGTGTTTTGCGCTTAGTGACGCACATATCCATCGCAAAGACCGAAGTGGGAAAATTTATTAGGGCCCGGGGTTGTATTTCAATTAGGCACAGTCTGCCATTTCCTTTTTTATTTTACGTTTATTTTTTTCATAACTCAGCGTCATCTCATCTGGCATAGTAGTGTGCTTTCATACTTGGCTAGAAAATAGCCATAGGAGAATCCAAAAGGCTTACTTACGTCTACAATAGCGTTACATATATTTGATTTCTGGTTGATCTGCTGGTGGCTGTAGTTGTTGCAGTGCATCTACTAGCAAATTGTGAGCAATTTGGAGTGAGACTTGCGACCACTGTGTTTTGCGCTTAGTGACGCACATATCCATCGCAAAGACCGAAGTGGGAAAATTTATTAGGGCCCGGGGTTGGATTTCAATTAGGCACAGTCTGCCATTTCCTATTTTATTTTACGTTTATTTTTTTCATAACTCAGCGTCATCTCATCTGGCATAGCAGTGTGCTTTTATACTTGGCTAGAAAATAGCCATAGCAATAGGATAGCATCGTTTGGTTTTAAAAACTAAAAAACACACAAATAAAAAAAAACAAAAACAAAAAAACGTTAAAAAAAAAATTAAAGTTATAACTCTCATTTTCAAAATGTTTAACCCGAGGGCTAGGGGTAGAGGACGAGGGCGGGGACGTGGGCGTCCAACTACTGCAGGGGTCAGAGGCCGTGGTCCTGGGCGGGGTGAGACACCACCTGCTGATGATGAAGGAGCAGGGGAACGCCGCAGAGCTACACTCCCTAGGTTCATGTCTGAAGTTACTGGGACTCGTGGTAGAGCACTGTTGAGGCCAGAACAGTGCGAACAGGTGATGTCGTGGATTGCCGACAATGCTTCGAGCAATTTGTCCACCAGTCAGTCTTCCACGCAGTCCACCCATGTCACCGAAATCGGCACTCCTCCAGCTCCTGCACCTCAGCCTCCTCCCCCCCAGTCTGCCCCCTCCCAGCAAAATTTGCCATTTGAACCGGCATACTCTGAGGAACTGTTTTCTGGACCCTTCCCACAGTCACAAACCACTTGTCCTGCTGCTGCTGAGCAATTTTCCGATGCCCAGGTTTTCCACCAGTCGCAGTCTGTGGGTGATGATGACCTTCTTGACGTAGTGGAAGAAGTGTGTAAAGAGGTGTCCGACGATGATGAGACACGGTTGTCAGACAGTGGGGAAGTTGTTGTCAGGGCAGGAAGTCCGAGGGGGGAGCAGACTGAGGGATCGGAGGATGATGAGGTGACAGACCCAAGCTGGGTTGAGAGGCCGGGTGAACACAGTGCTTCTGAGACGGAGGAGAGTCCTCGACCAGAACAGGTTGGAAGAGGCAGTGGTGGGGCCAGACGGAGAGGCAGGGCCAGAGCTGGTGCATCAGCGCCAAATGTGTCAACTAGTGAAGCTCCCGTGGCGAGGGCTCCTGCGGCGAGGGCTAGATTTTCAGAAGTCTGGAGGTTCTTTAAGGAAACACCGGATGACCGACGGACTGTGGTGTGCCAAATTTGCCAAACCAGGATCAGCAGGGGTTCCACCACTAATAGCTTAACTACCACCAGTATGCGCAGGCATATGAATGCTAAACACCCCACTCAGTGGCAACAAGCGCGTTCACCTCCGGCCGTGCACACCACTGCTCCTTCCCCTGTGTCAGCTGATAGTCAGCCCCCTGCCCAGGACCCTGCCACAAAAACCCCATCGTCGCCTCCACGATCCTCCACAGCATCCACCAGCGTTCAGCTCTCCATACCCCAGACGCTGGAGCGGAAACGCAAATATAGTGCAACCCACCCGCACGCCCAAGCCCTTAATGTGCACATCTCAAGATTGCTAAGCCTGGAGATGCTGCCCTATAGGCTAGTAGAGACCGAGGCCTTTCGCAGCCTCATGGCGGCGGCCGCCCCTCGGTATTCGGTCCCCAGCCGCCACTACTTTTCCCGATGTGCCGTCCCAGCCCTGCACCAGCACGTGTCAGACAACATAATCCGTGCCCTGACCAACGCCGTTTCTGACAAGGTCCACCTGACCACGGACACGTGGACGAGTGCTGCCGGGCAGGGCCACTATATATCGCTGACGGCACATTGGGTTAACTTGGTGGAGGCTGGGACCGAGTCTGACCCTGCGGCTGGTCATATACTGCCGACGCCGAGGATTGCGGGGCCTACCTCGGTCCAGGTGTTTCAGGCCTACTATGCCTCCTCCTCCTCCCACCCCTCCTCCACCTCCTCCTCCGAACGACCATCCGTGGGCATGGCGCCATCAGTCGCTAGCTCTAGGCACAGCAGCAGTGCCGTCGCTAAGCGACAGCAGGCGGTGCTGAAACTGCTGAGCCTAGGCGATAAAAGGCACACCGCCCAAGAACTATTACAGGGCATCACGGCGCAGACTGATCTGTGGCTGGCACCGCTGAACCTGAAGCCAGGCATGGTTGTGTGTGACAACGGCCGTAACCTGGTGGCGGCTCTGCAACTCGGCAGACTGACACATGTGCCATGCCTGGCCCATGTGTTAAATCTGATAGTTCAGCGTTTCCTCAAGACATACCCCAATCTGTCTGATTTGCTCACGAAGGTGCGCCGCATCTGTGCGCATTTCAGGAAGTCCAGCACAGATGCTGCCACTCTCAGGGCAGCGCAGCGCCGCCTCCAACTGCCCGCTCACCGACTGTTGTGCGACGTGCCCACGAGGTGGAATTCAACACTGACCATGTTATCCAGAGTTTACCAGCAGCGCCGAGCGATTGTAGACTGCCAGATGTCAACTTCCACCAGAACTGGTAGTCAGGTCAGTCAGCTTCCTCAAGTCTACAATGAGGAGTGGACGTGGATGTCTGATATCTGTCAGGTGCTGAGTAACTTTGAGGAGTCAACACAGATGGTCAGTGGCGATGCCGCCATCATCAGCCTCACCATCCCGCTGCTTGGCCTGTTGAAAAACTCTCTGGTCAGCATGAAGTCGGAAGCTTTGCGCTCCTCACAAGAGACGGGGGAAGAAGATTCCCTTGTTGATAGCCAAAGCACCCTTAGGTCTGTTTCTCAGCGCATATCGGAGGAGGTGGAGGAGGATGAGGAGGAAGAGGAGGAGAATGTTGGCGAGACACAAGAGGGGACCATTGCTCAGACCTTCACTGTTCAGCGTGTATGGGCAGAAGAAGAGGAGTTGGAGGAGTTGGAGGAGGAGGAGATGGACAGTCAGGCCAGTGAGGGGAGTGAATTCTTGAGAGTTGGGACTCTGGCGCATATGGCAGATTTCATGCTAGGCTGCCTATCCCGTGACCCTCGCGTTCAAAGAATTTATTCCAGCACCGATTACTGGGTGTTCACTCTCCTGGACCCACGGTACAAGCAAAATCTTTCCACTCTCATCCCTGGAGAGGAAAGGAGTGTGAGAATGCATGAATACCAGCAGGCCCTGGTGCACAAGCTGAAACAGTATTTCCCTTCTGACAGCGCTAGCGGCAGAGTGCGTAGTTCTGCGGGACAAGTAGCGAGGGAGAGTAGGCGAGCAGGCAGCTTGTCCAGCACTGGCAAGGGTACGCTTTACAAGGCTTTTGCCAGCTTTATGTCACCCCAGCAAGACACTGTCACCTGTCCCCAGTCTCGGCAGAGTAGGGCTGATCTTTACAGAAAGATGGTGAGGGAGTACGTAGCTGACCATACCATCGTCCTAAATGATCACACAGCTCCCTACAACTACTGGGTTTCAAAGCTGGACATGTGGCACGAACTGGCGCTGTACGCCTTGGAGGTTCTTGCCTGCCCTGCCGCTAGCGTCTTGTCCGAGCGGGTTTTCAGTGCAGCTGGTGGCATCATCACCGATAAGCGTACACGCCTGTCGACTGACAGCGCTGACAGGCTGACGCTTATCAAAATGAATAAAGCCTGGATTTCTCATAATTTCCAATCTCCACCAGGTGAAGGAAGCTCAACCTGAATAATTTATCCACTCCTCCTCCTCCTCATTTTCCTCCTTCTCCTCCTCTTTGTACAGTAAAGCAGAGGAAACTGGCTATTTTTTGACAGGGCCCACTGGCTCTAGCTATAGTACTTTATGCATGTAATTTTTCTGGAGGGCCACCGACCCGGTCCTCTGTTTTCAACAATTTTTGGGAGTGCCACATACAGGCACTCAATCTATTCAATTTTTCTGGAGGACCACCTACCTGCTCCTCTGGTTTGAAAACTTTTTTGGACTGCCACATACAGGCACTCAATCTATTCCATTTTTCTGGAGGGCCACCTACCTGCTCCTCTGGTTTGAAAACTTTTTTGGACTGCCACATACAGGCACTCAATCTATTCCATTTTTCTGGAGGGCCACCTACCTGCTCCTCTGGTTTGAAAACTTTTTTGGACTGCCACATACAGGCACTCAATCTATTCCATTTTTCTGGAGGGCCACCTACCTGCTCCTCTGGTTTGAAAACTTTTTTGGACTGCCACATACAGGCACTCAATCTATTCCATTTTTCTGGAGGGCCACCTACCTGCTCCTCTGGTTTGAAAACTTTTTTGGACTGCCACATACAGGCACTCAATCTATTCCATTTTTCTGGAGGGCCACCTACCTGCTCCTCTGGTTTGAAAACTTTTTTGGACTGCCACATACAGGCACTCAATCTATTCCATTTTTCTGGAGGGCCACCTACCTGCTCCTCTGGTTTGAAAACTTTTTTGGACTGCCACATACAGGCACTATCCAAATTGAATTGTCTCCATAGCAGCCTCCACACGTTGTCTCCATTGCTACCTCCAAAAGTCGTTTATATAGCTGCCTCCATACATCGTCCCTTTATCAAACGAGGTGTGTCAGGCCGAAATTTGGGTTGTTTTCATGGATTCCACATCAAAGTTGTTAACCTTGTCGCCACCCTGCTGTGTTATCCACAAAATACACTGGCAAACTTTTACCATTTACGGATATTATTTCAGCGCTTCTTGCGCATCTGTTTACATTCCCCTCACCCGCCATATCCTAAACTTATAAGAACGCTACTACACTTGATCTTATACAAAAGGTTCTTAGAAGTGCTGTTTGGGGAGTAGCCTAGAGACAGGGGCTTGGATTGGCGAAAGCTCGCCTGGCAGCGGAGCGCCAGCTCCATGCGCATCATGCGCTTCTTGCGCATCTGTTTACATTCCCCTCACCCGCCATATCCCAAACTTATAAGAACGCTACTACACTTGATCTTATACAAAAGGTTCTTAGAAGTGCTGTTTGGGGAGTGGCCTAGAGACAGGGGCTTGGATTGGCGAAAGCTCGTCTGGCAGCGGAGCGCCAGCTCCATGCGCATCATGCGCTTCTTGCGCATCTGTTTACATTCCCCTCACCCGCCATATCCCAAACTTATAAGAACGCTACTACACTTGATCTTATACAAAAGGTTCTTAGGAGTGCTGTTTGGGGAGTAGCCTAGAGACAGGGGCTTGGATTGGCGAAAGCTCGCCTGGCAGCGGAGCGCCAGCTCCATGCGCATCATGCGCTTCTTGCGCATCTGTTTACATTCCCTTCACCCGCCATATCCCAAACTTATAAGAACGCTACTACACTTAACTTGGTGCAGGCTGGGACCGAGTCTGACCCTGGGGCTGGTCATATACTGCCGACGCAGAGGATTGCGGGGCCTACCTCGGTCCAGGTCTAAAAAAGGCCTACTATACCTCTTCCTCCTCCCACCCCTCCTCCACCTCCTCCTCCGAATTACCATCCGTGGGCATGGCGCCATCAGTCGGTAGCTCTAGGCACAGCAGCAGTGCCGTCGCTAAGCGACAGCAGGCGGTGCTCAAACTGCTGAGCCTAGGCGATAAAAGGCACACCGCCCAAGAGCTATTACAGGGCATTCCACATCAAACTTGTTAACTTTGTCGCCACCCTGCTGTGTAATCCACAAAATATACTGGCAAACTTTTATCATTTACGGATATTATTTCAGCGCTTCTTGCGCATCTGTTTACATTCCCCTCACCCGCCATATCCCAAACTTATAAGAACGCTACTACACTTGATCTTATACAAAAGGTTCTTAGAAGTGCTGTTTGGGGAGTAGCCTAGAGACAGGGGCTTGGATTGGCGAAAGCTTGCCTGGCAGCGGAGCGCCAGCTCCATGCCAAGGTCCAACTAACATAGTTTTAACTGCAGCACCTTTAATCTACTACTAGTTCACTGCCTCCATACATGGTCCCCTTATCAAACGAGCTGTGTCAGGCAGAATTTTGGATTGTTTTCATGGCTTCCATGTTAACTTTGTCGCCACCCTGCTGTGTAATCCACAAAATATACTGGCAAACTTTTATCATGTACCGATATTATTTGAGCGCTTCTTGCTCACCTCCTTTGGTTCCTTTGGTTCCTTTGGTTCCCATTGGTTTGAAGCCTGAGTCCATTTAGGGTATGTTGCCATGACACTCTCTAGCCTGCCGCTGCTGCCGCTGCCGCTGCCTCTGCATGCCATCCCCTATAGTGTCAGGGTCAATTATTGGATGTTTTAGATGCTATCTAGCCTCATTCGGTCACTCTGTCATGGCCATGCTGTTGCCCATAATTTTGGCATAATGGTGCGATTAAGCAGCCTCAGAGGCATCCATGCATGCTGCCCCTGCTGTTTCCTGTCCATTTCCGTGGTGTTTCCATCCTTTTCTGAGGTTCCCAGGAGTTTGGCCAAGCTTCCCTGTGCAGACCCTTGGTCCCCTTGAAAAATGCTCGAGTCTCCCATTGACTTCAATGGGGCTCGTTACTCGAAACGAGCACTCGAGCATCGGGAAAAGTTCGTCTCGAATAACGAGTACCCGAGCATTTTAGTGCTCGCTCATCTCTAGTCCTGAACTTTCATTTAGCAATTTTTATATTGCAGATAATGTTTATGTACGGTACTTAAAAATGTAGAAATATGTATTCTGTATGTAAAAATTAACCTTTTCTGTTGTAGAAATTTCTGAAAGTGATGATGGCTCACATATTAGTACAGCCACTACGGAAACCATTAAATCTACAGCGATTGTGAATTTTCATGAAAGTACAACGTTGATATCCATGTATACTACGGAATTATTCTTCAATAATGCAGAAATCGCTCATAATAAAGGTAAATTGTGAAATGATATACATATAGTGAAAAATATAGGTACAATACAAACTGTAAGTAAAACTAAACTAACTCAAGGTTTTAACGAGCTACATTTGATGAAAAGTGCCAGTAGAAAGAGGGATAACTACAGTGAAATAATAAAATAGTGTTAAAAGCTTCACCAATTTTCGAAACAAAAATATTTTTAAAGGTGCTATTAACATGAAGCACTGCACTGCAATCCCTGCCATCAGACCTCAGCTATATTCTCTGCTGCTTTTTCGGCAGAAACTATAGTAAATATGATAGCTCCATGTCATGCCTAAGTGCCATATAGGACAGAAGGCGAACAAAAATGTCAGAAATGCAGTGGACAAGAAAACTCATGGACGAGGCATATTAAATTCCCCCCCCCCCCCCCCAATGTGTATTGGAAAATATTGCTTCAAAATGCTTCCGGGAATCCATAAACCCCCAAATTAAATGTACAGTTATATATTTATACATTACTGGATTGAATATTCTGTATTATCTATTGAATTACTTAAACAGCTGTTTCACATCTCTTCTTTTGTTTTTTTGCAGGTTGGGGGATATCATTTTATACACTTTTAATCATTATAATGTGTGTTTTATGCATCATGACTGTAGTCATTGTCCTCATCATCAACAAGAAGAAAAGGAAAGGTAACGTGTCATAGTTTATCTGTTATACACAATAATTAAAAAATAAATAAATAAATATAAATATATATATATACACTCACCGGCCACTTTATTAGGTACACCATGCTAATAACAGGTTGGACCCCCTTTTGCCTTCAGAACTGCCTCAATTCTTCGTGGCATAGATTCAACAAGGTGCTGGAAGCATTCCTCAGAGATTTTGGTCCATATTGACATGATGGCATCACACAGTTGCCGCAGATTTGTCGGCTGCACATCCATGATACGAATCTCCCGTTCCACCACATCCCAAAGATGCTCTATTGGATTGAGATCTGGTGACTGTGGAGGCCATTTGAGTACAGTGAACTCATTGTCATGTTCAAGAAACCAGTCTGAGATGATTCCAGCTTTATGACATGGCGCATTATCCTGCTGAAAGTAGCCATCAGATGTTGGGTACATTGTGGTCATAAAGGGATGGACATGGTGAGCAACAACACTCAGGTAGGCTGTGGCGTTGCAACGATGCTCAATTGGTACCAAGGGGCCCAAAGAGTGCCAAGAAAATATTCCCCACACCATGACACCACCACCACCAGCCTGAACCGTTGATACAAGGCAGGATGGATCCATGCTTTCATGTTGTGGACGCCAAATTCTGACCCTACCATCCGAATGTCGCAGCAGACATCGAGACTCATCAGACCAGGCAACGTTTTTCCAATCTTCTACTGTCCAATTTCGCTTGTGCAAATTGTAGCCTCAGTTTCCTGTTCTTAGCTGAAAGGAGTGGCACCCGGTGTGGTCTTCTGCTGCTGTAGCCCATCTGCCTCAAAGTTCGACGTACTCTGCGTTCAGAGATGCTCTTCTGCCTACCTTGGTTGTAACGGGTGGCGATTTGAGTCACTGAGTCTATCAGCTCGAACCAGTCTGCCCATTCTCCTCTGACCTCTGGCATCAACAAAGCATTTCCGCCCACAGAACTGTCGCTCACTGGATGTTTTTTCTTTTTCGGACCATTCTCTGTAAACCCCAGAGATGGTTGTGCATGAAAATCCCCGTAGATCAGCAGTTTCTGAAATACTCAGGCCAGCACTTCTGGCACCAACAACCATGCCACGTTCAAAGGCACTCAAATCACCTTTCTTCCCCATACTGATGCTCGGTTTGAACAGCAGGAGATTGTCTTGACCATGTCTACATGCCTAAATGCACTGAGTTGCCGCCATGTGATTGGCTGATTAGAAATTAAGTGTTAACGAGCAGTTGGACAGGTGTAACTAATAAAGTGGCCGGTGAGTGTATATATATATATTGTTGTAAAAGGCTCTCTCCATCTGTGCTAAACCACAAGTAACTTTACAGTAACGCTTCAAGTCTTAAGCTACTTTATCATATATATATATATATATATATATATATATATATATATATATATATGATAAAGTAGCTTAAGACATATATATGTATATATATATATATATATATATATATATATATATACATATGATAAAGTAGCTTAAGACTTGAAGCGTTACTGTAAAGTTACTTTTGGTTTAGCACAGATGGAGAGAGCCTTTTACAACAATTCCAAAGATACCTATACCATGCTTCTAGCTTCTTCCTATCCTGAGATATAGCCTTATATATAAGAAGCAGCCCTCTATATAAAATCCTCTTCACTTCTCCCGAAGTGGGCATGAACTTCCTGATTGTGACATCAGCTAAGGGCACTGAGGCCAAAACACTGAAGGCATGCACAGGCAGACCAGCCAATCAGGACACAGAATCAGCTACTGCTAGTACAGAGATCTAGAGCAGAGTAAGGCAGGGAAGACATCCCAGAGCACTGGAGCGGTGAATCTTAGTAAGAAATGATCATAAAGTTTATCTACTACGCCACAAAGAAAATATAAATAATAATAATAATATATATTAACCCCTTAAGGACGGAGGGTTTTTCGCCTCATTTCTCGCTCTCCAACTTCAAAAATCCATAACTTTTTCATTTTTCCGTGTACAGACCTGTGTGAGGGCTTATTTTGTGCGTAACAAATTTTACTTTCCCGTAATGTTATTTATTTTAACATGCCATGTACTGCAAAGCTGAAAAAAAATTCCAAATGTGGAAAAATTGAAAAAAAACCGCACGTGCGTCACGTTCTTGTGGGCTCAGTTTTTACGACTTTCACTCTTCGCTCCAAATAACACGCCTACTTTATTCTTTGGTTCGGTGCGATCGCGGTGATACCAAATTTATACAGGTTTTATTGTGTTTTAATACATTTTCAAAAATTAAACGAATGTGTACAAAAAAGAAAAAAATTTTTTTGCCATCTTCTGACGCTAATAACTTTTTCATACTTTGGCGCACGGAGATGTGTGAGGGGTAATTTTTTGCGAAATGAGGCGACGTTTTCATTGCTACCATTTTGAGGTCTGTGCGACATTTTGATCATTTTTTATTTCATTTTTTATGTTATGTAAAAAGGTGTAAAAGTCGCATTTCGGACATTTGGGCGCCATTTCCCGCCTCGGAGGTCACCGCCGGCCGTAACCGTTTTTATATTTTGATAGATCGGGCATTTTGGGACGCGGCGATACCTAATATGTCTGTGATTTTTACTGTTTGTTATGTTTTATATCCGTTCTAGGGAAAGGGGGGTGATTTGAACTTTTAATATTTTATTAATTTTTTTTATTTTTTAAACTTTTTTTTTTCTTTTTTTTTTCACTATCTTTTAGACCATCTAGGGTACATTAACCCTAGATAGTCAGATCGCTGCTACCATATACTGCAATACTTCTGTATTGCAATATATGGCATTTTTGCAGCACATTCATTACAATGAGCCACTGGCTCATTGTAACGAATATGCAGCTGCCAGATAGCCTCGTGTCAAAAGAAGACACGAGGCTACCATGGCAACTGATCGCCGCCCCCCGATGATGTTCGGGGGCGTGGCGATCGAAAAAAAGATGGCGGCGCCCACGCGCCGCCGTCTTTTAAACGCCGCCGGCGACTTTGCCGGCGGCGTTTAGGGGGTTAATAGCCGCGATCGGTGCAAGCACCGACCGCGGTTATTAGCGGTGGGGGTTTTGTGCAAAATGCAAAAACCCCCACCTTTGTATGAAGAGGACTCAGCCCGTGAGCCCTCTTCATACATCCCTTATACCTCTGCGCCGTAGAGCTACGGCGCAGAGCGTTAAGGGGTTAAAGCATGTCCACCTACACCATAAAACACTTATTGTACATAGGAATAAAAAGATAAACACATAGCAACTTCATGGTGTGTATATATATATCACCTCTCTGAGAGGACCCCCTCGCTTTAAGGGATTTTCCCATGAACTAAATTTAGGCCCTATCCACAGGACCCCTCGTCGCTCCTTCATTCTAATGGAGCAGACGGCCAAGCATGACTGTCATGCTTCATTAATCTCTATGGAGCTGACGGAGATCGCATTTTCTGTGGGGGTCTAACAGAAGGGATAGGGCCTAACTTTAGTTTGTGGGAAAACCCCTTTAAAGACTGGTATTTTTATATTCAATGTCTGATGTTTTATTTTTATTTTCTTTGCCATTATACTTTATGCAAGCTGCCCCCTATCCGCAGACCACCCATTTCCAGATAGGTGTCACTGTATATATACTGTGCTTTGTGTGCAGGATCTGATGATTCATTAGAACTGATGAGGAGCCTAAGCTCTCTTTATTTGTGCATTCAAACATCCAGACATACACAAATCTGCTGCATTCAAACATTCAAAACACCCAGCTCTGCTATACACCATTCCAGCAGCAGTATGAAGAGACTTCCTCTTTGTAATTGATGATCTGAAGCATGTTACCAGTCACACTGTGACATCACTCAGGTCCTGGAGTTTTTTACATGCTTCCAGCAATAGTGAGGACTGATATTCTCCTGCACCCAAAGCTACATATTTTCTCCTAGTGCCCTCCTGCTCTCATCTCCAGCATACAGATACGGATTCCCCTGGCAACTAATGCAAACAAAGTGAGGGAAAGCAGCCAGTGGGACAAGATTAAAACCCTGCTAGGCAAACAGCTGCAGATAGCTAATTAGAGTAAATTTAAAAATTGCTTATATTTACTCAGTGCAGAGTTAGGCAAACATTTTTATACTTTACAGTCCATGCATACTCTTACCTCCTTACAGAGCTTTGGAAAGAGTTAATCTTTATACTCCTCTTTTCATCTATCTACTGTGTGCAGACCTGAGAAGGCTTTTAGAAAGACTGCTCACTAAAGGAGAAGGAAGAAGGAAAAAATAGAAATGGAAATTTCGCTTCGTCTTCATGTCATTTTGAAATGCTGCATCTGCAATTGTTTTATTTGAATTAATTAAAATTATTTGTTTTCCATTTTTAGGTTACACTTATCAATTAGCCACGTAAGTCCACTTTTCAACTTTTTAGTTAAAATCATTCCTGTAAACAGTTAAGTATAATAAAACAAATAGAATAGATACATTTGGAACTAAAATTAATATTAAAGGAAATCTACCACCAGGATTAAAGATTGTAAACCAAGCACACTGACATACTAGTGGAGGTGGAGGAGTGCTGATTTTGGTGACATGGGTGGACTGCGTGGAAGACTGACTGGTGCACAAATGGCTAGAAGCATTGTCCACAATCCACGACATCACCTGTTTGCATTGTTCTGGCCTCAACAGTGCTCTACCACGAGTCCCAGTAACTTTAGACATGAACCTAGGGAGTGTAGCTCTGCGGCGTTCCCCTGCTCCCTCATCAGCAGGTGGTGTCTCACCCGCCCAGGACCACGGCCTCTGACCCCTGCAGTAGTTGGACGCCCACGTCCACGCCCTCGTCCTCTACCCCTAGCCCTCGGGTTCAACATTTTCAAAATTAAAGTGTAAACTGTAAATTTTTGGGGATTTTTTTTTTTTGTTTTATTTGTGTTTTTTTGTGGTTTTTTTTTTACAAAACGATGCTATCCCATTGCTATGGCTAGTTTCTAACTTACACTGACAGCACACAACTGGATTTTGTGCTGTGCCTGATGACTTTGAGTTATATAAAGAAATAAACGTAAAAAAAAAAATCAGCAGACTCTGCCTAATTCAATCAAACCCCTAATAAATTGTCCCACTTAGGTGTTTGAGATGTGTGTGTCACTAAGAGCTAAATATAACGTTCCCAAGTCTCCCTGCAAATACCTCACAATATGGTACTAGCTGCACTACTAGTGCCAGCAAGCCCAGCCACAAGCAAAAAAAAAATATATATATATATATAACACTATTCTAGCCCTAACAAGGGCTGTTGGGTTCTTGTAGAATCACTCCTGCCTAACAGTAAGCTAATAGAACACCCTAACGCTTTCCCTGACCAGCAGCAGCTCTCTCCCTAGCGGCATCCAGACAGAGAATGATCCGAGCAGCGCGGGCAGCGGCTAGTCTATCCCAGGGTCACCTGATCTGGCCAGCCAACCACTGCTATCGAAGGGTACCACGTCATGCTGGGTGGAGTGCAGAGTCCCTGGCTTGTGATTGGCTCTGTTTCTGGCCGCCAAAAATCAAAACGGCGGGAGATGCCATTTTCTCGAGCGGGCGAAGTATTCGTCCGAGCAACGAGCAGTTACGAGTACGCTAATGCTCGAACGAGCATCAAGCTCTGACGAGTGTGTTCGCTCATCTCTAGTGACAGGTCCTCTAATGCTTTAGATGCTGCAATCAATACAGAATGGGCTACAACCACTAAAGCCCCTTGCTATATATCCCTACCTACTAAACGCCTGCTGTCATTACATTGGATATAGAATAGAATATACTTAGAATAGAATAGATGTATATCCTTTTTTGTCCAAAAATAATATAACAATTTATTTTGGCTGAGCACTCTTTCTCTGTGGGAGCACTTAAAGGGGCTCTTTAGGGGCACTTCCACTGCCAGGGAGGGCACTTAGGATCATTATGTGATTATATGGGCAGTCAGAGGGTACGAATACTGTAAAGAGGACCTAGCGGCACTAGTACTGTATGAGTGCACTTAGTGTGGAGCACAACTGATGTGTTGAGGGCACTATTACTATGTGCATGCTACAGAGAAACACTGTAATTGTGATGTGGGCTATAATTGTGATGCTGATACTGTGTGGGGCAGAATAGTGTGAAGTATTATTAGCATATGATGCCACTATGCTGAGCGCCCTGCCACCTACCGCACCACCAGATACATCAGTTCATTGGCTGAAAGTTTGCTGGCAGAAGTGAGTGCGCAGGTCGCTGGCTGCAACCCTCTTCATGTGAAGAAAGGGGATAAATAATCCCAATTACTGGCCGTGACACAAAAAAGTGACAGCAGTAGGAGGTATTGGAATAAACAATTCCAGTAAATTTTTTTAATAGGGTGGGTATAATGGGGATGTGACATCATGGTTGGGACGAGTAGTGGACTGTGCCATATGGGAAAGAGAAGGGAAGTTACATTACTCCATTCAAAAATAATCACAGTAACTTGTTTTCACTGTACTGTGAACGCTGAGAAAGTTGCTGGTGTAACATATTGGGGGTCATTTACTAAGGGCCCGATTCACGTTTTCCCGACGTGTTACCCAAATATTTCCGATTTGCGCCGATTCTCCCTGAATTGCCCCAGGATTTTGGCGCACGCGATCGGATTGTGGCGCATGGTTTGGCGATTGGATTGTGGCTGAACGGTAACCCGACGGATTCGGAAAAACCGCCGCATTTAAAACAAAAAATCTGTCGCGGAGCTTGCACTTACCTTCACTCAGCTCGAGCCAGTGAACTCCAGCGCGTTCCGATGCTTTTCAGCGCAGCAGCGCCATCTGGTGGACGGCGGAGGAACTACCTTAATGAATCCCGGCCGGACCCGAATCCAGCGCAGAGAACGCGCCGCTGGATCACGAATGGACCAGGTAAGTAAATCTGACCCATTGTCCTCTACTACATTAGCACAAACTAACACTTCAGACAGTGTGTGAAACTATGCAGGCACTCTCTTAAAAACTTTAAAATTATTTGAATTTGCATTTCTATCAGGCATTTCTTATTCTTCTTTTATTTATCCTTAGGATGAATCAGTTGTTGGCATTGGAAGATGCTGAAAATAGAGGCCAATCATGTACTAATGATACCAGAGCTAGTAACAATTATGAACCATGCAATCCTCCTATGTAAGTGTATGAATGAATAATTATTAACTTTGTAAATGAATATAAAAAGCTTTTTATAAAAAAAATTGTTCTTGAAATCATTTAAAAAGAACCAGTGATCCCCCACCCCATAAACCAGACAATACTTTTTAGAGTCTTTATACATGTTCCATTGTTGCCTATCCATGGGATTGGAGCCACAATTCTTCTAAAAAAGACTTTTATTAACCCGATACGGCGGTCATTAAGGGTACTTCTCCTGATGCGTACGCCTTTCTACGGCGGCGCGTCAGAAGAAGATTTTGGGACACCGGGTCTCGCTGGTGCCGGTGTCGGGCTGTGATATCACAGCCCAGACCCGGCACTAACACCCGGGACCGGAAAAACTCCGATCCCGGGTGTTAACCCCTTACACGCCGCGGTCAAGCATGACCGCGGCGTGCAAGTGTGTCCCACGTGGATCGGACCCCCCCGGGGTGCTTACCGGGGGATCCGATCCCTCCTGCCGCTGCCCCGGGTCCCGACGAGTGACCCGAGGCTGTCGGCTTCTCTCCCCGCCGGGTTCTGCCTTCCTGGCAGGACCCGGCTGTAAGTAACTGAGCATGCGCGGCATGCTCAGTTACTTTCACTATACACTGCAATACAAGTGTATTGCAGTGTAAAGGCTTGAACAAGCAATCGGATAATCGCTTGTTTAAGCCAAGAAGTAGAAAATGTAAAAAAGTTAAACAAAAAAATTAAATAATTTTATAATATAAATAAATAAAATAATAATAAATAAAATAAATAAGAGTCCCATAATCTCCCCAGTAACACATAAAATGCAAATAAAGTATATAAAACACAAAAACACGTACATATTTGGTATCACCGCGTCCATAATAATCTGTACAATAAATCTTAATCAATATTGAACCCGCTCAGTGAACGACATAAAAAAAAAATCGAAAAACTTCCCATAATATACAATTTTTCATCAAACACCATCACAAAAAATGTTCTAAAAAGTGATCAAAAAAAGTTACATTCTCTAATATGATACGACTGAAAAGAACAACTGTTTTCGCAAAAAATAAGCCCTCAACCAGGTCTGACAACAGAAAAATACAGAAGTTATGGCCCTAAAAAGGTGTCAATAGTAAAAACAATGCGATTTTCTCCAATATTGGTTTTGCTCAGGAAAATTGAGCAAAAATAAGAAAAACTATATAAATGAGGTATCACCGCAATCGTAGTGAACCAGACAATAAAGATAAAATATTATTTTTATGTTACGGTGAACGGGGGGAAAAAATGCTAACAATCCAAAATAAAAAGTGATGATTTTGTTTGTGTCCCCCTTAATATAGTTAATAAAATCGCATGAATAAGCTTTAGACTCCCAAAATGAATTATCTATACATTGTACCTCATCCCATAAAAAATAAGCCCTCATATGTTCGCATTACCAAAAAAAATAAAAATGTATAGGTCATATAATGGGGCACATTTACTTACCCGGTCCAGTCGCGATCCAGCGGCGCGTTCTCTGCTCTGGATTCGGGTCCGGCCGGGATTTATGAATGTAGTTCTTCCGCCGTCCACCAGGTGGCGCTGCTGCGCTGAAAGTCATCTCATCGCGCCGGAATGCACCACCTCGGACCAGGTGAAGGTAAGCGCTCCCCAAGCGACACTTTTTCGGTTTTTAAATGCGGCGGTTTTTCCGAATACGTCGGGTTTTCGTTCGGCCACGCCCCCCGATTTCCGTCGCGCGCATGCCGGCGCCGATGTGCCACAATCCGATCGCGTGCGCCACAATCCCGGGGCAATTCAGGTACAATCGGCGCAAATCGGAAATATTCGGGTAACACGTCGGGAAAACGCGAATCGGGCCCTTAGTAAATGACCCCCAATGTGACAATACAAATCTGCTGTGAATGGCGCCTCCATGCATTCTATACTCGACCGTGCGCCCGTACAGCAGTTTACCACCACATATGGGGTATCAGTACTCGGGAGGAATTGGGCAGCAAGCGTTGCAGTGCGTTTCATCATTTAATTTATTCTGAAACTCTCAGTTTTGGCCTAGATGAATGTATTTTCCAAAAAAATTCCATAGTTTCTAAATCGCAGGTCCATAGTGTTTTAACCCATGTGAAACACTTAAAGGGTTAATAGACTTAATAGAAGTTCTTTTACATACGTTGAGGTGTGAAGTTTCTATAGTGGGGTCATTTATGGGGTTTTACTATTATTTAGGCCTTTCAAAGTCACTTGAAAGCTGAGTTGTCCCTCAAAATGTGAGTTTTAGCAATTTTCATGAAAATGACAAATTTTATGACATATTAAGTAAAAACACACACTCAAAATATTAATAAAAATTCATAAAAAATACAATTACATTTCCCCAAATAATAAAAAAAAATCCCCTGCTACACTACCGCCATAGTCACCACTTTTACCTGAGACCGTACATATTATATAACAAAATGACCAAAAGAAAATATGGAATTCATTTATAATGTTGATTTTGAGTTAATTTGAAAATTTTTTAAACAATATGTACTATAAATTACAAAAAAAATACTTTTTCCACTTTTAAACCCAAATAAGAATATAAATGAATAAATATTTTGAAACTTTTATCCCGTTTTAAATATCTCTATGTGTCCCAAAATAAACCCCACAGCAAAAATGTTAATGTAGCATGCAAAAAAAAAAGTTATGGCCCACCGATTGCGAACATTTGCTAAAAATGCCAGGTCACTAGAGCCTTTTCAGGCCGCTTCATTAAGGGGTTAAAGTGATGACTGACCAAAACGTATAGGAATGTCACCATTCCAGAGTCTGAAAAAAAAACGTCAGGGACTGGGCTCTGTACGAAATGTCCACCAACAGTTTAAAGGAAGTCTACCACCTCAGGACTATGTAGCTGCATGTTTTAGAGCACATTAGAATGACACAGGACATACATTTGTTCCTCTTGGATCCACTTGGTGCTCCTTCATCATCTAGCCCTTGCCCCAATGACTTCACAATTACGTCTGTATCAGTTGTAGTGGACATTTGTAAACTTCCTGGAAACTCACTGGAAGCAGGAGCGTATAATGCTCAACGACCTACAACTATATGGAAGGTTCAAATGTATTCTACAACTTCCTGGGGCAGTTCCATAGGCTAAACTGAAGTGGTAAAATTTGAAGACCAACTTTCTCCTAGGATGCTGGAAAATTCCATTCTTTTTGGCACATATAGATAAAAAATGTACATAAAATATGTTGCACCAAAATATTAAAGCAAACAATACCATCCTAGCATATGTCAACTAACGATATGTCAACCAGTGGGGAGGTTGCTAAAGATGTGTGAAGGCAAGGGTGTTTAGGCAGCAAACACTGCAGATACAAGTCATGGTCAGGGGAAGTAGCTATGGTGGGCAATCATACGGAGAAGTAGGAGTATTAATGATGTGTGGCCAATATGTTAAATAGCTGAAAAAATAGTGAAAAATGCAGAGAAAATGGTAATGTGTCGGGACCCAAAAGACCATGTACAGATACCAAAAAAAATGTAAAGCTCCTATTAACACACACACACATCCTACAACATTAGTTATATGGGCAAACCAAACCCATGGACTAGGGGTCACATAAGCAATGAGCCCTGCTCTGTGACTACAATTACCATTTGATTCGGACAGTGTGAAGCTTCATGGCTCACTGTGCCCCACTCGTATCACGGCTTCCTCAGGGGTCTAGTTGTCATATATGTGCAATCTATTAATACATATTTATTCTTTTGCTACTTGACACATGGTTTTGTGTAGATTTTTTAAGATGTTGAATACCGGAACTGTAAAAATGTATTAGTTAATGGCTACGTACAGTGTAGAGGACTCTGAGGCTATGTACAGTATAGAGGCCTCTAATAAGCAGATGATGTAATGATCATTGCTAGGGATGAAAGGATCTTGGCCTGGTTTTCAGAAGAAGTAGGTAGGAACCTTTTCTTTGCTCAGCAAGCTGTGGGAGAAGCTGTGAAAAAGTCTGTGAAAAACAAACCACCAACCTTGACATAATATGGTGTATTCCCAAAGTACCTACAATTCAGTCCCACACAAGTATTATTCAGCTCTCCATATACCTTCAGTTTACCATAGGTTTTACTGTTTCAACCAAGTGTACACTTCATCAAGCGTACCATGTAATCAGACTGTGATGGCCATATATTACGTATTTCTCTACTACAAGTTTACTCTGGTGTGAATGAATTGCCTGACCTTTGGTGGCATCACATTCACACAGAAAAGGTCTCTCACCTAGTTACCATATTTTTCATACTACAAGGCGCACAAAAAATCCTTTGATTTTCTCAGAAAACAAAGGTTTGCCTTATAGTCCAGTGCGCCTTATATATGATCTGTACTTACAGACAACAGCTGCCTTGGACTGTGCACAGGTCTGCCACCTGCTGGTCATTCATCCTTATAATCAGGTGCGCCTTATAATCCGGTGCGCCTTATATATGAACCTGGACGTTTTAGCAGCCATTTATTGATGGTGCACCTTATAATCCGGTGCGCCCTATAGTCTGAAAAATACGGTAAATAAATAACACTAAATCTGCAGGTGTAACAGATTTATTCTTTAGTTTCTATAGACTTGTAAATATCCACGTGGTGGATAACCATATATATGTGCTATTTCTTATTCTTCTTTTACTTATCCTTAGGATGAATCAGTTGTTGGCCAAGGAAGGTGCTGAAAATGGATGTCAATCATGTACTAATGATACCAGAGCCAGTAACACCTACGAACCATGCAATCCGCCAGTGCCAGTATATGAAGGAATAATTCTAAACTTTTCCAATGAATATGAATCACTTCAAATTGAAAAAAATCCAGAAAACAGTTCTTAATAGCCTATATGACAGCGTTAAAGGCAAGCAGAAAATATTTAGGACATTTGTTTCTCATCACTATGAAATCTGAACTACAATTGTGTAACTTAGTGCTGTAAAGGAGTTGTCTGATTCTTGTAAAAAAAAATTAGACCTTGAAACTAAAGTTCCCTCTCGTTTTACAACTCCTTGGTTTTAGCACTGTCCTATCACATTATTCCCCTGATACTATACTTACCATTGGATGCATCACTACCAAGATAAAAAATGGCAGCTGAGGCACCAGCGGTATTGCTCTGTATGTCACATACAGCAAATGACTGTCTGTGTGTGTCTGCATCTCATGAGAATGAAGAATTTAAAGGGGTTATCCGGGTTTAAAAAAATTTCTTATGGCCGGCTGGGGAGGGCTAGTTAAACATAATAAACATGGACTTACCTCCTCCGGCGCCGCTGACGTCCCGCGCCGCGGTCCCTTCGATCCGTGCCCCTGTAAACAAACAGCGCAGGGAGCTTCCGGTCTGCGATGTGGACGGCTCCTCCCATCCGTCCCTATCTCTCAGTGTTGTAAGCGCTGGGAGATGGTGCGCATGGGAGCTTCCGGCCGGCCCTTTGCTCACTTGTAATGAAACCGGCGCACAGAGAAGACCGGCCGCGGCACATCGGCAGCACCGGAGGGGGTAAGTACATGTTTATTGTGTTTAAATAGCCCTCCCTTGTGAGAACAAGCCACAAATAAATATTGAATGTAAAGTGATCTGCCATGTGATAGGTTTCCTTTTATTCTCTGAATGTCTCTATGAATATAAATAGCAAGAAAGAAGTGACATATACATTGTACATATACATTTACCAGCGTGTACATATATAGCGTTACTGGATATCAAATAAATGACCTTATTAACTGGCTATGGTATTGGCCTTATGTACCTAATGTAAGCAACATGATATATTCTTTTAAATAGCAAAAGGAAAATAATTTGTTCTATTAAATAGTAAAATAATAGCGTTACTTCTGTGCAGGTGTCACCCTCTGTTCATAAGGTACTGAGGATGCGCTATGTCAGTTTGTTTTGTTCTGTAAATATCAACACTGGTGTATTCCTTCTCCTGAAAGCCTTGATTGAATTACAACACCCTCGTCTGTCTCCTACAAACTCTGCTTTGGTTCTCTAGCAGTTAACTCGCTGTGATTGACAGAGTTTCTCTCCAATCATTTTCCGGACCAGGACTAAAGATTCCTATAAAGCTCTTTGCCTGCTATAGTTAAAATTTAGCTTGTTCCTGTTCAATATGCCTTTTGTAATCTGGTATATTGAACCTTTGCTTCTATTCAGGTTATCCTTTTGACTTGAAATTATGTACTGTGTGTCCACTTTATTGTGACCCGGTTCTGGTAACTACTCCTCTTTGTTAATTCGGTTTTACGTTCACCTCTGTGTTTTGCAGTTTGGTGCAGGAAGTGAATGTCAATTAACGTATTTTTCGGACTATAAGGTGCATAAAAAATTCTTTGATTTTCTCAGAAATCATAGGTGCGCCTTATAGTCCAGTGAGCCTTATATATGAACCGTACTTACAGACAACAGCTGCCTTGAACTGTGCACAGGTCTGCCACCTGCTGGTCATTTATAATTTTAATCAGGTGCGCCTTATAATCCGTTGCACCTTATATGTGAACCTAGACATTTTAGCAGGCATTTATAGATGGTGCGCCTTATAGTCCAAAAAATACTGTAGTTGTACCCTGCTACTTAGTGTAGGCAAGGTAATCAGGCAGGGACAGCTGGGAAGACCGCTTGCTGTTAGGTCTTACTGTTTCTGTCTCTGTCACCTGTCTGTTTTCATAACATTGAGTCAGTTAAATATGTGGATGTAATATATAATTATTATAAATGCTGCTTTCTATTTTCATATTATTCCTAAATAATGTGAAAATAATGCTTAAAGTAATTTTTTCAAAACTGCACTTGACAAGTCAATAAGATCACAAAAGTAAAAAAAGGAACAGACTAAATCACCTCTTTTGGCTGTTAAAGGACAGGGCAGTCATCTGATATTATTCCCAGGCCCCATACAAGCAAATTTTGTGTAACTTCATCCCTTGTGCATATTGCGCACCATATCACATTCATATCATTGTCTCATACGCTTTAATATTAATCAATGGCTTCAGTGAAACACAGGAGTGGAATCTAGGTGAGGACTATGCTCTTTCAAGTCCAGAACCTCTCTAGGCTACATTGATACTAACCCTAGGCTACATTGATTTATATACATGACAACTGACCACACTGTCTCCCTGTATATTTACTATACACCCCTCATAGAGCAACTCACCACACTGTACCCCCACATACATAAAATGTACCCTTCACACCACAACCTACTACACTGTTCTCTACACATGTATAATATATACCCCTCAAACCACAGCTACGGGCAGTTCTCTACTTAAGGACACCCAACATACAGACGACCCCTAGTTAAAGATGGACCCCTCTGCCCACTGTGACCTCTGGTGAAGCTGTCTGAATGCTGTAATATAGTCCTAGACTACAATGATCAGCTGTAAGGTGTCTGTAATGAACATGTATTGCTAATCCTTGGTCCAATTGCAGCAAAAAATTTGGAAACTCCAATTGTGACTGGGGAAAAAAAATTTTTTTTCCAGATCTACAATTTTTAAATATACAGTTTCGACTTACAAATTCAATTTAAGAACAAACCTCTGGAACCTATCTTGTACATAACCCCCCGGTTACACTGTGCCTCTTATATTCCCTTCACACCACACATATAACATGTATAAACTCTTCTCCGTGAACTTTCATACTCTCTCACTCTGTTTCCATTCATCCTATGGCTTCTCTCTTCTTCTCCGTAAATCTTGAGATCTTCTTAATTCTCGCTGCTGCAGTCCATCTTCCCAAGCAGCTCTCTTCTTTATCCTCATTAACTTTATCTTCCTCCTGATCATTTATTATCTCCTGCACTTTGTCTTCCTTACCCTCCATTACAGGAGGCCATGTCTGCAGCCCATTCCCCAAAGTTCCAGGTCCTCAATCCTATGATTCCTGTTAATTCTCTTTTTATTGCACTGATACTTAATAATTGCCCAATTAATGATTCTGGCATGCCGGTCATTGTCATATCACAGGCTTCCCGATGAATTAGAGTTTTGCTTTAAAGAGAACGTGTCATTTAACCCACCCAAAATAAATATTTCATTAAATCATTGCCCTTATTTCTAAATGTTTCCTTTCGATGGCTGTAATTTTAAAAAATCAGTTTGTAATCATATACGCAACTCACCTGATATGTGTCCAATCACACAAAGTGAGTCCTGCATATTAAATTTTACTTGCACTTCCCTACCTCCTTGTTCCTGATTGACAGGTCTCACTGCTAGGACATGCTGCTGTGTGGTACATTGAGAGAGAGCTCTGTTACATCATTGGTCACTTTGTGTCATGTCATGTGATCCCACTAAGATATGCAATGTCTACCCCATATTTGTATCAGATCACATGAACTAATAGCATGCATGGACTTCTACTCCCCCCATGCCTCCATGGAGGCACGCTATGATTTTATCCAATCAGATACTAACGTTGGGGAGATGTTGCAAATCTTATTGGGTAAAGGACCTTAGATGACATGACCCATTTCACATGACATGCTGAGAAAAGACATGGGACACGCACCCTCTTAATATAAGATAAAGTTGACTTTATGTAATATGAGCGTGCACTCATGTTCACAAGAGCTTTGTGACGTCACCGATTCTCAGGAGCGAGAAATAGAGTGAAAGTAGCAGCGAAGACACACGCAAATGGCGTGCATAATTATGCTATTGCCGGATTGCGGTGTACAGACACAGAAGCGCCAAAGGCTAATCAGCATAATACAAGAATCAATTTCCAGACGAAAAAAGTGGTTTCTGGGACTATTCAAGCCATCTCCCTGCATCAGCTCAGTGACCTGTGTAAAGGTATATGTGGGTCAGAATGGGCATTTCCTTTAAAAAGTAACCTTTATTAAAATGATAAAATGAGCCACTGTAACAGCTTAAATTTTTTATGCTGCCTGAATTTCCATGTAGGGCTACATTCTACACAATCCCCAAAATTCATAAGGGGCTTGACTCAATTTAAGGATGTCCAATCAGAGTTTGATGCAGAATGTAAGCATTTAAAAGCCAGTCTCAAAATTCTTTCCCAGTGTTCTGGACCTACTAAGAAGCCCTGGCCTCTCTGTATATACAGGTTCAATCTCCACCAGGTCGGACCTGTTCACACCAGGCCTGATCTGGCAGAGATACCAAGTATAGTATCAAAGGAATGTAATGGCTTGTCACAGATGTTTAACCCCTTAAAGGAAATCAACCACTCAAAAAACACAAAAAACAACTATAAATACTCACGGCCCTAGAAATATGTGCACCTCTGCACCTTTCTCTTCCATGCTGGTAGAAGGAGGTGACCTCATGCCTTTGGTTTGACGGCACCTCGCTCTCCCATGTTCTGATCATTCCTACCATATACCACAATACTAAGTAAGTCCTCCGGGACACTGTTATAGATCCTGCCAAATGATAGGTCCTGCATTCTTATACAGACTGCCATGGGAACGGATCATTGTTCCGTATTAACATCATGACATAAATCATGATCATATTGGATACTGCATGATCTATTACCTACTGTATTGAGGAAAATATGAATATGTAAAGACCTCTCAAGTCACATACAGGGGATCCATGGCTGGTAAGACATTAATGATTCACTCATGAAATGTATATAGAAATCATTACGGTTTGTGAGATAAAACCTGCAAATTGAATTTTGCCATTAAGGCCCTGAGGGAGGTCAATTGTATCCGACATCAACATCTTCTTCTAAAAATAGGTAGACCACATTCTTCTCCTTTCATAGTCACATTACTATCACCTATAAATGACACAATGGAGGGAGAACGGAGAGTTTGCATGTGTAATTCGATATATATTTTGCCAGCTTGGACGTTGAGGTTTTGTACAGCTCAAGCCCTCATAATAAGGGAGCTGCTAAGACCAAATGGTAATCAATTGTAATGAAAACCACCAGTCCATAAGTGCCCCCAAATGACCTGGCAGGTTCACTTTAAGACACCAATGGGAGCACTGTGATATTTAAAGTGGCAGCACAATCCCCCTACTTTTTAGAATGAGAAATGTGGTCTAAAGTAGCGGTTGGCCAATGGTGTGCAGAAAGTTTTAGATATAAAGTTGAGGCGTCAAGGTCAAGAAAAGCCTGTCTACACGTGTTTTCATAATCAATGCTCAGCCGTCATTTTCTCCACGGGCCAAGTTACTTAAAGCTAAAAATGTTAATTTTAAACAACTATTGACTGGACGTGTTAATAAAGAAAACTGGCTCAGTCTGGGCCCTTTAAATTTCTCCCTGCCCCTCCTACTTTAATATTACAGTGAATTTGTCCCCATGAAATGTCAATCTAAGGCTCTTGGGGACTCAAAGGATCTATGCATATTAATGGAGGAATACATTTGGAATACTGTTATTATGTTTCATACACAGATGTAGCACTGGTGAACATGACTTAAAGGGTGTTAACTCATTTACTTATTACTGCAGATGTGAATTGGTCCAGGTTTGACAACCCCCCCTCCCCTTCCTTTAAAGCACTAATCCTACAGTCCAACAGCAATGGAGAAGCAGTTCATCAAGATGAAGTGCTGAATGCCGACACCTTTTATACACCAGCATCCGTCTCTGAAGACAGCAGATGCACTGATAACATGTAACAGAGGCCTCCAAAGATGAGCGGTTACGTCCTCTGCACAAGTCAGCTGTACGGAGTAATGTCCCCCTCCTAACTTCTGCTTTATGGGCCTAAGATATAAGAATTAAGACACAGGGGCACATTTACTATGGACATTGTGCCAGTTTTCTGTCGATTCTTTCATGTGCAAATCGCCTGTACATGTACTTAAGAAATGTCATTGCCCTATGTGTCGCACGTGACCCTTTTGTGGCGCGGCAGTACTTTTCTTCACAAAACACAAATTTGGTCATTTAAATGGGTGTTTCAGTGCACAGTCAGGCCACACGCCACATTTAACATGCAAAGTCCCTTAGAAATGTTTTACACTCCCCATGTTAAAGGTGCATCAAAAAATAGTTGCTGCACTCTATCGGAACAGTGCATGGAGCGCCAGATTCATGAAGAACATGCGCAACCATTCATGCAAACTGCACATAGTGCACTGGTTTTAGAAAATGTGCCCCATATGTCCGCACTAGTGTGCAGGGTGTGCCAGATTCATAAATTGTGCTGTACGTTCTTCATGAATCTGGCACCCCCTGCACTGCTCCGAGTGCACCAACTATTTTTCTGGTGCACGGTTAACATAGGGTGTGCAACACACTTCTGTTGCACACTGCATGATAAATGTGGCGCACAGTCCGATTGTGCAGCGGAACACCTCTATCAGTGACAATCACTATTATGTACTGCTCACTATGGCAACAGGTGCTACCTACCCTGGGTTTTCCTTGTTACCTTGCACCTTTTCCCCACCCTTTTCCCATTCATTCATAGGGAAAGCACCCGTGCTGTGATAAGGAGGTCTGAAAAAGCACTATATGCAGTCTGTTACCTCGAGGAACCCAGCGTCCCTGTGTGATATTGCCATTTTGTTGGATGGTGGAATGTGAGTGCCGCCCATCTTCTTTTACTATTTACAAGGTTTTTGTTGTTTTTCTACTGCCCCAAGTCTCATATAACAGTTTGTTAAAAGTCTGGCAACCACTTTAAAGGTAAAACAGGAAAGATCATACATTTCAAAACAATTTTATTTATATCCATTATAAAATACTTTGCCTATGAGTTATTGGTCTCTTCATGCCCCGGCTTGATACTGTACAGACATATAATTTATAGGAACATTTTGCAATCGCACAAAACGAGCAGAACATCCAAATATTTGTATCCAACAGTTTTATAACCATTCTGGAAGAAATGATGTACACTCCCCGCAACGTCATGAGAGACAAGTATATAAACAGTAAACTAGACAACAATGTGAGACCAAGACATAAATAAACATTATCTGGAGACACATTACAAAAATCCAATTTGTATGTAGCAACTGCAACTGGATTTGTTGTAGTCCTCAATTAAATTTCCTAGTTTAAAGGGGTATTCTCGTCTGGTCATTCACATTCAGTTTCATTAATCTGCCATGTATACACATTTCTTCAATTAGATGTTATTAAAAAAAATGTTCCTATGTGAAGATAATATGTGTGTAGTAATATGGTCCCTGAGAAGCGAGATAGCTTCCTTGGATACGGCCACCAATGCTGGAGGGATTGTACAAACAAACAAAAAGGTTTTTGTATATGAAATGTCTGGGAGTTACTGCCGTCCTGTAGTAATGATTGCTGAATCCTGGTGGTCAGGCAGCGTTTAATAACGCATGTGTGGCCACTGCTGCCAGAGTGTGACGTGGTCGTATCCGAGGAAGCCATCTCGTTTCTAAGGGACAACATGACTACATTTATGAGAAATTATCTTCACACAGGAACATTTTTTTTTATTAACATCCAATTGAAGAAATGTTTACATATGGCAAATGAATTTAATTAAATGTGAATGCCCAGATGGGAAAACCCCTTTAACTGGTAAAATACAGTAAAATGTGAACATATTTGTCCAAAATGTACAGCTGTGTAAGAAAAGAGTTTGGATGTTCTCTCCGTGTTTGGAACATGTAAGGATGAAAGCTGAAGACATCGGTGCACATCCTTCAATGCGAGTGTCTCACTTGGGGTATTTGACAAACTGACACTGATAGGTTGAGTGTCAAATTCAGCTTGTCAAATACACTTAGTGCGGCACCCAAGAATCTGCCTCTCGATACATAGTAGAAATCTGAAAGGAAATACATACGTTTAGGATGTAACTATTGCTTTATTTGTAATCATCAATCCATATAAAGCATTTACTAAGTCAACTATAGAACAGCATATAGTAGTCCCAGAATTACAGTATTTTTACAGACGGCCTCTTACATATATCTATCTTATAGGTGGAGGAGTTTTAACCATCAATTTAAGCAATGCTGATGGCACTTTATCACCATTAAAACAAATTACCATCAAAACTGAGCATGATAAACCAGGGACACTTACTCATAGATCCAGGGACTGTGACTGTGATTGTAGAAGGAAGGAGGCCATGGATAACAATTATAAGAAGATAATCAAACTTTTTAATTCTGCTAATGAGCCTGAAGGGCTTCTTTGTTTGTTTCCAGGGCCCCTCTGTGCTGTAGCTTCACAGGCTGTTTCACTGTCTCTCCCCCAGTGCCCTCTGCCTGATGTAATCTCACACAGTAGGAGGGGGAAAGTGTTCTTGTACAGTGTAACAGCATATGAAGCAAGGATGGGCTCTGGTAACACCCCAAAGAGCCATCCTGGCTCATTAGCATAATCATAAAGTTTATTTTAGAAGAAAGCAGACCATGGATAACAAATATTACCGCAGGCAAAGTGCCTGGTTTCTTATGATAGATTTTGATGGTAGAGTTCCTTTAAGAACAAGTGTGTTGAGTTCTAGCAAGTTATATTTAGGACACCACCATGAGATGGTGACTTGACATATATAATAATTCTAGACCCACTCTGCAACTCACTAATACATTATTCATAGGAGTAAAATTAGTACAGAGAAAGTATCTAGTATTCTGGTAGCTGTCAAGCATTTTTAATCCAAGTCAAATTCCATAGCATGTTTATTAGGTTAACATTGACTTATAGAGCCAATTTGCATACTTATTATATCCCCTAATGCTTCAGAGTTGTAGCTCTGGTGGTCTCCTCTGGTCTTATACCTGCAGTGATGGCATGCCATTATATGAGACCTCAGTAGCTGAGCACTAGCCTCATCAGTCTTCTGCAGGAATCCCTGCTGAGGCCAGTGTTTGGTTGCATCAGTCATATACAGCTCATGTTCAGCAATATCGGAATGTTTAAACGATAAGTTATTCCCTTTAAACACTTTATGATTCATACCATATCAATAATACTATTATAATATCAATCTATATATAATATATTTCAAATGCGTACTCAAACTGTATGAATGTCTACAAAATGTCAGGTCAATCCTGGTCAATAGCCATCAGTATAACCTAGGGAGATAAAAAGTAAGATTTTCATGGAATAGTTACCTGTAGTGCAGTCAGTACACAGTATTGTGTTTTCTTTACTTAACTTGTTCCAGTCTTGAGTTTTTGTATATATTATAATTGACTTTTAGCTGTATGGAGAATTCAGCTTGCTGGAACTTAACCTTACAGAAGATGCTGCCTAAAATAGTGTAACCGAAGTACCTGCGTGCACCTTAGTGTGTTGACTTGTATTGTGGGAGGTTGTATATACTACTGTGTGGTGCTAGGTATAATTGCTACATCCCTAGGGTACAGGTCACTTTCATAGTTATTGAACTAGAGACATAGTAATAGAAATGTAAGAGCTATTACTACATGTTAAGTAAATGATTGCCTGATAATATCATTCAGATGAAAATTTTTTATAACTTCCCTTGATGTAGCACTACTTCAATGGATATATACTTTATATACTCGAGTATAAGCTGACCGGAGTATAAGCCTAGGAACCTAATTTTACCCCAAAAAGTGGGAAAACCTATTGACTCGAGTATAAGCCCAGGGTAGAAAATGATTGGTCACAATGAAATGCTCAACAGCCTTCCCCACTACTAAAAGGCCCAGCAGCCTCCCCTCACTAATGAAATGCCCCATGCAGCAACCCAAACTAATGGAATGTCCCATGCAGTGCTCCCCTCAATAAAAAAAAACTTTTATCCTCACGCTCCGGCGCTCGTCTTCCCTCTTGTCTTCATGTGGAGCAAGCAGACGCGCTTCCATCCACTCTGCCTGCGCAAACACTGTGATGTCATCAGTGTGTGCACAGGTTAGAGTTCATAGATGGACTCTACCAGTGCTGCACAGGGAAATATGAAGGTCATGGAATTGGGCCTTATCTTGGGCCAATTCCACAGACTGCACACAGTGCAGTGGATGGGAGTCCCTGCATATATAGAAATATATAATGCATGGATGCCCTGTCTGTCGAACAGCTGCGTCTGAACTGTAATAGTTAAAACAGATCCGTTGCAGCTGTTTGGCAGACGGAACGTCCATGCATTATATATTTCTATATAATGCAGGACTCCCATCCACTGCACAGAGTGCATGGGCTTCACATCTTCCTGTGCATGTGAACCAAGCCACTGGAAGAAGATGAGCTGCTGGGGGCGTCGGAGGGTAAGTATATGACTTTATCTTTTTATATATATATGTGATATTTAAGCCAGGTGGACTAATACTCGAGTATACACTGTAACCAATCATTTTCTAGGTCTTTTCCCCCACAAATGCTGTAAATAAAGAAAGAATAAAATATACTGCCAACAGCAGCAGTAATTTTTGCATCAGTGACATTTGCCATTATCTGAAACACTTTTAGGTAGGACTAAGAAAATGCAGTGCAAAATATGAAATTAATTCCACAAATAAATATTTATAAAGGAAACCTACAATTTAGTTCTAGAATTACCTATATTATGTGTTTGCTCATGAGAACATCCTATGGTATTTCAGAAACATTTTATGTGGCTTATACAACATACAGGATGGTGAATACAGGGGGCAGCCTCCCAGTTATATATTCTCCTATAGGTGCCCTGCACATGATCTGGATGAGAAGAAGATTTCAAAATCCTCTATGAATCCACTAATATTTCAGGCAGATTTTTAGTGAATTTTTAGTTTGGATTTTCCAGCAGCTCATATGTAGAAGAGTCTGTACCTGTGTAAGGAAGCCTAGCAAACACTTCTATTTCTATATCTATCACAAGGGAATCTAGAATCTTGAACTTTTCTATTCAATAGAAAGAACAGAAGTCTAAGCAATGCTGTACAGTAAAATTCATTTTCTGACCCATGTATATTTACAATATTAAACTTTAAATGTATTTCACATCTATTTCTTGTGTATGACAATGCACATGGTATAGTCTAGGACAGTGATGGCGAAGCTTTTAGGAATCGAGTGCCCAAAATGAGACCCAAAACACAGTAGCATTTCCCAAAGTGCCAACACAACAATTTAGGCATTAACAAACTTATTGCTGCCAGAATCTTTGAGCTCCAATCCGACACCTTTTCACTCTTCGGACAGGACCAATCAGCACAGGATGGGTCACTTTAAAATAGCAGGGCACTATTTGGACTGCCTGAGACTGCAAGAAGGTGTCATGTCAGGCAAACTCTGTGCCTGGGAGACAGCCCGTGTGCCCACAGAGAGGTCTCCGAGTGCCATCTCTGGCACCAGTGCCATAGGTTCGCCACCACTGGTCTAGGATAACTTTATAAGCTGTGAAGTTGAGTCCTTACATGGATGAGCTACAGATTATTGACCCTTTGTACTAATAAGTGATCTAAGTGCAGTGGATTTCTACATTTCACAAATTTTTTTAAAGATTTATCCGCTCAGGTCATGTCATATGACGAGTGGTAGAGCCAACATTTCATCTATGTTAATAAAAAATATTAATACTTTATAAAGCTATCATTAAGACATGATAAAGTTATAGTGACACCTAACATGCTCAGTGTAACTGCTGCACCCCCGCTATAACTGTCTACATGTATTTTAATTGTCAACATTCATACATCTAATATACTTAAAGAAATTCTTCTAATTCTATGGTCACATCAAGTTTACATATAGCAACTACTTACCTCTCCTTCATCTTAAAATTAATGTACATGAGAAGATAAAGAAAAGTTAAAGATGAGTTTATGAGCAGTGATGAAAGACACACAACAGGTCTAATACAGGGTTGTATGAAGTTTGGGAGAGTAAGTAATATGGAAGGAAGAGATGACAGGAGAATAGGAAAGCAAACCGCTGCAACAGCGAGTGTAGAGGAAGAAATAATGTCAGGAAATCCAGGTCTAGATGTACAGGCAGCGGGCAGGACTCAGGCCATCGCCAAGACCCAAGTGTGTCTATAGCTGTGAGGCCTCTTGTTAAGAAGGGTGCAGAGTTTCTTTAAGAGGAAGCTGACAAAGAGGAAGATAAGTTTGAGGTTTGCCAGCAGGAAATATCTGGAAGAAAAATGACAACATAGTATCTACAGTAAGTTGCACAACTTGTTGTCCAGTTAATGGTGAGGGTGGAGGGATTGTATGAAATGACACTTCTTGACTTGTAGGCTGGGAGTATATGACTGTAATGCTTCACTTACTGCACGTTCTTGGAGAGTTTTCCCCTTAATTCTTAGCACTTGGGAGGCTGTTCCTTGGCGGTTAGATCAGGCGGCTTAGATAATCAGAGACATAACTGGTCTTTCATTTACAGCTTTCTCTCCTGCCCCCTGCATAATACAGATGCATGCTAGTTGTGTATGTATTCTGAATGGAGAGAGAAAGGCGGGAGGGGGTGGCCTATCTGCCTGAGAATAAAAGGATTGGGCATGTTGAAATCCTACTAATTGATCCTTATCTCCTCTGACATCTGTGATCAAAGGAGAGCGCCCCCCCCCCCCCCCCCATACACACTTACTGGTTAAATGAGCATATCCAGCTAAAGACTAAAGATTTACCTTCAATAACTCTTATCCAAATGCTTGTTCAGCCTACAGTTATTCTGCCTGGCTCTTTCTTGACTCAGCCAAGTATCATGCAACTCAGCACAGCGAAGCAATACATACAGGCAGTCCCTGACTTGAGACCTGACTTACAGACGTCCCAGGCTGCAATGATCAGCTGTAAGGTGTCTGTAACGACATTTTATTAACCCCTTAAGGACGCAGCCATTTTGTAGCTTAAGGCTCAGCCCGATTTTTTGGATTCGGACTTGCGTCGCTTTATATGGTTATAACTTTTGAACACTGTTACTTATCAAAACGATTCTGAGATTGTTTTTTCCCCACATGTTGTACTTCATTTTAGTGGTAAATTTTGGCAGATAAGTTTTGCGTTTATTTACAAAAAAAAGAAAATATGATACATTTTTTGAAAAATTTGCCATTTTCGAAATTCTAAATCATTGCGTTTTCAGGCAGATAGATTTACCACCTAAATAAGTTGCAGAATAACATTTCCCATTTGTCTACTTTACATTTTCATAATTTCTGAAATGTCTGGATAATTTATTTTGATGTTACGCGGCTTACAAATAGAATATCGCTTTTCTGGATTTTCAGAATTGACTATTTTGGGGATAAATACAGTTTTGAATGAAATTTTACATATTTAGCATCAAAACCCCCTATATAACCAACCCATTTTCAAATCTGCACCCCTCAAGCTATCAGAAACAGCTTTTACGAAGATTGTTAACCCCTTGAGATCTTCATAGTAATTGAATCAAAATGGGGGTGAAATTTAGAATGGTCATATTGTTCCCTTATACGTTCATTTAGCACTAAAATTTACACATTTCCAAAATATAAAAAGAGAAAACCCACCATACAATTTGTTCTGCAATTTCTCCTGAGTACAAAGACCCCCCACATGTGGCTGTGACTTGTTTTATGGGCGCACAGCGAGGTGCAGAAGGGAAGGAGGGCGCTGCAGCTGCCAGGATTTTAGTTTTCTCGTTGCCCCCTTTTGAAGGCTATAAAATTTTCGCTTTTTCGTTATTTGGGTCATGTGACGGCATTTTTTTTGCGGGATGAGATGCTTTTTCCATTGTTACCATATTGGGGTTGGTATCACCTATTGTTGAAAATTTAGGAACTTTTTTTGAGGGCAGGAGTAGAAAAGCATCAATTCTGTACTGGATTTTTTACTTTTTTTTTTTTTGGTGTTCACCGTATAGACTAATAATCATGTTATCTTTATTCTATGGGTTGATACGATTACGGGGATACCAGACATGAATATATTTTCTTACGTTTTACTAAATTTGTTAAACAAAACCCTAATGTGGGGAAAAATCTATCATTTATGTATTGCCGTCTTCCAAGTGGCATAACATTGTTACTTTTTTGGCTACGGAGCTGGTTGATGGCTTGTTTTTTGCGGGACATGTTGTACTTTGCACCAGTATCATGTTTGAGTACATATGGTTTTTTGATCGCATTTTATAGCATTTTTTGTGGGATTGAAAAGGTAAAAATCATAATTTTTGGAGGGTTTATACCAGTTTTTTTTTACGGCATTTATCGTGGGGGTTCAATAATGATTTACTTTTATTCTACGGGTTGTTACGGACGCGGTGATACTATATATGTGGGGTTTGTGTTATGATTTAGACTTTTTTTTTGAGTTATATGTCTCTTTATATGTTTTGGGAGTTTGGGGCATTTTTAGTGATTTATGACTTTAATTTTATTATTGAATAACTTTTTTTTTTTACTTTTTCACTTTTATACCATGGGACATGAAGAAGCAATCTTCTGATTGCTTCTTCATGATAATATTCTGCAATACTGATGTATTGCAGAGTATTATCAGTGTCAGCCTATACACTTGCATAGGCTGGCACTGTGCCAGTAAGATGACGTCACAGACGCCATCTTACTGGCAATTCTTGCAAGTAACTCTGGGGTCCAGATCGGACCCCAGAGTTACTATAGCAACGATCGGCGCCCCCCGAAAACGGTTCGGGGGGGCCGATCGTGGAGGAAAGACCCCCCAGATGCAGGTTAGATGCCGCGGTCGCGCTGACCGCGGCATTTAACGGGTTAAGCACCCGCGATCGAAGACAACTCCGATCGCGGGTGTTACACTGGGGTGCCGGCTATTAGTTACAGCCGGCACCCCGTGTTTCCCGATGCCGGTTCGGCTCTGATCCAGAGCCGAGCCGGCATAAGTGCCGTGGCGGATATATCCGCCACTGAGCGCTAAGTCACTGCGCTCCGTGGCGGATATATCCGCCACGGAGCGTGAAGGGGTTAATAATCCTTGTTCCCATTACAGCACAAAACTTTGTAAATCCAATTACCATCGAGACAAAAAAAATTTGGTCTCTAGTTACAATTATAAAATATACCTTGACAAAGATGCTTGATAAAGATTCATTGTGAATCGAAACGTTGCACTTTTTTCTATGCCTGTGTGAATAAAGGTTTAACCTTTTTTCATCATATTGGAAGCTGTGGCCTTCTCTCCCCTTTTTGTCTTGGACTATGGATCCTTCACACTAGGACCCTGGGCTGCGTACATCAAACAAACAACTTTTGCTAAATAGATTGATTGCTGTCTTTTTTCTTTTTTTAGAGTAATAACCTACACACTTCATCAACAGTTATTTCAGAGCATTATTGTCCTATAAATGCAAAACAGCAGCGTGGGAACCTCCAATAACGCTATCTAACACCGCTGCGGAGTACAATAGAAACGCCGGACCGCTCTCAAAGAGGTCTGACATATTCATGAAGGGGCGGGATTGTGGGCGGGTTTAGGTGTGGTGACTGGCCCATGACGCATGGCAGTCACCGCCGGCCTATGGAGCGGTCCGGCTTTTACATTGTACTCCGCTGCAGTGTTAGGTTTCCGATAACGCTATGATTCTAACACTGTGGCGTTTGTTTAAGCACTAGGAGCTGCTTACTTACACAACATAACACCTGGTGCAGTAATCCTTTTAACCCCTTAATGACCGCCGTATCGGCTTTTTACGGCGGTCATTAAGGCAACTTCTTCTGATGCACCATCGTAGAAAGAAGATTTCGGGACATCGCGTCAGTATAGGTCCGGGTCTGGGCTGTGATATCACAGCCCAGACCCAGCACTAACACCCATGATCGGAAAAACTCTGATGCCAGGTGTTTAACCCCTTACACGCCGCGGTCAAGCTTTACCGTGGCGTGTAAGTGTCCCCACCGTGGATCGGACCCCCCCGGTGTGCTTATCAGGGGATCCAATCCCTCCGGCCGCAGCCCCGAGTTCCGACCAGTGACCCGAGGCTTCCGACTCCTCTCCCCGCCAGGTTCCGCCTCCTGGCAGGAAGCGGCTGTATATAACTTAGCATGCTCGGCATGCTCAGTTACTTACACTGTACACTGTACACTGTGTATTGCAGTGTAAAGGCTTGAACAAGCGTTCAGATGAGCGCTTGATCAAGCCAAGAAGTAGAAAATGTAGAAAAGTTAAAAAAAGAAGATTTTTTTAAACATTTTATAATATTATTAAATAAATAAAATAAATAAGTCCCATAATCTCCCCAGTTACACATAAAATAAAGTATATAAAACACAAAAACACGTACATATTTGGTATCACCGCGTCTGTATTAAATCTGTACAATAAATCTAAATCAATATTGAACCCGCTCGGTGAACGACGTAAAAAAAAAAAACTCCCATAATATACAATTTTTCATCAACCATCACTAAAAATGTTCTAAAAAGTGATAAAAAAAAGTTACGGTACCTAATATGATACGACTGAGAAGAACAACTCTTTTTGCAACAAATAAGCCCTCAACCAGATCTGACAACAGAAAAATACAGAAGTTATGGCCCTGAAAAGTTGTCAATAGTAAAACAATGTGATTTTCTCCAATATTGGCTTTTGCTCAGGATAATTGAGCAAAGATAAGAAAAACTATATAAATGAGATATCACCGCAATCGTAGTGAACCAGAGAATAAAGATAAAATATTATTTTTACATTACGGTGAGCGGGGGAAAAAATGCTAAAAATCCAGAATAAAAATTGATGATTTTGTTTGTGTCCCCCTTGAAATAGTTAATAAAATCTCATGAATAAGCTATAGACCCCCAAAATGAATTACGGTATCTATACATTGTATCTCATCCTGTAAATAATAAGCCCTCATATGTTTGCATTACCAAAAAAAATAAAAATGTATAGGTCGTACAATGTGACAATACAAATCTGCTGTGAATGGCGCCTCCATGCATTCTATGCTCGGCCGTGCGCCCATACAGCAGTTTACCACCACATATGGGGTATCAGTACACTCGGGAGGAATTGGGCAGCAAGCGTTGCAGTGCGTTTCATCATTTATTTTATTCTGAAACTCTCAGTTTTGGCCTAAATGAATGTATTTTCCCAAAAAATTCTAAAGTTTCTAAATCGCAGGTCCATATTGTTTTAACCCATGTGAACCACTTAAAGGGTTAATAGACTTAATAGAAGTTGTTTTACATATGTTGAGGGGTGAACTTTCTATAGTGGGGTAATTTATGGGGTTTTACTATTATTTAGTTCTTTCAAAGTCACTTGAGAGCTGAGTTGTCCCTCAAAATGTGAGTTTTGGCAATTTTCATGAAAAATTGAAAAATCGCACCTAAGGTCCTGCGCCTCATAACATCCTAGAAAAATGAGAGTACGCATAAAATATCATTCCGTAAATGTTAATTATCAAGCTTTTTGGGTAGTTTTACCTCCTGCCTGGAAAGCAGGACATTTCAAACTTGGAAAATGATTTTTACAAACTTTTGCCAAATTTTCACTTTTTTTCAGAACGAAACGCAAAACTTAGCACTTAAATTTCACAAATAATATGAAGTACAATGTGTCACGAGAAAATAGTCTCAAAATCACCTGGATATGTTAAATCGTTCCAAAGTTATAACCAATTATCGTGAGACATGTCAGATTTGAAAAATCGAATCTGGTCATTGAGCTGAAAACTAGTGTCGGTGATAAGGGGTTAATCTTGAGGAATCAACTAAGATGGCACACAACACAGATGACATGATTTCCCAGTAATTCGTGTATGGGGGTTGTATGAATATTGAATAGCCCATACAAGTCTGGAATTCACTTCCTACATAAGAATCAAGCTTCTTGGGGACTGGAGGATGCGTCCCTTCTGTCTGATAGCAATCTGCGGTTTCAGGACTTTTGGAGGAAATGGCTCTTGTGTACATGTGTATTGAGAGCATGAACAGATGGATGAGGATTTCATGGGTGAAGGTCATTTTCAGTTGAAAATTTGGTGGGTGATTTGGGCAGCCATGGGCCCCCTAGATAGCACGAACCACCTGCATTATAATCCACTACTGGAGTGGACTGGTGAATTGTAGAAGGATAAATAACAACAATATGATTACCCTTGCTCGCAGATGTATAGAGGGAACGGCGCAAGGAGGATACAGGTTGAAAGATCCAAAAAACCTTATGTTATCGATAAAAAAACAGTTGATCCTCCGCCTCTACGTTCACCTACTCCAAGAATAAGAAAAAAAACGTGGTACCTTTCCGATCTAACAATTCAGTACTCACGGGGACCGTACTCAATGTCCTCAGTTTTCTATGTATAGGGCATAGGAGTCCTCTTATGAGGTGCGATGTTTCAGCACGGTGTCCCTCCTAGGGATTTCAGAGGTAGCGCGTAACCTCTGTGCTGCTCCTAATTCCTCCCGCCAGGGGACTTGTTCCTCCACTTTTCATTCCGTTCACCTCGTTCCTTCCCCTGATCGCTATTCAAGGTAGGAAGAAAAAGCAAAAACCGATGGTGCAGTACTTTTCAGTTTCTTAAAAACTATTTTATTAGAAATGCTCACAAGAGAAAAAGATAAAAAGGCCTTAATAAAAGAACACGCTCGGTACAACTGCGGGCAGCACAGAGCACAGAGGTTAAGCGCTACCTCCGAAATCCCTAGGAGGGACGCCATGCTGAAACATCGCACCTCATAAGAGGACTCCTATGCCCTATGCATAGAAAACTGAGGACATTGAGTACGGTCCCCGTGAGTACTGAATTGTTAGATCGGAAAGGTACCACGTTTTTTTCTTATTCTTGGAGTAGGTGAACGTAGAGGCGGAGGATCAACTAATTTGAATTGTAGAAGGATGGGATGAAGCTCAGTGGGCTCTTGGTAAACAGAATTTGGTAGTAAATAATCACGACTCCAATGAACCAGTAAACTGCACAGTAAACTTGAAGGTGAAGTTACGTATTGTGTAGATGAAACTACCGTTTCTACTGTCATTATTTTTTGCTGTATAAGTCAAACTCAATAAAAAGTTGGTATTCCTCTAACTGAATTAGCTACTATTAGTAGCTACTATTGCAATGCATGACATATGGTGCTATGGACCCACAGAGATGTTGGACAGATCTGTACAAAGTATAAGAAATGCCTAGGCAAGGCAGAATTTAGCAGAAGCTAATATCCCAAGGCAAAGTTTCCTGTATGGAGCGATAACTCTACAGGATTGGATATTTTTTTTGGGGTGTTACCTCTGCTTTTTATGTTTATCATCTATCATAAGCATACCAAGGAATTTTGTACAATTGCATTTTTCCAAGCTGTGGGAAGAAATTATCAGTGTTTTACCCAAAGCAAGATCCATGAAGAGAGGGTTGGGTGAGTTTAACAACCTACACAGACCACTGAACATGTCCTCTAAAATAATAATATGACTTAACAAATACTCCTCTGGATGAATAGTGTCAAGGGAGACTGCTGGGACTTCTGGTCCTTCCTCCGATGCTTCTGGTGGTGCAAGCAGCGTTCTCCGACCTCCTGCACGTCTCCGCACAGACTCCATCTCTCATCTGCAACCAGCGGTCTCTGGTGCGCGCACCGGGTAGCGGCTGCTAAGACCTCGCGCTGTTTAGGGGTTGTGTTCTGGACTGCTGGGAGTTGTGGTACCTCTGCATGGTGTCTGCAATTGTGCCTTGTTGTTCTGCACCATGAGGGGTTAATTCCCTGAAGTTGTCCAGCTCCAATCAGCTCTGTGTTCTGAATTGTTGTGATCTCGGACAGTATGTTACTGACTCACAATGGAACGTCTGTGCCATAAAAGACTAATTCAAGTCCGGACTATCTGACAGAGTACAGGACTTAGTCTTAGCTTATGCCGAGCCTCAGACACTAGATGAAATTATGACTCTGGTCATTCGAGTTGATCGTTGCCTAAGATCCAGGTGGTCACTCCGGGTGTCCCCTGACTGTCAGCCAGCGGCCAGTCTGTCTCCAGGCCGTCAAGAATAGGAATCCATGGAGCTGGATAGCATCTCTCCTGCACAGCGGAAGCAACATCGAATAAGACCAACATGGGGAGAGAAAAAGAACTGGACCGCACATCCACACATCACACAATGATCTAATGCCGCTAGGCTACATTATATAACGAACTCGAGGTTCTTAGTTACATTTTGATCAAATTGTATAAGCCCACCAACCACTTCACGGTGACCTCTTTATGGTGGGTCCCTACGCTATTTTGTGCAGCATCACATGGCGTCCACCCCCGCTGCAGCACAGCGCCGGCAGGGACCAAGACCCGGTTGCCCCCCAGTACCCATACTGGCGGGCATAGCCCCCATGGCTCCGGGCCCAGGCCCCCACCAGCACCGCACCACAGAAGCGGCGGACGCCATGCAACACCGCACCATGTGAACAGGAAAAAAGGCTCACCATGTGTGAACAGGTGTTAAACTCACCGTTCCATGTGGTCTCAGACACTGGCTGAGAGGAAGTAGGCGGCCCCTAAATGCAGTCTCCTGCTAATTTAAAAACACCTGGGTCGAATGGGGCGGAGTGCTGGTACCAGGAAAAACAAAATAAATGAAGTTCGTTATATAATGTAGCCTAGCGGCATTAGATCATTGTGTGTTGTGTGGATGTGCGGTCCAGTTCTTTTTCTCTTCCCATGTTGGTTTAGTACACTCTATCCCTTCATTTATTTTGTTTTTCCTGGTACCAGCACTCCGCCCCATTCGACCCAGGTGTTTTTAAATTAGCAGGAGACTGCATTTAGGGGCCGCCTACTTCCTCTCAGCCAGTGTCTGAGACCACATGGAACGGTGAGTAGTTAACACCTGTTCACACATGGTGAGCCTTTTTCCTGTTCTCATGGTGCGGTGTTGCATGGCGTCCGCCGCTTCTGTGGTGCGGTGCTGGTGGGGGCCTGGGCCCGGAGCTATGCCCGCCAGTATGGGTACTGGGGGGCAACCGGGTCTTGGTCCCTGCCGGCGCTGTGCTGCGGCGGGGGTGGATGCCATGTGATGCTGCACAAAATAGCGTAGGGACCCACCATAAAGAGGTCACCGTGAAGTGGTTGGTGGGCTTATACAATTTGATCAAAATGTAACTAAGAACCTCGAGTTCGTTATATAATGTAGCCTAGCGGCATTAGATCATTGTGTGATGTGTGGATGTGCGGTCCAGTTCTTTTTCTCTTCCCATGTTGGTTTAGTACACTCTATCCCTTCATTTATTTTGTTTTTCCTGGTACCAGCACTCCGCCCCATTCGACCCAGGTGTTTTTAAATTAGCAGGAGACTGCATTTAGGGGCCGCCTACTTCCTCTCAGCCAGTGTCTGAGACCACATGGAACGGTGAGTAGTTAACACCTGTTCACACATGGTGAGCCTTTTTCCTGTTCTCATGGTGCGGTGTTGCATGGCGTCCGCCGCTTCTGTGGTGCGGTGCTGGTGGGGGCCTGGGCCCGGAGCCATGGGGGCTATGCCCGCCAGTATGGGTACTGGGGGGCAACCGGGTCTTGGTCCCTGCCGGCGCTGTGCTGCGGCGGGGGTGGATGCCATGTGATGCTGCACAAAATAGCGTAGGGACCCACCATAAAGAGGTCACCGTGAAGTGGTTGGTGGGCTTATACAATTTGATCAAAATGAAACTAAGAACCTCGAGTTCGTTATATAATGTAGCCTAGCGGCATTAGATCATTGTGTGATGTGTGGATGTGCGGTCCAGTTCTTTTTCTCTTCCCATGTTGGTTTAACATCGAATAAGACGCCATCTTTATTTCAGCTGTGGAAGTCCTGATCATCAGATACACACCTGTACCAAGAAGTAGCAGCAGGAAAACTTCCGCTCCTAAGCAGTAATCGGGGGGACTGCTTAGGAGCTCATGTACTCGCAGTTGTGTCTAGAATGTATTTACCTTGTACAGTTAAGTTTCAGTCTGTTTCCTGTACTGGTCGGGCCTTCTTGGATTCAGGTGCTGCAGCTAATTTCATAGATTATAATTTTCTTTCTCAGTTGCCTCAGTAATTGATTCCATTGTCCACCCTTATCCAGATGTCGGGTGCGGATTTGACTCCTCTACTGGTGGGGTTGATTATATTCCGAACTTGCAGATAAAGTTTATGATAGGAGATATGCATGAAGAATGGTGTTCTTTCCTAGTTATGGAAAATTTGTCTGAAAATGTCATTCTTGGTCTACCCTGGCTCCGGATCAATTGGTCTACCCTGGCTCCGGATTAATTGGGAAACTCTGGAGCTGGTCCATTAGGGTCTTCACTGTAAGGATCACCTGACCAGACTTTCATTATGTACAGTAGTGGTAGAAGGTCAGAGTCTTCCAGCTTTTCTCTCTGATTACTGAAATGTGTTTTCAAAACCCGTGTCCCATGTCCTTCCTCCTCACAGGGGCTAGATTGTAAAATTGATCTTGTTCCTGATGCTAGATTGCCAAAGGGTCGTATAGATAACATGTCAGTACCAGAACGGGAGTCACTGAAGAGTTATATTGATGATAGTTTGGCAATCAGACATATCCGTCCCTCTGAGTCGCCCACTGGGGCCGGGTTCTTTTTTGTTGAAAAGAAAGATTGTGGTTTACGGCCGTGCATTGATTATCGAGAGTTAAATAAGATAACTGTAAAAAACTCGGGTCCTCTCCCCTTGATCCCGAATCTCTTAAATCAGGTTTCTGGGGCCCAAGTTTTCTCTAAATTAGATCTTCGAGGGGCTTATAACCTGATTCGCATCTGAGAGAGGGATCAGTGGAAGACCGCATTTAATACACCTTTGGGACACTTTGAATACCTGGTTATACCCTTTGGTTTGAGTAATGCTCCAGCGGTTTTTCAAGGGTTTATAAACTCCATCTTTCATGATTACATTGGTGTGTTTATGGTGGTGTATCTTGACGATATTTTGATTTTCTCTCCTGATTCGGTTTCACACCAGCAGCATCTCCGCCAGGTACATACACGCTTACGCAAAAACCACCCCTTCGCTAAGCTGGAAAGTGTTTTTTGTGTCCGGAAGGTTTCCTTCTTAGGTTATGTTGTTACTTCCTCTGATGTACAGATGGATCCGAGTAAGGTTCAGGCGCTCACAGACTGGGTTCGGCCTACCAATCTTAAGGCCTTACAACGTTTTCGGGTTTCGCTAATTATTATCGGAACTTTTCCGTGATCGCCAAACCCCTCACGAATCTAACCCATAAGGTTGCTGATCCAAGTAATTGGTCTCCTACCGCTTGCTTTGCGTTTAAAACGCTAATAGTGGCTTTTTTGTCAGCCCCAGTTTTGGTTCAACCTGACCTCTCTCAACCGTTTGTTGTGGCGGTAGATGCCTCCGAGGTTGGAGTAGGTGCAGTGATGTCTCAGGGGTCCTCCACTCTCACCAAACTCAGACCCTGTGCATATTTCTCTAGAAAGTTTTCTTCTTGTGAGAAGAATTATGATAATCGAGAGCTCCTTGCCATAAATTGGGCATTTGAATTCTGGCGACACTTTTTGGAGGGAGCTCTTCATCCTATAACTGTGCTCACGGATCATAAGAACTTACTATATTTGGATACTGCTAAGTGTTTGAACTCACGTCCGGCTAGGTGGGCCTTGTTTTTCTCTTTAATTTTGTGGTCACCTACCGACCTGGGTTAAAAATGTGAAGGCTGATGCCTTCCCATAGCTTCGGGACAAGCAGGACAAAGATCCACATCTTCCGGAAGATCCAGACCTTCCGGAAGGCAAATTATTTGTTCCTCTTTCCAGTCGTTTGAGAGTGTTGGAGGAGACGTATTAGCCGGTCATCCAGGAATGTTGTCACCTTGGATCTCTTAAAGAGAAAAGTTACTGGTGGCCTCACATGACTAATGATGTGCATTCATTCGTCCAAGCCTGTCAGGTCTGTGCACGAGGAAAGACTCCCTGGAGACGTCCTGAGGGGGTCTCTTCTTCCTACCAGGCCATGGTCTAAAATCTCTATGGATTTTGTCACTGGTCTGATAGCATCTCAAGGGTACACTGTGATTTGGGTGGTAGTGGATCGTTTCTCTAAGATGGGACACTTAGTTTCATGAAAAAAGTTGCCTTCTGCTGAAGAGTTGGCTGAACTGTGTATACAGAATATTGTATTACTCCATGGTATACCAGATGATATTGTGTCAGATAGGGGTGTACAATTTGTCTCCAAGTTTTGGCGAGCATTTTGTTCTAGACTGGAAGTGAATCTGTCGTTCTTGTCCGCATTTCACCCTGAGACTAATGGTCAGTTGAGAGAATGAATCGGGAGATGATTCAATATCTGCGACTCTTTGTCTCGGACAGTCAGGACCAGTGGGTGAAATTCCTTCCTTTGGCAGAATTTGCTATTAATAACCACTATAATTCTTCCACTCAGGTTTCTCCTTTTTTTTGCAACTATGGTTTTCATCCTCGTTTCTCGTTTTCATCTGTGCCTGTCCCTAATATTCCTCGGGCTGAAGCTAATATGTCCAAGTTGCGCATGCTCTGGTCACAAGTTCAGCAGAATATTCGGAGGGAAATAAATTCTATGGTCCACTCTGAGTCTGTGGTAGGGGAAAAAGTGTGGTTATCCAAAAAAAACCCATAAATTGAAGGTCCCCTCTTTGAAGTTTGCGCCCAGGTTTGTAGGTCCTTTTGTTATTTCTCAATTTGTTAACCCGGTCTCCTTCAAGGTTACTCTTCCAGCAGGGTGGCGGGTTCATAACACCTTCCATAAGAGTCTTCTTAAGCGATATGTTGAGCCAGTTTTGCCTCTTCCTGATCCACCTTCTCCATCTATTGTAGAGGGGAATCTGGAATTTGAGGTGGAAAAGGTTGTGAATTCCAGATTGGTAGGTAACTCCCTGCAGTACCTGGTCCATTGGAAAGGTTTTTGTCCTGAGGATAGGTCTTGGGTTCCGGTTAGAGATGTTCATGATCCATGGTTAATCAGGTTATTCATCAGGCCTATCATCAGAAGCCACCTTTCCAGTCTAGGGGCCTGAAGGCCTCCTATCATGGGGCGGGGGTACTGTCAGGTTCGCAGGGGAGAACACTGGGACTTCTGGTCCTTCCTCCGATGCTTCTGGTGGTGCTAGCAGCGTTCTCCGACCTCCTGCGCGTCTCCACACAGACTCCATCTCTCATCCGCAACCAGCGGTCTATGGTGCGCATTTCGGGCAGCGGCTACTAAGACCTTGCGCTGTTTAGGAGTTGTGTTCTGGACTGCTGAGAGTTGTGGTACCTCTGCATAGTGTCTGGGATTGTGCCTTGTTGTTCCGTGAGGGGTTAATTCCTTGAAGTTGTCCATCTCCAATCAGGTTCTGGAGGTGGGGTTCTGGCTGCATAAATTGCAGTTTCATTAGTCACCTTTGCCAGTGTTTGAAATCCCTTCATCACTTGCTGTTTGCTATAGGTTTGACTTGCTCTTCTTCTGTATTGTTGTGATCTCGGCTAGTTCTTGACGTTGACCCTTTTGCTTACTGAGTTTGCTCTTGACGTACCCTCTCGTTGTGGCCCCGGCTAGTTACTACTCTTTTGTTTTATGTTGGTTAGTCTGTTCGTGTTGTTCCCTTCCCACGCTTAACCAGTGTATTCCGAGTCTTCAAGTAGTCGCCCCTCTGTTTAGCGTGTGTTTTTAGCATAGGTTTTACCCAACCCTTACATATAGTCATAAAAGTCTACAGCCGCATCCCAATGAGAAAAGGGCTGACCCAAGCCATGGCCGATTCGCCGGATTGTCTGTTTAGTCGCCAATTCAGCAATAAATCCAGATTGCTTGGCCAAACCAGAACCCCGAACGTCAATGTTGGGTCTGCTCATCTCTAATCCCAATATCTTATGGAAGGCCTTTATATAAGAATTGAATGTGTCTCCCCAAAAAAGGGGAAGGACCTGTCAATACTTAAAATAGGATGTTATATAAGTCCCAGTGGGTGTATTTAATAATATTATGGGGCATATTATATTTTCCCCAGAAAGTTTTCAGCCAAGGGTATCTTCCACCCAAAGCTAATATTTTTTTCACACTGTTGTAGATGCATTTGCGTTAATGTGTAGGTTAGTAGAGTTTAAGATATAGCTATTATATAAAGAAGGTCAATAATTTAATGTTTGCGTGCAGGGCAGGCTAGAAATGTATTTAAGATGTTTTAAAGAATATACAATATGTTAACAAATAAGGCGGTTTTGCTGATGTGTCTTATGATTGATGTTTGGCAATAGCTGAAGTACAGAAATGACTTAACTTCCATTTTACTCTTTTAGAAAGCTCAGAAATGTGGCAACTTCTTCCTCTGTATTTCATGTTTGCCTGATTTCTCAGTGACCAGAGAACTAAATGACATGACCTGCCAGGGGCCACGTATAACGGATAATGCAATTCTGTACAGCACCAGATAATAGACTTCTTCTGTGCAGGGTGGAAGCAGATAAAAACTAAAACAACCGTTATTCTACTTAACCTCTTTCACTACACAGCTTATCAAATGGCTGCACCATTATTATTTCAGCTTTATAAAAAACACACTGGGGCACATGTATTATAAGTCTGGCTATGTTCAACAGTTTTTTGGGACATTTCTTAGCTTTTCTGCTGGTCAGATGTATCTTAGCTTTTTCCTTATTGATACATGTGGTGATTGCTCTTTAGTGAATTTGCGACTTTTTAAAATAAAAGTTGCAAAAATTCTCCAAATATCGCAATCAGTTCTAAGCTAATTCATACATTTTTTGTGCCAGAAATTGCAACTTTTTTGCAACTTTTTAAAAAACATGCAACTTTCACATCTGAATTCAGGTGATAACTCAGGGGACACAGCAGAGATGCAAAAAAAAGTTGCAAACAAACACAAGCACCATAAAAAGATCTCAAAAATTGAAGAAAAAGGCAAGCCAAAAGTTTGATACATGTGCCCTACTGGATTCTTTTAATACGCACAGCCATAAGGTCTTAAAACATGGCTGTAGAGTGTATAAAGTGTTTCCTGTAACTACAGTAGCTGAAAACTAACATTTTTTCCAATATTCATTCATTACATTATTGCATCTGTTTCTCAGCAATTTCTCTGTTTTCAGCTTCCCTCAGCCTCTCTACCTACTGCCAGGCATTTTGGTTGCAAAGTACCATCCATAGATTGACACTCTATGGCAGGGGTCCCCAAACTATGGCCACATGCGGCCTGCGGACCGTTTCTATGCGGCCCCAGTCGCATCCGGTCGCGGCCTACGACAGTTGGGCAGGGGCCTCCGTCCATCCGGACAGGAAGCTCCTGCCCGTCACTGTATAGTGCTCGATGTGGCCGTTTCCGGTTGCTAGAGCACTATTATTGCAGGTGGAGCGATGTAGCTGGAAAACCACCCCGGTGCACAGCGCTCTTTGAACCTGCATGTGCAGCCGCGTGATAACGTCATCACGCGGCCGCGCACCTTTTCCTGCCGACAGCCGCAAGAAGAAAGAAGACGCGGGAGTCAGAGGTGAGTATAGGATTTTTAATTTTTTTTAAACAGCAATAAAAACATTGTGCCGACCGGGGAATATATAAAATAACTAATGGTGGGGGGTATATAAAATAACTAATGGTGTAGGGTATATAAAATAACTTATGGTGCAGGGGGGGAATATAAAACAACTAATGGTGTGGGGGAGTCATATAAAATAACTAATGGTGGGGGGTATATAAAATAACTAATGGTGCGGGGAGACATATAAAATAACTAATGGTTCAGGGGAGACGTATAAAATAACTAATGGATGGGGGGTATATAAAATAACTAATGGTGCGGGGGAGACATATAAAATAACTAATGGTGCGGGGGAGACATATAAAATAACTAATGGAGGGGGGGGTTGTTTATAAAATAATTAATGGTGTGTGTGCGAACATTAGCAGATGAAGTGGTGCTGGCCGCAAGGTCCCTGCATTTGTCTGCGCATGCGTCACACTACGCTGCTGATATAAAAGATATCTTTTGTTCTGTAAAGCCGTTTTTTCATACAAAAAATGTTTAGCAGTGTTTGTGCAATGCTTTATGGGGGGAGGGGGGTTCTAAAAAAGGGATCACCTGGTGAGAGGTTCCCTTTAATATATATGGGCTAATATTATTATAAGAGTTACTTTTCCCCTTCAATTGCATATACTTAAAAAAATTGATCTCCAAGCACTGATCTCAGGGCGCATGGCTGCATGGACATGATTCCAGCACTGAGAGATCGCAGCACTGGATGCACCAGGAGGTAAGTACATGTTTTTTTTTATCCCGCTACCTAAGTGTTTTTTATACCCTCGGTCAATCCTTTACTCAACTTTGACCTTTGTTTTGTGACTATCCTTTTGTATCTCAGATTTTCTGCCCTATATCTGTATTTGTGTGACTGTATTTTGTGTTATTTATCTGTCATGTTTTGTGTTCCCACTTTTGATTAGGGAAGGAATCAAGTCCAGTTACTTGCCACTCGTAAGGGTGGAACCAGTAAGTGACAGTTTGGGAGGCTCAGTTTTAGGGCTCACTGTCCTCGTCTGTGTCTTGCCATCACAGCTGCCTAGAAAAGGAATATTGCAAAGAGGTGTAGTAAAAAGTGTAATTCCAAACACGAAACAATTCCCTATGTTCGCAGAGCAAATCTTACAAAAAAGGATGAACGGCGCTAAGAGGAATAAAATGGTCAAAGGTCCAGAAAGACCACCACGTTCAAAACAAATACAAATACAGTTATTCCTCTGCCTCTACGTTCTCCTAATATAAAAAAAGACATATGGTGCTTCTTCGATATGTAATATAGGTACTCAGAGATGGAAAGATAGTCCTTATATTTAGTGTAACGTCCTGTGCCTCCAGTATTTAAAATACCGTTGTGTCCTCTTGCGGTATCCGCACTCTGAAGCGGCGTCTCCCTTGAGGTCCCAGCGGTAGTAGAGAGTTCCTGTGTTACCACAAAATTCCTCCGGCCGGGGAACTCTATCTCCACAGCAGTTCCGCTCTGTTTGGCTCCTCTCCTGTTTTGTTGCTCGGGGATAGGGAGAAAGGTTCACAATAGTGCAGTAGATCCGGAAATTATTCTTAAAACTTCTTTATTAAGAATACTCACAAAGGTGATGATTAAAAAGGCCTATAAAAAACACATGCTTGGTAAGATATGCCCGACTCGGAGTTTCGCCTGGAACGGCTTACCAGCGTGTGGAAGTACATGTTATTTATACAGAAATCGATATACATGGGCGTCAGATTTGTTTTACACATATTTTTTGGCAGAAACAATCTATACAGTATGTTTGAACAATCCTTTTAAAACCATTTAATGTACAATTTTGTTAAAAATTATTATGTAGTCCCAATGAAGAAGCTATTATGTGATATCAAAAGTGCTCTTGATAAAGTTATTATCGACTGAAATATTATCAACTGAAAAAATGCTTTCTCATAAAAACACGTTTATTTCTAAAAAAAAACCATTTACCGTATAAGCCGACCCGAGTATAAGCCGAGGCCCCTAATTTTACCACAAAAAAATGGGAAAATCTATTGACTCGAGTATAAGCCGGGGGTGGGAAATGCATTGGTCACAGCCTCCCCAGTATATAGCCTGCCAGCCCCTGCCCGAGTGTATATAGCCTGCCAGCCCCTGCCCCAGTGTATATAGCCTGCCAGCCCCTGCCCCAGTGTATATAGCCTGATAGGCCCTGCCCCAGTATATATAACCCCCCTCCCCCCCCCGTTGTGCAACACAACAATACCATTGTAGCGGATGGATCGCACAGAAGATCTACGGGGGCCGCCGGAAAGGTGAGTTTTGATTTATTTTTTTGACTCGAGTATAAGCCGAGTTTGGGGGTTTCAGCACATTTTTTGTGCTGAAAAACTAGGCTTATACTCGAGTATATAAGGTAATTTCAAAATTCGCATTTAAACCAAGTGGGGTCAGAGTTTTTATTTAAAAGTCAACAAGGACTCTCTTTGGCTCATTTTTTTAATTAAATCCTCACCCCTCCAATGTGAGGAGACCCGTTCTAAACTAAAGAAAGTGGTACCTCTAAGGTTTTTGTGGTGGTGTTGTGCATAGTGCGCAGATGATCCAGCTTCCATTTTTTTATATTTCTAAAATGTTCATTTATCCATGTTTTCAACTTTCTTATGGCTCTTCCTATGTATTTCAAACCACAAGGACAAATTATCATATAAATAACTTGATCAGTGTCGCAAGTGGCCAAGTGTTTAATATCATATGATACAGAATTATCTGATGAAGAAAAATTGTGGATGCTTCCAGTGTTCATTCTGCCAATATTTCTACATGCTTTACAAAGGGTACATCTAAAGAAACCGGTGTGTAGTGTATCTTTTTTTAAAAATTGACTATTAATACTACTGTGTACTATGTGGTCCCTCATTTTTTTTGGACCTTCGATGGATAAACTTGGGTCCTGCCAATGAGGGTCCTATCACAGGATCATATTTCAAAATATGCCAATTCAGCTTAATGATTCGCTGAATATGGTAAGGGTCTCCTGTGTAGTCCATAATGAACGGGATAGTGAGAGATTTATTACTGTCCTCCGTTCCTGTATTCTTATTTTGTGATATTGTATTTGTTTCTTTAGTTAGGTTCTCTTCCTAAAGTTCTGCTATAGCTCTGTTGATATCTTCCCTTTTGTAATTTCTTTCTATAAATCTATCTCTTAGGAGAGTACATTGTTTGTTGTAATCTTCCTCCTTAGTGCAATTACGTTTAATACGTTTAAATTGCCCTTTGGGGATATTTTTTATCCATGGAGCATAATGACAGCTCCCGTGTTCAATAAAACTGTTGCAATCTGTTTCCTTGAAATGGGTTCTAGTATAAATGATATTGTTCTCTTTAATTAATTCCAAGCCAAGGAAACAGATACTTTTTTTACTATAATTGGAAGTAAATGACATGTTAAAATCATTTTTATTCAGATACATAATGAAGCTGTCTAATAATTCTTGGGTACCTTTCCATAAGAAGACCACATCATCTATGTACCTTTTATACATTTTCAAATACCCTTTAAAGGGGTTGTTATGAAAGATATATTTATTTTGCCAAAAGGGCATATATAAATTGGCATAACAGGGGGCAAATTTTGCCCCCATCGCCGTCCCAGATTGCTGAAGGAAAATAGACCCCTCGAACCAGAAATACTTCTTCTCCAATCCAAACTTAATTAACTCAAGAATAAAATCTTTCTGTTCAGCAGTGATGTTTTCGTCTCTCTCTAAAGTGTCTTTAATAGCTTCTATACCTTGTTGGTGTGGAATACATGTGTAGAGCGAAGTCACATCACAAGTACAAAGTATAGTATCTGTATCCACCTTTTGTTCGTTAATGATTTCCAAAAAGGATCCTGAATCTTTTAGATAAGCTGGTGTACTACACACAAACGGTTGTAGGAATTTATCGATATATATTGAGATATTCAGCTGGATATTGAATCAATACCCGCTACTATTGGGCGTCCTGGAATGGATGTCTTATTTTTGTGTAGTTTTGGTAAAAAATATATTGTCGGTGTTCTAGGGAACTTGATAAAGAGATAATCAAATTCCTTAATATTAATTATCCCTTTCTTCTTAGCTTCATTTAAAATGTTGAATAATTTCCTGTATTTTTCAACTGGGTTATCCCTTAGTTTTAAATAAGTGGTCTGGTCTGATAAAATCCTATTCATTTCCCCTAGATAGTAGTCCTTATCCATAATGACTACCCCCTCCCCCTTTATCTGCAGGTTTAATTACTACTGTTGTGTATTTTTGGAGATCTTTAAGAGCACTACGTTTAGAAGTAAAAAGTGTAATGTATTAATGATGTGCGCCAGTATTCTAATGGAATAAGAAAAGATGCACCAAATTTATTACACATCGTGTGCCACTATGCTTAACGTGTCTTCAGGTGAGGAATTGGCTAACCACAGTGGTGCAATGTCCTGTCAACCGTTAATTCAGTTTCTAAATGTTCTTTTCTTGCTCTATGTTTCCTCACTATGTGCAAACTGAGCAGTCAGTTAATGTGGAAGAACTGCAGAAAAAAACTAACTTCCTCTTTAAGATGATGTGCTAAATAATAAGTGTAATGTACATACTATATTTCTGACCAGATAGCATCTAATTTTTAACAAAAATTTATGGAAAAACATGTATTACATTAAATATGATTTTTGGGGTATAGTATTTAAATAAAGACACACAACTTTAGTGGAATGACTTAAAGGGGTTTGCTGAAGTTAGGGAATTCAGTGCTAATTGGTGGGGTCAAATTGTATGGATTCTGGTGGATCGAAAGAATTTGGATCCCATTCTCCCTAATGAGTGAAGTACCGATTTGGCATGCATGATGCTCGCCATTCATTATCTTATGCTGGAAATTGTCAAGTTAAGTAAAAGAAGACAGTACAAGCTCCATTTTTGGTCCCAACCTTTCTGGTGGATGGAGGATAACATGCAAACTTGAAACAGTGGGGCACATTTACTAAGGGCTTTGCACATTCTTTTAGGTGCAAACTGCTTGCACAGATATTTAAGAAGTGTTTGCACCACAATTGTGTCCCAAGCGAACCTTTTGTGGTACAGCTGCACTAGGCACCATGCTGCACAAATTAGGGGGCGTTTCGGTGCTCAATTGGACCTTGCGCCAGATTTATCAAGTCAAAATGCACCAAAAATAAGTTGATGCACTCTGTCGGGGCAGTGCAGGGAGATCTGGATTCATGAAGAACATGCGCCAGAAATCATGAATCTGGCGGCCCCTGCAATCTACACAGGCAAACTGCCGCAATGTCTTAAAAGGGTTTTGCCCTTTTGTGTGTGGAACCTGGAGTGTGGGGGGCAGGATATTAGGCGATTTACCTATATATATCTATTAATAGTTCTGCTCCACTTTCGTAATATATAAAGTGAAGCCTCCTGTCTTTTACCTCATCAGCCAGACATTCCTGTCCATAAAATGGCCGCAGATAAGGGTCATGTGATTTCTTTCTGTCGCTGAGCCAGGATCTTATGATGGTATTTATAAATATAAGATCTGTCGGGCTGGTTGTTCATCTGCAGCCATTTTCTGGACAGGAATGTCTGGCTGATGAGGTAAAAGACAGGAGGCTTCACTTTACATATCAAGAAAGTGGAGCAGAACTATTAATAGATGTATATTGGGAAATTACTTAATATCCTCCCCCCACACTTAGGCTGGTTTCACACTGCCATTGCCCGCCATACCGTAGCACGGCGGGCACACGGCAGCGCGTGGGGAGAAGAGGAGGTGAGCGCTGCACACCCCGCCCCTCTCCATAGGGATATATGGCGCACGGCGCTGTATGCTGTGAAAAGGTAGAACATGTCCTATCTTTTTAGGAAGTGCTGGAGAGCTGGTGACGTCACCAAGCTCTAGGGCACACTCGAGCCTGCGCAACTTTGCATGCGAAGCCGGCTGTTAGGATCAGTGGATCCTCTGGACCACCGCGGGAGATGGAACTAGCCAACACCCGGAACCGGAGCCTAGCGGCACCTGGTATTCACCAGAGCCCGCCGCAAAGCGGGTTGGACTGGCTGTGGCAGGATACCACTAGGTCGTTCCCAGGTGTGACTAGCCCACGGTGGCAGCCGAGGTCGAGGTACCTTAGCGGATGACAATCTCGTAGACAGGTCCAGGCACAGGGTCAGGGCAGGCGGCAGAGGTGCAACGTCAGGTCCAAATCCGGGGTCAGCAACAGGAGGTCCAGGCAGGTGGGAACGGGAACACAGCAACACGGAGGAACTCGGGTAACACAGGACACAGGAGCGGGAACACGCAGGAATACACAGGAACGCAGGAATACACAGGAACGCAGGAATACACAGGAACGCAGGAATACACAGGAACGCAGGAATAATCGCTAGGAAGCTTTCTCTAAGGCTATGAGGCACAAAGATCCGGCAGGGGACACAGGAAGAGGCAGGATTCTTAAAGGTGAGGTTCAGCCAGTGCACCAATTAGTGCTGCGCTGGCCCTTTAAATTTTCGGCAGGAGCCGCGCGCGCCCTAGGAGGCGGGGACGCGCGCGCACGGCAGTCCGGGGAAGAGCAGGAGCCGGGAGAGGTGAGTTCAGCGACCGGCCTGCAGCGGGGGCAAACGGGGGTGCACAGATGCGCCCGTGATCCGAGACAGGGATCGCGGGAGCACCCGTGATACTGGCCAGGATAAAAATTTAAAGTTGCGCAGACGCGAGTGTGCCCGAGAGCTTGGTGACGTCACCAAGCACTTATTATTCAGGTGCACGCACGGTCGCGCACATGGTGCGCCAAGAACGTATTGTGCTGCACCGAAGGGGGGTAAAATCTAATGAATAAAAGAGTTTCTAAAGCAATATAGCGGTTTCTGAAAATTAGGAAGATATGCTCCGGCACCAGCTCACCCTGAGCTGGTGCAAGGTATTTGAGGCTACCATTTTAAAGTGATAGGTTTCCTTTAAAGTCTTAATTAACCAAATTTGAGTACAGTTCAGTGTGTAAACATCGGTATGTAGGGAGACCAGGTTACATTCTCTTTGGGTCAGTCTCACTATTTGTAGAACCCCCTCTCTAGTGTTCTAGCATGCTGACTATTATTTTTTGATTAAACTTGACAGAAATGTCCTCTCGTGGGACCAGCTTCTCTGCACATAGTTTTCCCATGTCATTTTTACCGGTTGTTATGGGAATGGACTCACCAGGACTGGTTTTCCCTGATAACAGAATGACCATTATTTATTGATGCTTGTTTCTCCCATGGTTACTCTCCACTAAGGAAACCTCTTTGTGATTTTCTCATACAACAAGATCTATTTACAACCTGCTGCTGCATATGAAGGGCATAGGGATGCATACAGAAATGTTAATGAAATCTCCTTACAACTCAACTCTATTATTCTTTTTTATGCATAATAAGTTAGATTGCGGAAAAATAAAGGAAACCTACCATTTGGTTTCATGCATTATGAACCAAACATACCTTGAGAATGCTTTAGCTACACTGATGCAGAAACATATCTTGTTTAATCCCTGAATTGAGTAGTGTGATGGATATCCTGTTTCTCTCCAGATGCCAACTTGTTCACCCAGATGCCATCTTGTTCACTGTCAACAATCTCATAATTCAGACACCATTTTGTGTAATCTGTCTTTGACTCCTGTTTTTCTCTGCAGCTCCTGCCTGAAGGTTAAGTTTTGACTAGTGGGGAGCATTACATCACATTACATTTAGTGATAATTCCTGAACAGTGCTTTTTAGAAGAAACGCTACTGAGATTTCAACAACATTATTTTGGGAAAATAGCCTAAGGGGAGGTGCTCAAAGTACATTTAAGCTAACCTATAGCATTTCAGTATCACCTTTTCACACCCTATGCAAACTATTTCTGTTTTCTATATACATGGCTGCGCACCCTGAATAAAATGTGATTGAGTACAGCTTATGAACTACGTGTGTTTTTCTGTGCTGTTGATCCCAGTGATGGGAACAAAGAATCATATAATTTGGAGATCACCTTACAATTGAGGGAGGGTTGTTGGAGCCCTGGATAAAGTCTCTAACAGTGGATTTGCTGAAAAAAACAATTATAAAATTATGATAATGATGAGACTGACAGAGGCACACATAGGCTGCAGTTTCCCCCCTGTCATGGGATTTACCACATGTTGCTGACAGGGAGCCAGGTATTGTGAATTAAAATGGTTCTCAAATTTTAATCCCCTAGTGATGTTTACACAATAAAGATATATTTATCTGCCATACTTTACAGTTTTACTCAGTTTTATTGCTGTTTTAGCTCTTATCACTCAGTGATGGTCAGTGTAAAATCCCAGAGTGTGGGCGGAGACTTTCTAATAAGATACTTCATGATTCCTCTGTGCTATGAGATGTTGTGTGTTGACAATGTGCTTAGATTATCAAGGTACAGGTGTTACATATAGAAAAAGAGAGATGAGACAGATGAGAGATGAAGATCCATAAAATGGATATAAAACACAATGACACTCTCAGCTCTGCTAAGTTACCTATAACACTCAAAGTCAGATCTGCTCACTGCTGCTTGGTGGCAGGAGGTGTCTGTGTCTGATCTGGTCTTGTAATGCAGGAGGATAGGCAGGAGGCAGAGAGCACTGCAGTGTGCATATTGGAGATGATATTTATGAAAAGAATCTGACAATAGTCAGAAGATTTATGACGAATCCAGGGGCAACCAAAATTGTGCACACCAGGACTGATAAAGGTTGGAATTTTATCTGTGAAATGCTGTATTTTTGTTAATAACAGTAAATTAGAGAATGTGTGTGTGATTTTTTTTTGTTATCCTGAGTACATTTCAGAATTGTGTCTTCATGGAAATACCCCTTTTTACTTATATAACCTACTGAATTGATTCAGAATGCTGACAAAGGAATTTTTAAAATCAGCATAGCATAGGCCATCCGAACCTGTTGCCAGCTGTCATTAGAAATTGGCCTAATAAACCACTAGCAGTATGTTGTCAAGCAGCTGAGCAGCTTCTAGATCAGTGATGGCGAACGTATGGCACGCGTGCCATCTCCCAAGTCTCATGAAAGTGGGCCCCGACGCCTGCTGGGTCTTGTGCGCGGCTCTGATACCTGCGCGGCCCCGGCGCTCCGCTTCCTGCGTGGCCCCCGGCGCGTCGTCGTCTGCGCGGCCCCGGCGTCCCGCTGCCTGCGGGGTCCCAGCGCCCGATGCCTGCTGTCTGGCTCCTGTGCTCCGGCGGTGACGTCACTGCATCCTCGCTGGCACTTGAGATGGCGCGTTTCGGCTGCTGCACTTGGTAAGGCCCTCTGTGTGTGTCTGTCTATACTGGGGTGGGGGTGAGGCCCTATTTCTATCCTGGGGTGGGGGATGAGGCCCTATTTATATCCTGGGGTGGGGGATGAGGCCTTATTTCTACCCTGGGGTGGGGGATGAGGCCTTATTTCTACCCTGGGGTGGGGGATGAGGCCTTATTTCTACCCTGGGGTGGGGGATGAGGCCCTATTTCTACCCTGGGGTGGGGGATGAGGCCCTATTTCTACCCTGGGGTGGGAGATGAGGCCCTATTTCTACCCTGGGGTGGGGGATGAGGCCCTATTTCTACCCTGGGGTGGGGGATGAGGCCCTATTTCTACCCTGGGGTGGGGGATGAGGCCCTATTTCTACCCTGGGGTGGGGGATGAGGCCCTATTTCTACCCTGGGGTGGGGGATGAGGCCCTATTTCTATCCTGGGGTGGGGGGTGAGGCCCTGTGTCTATACTGAGGTGGGGGGCCCTGTTTCTATAGTGGGGTGGGGGTGAGGCCCTGTCTCTATACTGGCTACTGGAGGGACTGGGTATTACCCCTAAACTCACAATGCTGCAGCATTTCTCCTATGTTGTGTATGTTATTTTCTGAGAAAATAAAACTTTTACTTAAAGAGCGACAGCCACAGTACACATATATACATGGAGCTACAGGCACAGTACACAGCCATACATGGAGCTACAGCCACAGTACACATATATACATGGAGCTACAGGCACAGTACACAGCCATACATGGAGCTACAGCCGCAGTACACATATATACATGGAGCTACAGGCACAGTACACAGCCATACATGGAGCTACAGCCGCAGTACACGGCCATACATAGAGTTACAGTCACAGTACACAGCCATATATGGAGCTACAGCTGCAGGCGGTAATACAGTATTCATCACTACATTAGCTTCTAGTATAGCGTTATTATTGGTAATGTTGGCCTTTCTATAGTGATCTTTATAACCAGAATTCTGCTATTTATGTGGTTGTAATGGTGGCCTCATGATGTCAAAGTGTTATTTGGCTCTTGTATAGTTGTATTGTGGCACTATTGGGCTAAATTGCTGTGTTGGCTACTTGCGATACAAACGTCGGCTTTGGTTTGCAGTTTGGGCACTCGGCCTCTTAAAGGTTCGCCATCACTGTTCTAGATGATCTTTCTTTCATGGCCTTGTTTGGTGGCACCATCCAGAAAATCACCTTTGATGTGGAATGTAAATTGGTTTTATGAAGTCAAGGTGTTGGAGAGTTTAACACTGAAGTCAGGCCTTCTCTGCCTTTAAATCCCCCCTTGACTGTAAATGATGGTACTGCGTCCAAGGACATCATTGATCAGATCTCCTGAAGTCCAGCCAATGTTGTCAATCACGTGGGAGAAGATGTTTAGAGGCAGGGAGAGCTTGACTTCAATGTTAAACTCTCCGCCTCCCTGACTTGGCTTGTCGCAGTTGTAGTACCATACACAAGTGTATCCATCACATAACCAGGGGCGGATTTTTATCCACTAGAAGTAAGCAAGGAGCTACTGGAGAAAGGGAAGTTAGGGGGCAGAGTGAGGCAATATCCGACTCTGGCATTAATGAACAAGGTGTGGCGGACGTATAAACAATTAGTGGGGGTGGGGCCCTGGACTAAGTATACGCCTCTGTGGAATAATCCGTATTTGAGGGAGGTGTTCATGTTGGACGACACAAGACGGTGGGAGCAGAAAGGGGTTAAATACCTACACCAATTATATGTGGACTCCACATTGAAGTTGTTTCAGCAGTTGGAGGAGGAGTTTGAGGTTCCCAGACAAATGTTTTACCAATATCTACAAGGCACAGTTTACAGTCGCAATTTGAGTCAGGGGATGTAGAGATTTCTCCACTAGGAGTGATGACTGGGGTGGTTCATGCTAAATCCATGAGAGGGCTAATTTCTTTGCTGTATGGAGAAATATTGGACAAGGTGCTGGGGAACCAGATGACTGGAACGCGGCAAAGGTGAGAAAGGGATGTAGGTGAGTTGGAAGAGGAGGAGTGGGAGGAGGCACTGGAGTCCCCCTGTAAATTGTCGCTGAACGTGGCGCAGAGGCGGTCGCAGTTATTCTTGCTCCATAGAGCCTACCGTACCCCAGTCCTGTTGAGAAAAATGGGGATCCGTAATGAGGCTAGGTGTCCGCGATGTTTAATGGATGAGGCTGACATCATGCACATGTTCTGGTCATGCCCGGCGTTAAGAGACTTATGGGATAGGGCTAGAAGACTGCTGGAAAGAGTGTTTGGTGTGACAGTGGGGCCTGACCCGAAGGTGTGTGAACTGGGCTGTGTAGGGAAACTGGAGGTTACAAGGGCAGAACAGCAGGCGATAGCCAAAATCCTATATCAAATGCGAAAAACAATAGCTACACATTAGCTGGGTGCTGCGCCTCCTGGTATATCAGAAGTTAAAAGAATGGTAAATGTCACACTTCGTATGGAAATGGGGGTTTACCTCAAACGTAATGCATTGGGGAAATTCGAAAAGCAGTGGAGTAAATGGTTGGATTGCCCAAGACTAGGGTCAGAGGAGCTACTCAGAAAAAGGAGACGGGTGTGCCCAGGGAGACTGTTGAGGGGCAGGTAGGAGCTGGAATTACGCAGGGGCAGTGTTTTGGTACAGCAAAAATGGACTTTAATTTTGGACTAGGAGGGAGGGGGCCGCTGGGTGGGGGGAAGAAGTTCGTTAGGGAAGGGAGGGGTTGGTTTATGGTTATGGTCATGTGCTGTAATTTTTATATTTAAGACTGCACTAATGTATGTTTTTTCCTCAAAATTGATGTCAATTTATATGCTTTAATAAAGACCATCTGATTCAAGAAGTAAGCAAGGAATGACAGCAGAAATCTGGAATTCTGTGAGGAATCAACACAAAAAGTACAAAGGAAAATGATAGATATAAGGCTACATTCACACACATGTATGGGGGACGTATATACGGCCGACATATATATGGCCGATATACGTCCCCCATACACTCCTATGGGCACACGTGCGGCACCGTACCGCTCCGTAGCACGGGAAAAGATAGGACATGTCCTATCTTTTCCCGTGATACGGCGCTGTGCGCTGTATCTCCCTGTGGAGAGGGGCGGGGGTGAGCAGCGCTTATCCCCTGCTCCTCTCCGCAGCGCCGATGTATGCCCTCCGTACTACGGTACGACGGGCATACATCGTGTGAATGTAGCCTAACACAAACAATAGAATGTATATACTGAAACTGAACGAGACCTTTATAGGTAACAACACTGTGAGATATTGGAAGTTTGGGGTATTGTGATCAGACAATGTTATTTATACAAATACATATGACTTGTAACAAGGGAATTATTATATGTCTCTACTACACCAGAGGCAATATGAAAGTAAATGTAATTTCTACTACTAAAACTGTGCATTATCTTTACTGGGGAGGGTGGTAGCATGGGAAATAATATGTGCCTTTATTTAGGGGAGGAAATAGGGAGCTGTCTTTATTAAAGATGAAATAGGGACCAGTCTAGGAGAGACTGGCATTGAGGGCAGTATGTGAGACAAATGGGGGCATAATGAGATGCCTATATAAGACATAGGGGCACATTTACTTACCTGGTCCAGTCGCGATCCAGCGTCGGGTTCTGCTGTGATTCACTAAGGTCCGTACGCCGATATTCACCAGGTGTCGCTGCAGCGCCGAGGTCCGCTGGAGTTCACCTGCTTTTTTCTGGTGTATGTGAGTGCTTGATCTTGCGACACAAATGGCTTTTTAAATTCTGCGGTTTTTCCGAATCCTTCGGGTTGTCCGGTGGCCACGCCCCCCGATTTCTGTCGCGCGAAAGTCGGCGCGATTGCGCCAAAAATCGATCGCGTGCGCCACAATTCCGTGAAATACAGCGCAAAGAGGAAATATTCGGGAAAAACCCGACGGATTCGCGGCTGCGGACCCTTAGTAAATGTGCCCCATAGTATCATACCAGACGGCCATTTTGAACTGGACCTATGGGAGACATCTGTAGAAGAGGGCATGAAAAACTGACCAGGAGGTATTCTGCGTAACAAAGAGGGCCTGAGGTATATCATATAAGTATGTGATAAAGTCTCCATGAGATGAAAGCCTTTGGAACAGTGTTTTTTACAAAGACATGGAGGCATGAGGGCAGTCCATAGAACATTACTTGTAAGACTATTACCATGTGCTATACACAAGATGGCACAAATGTTTGGTGCACGATTTTAAGCACTATTATTTTTTGGAGCACTCTATCTGCCACTATAATTTTGCCAACACTTTACCTTACAGTATGTAGTTATAATGTCACTAGCTTGAATCATATGCTATTATAGTTAGTTTATACTGTTTGTGGGGAATCACATGCCTTTATGTAACCTGTATCTAAGTGCAAAAAATATTCGTTTTTCACTTCCCATTTATTTTTTTGTTCTTGAGATTGAAGTTTCAAACAGTGATAGAAATGTCATCACATTTCTTAATATTGCGCAATACTAATAATAAAAGGGTTTACCAGAACAAAACTGATGACCTATCCCATAAAAAAAAAGCCAACGACACTAGAAGGGAAGTACATTAATAGTTTACCAAATAAAACTCCATTCTTTGTAAACTTGTGATAAAAGATTGCTAATTCATATTTAAAGGGAATCTACCATCAAAATACATCCTGATATTATTATTATAATCCAGGGACACATACTCAGAGATTCAGGCACCATGACTGTGGTAATGTTCTTATATTTGTTATCTATGGCCTCCTTCCTTCTCAAATCAATTTTCAAAATTATGCTAGTGAGCCTAAGAGGATACCCTAGCCTTCTGGCTTTACAGGCTGTTACACTGTCTCACCTTCCCCCTGCTTCCTTAGCATTTGTGCAGTGACCCTCCCTGCTGTATTCTCATTGCTGAGCGAGCAGAATAGCAGAGAGAGTGCCGGTGGCGTCTCCAATTAACTTAACACAGTGTAGGTTGAGCCAGTCCACCGTGGGGCATGAATAAATTACTTATCAGCGGAGCCAAAAAGCATTATTCCTATGAACCGCAGTCATTCTAAAAGATACAAAAAGACGTTTTCTGGCCATGGGCACAGAATGGGGAGTTATAAGCATCTTCTACCAGGTAATCTGATGGTGCATGTCCTTTTAGTTACTATTGGGGCTCATTTACTAAGGGTCGTGCACTGCACTTTCGTCAGCCTGTGCACCTTTTTCGGGGCAAAAAACGGCTTGCACTGATATTTGAAAAGTGTGTGCGCTGGGATTGTGGTGCACGCGACCCTTTTGTGGGCTTCCACGCGACACAAATTAGGTTAGTGACATCGGACAGTCCAACTGATTCATTCTCTGACGAGGATGAAGTCTGGCACGATTCTTCAAGATCATGCATCCATTTTCATGCATCTGTTGCTTCCCCGCTGAAGTCCGCCGGAGTTCACCTTCTTCTTCCCGGTGCATGTCTTGCAACACAATTTGAATTGTAAATCCCGTGCTTAGTCCGATTCAGTCGGGTTGTTCGTTGGCCAAGCCCCCCAATTTGTGCCCCATGCAAGTCGACGCGATTCCGCCAAAATTGTATCACGTGCAGCAAAAACCCCACTTAAATGCATCACAAATCTGAAATAGTCGGGAAACCTGGCGAAAATGCGCCGCACGGACCCTTAGTAAATGTGCCCCATTGTGTGTATGAATCCTTTGCAGCAGCGCTCCAAATTGCAAAAAAAGAAAGAAAACTAAATTCAGTATACTTAAAATTTTCAGGGTTTGTAAAGGAAGATTGAGTGGCTAGGAGGCTGGGTTATAATAGCCATGTGATAATGGAACTGAATGAAACATTTTCTGTATAAATAAGTAACAATGTCTATAAATACATACCTGTACATACATAGAAGAAATATCAAAAAGGAGCAGCCCATGCAAAAATATATGCACTCAGATGCAAGGTCCAGGACCCGGACTCAGTCCATCCAATGAGTAGACTGAATAAAAAGGTCAGGGATATTGCACCTGTAAGACAAAAGTAAATATCGGTAAATTTATGTCCCAAAAACTTTTTTTTAACCCCTTTGTGCCTATGCCATTTTTCAATTTTGCATTTCCATTTTATTGTCCCCATTCTTTAAAAATCCATACCATTTTATTTTTCCATGTACAGAACCACATGAGAGCTTGTTTTCTGCATAACAATTTGTACTTCCTAGTGCCGGTATTTTATGTGAAATTAACAAAAAAAAAATCATTTGTACCATTTTCATGTGGACTCTGTTTTTGCAAACCGAGCTGACGTTTTAATTTCTACCTTTTTGGAACTGTATAAACTTTTTTATCACTTTTTACACTTATTATTATGAGTTGGAAAATGGTGAAAAAGTGCCACTTTTGACATTGGAGTGCAATTTTCCATAGTGGGGGTTGACCACAGAGAATAACTGTTTTTAAATTTTGAAAGATCAGCACTTTTAGGACACAGTGATAACTAACATGTTTATGAGTTCCAGGCAAAGAAGAGTGAATGAAACTTTTTTTTATTATATTTGTAGACCTCCTAGGGAGCTTTTACCCTAGTGGGCTTGATGACTTCTACCATATACTGTGATACTACAGTATCTAGAATATGGTAGATTTGCTTTTGATCTGTAGGTATGCTACTGGCACACAATTACAGATCTGCATAATTGACAGGTCCTAGAGTCTTAATAAGACTCCAGATCGTTGTTCCCCGGGGAGCCAATACGGAGGCACCGACACGCTGGTGGCATTTAAATGCCACCAGAAGATTTGCCTCTCCCTTTGCTTTTCCTCCCCTTGATGTCCAAGAACGTACTATAATGGCAGTTGGAAGCAATCATCCATTCCACAAAAAATTATCTTAACCTCTTCACGACTGCTTTATGGCTATATATTTACATGAGCCCTATGCAAATAGCACATATATAAACGCCATAATAATGTCAAACTTTAAATGAAACACCTAGAAAAATTTTGGTGCCATGTTTAACAGTGGTGAGGGGGGAGATCTCCCCTTTAATATAATATCAGTGTCTTTGTGTTTCTAGATGAAACAGAACCAGAGATATCCACTGTTTAACCCTTTCACGCTCCGTGGCGGATATGAAGAGGGCTCACGGGCTGAGCCCTCTTCACACAGAGAAGGGCTTTGCTGCATATCGCAGCAAAGACCCATTGCTAATACCCGTGGTCGGTGCTTGCACCGGTCGCGGGTGTTAACCTGTTGTTTCCCGGCGGCGGCACTGAAAGCATGGCGGCGCATGGGTGCCACCATCTTACCTCCGATCGCTGCTCCCCTGAACATCATCGGGGGCCGGCGATCGGTTGCCATAGTAGTTGCCAGAGGCTCATTGTAATGAATCATGTGCAGAAATGCCATATATTGCAATATGGTAGCAATAGCAATGGTAGCAATGAAAACGTCGGCTCATTTAGCAAAAATTGGCACCTCCCACAGCTCTGTACCGCTAAATTTTTCTTTTTGTACACATTCGTTTACATTTTGAAAATGTACTAAAACACATTAAAACCTGTATAAATTTTTGTTTCTAGGTGATAGAGTTCAGGAGATATGATAATTTGAAGTGAACCCTCTCCAGCCTGTCAGATGAAGCTGGAGCTGGAGAAGACAGCTGGTGATGGATTGATACTGTACTTATTTATAGCATATTTTGGTAAAAGTGTATACAATTTTACCACTTACATATTTTAATGGGAAAATGACAAAAAAGCATATTTGTCACATTTTTCAAAACAATTTGACTACTAATTCTATAGCAAAAAATCTTATTAATGTAATTATCCTATCAAATTAAAGTTATAAGGAAAACTAAGTAAAAATTATTGATATGTAAAGCGATTTAAAAGATATTGGGGCTTATTTAGTAAGGGTCCGCAGCTGCACATGTGTCGCACGCGATCGGATTGCCGGCTTTCATGCAACAAAAATTGGGGGGGGGGGTGAGCGTTGGATGATCCGACTGATTCAAACTGAGCACATGATTTAACTTTCAAATTGTGTCGCACAACAAATCACTTACATGCACCAGGAAGAAGAAGCTGAACTCCGGCGGACCTGAGCGGGGAAGCGACACATGCAGGATATCGGACGCACAATCTTAGTGAATCGCAGCACAGTTCATTCCGGTCAGACAATGCACTTTCGGGGAACCTGTCGGGACAGGTAAGTAAATGTGCCCCATTATTTAAATAAAAGGCAGAACAGAACTGCATAAATTGACCAGGACATGCAGACACCAATGACCTTTGGATAATAAAAGCAATGAAAAGGGTTTATGATTCCCCCTGTATGTACAAATAAAGACTACAGGTCTTAATGCAGAAAATATGCCCTAACAATTTGACAAATAACTTCAGAAGTTATGGCTCCAAGAATGTGATGACGCTGGTGCCAGAGTACAAACAAAAAAAAATTGGGATAGAATTCAAAATGATTCAAAATGACACTTCCGACCGCAGATCCACACATTATACAATGATCTATTGCTGCGAGTCAAAAAAAATAAACAGGAACTTGAAACTTGCCAGCTGCAAACATTTCTGTCTTACCCACAAGAGGGCAGTAAGCTCATAAGTTCTCGGCTGAAGAGCAAAAATGTGCACAATGTAAGCAAAACCTCAAATTACAAAACCTCAAAAACCTCAATTAACAAGTAACTTGCTTCCAATGACATAGTTATTATTAGCCTTTAATTAATCTGCTATCTTTACATGAAATTGTTCTTGAAAGGTCAAATGTAATAGGCACCGGAAAGCGTCTGAGAACGCTAATGGGCTTTTTCTTCCAAAGGAACGGCTTAGTGAAGCCTGGTATGGAAACCATAGGAGCTCCTAGGAGGAGATCCTGCAGGGAGTGAAGGGAGGTGCCGGATTATAAGGGCGGGCCAGATCAGAGAACTCCAATGAGCAGGACTCTGGCCCTTTAAGTCTTAAAGAGCTGATGTGCACACAATAGCAGCGTGAGCACGGGGCCTAGTTAAAGAAGCCGGTCTACGGCCTGGACGGGACCGTGGCAGCATCAGGAGCCAGAATAGGTAAGTCCGGGCTGAGGGACGGGGACAGGCACAGCACCTTTGACAACTGGTAAAATGAAAGTTGAGCTGTAATTGGTTGCCATGGGCAACTAGGAATATTCTGACTTTCAGACAGCTTGGTAAATTTGCCCCTCTATGTTTACTTCCAGTGGATAGAAATCTGTCCATGGTCACACAGGTGCACGGCTCATTATATCACAGGGAGTAATGAGAGCCGTGTGAGACTAACGACTTGTGCACCTGCCTGTCCATCACATGACCATGGACAGATTTCTGTCCTCTGGAAGTAAACATAGAAGCTTTCTATAGAATGACAGCAAGCAGAGATCTAGAAAATGGTGAGGAATCGATACAGAAAGTGTATTGGAAAATTTTATAACTTGCTTACACAAATCTTAGCAATTATTTGCTGAAAGTGAACTAACCCTTTAACTTGAACCCTGTCTTGATGATTTAGGGCCATAAATTGTCACCATCTTGTTATCTAGGACAATAGCAGGATCAGGGCTAAATGAACATGTAACCGACAAAATTTGACCGTTCTAAATTTCACCTCCATTTTGATTGAATTACTATGAAGATCTCAAGGGGTTAACAATCTTCCTAAAAGCTGATAGTTTGAGAGGTGCAAAATTGGGTTGATTATATAGGCCAACATTTACCATTAAAATAAAGTACAACTTGTGAGGAAACAACAATCTCAACAATCAGTTTGATAAGTAACAGTGTTCAAAAGTTATAACCATATAAAGTGACACAAGTCAGAATACAAAAATTACGGCTGAGCCTTAAGCTATAAACTGGATAAGTCCTTAAGGGGTTAAATATACCCAGGATAACAAAATAACACATTCTCTAATTCACTGTTATTAATAAAAAAATACAGCATTTCACAGATATAAGTCCAACCTGTCTCTATCAGTCCTGGTGTGTACAATTTAAGTTGCTCCTAGACACAACCCTGTAACTTCTGACTTAGGGTCAGGGATACCATCTTGGATTTCTGTGTGACGCCTCTCTGTGTGAGGTCTCTATCTGCACTCTAGCCCCGCCCCCTGCAGTCCCGGACGGAGCTCACAGGCACTCACTCACTTCCTGCCAGCAAACGGAACATTGTCAGGAGAAAGAAGCTGCAAGCTACAGGCAGATAAGTTCTTTGTATGGAGAGGGAGAGCAGATATGTAGCAGTGCTGACGGTGTGCAATAGGCATCTCATGCATCTCATCGCTGATCTGTCTCATCTCTCTTTCTATGTGCCAGTGTATTAGTATAATGTTCAGAAGCCAGATGAAAGTCTATATAAACCTGTACCCTGATAATCTAACCACATTTTCAGCTAAATGAACTAGATGTCTGCTTAGAGAGTCCCCACCCACACCCTGGGATTTTGCACTGAGCAGCCTATGTTATAAGAGTTATAGGAGCTAAAATAGCACTAAAACTGAGTAAAATTGTAAAGTAAGGGGTTAAAATGTTTATTGCGTAAACATCACTGGGGGACTGAGATTTTAGAATTTTCTTTCGAGAGAAAACCCCTTAAAGTCACTGATAGAGAGACGACATTATGTGATAAACTGGTGACAATCGCTGGAGTTCTGGTCAAGTGCAGTTAGTTTTGAGATAATCTCATAATGCTGTCTATATGTATTTGTGTTGTTCTTATGGATTTGCTCTAGATTCTAACCATATTCCTATTCCTCTACTTTTACTGTATTGAAATTAAAGTTTAGAACTGTGAGAAATCTTATTGCTGGATACATGGTCACTTCATTGAAAACAGACCTGGTTACTCTAATGCTGGCGATGGCAAATAAACAATTTGGCTTCTCATTTGTAGAACACATTCTCCACAAGAAGACAATGATGAGTAGTTTAATAAACCTCACTTTACTCTTCTCTTGTTTATCCGAGAATATTAGTGGATAATCTGAGTTGTTGTTAACACAGCCAAAAACGAAATGAGTGACCAAATATTTATAACCATTATAAACAGTTTAAGGTCTTGTACTGAGGAGTGCCTGAGCCTTACTAGACTCTCTGCAGTGCTGGATGTGTTGCTTCCCCGCTCAGGTCCGACAGAGTTCTCTTTTGTGGTTCTCTAGGGCTTGCGACGCAATTTAAAAGTTAAATCCCACTTCCGACGGCAAACCCCCCCCCCTCCATTTTGTGTCGCATGAAAAAAAGGATCGCAAAAAAGGATCGCAAAAAAGGATCGCTTGTGCCACAATTCCAGAGCGCACACTTCTTAAGTTGTTTTATCAACAAAAACGGTGCACGGTCTGACAAAAGTGCGCACGCCACCCTGAGTAAATGAGCCCCAATGTCTTCTATAAACCACTAACTAATATAAAGACAGGTTAGCCGGCAGTATGTGGATACTTTGTGCATAGTGCCAAGTGTGTCGTAACTAAACCACCAGTGACCGTGTGTGTTCAAATGAGTTGTAGGTCCAAAAAAATGCAGGGTCCTTTGCAGAACAGTAATTCAGAGATTCTGATAACTCACGTCACATATGGTAATGAAAGGTGTAAGACATCCCCACGGAAATAAGATCTAGCAGTGTCGGACTGGAATACCTTGGGCCCACCAGAGAAAAATTTTGGGGGGGCCCACCCTTCATGTAACAAGAAATACTACCAGACTTCTCCTAATTGAAGTGTAAAACACATTCTGGCAGATTTATTAGAAGCATCAAACATTAGATACAGAGCCAGAACCAAGGTCCATACATAACTGTTGCATTCGGCCAAGCTCGCACCCTAACTGTGTCCAATCATCGCTGGGAAAACATCTTATTATATTACTGTGTACTGTGGCTCCATGTATTGCTGTACTGCGGCTGTAGCTCCATGTAGGGCTGTGTACTGTGGCTTCATGTATTGCTGTACTGGGGCTGTAGCTCCATGTATGGCTGTGTACTGTGCTGTAGCTCCATGTAGGGCTGTGTACTGGGGCTGTAGCTCCATGTATAGCTGTGTACTGCGGCTGTAGCTCCATGTATAGCTGTGTACTGCGGCTGTAGCTCCATGTATGGCTGTGTACTGTGCTGTAGCTCCATGTAGGGCTGTGTACTGGGGCTGTAGATCCATGTATGGCTGTGTACTGTGGCTGTAGCTCCATGTATGGCTGTGTACTGTGGCTGTAGCTCCATGTTGGGCTGTGTACTGTGGCTTCATGTATTGCTGTACTGCGGCTGTAGCTCCATTTAGGGCTGTGTACTGGGGCTGTAGCTCCATGTATGGCTGTGTACTGTGCTGTAGCTCCATGTAGTGCTGTGTACTGGGGCTGTAGCTCCATGAATGGCTGTGTACTGTGGCTGTAGCTCCATGTATGGCTGTGTACTGTGTCTGTAGCTCCATGTATGGCTATGTACTGTGGCTATAGCTCCATGTATGACTGTGCACTGTGGCTGTATTTCCATGTATGGCTGTGTACTGTGGCTGTAGCTCCATATATGGCTGTGTACTGTGACTGTAGCTATATGTATGGTTGTGTAATGTGCTGGAGCTCCATGTATGGCTGTGTACTGTGGCTGTAGCTCCATGTATGGCTGTGTACTGCGGCTATAGCTCCATGTATGGCTGTGTACTGCGGCTATAGCTCCATGTATGGCTGTGTACTGCGGCTGTAGCTCCATGTAGGGCTGTGTACTGGGGCTGTAGCCCCATGTAGGGCTGTGTACTGGGGCTGTAGCCTCATGTATGGTTGTGTACTGGGGCTGTAGCCCCGTGTATGGCTGTGTACTGCGGCTGTAGCTCCATGTATGGCTGTGTACTGCAGCTGTAGCTCCATGTATGGCTGTGTACTGCAGCTGTAGCTCCATGTATGGCTGTGTACTGCGTCTGTAGCTCCATGTATACCTGTGTTCTGCGGCTGTAGCTCCATGTATGGCTGTGTACTGCGGCTGTAGCTCCATGTATGCCTGTGTTCTGCGGCTGTAGCTCCATGTATGGCTGTGTACTGCGGCTGTAGCTACATGTATGGCTGTGTACTGCGGCTGTAGCTACATGTATGGCTGTGTACTGCGGCTGTAGCCCCATGTATGGCTGTGTACTGCGGCTGTAGTCCCATGTATGGCTGTGTGCTGCGGCTGTAGCCCCATGTATGGCTGTGAACTGCGTCTGTAGCCCCATGTACGGCTGTGTATAGAGACAGGGCCTCCCCCCCATCCCAGTATAGAGACAGGGCCTTCCCACACCCCAGTATAGAGACCGGGCCTTCCCACACCCCAGTGTAGAGACAGGGCCTCCCCCCCCACCCACATCCCGGTATAGAGACAGGGCCTCCCCCCACACCCCAGTATAGAGACAGGGCCCCCCCACACCCCAGTATAGAGACAGGGCCCCCCCACACCCCAGTATAGACAGACACACACAGGGTCTTACACTTACCAACACATCACCGACTGGGGTATTTCCTCGCACCGCAGCACAGAACATCGGGACCCAGAAGCAATGGTCAGGCCCGGCCCGCGCCGGCATCAGCTAGGCCCGGCCCGCGCCGGCATCAGCTAGGCCCGGCCCGCGCCGGCATCAGCTAGGCCCGGCCCGCGCCGGCATCAGCTAGGCCCGGCCCGCGCCGGCATCAGCTAGGCCCGGCCTGCGCCGGCATCAGCTAGGCCCGGCCCCCTATCAGCTAGGCCCGGCGTGCGCCGCCATCAGCTAGGCCCGGCCCGTGCCGGCTTCCGACAGGCGCGGCCGCACAGGCATCAGACAGGCGCGGCCCTCGTAGGTATCGGGCCCCCGCAGGCATCGGGCACCGGAGAACAGCAGGCGTTTCTCCGGTACTCCGGTGGGCCAGTCCGACGCTGAGATCTAGTGCAATTTTTTTCAAGCCTAGAAATATAAGGCCTCCCCTAAAAATAAGACCTAGCGGCAGTCATTGCTACAGCTCCCTCCATGCCATACATTAGTATTAGTAGATCATTTAGATACTTCAGGAGGATGTGACATGGGGGAAGAATTTATGGAATAAAATCCCTGACTGTGTTAATAATATGCAACATCCCCCACCGAGGCCTAGCCTTTTGTTGTGCACCTGGAGGCAGCTGGGGCCCAGAATAGTGCCTTGGGCATGCTGTTGTCAGTGCTTGGTATGGGGGCAGGAGGGCTGTCCTACAGCCTGGCAGGTCTCCAGCAGGTGGTGTGTGCAAGAAATATGGAGGGAGAGGCTGATGTACTGGTTCTCCCTGGGGCAGCCCCTGAGTGTCTGTAGGATGAATCCCTGGGTAATGGATAGGGGAGCCCGTGGTGGTAAGCAGCCGTATCCAGGGATCAGACAGAGGCAACATTGTGCAAATCAACTTACAGTTCTTTATTGAACCTCAAACATCAGATTCTGGTTACTGGAGTGGTCATAGAGAGTGGTCCGCAGAAATAGTGCACCAGCCTGATGGTAGATGCAGTGAGGGATAGTTGAGGTGGATCTGTGTCCAAATTGTGGAAGCTGTTGCTCTGGGTTAGAGTATCCTGACTCAGTTCCTAGGATTGGTATCTGTGACAGCACTGAAGGTGTGCTGCACACACTAGGGCACATTTACTTACCCGTCCCGTTGACACTGCCAATCTGGAATGTCCGACACTAAGTTCATGCGTCCAATTTCCTGCATATGTCGCTTCCCCACTGAGGTCCGCCGGAGTTCACCTTCTTCTTCCCGGTGCATGTGAGTGCTGATCTTGTGACACAATTTTGTTTTTTAATTCCGCAGTTTGTCCGAATCAGTCGGGTAGTCTGACGGCCACGTCCCCGATTTGTATCGCATGAAAGCCGACGCCGATCTTGTGCGCCAAAAACCCTGGGCAATTCAGCACTAATTGGAAAAATTTGGGAAACCCGATGGAAATGCGTCCGACGGACCCTTAGTAAATGTGCACCACTGTCTCTCTCTTCACTCAGACTGACCAGCTAAGACCATGTGCTCCCCCTGCACAGGGGTTTTATACTCCCCCTGGTCAGGTGGTGGCACCTCTCCAATTACACTCCAGCTCACAATACAGCACATAATAGAATAATTACTAACACCAGTTTAACTGTTGCCTTTGCAGGCAGAATCTACAGCTGCAATTAAACAGGGGTGTTGCAAATAAATGTTGCTTTTTTTGTTGAACAATAAATGTGAATTATTGTTCATGGAAAAATAAGACACCCCTGGAAATAAGATCTAGTACATCTTTAGGAGCAAAAAGTAATATGACACTGTCTTACTTTTAGGGGAAAGAAGGTATTTAATGCTTTCACCACCTTGAGCTTACATTTACTATCTACATCTGAATGATCCATCCTTCTATACAGCATAACCTCTCCAGAGGAGTGTCGGGAAAGATGACCCACTTATCCAGACCAAATTTCTGGTGACAGATTTTCAAAGAGACATGAAGTGCAAAAGTGTAAAACACCTCACAGTCCTTACACTACTTTGCAATCATTTGAGTGGCTATTATTATTAAAACATAAAAAACGAGAGCTTCAATACCACAAAAAGCTAGTGTACAGAGCTGTTGTTGGAAGAGGACATTCATGAGTTTTCTTGTCCTGGATAACAACTTTAACCACTTACTGACCACCTGACAACATGTCACCAACAGCCTGATTTCCCTTAGAGCATGGGTATCAAACACAATTTTGGCCCGCGGCCTTCTATTATTCGCAACTTACTCTGGCTTCCTATCCCTATGCTGCTTCCAAGAAGCTACAGCAGTCTTTTTCTTTACTTCTTTGTGCGATGGCTGCAGTTCTTAAGACATGATGGCATCATCACATTGCCTCTTCTGGCTTCAGAGCCGTTGCATACAGCCTCAGGACGAAGGAGTAAAGAAAAAGACTGATGTAACTTCGAGGGAGCGGGGAAAGGTGAGTAAATGTTTTTTTTTTTCAGAGTGGGTCATACATGGGGATGGCTGCTGTCTGTTTCGGAGATGGGGGGGCACTCTGACAGCCATTGCAGGCACTCTGGCTTTTCATCGATTTGGTGGAGTGTATTTTTTCTGAGTACTACACTAGCAATTGATTTCCTTTCTGCTTTTCATGAAACCAAGTGGTTTACCAGGTGAGCAGTTTTCTGTTACGATTTTGTGTCTACTCCAGAAGGTATTAACTGAGGCACCATCCTCTGGCCTCTCCCAATTGTTGTTTTAGTCCCCACAGTGCAAACTGAGAAGGTTTACTACAGAGGAACTGGCCATTATATGCCACTCATATGAGAAATCAACCTAAAAACATATTTATTTAGCCATGCTGAAAAACCCTAACTCGGCTTATACTCGAGTCAAGGAAAAAACCAAAAAGTGACCTCACCTTCTGACGCTCCCCGCCATCCATCCCGGCTCCAACAACGGGTCCTGGTCCGTCAGTCTTTGTGATGTCAGCCGCATCGGCACACACTATGAGGTCAGCTTCCGCCTGATGTCATGGTGCTTGCGACGGACCAGGAGGGGCAGGCTATATACTCCAGGGGGCTGGCAGGCTATATACTCCAGGGGGCTGTGACCAATGCATTTCCCACCCTCGGCTTATACTCGAGTCAATAGGTTTTTTCCACTTTTTCTGTCAAAATTAGGGGTCTTGGCTTATACTCAGGTTGGCTTATACTCAAGAATATGTGGTACAGTAGTTTCTGCTTCATGACTAAGCAGATTTAAGCAATTTACTATGGTAAGCTAGTGGTAATCTGCTATTCTAAGAAAAATTGAAGGCCAACGCCTTTTCTATTCTTTTTAACAAAAAAAACCTTTGTCTGCTCAGGACTGTGTAAAATATTCTTGTCTTGAAACGGTTAATTAAAAACTCGGTCAATAACTGAGTTTTAAGATCAAACCATTACATATTTTTAAAAGGAGTTGGAACAGATCTATTTAAGAGCCACTTGTGTTGTCTTTTCTTACTAATGATTATAAGTGCACAATAAATCCTGATATTGCTGTGAGTTGCCTTCCTCCTGGTATATTCAGCCATATAAGAAATATATGTTATCGTGAAGAACACAAGTCACGGCTGCAGCGCTAACCTTTAGTGCACTTTATGTATCTTCCGGGCTATAAACACCAGGATGAGCTTTATATAGAATGAGTGATGAGCCTACCAGTGGTCTACCTGTGTGGGGGATCTGGTTAGTGTTGAATGTAGATCTGTGGGTAAGATTGTACTTGGCACTTGGATTAGTTTTTATTTCATGTGGTAGCACGGTAAGAAAGTTACAAAGGGCAAACAGTGGAAACTATTTCTCTGTTTACATGGGAGCGAATGGTTGAGAATATGAGAATATGAGCCCCGTGGAGCTTTTAGTCAATAAATTATGTCAATCATGTACTATCATTTTTATTTTGTAGAAAAATGTAAAGGTAATTACTTTAATTGCCAGTTTTTATTGTTTCAATACATCTATGATTCTATGATAAAAGGGACTATGACACTAGCACACTTAACAGGTAGAAATCGATGTACCGGTGGATACAGGAGCTTTAGACAAAACGTACCAAAATGATTGTTTATGCTCTTTTTTTTCTTTTCCTGCAAGGAGCATGATGTAACAGGAAGATGATGTGGCTAACTTGATGGGGCTTGATTTAAGAGGGGATAATGTGGTGTAAAGGGATCCATCTAATTGGTGGTATAAATGTAGCCTTGGCAATGTAAAGATGCCCTATTGTGTTTCTAATGCCACACAGAGGCATAAAGAGTTTTCGTTGCAAAACACAGTTATCAGTTATCTCCTCATGCATTCTTCTTCTCCTCCACACCATCCCCCCTCCCCTGCCTGCTCAATACACATGACAGAAAGTGGGGAGGGAGCTGCATCAGTGTGGAGGAGACTGACACAGTCACACACAGGCTGAAGCTGTCCCCTGCTCAGCGACTTACCACCAGTGGTGGATTAAGTGTCCCAGGGGCCCTAGGCTGCTAACACGACTAGGGCCCCCCAAGCATCTAAATTAACCTTGTGCCCCCAGGCCTAATCTCCTCCGCCCAATGGCACCACCACAGTCCATACTGACCCCCCTTTCATGAAATGTACACAGTACAGCCCCCCTTTACAGAAATGTCTACAGCAGAGCCCTCCTTTACATAAATGTCTACAGCACATGCCCCTTTTAATGAAATGGCCACTGCAGAGACCTCTTTAACCCCTTCACGGTCCGTGACGGATATATCCGCCATGGAGCTGTGAAGGTTGTATGAAGAAGGCTCACGGGCTGAGCCTTCTTCATACAGAGATGGGCTTTGCTGCATATCGCAGCAAAGACCCATCGCTATCACCCGCGGTCGGTGCCTGCACCGATCGCGGGTGTTAACCTTTTCTTTGCCACTGGCAAAGTAGCCGGCGGCACTTTAAATTTGGCGGCGCATGGGCGCCGCCGTCTTACCTCCGATCGCCGCTCCCCCGAACGTCATCATCGTTTGACCCGAGGATACATGGCTTCTGCACATGCATTACAATGAGCCTGTGGCTCATTGTAATGTATAGTGAGCAGAAATGCCATATACTGCCATACAGTAGTATAGCAGTATATGGCAGAAGCGATCAGACCATCTAGGGTTAATGTACCCTAGAGGGTCTAAGAAATAGTGGGGAAAAAAAGAAAAAAAAAAGTTTAAAAAATGTAAAAAAATAATAAAATATTAAAAGTTCAAATCACCCCCCTTTCCCTTGAACTGATATAAAATATAATAAAATCACAGACACATTAGGTATCGCCGCGTCCCAAAATGCCCGATCTATCAAAATATAAAAATGGTTATTGACGGCGGTGACCTCCGGAACGGCAAATGGCGCCCAAATGTCCAAAACGCAACTTTTACACCTTTTTAGATGGCATAAAAAATGTAATAAAAAATGATAGAAATGTCGCACAGTCCTCAAAATGGTAGCAATGAAAACGTCGCCTCATTTCGCAAAAAATGACCCCTCACACATCTCCGTGCACCAAAGTATGAAAAAGTTATTACCGTCAGAAGATGGCAAAAATTTTTTTTTCTTTTTTGTACACATTCGTTTAATTTTTGAAAATGTATTAAAACGCAATAAAACCTGTATAAATTTGGTATCACCGGGATCGTACCGAACCAAAGAATAAAGTAGAGGTGTTATTTAGAGCGCAGAGTGAAAGTCGTAAAAACTGAGCCCACAAGAACATGACGCACATGCAGTTTTTTTCAATTTTTCCACATTTGGAATTTTTTTGCGGCTTCCCACTACATGGCATGGAATAATAAATAACATCATGGGAAAGTAAAATTTGTTACGCACAAAATAAGCCCTCACACAGCTCTATACACGGAAAAATGAAAAAGTTATGGATTTTTGAAGATGGAGAGCGAGAAATTAGCGAAAATACCCTGCGTCCTTAAGGGGTTAATGAAATGTCCACTGTAGGGTCCCCCCTTTAATGAAATGTCCACTGCAGAGCCTCCCCCCCCTTCAATGAAATGTCCACTGCAGAGCCCCCTTTAAAGAAATGGCCACAGCAGAGGTGAGTATAGTGGGGGTTTTTTTTTCTGAAGCTGCGGCAATCTTCTTTTAGGGCCCAGGTATGGGCAGGCGTGGGCCCCTGGGAAGTCAAATATGAAGATCGGCTATTGCTCGCCACATGCTGCTGGCGGGGATCCAGGTAATGTAAAATAAACTATTATAAACTACTGGAATTATTAAAATCAGCATATCAGAGTCCATCTGAACCTGTCAAAATGACAATCCTGGTGACAGGTGTGCTTTAACACCCATGCTTTTAGCTACATGAAGTTTATACAATTAGCGGGCAGGATAATGTCTGAACATGAAAGGGCAGTGTGTATTTCATTTACATCAAATGTCTTTAATGGTATTTCAATTAGTCAACGTTACTTCCTAGACTTCCTCTGATGACCCAGCCTTACTTCCTGAAGACGTAATTGTCCTGCTAGATGTGAATTCCGGTGACTTCAGCTGCTACAATCTAGTGATTGGTATATCACTTACTAAGCATCATAGCCATGGAATGAAGTGACTCCAAGATCCAGTCTTGACCTATGGAATGTGTCAGGAAGCCCTTCCCAAGAGATGAGAGCGCTCGGCATACTCTACATGTGAAGGCATTTCCTGACAACACTCAATGCAAAGAGCCATCATTCATTGACCTAAATAAAAAAGATTAAAGGGAGAAAGTTACCATGTAGACACTGGAATATGTAATGAGTCAGTATGTATTGGAGCATAGTGTATAAGAGCTCTCAATATTAATGGTCCACATAGTAGTTAAAGTTTGTAATAAAATGACTAAAAGTTCTATACCAATGAAGCTCTCTTCAACTTAAATCTGAATACACACTAGACCGTTATCTCCAAGAGCAATGATAAAAAATCAAGTGAAGAATGGCTACAACTACAGGCGGTCCCCTACTTAAGAACACCTGACTTACAGACGACCCCTAGTTACAAACGGCCCACTGGAAATCAATAATTTACTGTACTTTAGCCTAAAGCAGTTATCAAAGGTGTCTGCAATTAAGTTTTATTGTAAATCCTGGTTCTTATGACAACCCAACATTTTTAAAATCTGACATTTAAAAATTACATACTAATTCAACTTAAGAACAAACCTAAAGAACTGATCTTGTATGTAACTTGGGGAATGCCTGTATTTCATTAACGTGTTAGCCATGAAGAAAAACGTGGCTACACGTGAATATGAAGTCACTACAGTCGCTATCTGTACTGTTAGCAGTCACACTTTTTTATATATTTTGCAACTACTGTATATTCATCATCTATGATGGAATAAAGGAAATCTACCATCAAAATCCATCATGATAAACCAGGGGCACTTCCTCATAGATCCAGGCACCGTGACTGTAGTAATCTTCTTATATTTGTTATCCTGGCCTCGTTTTTTCTAAAATCTACTTCAGGAGGGCTCTGGGGGTGCTACCAGAGCCTCTTCACGCTGTGGCTTCACAGATGTAGCAATGATAAGGATGTAGCATTAGCAACATATGAATCCATCCCTAACTATACCCTTTGCAATTCTACACAGTAAATAATCATACATAGTAAATTGCCTCTTTGAGACCTCCATCCTCCTATAATTCTGCCTATTCTGTGGCCCACCCACACTGTGTATTGACCACTTATTTTGGCCCCCACTGTACAACACCTCCTGTCATGTGGCCAGCACCAAAACTGTATAATGCCCTTATGTGCCCCATAGACAATACCAACTAATAATTCCTGTGGTCACCTACATATAAGTACCCCTTAATTGTAGCCAACACTTAAATGTTGCCCATTTCTGTAGCTAAGCCCACAGTGATGCCCCCTTCTCTGTAGTCACACAATGACAATACTCCCTTTTCTGTAGGCCCCTCACATATAATCTCATTTTACTGTTGGTCCTCCCCTTACGGTGACCTTTTTAAAGGAAGTGAATGTCCAGGAATGGAATAGAATATATATATATATAGCTGCAGGGCTGTAAAAACAGTAAACCTCTTATACTCACCTCTCTCCGTGCTCCTGTTCCCTGCAGGACCAGACATAACCGCTGATCTCTGTTTGTATACTGAGGCCGATGCTAGAGGTTTATTGTTATTACAGTCCAACAGACTCATTTATTTATTTTTTTATTCCCAGGCAAACCCTTTAATTCACTACTCTGTCCCCATTTATAATGCCCTCCTTTTCTGTATATCTCTCTAATTTACAATACCCCGCTCAAATTGTATTCCCGCCTCTCCTCTCCACCACTCAATTTTTTTGTTGTCTTATATTAAAAAAAAACATATGCTTACTTTTCCTAATCCCTTGCAGCAGCTCTGCTTACTTCCCAACTACTGCTGTGTGTGGCTCTAAAGCCAGGAGATGGAACTTGGAATATAGACCTGCATTACCGTATTTTTTGGACTATAAGGCGCACTGGATTATAGGGCGCACCATCAATAAATGCCTGCTAAAAGATCTAGGTTCATATATAAGGTGCACCAGATTATAAGGCGCACCTGATTATAAGGATGAATGACCAGCAGGTGGCAGGCCTGTGCACAGTTCAAGGCAGCTGTTGTCTGTAAGTATTGTTCATATATAAGGCACGCTGGACTTATAAGGCGCACCTTTGATTTCTGAGAGAATCAAAGGATTTTTTGTGCGCCTTATAGTCCGAAAAATACGGTAATTAATAATAATAATGAATCTTTATTTATATAACACCATCATGTTTTGTCGTGTTTAACAGATCCTGGGGATCTTATGAGACAAAATAACATTATAAAACAATAACATTGTCAGGCGATACAATAGGAATGAGGGTCATTTTAAATTATTTACCAGCCTAACGGGTATGATACTTTAGCATAATTTTAAAATTTGGGCAAACCTGTTCATTGTCCTGGCTACTAGAGGTGAAACATGTCCTAAAATCCTAAAAGGTTTAGAAGGTCTTGCCTTCCATATGTAATGCAGTTGTAACGTTGTGTATGTATTTCTATATGTAGAGCTATGAATCATCCCAAAAGGAAAATGTCTAATGCAGACGGGAAGTCTAGAATATTATATGGCAGAAAGAAGGAAACAGTCACATAATTCTGGAACAGATACAAAGCATTAAACTGAAATGATAATGACAGATGTAAGGTTTATCTCCCGTTTAAAGGGTCTTTAACAATCCAATAAAAGGGATATTTCTCTGTTCATTTTGGCTCAAAATGTACTAACTTCAAAGTTTGTGTAATGTGGCCAAACACAGCATTTAAAGGAAAAAAAAAAGTAACTACTTTCTGACATCTGGTCCTGCACGTGTATTAAAGAGGGACATCCAGCCTGTCTGCACCTGTATCCACTGTGTTCCATATACTTCTCTCTTTTCCATAGCAGCCCCATAGGGATCTTCTTCAAAGCGCTCTTTAGGGATCTTTGCTAAATATATTATTCTTTCTCTAGGGTTTCACATTATTTCTCACCAAAATATTTCCTTGCACAGCTGTCTAATCACTGATATTGAGGAGGATTTTACTAGCGCAAAATGTGGGAAAGGTGTAACAGGTTGGGGAACTACCATGTGGAAACATTTTATTACACTATGAAGTGTCACCCAAGAAGCAGGTTATTGAGAAGAAAAGAAGAAAAAGCCACAAGATCAGGAATTGTATAAATTCTATGTGAAAGGAAATCTACCATTTGGTAGAATGCAATTTCAACCAAACCCTTCTTGTACAGGGTCCAGGTTTCAGTGGGCCCCTGGGCGACAGCTCATCAGTGGACCCCTTCGCAGTGAACTCACGTTGGACGCATTGAAAATTCAGTCTCCAGTTCCCTAAATTATTCCCAAGTTTATCATACCAAACAGCCTCCTCATGGTTATTTTATATACAGCCCCTATGGATTTATAAGACACAGGTTCCTATGGATTCCTTATATATGGACTTATGTGCCCCCCCCCCCTCCAGCAGCTCTGGGCCAGGAATGAAATAATGTTTTATATTTATCAAGAAGAAGTGCTCCAGGAGTGTTACCGAAGCCCCTCCAGGCTCTGGATTCTATAGCTAATTTCTCTTGAGATTTCAGCCAAGAGCAGTTACATTATTGGTAGGTGAAAGCGCTAAAGAAATAAGCGGGTGCTGTAGAAGTGTTATGGGGTTATGCATTTAAAGGACTTCTGCACCATTTACATAAATATAAAACATTATTTTATTTGGAAAGACTGTCATCTTTATAAACATATGGCTACAATCCCGAGGGTGAGATCTGCACCGCAGCAGTAACAGCTAATAGCGGTTATATGAAAAGATAGATTTGCTTTAACCCTATATAAAAGTCTTTAATTTATTATTGTAAACATTGGGGCAGATTTAATAATCTATTTAAGGACAGAAGTCTCACGTAATTTAAGGCAAAAAATATCCACCTAAAATGCCTTGTGCTGCAAGGTGCTTATCATTTAGACCTAGGGGTTCAGTGAGTCGGTCTCAGGGGGTCAGAGGAGCCTGCGCCACAAAAATCATGACACACACATATTTGATTCATCCCGTGCATATGAAACTGGTGGGTTTGGTACCTCAAAGTTAAGAACCACTGATTTAGACCGTTATTGGACACTTTTGTGTCTAGTACAATGAAAGGGATCTGATAAAACAGGAAAAGTGGCCTGCACCAGAATATATGAGACTGCACCAGAATTGTGCTACTTGTTAACTAATTCAACAAATGAGGGTCTACGTTAGACTTCAGTCTCAAACTACGGAACTAGCATCAGACAATTGGATAAATGTAGTGCATTTTAAGACTTTGCACTCTTAGAGAAATTATTGTAATCTACAGATCGCATGTTATAGAGCAACAGTAGGTGAACAGATTATTCATTAAGGGTTGCCCGGCCCTCTTTCATCAAACTTTGCGCCTTTTTCTGGGATTGCATGGCTGGGACATGTATTTAACTAGCGTCTGAACTGGAATTTTGGTGCACACCATCCTTTTTTGCCGCAGCTGCGCTGGCTTTCATGCGACACAAATTAGGGGGTGAGCCATTGGACGATCCGTCATATTCGATCTGAGCGCCAGATTTAACTTTCAAATTGTGTCACGAGCCCAAGCACTTACATGCACCACTAAAAAGATGGTGAACTCTGTCAGACCTGAGCAGGGAAGCAACACATGCAGGATATCGGGCGTATGATCTCGGTGGATCGCGGCACAGGGCATTATCATCAGACAATTTCGGTGAACTCCATTAAGTAAATGTGCCCCATAGTGTCCTCTGTCCAGTCAGCAGGTCATAGAGCAGGAAAAACTGAGTTGACTTGTTTATGTAGAACGGGGCACAAAGAGTCACCCCATGAAAACCATACATCCAGGGCATTTTCATGGTGACAAGTTCACTATACTCTTTCAGGCTACCTACAGTGGTTATTCTAGAGAAGGTTTGATCTATTAATATTAGCTCACCTGCATCAATGGATGCTCATCTATTTATGAGCATAATTTATGGCATAATTGCATATGAAACGGAATTAGAAGAAGTTGGTTTAGTTTTATAACAATATTTTATTATGCTTATGTATAATATTTTTCTGTGGTTATATATCTCTTCTGCCATAGTTACCCATGACTTGTTATTCATTTCTTCATGGGCTTCTCCAGGCTTTACCAGGATATTGTCGATAGGTTTTATATTCCCCGCAGCTGTTTTGTAAGCAGTTCACATTCAGGATCTATCTGTCCCTTTCTGAGTATCCGCTGCAGCTTGTTTTTACCCTATTTCCAGGAAGTCTACAACCCAAACCTTTCTTCCACACCTGGTAGCTTCATGTTGTCAATAACATCCGGTCCCAGGATTCATTGCATTCTATTTATTCCATGACTATGGCTTTCATGTTACTTATCCAAAACATGGCGCCTATTTTAGAGTAAAGCTAATTTCCATGACAAAATAAGAAACTCTGATAACAGTAAATGATGGCCAAACTTAGGCTTCCAAAAGTTTTCGTATTTATAGAACCTTAATTTGATCAGGCTCATTGGGGGACATCATTGCGGCAACATATGATGAAGCTCTGCCCCTCCGACAACGCTGGATGCATCAGGAGGTTCCAGCTGTAACAAGGAACACCATGCACCGACCCACTCCGCTTCTGGCCACACCCCCTAGAAATAATCACGATTACAGGTGGATTGCTAGTAACTACGATTATTTCAGTGCCAGAAAACTGCTAAATGTTCCTGACTATCTATAATGCACATTACACGCTCTCACAGGTGTAAAGAATAGGTTACCAATGGCAGACATTTTGTGAAGTTTGCTGTCTTCTCCATTTCAAAGCTAAAATCACTTTACTGTTGTTTTATCAAAAGGTCACAATAAGACTATTCAACAGACGTTGTCAAAATCTTATTGTCGTCTTGCCAAATTACCCTAATTACATGCTCAGCCAACCAATGCATTTGTATCCTAAATAGGTAAGTAAGTAAAATACGTAGTAAATACGTAAAAAAAATGTTGAATGTGAAAAATGTAAATACCCTCCCTACTTGTGCAGTGTTCACTTTTAAGTAAATGCAGCAGCTCTTCTGTATTCTAAGGATCCCTGGGAACCCTGACACTAAGTGACATCCCGGGATTCATACAGTTTTAGTACTGTATGAATATCAAGTATGGCCTGACATTTTCTTATGTGTTTACCACAGTCTGAACACACTGTTTATGGGACCCTTAAGGTACATACAGTGCCTTGCGAAAGTATTCGGCCCCCTTAAACTTTTTTTTGGTGAAGAATCAACAAGTGGGACACAACAAAAAGTGTTTGTGAGCAGCAGTTTTCAGCTCTTTCCACTGTTTCTCGATTGGATTCAGGTCTGGATTGTGACTTGGCCATTCTAACACAGGGATGCGTTTATTTGTGAACCTTCCATTGAAGATTTTGCTTTATGTTTCAGATCATTGTCTTGTTGGTAGATAAATCTCCTTCCCAGTCTCGGGTCTTTTGCAGACTCCAACAGGTTTTCTTCCAGAATGCTCCTGTATTTGGCTCCATCCATCTTCCCATCATTTTTATCCCACTTCCTTCTCCCTGCTGAAGAAAAGCCCAAATCATGATGCTGCCACCACCATGTGTGACAGTGGGGATGGTGCCACCACCATGTGTGACAGTGGGGATGGTGCCCCCACCATGTGTGACTGTGGGGATTAGGGCCGGCTCCAGGTTTAAGGAGGCCCCTGGGCGACAGAGTCTCAGCGGGCCCCTGTGCTCCTTACCTCCCGAATTTTGCGGTAGAGAAATTCCTTCCTACATAGTATACCCCCATTAGTGCCTCCAACCTCCCCCTCACATTGTGATACCAGCTCTGTGTCTAGGCTCGCGTAGCATGTGAATTACACGTGCTGTACTGTGCAGGCTGCAGAGCCATGTCCTGCTTTCTGAGGCTGCTTTTAATCCACAAATAGTAGCAGTAGAGTTTTTTTTCCACTATAAAATACAGAAGCTGCCCTGCATACAGCACATACCTATTACGCACCTATATAATATGTACTCACATACATACATTACATACAGGATAAACCTATTATACACGCATATAATATATACTCACATACATACATTACATACAGCATATACCTATTATACACGTATATAATATGTACTCACATACATACATTACATACAGCATATACCTATTTAGAATGCATATAACATATACTCACATAGATGCAGCATATACCTATTACACATATGTATAATATAGACACATGTACATAGTACAGGTAACAAACAGGTACAGGTTACAGACATCTATTACACATAATAAACATCACTCATACACTTATCCCCTTCACACAAACACATGATGTATATATAGCAGACATTACTCAGATAACAGGCTGTAAACACACACACACATATAATGTACAGTCACCCATGTATATTTGCTCACATCACACACATATACACAACATGTAAACATACAAGTGCAGTCACATACACTCACCGGCCACTTTATTAGGTACACCATGCTAGTAACGGGTTGGACCCCCTTTTGCCTTCAGAACTGCCTCAATTCTTCGTGGCATAGATACAACAAGGTGCTGGAAGCTCCTCAGAGATTGTGGTCCATATTGACATGATGGCATCACACAGTGGCCGCAGATTTGTCGGCTGCACATCCATGATGCGAATCTCCCGTTCCACCACATCCCAAAGATGCTCTATTGGATTGAGATCTGGTGACTGTGGAGGCCATTTGAGTCCAGTGACCTCATTGTCATGTTCAAGAAACCAGTCTGAGATGATTCCAGCTTTATGACATGGCGCATTATCCTGCTGAAAGTAGCCATCAGATGTTACAGGGTACATTGTGCTCATAAAGGGATGGACATGGTCAGCAACAATACTCAGGTAGGCTGTGGCGTTGCAACGATGCTCAATTGGTACCAAGGGGCCCAAAGAGTGCCAAGAAAATATTCCCCACACCATGACAACGCCACCACCAGCCGGAACCGTTGATACAAGGCAGGATGGATCCATGCTTTCATGTTGTTGACGCCAAATTCTGACCCTACCATCCGAATGTCGCAGCAGAAATTGAGACACATCAGACCAGGCAACGTTTTTCCAATCTTCTACTGTCCAATTTCGATGAGCTTGTGCAAATTGTAGCCTCAGTTTCCTGTTCTTAGCTGAAAGGAGTGACACCCGGTGTGGTCTTCTGCTGCTGTAGCCCATCTGCCTCAAAGTTCGACGTAGTGTGCGTTCAGAGATGCTCTTCTGCCTACCTTGGTTGTAACGGGTGGCGATTTGAGTCACTGTTGCCTTTCTATCAGCTCGAACCAGTCTGCCCATTCTCCTCTGACCTCTGGCATCAACAAGGCATTTCTGCCCACAGAACTGCCGCTCACTGGATGTTTTTTTTTTTCGGACCATTCTCTGTAAACTCTAGAGATGGTTGTGCATGAAAATCCCAGTAGATCAGCAGTTTCTGAAATACTCAGACCAGCCCTTCTGGCACCAACAACCATGCCACGTTCAAAAGCCTCAAATCACCTTTCTTCCCCATACTGATGCTCGGTTTGAACTGCAGGAGATTGTCTTGACCATGTCTACATGCCTAAATGCACTGAGTTGCCGCCATGTGATTGGCTGATTAGAAATTAAGTGTTAACGAGCAGTTGGACAGGTGTACCTAATAAAGTGGCCGGTGAGTGTACTTACCTCTCCATTTGATAAGCTGTAGGTGGACCTTTGCTTCCCAGGAGAAGAACCAGCAGATTCAAAGCTACTCCAGCACCTGGGTCACTGCACTGCTGCTTTCTCCCCTCCAGACAGCTGGTTCCTGGTGTCCCATTGCAGGCACAGGGCCTGTCACACATGCTCCAGGCTTGTGGGGGTCTTATGCTGCCAGGAAGAGCAGAGTACAGGCTACTTCCTGGCAGCTGCACAGACGGCCCATCATAATTAGAGAACACTTTCAGATCCCGGCAAGTTATTGGTGTTAATCTGGCACCTGGTGCTGATTTCCTTATTTATCTTATTTATCTGACAAACACCATTAACTGACAGCCTAGATCTAAATCCAATAGAAAAAAATCTAGATATTCCTTGGTGACATGGCCAAAAAAACCAAAACAGTCAAAGAACTATAGAAGAGACTGGAAGAAGAGTGGACCACAATCCCACCAGAGCTAACAATTTATCATACACACCCCACCACGCCCTCTCCATCCATAAATGGCATGGAGGTGGCCTAGGCCCAAAATTTCAGTTGCAAGAAATTGCAATTGTTTCAGTGCTTCTACACCAGAAGCACTGATAAATCTCCCCCATAATCTTTCTCTGTGCTACAGTCACAGTCTGTGATACAATCATAAAGGTTTTATGTGGGAATACTTTGCTGATGTTCGTGTGGCATTGTAACCCATTACAAAAAAAAATATCAAATGTTAATCAATGGAGATTACATTATTTCTGAAAAGATCAAGTAATCATACATTGTTCTCTAATTTTGATAACCAGTGTAAATATATGATATATACACTCACCGGCCACTTTATTAGGTACACCATGCTAGTAACGGGTTGGACCCCCTTTTGCCTTCAGAACTGCCTCAATTCTTCGTGGCATAGATTCAACAAGGTGCTGGAAGCATTCCTCAGAGATTTTGGTCCATATTGACATGATGGCATCACACAGTTGCCGCAGATTTGTCGGCTGCACATCCATGATGCGAATCTCCTGTTCCACCACATCCCAAAGATGCTCTATTGGATTGAGATCTGGTGACTGTTGAGGCCATTAGAGTACAGTGACCTCATTGTCATGTTCAAGAAACCAGTCTGAGATGATTCCAGCTTTATGACATGGCGCATTATCCTGCTGAAAGTAGCCATCAGATGTTGGGTACATTGTGGTCATAAAGGTATGGACATGGTCAGCAACAATACTCAGGTAGGCTGTGGCGTTGCAACGATGCTCAATTGGTACCAAGGGGCCCAAAGAGTGCCAAGAAAATATTCCCCACACCATGACACCACCACCACCAGCCGGAACCGTTGATACAAGGCAGGATGGATCCATGCTTTCATGTTGTTGACGCCAAATTCTGACCCTACCATCCGAATGTCGCAGCAGAAATTGAGACTCATCAGACCAGGCAATGTTTTTCCAGTCTTCTACTGTCCAATTTCGATGAGCTTGTGCAAATTGTAGCCTCAGTTTCCTGTTCTTAGCTGAAAGGAGTGGCACCCGGTGTGGTCTTCTGCTGCTGTAGCCCATCTGCCTCAAAGTTCGACGTACTGTGCGTTGAGAGATGCTCTTCTGCCTACCTTGGTTGTAACGGGTGGCGATTTGAGTCACTGTTGCCTTTCTATCAGCTCGAACCAGTCTGCCCATTCTCCTCTGACCTCTGGCATCAACAAGGCATTTCCGCTCACAGAACTGCCGCTCACTGGATGTTTTTTCTTTTTCGGACCATTCTCTGTAAACCATAGAGATGGTTGTGCGTGAAAATCCCAGTAGATCAGCAGTTTCTGAAATACTCAGACCAGCCCTTCTGGCACCAACAACCATGCCACGTTCAAAAGCCTCAAATCACCTTTCTTCCCCATACTGATGCTCGGTTTGAACTGCAGGAGATTGTCTTGACCATGTCTACATGCCTAAATGCACGGAGTTGCCGCCATGTGATTGGCTGATTAGAAATTAAGTGTTAACAAGCAGTTGGACAGGTGTACCTAATAAAGTGGCCGGTGAGTGTATATATATAGCCTAGGTCACTTGTGGCATAAAGTTTCAGGAATTAAGCCGAAAGGGAAGAGAAGTTTAGAAAAATACAAACCATTCACACTAAAAAAATAAAATTCAGCCAATAATCTGCATTATTATACAAAATCAGGCCTATGGGGCTGGCGGGGGGCTAAAATCATTTTACTGGACAGAGCAAATCTATGACATGCTGGAAAAATGTCAGAAGATATTTCTCAGTACAGAAATGCTTCAGAATTTTGCTTTGGCTCATTCCCATCCACCGACTCTGCCGACCGGGTGTGGTCCCATCACAGTTTAACTAGTGTCACTGAGAAGGAGACTGTAACTCGGAGCAGCCAAGTATCCAGACATCCGTGTATGAGGCTGATTTTGAGTGGAAAAAGTATAAAGTGAATCAGGTCAGAGAACTTAGAAGGCTTGTTCTTCTGCCTAAATTTCCTCTATTTACAGCTTTCAGTAGAGCCAGAAAAGTTCATATAAGGCTACACCCAGTTCATCCAATAGGGGAAATTTACGAATTTAAATTAATTCTGGCCTAAGTATAGCCTACTTTGTGACCAGAAACTATATAAAGAGTATATGAGCTGCAGATAAGGATCCAATTCCTAACTATGTCTTTTACTTGCTGTATTTCTGGGTCTATAAGACACATAACTACAGTGCTGTTGCATTTTTGAAGATCAGATTCTTATCTTACAAATTGTTAAGAAAAAGAGGAAGCGCCAAAATGAATATTTGGAGTTTTTTTTTTTTTTTAAGATGACATTTTATAAGATAGTATCATACTATATAAGGCTGAAATAAGACACAAGTCTGTCAAGTCCAATCTTTAAGAATTAACCAGTATTATGTAAGAAATACTATACAAACTTCGTATCCATGTGCCCTCAGGCAAACAAGTATTTTTTTCTCTGGTGATATGGACATTTTTTGTGGGGCATTCTCACATACCAATGTATTGCTATGGGCTCATACATACATCTAAGAATTCCTCAGCCCCAGTGTCTCAGCCTAGTGTTCCTGAGGACGAACTCATAGTTTGTCTTATTCTTGGCCGACTTTACAGCTCTGCCCTTCCATAGAAGTCTATAGAACTGTGTAAAATATGGATACACAGAGAGAATGGGGGTTATTTGTCATTGGTTTTCCTGGGCTTTTTTGGCATAAAAAAAGTCTCCAAAAAGTTGCATTGACACTTTTGGGCCTTTTCACTGCAAGAAGTCTTTCAGGGATATTTCCACCACTTCATTCATCTGGTGGAAACATAGAACCACTGCAAAGCCATATTCATCATGACTTGGGACTTTTGCATAAAAAAAAAAAAATTTCATCAATTTATTGTTGCACTTTTGATGGCACAAATATAGCAAACCTGCTGTTACCTGTAGGTTTCACTCTCAGATTAAAATAGCCATACTGTAAATAAATTCCCTTCTTTTTGGTTTTTAGTTTTTCTTTTTTATTTTGCAATGTACTTTGCTGCTTCAGTTTAAGGCCAACAGAATCATATACTTATTCCCCCATTATGTTTTAATATATGCACCATCTTCACATTTTCCCTTTTTCAGTTTTCCCTTAACTTTTAATTCATTCCTTTATATTAATTTTTATTTATTCTAAGCCATTCTTTTAAAGAATAGAGAACATCAACTTTTAACAATAATCAGTATAGGAAAAAAGAATCATTTTGTTACATTTGTTTTGCTTTGGGAGTCATTGGGGGACATTTATTATGGTCTTTCAAATGGAAAACTTGCAGTGTTTTATTTTTTTTTCCTCTCTGCACCTGTTGCACCTGAATTTATAAAGTGTCAGCGGCATAATATTGGTGTTTTCTGACACTCTCGACTTGTTCTATTTTTGGGGGCAAATTTTTGGCCCTGCTTGTGAATTTTGTAGTGCAGGAAGAGAGCAGCTAAAAGCTGGTCTAGGGAATTCTAAACCTTTCAGTCTGTGCGCCAATTCATTATTCCTATGCGCCACAAACTTACATCCCACTGAAAAATATAGAAAGGTTCTAGCACCACCTTGCGCCAAAAATAGTAAATGCCCCTCATTGAGTTTGGATTGAAACCTAGGACTGCTTATAGGCTTTATAAAAATTAATGTTTCCAGTTTCTTTTAAAACCAATAAAAATGTCTCAATGCTCTGATGATCCAAGGACAACCCCATATATTATATAATTGTGAGATCATTGATTGCTATAATTATTTTATACATGGTGGAATACAAGAAATCCCTTTTTTTTTTATAGGAGCGCTGCTTCATTCTATCATTTATTGAGTCATCACATTATATATAGAGGAGCTAGTGGATAATGTAATCTAATATTCCACTGGATCATCCTGTGGTTCATATTAAATCAGATTAAATTAAGATTTCTAAATGTAATATCCCACTGGTTTTGATCCAGCCTAACCATATCCATGACCATTATTTTTTTTAACTAAATTGTTGCACATACAACACAGTCTTACGACTAGATGATACAGGTTTCAAACATGTATTGTTTTTGTGTGAGAATATCAGCCACCACAAAGTACATTTATCACTCCATTAAAATGCCAAACATAGACAAAAAACCCAATGACTCCAGTCCCCTCCTGGCATAGAAATAGGGCAAAAAACACTACCAAATATATCAAGACTAGAGATGAGCGAACATGCTCGTCCGAGCTTGATGCTCGTTCGAGCATTAGCGTACTCGAAACTGCTCGTTGCTCGGACGAATACTTCGCCCGCTCGAGAAAATGGCAGCTCCCGCCGTTTTGCTTTTTGGCGGCCAGAAACAGAGCCAATCACAAGCCAGGAGACTCTGCACTCCACCCAGCATGACGTGGTACCCTTACACGTCGATAGCAGTGGTTGGCTGGCCAGATCAGGTGACCCTGGGATAGACTAGCCCCTGCCTGCGCTGCTCGGATCATTCTGTGTCTGGATGCCGTTAGGGAGAGAGCTGATGCTGGTCAGGGAAAGCGTTAGGGTGTTCTATTAGCTTACTGTTAGGCAGAAGTGATTCTCCAAGAACCCAACAGCCCTTCTTAGGGCTACAATAACGTTCTACTTTTTTTTTTTTATTTGCATCTAGTACCATTTTGTGAGGAATTAGCAGGGGGACTTGCTACCGTTGTGTTTAGCTCTTAGTGGCACACATATCCACCTCAAACACCAAAGTGGGAAAATTTAGTAGGGGTTGGATTTCAATTAGGCACAGTCTGCCATTTTTCCTTTTTTATTTTACGTTTATTTTGTTTAATAACTCAGTGTCATCTCATCTGGCATAGTAGTGTGCTTTCATACTTGGCTAGAAAATAGCCATAGGAGAATCCAAACGGCTTACGCCTACAGTAGCGTTATATATTTGATTTCTGGTTGATCTGCTGGTGGCTGTACTTGCTGCAGTGCATCTACTAGCCAATTGTGAGCAATTTGTAGTGAGACTTGCGACCGCTGTGTTTTGCGCTTAGTGACGCACATATCCATTGCAAAGACCGAAGTGGGAAAATTTAGTAGGGGTTGGATTTCAATTAGGCACAGTCTGCCATTTGTCCTTTTTTATTTTACGTTTATTTTGTTTAATAACTCAGCGTCATCTCATCTGGCATAGTAGTGTGCTTTCATACTTGGCTAGAAAATAGCCATAGGAGAATCCAAACGGCTTACGCCTACAGTAGCGTTATATATTTGATTTCTGGTTGATCTGCTGGTGGCTGTACTTGCTGCAGTGCATCTACTAGCCAATTGTCAGCAATTTGTAGTGAGACTTGCGACCGCTGTGTTTTGCGCTTAGTGACGCACATATCCATTGCAAAGACCGAAGTGGGAAAATTTAGTAGGGGTTGGATTTCAATTAGGCACAGTCTGCCATTTGTCCTTTTTTATTTTACGTTTATTTTGTTTAATAACTCAGCGTCATCTCATCTGGCATAGTAGTGTGCTTTCATACTTGGCTAGAAAATAGCCATAGGAGAATCCAAACGGCTTACGCCTACAGTAGCGTTATATATTTGATTTCTGGTTGATCTGCTGGTGGCTGTACTTGCTGCAGTGCATCTACTAGCCAATTGTGAGCAATTTGTAGTGAGACTTGCGACCGCTGTGTTTTGCGCTTAGTGACGCACATATCCATTGCAAAGACCAAAGTGGTAAAATTTAGTAGGGGTTGGATTTCAATTAGGCACAGTCTGCCATTTGTCCTTTTTTATTTTACGTTTATTTTGTTTAATAACTCAGCGTCATCTCATCTGGCATAGTAGTGTGCTTTCATACTTGGCTAGAAAATAGCCATAGGAGAATCCAAACGGCTTACGCCTACAGTAGCGTTATATATTTGATTTCTGGTTGATCTGCTGGTGGCTGTACTTGCTGCAGTGCATCTACTAGCCAATTGTGAGCAATTTGTAGTGAGACTTGCGACCGCTGTGTTTTGCGCTTAGTGACGCACATATCCATTGCAAAGACCGAAGTGGTAAAATTTAGTAGGGGTTGGATTTCAATTAGGCACAGTCTGCCATTTGTCCTTTTTTATTTTACGTTTATTTTGTTTAATAACTCAGTGTCATCTCATCTGGCATAGTAGTGTGCTTTCATACTTGGCTAGAAAATAGCCATAGCAATAGGATAGCATTGTTTGGTTTTAAAAACTCAAAAACACAAAAAAAAAAAAAAAAACACAAAAAAAAGTTAAAAAAAAATTAAAGCTATAACTCTCATTTTAAAAATGTTTAACCCGAGGGCTAGGGGTAGAGGACGAGGGCGGGGACGTGGGCGTCCAACTACTGCAGGGGTCAGAGGCCGTGGTCCTGGCCGGGGTGAGACACCACCTGCTTATGAGGGAGCAGGGGAACGCCGCAGAGCTACACTCCCTAGGTTCATGTCTGAAGTTACTGGGACTCGTGGTAGAGCACTGTTGAGGCCAGAACAGTGCGAACAGGTGATGTCGTGGATTGCTGACAATGCTTCGAGCAATTTGTCCACCAGTCAGTCTTCCACGCAGTCCACCCATGTCACCGAAATCGCCACTCCTCCAGCTCCTGCACCTCAGCCTCCTCCCCCCCAGTCTGCCCCCTCCCAGGAAAATTTGGCATTTGAACCGGCATACTCTGAGGAACTGTTTTCTGGACCCTTCCCACAGTCACAAACCACTTGTCCGGTTGCTGCTGAGCAATTTTCCGATGCCCAGGTTTTCCACCAGTCACAGTCTGTGGGTGATGATGACCTTCTTGACGTAGTGGAAGTGTGTAAAGAGGTGTCCGACGATGAGGAGACACGGTTGTCAGACAGTGGGGAAGTTGTTGTCAGGGCAGGAAGTCCGAGGGTGGAGCAGACTGAGGGATCGGAGGATGATGAGGTGACAGACCCAAGCTGGGTTGAGAGGCCGGGTGAACACAGTGCTTCTGAGACGGAGGAGAGTCCTCGACCAGAACAGGTTGGAAGAGGCAGTGGTGGGGCCAGACGGAGAGGCAGGGCCAGAGCTGGTGCATCAGCGCCAAATGTGTCAACTAGTGAAGCTCCCGTGGCGAGGGCTCTTGCGGCGAGGGCTAGATCTTCAGAAGTCTGGAGGTTCTTTAAGGAAACACCGGATGACCGACGGACTGTGGTGTGCAACATTTGCCAAACCAGGCTCAGCAGGGGTTCCACCACTACTAGCTTAACTACCACCAGTATGCGCAGGCATATGAATGCTAAACACCCCACTCAGTGGCAACAAGCCAATTCACCTCCGGCCGTGCACACCACTGCTCCTTCCCCTGTGTCAGCTGATAGTCAGCCCCCTGCCCAGGACCCTGCCACAAAAACCCCATCGTCGCCTCCACGATCCTCCACAGCATCCACCAGCGTTCAGCTCTCCATACCCCAGACGCTGGAGCGGAAACCCAAATATAGTGCAACCCACCCGCACGCCCAAGCCCTTAATGTGCACATCTCCAGATTGCTTAGCCTGGAGATGCTGCCCTATAGGCTAGTAGAGACCGAGGCCTTTCGCAACCTCATGGCGGCGGCCGCCCCTCGGTATTCGGTCCCCAGCCGCCACTACTTTTCCCGATGTGCCGTCCCAGCCCTGCACCAGCACGTGTCAGACAACATCACCCGTGCCCTGACCAACGCCGTTTCTGACAAGGTCCACCTGACCACGGACACGTGGACGAGTGCTGCCGGGCAGGGCCACTATATATCGCTGACGGCACATTGGGTTAACTTGGTGGAGGCTGGGACCGAGTCTGACCCTGGGGCTGGTCATATACTGCCGACGCCGAGGATTGCGGGGCCTACCTCGGTCCAGGTGTTTCAGGCCTACTATGCCTCCTCCTCCTCCCACCCCTCCTCCACCTCCTCCTCCGAACTACCATCCGTGGGCACGGCACCATCAGTCGGTAGCTCTAGGCACAGCAGCAGTGCCGTTGCTAAGCGACAGCAGGCGGTGCTCAAACTGCTGAGCCTAGGCGATAAAAGGCACACCGCCCAAGAGCTATTACAGGGCATCACGGCGCAGACTGATCTGTGGCTGGCACCGCTGAACCTGAAGCCAGGCATGGTTGTGTGTGACAACGGCCGTAACCTGGTGGCGGCTCTGCAACTCGGCAGACTGACACATGTGCCATGCCTGGCCCATGTGTTAAATCTGATAGTTCAGCGTTTCCTCAAGACATACCCCAATCTGTCAGATTTGCTCACGAAGGTGCGCCGTATCTGTGCGCATTTCAGGAAGTCCAGCACAGATGCTGCCACTCTCAGGGCAGCGCAGCGCCGCCTCCAACTGCCCGCTCACCGACTGTTGTGCGACGTGCCCACGAGGTGGAATTCAACACTGACCATGTTATCCAGAGTTTACCAGCAGCGCCGAGCCATTGTAGACTGCCAGATGTCAACTTCCACCAGAACTGGTAGTCAGGTCAGTCAGCTTCCTCAAGTCTACAATGAGGAGTGGACGTGGATGTCTGATATCTGTCAGGTGCTGAGTAACTTTGAGGAGTCAACACAGATGGTCAGTGGCGATGCCGCCATCATCAGCCTCACCATCCCGCTGCTTGGCCTGTTGAAAAACTCTCTGATCAGCATGAAGTCGGAAGCTTTGCGCTCGTCACAAGAGACGGGGGAAGAAGATTCCCTTGTTGATAGCCAAAGCACCCTTAGGTCTGTTTCTCAGCGCATATCGGAGGAGGTGGAGGTGGAGGAGGATGAAGAGGAAGAGGAGGAGAATGTTGGCGAGACACAAGAGGGGACCATTGTTGAGTCCTTCACTGTTCAGCGTGTATGGGCAGAAGAAGAGGAGTTGGAGGAGTTGGAGGAGGAGGAAATGGACAGTCAGGCCAGTGAGGGGAGTGAATTCTTACGCGTTGGTACTCTGGCGCATATGGCAGATTTCATGCTAGGCTGCCTATCCCGTGACCCTCGCGTTCAAAGAATTTATTCCAGCACGATTACTGGGTGTTCACTCTCCTGGACCCACGGTACAAGCAAAATCTTTCCACTCTCATCCCTGCAGAGGAAAGGAGTGTGAGAATGCATGAATACCAGCAGGCCCTGGTTCACAAGCTGAAACAGTATTTCCCTTCTGACAGCGCTAGCGGCAGAGTGCGTAGTTCTGCGGGACAAGTAGCGAGGGAGAGTAGGCGAGCAGGCAGCTTGTCCAGCACTGGCAAGGGTACGCTTTACAAGGCTTTTGCCAGCTTTATGTCACCCCAGCAAGACACTGTCACCTGTCCCCAGTCTCGGCAGAGTAGGGCTGATCTTTACAGAAAGATGGTGAGGGAGTACATAGCTGACCATACCATCGTCCTAAATGATCACACAGCTCCCTACAACTACTGGGTTTCAAAGCTGGACATGTGGCACGAACTGGCGCTGTACGCCTTGGAGGTTCTTGCCTGCCCTGCCGCTAGCGTCTTGTCCGAGCGGGTTTTCAGTGCAGCTGGTGGCATCATCACCGATAAGCGTACACGCCTGTCGACTGACAGCGCTGACAGGCTGACGCTTATCAAGATGAATAAAGCCTGGATTTCTCATAATTTCCAATCTCCACCAGGTGAAGGAAGCTCAACCTGAATAATTGATCCACTCCTCCTCCTCCTCATTTTCCTCCTTCTCCTCCTCTTTGTACAGTAAAGCAGAGGAAACTGGCTATTTTTTGACAGGGCCCACTGGCTCTAGCTATAGTACTTTATGCATTTAATTTTTCTGGAGGGCCACCGACCCGGTCCTCTGTTTTAAACAATTTTTGGGAGTGCCACATACAGGCACTCAATCTATTCAATTTTTCTGGAGGGCCACCTACCTGCTCCTCTGGTTTGAAAACTTTTTGGGACTGCCACATACAGGCACTCAATCGATTCAATTTTTCTGGAGGGCCACCTACCTGCTCCTCTGGTTTGAAAACTTTTTGGGACTGCCACATACAGGCACTCAATCTATTCTATTTTTCTGGAGGGCCACCTACCTGCTCCTCTGGTTTGAAAACTTTTTGGGACTGCCACTTACAGGCACTCAATCGATTCAATTTTTCTGGAGGGCCACCTACCTGCTCCTCTGGTTTGAAAACTTTTTGGGACTGCCACATACAGGCACTCAATCGATTCCATTTTTCTGGAGGGCCACCTACCTGCTCCTCTGGTTTGAAAACTTTTTGGGACTGCCACATACAGGCACTCAATCGATTCAATTTTTCTGGAGGGCCACCTACCTGCTCCTCTGGTTTGAAAACTTTTTGGGACTGCCACATACAGGCACTCAATCTATTCTATTTTTCTGGAGGGCCACCTACCTGCTCCTCTGGTTTGAAAACTTTTTGGGACTGCCACATACAGGCACTCAATCTATTCTATTTTTCTGGAGGGCCACCTACCTGCTCCTCTGGTTTGAAAAATTTTTGGGACTGCCACATACAGGCACTATCCAAATTAAATTGTCTCCATAGCAGCCTCCACACGTTGTCTCCATTGCTACCTCCAAAAGTCGTCCATATAGCTGCCTCCATACATCGTCCCTTTATCAAACGAGGTGTGTCAGGCAGAAATTTGGGTTGTTTTCATGGATTCCACATCAAAGTTGTTAACTTTGTCGCCACCCAGCTGTGTTATCCACAAAATATACTAATAAACTTTTATCATTTACCAATATTATTTCAGCGCTTCTTGCGCATCTGTTTACATTCCCCTCACCCGCCATATCCCAAACTTATAAGAACGCTACTACACTTGATCTTATACAAAAGGTTCTTAGAAGTGCTGTTTGGGGAGTAGCCTAGAGACAGGGGCTTGGATTGGCGAAAGCTCGCCTGGCTGCGGAGCGCCAGCTCCATCCCAAGATCCAACTAACATAGTTTTAACTGCAGCACCTTTAATCTACTACTAGTTCACTGCCTCCATAATAATAATAATAATCTTTATTTATATAGCGCCATCATATTCCGTAGCGCTTTACAAATCATAGGAAACAAATACAAATGTAATGTAACAGAGCACAACATTTGTATGGAACAACAGGAGTGAGGTCCCTGCTCGCCAGAGCTTACGGTTTATGAAGATGATGGGGTAACACGAGGTAAAAGAATATTTAATGGTCAAGCCATTCTTCTTAGGGAATAGAACAAAATATAATAAATGGAATTGCTGTCGCTTGAACCACTCAGCCGTCATCTTATATACCAGGTCCAGGGTGAATGGGACTGTAGAGAAGTCTGGTGCCTGTTGGTTGCTGGATAACAGATGGGAGGACGACACAGGACGGGTTAGTAGAAGAGTTAAAACTTCATGCAGTTAATGAGTGTTATAGGCTTGCCTAAAGAAATGGGTTTTAAGAGCACGTTTGAAACTTTGGAGGTTAGGTATTAGTCTGATAGTCCAGGGCAGAGCATTCCATAGAATTGGTGCAGCTCTAGAGAAGTCTTGGAGACGCGAGTGGGAGGTCCGCACTAGGGTAGAGGTTAATCTAAGATCACTGGCGGATCTAAGAGCACGGGTTGGGCGATAGACTGAGATAAGAGAGGAGAGGTAGGGGGGTGCAGCATTATACAGAGCTTTATGGATGAGGGTTATTATTTTAAACTATTCGAAAGGAGACTGGCAGCCAGTGCAGCTACTGGCATGAACTGTAAGCATACATGGTCCCCTTATCAAACGAGCTGTGTCAGGCAGAATTTTGGGTTGTTTTCATGGCTTCCACAACAAACTTGTTAACTTTGTCGCCACCCTGCTGTGTAATCCACAAAAAATACTGGCAAACTTTTATCATTTACCGATATTATTTCAGCGCTTCTTGCGCATCTGTTTACATTCCCCTCACCCGCCATATCCTAAACTTATAAGAACGCTACTACACTTGATCTTATACAAAAGGTTCTTAGAAGTGCTGTTTGGGGAGTAGCCTAGAGACAGGGGCTTGGATTGGCGAAAGCTCGCCTGGCAGCGGAGCGCCAGCTCCATGCCAAGATCCAACTAACATAGTTTTAACTGCAGCACCTTTAATCTACTACTAGTTCACTGCCTCCATACATGGTCCCCTTATCAAACGAGCTGTGTCAGGCAGAATTTTGGGTTGTTTTCATGGCTTCCATGTTAACTTTGTCGCCACCCTGCTGTGTAATCCACAAAATATACTGGCAAACTTTTATCATGTACCGATATTATTTGAGCGCTTCTTGCTCACCTCCTTTGGTTCCTCTCTGCCACCCATTGGTTTGAAGCCTGAGTCCATTTAGGGTATGTCGCCATGACACTCTCTAGCCTGCCGCTGCTGCCTCTGCATGCCGTCCCCTATAGTGTCAGGGTCAATTATTGGATGTTTTAGATGCTATCTAGCTTCATTCTGTCACTCTGTCATGGCCATGCTGTTGCCCATAATTTTGGCATAATGGTGCGATTATGCAGCCTCAGAGGCATCCATGCATGCTGCCCCTGCTGTTTCCTGTCCATTTCCGTGGTGTTTCCATCCTTTTCTGAGGTTCCCAGGTGTTTGGCCAAGCTTCCCTGTGCAGAGCCTTGGTCCCCTTGAAAAATGCTCGAGTCTCCCATTGACTTCAATGGGGTTCGTTATTCGAGACGAGCACTCGAGCATCGGGAAAAGTTCGTCTCGAATAATGAGTACCCGAGCATTTTAGTGCTCGCTCATCTCTAATCAAGACATCAGGGGTCACGTGTGTAAAAAAAATAACATTTTGCAACAAATACAACAGCATACAGCGCTGTATCATGTGGGACAGAGAGGTGTGGCTTGCCACCTCAGCCGGCTGGAAGCTGAACGTAGCTTGGCTTCTGTGCCCCTGTTTATTTACACGGGGGACGGAACGGAATGATGTCAGCATGGGACACCGGGAGGGACCATGGAGGTAGGTAAGTTATGTTTATTTTTTTTAACCAACCCCACTCCCAGCCACCAATATGTTTTTTAATGCTCTCGGACAAGCCCTTTAAGCCACTTTGTAACTAGTTTGGTAAGTAGCTTGAGGTTACTGTCCATTTGGAAGACCCATTTGCACACAAGCTTTACCTTCCTGGCTGATGTTTTGAGATGTTGCTTCAGTTTTGCCACATAATGTTCTTTCCACTTGATGCATCCTATTTTGTGAAGTGCACCAGTCCCTCCTGCAGCCACCACCCCTATGTTTTACAGTTGGGATGATGTTCTCAGGATTGAAAGCTTCTCTCTTTTTCCTCCAAATGTTATGCTGGTCACTATGGCCAAACTGTTAAATTTTTGTTTGTCAAATCACAGGATATGTCTCCAGAAATAAAAGTCTTTGTTCCTGTGTACATTTGCAAACATTAATGTGCCTTTTTTGTTTTTTTTTAGAGTAATGGCTTCTTCCTGGCAGAATTGCCTTTCAACGCATGTCGATACACAAGTTGTTTCACTGTGGATAATCACACACTGTTACCAGCTTCAGCCAGCATCTTCACAAGGTTTTTTGCTTTTGCTCTTGGGTTAATATGCACATGTTGGACCAATGCACGTTCATCTCTGGGACACAGAACCAGCCGGATTCCTGAGCAGTATGATGGTTGGACAGTCCCATCTTGTCTGTACTTGCATACAATTGTTTGTACAGATGAACGAAGCACATTCAGATATCTGGAATTGCACCCAAGGATGAAGCAGACTTGTGAAAGCCTACAATTCTCTTCCTGATATCTTGCATGATTTATTTAGGCTTTCCCATGATGATATGCAAAGAACTAGTGTATTTCAAGTGTGCCTTCAAATGCAGCTACAGGTGTGTTTCTATTTAAATCATATGTTGCCAATAAACCTATTAAATACATGCCATCATCATATGGTCTACCCCACATTGTTTAAAGGGATAGGCCCACATTTACCAAAAAAAGCACAAACTGCCCTAGGTGCAGTTTGCCTTTGTAGTGTGCAGAGTGTGTCAGATTCATGAATTGTGGTGCACATTCTTTATGAATCTGGCACTGCCTGCACTTCTCCAACAGAGTGCACCAACATTTTTTTTGGTGCACCTTTAGACTGTGCGGCACAATTCTGCATGATTAACGTGGCACACTGTCCGACTGTGCACCAGAATGCCCCTTTCAGTGCAGAATTTTGTGTTGGGTCTGGTATGGAGCAGCCGCGAGTCTTTATAAATACATGTGCAAGCAGTTTGCACTGAAAAAAACGTGCAAAGTCAGACCGAATACTGCTGCAGGGGTTTTAATAAACATGGGCCATAGTATTTTTTTGTTGTATGTAAACTTTTGGCTATGCAAAAAGTCATACAAATGCCTTAAAATTCTCTCTCTCGTTATTCTGGCATTTGGCAAATATAAATAATTTTGGCCAACCTATTTTCCCTAAAACGATAAATGCATATGTGTCTTTTTGTAGAGAGCATGTAAAACTTCTGGTTGGTATGTGACCAACAGTCACATATGTGTCTTTTTGTATAGAGCATGTAAAACCTCTGGTTGGTATGTGACCATATTACTGTGCAAGCTCTTCACACAGTCATGCCCACTTTTATGCTGTTACATCTCCTCGATCTGTACTTAAACCAAAGTAAATTTTAACCTTTAACTTCTTGTTATCCTGGAATATCTTATCACACATTTCTCTTAGTCAGACCAGGATCACATAAATGAGGCTGTCATATAGGTGGGATTCTAATAAGAAGAGAAGATCAAAGAACTAAGTAAGTAGAGATAGATAATTTGATTCTAGTATACAGTAATACATAGTGCTACTGTATATATCACGTGCATTTTTCTATTCAGCCCTGCTGTGCGAACCCTTTTGGCTCTGTTATGTCTCTCTATTTGACGTGTGGCTGGTAAAGCCCTCGTCTCTGTTCCAGTAAGTATTTCTCGCAGAGACAGTGACATTGCTGTGCTGTGCCCAGCTGGCTGAGCCCTGGTATTTCTTCCAGGCTGCGAGATGTGAGGCAGGACAAGTTCTGCCTCCTATATGAATGTCCTTATTTAGTCAGCCTGTGAGGTGGAGCAGTTCTCTGCATTCCCGCAGCTCAGGGGAGAAGAGACATCAGCCCATGTTAACTCTGTGTCCTCCCAGCAGCCTGACAGCAATGACTACAAGGATTTTATAACCCGCATTATCTTTGTTTCCAAGAAGCCATTGACTGTGATTCCTCTGGAGCAGATCAGGATGCTAATATAATGTGTATGACTGGAGATCAGGATGACAATGACCCCTCAGCAGAAGGCGCCTAGTAAAGACCTGGGGTCGTGGCTTCAGGAAGGAGGGAAGGTGGGTGCTGTCATTCCTTATCATGATTCTGATGATAGTGATGCGGACAGTATGGAGGATAAATGTGAGGACTTTATAGAAATCTTGCAAACCGATGTACTATCACCTATCACTTATATTTCTTGGTTGGTGGCAATGGCTTTGGCTAGAACTACATCTCATCTCATCTCGTCTTCGAACAAATACTTATATTGAATATCTATGACTTAGTGCTTTCATAAGTATCCCTTTAATTGCTTAAAATTTTACTGGAAACTGAATAATGCACCTGCTGTATCAACCTGCTCATGGCAAATTGTGTCAGAGTTAATTGTGATATTGTGAAGCAGTTATCAATTGCCATATTGTCTAAGGGCAGACTAAATTTATGAGAGTTCCCTCTAGTTGTACCGAAATTGATATTCAGAATATTTTGCAGTAGATCCTGACAATTCACAAAAAATTTATATACAGTCAATGGTGTAACAAGCTGTAAGATACCAAAAATATTGCTACCTTATCTTGTTGAAAGTCTGAGGCTTTGTCATAAATTCCATACCATAAAACTGAATCACTTATATCAGAATGGTTACATCTTATTGATCACTCCAATCAGTAGAAAATTCCATAAATACTGCCATAGCTCCAAACAAAGACTTCTAAACAAAAATTTGCAAATATAAAGCGAATATGAGAAACCGTGTAAAATATATATATATATATATATATATATATATATATATATATATATATATTTTAGTATATTCCATATTTATCTTGGCAACCCCCCTGGTGCTTTCATTATGACACTTGCCAGGTCCCGCTGTCTATACTTCCTCATCCTTAGCCATTAAATTTACAGTATTCCTCTAATATAATTAGACATTAATAGATGAAACCTGAGATCACGTCCTAAGCTCTCTCTCCACACTGGCTGCTTTAGAACCTCCATCAATTTCCTGGCAGTTCCCAATCCCCACAGACAATCAAATCTTGACAGACAGTGATGGTCAGGTTGTACGGAAACAGTGAAGCTCAATTCTATGCTTTTTCTGAAAAACCTGCTCAATAACAGTCTGGATTTATCTGTCAGTGGGGATGACATGGTGTCATAGGGTCATTGCATGTTCCAGAGATCTATTATGACATACTGGGGCACATTTACTTACCCGGTCCTGTCGCGATCCCCAAAGTGCGTTGTCCTACGAGGATCAAGTCCGGCGCTATTGTGCGCCCAATATCCTGCGTGTGTCGCTTCCCTGCTGAGGTCCGCCAGAGTTCACCACTTTCTTCCCGGTGTATGTGAGTGCATTGTCTTGCGACACAATTTGAATTTTAAATCCTGTGCTTAGTCGGAATCAGTCGGGTTGTCCGTCGGCCACGCCTCCCCCCGATTTGTGTCGCATGAAAGTTGTGCGCCAAAAGCCAATCGCGTGCGCCAAAAACCCCTCTTAAATGTGGCGCAAATCGGAGATAGTCGGGAAACCCGACGGAAATGCGGTGTGCGGACCCTTAGTAAATGTGCTCCATTGTGTGAATATGCTATGAATGTCTATCATGGGAAAAACTCCTTTGAACCTCTCTTGAAAGCAGTTTTGACCTGGCAACTAAATGAGGTTCAGCTTCTCTGACCCTCAAAGATAAGATATTATTACTGATGGAAGTCGCATTGTTTATGAACTCATCGGGGCAGATTTACTTACCCGGCCCATTCGCGATCCATCGGCGCGTTCTCTGAACAGGATTCGGGTCCGGACGGGATTTATGATGGCAGTTCCTCCGCCATCCACCAGGTGGCGCTGCTGTGCTGAAATGCATCTGATCGCGCCGGAATACACCGAGCCGGACCAGGTGAAGGTAAGCGCTTCCCAAGCGACACATTTTAGGTTATTAAATGCGGCGGTTTTTCCAAATACGTCGGGTTTTCGTTCGGCCACGCCCCCCTGATTTCCGTCGCGTGCATGCCAGCGCTGATGCACCACAATCCGATCGCGTGCGCCAAAATCCCGGGGCAATTCAGGTACAATCGGCGCAAATCGGAAATATTCGAGTAACACGTCGGGAAAACACGAATCAGGCCCTTAGTAAATGACCCCCATCATGTCGTGAAGGCCATGAGCAAACTGGGTCTGACCAACCTGTTCTTTTATGTCTTTTCCTCATCTAGAAAGGCCATTTGCTGTACAGGCAGTCCCCGGCTTACGTACAAGATAGGGTCTGTAGGTTTGTTCTTAAGTTAAATTTGTATGTAAGTCGGAACTGTATATTTCATAATTGTAACCCCAACCAAATTTTTTTGGGTCTCTGTGACAATTGGATTTTAAAAATCTTGGGTTGTCATAAGAATCAAGATTAACAATAAATATTAACTACAGACATTTTAATAACTGTTATATCTGTTTATTGTAGCCTAAGGCTAAAGTACAGTAAGTTACCAACATCCAGAGGTCCGTTTGTAACTAGTGGTTGTCTGTAAGTCGGGTGTTCTTAAGTAGGGGACCACCTGTACTATAGAATATAGTCCGGAGTTGTCCTAAATAGGTCACTCCTTACATTCTACTATTAGGATTTTAAGGTGTGAAATAAATTGGAGCTTCATAGGATCACGCTGTGATTTGTGGAATGTAATATGTTTCTGTCTATGAAAAAATTGCAGTATTATGTGATCCCCAAGGGATCCCTTTACCCCCAACGTTGGTTCTTCTTTTCTACCATTCACCTGCTGCCAGTTGCAGACCTGATCATCCTGAAACTACTCCTTCTATAGCTGGACTTGGAATTTTCCAGATTAAAATGCTTTGCAGTTTAAAGATAATTTGTACACATATTGTAACAGCAAGACTTCTAGATAATAGGTTGAATGAAGGATGAATTGGGATCATATGTCTCAGCTGTTGTTGGTTTTGTTCTCAGAGTATGAAAATTCCATGAAATCTCATGAATCTTCATGTCATGAGCCATAAGAAAAGTAAAATAATTAGACTGGAATAGAAGGTTAAGAGCACAAAACTGACGATTTTAAAGCTGGCATAGAAATGAGATCATTGTGTTTCCTACTATGAATACTCGTTTAATGTTGATCTATTGGACATAGGGTGTAACTTAAAGAGGTGCAGGGGATCAGTGCATTTGGCTCCAGGAATCTCTTCTCCGAGTGAAAACACCAATACTATAAATAAAAATGATGGTTTAGGAGGACTGGTACAGATTGTGCACTGGGGCTCAGCAGCTTCAACTTACACCTCTGAATGGTCATTTGGATGGTGGGAGATAAAATTCAGAAGCACCTAAAAGTTCTTTTAGCCATGAAGTGTGCTGAAGTACGGCCGGCTGCTACGCTCATCTTGGGGTCAGCGACAATGGGTCCAACACAGGTACATTGGACCCCCCCACCCCCACCCGTTTTTGTGATCTGTGGGGTTCTCATCACTGAGACTCCCAATGATCAGCAAGTTAGGCCCCATCCTGTGTATACGGCCTTACTTGTTTTATGGAAAACACATTTAATGATAGTCCCACATGGTATGAAAAGCAGAGGTGTTTTAACAGACATGGCCCTAGGCAATCTGCCCATTGTCACTGTTGCAACACCATTTGGCTGCAGAAATTTATTATCACAATGTATTGTAACTTTTTTTTTTTTTAAGGGAACACATTTCAACACTGGCGTACCATCATGAAGCATTGATTTAGGGATGGGTACCGTACCTGAAATTTACAGTCTTTTACATTAAGTACTTGACTGGCAGGGTGTTTCTTGTAAATAGCCCCATGTGGAGCCCTTTAACTTCTATTTTTATCATAATGGAAGACCCACTTCTAATCCAATTTCAATGAGAATAAGATGCAGTCTTTAAACAAGGATGTTAAAATCCTTAAAGGGGTTTTTAAACAATCACAGTAGGTCAGGACCAGGGTAAGATAGAAAAGAACACATACTTACCCCACTTCAGGTCTTGATTCATCGCTGCATTGGTACTTCAGGTTCCCTTATACCAAACTGGAAGTATTTTTTTTTTGGGGGGGGGGGGGCACCTGCTTTATCCAATGAGTGGCCTTCTTGGAGCACAGGACATCAGCTTCTTTTATCAGGGAGAGTCACTTCTGGTGTTGTACCCTGGACTAAGACGACCAAAGCAACCACTAATTGAGTGAAACAGGGCCTTGAACCCACTGGTCCTTCCAATCAGGTGTAGGGCTGCCCAGAAACTGATGATTTTGATATACAGTACAGACAGTCCCCAAGTTGTGTACAAAATGGGTTCCGTAGGTTTGTTCTTAAGTTGAATTTGTATGTCGAAACTGTATATTTTATCAATGTAACTCCAGACAAATTTTCTAGGTCTCTGTGACAATTTTGGATTTTAAAAATGTTGGATTGGCATAAGAACCAGGATTAACAATAAAGCTTCATTGCAGACACCTTTAATAGCTGTTTATTGTAGCCTGCAGCTAAAGTACAGTAAATTACCAATTACAAAAGGTCTATTTGTAACTAGGGGTCGTCTGTAAGTCAGGTGTTCTTAAGTAGGGGACCGCCTGTACTGTAAATAAACATGTTTTATGAATTTCATAAAATCTTTCATATCCTAATAAATGTCAAATTGTGACTTTATGGAGCAGGGGAACTTATAGCGCTTTGTTCCTTTCACTTAACCCCTACAAGAACAACTTATTTGCCCCTATAGGGTGAAAGCCCCCTACAAGTTAGAAACTGTCCCATCAAACATATGGGAAGACACATGCAACTACATACCTGTCCAGTTGCATACATCTTACATTAAAGTATGGTACTTTGTATGGTAAATGTTTCTTTGTTAAAAAAACAATAATATAGATCTTGGAAGTTCTTGGAACTGGCAAATCAAGCTAAAGTTGTGAAATCCATAAATTGATAAGTAAGAACATGGGCCAAGTGCCACTGCACTACGTAAGTAAAGAGACTCTTGCTTCCAAGTATTGTGCGGAATGCTGGGCTAGGATCAGCTCCACAAGGTGATGCTCATAAGTGGTAAGGTATCAGCAGTTTGTCCTAATGAAGTCCAGATGCTGGAAGCCGTGTTTATTCAATGGATAAGTCTCAGTGCCAAGCTGCTAACAATTGTATTACATTACGGTAAACACTATCCCCGTGATAAGAAAGGCCTAACCACAGCCAACGTGAATAAAACCGTTAAGAGAAACCACAGTCTTCTGACATTGAATACAATGTTCACTTATATGTGGTTATGACTCAGAAGCTGAGGTACACCGTCCTCAACAAACCCCTGTGGCTACACAAAAATGAACTTCTGTGTAAGGTGTATTCACGGTTTATTAATTGAAATCCAAAACGACTTATGTCTAAGTATATACTGGGATGGGTAAGTAAGAGTTCTCCTTACGGAGACTGCCAATGAAGGCCACTATGTAGGCGTGTGGAGTCTTATAGCCATAGATGCTTCACTTGGGGGATTCTGGGAAAATATACAAAGTTTTCCAGGATGGGATAAGGAAAACTATGCCTCTTTTAGCTACCTGTAACATCAAGCATGACCTACAAGAGGCTTTATGACATGATGCAGGATTAAAACCAAACCAGTATATCTATTCCAGAAGGAACAGATTCCCAACTGTAGACAGCACTGTTTAGACCTGATTGGGTTTCCTCAGTACAGTGTAGGGAACTGTTTTATCATGAGAGGTTTGAGAGAGAGGCTTGAGACTAGGATCAGGAAGTAAGAGTTCTCCATATGGAGACTGCCAATGAAGGCCACCATGTAGGCGTGTGGAGTCCAATAGCCATGGATGCTCCACTAGGGGGATTCTGGGAAAATATACAAAGTTTTCCAGGATGAGATAAGTATAAACTGTTCAGTCCCTGTGTTATTTATACTAAAGATTCATTAATCAATGGACAACCCAGAGCCTTAGATATTGACTGCACTGACTGCATGGTGTTCAAGTTTTCTGCTGGGACCAGGGGCTGATTAAGACTGCCTGGGCCCTTGGGCTGTATGAATATTATAGCCTCTACAAGTCTGGAATCCACTTCGTACATATGTAACTAGAATCAAGCTTCTTGGGGAATGGAGGACGCGTACCTTCTACCTACTTTCAATCTGCAGTTTCTGGACCTTTGGATGACCTTCAAAGGTCCTGAAATGGGACTTGTGTAAATGTGTATTGAGAGCAGGAACAGATGTACAAGGATGTCATGTCATAAAATTTGGTCAGTGGTTTGGATAAGCCCCCTAGAAGGCTTGGTCCCCAGGCTACCACCCACACCACCATTTTTATAATCTACTACTGGCTGGGGCACTCCTGAGAATTCACATTCCAATACTACTACCTTGGTAAAATCAAATCTTGCAGAAAATCTATACTTTTGCTTTGGATGTAGTCTGATGAGCTTTACTCACCCCCCTTGTCATGGCTGCCAAGCAACAACAATATTGTCAATAAATACTTTCTTCCAGGGAACCTTACCTAACTTAAAACTGTATTTTTTACGTGCCATGTAAGTGCTACTTACACTTTGCAGGTTTATTGTATCACATTTATCAATTACATGGCCTGTAGTACTGAGAAGACTAGAACCGTAACCGTAAACCCAGAACTTCATTTAAAGTTTGGGGCCAGATTCGGCTCAACCTCCCCCACCAGTAACTCTTTATATTTAATTTAAATCTCAGTGGCCGTGCACACCATCACCTACCTGCCGGTAGCACAAGGCGTCACACCATTTTTGGGAGGATGATTGTACCTCAATGACATCATTGGGAGCAACAATTCTCCCCAAAATGGTGGCGTACGGCAGTAATTTATGTTACTGGTGACATTGCTACCAGCATTTAAACAGTTAACACCCTCAATTCTTGTACCGGGTTTTATTGGTTGGAGTATGGGTTCTGTACCCAAACCTGGACCCGAACAGGTTTTTAAAATTAACGGGTCGGCTTATCACTCATGTCCTGTTTGTAGCTCACTCCCATTCATGTTAATGCTGGTGAGCTGCAGTACCTAGATCAGCCACTATACAGTGTACAATGTTGTGCATGGATTGTTTACATCTTTATTACATTTATTTTGCCAGAAAAAATTGCCATCAGCAACATTCTATGCAGCTATTCTAACATTCAATGATGTATTGGGTCCATTAGAGGTTATTTGTAGATCTTCACTATAGGTTATAGCAGCGGTTCCCAGAGTCTCACCCTACGCCCCCTCCCCTGGGCATATAGAATGGGGTTGTAGTGAAAATCCCTTTAATAAACAAAGTGGTTGGCAGCGATGTGTGTGGATAGAAAAAATGGAACAAAAAAAAAAAAATAAAGTACAAAACCAAAATAGGAGCAAATTGAGTGTCGTACCAAGGAAATTCCAAGGAACCTCAGGATTAGCAGCATCTTATTATCTAGTTACATCTTCTTTACTTAATTGCAACATTTTGCCTGCAGCCTTCATCCAGCATATAATACAAGGCAACGCTTATTCTCAGGATATATAATGAGGCAAGCCTCCCATTTATTGAATGTTGTAAGAAAATGAAATTAGTGTCTCGCCCTTTATTTATGCCAAAAATCTTTGTTGTGTGATAGCTGTGACAACTAACGAAAAAACCCACTTTTGATAATGCAAAAGAGAAAATTATTTCCAGTTTTCATTTTTTCAGAGGCTGTAATAAAACAATTCCCTGTTTGGTGGCCATGGGCTACTGGTCGACATTTCTAGGCACTAATTTGGATAAAACTATTCTTCTGAGATTAAGTGGCATAAAAATTATTTGACTATATCAAAAATAAAATGTAGAGCAATATACCTGTGGGTAATATCAAAAGCTGGATAGGAATTATCATGTGGAAATATATGTATCTCGAATTTGATTCTAGTTGCAGTACCAGGCAGAGCCACAACCAAATTCAAGGCGCTCTTGTACTGCACATATAGGGGCTTATTTATTAAGGATCCCACGGATCGCACATTCATCGGGTTTTAGAAATTTTCGGGATTTGCGCCACTGTGACAGCTATATAGAAGGGGATTGTGTCGCACGTGATCGGAATTTGGCGCCATTGCGATTACTTTCATGCAACAGAAATGGGGGTGGGGTGGCCGGACAATCCGACGGATTCGGACTGAGCGCGGGATTTCACTTTAAGATTGTGTCACAAAACAATGCACTTACATGCACCAGGAACAAGAAGGTGAACTCCGGCGGACCTAAGCGACAAATGCAGGAAATCGGGTGCATGATCTTTGTGAATCGCGGCAAAGTTAATTCTCATTGGACAATACATAATGGGGAACGTGCAGAACCAGGTAAGTAAATGTGCCCCAAAATCTGTTACGGTACACGTCAGCCTCTACACATTTGACGTTGACTGGGGCTAAGGCCCATCACAACTTCCAGTGAAGACAGAGGTCAATGTTGCTTTGAGCACAGATTCCATATCTTATGTAAAAACAGCATCATGTTGATGAAAACTACCCCCCTCCCTTTCATTTGTGTTGCTTGTATCGGTCTTGAGTCATCGTGATTTGTTGTTTATGTTTTTTATGACCCTTTTTGTATGTGACTTGCTCAGTTATATTGTCTTTAGGCTGCTGTATGGTGATTTTTGTTTGTGTTTTTAAATCTGGAACCAGAGAATGGCACCAGGGAGACCTTTATTTAGCATTATTTGTCCTGGCTGATGTGCGATTACATATGCTACAAGTGATGGGCGGTAAGATAGGGGTTACACTCATTGACTGCTGGCCAGGTCTTGGCTCTTAAAGAGCATAGAAAATGATTTCATTCCATTATGTAGTACACAGACTGCGCCAAAGATATCCACAATACTATTAACGTGCCCAGAACTGCTTAAATCACGACTTTGGATTTCTGTTCCAGGCATAGTAATAGGTTTATTATGTACATAGGGAGGCTGAGATAGTATTCTGTGTAGTATATCAGGGGCTGGGAGCCCTATACCGGGCAGCATATGGTTATGTGTTTACTAGGTCATCATAAGTAATCATAGGGCCTTGTGGAAAAAACGTATAATAAGTTTCTGCTAGACCATCATGAACCTTATTTTATTTATTTATTTAAAGGGGTGTGGGTTTTTAAAATTACCTATCCTTACCATAGGTCCAGGACCCCAACAATTAGCTCCGGTGTGTGCTACTCCCACTTTGCAGATCAATAACATGATGTCTATCAACTACATGGCCTGTTTGTAGCTCAAGCTCATTCATGTAAACATGGCTGAGCTGCAATACCAAGATCAGCCTCTATACAATGTACAACGATGTGCATGGAAGAATTTGAAGAAGCAAGTACTCATCCGATTGCTTATGCCTCAGACTCCTGTCCATCATTTATTAATTCTCTATAATAAGGAAAGCTGAAAATAACAAAAACCTGTTGAATGACCTGACAATGTAAAGCAAGTAACACTTATATTACCCTCTGACCGTAAAGTGTTTTAAATGTTTTACTTTAAAGTTTTATGGTTGCCATGTATTTGCTCTGGTGGTGTCCACACTTACCGTATTTTTCAGTCTATAAGGCGCACAAGAAATCCTTTCATGTTCTCAGACATTAAAGGTGCGCCTTATAATCCAGTGCGCCTTATATATGAACCGTACTTACAGACAACAGCTGCCTTGAACTGTGCACAGGTCTGACACCTGCTGGTCATTCATCCTTATAATCAGGTGTGCCTTATATATGAACCTAGACGTTTTAGCAGGCATTTATTGATGGTGTGCCTTATAATCCGGTGCGCCTTATAGTCCGAAAAATACGGCACTTTGCAGCTTGTTGTTCTTGTTGTAGAATGGAGTAGCGGTGTAGGCTTGGCCTTAGAATATGATGGAAACCCAGATTTATCATTGTGCACCAGTTTTTCGGAATTTCCTGGAAGCCATATGCAGCACTAAAAAGTTCAAAAGAAAATAGTGGGTGCACCAGGAGGAGCCCTTGACAGCCAAATTAATTATAAGAGGTTATAGCGGAAATCTTCGCCAAGCTAGACCTAGAATTACTTTCTAATCCTGCAATCCTGAGAGACGAACTTCTTAGTAATTCTGCCATGTCGCACGCCGGGTACGCTACTTATTAAGACTGCCAGACAATTTTCCATTTAAGAGTTGCTTGACAGAACATCATTCAGGGCTTATTTTAATTTGGATTTTATTTAGGAAATCCTCTTACCTATAAAAGTTTTCTTAGTGTTGCATATGAAAATTGTGCTGAGGACTGAAAAAAATACAGTGCTAAATGTAAAATGAACGAGTTTTACATTCTGCTCCAGTAAGATTGCAAAACACTGTCTGGTGTCATGTAGAACCATGGCAAAGGCAGAAGTGGTCAGGAGGATGGTATCTGGGTGCAGGGCTGCTGGATATAGGAAGCAGATGTTCTCATCAGGAAGTAGTGTGGTCTGAGTGTATGTACTAGCACTGGATATGCCTGTGTGTACTGTATGGCCATCCTTCTGTCTGTCACAGATATTTGAGAGAAGAAAGGTATGACATGTAATGGGTGTATAACAGATTTGAATTCCTTGAACCTCCTATAACAGTGGTGGCAAACCTATGGCACGAGTGCCAGAGGTGGCACTCAGAGCCCTTTCTGTGGGCACCCAGGCCTTCATCCCAGCACACTGTTTACCAGACAGGACTCAAGGCTTCCTCCTCCGGTCCAAATCAGCCCAGAACGTGCCAAGCTCAGGGCTATTTTAAAGCTACATCTTTGGTTGCCAAAACTACAGTAGAATCGAGAAGGTGTGGGCAGAGAGGGATTACCCTTGGAACTCCTGCTCTGGGTCCCCTGATTCTCCCTCTTCAGGGGACCCTGGAGGGAGGGTACAATCCAAATTTCTCCATCTTCTTTCTATTGTATTGTATCACGATTGAAACCTGTGATACAGCAGGGATCAATAAGTTACTGCTTAATTGTCATGTTGGCACTTTGCAACATATAAGTAGGTTTTGGTTGTAGTTTGGTCTCTAAAAGTTTTGCCATCATTGTCCTATAAGGTATAACACTAGTGAGGGTTGTCTCTGTCTATCATGTTACATGTAATAACCATATTTCTATAAATAAGCTAAAACACCATTGTGCTGTATCCTTTACTTACAGGTATGTATCAAACTTTATATGCAGATATATGGGATAAGCTGTGTGTTTTCTGTAGAGTTACTCTGTTTTGTCTATTAGCTGATGCCATTCACTGGCTGATGCCTATGAAAGTGGTTTAAATATATAAAGCAATTTTAGAAAAGACGTACTACCCCATTGGGGATAGTGGGTTTGGTAGGGTCCAATACTTATATTTGTGCTTGTATGGCAGCCACTTGCTTTTCATCAAATGGTCTTATCTCTTCTCTCTGAGGTGGCATGTTTTTACAGGTGACTCTTTAAGTAGAAAACTGTCTGTATCTCGTAAATGATAAGCGACTGCTAAATTTTGTATCTTTACTTTGTGTATGTTGGAGGATCCAAATGGTGTAGATCAGAAGTGGACAATAATGTATGTGGTTTGGGGTGATAGATCAGGGTCCAAGCCTTCTAGTGGACTTATGGCCCCCCAAACTACCCATCAAATTTTATACTAAGAAGGACCTTCACCCATGAAATCCTCATACATCTGTTCATGCTCGCAATAGACATGTACACCATATACACAAAAGCCATTTCAAGACCTTTGAAGGTCATGAAACCATATATTAAAAGCAGCATCTGCATGGAAACGTCTGCAATGTGTTCTTCACACATATTGTTCTTCACATACTATTGTGAAGAACACCGTTCGGCACGCGTGTCTTCGGATAAGATAGCAGATGTACGGAAACATCTGCAATATGTTCTTCAGTGTTCTTTCAATGTGTTCTTTCAGTGAAAAATGCTCGGGTCTCCCATTGACTTCAATGGGGCTCGTTATTCGAGACGAGCACTCGAGCATCGGGAAAAGTTCGTCTCGAATAACGAGCACTCGAGCATTTTAGTGCTCGCTCATCTCTAGTAGGGACTATAATATTCATACAGCCCATGGGGCTATTCACTTCATGGCATGGAATGGACTGTACATAAGGAAACTACCTGGTTTATAGAAAAGCTGCCATAAAAATCCAGCACGTTAAATAGAGGCACTTACGTATAGCCCCAGGCAATGTGACTGCAGTAATCTTCTTATGTTTGTTATCCATGGCCTCCTTCCTTCTAAAATTAACTTTTAAAATTATGCTAAGGGATATGGGCATGTTATCAAAGTCCCTCCGTACTGTAACATTGCAGGTTGTTACATTGTGAAGGAGCACTTCCCCCCTCCCAGTGTGTAGTTACTGCTGCTGAGATTAAAGGAAGTGAAGGGAGAAGGTGAGACAGAGACCAGCTACAACAGTGCTACAACAGCTGAGAAGTCCGAGCACTCAGGGCTTCTGTAACGGACACATAGCCCTTCAGACTCATTAGCATTATTATAAAAGATTGATTTTTGAAGGATGGAGGCCATAGATAAGAAGATTACCAGAGTCACATAGCCTGGGCCTATGAGTATGTGTTATGACTTTATCTGGTTTGACTTTGATGGTAAATTTTCTATAAAACCAAAGCTATAAGTATCATTACCCAATGTGGATGAACCGTTTTTCCCTCAGATGTGGGAGGATCTTGTGTTTACGTGAAAGTGACATTTAAAGACATCAGTACAAATCAACTATTGAAAATGGTCCAGAATTATTTGTATAACGTCTCTTATAAAATGCAAACCATAGTTATTAATGGGGTTGGACACTGGTAAATGGGGCGTGTCTTTGCTGTAAAAAGGGCGAGCTTAAAGCATGACACCAAAACAAAAAAAGTGCTGCAAAGATAGACCAGACAGTCATAATTCATCACAGGGAGTAAAGCTGGATGATTTGCTGTCAGGTCTACTATGATACTCAAACTTTTTGACAATATTGATAAATTTTCCCCACATTCTCTCAGTTAGTGCAGTTTTCTTTACAGAAACTGTGAAATACAATGTAAACAGAACTAATTTTGTAATCTCTTTCCTAACCCGTCTCTACCCTTGGGTTCAGTTAATTTGCCTACAGAAAAATCAATAAAGTACAACCAAACATACCAAAAACATAAATAATGGAAAGCCTTGCAGCTACAAACAACTGGAGGCAATATGCCCACAAGAAGAGATTTAATTTTGTTTTAACAGTCTTACTTTTGAGGGCTTCAAAAGCACTTGGAGATGCAGGGAACTTTTATGGCACAATCGTAGGGCACACAAGCACTGGGCATACCTGGGCAAGTGTCAGGACCCAGGGCTGCTGGGGGGATCCACATAAGGCTGTATCTAATAAATCCATAGTGGGTGAGTGGGGCTTTATATAAAATAACCCTGAGGGGATAATTTTCTATGATAAACTAAGAAATATTTTAGGGTATCAGGAGACTGTTTTAGTTTCTGAATTTTTAATGCCTCCACACGAGTTCACTGCAAAGGGGCCCACTGAGGCTCTGTCGCCCAGGGGCCTACTGAAACCTGGAGCCGGCCCTGAATACCATACATAAAGAACAATTGCATATGCTATGTATGCTTCTCAAGATAGCTCTAACCTCTCTCCAGCAGAAGGAAAATGATAGGGGGGGGGGGGGTGGCACACAGAAATACTGCTGTAGCTCTAAATATTTTAAGCTTCCTCTGTCTGACTCTCCAACTTCCCTCTAGATGCAGACAATATGTTTCCTCTAAACTGAAGCTTGCCTTACACATGTGATAGCATTCGGATGATAGCCAGGTTCTTCTATTTCTTTATAAATATACGCTGTTGGCTTGGCACTGTTTCCAAGGGGTAGAAGATGAAAGTGGCTACCATAAAGCATTGGCCATGCCGAGATCTTTTATTTCCTCATGTAGCACAGAGATACAGCAGAACTCTGTAGCTGCCCCCCATGACAGCTGAAGTCATTGACTGACCCCCTGCACTCAACACTATTATGATCATAAAAAGAATGGGGGCCTCTCGGCGGGAACGCGTCCAAGCATGGTGAGTACTGTATATTTCTTTATACCTTGGGTGACCTCAGAATATCCATTTAATATGTATAGCCAACCTAGGAAGCCCTTTCCCAATATGGATACCCAATGGTAAAACTAGTTACATTCATTCTTGTAATCTACACTTATTTCTATTTTCTGTGCATGACTTATTGGTTAGCCATATCGCCTAAGATGTTCACAGTATGTAGAGATTTGCTTTACAGCAGCTACATGAGCTGCCACATGACATGAGAGTCTAGAGATGCTCAGTGACGTGTGTGGTGTGTTCCAGATATGCGGGGAGAGGGAGTAAATGGGCTGAGTACATTACTTATTGTTAATGATGGATCCTATAACATAGAAATCCTGCCCACAATGAGATGACTTTTAGGGTCAGTATGGAAATTGACGCATTTTAGGATTTTTCTAAGAAAAATTAGGATGGACACTAAATAATCTTAACATTAAAGCTTTCTTCAAACGAAGACTTTCAAAGAAAGTCTATTTACTGATGGACATTTCTATTAAGTGTTTTTATCTTGTGTTGTATTAGACCAGCAATATTGGTTTGGGTGGGGTGTCATTGGATAGATTTATGAAAGATATTTGACACGTATATTATTAGTTTTTTTGATACAATGTATATTTCGCAAGATATTCCACCACTCTAATCTTTTTGTTACACCCTGTATTATTATTTGTTAATCCTGGATGACCCCTTTAATGTTGTGTTCATATGGTTTATGTTTGGTTGAGGATATGGTGACCATAGGACAACTTTCCAATTTGAATTAGGTAACAGCTGCCCTCTAAGTTCACTGCATTCAACTTTCAAGGATGTCAAGGACTGCACCTGTGATAGCCTTGCTGCAAAAGATTTCCTTCTAGCCCCATGTTGGTCTATATTTGATTTGTGTTCCCATGTACAGTGTCATATTTCAATTACATGGCTCACATCACTAAACCAAAACTCCATATGAAATTGAAGACATAAAAGGGTACAGTAAGTCCCCATAAACCTCTATGGACACATTTGGGCACATTTACTGATGCGATCCCCGTGTGCGTTGTCTCATGAGGATTTGGATCTTCCGTGATTCACATAGCTCATACGCCCAATTTCCTGCATGTGTCGCTTCCACCGCTGAGGTCCGCTGGAGTTCACCTTCTTCCCGGAGTGAGTGCTGATCTTGTGACACAATTTAGTTTTTAAATTCTGCGGTTTGTCCGGATCAGTCGGGTTGTACGACGTCCGCAACCCCCGACTTGTGTTGCATGCCAGTCGGCGCCAATGTGCCACAATTCGATCACGTGCGCCAAAAACCTGGGGCAATTCACGGCAAAATGGTAAAAAGTCGGGAAACCCAACAAAAATGCGTTGTGTGGACCCTTAGTAAATGTGCCCCATTATTACTGCTACATTTTATAGAGCTGCAAATCACTTGAGTACATGAAGCTTTAGGCCAAAGCAATTGTTCTCATTGTAACATAAATGATAAATGTTGCTTTAGTTTTTGCTACTTCATTTCCATTATTTTCGACAAAATATTAACATTGTAAAAGAGAAGCTCAGAAAGGACTATTGTTAGATATCTGCTGTATCAGCAGATCAGGATCCAGTAAGCAGATCACCAAAAGGTCACAAGCTCCAAAGAACCTAAAGCTCAGACGTTCCCATCCCACATTAAGTTTTACATAAAACTACTTTAAAAGTCCTACTGTTGATTTACTGTGGGAAATACGTTCTGAATTTCTCCTTGTTTTTCATAAGCTGCTATTAGATGTCAAAGTGACCGTCTCAGAGGTAAAGACAGGAATCTTTGTTTTACGTCATAATAAAGTCCAGAACAAAAAATACAGAAAAATATGTGTTTACATATACGGTATCCATTTTTGTAGTCTTGTAACACCAACTCTATCTAAATTGACGTAAAACATATGTGATTCATCTCTACGGAGGAGAACTGATAAACCATTTGTAGACATGACAGTCAACATTTCACTCACAGTCAATAAAAATGTTCTTCACGTCTCACATTCACTTTTAAAGTAAAGAGAATTATCTTCTGTTCTGTATTCAAGTTTACTATTAATACATTTGACTTTAGTTGGTAGAGTAGGAAAAAGATCAAGTATAACAAAAGAAGAAGTTAAGTATTATGGTTTGTTGTGAGCTAATGTCTCAATGTCAGGCAGCAGCCACTAAAGCAAGAAAGATGAGGTTGTAGAAAAAGATAGATAATACACATAATTCCAATGTATTATTACTCCATTACATCTCTTTTACGACTACATATCAAATGCGGGATTCAGTTTTGTTCTCTACAGTCTCAGATCAGGAGAATTATTGACTCATGGCTGGACCAGAAGTGACAGTGTCCAGTAGCTGAAGAGTCACAAAAGCCAAAACAGTGACTGATAGCCGTTGGCCATTGGCCAATGGGGTCAAGATGTGGCTACAGGAAAGAGAAGCCAGACAGTACATGGTGTTTTCCCATCCCCCAGTTGCCTTTTGTTATGGGTTATTCAGAAAACTTCTTTAAAGGGAACCTGTCAGCAGAAATTGACCTAATAAACCACTCACAATGTGTTGTCAAGCATATCATGTTTCTTTAATGGTTCGGTCTGTTGGCAGCAGCCAGAATATTTTGAAATGAAATGTAAAATGGTGGTATAAAGTCAGAGGCTTAGAGTTCAATAACAAAATCAAGTTCTACCAACCATAGAATGCCCCCTTTGCTGAAATTTATGATCCTGCATTCAGGAACTGGGTCGCCAAAAGTCGGGTGAATATTGTTTAATACAGCAGAGGAGGCGCTCTGAGGTGGAGAGAGCTTGACTTCAGTATTAAACCCTCTGTCTCCATGACTTTATTCAACTAATTTATATCTCAATGCAAAGTATACATTGAAGATCTTGCCACCCCACTGGAAGGTGTACATCTTCTTGACAACATTTTAGTAGTTGTTTATTAGGTCAATTTATGCTGACAGGTTCTCTTTAAATATGGTGTTTTATTGAACCATCGGATAAAGCGAGCTAGGGCAATATTCCATTTGTGCTAGAATTCATTCATAGTGTTGTGAGTAGGGGTGTCTATTTTGGTTTGGTACCTGAACCCAAAACCGAATTTGGGTTCATCCTTATTTGTGGAGCCTGAAAATATATGCAATGAGTCACCACTGACATTTTGTGTCAAAAACATGTTGTTGTATGCTGGGGGCTACATTTAGAGGACTCTCAGTCACTTTTTTGATAAAATACACTTATGGACTTTGTGTGTCTTCATTTTCTCACCAGTTAATACTTAGGTTTGTTGCTGAAAATACTCCATGGAACATTCTACATATGAGCGTACCTTTCAGGGTAATTGTTTTATTTTACGGGAAAATCTACAAGTACAGTGTAGTGATTAAAAATTAACTGGATGTTGCTTTAATCCATAAATGGGTTTGAAATGAACAATATTAGAAGTTTTTGTGCCAAGAAATACAGATCTGGAGCTGGCAGTTCACTGATGGATAATGCAGTTACAGCAGTCCAAGGAGAGGCAGGCGGGTAAACTCTGGGGTGTTGCCTTAGAAACATAACACAGAGACAGAGTTGTTGATGAAGTTGTCCAAATGACAGGTTTGAAGTTGAAGCCCAGTCAAAGCCAAAGTCCGTTACCCAATATGGCCTCACTGGAGGGAACAACTCCCAGTTTGGAATGACTTAATACAAAGTCGTAAATGTTAAAGAGAATGCATCTCCTGCATGATCTGAGAAGCCGACGGCTGAAACTATTTTGCTAGATTTACAAGTGGTTAACAAACTGGAAGTCTAGTGTATGAAACTACTTGTTTTTACTTGTACTGCCCAGCGTATAGTTACATACATTTGACAATACCATACATTTATCGAGCATTTACAAACTACCAGGATTACTTGTTTTTTTGTTAGTTGTTGCATGTTACTAAAATACATACATAGCTACATACATGCATACATACATGGATTACACATTACAGGGTTTCTTACCTATTTACAGGATACATATAATTTATGTATCAGTAGAAACAAGTTACGAACAAGGGCTACATAGGATATGCCGGTTACATCCAGGTATAGATGGTGGTGTTGGTGTCTGTGTCGGCCAGGCAGACGCTGTGTGCTGTTCTGATGGCGTCTGATTCCGGCGATATAGATATCTGATTACTGGCTACCAGCAGGGCTGCTCGCTACAGCATTCCGCCAGAATAGAGTAGGCACCATTCGGCTACCAAGTGGGGGGTTACTCCAGCATTTCAGCACCCAGGGACACAATGACCAGCGGTCTTGGCTGCCACAAACCGGTGCTCTGTTGCACCCAGTCGAGCGTCTCTAGCTGCTTGATGCTGTAGAAATCCCTAGATACCAGAATGGGATTATACAGCTGGGGAGTGTGGGGTTCAGTTTGTTCATTGCAGTTGTCCTGTTGGAGGGAGCTAGGTAGATTACAGGCCTTGTGGAGGGGCTTAGTGTGTCACTCTCCTCCACACCATCCCCCTTCATCCCCTGGGTGTGCAGGAGAGGAATAATGCAAGTGGAGACTGAGACACAGATGCACAGGCTGCTGCGAAAGCTACAAATAGAACGCTCAAATACATTGAGTGAATAAATCTTAGAGTGAATCATATTCACTTTATTGAAGACATCAACAGACAAATATTAAAAATACCCCATTAAATACATACAATATAAACAACAAAGAGCAAAAACATTAGACAGTCTGATAAAGTACATACAGAGCGAAGTACATACAGGCTGCTGCAACTGCTTCTCCCTCCCCCCGGGACTCACCACATGCTGCTGGCAGGGAGCCAGGTAATGTCAAATAAAGTTTCAAGTTTTGGCAGTATGCAGAATGCTGACATACACGTCCGTTGAGACGGCAACGGCTGCCCGGCGGCGGTTTCGCGCCGTACACAGGGAAAAGATAGAGCATGCTCTATCTGTTCTTTATGGAGAGGGGTCACCCCTCGTTCTCCAGCACACATCGGTTGGCCGCCTGCGACTGGACAGGCATATGGCTGTGTGAATGTACCCTTAGATTGTAATGAATTGCTTGTAGCCATGTGCTGTTTGTACACAGCCCTTTATTACTGTTTGGTAACCTGTGCAGGCTCTTTTATGTTGTGTTTTGTTATGTTTGCTAATAATATAACTTCCTCTAGCTTAAATGTTCTAACTATATTTCTAACCCTATCTTTTCACAGAAAATGAGGGCCTCAGTACAAAGACGTCGATCCTCTTCTGCCATAACCAGGGCTCTGGGCAGAACCAAGCCTCATTCCAGGTACAGTTTGCTAGAAACAGTGTCATGATTCTTCTTTAAAATGTACATCATATGACTCTTTATGAAATATCATTGAATAGCAGTCATACAGAACAAGTTATCTATATGTATATGTTATGTACATGGATATTTATTCACATTTCTAATGATTTATGTGATATAATAAACATTTAAAGGAAACCTACCACTTTAAAATGCCAATTATAACCCACACATACCTTGCACCAGCTTAGGGTGAGCTGATGCCGGAGCATATCTTCACTATTTGCAGAAACCTCCGTATTCAGTTTAAAACTGTTTTATTCTTTATATTCCAACCCCCCTTTGGCGCACCACGATATGTGCTCGGCGCACCATGCACGACACACTCATGCACAGGCACACTCGTGCCTGTGCAACTTCGCATGCGAAGCCGTCCAGGGTAAAAAATTGAAGTTGCTCAGGCGCGAGTGTGCCCGAGAGCTTGGTGGCGTCACCGTCTCTCCGACACCTCCTAATAAGACGCATGCACGTTCGCACGCATGGTGCGCCAAGCACATATCGTGTTGAGCCAAAGGGGGGTTGGAATATAAAGAATAAAACAGTTTTAAATGGAATACGGCGGTTTCTGCAAATAGTGAAGATATGCTCCGGCATCAGCTCACCCTGAGCTGGTGCAAGGTATTTGTGGGTTATAATTGGCATTTTAAAATGGTAGGTTTCCTTTAATGCTGTAAAGCTCTGAAATTATTCTGGATTATCCTCTATACAATGAGGTGATCCAACAGTGTGAAGTCAACTGAAAGCACAGCTGCCTTTACTTTTGGTGCAATCTTCTGTCTTCCTATTTTACCATGCAACGTCTACTTGAAATACGTTTTTTTTTTTTTTTACTTTATAAATTTTTATTTATAATTTAACATATACAAAGTATAAAGGTTACATTCCAGTTATGTATGTGTACATATTTTAACCAGATGGAAATAAAAAGAGCAATATTTATAAGATCACATAAAACGCCTATATTTGATAGCTATATTAGGCTATTTTTATTTTCCCCCTATATGTGGTACAGATAAAGAGTATTCATAAAGCAGCGGTTCTCAACCGCCGGTCCATAGCGCTTTCCTTACCCCTTACCCCTTTTTGTGGCCTGAACATAAGGAGGGGGCTGCAGTAAAGAGGCACTTTAAGGAGGGGATTAAAGAAAAGGGGAAATACTGAAAAGGAGGGATTATTAGGGGGTCTTCAAAAAGGGAGACCCCTTTTTATATAAGAAAGGGGCATCAGAAAAAAAGGGCACTGATAGGGAGCATTATAAGGTGGCAGCTTCAGGGAAGTGGCATTATAAAGGCGGCGGCTGCATGAAAAGAGTCATTATAAGAGGTCGGAAATGGTTGTAATATAGGTTGTGGTTAGGTACAGGATAAAGGCAGGGCACACCTTTTTTTTTTCAGGGACCCTAGGAGGGAGAAGTGCGTCCCCACCAATCCCTGGGAGAATATGTTCCTTGCAGCCAGTCCGTGGTTATTTCAAGTTCGGGGACCACTGATATCCAGCATGCTTCGTCATTTTCTAGATCTATTTCCTCATTCCTTCATCGCATCACACTCGTGAGTGTAGAAGGGGCCTTACTCTTAGGCAGCTTGATAAATCTCCCCCATTGTGTTGTGCTATTCTATTTCTTTCAATGTCAGAGCAGCAACAATCTACAGTAAATGACCGTTCCTAAAGATATAGTACAGATACAATCACTGCACACAATCTTCACCATCAGAAATGAACTCCTTTACAGCAATAGCTGGAAAAACACGTTTCTGGAGATCTAAGGTCTGGATATATTAGTGGAAGAGGACCCAGACTGGGACCCACATAAAGAATAAAAGCTACAGTATTTGGTTTATTTGGGAAATTGAGATAAAGCTTCGGACTAGAACTAGAGCTTTCCCTGGAGATTCCTGTACTATTCCATGTAATTAATGAGTTATGCAGTTAATCTTATCATTACATCATTATTCTACATAATGTTATTATGTGACCTGCTTTAGGCCTTTATCCAAAGAGTGACCTAACCAAGAATCTTACTGCTCTCCTCCCATAGAAAGCAAGCAGCTGAAAGTCTTCTTATTCTGTGTATCACTCGGCTTTTGTATAAATGGTTACTCATGGTGTTTATCAGAAGGTTAACAGTTTTATCATAAAACCAATAGTCAGACACATGATTTATATATCGTATTATCCAGTTTTGTGTTAGATTTACATGTTACATTGAAAATGGTTAGTTTCGTACAGGGAACCTGTCAGCAGACCTAATATACCACTAACAGTTTGTTGTGAAACAATCATGTTTCTTTTACTGCGCAATGTAGTGGCATCATCCAGAAAATCAACTTTGAAGTGCGTTCTATAAAGTCATTGAGACGGAGAGTTCAGCACTGAAGTCAAGCTCTCCCTGTAGAAGAGACAATCTGAGGTGGGGAGAGCTTGACTTCAGTGTTAAACTTTCCACCTCCATGGGGGTTATTTGCCTTTATTTTCATTCCTGTTTTTTCTTTTTTGAGACTTTTTTTTTGGCATATTGTAATTTTTCTCCTTTTTGGGGACATTTTGAATTGTCCGCCGGACATTTGTTTTTCATCAGTAAGATACATTTATGTTCTATTCCAGATGTGCTAAATGTCGAAAATGACATTTATAATTTCAAATTGTCTAAAATTTGCCACATTTTTTGGCCCCAAAAAACTCCAGATGAAAATGTACTTAAGGAAAACTTAGAAAGTCGAAAAAAGTGACTTGAGACATTTGTGCGACATTTTTGCAACATTTGTAACAAATGTCTCTAAAAGAGATCTGGAAAAGAAAAGGATTTAGCACAAGGAAAAAGTGAGATATTAAATAAATTACCAAAATAGCAGACAGAGAAAATAATAGCCAAAACAGAGATAAGATAAATGACCCCCCCCCTGAATGGTATGGATGATGTGTGTGGCCATGACCCTACATAACATAGCACTTTGTTCAGGTAGTTCCTTTTTTGGAACCCTTAATTAAAAAAGAAAATATTGTAGAGTCCACAACACCATTAATGCATGAAAGGCTGGTGCCTGAGTCATTCTTTTTCGAAGGGAACGCTATATAATAAAACTTGGAGACATGTAGTTCTGCATGCAACATTATTGAATTGGGCATTTCCGTTGGGTTTTCCGAATTTTACTGTTTTGCGCCGAATGCCCCAGGATTTTGGCGCACACGATCGGATTGTGGCACATTGGCGCCAGCTTGCATGCATCGGAAAACGGGGGCGTGGCCGTTAGAAAACCCGACGGATTCGGAAAAAACTGCGGTATTTTTAAAAAAAATTGTGTCACTTGACACGCACTTACAAGCACCAGGAAGAAGAAGATGAACTCCGACGGACCTTGGCGCAGCAGCAACACCTGGTGGATATCGGGCGCACGACCTTAGTGAATCCCGGCAGGACATGAATCCACTTCGGACAACGCACAGCCAGATCGCGAATGGACCGGGTAAGTAAATGCCACCAGGAGACATGTCTTCAGCAGAAGCATGGAGAACCAGTTGTGTTCAAGGACAGCTCAAGGTCATATGGTTGGAACTGAAGATAAGGTTACATTTATAAAATGTATAAAGGAGGCTGTTATTTTCCTGTTGTTTTAATATCACACTCTGAAGGATACAGCGCCCCAGGCATCCTGTTGGGTTTCCTGTAGAAATTCTGTTCTGATAGGATCTTCCTCATAATCTCTTGTTTATGCCAACTCTTATTTTAGAACAGAAGCAACATCTTAAATGTGCCCCGTTCCCCAGTGGAGCAAACAGTAGATATGGAAGACTGCCTGTTCTTTGTGCTGTTTTGTGCTTGTACCAATCTGGCGACCATTCCTTGAAAACGATTCCTACCTTTTCCGGCAAATTTCTTTGATACTGAGGCCTTTAACCTTTTGTTCTGATCTTCCAGTTTTTTCCAGATTTTGTGACTGTTCATTTTTGGAGATACTTATTCATGCAATGGAAAAATAGAGCAGGTTGTGCCAGGATTATAAGAAACTTCATTCTGCATCTTAAAATAGACATTGGATGGTGGATGAAAAGTATGTGTTAGCACAAGGAGAGTAAATATTAAAGGGAACCTGTCATCAGAAATTTGCTTAATAAACCACTATCAATATATTGCCAGGCAGCTGAACAGCTTTCTGGATGATGTTTCTTTTATGGCCCAGAAAATCTACTTTGAAATGAGATATAAATCGCATTTATGAAGTCAAGGAAGCGGAGAGTGTAACACTGAAGTCAAGCTCTCCCTGCTTAAAATGGCCTCTTTACTGTAAGTATGGTCCTGCGACCAGGGACTTCACTGATCAAGTCTGCTGAAGTCTGATGCATGATGTCAGTCACATGGGAGGAGGTGTTCAGAAGCAGGGGGAGCTTGACTTCCTTGTTGAACTCTCCACCTCCATGACTTTATACAGGCAGTCCCCGGGTTATGTACAAGATAGGTTCCGGAAGTTTTTTCTTAAGTTGAATTTGTATGTAAGTCAAAACTGTATATTTTATAATTGTAGATCCAGACTAAAAAGTTTTTGTCCCCAGTGACAATTGGAGTTTAAATTTTTTTTGCTGTAATGGGACCAATGATTATCAATAAAGCTTCATTACAGACACCTTACAGCTGATTATTGCAGTCTGGGATGATAGTAAAGCATCCAGAGAGCTTCCCCAGAGGTCAGAGGGGTCTGTCTGTAACTATGGGTCGTCTGTAAGTCAGGTGTCCTTAAGTAGGGGACCGCCTGTACAACCAATTAGCATCTCATTTCAAAGTTGATTTTCTGGATGATGCCACCGAGATTGTCCATGAAATAAACATCATCAAGAAGCTGCTCAGCTGCTCGGCAACATACTGGTAATGGTTTATTAGGCCAATTTCTGATGATAGGTTCCCTTTAATGATGTATACAAAAATAATTCTTGAAAATAGTTGATCAGTGAGGATGATATAATAGAATAAAATAAAATATTTATAGATAATATTACCCATTACAGGGGGATATATGTAAATGAAAGACTGTCTATGCTGCTCATAGCAACCAATCAGAGCAAATTTAATGCAGCCATTTAAAGCGAACCTGTCATCAATCTGGTTTAGACATTTCAACCTAGTGACGGGTTCCAATACCATTTCATCTCGAATTCCCAACTTGGTTTTATTATAAGCATTGCTAGTTTTATTCATTTATAAAAGCCTACCTGGCTCTCTGCCATGAAAGCCGTCCAAGTCATGTGTGAAGTCCAAATCTTCCCAGCTCTCCCCCTCCCATCTGTCTACGTCAACCAACTGCAATCATGCTCTTGAGCAGTCAGCTCCGGCTTCTAACAACACTCACAAAGTTATGAATACACAGCTCTCCAGGGCTGCTACCTACTGCTCTCTGCATGGTCAAAACTGCTGATAGATTCCCTGTATGATGAACCTATGTAAGTCTTAAATTATCCCATTATAATCTAAACTAATACATTATAAAAGAGGGCTACATTTACAGCAGCTTGCAATCTCTATAGACTGGACTGACAAGAGACACTCTAAACATTTATTACTACTATTCTCTAGTTGTATTTTTATTGTGTTTATCCAACGTTTCTCATAATAATTTGTTCAGAGGAAATCTCGAAGGACCTCATATAGGTGAAGCTAAGGGTCAGTGCTGAAGTTCGGGGTCTCTCCTTTCTGGACAAGGGCTGAGCTATTTATATGGATATGTTCATGATGTTGCCACTTTTGCCTTTGCAAGAGGCAGTGGGGCACATTTACTAAGGGTCCTGTGGCCACATTTCCGTCGGGTTTCGCTAATTTTTCCATTTCCGGGTTTTTGGTGCACGCGATTGGATTGTGGCGCATCGGCCCCGGCTTGCATGCGACTCAAATGGAGGGCGTGGACGTCAGACAACCCGACTGATTCAGACAAACCGCAGAATTTATAAACCAAATTTGTAAAAGCAGGACGTGGCGATGGGCTGTTTCACGCTTTTTCAAGCCAATGGTCAGTTATAGGTTCCGTGGGGGGATTTATCACAAGTTGACACATTGTGCACCACCATATGATGTACACTCCGTCCCTCCACCGCAGCGGATAGATCAGGAGGCTCAGGCCTCCTAATATATCTGCCAGCTGACTGCACTGGCATTGCATAACAGGGGCGGGTGAATATTTACTGCGATCTGCACAAGCCAACTCTGCTGCTCGGCACGTGGAGGTGTCATAATTGAGAAATAATTACAATTCCAGAAATCTGGCATAGAAGCCTTGATAAATCTCCCCCTTTGAATGCAGATTTCAATTAATGTAAGATTTGTTTTAATGAGGTCATTCAGTGATTATAGTATAAAGGAATGAATGGATTTGAATTCTGCATTCAACACAATGATGATTATATGTTTCTAATATTCTGCTTTTAGGATGGATATGCAGTATTGGTTGTATGGAGAATACTGAAGCTTTTTAAGACATTTGGAAACTTTCGTTTCAGAAATATACTTCTTCCATTTCAGTAGTTCTAAGTATTTCCGATCAGGACTCTAGAGGGGAATCTGTTCTTGATTACTATTAGTGTATGATGTGACAACACACAGATTCTCAGCCAGGAGACAAGGCACGCAGGCAATTGTTTCTTTTTGTATTTATATACAGGCGGTCCCCTACTTAAGGACACCCGACTTACAGACAACCCATAGTTACAGACGGACCCCTCTGCCCACTGTGACCTCTGGTGCAGCTCTCTGGATGCTTTACAATAGTCCCAGACTGCAATGATCAGCTGTAAAGTGTCTGTAATAAAGCTTTATTGATAATTCTTGGTCCAATTACACCAAAAATTTTGAAACTCCAATTGTCACTGGGGCAAAAGAAAAAAATCTGTCTAGAACTTCAATTATAAAATATACAGTTTCGACTTACATACAAATTCAACTTAAGAACAAACCTCCAGACCCTATCTTGTATGTAACCCGGGGACTGACTGTACTATATATACAGTATACTATACTTACATGCTGGTCTTATGTGTTATTTTTTTAAATGCAAATCTAAAATTAAATCAGTCAAAATAGAACACGTTTGTACAATTTGGTATACAACAGTCTCATAAGTTGAGTACGGCTGTATTAACGAGCAAAGAAAAAACTGCACCTCCTTCTGACTCCCTCTGCCGCTCAGGATTGACACTGACAGGCAGCTGTGTACATCTTTATATCCTACGTTTATGTAGCAAAGGCACAGGGAAAGCAGGGTTAGCACTCTGCCGGAAAGGAGGGAGCTGGGCTCTTTTTGTACATTTTACTTAACAAAATAACACCTTTTCCTATGACAAACTATTATTAATGTTGAGAACTCTCACTAATGTGCTGCACTGTTCTTCTAGGGATATCAGTCTGCTTCCGGCTCATTCTGGGAATGGACTTCTTCTGGGAGCGTTCTGTAGCCCAAGTAATATGTTCATCCTGAGAGAAAAAGTTCACCTATCAAGTGGATGGCAGACACAAGAGAGACATCTGTTCCTATTTAGTGACTCCCTCATTATCGCCAAGTCAAAGTGAGAACATCTGACGTGATTTGTATTGTCAATGAATCACACATAATTAGCACTCTTAATAAACCGCACTCTATAAAAAGAACAATCTGTGTGCACCCAATGTTTATTTTAGTCCTCAAGAACAGCTTTAGATTCAGACACTTGTTGCAATAAATTGTGAGCTGAAAAATAGGCATATCCTTAAATCAAACCTGCCACAGTGATACATCAAGAAGCATGTGTCCGACAGGGGCCTGTGCAGGTTTATTTCTACGTCAGGTCCTTCCTGGTGTAGAAATAAAGGCAGCAGGCGAATTTTCATATGCAACAACTGCCACGCCCCGCCCCTTCATGCCCCCCATGCATGGAGATGGCAGATAGGGGAAAATAATTGCAAGTGCTAGCAATAAGCTAAGCGTGGAAGCCCTGATAAATACCCCCCATAATCCTTATGGTTTAGTATCCCAAATTGCCCTTTTCAAGCTTTCCCTCTGGCAACTATAAAAAAAACTTTTTAACTAATTTAGAAACGAGTCTGTTCAATGAAGCCAAAGTAGTACTTATGGCACATGCGCCATGAATCAGGGTTGTAATATAGTGGCTTTGCTGCCTCACTGTTCAGCACCGAATTAAGTATATAGGTTTGTGGGGGTATTTTTGCAGGCACGGAGGGAAAAACTACTAGGCACTACTGGACATTAATGGTCCATAAAGACCTGTGAATGATTTAGTGTCCCACATTGCCCTAATAGGTTCCCTTTAAAGGGAACCTGTATTAGAAGACCCCTTTTCTGGCTCTCATGTTCACATAGAGAATAGTGTACTCATTGCCAAAGGGTTTTTATAGTAAAACTGGCTTTTTCCGAAAAAAAGATAAGCTAGATGAAAGATAACTTTTCTGTATACAGAGCTGTGTCCCTAGTCCCCTGGAAGTGGCCAGTAAGGAGTGAAAAGGGAAACCACTCTGTCATGCATCAATTTCAAATTTTAAAAACCTCCCATGTCCACCATACCACTCCCATCGCTTCTCCCCCCAGGACGTCATACATCGTCTGCCCCACTCCTCACTGGCCACTCCCAGGGGACTAGGGACACAGCTCTGCATACAGAAAGGTAAACTTTCATCTTACTTTACTTTTTTTCAGTAAAAGACAGTTTTATTAAAAAACTCTTTGGCAATGTGTACATTATTCTGTATGGAGACATGGGGAAGCCAGAAAAAGGTATTCTGATGACAGGTTCCTTTTAACGGTAACTTGTCACCATAAATATGTATTGTCATCTGCATGTTATAGAGCTGGAGAAGCCGAGTAGATTGATAGAAAGATATGTAGGAAAAGATTCAGTACGACTTTAAGCTTAAGAATTTAAATCTTTTTTGAATTGCCTGATGGATGATTTGTTTTGACTTGTTGATTGACAATCCATTTTTATGTCTTCCACGTTTTTTTCCAAGGTCTTCTAGTATGAAGCTTAAGAGGCAAATTCGTTTAAGCGAGATGTGGATCTCAACATCCCTGGGAGAAGTGTCTGAGAAAAAACACTGCCCCGAAGACTCTTTTGTAATTGGCTGGCCCACAACAAACTACGTTGTCTCATTTAGGTAAAGATATGTCAAACAGATAAGACATCACTGCCGTGTGAAGTAGAAGAGGCGCTCACCGGTGCACCAAGATTGCCTCAAACCAGCTAAATAGGGGGTCAACACAATAATAGGCGATCAATAAAAACTTGACCGTGTGAATTGCAAATGGCCTTTTTTCATTAGTATAAAACCTATAGTGCCCCAAAACCCTTGGGGATGAACCAAACAAGGACTGCAATTGAAAATATTAAAAAGTATATCTTTATTAATACAATACTTAATACTTAAAAAGTACATATAAACCACAAGTGGTAAGACACAGATAAAGAAGGAATCCCAGACTTCACACGGAAATAGATCAATGCACAAAATGTAACTAAAGTGCATCTAGGGTAAGATACAATATATAATAATTATGACTGGTTGGAAAATACCAACCACTAGAAAGTGACTAATTTGGTAATTAAAAGTACATATTACATAAACTATGTGGGCCCAACAACAGAGGTGGTATTATGACTAATGGATCAATTTCCCATGAGATACAAGATCTTACCCATGTTCAAATCATGTAACAATGCCGCTGCCTGGGATACCTCCATCCCCAACGCGTGTTTCAACTAAAAATAGCCTTTGTCTTTTTCATAAGTGTAAAAAAATATCACTCTTCTATAATGTTATTGTGTCCTTGAATTAGTTTTTGTGCAGTACCACTTTATGGTGCCACCTATTCTGCACCGTGACAGGTTTCTGTTCCGATCAACATAAAATGAATAGAACATTGCATTTGAATCTTTTGCAATTATCTGGATTTCTGCAAAAGCAAACACACTCAAACTAAACCAAAAACAGGCAAACACTTTGGCTGTTATGATTTTCTTGCGTAACATTCGTAGCTAAGGGGAAAAAAACTGAGTGAGCTTTTGAATTTACATTCTACTAGACCCACATTTGGAAGCAATCACTTCTGTCAAGTGTTTTTTGTTGCTGCAAACAATAATTTACATAAATTTTGAAAAGGAATTTTGGACTATTCCATTTGCAAATGTTTTTCACTATATCAGTATTTCAAGGATACATGGTGGACCCAGCTCTCTTCAGGTCATGCCATGGCATCTTGATGGGGTTAAAGCCAGGACATTGGCCGGTTTTAGCCCCTTCCTTTAATGGAAAGCCACACTATGTTCTGCTAAGCCCCACCTTATTGTCGGACAACGTAAAAAAAGTTAATGTTCTCCACACGCAATGTTTTGCACAGCACATAGACCAGTTTTGGTCCGAGCCCAACATTGTGGTTCGGGACCCAAAGTGGGTTTCGGAAAGAAGTACGGGTTCGCCATTCAGCTCAACCCCCCACCAATAACACAGATTACACCGCCATATAAACGCTCTAGGTGTGCGCATGCAGCCACCTAGTCGTTGACAGTCCCTCACTGATGATGTCATTGGGTTAGTGTTTGGACCGAGTGATGTCATTATGCGAGCCCGGACTGAGCTTTTATGAACTTGAAAAGGTCCGTTCATACTTAGAACACATTTTGCAATCAGGTCTCAATTCAGTCAATAATACAGAGATTCACTTACTCTTCCTTCTTGCTTTATGAAAACTGATGTGATATAAGTTTAGTTAGAGTGCGGGTCTATTGTTAAATAATCAGAAAACTCATTATCAGTAGTTGATTCCAGATCATTCCAAAGGGTCAATTATTTCCGACATCTGCATATTTAATAAAACATACAGAAAACTATAAATAGTTGTTGCTTTCCGATTCTATAATAAACTATGGTTGAAAACGATGCATACAATAACAGTTCCACTAAGATTGCTAACATAAGCAAAAACACATCAGATTTCATTGGAAACGTTCCAAGGTCATATTTAAAGAAAAATATCCAGAACTGCCTTTCTTTATACAGTACAAGGAAAGCTTATTACTTAAACATATAAACAACTGCTGCAAAGTCTCTCAAAGTTCAGAATGACTTTCCAAGTACTTGTGGCTGAATCTGGCTAAAATGAAACCATATTACACATTATAGCAGATCCAACACAACAAGGCGCACCATCATTGTTATGGATGGATTGATTGCTGTAGCATAATATACTGTACTCTTAATGTTTTGGATATGCAAGTCAATGGGGCACATGTACCTTAGCATTGGCTTGGCTTTTTCTTCATTTCTTTCAACTTTTTATGGTACATGTGCACTTTTGTGCCTTTTTTGAACCTAAGACAACCTCCCTTCAAAGTTTGCCATTATCTAGTTTTCGGCAGTGTTCCCTGATCACATGAATCCAAATGTGAAAGTTGCAACGTTTTTTTTAAAAAGTCGCACAAAAGTCTTAAATTTTGGAGCAAATTTACAGCTGCCCCTGACCAGGCATAGAAATAAGCTTAAATCTGTGACTTTTGGAGGGTTTTTTTGCAACTTTTGTTTTGAAAAGTCACAAATTAACTTAAGGCCAGACGCCACATGTATCAATAAGAAAACCTGCTAAGATACATCTGACCAGGAGAAAACCCGAAACAAAAAATAAACTTGCCAATGCAGCAGTGTGGTGAGAGCTTGGCTTGTATGTATTATACTTGTTATGTAAATTAGGAGTCACTTAAAAAGCATCAGTGACTCAAGTCATGACAAAGCACAGACAAAAGTTCTTGTTTATACCTTAAAAAGTGTTTTCTCAGTAAGCCCTTCACCATGCTTCCACAATTCAGGTACAGCTGATAAGGCTGAGTTAAGGCACAGGTCCATCCTATTCATCCATAAAGGAAATCCGCCAATACAAACCATCATTATAAACCAGGGAGAGTTACAGACAGATCCAGGCACCGTGACTGTGGTAATGATCCTTATATTTGTTATCCTTGGCCTCCTTTCTTCTAAAAATCAACTTTTACAATTATGCTAATGAGCAAAAGTTTTCTGGAGGCATTACCAGAGCCCCTCCGAGTGGTAACTTCACAGTCTGTTACACTGTCTCCCCCTCTGCTCCCTTAGCACTTCCCCTTCCTGGCAGCCCTGCTGGTGCATTATTATAAAAGTTGATTTCATGCGTACCATGGGTAAAAACTAATTAAGAAGATTACCACACGGTGCCACGGTGTCACGGTGCCTGAATCTATGAATACAGCAGTTTATCATGGTCGATTTTTATGGTAGATTTTCATTAATCCAACCTGTGTAGATCCAGAGGAAAGCAAAAAAAGCAAACAAAGCACAGTCACCAATTGCCTCATATAAAGGGAAAATTTCTACTTTCATTCCAAGTATAGCAATTTGAAAAAATTCTTGGATCAGCGTCCCATCCCTAAAAATATTGTTCATATAATATGTGATATTTCTTATTTAAAGAAAGGCTTCCTGGAGGCTCTTAAACTTAATTCTTTTAAAAACTTTTGCATATCCAACAAACAAACCTTTAAAAAGTCAATCCTGTAGTTATATGGCCTTTGATAAGTCCTCTACTTCTTCATGTACTCAACTTAGGTTAGCAAAAAGCATGGAACAGATCAAGGAAGGATGACTGTCGGATATTTATCAAGCTGAAACTGAATTCTGGAGTAATTTGATCCAAAAACTGTTGGAAATATCTTGCGCTACATTTATTAATGGCTTTAGAATGACTAGTGCAAAAAAGGGTTTTGTCTTTGGAAAAAGGGGACTGGTTTGTGGCAAAAAGTCTGAACACCAAAAATTTGTAGACTGTGGAAAAAATTTTGAAGTGTTTTGAAGAAGTACACTAGACCAACTAATAGTTAGCTTCCAACTCCACAGTCTTAAATCATGCTGGGTTATAAATATGACATTTTTTATCTGGCACAGAATAAGGGCTCATACACCATACGTGATTTGCAACCAGATTGATCTCTATGGCTCCAGATCATTGCAGGGAGAGCACGTGATGCATCACCGCACCGTGACTGTGTTGGACCGTATGTCTGCTTATAGAGGGTGGAGGTGTGACAAGCACTTATCCGTCCTCCTCACAGCCCTGTGCTCACCCGTGATTCGGTCTGGGCGAGCACACGTCCGTGGGAATGCCCCCTCAGATTGTGTAGTCTAACACTGCACTGGTCTATTCACCGACACTTTGATAAACCTCCCCATTGTCTGTTACTGTGGAGATGCATAGATTTGCAAAGAGCTGAGCACCCAAAATTATAGCACACGTGTTACTTCATTTTCTGTTTAAGATGTATTTCAGACTATTTGCAATCATCTTCTTGTAAACAGCACCACAAATGGTCATGGGCTATGTCTGGCATTCCAACAAAACTCCGGTTACTTTAATGGAACAGATCTGAAATACCCATGTTTCATGAAAAAAAACAACCATCTTTTTCTTTTTCCTGTACATCCTGTACATCCCATATTAACCCAACAGATATGTTCAAGCACTATCCTTATATAATTGCATCTGAATGATTATTCCCAGCTAACCTTATAGACTCTATATTACAAAGTGCAAACTAACAGTTCAAAATGGCTTCCATTGTACCAATTATATAAAAAAGTATTATTATAGTTGAGTATTGTGCACCATAACGGTTTCCTAAATACCCCGTATAATGCTCTGTCTAGTGGGCTACTTATAACAGTAAATTAGGAGACAGACCGTCCCGTAGACTCCTATATCCACAAGGGAAGTCAACCCTCCCTATGACTTCATGGTTACTCACCACAATTTCTTAGAAGTTATTCTTCTCTATTAATAAAGAATATAAATAGCATTAATAAGGTGTAAGACTCCTCTATGTAAACTCCTGAGAATAAATCAATGAAAACACAATGTTCAGGTCAATGGAGATAACGACAAAGGGAAAACTTGGCAAGACACAAGATCTTCACGAGAAGGAAATCTAGACTGGAGCTGGTGTTAAAATAGAAGCAGGAAGGGCCATTTGCTGATATTGTGGATGTGAGGAAGGAACTGGGATATGTCTCTGAATGTGCCCTTGGTAAGAGCGGTAGTTGTTTCATTTCTATCCGCATTGTTTTCTGTTGTAGTTCTTCGGAGACAAAGGAGAAGTGGCTCTCAACATTATGCTGGTAAGATTCAATTCCTACTTAACTCTGTCATTACCAGGAGGAACATATATCCTGCTATAAGTCCGGCCTACACTTTTCGTTTTAGTTGTGGTATAGCATTTGCTAATGTTAACCGTTTTATGTTGCTTTATGTTTGTTATTTAAGTTTCCATTAGGTTCCCATTCCCAGCATTAGGTTGAGCTGCTGTGTAAAATTCTAGAGAAAATTTGTTAAATATTTACTAAAATTTTTTTTATTCAGTTTTTGTCAATCTTAGATCAATAATACGACTTAATTTTTTCTTGATAAATCCAGAGGTGATGATATAAAATGGCCAGTCTTATGACTTTTTTTTCTTAATGTAACAATGAACTATATTTTTTCAGGCATATTAATGAGGTGAAGAAAGATGAATTCCCAAGAAAAATCCCTATTAGTGTTTTATACCTGGATGTGGATGAGTTCATGTCAGTAAGTGGATCTCCTCTTATAATCACAATATTTATAGTGGGAGATGAAAGGGAGGATACACGTGACCGACATCTTCGCCGATCTGTCTGCCATTGGATGGTCATCTGACACCTATAGGGTTTTATGTTTTATATATAGTTTTACTAGATGTCCTTTGTTGGCCACAGACACAACTTACTAGAAACATTTTTCTACTATATAATAACTTGTTGTTGTACAAATGTTTCCTTCTTACAAAAAAAGGTGCCATAAAAAGTACCTAATTTTAAACTTCATAAGTTTTTATACACATTTTGATGGAATTTTTTATTAATTTAAATTATTCTTTATGCTTTATTTTATTACATTTTTATTATTTCCATATCATTATTTGACCATATCCATATCAAATATCTGCTACTGACAGTAGAATAAGGTGTCACATCTGCTTTATAATTCACTTTGCTAGTCCTTAAAGGAAACCTACCATTTAGAATGGCAGGGGTAAGCTGTAAGTACCGGGCACCAGCTCAGGGTGAGCTGGTGCCGGTACTTACTTTCGTTAGTGTTATAAACGGCGGTATCGCGGTTTTAACACTTTTTAGACTTTAGAGCAGAAGAGGCTTCGGCGCTGCGCGCGACCTTGCACGCGCAACATCTCCGCTATTTCCTATGTAGGCGCGTGCACGATCGTGCGCACTCAGCGCCGAAGCGTCTTCTGCTCTAGAGTTTAAAAAGTGTTAAAACCGCGATACCGTGGTTTATAAGACTAACGAAAGTAAGTACCGGCACCAGCTCACCCTGAGCTGGTGCTCGGTACTTACAGCTTACCCCTGCCATTCTAAATGGTAGGTTTCCTTTAATTTTGAGAAAGGGTAATGTGACACGCGTCATTTGGGACCTATATCTGGAATTTGACTTCAGCATGGATTTTAGTATTTCTTAAATAAATATATTTAACTTTTTATGATGTTGATACACCATTCTGGTGACCAGCACCCAAATTTTAGCCTACACCCCATATTTAATTTTATAATTCACATCTGCTTAAAGCATGACTTTTCGTAGACCTCAGTATGGTCTAGCTTTAGATAAAGTATATCACACACTGCTGCTGCTAGAGCTCAGGCAAGAACGCAGCCCAAATACTCATTGAACAAAAGCAAAAGAAAAAAATATTTAAAAATTATTGAAAGGATTATGAAAAAATAATACATTTCCTAATGTAGAAATATATGTTCAAACAAAAATTGGCAATCCCTAAACTTAAAATCCCCAAAAAGATTTTAAGCACCAGATGTTAAACAGAATGTACAAAACATGTCTAATAGTTGTCTTGATTGATAGATGCCATGGGGTTGCTATATATATGGTCCCATTTACTAAGACCCTTGTGCCAGTTTTCTGTCGGACTTTGTCGGTATTTAAGAAGTGTCCGTGCCACATTTGTGTCGTGTGCGACCCTTTTGTGGCACAACTTCACTAGGCATCATGTGACACAAATAAGGGGGCGTCCGGAGCTCAGTCGGACTGTGCACCAGATTTAACATGCAAAGTCCGACAGAAATGTGTTGCAAGCTCTATGTTAGAGATGCACCAAAAAAAGTTGGTGCACTCTGTCCGGGCAGTCGAAGGGGGCACCAGATTCATGAAAAATCCTGAATCTGGTTCCCCCTGCACACTACACAGCCAAACTGCATTTAGTAAATGTGCCCCATTTAGTTCCTTTTTTTAACTTCTTATATCCTCTTCCCTATATCACCCACAAAGACAGTAAGCAATCACATATATGCCCACATTTATTAACGTGCCATAAACATGAGATCTCATCTGTGACTAAGAATTCTCCATTTAGTTGGGGAAATGGTGTCTTGCTTACTTTGCTGAATCCGAAGTAAACAAGCTCCATGTGTGATCACTTCCCCTCACATCTGGCTAGGAAGTAAGAGGTGCTTACTCTTCACTTATCTAGTAAATCTACAGAAAATGTTGCATTTAAAAAAATCCTTGTGACTTTTTGTATTGGGTCTTCTGTTAAATGTTAAATTACATACATCCTCTAATAATGTCCAAGGCAATTGCTGTGTATCTATTAAACACATGGATGATATAGGTTTCTAATTTTAATTCATGAATAAAGTGCATAAGAATTTGGTACGTAATAATAAACATATGGTACAGTAGATAAAAGCAGAAAGGGAAGCACAGGCAAGGGCAACACTTAACCGTGACCACCTTCAGCAACTAATTCAAGTTATATGAATATATGAGAATAATGCACAATGTGACATCACAGTGATGTTACAGCAGATGGATTACTAACATAGTGATGTCAAAATACAGAGATAATAAAAAAAAACATGTTACAATACTAAGATAATACAAACAATAGAATATTCAAAGAGAAAAAGAGGTGTGCCAATAGACAAAATTATGTAAAAAAGTAATAAGTCTTTATTTCAACAATAGAAAAACTCCATCAAGGCATGAAGGACAAGTTAAAAACAATTTAAAAACGTACATGAGTCAAAATGTTTGGCAAAAGCAGATAAGGTTCACCAAACAAACACCTCCTCCATACAGTGGAACCTGGCCCCTAGTATGATACAAGTACAATAGAAGGATGAATAAGGCCCAAGCTGTCTAATGACCCTGAACAGATGAAGATAAATCTGTATGGAGGAGGTGTTTGTTTGGTGAACCTTACCTGGTTGTGCCAAACATTTTGACTCATGTACGTTTTTCATGCCTTCATGCCTTGATGGAGTTTTTCTATTGTTGAAATAAAGATTTATTACTTTTTTACATAATTTTGTCTATTGGCACGCCTCTTTTTCTCTTTGAATATTCTATAGCTTGCTTTGTGTGCTGACATTTACATTGTTTTGGTGGTTATGCATGGTCCACTCTGTGTATAGTATTAAAGATAATACAAACAGTGATGACACAGTTTAGGGATAATGCACCCAATGACCTCACAGTAGAGAGAAAACACACACAGTGATGTCACAGTGCAGGGATAATACACACAGTGATGTGACACTACATAGATAGATAATACACATAGTTATATCACAGTACAGGGATAATACACACAGTGTGGCAGATTTACTTACCCGGTCCTGTCGCGATCCCCGAGGTGCATTCTCCGACTAGGATGAAGTCTGGCGTGATTCTTCAAGATCGTGCGTCCATTTTCCTGCATCTGTTGCTTCCCAGTTCAGGTCCGCCGGAGTTCACCTTCTTCTTCCCGGTGTATGTGAGTGCATTGTCTTGCGACACAATTTGAATTGTAAATCCGGCGCTTAGTCCGAATCAGTCGGGTTGTCCATCGGCCACGCCCCCCGCTTTGTGTTGCATGCAAGTCGATCGTGTGCACCAAAACCCTACTTAAAGGTGGCTCAAATCGGAAAAAGTTGGGAAACCCGGCGAAAATGCGCCGTGCGGACACGGTTTAGGCATAATGCACCCAATTATATTACAGTAGAGAGATAACACACACACAGTGATGTCACAGTGCAGGGATAATACACATAATGATGTAACACTACATAGGTAGTACACAGTAATTGTACATAACAGGGATAATACACACAGTTATATAACAGTACAGGAATAATACACATAATTAATGTGAGAATACATAGATAATACACACAGTGATGTGAGAATACATAGATAATACACACAGTGATGTGAGAATACATAGATAATACACACAGTGATGTGAGAATACATAGATTATACACACAGTGATGTGAGAATACATAGATAATACACACAGTGATGTGAGAATACACAGATTATACACACAGTGATGTGAGAATACATAGATAATACACACAGTGATGTGAGAATACACAGATTATACACACAGTGATGTGAGAATACATAGATAATACACACAGTGATGTGAGAATACATAGATTATACACACAGTGATGTGAGAATACATAGATAATACACACAGTGATGTGAGAATACACAGATTATACACACAGTGATGTGAGAATACATAGATAATACACACAGTGATGTGAGAATACACAGATTATACACACAGTGATGTGAGAATACATAGATTATACACACAGTGATGTGAGAATACACAGATTATACACACAGTGATGTGAGAATACATAGATTATACACACAGTGATGTATAGGGTTGATACACCAGTAATGTCACAGTAGAGATGTAATACATGCACATAATGCAAGAATAACAATCAAATATAGACACGATTAACATTAACATCGAGACAAAGTGATAAAGTACTATTTGTAAGTTTGGGGGGTTAGTGTGGTGACAGGTTCTCCTTAAGTAAAGTGTAAGTAAAAATTAAAAAAATAATTACCATATATACTTGAGTATAAGCCTAGTTTTTCAGCACAAAAAAATGTGCAGAAAACCCAAACTCGGCTTATACTCGAGTAAAAAAATATAGGTTTTACCAAGTTTTTGTGGTAAAATTAGGGGCCTCGGCTTATACTCGAGTATATACAGTAAATTGAATGGAAAGAGACAAGTTACCCAGTGCCCAGGGTCCCAGATACTGCTAAGAATATCCTCCTATAAAGTTGTTCTATAAAATATAAGCTCTATGAGGTGTAAAGATGAATTCAAAGTAATAAACCTAATGAATTATGTGCTCTTTTGTTGCCCATGGAGGCAGCAAAATCCATTTATCTGTTTTATAATAATTGCTAGTATATATCTAGCTGCTCACTCTGCCGCTATACCTTCTGTTCTCCTAGAGCACCACAATTACTGTATGTAACACGGATGATGCAGAAAAAGTGATTAAGCAGGGGACCCAACAACTCGGAATACCTGTAAGTACATAGACCCAAGTGAGAATTACATTTAAAGGACATCTACCACCAGGAGCAAGGATTGTAAACCAAGCACACTGACATGCTGGTGTGTGCCCTCTCTGACAGAATCCACTGTTCTTTAAGCTTCCTATGCCCTTGTTTATAAGACAAAAAGGCTTTTAGATTTATGCAAATGAGCCTGAGGGTCTCCAGGCTCCATTTACACCTATGGAACCCAGAGCCCCTCAGGCTCATTTGCATAAATTTAACTGCCTTTTTTTGTAAAAACTAGAGCATAAGGAGCTAAAAGAAGAGCTGATTCTGCCAGAGGGGGCACACACCTGTATGTAAGTGTGCTTGGTTTACAATCCTTCATTCTTTAATACAACATTTTTGGAATGTTAGTGGGTTTCAGCATGCAAGTTTATACAGCTTATGAAAAGATGATGAGATATAGTTCACTTAAAGTGTAACTCACCTTCCAAATAACATGGATAAACCAGGGACACTTCCTCATAGATCCGGACACCTTGACTGCGGTAAGTTTGTTATATTTGTTATCCATGGCCTCATTTCTTCTAAATTCAACTTTTAGAATTAGGCTAATGAGCTGTAAAGGCTTCTGGGGCAGTTCCCAGAGAGCCTCTGTGATGCAGCTTCACAGGCTGTTAGACTTTCTTAACCTATCCCTCTGCTTCTGCTCGGTACCCCTTCCCCTCCACCTACTTAATGTAATCACATTGCAACACAGAAAATTTTAGCACCCAGTGGGAGGGGAAGCAGTGTAACAGCCTGTGAATTTGCAGCTTGAAGGAGCTCTGGGAACCACCCCAGTAACCATAATTTTAAAAGTTGATTTTAGAACGAAGGAAGCCATAGATCACAAATATAAGAAGATTACCACAGTCACGGTGCCTGGATCTATGAGTAAGTGTCCCTGGTCTATCAAGATGGATTTTGATAATAGATTCTGTAAATTTGCAGTCCCCCCAGTGATGGTGGGGCAGACCTTACCGCTGTTAGGTCTGCCCCTGCTGCTCACCTGCTGCATGAAACTTTATGTAGTGAGAGCATATGTCCTTCTTGTTATAGAATTCAGAAAGGAGTAAATGGGGGATCGAAGGAAGGAGGATGATAAGAGCCAAAGTAGAGAAAGAAGTATTTTGCTCTGATAAGACCCCACTATTAGGTTTAAGCCTGGACCTCATGACTTCTAGCGCACCAAACACTTATGTCGATTTACTAAGAGTAGTATCAACCGCTCTTCTCCATTTACATAAATATCCATTTAATATCCTGTTTGTTACATTTCTTGTCCAGGGCAGGCCAAGTGATTACCATCTGTGGGTAATGTCTGCAAGGGATGAGTCTCCATATCCTCTTTTCGGTGAGTATTTTACTGAATGTCTGAAAATAGTACAGTATCTGGCCACCACATGTTAGATCTTTTTACTAGGATTTCTAACTCTATATAGCCTCAAGTCCAGCAGACTTCCAGATCATACCCAGTGCTGCATTTATTGAAGAAGACCTGAAAAGTCTATTATAGTAAATATATTTCACCTGAAATTACAATACTGTAGCATTTTTTCTGCATTGGACCTTTCCTTGTTATTCCTACAAATCCATTGACAACCGAGTGTTACCAATTTCTATATAAAAGGGTTTGGCATCACAAAATCTGGCATATCACACCCCTCTCTATCCTACCCTTCGTGTTGTCTTGCGTCTCTGTGTTGTTTGTGCATGTTAATTGAGTTTTTGTTCATGGTCCCTTTTGTTCTGGACCACGATAGATTTTTCCTTTTGTTATTTTTCTGTTCCAATTTACTCAATCTCATTTTGCACTCAATTCTGTCATTCTAAGCATTCAACTTAATGATGCCTATACTCTCGAATTGCTTGTCACAATTTATTACACTTGTCAATGTACAAATTAAATAAATAAAACGTTATTGAACCACAAAATCTGGCATAGTCTGGCACTGATTGGATAATTTCAAAATATGTAGGTACACGTACACTTGATAACACCCAGTTTCCATGCACAGTCTCCTGTGGGCAGTTCTGATTGGACAGTACCATTTTTTGCAAGGACATCCCCCAACTAGTAAAACCCACTTAGCTACCAATGGAATAAGGATGGAACAGCACAGAAAATTGTTGCTTTCAAGATAACCTGGACCCAAGTGGTATCTGATCAATTTTCTCCACAAAAAGTTTTTTGGAGGAGCGCTTCTGTGGTGTAATACCCTTAGCAAGTAATCTTGTATTATATAAAATGTAACTTCTCACCTGGTAAAGTTGTGCTGACAGGCACAACTCTGTTATGCACGTGTATCGGGGTGACAGCGTTCCTCTGCAGCCACGCTCTCAAGAAAAATCCTTTCTCTGGAATTCAGAGGGTAGATCTTGAAGGTAAGTATCCACTGGATGAAGAAGAGGAACCAGAAGAAGCAATCGGTCCGAGCGTGAAACGTGTTGTTCGGAATCATTATACTCACTTTTATAGATTTTATTTATTTATTTACCTTATAATAAATTTTATGAATTAAAGAATTCTGAAAAACTACAATTTGGGTTGCCCCAGTGCCAAAAACACTCATCACCTTTATGTACATCCAGTGGATACCTACAGCTCTTATGTTCTCTTTATTTCTTAACAGGTCATGAACACCCTTACGCCATTGCAATGAACTGCCTCAGGGAATCTATGGATATGCCCAGAGGAAGCAACAATAATCTTCTGCTGGGTACAGAAAGTACAGAAGACATGTGTCTTGAACATTTCCCTCAGGAGAGACTGTGCCAGTTCATTATTAAATTGAAGCCACAAGTTCCACTATACATGAGGCGGGGTAAGGTCCACAAACAAGTCCCTATTGCGTTTTCTTGGCTCAAAAATAATAAAAATTAGTTGACCCTACAATTTTGAATCTCTTTTATTTCATGATTTTTTTTTAGAATCTACACAAAAACACCACAGAAGGAAGAAGTCCCTTATAGACTGGGCTTTGAGACGGACAGGGAGCACCAATCTAAATCCTTCTGCTTCAAACTCTCCTCTCACACCTCGCAAACTTTTTGGTCACTCCTTGTCCTCCATCTGCTCCAATGGAAACCTTCCCAAGCCCATAATGGTAAGACGATTCTAGGTCCTGTAGAGAGAGCTGTATAATATATGTCTAAAAAACTGTACGGTAGCTCTCCAAAAATATTAATACATTGTTCTGTTTTTAATGGATATCCAGTAAATAGATCTGCAATTTACATTTCTTCCTTCTATAAAATTTTAAAGGGTTTTCCAGGCTTAAAAATATTGATAACATATCCATAGCCTGAATGGGAGCGAAACTACAATAACCTTTTCTGACCACTGCACCAAGAATGGAGCTTAGGTTTTGTATACATTTCTGATCTGTGGTTTTTTTGGGTGATGGACTACCCCAATAGGATATTGATGAGCAATCCTCAGGAAGAGTCGTCACTATCTAAACCTGGAAAACCAAAGCAATATTCCGTTACGTCCAGATAACTATCACTTTTTAATACTTTTTGGAATTAGTTCAGTCCTCTTAAACATAGTGTGGACTAGAAGTTCCTTCATGCAGCCAAGTGGTGAAACCAAAAGAATACAGACATATAATTCATGCAGAAAGAGACTGGTTACCAACTGTCAATTGAACCCAAAAAATAAGGTGTTGTCTGGGGTGGATAAGGATTTATTATTGGCAACTGGTGAAAAAAGAATTAATACTTACACTCAGTATTTACCTCCTGTCCAATGATGGTACATATCGCTAGTGGAGACAGGTGGTGCCATGTTGGACTGGTAAGGAATAAGGTATTGGTTCTTTTTTATTTTTACAATCCGGTGCCAAAAATAAAAAAAAAAGTCTAAAGTATTTTGAAAAAATTAACATGACAAGTTACTTAGTTTTACTCTGAAACCTCTAGGATATGCTTCTACTTTTATATGAAGAAGGACCAAACACCAAGGGTATTTTCAGACGTTCGGCCAATGCCAAGACATGCAAGGAGCTGAAGGAGAAGTTGATCTCTGGGGATGAGGTTCACATGGATGGAGAATCTGTATTTGTAGCAGCAGCAGTGATCACGGTATGGAACATTTCTCAGTCAGTCTACTAATTTAGTCTACCAATGTGCTGAGGATAACAATTGTGAGGGCATAATGGGGCACATTTACTTACCTGTCCCGTTGATGCTGCCGATCCGGAATACCCAACGAGGATTCGGGTCTGCCGTGATTCACTAAGATTGTGCGTCTAATTTCCTGCATGTGTCGCTTCTCCGCTGAGGTCCGCCGGAGTTCACCTTCTTCTTCCCGATTTATGTGAGTGCTGATCTTGCGACACAATTTGCTTTTTAAATTCCGCGGTTTGTCCAAATGAGTCGGGTTGTCTGCTGTCCATGTCCCCCGATTTGTGTCGCATGCAAGCCGACGCCGATGCGACACAATCCGATCGCGTGCGCCAAAAACCCGGGGCAATTCAGCGCAAATCTGAAACAATTTGCGTAACCCGACGGAAATGCGGCGTTCGAACCCTTAGTAAATGTGCCCCAATATGTTGATTCTTTACATAAATATCACATTCTTTTCTATATGTGCATGGGTTGCAAACGGAAAAACATCAATCTAGTGTTCATGTTTACATTTTAGATTACATCCCTGACGTAGGAATATGTATTAGTTTCTTTAGCCTTTGTACTTAGAGGAGAATTCATTACAATTGGCGTTTTAAATGTCAGTCTTAAAATTCCCACCAAGGCACACCATCCTTCAGCTACTAAGAGGACCCGGCCAGGTCATTGGGGCAGATTTACTTACCCGGCCCATTCGCGATCCAGCGGCGCGTTCTCTGCGCTGGATTCGGGTCCGGCCGGGATTTATTAAGGTAGTTTCTCTGCCGTCCACCAGGTGGCGCTGCTGCGCTGAAGAGCATCGGAACGCACTGGAATACACCGAGCCGGGCTGAGTGAAGGTAAGTGCAATTTTCGCATTTTTTTTAAATGTGGCGGTTTTTCCGAATTCGTCGGGTTTTCGTTCGGCCACGCCCCCCGATTTCCGTCGCGTGCATGCCGGCGCCGATGCGCCACAATCCGATCGCGTGCAATTCAGGGGAAATCGTCGCAAATCGGAAATATTCGGGTAACACTTCAGACCCTTAGTAAATGACCCCCATTGTGTTTAAACCAGCTCTTACCTGGTGGAGATTTCATTTATATTCTTTGCTCGTTTTCTGGTAGAGACTTTAGAAAATATGGCCGACTGGGATGTTCTAAGTGGTGTGCAAGTCGGGAAAGCCGGGATCTCAGGCTGGCGGGATGGGGTTTATACATTCTTTGTCCACCAGAAAATTGGCAAACAGGACTTTATAAATTCCCCCTTGTAGTGTTTGATTCACCCCTCTGTGGAGCCTCAGTCCATGGCATCCACATCAGGTTAGGTTTAGTGAAGTACATGTACAACACATTTCTCAAACTCCTTTAAACAGCTGCCAGAGAGGAACCTTCTGAAACTATGAGCTGTTTATTGTATCTTTATGTGCCAGACCAGTGATGTCAACTAGCAGCAACTCGCTGACAGCTTGATTAAACAGCCAGTAGAAATGTTGACTTCTCCATTGGTCTTTTAAACCATATGATGATCACTACTAGGATCGGATTGTGTGTGATATTACTATTATATTATATATATTAGTATATTAGTATTGATTATTAAAAACCTTTGTTCATCTAACAAATGAATTTCTTGCACACATCTGATGCAAATGATATGATTGATGATGCTGCCCACTTGTATACATGTGCCTGATAATTCCTGTCGTCATGAACTGACCATCAAACTACGTGTATATTTAATTTAGGATTTTCTACGCAATATTCCTGACAGTATTCTATCCTCAGACATGCACGGACTTTGGATGGAGGTTACAGAAATTGAGGAACCTGAATATAAGATAAAAGTTATAAAAAGGTCAGTTCATATCATAAGACCGTGTTTCTTCTTTCTTGCCCACTTTAGTTACATTTCCTCTTTTATGTTTAGAAATGTTCTATGTCCTCGGATATTATTAGGTTGGTCTTACACTTAGACATGTTGAAGGAGGAGGGGTCTATTGATTCTATTGGGCTCTCTTCAGGCTTTCTGATTCAGTTTTGAAGCCAAAAGCAGAGGATCATAATAGCGACAAATAAGCCTAGGGTAGGTTGTTAACGTCACCCAAGGAGTGAAAAATGGATGTATTAGGAGTGGTGCTGATCCAAAATATTTCCATTGTCCGTTTATTAAGAAAATAAAAATGATGCACAACACAGACTACGCATTTTGCACCTCAAATTGGGTGCTTTTTCCGGTCTTTAAACAGATGGCAGACAAAAATCCACTTTTCATAAAATAGTTCATATAAATGTATAAATCAACAAATAAGGAAACCCTTAATGTATGGATCTATGAGTAAGTGTCTAAGGTTTATCATGTTTGATTTTGATGGTGGATTTCCTTTAAAGGAGTTGTCTACTTTCAGAAAATAATTAATATGATAACAATTACTACTATACTCTTCAGTGCATTGTGATGGCCCAGTTGAAGATGATATCCGTAAGTTTTAGGACACTTTCAAGGTTCATTTAAATACTACCCCCCACCCCCTTCAGAAGTTATTCTTGGTCATCCCCTTTAAGACTTGTTCTAACCTAATAAAAAAAAAAGTTATGTGCATACACACAGCAGGGCAGTAAGAAATATTTTCCCAGTAGTGAATACATGGTATTACATAAATAGACAAACATCATCGAATGGTTTTCCCAAGTCTGCCAGAACGTGCCCTATTTTTTTTCCAGTGGCCCTTTTACTGTCTACTGGGAATTTGACTTGTATAACTGAAATAACTTCTATTTTTAGCTTGTTAGACCAGCTTCCAGAAGCAAATTCCACTTTGCTGCAACACTTGTTTGCTGTACTGAATCATATAGAGAAGAACTCTGAAGAGAATCAAATGACGGCTTCCAACCTGGCTCTCTGCATAGCTCCAAATATGTTATGGCTGCCCTCTGTCAGTGACCCAGAAGAGGAGAGCAAGTCAACACGCAAGGTAAAGAAGACTTAAATATAGTGCTTACCGTTCATAAGAAGATGTAACTCTATGACAAATTTATTAAGAGACAAGCATATTATTGCCCCATATTTTTCCTCTTGCATGGGCGTAACTAGGAGACCCTGGGCGCCATAGCAGAGTTCTGAATGGGACTCCCCTTCGCCAGACAGTCTTATCCCAGGGGGTTTCAGGCACATATCTGTTCCAGTAACTGCAGACCACATGGGGGAAGTAGACGGCAGGAAGCTAGAGATGAGAGATTCCTAGTCCTGCTGTCTTCTTCTCCGACATTTCTTATCATTTTATGGTTGCATCACTGGACCCTAATCTATTGCTCACAGCTCTCATTATGTTCTAGAGGGCAGGGGTGAACTTAAACTTTCTGCTGCCTGAGACAAGCAATAGAATGGTGCCCCCTCTGCTCAATCCAGTAGTAATATGTCAGGTTATTTTTTTTAGTAAGTGTGTTCTCCATGCAGTGTCTCATACCCATGCTGATAGCTGGTGTGAAGAGAAACTATTTGAAATACTAAGTGTCAGGTCCTGCTTTGAAGCAGATAACTGCACACCTCATGCTGCCATCGTCATGATGCAGTTGGTGCTGCCTGAGGCAAAAGGCTCAACTCACCTCATGGCTTGTGCACCCCTGATAGGAGGGTCATATATTTTACTCTGAATATCGTTACCAGTCAAAATCATTGAAATAGAAAAACTCAAAGAACAGTCATAAATGACATTAGGTTACTAGTCGCATTCCCAGGAGCCGACACTGTTTCATTACACTGAAAGGACCATACACTGTTCCAAATAAATCACATTATGCCAGAGAATGGCCAAATAAGGTTCAAGCACCAGGTCAAAAATCTCACTGTGGGAAACTTTGATATTTTTTTTTTGTTGTTGCCTAATACCTGAGGAAAGGAAACCAGAGGCTTACTTAGTTCTTATCAGCAGTCTTATTCTAGTGTTTATTCTGACCTAACAGTGTATGTTTTACAGGTCAGGGATCACGGTGCGGTTATTATGTATATTTTCTATCTTGCGTTCCAAAAATCCTAATTTTAGAAATATTTCCCTTAGTGATGGAAAGAAACAGTAGACGGACTGAGGATTCATTCCGTGTGAAGCTTGGGTTCCTGGCTGATGTCCACCTTTGAGCTGGACTCTGTATATTTGGCATGTCTGCACACTTTGTTCTTTATTTGCGGATTTCCTTAATATCTAAACATTTTCTATATTCAGGAATAGCCAATTATACCATGGTAATTCAAAGGTAGTAGTGAAAAAAGGATTAAAGGTGCGCCTTTCCTTTTGGCTTAAAATATCCAGAGTGGTGTAGCAAATTTTTTTATTGAATCAGTTTATGAGAAATAGTGGTCCATAAAGTGTTGGCCCCAAATTTTATCTCCTATACCTTATGCGTAGGATAGGAAATAACAACCACTGGGACTCACATTGATCATGTGAAAGGATTTCCCATTCCCACAACTACATGGAGCAGTGACTTCTGCTCCGTTCACTGTCTACTTTACTGTCAGAGATACAGTAGGCGAGCACTGTACTGTATAGCACTATCGTGCATGTTGCACCAGTTGCTCCATCCACTAAGGGGAATCAACTCTTGTTCCTGTGAATAGAAGTGTCTCAGCAGTTGGACCATCGCAAATGGGCTACATATACCCAAACCTAAAATGTTTACATAGTCCTTCCACCAAATAGCAGAACAAAATATTTTTCTAAATAGTTAGGAGTGAATAGATATATGTAGGTATAATACAAAAAACTCATTATTTAATTCAACCATAGTGTTCTCCTATACAACCATTGTAGAACGATTCAAGGGGCCTCAAAATATTTTTCAACTAATTTAGGGACTTAGCTCTCTCTTTTTCATTAACCCTTAAAACTATATAACTTTCTTTATAATAAAGACACATATAAGCTAAAAACCAATTAAAAAAAGTATATGAAGTTTTGATATAGGTGAGTGAACCTATAGTAAGCCCACTTACTCAAAAGGGAAGAGGACCTTGGGAAAGTCTACTCTTGTGACCAATGGAGATCGGTCATAATGTACTTCTCAAAGGCATCAAAATGTGCCTATTTGTTATAAGTCCAGCTAAAAATACTTCCCAAATGGTACTTTACTCCAGCACCCCTAGTGAGAATATATCCAGGGTACTCAGACAGTTGCTGGTGCAACTGTGGGTATAGGGGCTTCCTAACCAACATCTTTTGGAAATGCCCAGTAATTAAACAATTTTGGAGGAAAATATTTTCATTACATTCTTTAGTAGCTACTAAAATGATAGATACCCAATGGGACTCTGGAAACTAATGAGCCGTTTATTACAAACCACAAAAATAATGCTAGCCAGATCATGGAAATCTTCTTCTCCACTGACATACCTCTCTGTACTAGATACCCTTGACCAACAATGAACATATTTTGCAGATCTTTGTACAATTTAAACAATTTTTTCTGGAGGAGTTGACATGTAATAGGCCCCATTAACACTGGTTGCAGTGGATGTCTGCCCTGCACACCACTTTTGGCTTGATGGGACAGGGAGTAGGACCTGCTGTATTTACTATAATCTCCACTTAAAAAACGGTGGAGATTATAGTTAACAACCTCTACCTGGTCATACCTGGTTTTAACTAGTCTGACCTCGGGGGGAGGGGGGGGGGGGGTTCATTCTGGATATATGCAGATCTTAGTAGATTTTGCTGCAGAGTGCCAACGGGGTGCACGGGATAAATGTAGCGATGGACATTGACAATACAACCCTTTGACGCTAAGAAGACCTCATGCACACAACCATAAGTTTTTGAGCACATATGGCACCGTATCCGAACTGTATCGGCAGGGCCGGATTAAAGGAGGGGCTCCTGGGGCTCTAGCCCTGGGGCCCCCAACACTTTCACTTTTTAAGGGGCCCCCACCAGTTTCCGACAGTCAGCGACTCAGCTCAGCTGTCTCTGCGTGCAATGTGCAGCGTCCCGTGGCCGCCCGCATCGCACATATGGGTCTAGGATGTCAGCTGTGTCAGTGAGGATCACTGGAAGGAAGGGTGAGGTAAGTATGAAGTTTATTTTGTAACCATTTTCTACAGGGGACTGATGGCTAAATTCTACAAGGGGCTGGTGGCTGTATTCTACAGGGAGCTGCAGGCTATATACTACAGGGTCTGGCAGGGTATATACTACAGGGTGCTGGCAGGGCCCCAACCAGTTTGAGCCCAGGAGCCCCCACCACCCTTAATCTGGCCCTGTGTATTGGTATAAAATACAGTGGGCTGGCAAATGATGGATGGCTGACTATTGGCTGTGACAGAATGCACCACCCACTGATTCTGGATGCTGCATCTATATATGGCAGCATATGGTGCACAGCCTGTATATAAGTTCATTTTCATAAGTTCCTTTGCATGAGGCCTAACTCTAACATAAAGAACCAAACATCTTACTACACTGCATTCTGCTATGCCTGTTCCCTCTCCTCAGTTAGTTAAGAATAATTCATCTTATTTTATTCACAGACTGAAGTTTGTGTAATTTCTGTAAAATAGGAATTGTATAAAGAATTACATTTGTTCAATGTAAATCACTGCCTTTATGTTAGTAATTTAAAACTCATTAAATTGATAGAAATGTTCAATCTGAAGTGTATATGTGGTCTGTTCTTACAGGTGGCAGTTCTGGTGCAGTTTTTGATCGAAAATTATGAGCTTGTTTTCGGACAAGATGCAGCTTCTCTCTTCAGCAAACACAAGGCACAAGAATCGGGGAGCATGGGCGACTTGTCGGGTAAATTTAAATTGTGTTTGTATAATGAGATATATGGGTAGCATAAGAGTGGGGGTCTTCATTTAGGACCTACTATATTATCTCTATTAGTCAAAAATGCTGTTCTCAGTCAGACATTCATTTTTTTTATTTTAAGAACTTCTGCTCTCCAACACAGTCTTGAGTTAATGTGTCTCCACTTACAAATAAAATTTAATATGTGTTAGCATTACCAATTGAAGGCTGCTTGCCATTGGGTTTATGAGGGGACGGTGGCTCTTCTGAGGTCCCTGCCGGACCTCTTGCTGCATGCTGAAAATAACTTGCACTACACATGGCTCCAACTTCTGCAAGTCTCCAACTTAGAGGGATAATGACCTCTGGGAGGCACATTCCTATACTAAAGTGTATGGCAATAAAATATCTATTAATAAGTTCTAACACATATTAAAATGCATTTAAAACTATAGACGTGCTTTAAAATGATACAATTACAGTTAACTACAGGGTTAACTACAGTTGTCATCAGGGCAGACTGATATCATCAGAGCTGACTAAGGCTACATTCACACTGCCGCAAGGGGGGCGTATGTACGGCTGACGTATATACAGCCTATATACGTCCCCCGTAGATGGCAATGGGCGCCCTACGGGAGCGGTACAGTGCAGCACAAGTGCAGCACCGTACTGCTCCATACCCGGGAATAAAATAGGACATGTCCTATCTTTCCCCGTATTACGGCGCCATGTGCCATACATCCCTATGGAGAGGGGCGGGGGTAAGCAGCGCTCACTCCCTGCTCCTCTCCCCACACGCTGCCATGTGCCCGCCGTGCTACGGTATGGCGGGGAAAAGACGGCAGTGTGAATATAGCCTAACAGTCACCACGACGACTAGAACATCTAATGCCAACATGGACAAGACCTACAGCAGTATTCTGGTTGTTTAATAATCAAACCTCAGCTGTCAGGTTTCCTTTAAAGAGGTTGTAACAGATCCCTATAGCAGAGAAAGTAACCTTTGACTTATTCAGTGACAAATAATTTCACAAATGAAAATGCTGATCCGACAGGGGATGTGTGGAAGCTTACAGGCATATTGCACATAATGCTGTCTCTAAAGGGAACCTGTCACCAGGTTTTATCCCACTAAACTACCATCCCCCCCAGGTAGTGCATGAAATGTACTTTCTTAATCCCTCTTTTATGTTTACACCTTTACCTGTAAAAAAATGTCAAGCAAATATGAATCTTTTCACCTCATGAGATGAGACAAGTTTAGTGGTTGCAGGAGTTGTGTCACTACAGAAGCCCCTAACTTCTGTTCTATAGTTCCTAGAAACAAGATTTTTATGTCATCTTAAAGATAAGAATTATCTTTTAGATTCTATCAAGCTTACAATTCTGCTACATAATTGGACCTACAGGCAGTTAAAAAATAGGTGTGAACTGGATCTTTATCTGCAGCTTGCATTTCCAACTATGGGGCTCATTTACTAAGGGTCCGAACGCCACACTTTCGTCGGGTTTCCCGAATATTTCCAATATGCGCCGAATTGCCCCGGGTTTTGACGCACGCAATCTGATTGTGGCGCATCGGCGTCTGCTTGAACACGGCAAAAATCGGGGGCGTGGCCATCGGACAACCCGACGGATTTGGAAAAACCGTGGTATTTAAAAAACTAATTGTGTCGCAAGATCAAGCACTCACATGCATCGGGAAGAAGAAGGTGAACTCAAGCGGACCTCGGCGCAGCAGCGACACCTGCAGGAACTCGGGCGCACGATCTTAGTGAATTGCGGCAGACCCGAATCCTCGTAGGACAACGCACCGCGGGATCGCGTCAGGACCGGGTAAGTAAATGTGCCCCTATGTGTTTAGCCGTCTGTATTTCTGGTTCTGTAGCTCAGTGCAATAAACCTGATGTGATCTGAAAGATGAGATCCTTATCATTAATATGACACAAAAAGTTTTAAATGGCAGCTATCCACCTCAGGTTGTTCGATTATTCACATATTTTTTTGCGGATGTTGTTGTTATGAGTTTTTACAGCACATTTTATTTATTTAAAATATTCTACAGGTCTACATCTTAACCATGGACAAGATTCTTCAGATGAACTTGAATTTGCATCTTCAGATTTGGACAAGTCTGAGACAAATTTATTAAAAGATGAAGATGTTATATTTGATGAATCTTTGCTATTAGAGGAGAAAGAAGATTGGGATCTGTTTAGCGAAATAGCCGCTTGCTATCAGAGCAAAACAAAGATGGACATCTTGGAATGTTACAGCACCGACCCACTAAACAGCATTGATTCTGGTTCTGCATGCTACCTGAGCCCATCTAGAGACAGATGCTCTTCTGAACCAAGTGTTTGTCTCAGTTCGAGGCATCCTGTCCAAGAACATGAACCAGTTGCTCGGCAGTCAAGCTGTGATGCCACCATAATACATAATCACATTGACTACATAAACCAACTGAAGCAGCTGCAGCTGGAAAGTCAGAAATTATTCAATGAAGAACTTGGCTCTAACATGAAAACTACTCCACGGGCCTTTTGGAGGTCAGCTCAGGCATATACCATAATGAAGGAAAGAAATTCACAAAAGATGAATGGTTCTAGTAGATCGAGCTTTTCAAGCCTTTCGTCTACCACCACCTCTCCTTCTGTCTCCTCCTTAAGTTCCTTGGATAGCGCTTTCTCTTATTGCTCTGAGTCCTCTGTGTTCAGTCCCAATGAAGTCACTTCTCTACCTTTTATGTTTGGGACATCAGCCAGGTTGCACACACTCTCTCCAGAAATCACCAAAAAGAAATTGAGAGAGTGGCATATACCTATGTCTACTCTCTTTGGTGGCAACTCTTGTGATCTTGACTCTTGGGATATGCAGTGGGAAATGGACAGTACTGTAAGAGAGAGAGAAGAACCAGCTAACAGTGACATTCAGAAGGTATGTAAGGACAAGGATTTGAAACAAAATTTTAATTTCCCAGTACAACCCAAAGAGATTGTTAGCAAACCATTAAGAGCTGAAGCTGGTACAGCAAATGGTCAATGTCTCCAAAAGGAAACTTCTGTCAAGCACATTGAGATCAGAAGGCAAGAATCATCCAATGATAATGGTCTCCAGCGTACAAAAGTGACTTTCTTTATGTCTCCTAATATCATGTCAGTGAAAAACCTGAATGATCAAAATCTGAACATTAACTCATCCCAAAGTACAAAATTCCAAATTCCGCAGACTGTGTTCTATGGTCAAAACACGCCTCTAGTACTCCACTCTATGTCTAGGAAGCAACACTTAGAAGTGGAGAAACCTTGCTGGCAGAGTCAACTCAAACCTGTTCTCAACAGGACCTCCCCAAATGAGGCAATACCTGACGAGATGTCAGAGAGCCTTTCTGTAGTTGCCATAGATAATGACGTCACCAATAACAAGCAAATGTTGAAAGAACCTCAAGCAGTGGAGACCATCAAAGACAATGCACTTACTAAAGAAACAAGCAAGACCATCACCTCCTTCAGCCAGAGTATCCGAGTAATATTACCATCTTCTGTCAAGAATACAGTGAGGGGTTACTTCAAGCACAGTGATGCTCCATCTTCCACTTCCTCACCAGAGTTGACTGTAGAAACAAAGACCTGCAATTCCGAAGGTACAGAAGACTCCGATGGGTCAAAGGAACAGAACTGTATCATAGAGGAATCTTTTGTGTAAAACGGTTGAGAAAAGCAAAGGACTTTTTCTTGTGTAAAGTAGAAAATATTGCTGCCAAAGAAAATACTGTACAAAGATTAAGAGGTGTACAATTCATCTGTACAAAGCATTTCCCGAGTGATAGGTATATAGGTTGACTGTATATATTTTGCTGTTTAGAGTGAAGAATGTATTATATTTTATCAAAAGATGATTTCATATTGTTAACTTTCTTGCTCCTTGTTTCAATGATATATATTTTCTACTCTTAATGTCAGACAGTCACAGGTCATATAAGACATTTTTTTGTGTTTTTCTCACCTACAGTATACTTGCACCAGTATTAAGTAATGAACTTTCAAAATCCATCATATAAACCAGGGACACTTACTTATAGATCCAGGCACTGTGACTGTGGTAATCTTCTTATATTTGTGATCCATGTCCTCGTTTCTTCTAACATCAATTTTTAAAATTATGGGGTTGTTACCAGAGCCCTTTTGTGCTGCAATTTCACAGGCTGTAACAGTGTGCAAGGAGCACTTCCCCCCTCCTACCGTGTGCTCACTGCTGATGTTTGATTACAGCAGACAGAAGGGGGGAGGGGGACTGCCATAGAAGTAGGGTGGGAGGGGAAGACACTAAAACAGCCTGTGAAGCCAAAGCTCTGGCTCTGGTAACGCTACCCTGAGACCATCAGACTCAGAATTTTAAAATGAAACCTGTCAAAGTAACACTTCACAATTATGATGCACATCTATTAATAAATCTCCCTAGTATCGGTATGACTATTAACTCATCTGCAGCTTCTCCTCCCTCGCTAATCGCCCAGACACCCAGAGACCATAGGGAAAAGGGAGATGAGGTTCGTTACCACTTCTCCCTTCTTCAATCCTAACAGCATTGCGCTGAAGATAGAGGATGCATAGAGGAGTGGAGCCAGCACTGCCGGGTCTAAAGGGTCTCAAGGGTTAACCAGAGCTGGCTCTTATAAGAATAAAGGCAATCCCCTACTTAAGAACATCCAACTTACAAACGGACCTCTGGATGTTGGTAATTACTGTACTTTAGCCTTGGGCTACAATGATCAGCTATAACAGTTATCACAGGTGTCTGTAATGAAGCTTTATTGTTAATCCTGATTCTTATGACAATCCAACATTTTTAAAATCCAGTTGTCACAGAGACCAAAAAAATTCTGGCTGGGGTTACAATCATGAAATATACAGTTCCGACTTACATACAAATTTTGTATGTAACATGGGGACTGCCTGTACTTGAAAAAAAAAAAAAAAAGGAAAATGTCCCCCATTTGTGACCTCATTTGGGAAATATAAAGTAAAAACACACCTCCACAAAAAATATGAATAGATATTCATAAAAATTACATTCGCATTTGCCAATATAAAAAAAAAATCCCCCACAACACTACAAAAAACATCGCCATGGTCTCCCCGTTTGCCCAAGACTATACATATTATATTCATTATTCATTAAAATGTGTGAGTTAATTTCAAAATTTAAAAAAAAGTACTATAAATTCCCAAAAAAGAAACCTTTTTTCCAATTTTAACCCCAAATAAAACTAGATCTGAAAAAAAAATCTTTCAACTTTTATTATGTTTTTACTAGCTGCGCACTACTGTGCACCGAAAAAAGTTAGGATGGCATGCAAAAAAAAAAAAGTTATACCCTTTAAACCACCGCATACAAAATTCCTAAAATGCCCCGGTCACTAGAGCCGCTTCAGGCCGCGTCACTGAGGGGTTAAGAAAAAATGGTGAAAAACTGAATGTTGACAATGGTTTGCGGATGTGAAGAGAAAGAAGTAGTGCTAAAGAGTGATTTATCACAATATGGCCCATGAACGAGAGAAAACCGCTCCATGCGCTGGAGGGATTACACAAGCCAAACCTTGTATGACCGGACTGAACAGACATGCTGACTTGCCGGTAGGCCCTCTAGTACACAGAGCGTTTTTCTCTGACCATACTCGCTGGTAGGCAAGGGGCTTAAGTCGAAGCTTTATGAATGTGACTAGAAGAGATTATGATGGATTAGGATGATATGTTGGCAAACACAGAATTATGGAATTATAAAGGGCAGTGCTAGAGATCTGTTTTGTACTGAGGGATACAAGTATAAGAAGATTACCACAGTAACCACAGTATATTTGCCCCTGGTTTATCATGCTTTATTGTGATGGTAGATATTCAAGATATAAGCAGATTGTATAAGCCACATATGTAGCCATCAAACTAAATCACAGCAGGTTGAGTTTCCGGTTCAAGGGTTGGCGGAACATGAAGACTAGATGAAGCTTTTTCTTGTCCATGTGACTATTTCAAGTAGATCTGCATATGCCAATCTATGGTCAGAAAAGATATCTTGAATTTTCAGCGACAGAAAGCATCACAGGTAAGGTCATTGTCTACAGGGAACCTGTCAGCAGAAAGTGACCTATTTAACCACTACCAGTATGTTGTGAAGAGGATGAACACCTTTCAGATTGGGTTTCTTTCATGGCCCAGTGTGGTGGCATCATCCAGAAAATCAACTTTGAAGTGAGATGTAAATTGGTTGTATAAAGTCAAGGAGGCAGAGAGTTTAATGCTGAAGTCAAGCTCTTTGTTCCTAAGAAAGCCCCACGACTGTAATGGTCCTGCATCCAGAGACATCATTACCCAGATCTCCTGAAGTCTGATGTATGATGTCAATCACTGAGGAGGAGGCGTTCAGAGCTCCCTACCTTGACTTCAGCATTAAACTCTCCGCCTCCTTGACTTTATACAACCAATTTACATCTCACTTCAAAGTTGATTTTCTGGATGATGCCACCAAGTGTTACTGTGCTTGACACTATTATGGAAGTGGTTTATTAGGCCAATTGCTGATGACAGGTTCCCTTTAATGCTGGGGCCTATTTTGGGGTGTAAAAACCACCTGATAGGTTCCCTTTAATTGGTCAATCGAGAGTAAGCAGAAGCTTCCAGCAACTGAGGTAGACAATGTTTTGGTTGGGAAAGATTAGACAATAGTTAGCTGAACCCAAGTGCCTGGTGTGTGGTGTTCTGTGTACCTCCATTCGTTGGAGATATTCTTCCTTTTAAGTAATGTTTCCAACACAACATGCCACTGTTTTGTATTCTAAATTTGGTTCTTACAACATTTTCAAAAAAATGTCATAGACCTATTTATTAATAAATTTTTTGGGAATTATTTTTTTCACTCATGGGCTAAATGGCAATGTTCTATATCTACACCAATCTGTGTTGCACACCTCTTCAAGAATGTGGAGCCTTACACAAACTAACCCCCAAAATAAGACAACATACATGGCTTTTAGATATTCTCGAGGGAACTACCCCAAATTATTTCAAAATGTTTCATTAGATGATGTTGAATAATGGCTGGAAGATGGTTCGTCTTTGTGACAATTTGTGATGCAACATTTGAGGTTGAGTATAAAAACCTGTCAAATAAACACTCCACAATTATGATGCACATCTATTCATAAGTCCCCTTAGTATTAGTATGATTCCTATTAAGAAAAAATGGTGAAAAAATGAATGTTGACAATGGTTTGTGCATGTGATGAGAAATAAGTGATTTATTACAGTGAGGCCTCTTTACCACCGGCGAGTGCAGTCAGAGATAAATGCTCCATGTGCTGGGATTTCCCGGACAGTACCTCGTATCACTGGACTGAACTGACAATTCTGAGTACCAGTCAATGATTAGAGGTTTGGGCCGGGTAATAACTTCAGTACACAGAGACCCACATTTATTAAAGCCCCTGCACCAGCTTTTTAGTGAAACTCCTTGTTCACTAATACCTGACGCAACACAAAATTCTGCGCATAGAGGGGCGTTCCGGTGCACAGTCGGACCATGCACCATATTTATCAGGCAGTATTCGTCAGATTTGTGTCACTTGCCCAATGTTAAAGGTGCACCAGAAAAAAAGTTTGTGCACTCTATCCGGGCAGTGCTGGGGCCGCCAAATTCATGAAGAATGGGCCCCACAAATACTGAATCAGGCGCCCTCTACACACTACACAGGGAAACTGCGCCTAGTGCAATTAGCACTGGTTTTGATAAATGTAGGCTATTGTGTTTTTCTCTGACAAAACTCCCTCGTCGGCAAGGGGCTTAAGTCGAGGTTTTATGAATGTGACCAGAAGAGATTACTGTACAGTATATAAATACTGGAGGTTACTTTCGGATGTGGATTATGATACATTAGGATAATATGTTGGTAGAATTCCGGGAAATATAAAAGGCAGTGCTAGAGCTCGGTTTTGTATTGAGGTGTTATTTAGGTGGTGTCCCTAAGGTGCTAAATATGCAAATACATTTGCCTGGATGGGATAAAGAAAACCTTGCCTATTGGCTACCTTATAAGATGGCCCTCAAAACATGACTTTTGAGCTACACCAGTATATCTATTCCATAATGAATAGACAGCACTGTTCTGATGTCTTTGTATCTTGTCAGTACAGTGTAGGTATTTTGTTCAGCTGAGGGAGGTGCTTTTGACTAGGCTCTTGAAGTAAAAGCTCTCCTTAGAGAAAACGCATTTACATATTTCCAAGAATCCCCCAGTGTAGCATTAAATGGCTGTAAACCTACGTCAGGAAAACTCTTGCTTTCCGACCCTAAGTAAATACGGCTTAATACATGTGATGGACAAAAAAAATCTTTTCTTGTATTTCTTATGTACTATGCTTTTAGATGAAAAGCCCTTCATCAGTATTTCAGAAACCAGACATACAAGGGGGGGGGGGGGGTTACCAGAAGTGACTGTGAGCAAAACTGTTCTAGTTGCTCATGGGAACCAATCAGAGCTCAGCTTTCATTTTTTAAACTGCTGTGGGTAAATGAAAGTTGAGTTCTAATTGGTTGCCATGAGCAATTATCTTTTTTCAGTCCAGTTTTTCAATAAGGAATTTTTTCTTTGGTCTAATGTGATGTAAACAAGGATGTTTAAAGGGAAAGTATTGTCAAACATTAAACCAGGATTTGATAATAAACATATGTTAAAAATGTGGTGTTTTCACTGGTAAACAATAAATAAGTTAACTTTTTCAGCAGCTCACTATGCTGTGAACACAAGTCATTATCATTTCTTTTGTGTTAACTCAATAAATAACGATGTCTCTTGGAAATTGCGGCAGGTTTTTTTTATTTTTTTTTCCAGAGAAAACCTTTTGTTGACCTTTTTTTGTCCATGCACTTCCATTTTTGCTGCTTCCATTACATTTATAATCTTGTTAGATACCATATAAGAAGGATGTGTGTCCCTTCAATAGCTTTTCCTATGAAACATTTAAAATATAAAAATAAAGTAAGCAGCTCCTAGTGCTCGATCAAACACCACAGTGTTATAGTGATAGCATTACCGGAAACCTCCGGTAACGCTATCAAACACTGCCGCTGGATACAGTGTAATCATCGGACAGCTTGCAAAGCTGTCCGATGTATTCATGAGGGGGCGGTCCGAGGCGCTGCCTTTACCCCGGAACGCCCCGCTAGCTCCATAGGCCGGCACACCGACCCTAGCCACCCCCCAACCCCGCCCCCTCATTAATACATTGGACATCCTACCCCGCCGGTGTGTTTGATAGCGTTACCGGAGGTTTCCGGTAACGATATCACTATAACAATGGGGCGTTTGATCGAGCACTAGGAGCTGCTTACTTTAGTAAGCAGCTCCTAGTGCCGATTAAATTGGGTGACAGGTCCTCTTTAATAATAGTTTTTTTATATTTGTTATTTATGACCTTCTTCCTTCTTAATCGAAATTATTCCAATCGCGCTTCGGGGTAATATTTCAAGGTGCACAGGATTGGAATCCAACTCCTGAATATATCATACAATAAATCCTGGCACACAAATGGCTTTGATGCAAATGTGAAAACTTTTTATTGCAGCAAGTGTGTAAAGTGTGTCCTTCCTTCTTAAAGCTACTTTTATATTATGCTAATGAGCCTGAAGGGCTTTGGGAGTGTTGGCAGTGCCCCATCATGCTGCAGCTACTTTCCCCCTCCCTCTGCCTGCTGTAATCTCACACAGTGGGGGCAGTCATCTTTCACACTGTAACAACCTGTGGAGCTGCAGCAATGAGGGGCTCTGGTAATGCCCCCCAGAGCCCTTCTGGTTATTTAGCATAATGTAAATGTTTATTTGGGAAGGAAGGATTCCTGGATAACAAATATAAGAAGATTACCAGAGTCACAGTGCCTGGATCTATGAGTAAGTGCCTCTGGTTTATCGTGATGGATTTTGATGGTAGATTGCCTTTAAAAGCTACTTCAGCATGTTGTTAGTAGCAGCAGGACTGTGAATAACCAACTGTTAATCTGGCACAACAAGGTCAGTGCTCCGAGGGTGGTTCTACTGCAATGCTTCACAGTCCTTTTCCTGTGCTTTAAGTGAAAACTTTAGACAAGGAGCTCACTATAGATATCACTTAGGGCAGAGTTGAGCAGATGTGGAGCACCTCAATAAAGAGAGGACCTTATAGATTCTCATTGCTCTTTCAGGACCAGCATGACATAAGTACTCTCCCAGTCTCATACTGGGCATGAAAGAAACCAGGATTTGGGTGGGGCAATAGCAGAGGCAATAGTGCCCAGCATGTATCATACAGTGGTCCCATTTATTTATATAAAATACCATAAACAGATTTCTAAACACTGGAAGTAAACAATGAAGCTTCATTAGAAAGACAACAAGTAGAGATATATAACATCTTGAGGAATTGATACAGAAAATATATTGGAAAATTTTAGTGCTACAAGTTTAGATGAGAAAGCGCAGACGTTTAGGCCCTCTAAATATTTTCTGCCCTATAGGCATAACATCACATGTAACAAAACATGCCTCGGCGAGCTGTAGGGCCCATTTCCTAATCTGAACACATATCTGTGCGTGAGATCTTATTGTTGATTGTTTAACTTGACACCAGAAATTCTAACCAAACAATAAAATGAATTGGTATCAACTAATAATAATTTGAGTTAAACATTTTAGAAGGTTGGTGGCATACCGGGGAATGCTCCTACTCTATAACCTGGGAGGATGTTTCACATGGCTCTGTGGCATCTTAGTTATTATTTATTTTAAGGCTTTTTTATATTGTGAGTTTATACTTTTTTCAATTATCAACACATTTCATTTCATCTAATCCTAATGCTGACGTTAAGCACATGGACAGACGTATTTGATAATAAGATACAGAGGTATTTTAGTGAATCTTAGGTCTAGGGCTTCGGGGATCTCCTGGTCCACCAAATAAACTCATCTATGAATAGTGCCCTATAAATGAACCATTTGAAACCATTTTTTTGTTTCATCAAGTTTTACTTCTTTCAAATATATACATGTATTTACATCAATTCATTTTCATTTTCTTAAATCTTCTTATATATTACAACATTTTTTCGGCTAGTGTACGTACGTCCTAGTGAGTGTGCTATCACATGATTTTTAGAGATATAAAGAAATTCACCTCATTTGGCGTTCTAGTAGTTTTTTTCTTCGCAACACTCACATGTTTGGAGGCCCCAGGGCTGAGACTGCCTTGTCTCTGACTGTTGGACAGAGTGGTATCGTCCACCTGCTGTGACGTTTCGAGGGACACGCCCCCTTCCTCAGACGTTAAGCACATGTCACACTCACATTTCATGTAAGTATTTCTGTTCAATAGGCTTTCAATGGGAAAATCTGTGATGTTCTGATCTAGGTGTAAAGTAATTTTGTTGTAAATAATCTCCTCAATGAAGAGGTATATCAGACTGCTTCTGCTGAAGGAAATGTACGTAGTGGTTTCTCTGACATTTCACATGCTGTTCAAATTCTTCTTCACAGCTGTATCTATTTTAATAAAGTGAAATGGATTCTGCACTTAAATGTCTCTGCTTCTAATTATTACCATTATTACAATACAGGCAGTCCCGAGTTAGGTACTAACTTTAGGTTTGTATTTAAATTGAATTTGTATGTAAGTGCAACTCCAGAAAAAAACATTTTTTTTTGTCCCTGTGACAATTGGATTTTCCAAATTTAGCTTTGTCATGGGAAAAAGGTTTATCAATAAAACATCATCAGCTGATCATTGCAGTCTGGGATTATAGTAAAGCATCCAGAGAGCTTCACCAGAGGTCACAGTTAGCAGAGAGTTCCGTCTTTAACTAGGGGTCATCTGTAAGTCGGGTGTCCTTAAGTTGGGGACCACCTGTACACTATTAAATATTCTTACGAGAAAACTGCTCTATAATAAATACGCACGAGCCTATGGGCAATGACATGGTTAAGCAGAGACACACACAGGCTTGGGGTTTCTTTTTCACTTGTATTTTTAGACATTTTTCTGCTTGTCTGTGGGCATCAAATTCATGAGGAGACTGTCAGGTATGTGTATTAAGGAAAGACTGGCGTCTACTGGGGTGCGGGATGTGTGTTTATACAGCGGGGGCACGTCCAAATACTTGCCATTACTTGGTACTTCTCATGACGCAATGTTTCTGGAACAGACCCAAGATAAGTGGCCTATGTCTCCATATGGAATATTTCTCCACTTTGCACCTTGGGAACAGAGAGGGAGACAGAGGCTTGGTCATTCCAGGCAGTGCCATGAAAGGGCTTGTGTTTAGTGCGATATGTGCATCATTGACACCTCTTCAGTACATGATGAAAACTGCATTGATTACAGATTTGATGCATTTCTGAGCAGTAGCCAGCTGTGTCCTCACATCTGACACCCTCAACGTGAGAAGATTTGTGAAATAAATATATTACTATTTTCATTAATATCCATTTCTTTTTAGATATTGAACTTTATATTTATCCAGCGATGTATGCTACTTTTGTGGCATGAACTGTATTTTGCAACAAAAACTATTTTTTGGTGCATAGACAGCAGAGCAACCAATCACAGCACAGCAATGGCGCATGCTTTCAAAGTTTTTCTATCTTAGAAACTTAGTATAGACTCTGCACTTCTCCTTTCAGTAACAGAAATTATGGGGGGGGGGGGGTATTCTCGTCTTGTCATTCACTTTCACTTTCATTAATCTGCCATACATAAACATTTATTCAATCAGATGTTATTAAAAAAAATTAACCTGTGTGAAGATAATTTCTAATGTAGTCATATGGTCCATTAGAAACAAGGCTGTGTCCTTGGATACAACCACCTCTGCTGGGGTGATTTCCCAAAGAAACAAAAAGTTTTTGTATATGAAATGCCTATCCCACAGCCGTCCTGTGGTAATGATTGCTGCACCCAGGAGGTCAGGCAGAACTCAATAGCGCATGTCTTGCCACCGCTGTCAAAATGTGAGGTGGTCGTATCCGAGGAAGCTATCTCGTTTCTAAGGGACAACATGGCTACATTTATGAGAAATTATCTTCACAAAGGAACATTTTTTTAACATCCAAATGAAGAAATGTTTACATATGGCAAATGAATTAAATTAAATGTAAATACCCAGATGGGAAAACACCTTTAAGTGCCACATGGGCCCCAGGCTGTTCACACGACTAGGGCCCCCCAAGTGTCCAAACCAACATGTCCCTGTATGTTAGGGCTTAAGTGCTACTCTATATCCTCTATATCCTCAATCTTGTACTGTTCATAAATGTAATTAAATGATGAATTTCAATCTTATAACCGATCTACCTAGAAGAGCCAATCACATTGCCTAACTGCATGAAACCCTTTACCCTACAACCATCCATACCAGATCTCCCACATAGTGTTGGAGATGTTTTAATGCTACCCCTGGCCCGGCCTCTGTGTATCCTGCAGCTGACCCCCCTCCTCTCATACTGTAAATACTGCGTATAAGACACAATTAGGCTACATTCACACTGACATATGGAGGACGTATATACGACCGACGTATATACGACCGATATACGTCCTCCATAAACGTCAATGGGCACACGTGCGGCACCGTACCGCTCCGTACCCGGAAAAAGATAGGATAGATTCCCCATTATACACCAAAAGAGTTGGCCTCTCCATGCAGATATTAGTGTAAATGGGGTTGATTTACACTTTGCTTTAGAATGGTGCAAGTCATAATTTCAAAACGGCCCCCATGGGTTCATGACGGGATGTGGATTGCAATTTGCAGATTTTTGCAATTATTTTAGTATAATGTTACAGTACAATCTATACCAAGCATTAAGGGGTGCAATTTTTTTTTCTATGTGCCAGAGGAATTCAGCACATCTTCAGACTGTCTGGTCCACAGTGCATTTACCTTGTCCCTTTATAAGTAAATGTAGGTCATTTTCCTTGAAATCACAATACTTGAAATTAATACTATGACTTTGGCAGCTTCAATGTAGATGGGTTCCAGTATGAAATACTTGTGTTCATAGAACAGGATTAAATTACTTTTTAGGGTTCGTAGACAGCATAAAATCCCACAACTTCTGCCTGGGCCTAAGCTAGCTGAAACCCCAATGGGAGATGTATGTGTCAGTGTCGTGTGTGTGTTATTCAGACATCCCAACCATGCTGACAGCTCTCTTTGAAGCCATAAGTGGAATTAGACCCAGCGCAGGCAGAGGCAGATGATGGAGTCACACTTAGTGCTGTGGGAACATTTCTTTGCCTTGTTACATTTTCAGAGCTGAGATTTATTCTTAGCTGAGATCACAGCTGACAACATGCATTACTGTGGTCACAAACTGATCGGAGACAAGAAATAAAAGAAAAATAAAACCAGCAGCCGCCATTCACAAGTATTATTCAGGGCATAAAGATACTTGTATTAAAATGTAATAATTTTTTTATAATAGCCACCCACCATGCAAAGAAATTAAAGTAGTTGCCTGCGACCTAAATACAATGGGGCTCATTTACTAAGGGTCCGAACTCCGCACTTTCGTCAGGTTTCCCAAATATTTCTGTTTTGCGCCTAAATGCCCTGGGATTTTGGTGCACACGAACGGATTTTGGCGCATCGGCGCCGACTTGCACGCGTCAGAAATCGGGGGGCCGTGGCCGTTGGACAACCGACGGATTCAAACAAACCGCAGAATTTAAAAAAAGCATTTGTGTCGCAAGATCAAGCACTCACATGCACCAAGAAGAAGCTTGTGAACTCTGGCGGACCTCAGGGCAGAAGCGACGGATGCAGGAACGCGGATGCACGATGTTAGTGAATCGCGCCGGACCCAAATCCTCGTCAGACAAAGCACCACGGGATCGCGACGGGACCAGGTAAGTAAATCTGCCCCATTGTGTAGAAGCAGACATGAAAGATATCAATATACACTCACCGGCCACTTTATTTGGTACACCTGTCCAACTGCTCGTTAACACTTAATTTCTATTCAGGCAATAACATGGCGGCAACTCAGTGCATTTAGGCATGTAGACATGGTCAAGACAATCTCCTGCAGCTCAAACCGAGCATCAGTATGGGGAAGAAAGGTGATTTGAGTGTCTTTGAACGTGGCATGGTTGTTGGTGCCAGAAGGGCTGGTCTGAGTATTTCAGAAACTGCTGATCTACTGGGATTTTCACACACAACCATCTCTAGGGTTTACAGAGAATGGTCCGAAAAAGAAAAAACATCCAGTGAGCGGCAGTTCTGTGGGCGGAAATGCCTTGTTGATGCCAGAGGTAGGAGGAGAATGGGCAGACTGGTTCGAGCTGATAGAAAGGCAACAGTGACTCAAATCGCCACCCGTTACAACCAAGGTAGGCAGAAGAGCATCTCTGAACGCACAGTACGTCGAACTTTGAGGCAGATGGGCTACAGCAGCAGAAGCCCACACCGGGTGCCACTACTTTCAGCTAAGAACAGGAAACTGAGGCTATAATTTGCACAAGCTCATCGAAATTGGACAGTAGAAGATTGGAAAAACGTTGCATGGTCTGATGAGTCTCGATTTCTGCTGCAACATTCGGATCGTAGGGTCAGAATTTGGCGTCAACAACATGAAAGCATGGATCCATCCTGCCTTGTATCAACGGTTCAGGCTGGTGGTGGTGTCATGGTGTGGGGAATATTTTCTTGGCACACTTTGGGCCCCTTGGTACCAATTGAGCATCGTTGCAACGCCACAGCCTACCTGAGTATTGTTGCTGACCATGTCCATCCCTTTATGACCACAATGTACCCAACATCTGATGGCTACTTTCAGCAGGATAATGCGCCATGTCATAAAGCTGGAATCATCTCAGACTGGTTTCTTGAACATGACAATGAGTTCACTGTACTCAAATGGCCTCCACAGTCACCAGATCTCAATCCAATAGAGCATCTTTGGGATGTGGTGGAACGGGAGATTCGCATCATGGATGTGCAGCCGACAAATCTGCGGCAACTGTGTGATGCCGTCATGTCAATATGGACCAAAATCTCTGAGGAATGCTTCCAGCACCTTGTTGAATCTATGCCACGAAGAATTGAGGCAGTTCTGAAGGCAAAAGGGGGTCCAACCCGTTACTAGCATGGTGTACCTAATAAAGTGGCCGGTGAGTGTAAATTACTAAGGAATTATAAAACTCCACTTTCCAAAAGTTTAAATTTTACTTTAAGTATCAACAGTCTCAATATTATACCGTGCTGTACACTGAGATGTAGCAGCAGAATTTTGATTATCCCATTTTGGGGTGCTTTCAACAGTTTTGTAAAGCTGTGTTTTGCTACCTAAAGCGAATCTGACAACAGGAATGTGATTTTTAGCTGGTGATAGGTTCCTATAGCTTATGCTATGCTAATTGTAAAAAATCCCTTTGTCAGCATTCTGAATCATTTCAGTAGTTTATAAAGCTTTATTTCACATTACCTGGCTCCCTGCTAGCAGCTTGTGGTAAGTCCGGGGTTGGGTTTAAGCTGCAGTCTGTGTGCTTGTGTCAGTCTCCACTTCCATGTTAATTGAGCAGGCAGAGGAAGGAGGAGGATGGGGTGGAGGAGAGGAAGTATGCATGAGGAGACATAGACACACAGGCACATAGTCTGCTCTCCACCCTCCCCCCAGGAATCACTACACACTGCTGGGAGGGAGCCAGTTAATGTGAAATAAAGTTTTATAAACACTGAAATGTTTCAAAATTCTGACAAAGGCATTTTTAAAATCAGGTCACCTGTCACCAGCTAAAAATCACATTCCTGGTGACAGGTTCGCTTTAAGAAATAAGGCATTTTTAAAGCCAAACGAGGTGGGCAGCAGTTTCATCTAGTTATGTGGTTATCACACTGAGGCTATGTTCTGACACAGTTTTCGAAGCCAAAAGAAAATGAGGATCAGAAAAAGTGAAAACATATAATACAGATGTGCTACTCCTCATCCTTTTTTTCTCTCCACCCCTGGTTTAGACATGGACTCAGCCTGCAACCTGCTGCAACAAATATTTTTTGGGAGGTGTCCGAGCCATTGTTTTCACAGCTAGCACACATCCCCATGTATTTCTATGGACCCATGTAAGAGCAACTGCCCTAGAGCAGGTCCTTTTCCTGCCCTTGCTTGTGTCTTGGGAGCAAGGGGACCTCAAATGCCAATAACACGTGGCCTATACACAATGGTTCCCAATGAAGAGCACATGTTTGTGTGCAGTTAGACCACATCCCAGCCCATAATGACTGGTAGTAAAATCTTAGAACTTGCCTTTTCAATAACAGAGAGGTCCTTAATGCTAAATATTCTGGGCCAGTGTAGGGTGAGACTACACTTGATGGGTTGTTTTTAAGCATTGTGATATAATAATACTAGAATTAGTCTATTATCATATATATTATTTTGCTGGTTGATTTGTAATTAACAATGATGTTTAATACATACATAAATCATGTCAGTAGCAGATTACTAGGAGGAATGTCTCTCATTGCCGCTAAGTATACTTAAAAAAAGAGGCAGGAAGCAGCACTGCATGTCAGCCCTCTGATATTAGGTCAAAGGAAGACAAACCTGCTGACCAAGCAGCTTGTCTCACACGGCCATCCTATACTGCACCCTAGAGGTCCTCACTAGTTTTGCATTGTTGTATAAATCAAGTTTTTAACATTTTTTAAAATGTTTGGCTTGCACAGACGCAGCAAATCAAGGCATTTTGTTAGGGTGTCTGGTAGAAGGTAGTAATTCTGTAACTAAGGACCCATGTAGTTGAGGATAATTACATGTGCATGTACACAACCTAATTGTCAGAGACAACAAATTTACCAAAGGGGGAAAGATGTATTTATTGTTTCTTTATTCTTAACATCCATATGTGGATGAAAAACAGAATAGCCAAATATATCTGAAAGAACCAATCAGTGTATTTGGTCAGGTCACTGACCAGAAACAGACTGGAACTGCTGCAGGTGAACCATTTTTTCACCAATCTTGTTGTATGCTCCAGGTCATTGGGGGTCATTTACTAAGGGCCCGATTCGCGTTTTTACAGCGATTTACCCGAATTTTTCCATTTTGCACCGATTTTCCCTGAATTGCCCCGTGTTTTTGCTGCACGTGATCGGACTGTGGCGCATCGGTGCCGGCATGCACGTGATGGAAATTATGGCCGTACGAAAACCCGACGTATTCGGAGAAACTGCCACATTTAAAAAAAAAAATTGTCGCTGGACACACGCTTACCTGCACCCGGGCGGGCTTGGTGTACGTCAGTGCATTCCGATGAACTTCAGCGCAGCAGCGACACCTGGTGGACGTCGGAGGAACTACCTTAGTGAATCGCCGGAAGACCTGAATCCTCCACACAGAATGCGCCGCTGGATCGCAATTGGACCAGGTAAGTAAATGTGCCCCATTGTCTTGCTGGCTCTGCACTAGGCATCATGCGGCACAAATTAGGGGACATTCCGGTGCTAAGTCAGACCATGCCCAAGATTCAACATGCAAAGTCTAAAAGAAATGTGTTAGAGGTGCAACAGAATCATGAAAAACATGTGCAACAAACCCTGAATCTGCTACATTCTGTTTTATACACAGGCAAACTGCATTCAGGCCTCAGTAAATGTGCCCCATTATGTCATCCTTTGCATACCCATAGTACTCGAGTGTATAAGGTAACTCTTGTAGGGTCAATCCAGGTAAAGTATACAATACCTTCCATCCAACTCCATCACGCTTCCACCACCATTCTTGATAGTTGACCCATTTGATGAAAAAGCTGATACTTTTTATGAGGCTTCTTCACCTTTTTAAAGGCCACAATTCCAGACCTGTAAAGAGAGCATTGCACTAGTAGCTGCATGGATGTCTGTCTTCTCGCTATTACAACGCACATGAGCCACTTCCACTGCTGTGTCTGCTGCACCAGAACTTACAGACCTTGGGATGAACTCATTTATTGACTGGACAACCACCTCTTGGCTTGGGATGTATTGACGGACATAATTTTTAGTATACTTCCATGTCATGATCCTCAGATGATGCATTTTTCCCTTGCTATTTTGTGATGCCCTGTCGTCCTCCCCTCCCTTCATAAATATATATTTTTTTACCATGGTTGTAAGTGTATATTGAATAATAAAATGAATCAAGAAGACAACCTTTGGTGAGTGCCTCCGGTGGGCCATATATTGTTGCTGGATTTTCATCTTTTTCATTTCCTAACGTCTTTTTTCCTAAAAGTTATGTTTTAAGTGGTTTCTTCCCATCTGTACATCAAAAGCTCAATACATTATCACCCTTTTGCTTGTGATTGCACAGTAATATACAACCATCTCTAGGGTTTACAGAGAATGGTCCGAAAAAGAAAAAACATCCAGTGAGCAGCAGTTCTGTGGGTGGAAATGCCTTGTTGATGCCAGAGGTCAGAGGAGAATGGGCAGACTGGTTCGAGCTGATAGAAAGGCAACAGTGACTCAAATCGCCACCCGTTACAACCAAGGTAGGCAGAAGAGCATCTCTGAATGCACAGTACATCGAACTTTGAGGCAGATGGGCTGCAGCAGCAGAAGACCACACCGGGTGCCACTCCTTTCAGCTAAGAACAGGAAACTGAGGCTACAATTTGCACAAGCTCATCGAAATTGGACAGTAGAAGATTGGAAAAACGTTGCCTGGTCTGATGAGTCTCGATTTCTGCTGCGACATTCGGATGGTAGGGTCAGAATTTGGCGTCAACAACATGAAAGCATGGATCCATCCTGCCTTGTATCAACGGTTCAGGCTGGTGGTGGTGGTGTCATGGTGTGGGGAATATTTTCTTGGCACACTTTGGGCCCCTTGGTACCAATTGAGCATCGTTGCAACGCCACAGCCTACCTGAGTATTGTTGCTGACCATGTCCATCCCTTTATGACCACAATGTACCCAACATCTGATGGCTACTTTCAGCAGGATAATGCGCCATGTCATAAAGCTGGAATCATCTCAGACTGGTTTCTTGAACATGACAATGAGTTCACTGTACTCAAATGGCCTACACAGTCACCAGATCTCAATCCAATAGAGCATCTTTGGGATTTGGTGGAACGGGAGATTCGCATCATGGATGTGCAGCCGACAAATCTGCGGCAACTGTGTGATGCCATCATGTCAATATGGACCAAAATCTCTGAGGAATGCTTCCAGCACCTTGTTGTATCTATGCCACGAAGAATTGAGGCAGTTCTGAAGGCAAAAGGGGGTCCAACCCGTTACTAGCATGGTGTACCTAATAAAGTGGCCGGTGAGTGTATATATATATTAATTATGAAGAGTGTTCATGAAAAATTTCTCCTGACCCACTTCCCAAGCAATAAGACTTCTCCCATCTTTTTACGCACCTATAAACACTTCGCTTGTATAAGTTGGAAGGTTAATCCAAAAGCGTAATTGTGATTTAGAAAATCTCATCATCTGCAAAATATTTCCTCTTCTAAAAATAACTTCATTGTTGGAAAGAGGTGAAAGTCTGACGGTCTGAGGTTGGGTGAATAAGGGGGTGAGGTAGGATTTCAAAGCCAAAGGAGCAGGCTTTCACTTGGGCCACATGTGAGATGTGAACTAGTGCAATTTTGGCAGCAGTGAAGGGTATGATCATTTTACCCTTTGCTAGGAAATCCATCAATACTACTCCAAGCTGCTCCCAAAATACTGTGAAAATTACCTTGCCTGCCGAGGGTTGGGCATGTGTCTTATATGGAGGGGTCATGATGCTTCCATTGCATCAACTGGATTTTAATGTCAAGATCATCCTGTATGATCAATCTGTTGAAAAAGTCCTGGTTTTCATTGCACATCACCAATACAGCCTGAGAGCTTTTTCCTGCTATATAACTTTTTCCTGTTTCGGGATAGGTGTAAGCAGCCAGGGAACCCAGAGGGTGGATGCCTTATGCATGTGAAGGTGGACAGAAGTCTTTATATGATGTTTTTCCACTGGTTACCCGGAGATTTTCTAAAATGTCGACCTCCACATGCTGGATGGTGTGTTCATCAATAGTAAAGAGGGGTCGCCCCGGAATTGAGCTGTCTGTGCCAAAGTCCGACCACATTTGAATTATCAATGTCAGTTCTTGACTACATCATACGATGGGAAATCATCACCATAATTCTCATTGAATGTGTCTATTGGTATGTGACCTTTCAGGTTACTTGCTGACTGCTCTATATTCCACTGGGTCCATTACTGTTATCAGTTCTGAATTGCAAATTGGCAAATAATCTATAGAGACATATCATTAAAGAACATCCTGTGGAGTGGTGTAATTACAGGAGCAGCAGCCTTAGAAGCTACTATGGGGCCCACAGCATCAGGGGGCCCTGGCATCTGAGGTATTGGATGTGAATATGCTGTATGTGTGTGTGTTGCGTGTATATACTGTATTTGTGTCAGCACCTGTCCAGCAAACTGCGCAACCACAACCAGGCTTGGCGCTAGCTGTCAGACTAGGTAAGTGGTGGCGAACTCACACTGCGACGTCCCTGCGGGCTAAGGCCCTGCCTACAGCAGATAAACTGCCCTGATAAGGGCGAACCCACTATCAGGAACCTAACTGTCCCTGAGCGACCCTACAAGATGACAGGGGAAACTTACTTCGTCTGGCAGCTGCTGGATGGTGGAGCAGACAGGTATCCGGAATACAGATATAGAACAGTCTTCACACTGGTGCACAGAATACTAACACAGGACTGAGATAGGGAAAGCGGGAGAACACTAGGAGGTAAACTATACTGAGGGACAAACAACAATACAGGACTTCAGGCGGGTTTTACACCGTCAGGTCAAGATCAAGCGGGTATATTACAGGTCAGGCCAAGATCAAACAGGTTATATACAAGTCAGGTCAGATACAGGCAGACAAGCGGTAACAAACAAACCAGGTCAAAACCAAGTTGGCGGCAAAGATACAGAATCGGATACAAAACACAGAATACCAAACGAGACCAAACAAGCAAGAGCACTAGACACACAGGTAAGACTAGAAGAATAACCAGCCAGGTATGATGGGAACAGGCATGTATATAAGGCAGTTCCCGGACATGCCTCCAGCAGCACACTGGGGAAACTGTCCATCAGACTAGTAACCCTTGCTGGGCAGGACAGAAATGCAAGGAGCAGGGTGTGGCTCATTTAATCCACTAGCAGTAAGCCACAGTTCACACACAAATAAACACCATCTATTCCGCCAACTGCGGATAGTGCGACGCTTAGGCACGGGCGTTACAATTTGTATGTGTGTATATGCTGCATGTCTGTCTATGGTATTGTATGTAAGTGTATGCTTGATGTACTTGTGTAATTGTGACGTGTATATGCTGGATGTATGTAAATATGGTGTGTGTATATACTTTGTTATTGTAACAAACATGTGTGAGTATATAAATATGTATATTCCTATAGGGGGAAGAGGGGGCCCTGCCTCTCCTAGTTAGGCCCCTGGTCATGTGATATATATATAAGTGGGTCAGGTGAAATCTTAATTATGCACTTATGGACTGCTTGTTTGTAAAGATTAACTGTATTCTGAATAACGGAATGACTCTTCTAAAGTCATGTGCTGGATCAATTGGATTTGGTGTTTTTTATTCTTGGCTTCCATGAACATTATAAAATAAAATAAGTCAGAAAATGTACAACAATAAGCAGGGGTTTTATACTGCAATTTTTGACCGTGCAGCTTATAAAACATTGATTTCCACATTTTATTTCCAAATGGTTCCTGATTTGAAGAGTTTTTGGAACATTAGAGAAAGATGAAGAAATAAAGAACATACACGTTCCTTCTAAAACACTCTATTGCGATAAGATTACTTTTCTGAAGCTTGTCATTTCTCCCTTAAAAATGCGGAAGCGCAGAACACGTTCATTCATACTGGCATATCCTAATAGCAGCTATATTCATTAGTGGCCACTAGATGGAGCTTGTGTATGCACGCCTGATTTTGCCTTTTTGCTGCCTGAGGTGAAAATTATAATGCTGCCCCCCTTCCCCCTACTGGTTAACCTGATCCCTGGATATGTGAAAAGCATCTACAACCTGATCAAGAAATTCAGACAACATGACTGACATTACACATTCTAATGCAGTCTCAAATACTAGTACAAAAGACAATGACTCAATTGACTTAAAGGTGTCAATCTGCTCCATCAGGAAGAGAATTTCATCATGACCCAGCCATGGTTTATCACAGTTGACTTTGCCAACAGATATCTTCAGCTCCATGCATCACATCTCCACACTGCGCCCATAAAAATACCAAAGTCACTGGTCATTTGACCACGTGAGTTCATTGCAAAGAGGCCCAATTAGGCTCTGTCGCACAGGGGTCTACTGAAAGCTGGAAACAGCCCTGAGCCCTCATACCCCCATATAGAGATCATCCAGTGTAATTATATGCAATATCCCATATACAGTCCCCCTCTCTACCTATTAAGTTACATGCAGCCCCCCACTAGTTTATTAAAATTCTGCCCCCATATTAATATCCCCCAATGTAAAGTTAGAAAGAGACCTTTATACAGATTCCAAAGTCTATTGATATGGATTATCACACAAACAGACCCCCAAGTTGAATAAATATCCCACCCCTATATAACGACACCACCAGGTGTAATTAGCTGCATTCAGCTCCTATATACATCCCCCTCCCCTTCAAGCATATTGTACAACTCCCAAGTAATGAGGCCAGCAGTAAAATAAACCAGCTTACTTACCTCACCTTCCAGTGCCTCCACGCTGCTGGGGATGACTTCACTGGAGCTCCCTCTGACCGTACCGCTGAGCAGCAGCCGCCCCAAGCCTCTGTGCCGGGATGTATGCACCATGACAGCATCACACACTGCCTGCATACTGCAGAATGTATAGGGCAGCACACACAGATGGATCAGTGTTGTGCTGTTCTGCACATTGGTTTTTCATGTTGGCGATTTGTGCGCCCGAATCACCCATGTCTGAATACAACATTATGTTGCTCCACTCAGGGCTCTGGCATCTGCCGTCTGAGGCAAGATTTTCATTTTGCCTCATGGGAGTTGCAGTCGTGAGTATATGACATAATTCCACTTGACGGTTTCAGAGCTTTACACAGCAATAACTGCAGGGGAGTGAGGAGATGTGAGTAACTTTATTTTAAAAAAAGGAGGTAATGGGCCACAAATTAGAGGGGGAGCTACTGTGAGGGTACATGAAATGAGGGTGATCTTTTGTGGGGGCCATAATATGAAGGGGATCTGCTGTAGGGGGGTATAATATGAGAGGGAGTTGCTGAGGAGTGGGGGGGGGGGGGCATAATATGAAGGAGAGCTGCTAAAGTGGGGCCATAATATGAGGAGAGTTACTGGGGGAGCACAATATGAGGGGGAACAAAATTTATGGACAAATTAAACATATTCATTGAGAGCTTGCCTGAGCTTTTCCAGACTGACGATATTAAAAATATAAAATATTAACATAGTCTAACCATGATTATTAAGGACCCATATGTGTATATATCTATGTGTTATTGGGGGCAGTGTATATATCTATTTATTATTGGGGGCTATATATATATATACATATATATATTACTGGAGGGCTGTGTATATATCGATGTGTTATTGTGGGGCTGTGTATCTATTTGTTTCGCGGGGCTGTGTATATATCTATGTGTTACTGGGGGTGGTACTGTATATATGTGTTACTGGGTAGCTGTATATATTAATTACTGGGGGAGCTGTATATATTCATTACTGGGGAAGAGCTATATATATTCATTACTGGGGGAAGCTGTGTACAGGCGGTCCCCTACTTAAGGACACCCGACTTACAGACGACCCATAGTTACAGACGGACCCCTCTGCCCACTGTGACCTCTGGTGAAGCTCTCTGGATGCTTTATTACAGTCCCAGACTGCAATAATCAACTGTAAGGTTTCTGTAATGAAGCTTTATTGATAATCCTTGGTCCAATTACAGCAAAAAATTTTAAAACTCCAATTGTCACTGGGGCAAGAAAAAAATTTGTCTGGAACTACAATTATAAAATATACAGTTTCGACTTACATACAAATTCAACTTAAGAACAAACCTCCAGACCCTATCTTGTACGTAACCCGGGGACTGCCCGTATATTTGTTACTGGAGGGCTGTATATATTGCTAACAACATTTACTTGATAGGAAAAAATTTGGGGAGGGCCCGCACCACCCTTAATCCGGCCATGATGCTGAGTCTATACACGGGGAAGCTTTCCTGGTGTATAACCTGAGGACATTCAAAAAATTTCATGTAAATGTAGTCTGAGTCCGTTTGTTTTATTAGCCTAGGATGGAGTAGATAGCACTTGAGCACTGTACATACGGTATAAGCCCCTTCCAAAAATCCCTTGACCCTGTATATCTAAACTCATGTTCTGTAATTATTTTACTATGCAATTTTGTTTTTTAACAAAACATGATGATTTTGATGCAAAATGGTATGACTGTACAGTAGAGTGTAAAGTGTAAAGCGTCAATCGAGTACAAAAACAAGTACGTAAGGCATAATTCTGTATAACACAGATGTCAAACACAAGGCCCATGGTCCGAATCCGGGCCTCTCCCTGTCCCATTGCTGCACTAGTCGGGAGTCTTGTGTCTCGATACCTTTCCTTGTTCCCTGGAAGCAGCAGCAGACGTCATCAATTCTACCGTGTGCGGTGTCGGCATCCGCCAGCTCTGAAGTCGGCAGATGTGTTGATGTCATCACATCGTGCTGGAGGGCAGGAGAAGAGAAGATGCGCGCTGCTTCGAGGGAGTGGGGAAAGGTAAGTAAATGGTTTTTGTCCACTGCAAAACATATCTTTACCATGTGGGGGCACTATGACTATTTCAGGGCTCATACTGGTCATGCCAGTGTATCTGGTTCAGCTCCCCGGTTGCCCTAAAGTGGCTGATTGTTATGATTATGCTGTATTAATCTAACTACTAAACAGCTTGACTAGATCCAGTTTTATAGCAATAAAATTACATTCAGCATTTTTAGGGCAACCACAAGGCTGATGTGGTTCCCGTGGATAATGAATTTGACCAGGGGCTGCAGGACCCCATAGCAAACTCCTGAATAGGCCCTCTTCCCACTTATACATATACACAATAGACATTTAATATACACATACACATACAGTGCCATATACAAACATACAGCACATATACACACATACAGTATATACACATATACAGCATGTATACATCACATATAGACATATTATACCGTACAATGTGCAGCATAATATGTATATAATGGAGTACATCCTCCATTCTTTAGTGGGTCAGGTCAGATGATGGTGCCCCCTGACACCATGGGCCCCATAGCAGCCCCATAGTTACTCCCCTGAGTTTAACACCCCTGCAGTGTTACACTGTTGACCTTCTGACACTGTCTTATGCAGGCAATAGCCATGATGACACTATTATTGGGGGTATGATGAGCTTAGTGTGCTGCATAACAGTGTGATATATTTCACATTATGGTGCAGTATGGTGACATAAGGTACAGTATATTTATCTTTTGCGGTTACCAAATCTTAATACAAGATCATGTACACATTTCCGCTGTTGCCGGCTAATATTGTACATATCTAATAGTTCAGCTGTCACTTTGCTTCTAATTCCCCACGTTCTGTCCAAAGGTCCCTGCTGATAACCGTCATAAATATCCATCCTCTCTGTATATAGGGCATAGTTACAATGTGGCAGATTCAGGAAGTCACTAAAGTTAGAAATGCCAGGAGATCTGACTCCCAGAGGTGTTCTCAGTTATATTCTCCAGTATTAATCAGCTTTCTAAGCCCTGCATACACATACTCCTCATCTACATACATTTTGCTGGCCAATACTGTATGCGAGGTGTATTTTGAATAGTTTTATAAATCCTCTATTCAGGCTCAGACTGGCACATAAGTGAAGCGGTGGATACACCGTTGAGCCCCTGAGTTAGGTGAGCCCCCATGTTTGGGGACACAATAAGAGGGGGTATGAGAAGGGGCCACAATTTGGGGGGTTATGAGAAGGGGCCACAATTTGGGGGGTATGAAAAGGGGCCCACAATATGGGGGGAATGAGTGGGAGCCTACAATATGGGGGGTATGAGAAGGGGCCTACAATACGGGGGGATATGAGAGGGGGCCTAGAATATGGGGGGATATGAGAGGGGGGTCTACAATATGGGGGGGGGGCATGAGAGGGGGCCCCAAATATGTGCGAGTATGATAGGGGGCCCACTGTATGGGGGGATATGAGAGGGTGGGGGGCATGAGAACATAGAAGGGTAAGAGAAGGAGCCCCCAATAGGGCCACAAAATGAGGAGGAGCTGAGATGGGCCACAATACAAGAAGGAGATGAGAGGGGCCACAATACGAGGAGGAGAAGAGAGGGGCCACAATACGAGGAGGAGAAGAGAGGGGCCACAATATGTATGGGAGAGGAGAGAAGCCGCAATATGAGGAGATGAGGGGTCCACAATATGAGGGGGAGATGACAGGCCACAAAATGAGGGGGAGATGACAGGCCACAATATGAGGGGGAGATGACAGGCCACAATATGAGCGAGAGATGAGAGGTCACAATATGAGCGAGAGATGAGAGGTCACAATATGAGCGGGAGGTGACGTGGTACAATAGGAGCGGGAGATGAGAGGTCACAATATGAGCGAGAGATGAGAGGTCACAATATGAGCGGGAGGTGACGTGGTACAATAGGAGCTGGCAGAGGCACTGATTGATTTTAATTAGTCCTACCTAATGCTGGACCTTACATCCATGTTCACAAGATTGAATTACATTTTAGGTGCATCTGGAGAACCTCCTCCCTGAATGCTGACTCCTCCCGGAATACAGACGTGTTTAGGTCTAAACACATCTGCGTTCCAGAAGGAGATTTTACAGATGCAGATTTTAAAACACTATTCAATTTCATATTATGCACATTGTCTAAGGCTGCATTCACATTATGGTGGTCATTTACTAAGGGCCCAATTCGCGTTTTCCCGACGTGTTACCCGAATATTTCCGATTTGCGGCGATTTTCCCTGTATTGCCCCGAGATTTGGGCGCATGTGATCGGATTGTGGCGCATCAGCGCTGGCATGCACGCGATGGAAATCGGGGGGGCGTGGCCGAACGAAAACCCGACGGATTCGGAAAAACCGCCGCATTTTTTTAAAAAAAGTGTCGCGGGACTCGCGCTTACCTTCACCAGGAATAGGCCGGTGTACTACAGTGCATTCCGGCGGCCCTCGGCGGACCTCAGCGCAGCAGCGCCACCTGGTGGACGTCGGAGGAACTACCTTAGTGAATCGCCGGAAGACCTGAATCTGAATGGGCCGGGTAAGTAAATCTGCCCCTATGTGTTTGCATTGCGTTCTAAAACATGTTGCAAACACATGGGAAAAAAATTCTCCTCAGAATACATCCATGTTTTTACTATCATTAATACTCATGTGTTAATACTCAGACACAATGAAAATGCATTCTGTAAACATGAAGGTCTAAGAATATACAAGTAATATTACCACATAGCAGTAGGTGGGCCCTCAGAATCACTGGTGGGCCCTATGCACTCCAGTCTGACCCTGCCTCTATTACAATTGCTTTGATGTTACAGGCTCATAGCTGGTACTGTAGTAAGGTTTATAACAATAGTGAAGATTAACTGGTGGTGTTTGGCCAGAATTCGGACACCATTTTGGTGCAAAATTCCAGTCATTGACAGTACAAGCAAATAACACTTCTGTGAAATTAACCTGTCCACTTATGAATCAACACTTATTATAATTCAATTTATCCTGCTGTTGTGCAAATGAAACAGACAATAGGTAGAAATGAGGAGTGGTTCTGTAGGTGGTGACCACAGGCCATTTCTCTGTTCCCATCATTTTTGGCTGTTGGTTTGGGCACTTTTGCTTTTTGTATTTGCTGTCTCCCTTAAAAGTAGCATTAATTAGTGTCTACAACCAAAAGAAGTTGCTCAGGTATTACAGCTCATCCAGGCTGTGTTTTTCTGCACAGTACCGTATTTTTCGGCCTATAAGGGGCACCTCTAATAAATGCCTGCTAAGACATCTAGGTTCATACATAAGGCGCACTGGAGTATAAGGCGCAGGATCAAATGCAGTACCTAAAAATGACCAGCAGGTGGCAGACCTGTGCACAGTTCAAGCCAGCTACACTTCCCGGGAAACTTGTCTTCAGCGTGTCAGAGAGCTCCGATCTCTAAGGTATGGGCTGCTGGGGGTTAATGCAGGGTGATGCAGCAGGGGTTAAGCGGTCTCCCTCTGCCCCTTCTCCTTCCCTCCTCAGCCAGGGTGTTATTCCTGTGGGGTTCCCTGTGGCTCCTTCTCTTTCCCCTGTTACAGGGCTGTCAGGTATGGGAGATTTCTTACTGATGATTAGAGATGAGCGAACACTAAAATGCTCGGGTACTCGTTATTCGAGACGAACTTTTCCCGATGCTCGAGTGCTCGTCTCGAATAACGAACCCCATTGAAGTCAATGGGAGACTCGAGCATTTTTCAAGGGGACCAAGGCTCTGCACAGGGAAGCTTGGCCAAACACCTGGGAACCTCAGAAAAGGATGGAAACACCACGGAAATGGACAGGAAACAGCAGGGGCAGCATGCATGGATGCCTCTGAGGCTGCTTAATCGCACCATTATGCCAAAATTATGGGCAACAGCATGGCCATGACAGAGTGACAGAATGAAGCTAGATAGCATGTAAAACATCCAATAATTGACCCTGACACTATAGGGGACGGCATGCAGAGGCAGAGGCAGCGGCAGCAGGCTAGAGAGTGGCATGGCGACATACCCTAATTGGACTCAGGCTTCAAACCAATGGGTGTCAGAGAGGAACCAAAGGAGGTGAGCAAGAAGCGCTCAAATAATATCGGTACATGATAAAAGTTTGCCAGTATATTTTGTGGATTACACAGCAGGGTGGCGACAAAGTTAACATGGAAGCCATGAAAACAACCCAAAATTCTGCCTGACACAGCTCGTTTGATAAGGGGACCATGTATGCTTACAGTTCATGCCAGTCGCTGCACTGGCTGCCAGTCTCCTTTCGAATACAGTTTAAAATAATAATAACCCTCATCCATAAAGCTCTGTATAATGCTGCACCCCCCTACCTCTCCTCTCTTATCTCAGTCTATCGCCCAACCCGTGCTCTTAGATCCGCCAGTGATCTTAGATTAACCTCTACCCTAGTGCGGACCTCCCACTCGCGTCTCCAAGACTTCTCTAGAGCTGCACCAATTCTATGGAATGCTCTGCTCCGGACTATCAGACTAATACCTAACCTCCAAAGTTTCAAACGTGCTCTTAAAACCCATTTCTTTAGGCAAGCCTATAACACTCATTAACTGCATGAAGTTTTAACTCTTCTACTAACCCGTCCTGTGTCGTCCTCCCATCTGTTATCCAGCAACCAACAGGCACCAGACTTCTCTGCAGTCCCATTCACCCTGGACCTGGTATATAAGATGACGGCTGAGTGGTTCAAGCGACAGCAATTCCATTTATTATATTTTTTTCTATTCCCTAAGAAGAATGGCTTGACCATTAAATATTCTTTTACCTCGTGTTACCCCATCATCTTCATAAACCGTAAGCTCTGGCGAGCAGGGAACTCACTCCTGTTGTTCCATACAAATGTTGTGCTCTGTTACATTACATTTGTATTTGTTTCCTATGATTTGTAAAGCGCTACAGAATATGATGACGCTATATAAATAAAGATTATTATTATTATTATTATGGAGGCAGTGAACTAGTAGTAGATTAAAGGTGCTGCAACTATGTTAGTTGGATCTTGGGATGGAGCTGGCGCTCTGCAGCCAGGCGAGCTTTTGCCAATCCAAGCCCCTGTCTCTAGGCTACTCCCCAAACAGCACTTCTAAGAACCTTTTGTATAAGATCAAGTGTAGTAGCGTTCTTATAAGTTTAGGATATGGCGGGTGAGGGGAATGTAAACAGATGCGCAAGAAGCGCTGAAATAATATCCCTAAATGGTAAAAGTTTGCAAGTATATTTTGTGGATTACACAGCAGGGTGGCGACAAAGTTAACAACTTTGATGTGGAATGCCCTGTAATAGCTCTTGGGCGGTGTGCCTTTTATCGCCTAGGCTCAGCAGTTTCAGCACCGCCTGCTGTCGCTTAGCGACGGCACTGCTGCTGTGCCTAGAGCTACCGACTGATGGCGCCATGCCCACGGATGGTAATTCGGAGGAGGAGGAGGTGGAGGAGGGGTGGGAGGAGGTATAGTAGGCCTTTGAGACCTGGACCGAGGTAGGCCCCGCAATTCTCTGCGTCGGCAGTATATGACCAGCCCCAGGGTCAGACTCGGTCCCAGCCTGCACCAAGTTAAGTGTAGTAGCGTTCTTATAAGTTTGGGATATGGCGGGTGAGGGGAATGTAAACAGATGCGCAAGAAGCGCATGATGCGCATGGAGCTGGCGCTCCGCTGCCAGGCGAGCTTTCGCCAATTCAAGCCCCTGTCTCTAGGCTACTCCCCAAACAGCACTTCTAAGAACCTTTTGTATAAGATCAAGTGTAGTAGCGTTCTTATAAGTTTAGGATATGCCGGGTGAGGGGAATGTAAACAGATGCGCAAGAAGCGCTGAAATAATATCCCTAAATGGTAAAAGTTTGCCAGTATATTTTGTGGATAACACAGCAGGGTGGCGACAAAGTTAACAACTTTGATGTGGAATCCATGAAAACAACCCAAATTTCTGCCTGACACACCTCGTTTGATAAAGGGACGATGTATGGAGGCAGCTATATGGACGACTTTTGGAGGTAGCAATGGAGACAACGTGTGGAGGCTGCTATGGAGACAATTTAATTTGGATAGTGCCTGTATGTGGCAGTCCCAAACATTTTTCAAACCAGAGGAGCAGGTAGGTGGCCCTGCAGTAAAATGGAATAGATTGAGTGCCTGTATGTGGCAGTCCCAAAAATGTTTCAAACCAGAGGAGCAGGTAGGTGGCCCTGCAGTAAAATGGAATAGATTGAGTGCCTGTATGTGGCAGTCCCAAAAATGTTTCAAACCAGAGGAGCAGGTAGGTGGCCCTCCAGTAAAATGGAATAGATTGAGTGCCTGTATGTGGCAGTCCCAAAAATGTTTCAAACCAGAGGAGCAGGTAGGTGGCCCTGCAGTAAAATGGAATAGATTGAGTGCCTGTATGTGGCAGTCCCAAAAATTTTTCAAACCAGAGGAGCAGGTAGGTGGCCCTCCAGTAAAATGGAATAGATTGAGTGCCTGTATGTGGCAGTCCCAAAAATGTTTCAAACCAGAGGAGCAGGTAGGTGGCCCTGCAGTAAAATGGAATAGATTGAGTGCCTGTATGTGGCAGTCCCAAAAATGTTTCAAACCAGAGGAGCAGGTAGGTGGCCCTCCAGTAAAATGGAATAGATTGAGTGCCTGTATGTGGCAGTCCCAAAAATGTTTCAAACCAGAGGAGCAGGTAGGTGGCCCTGCAGTAAAATGGAATAGATTGAGTGCCTGTATGTGGCAGTCCCAAAAATGTTTCAAACCAGAGGAGCAGGTAGGTGGCCCTCCAGTAAAATGGAATAGATTGAGTGCCTGTATGTGGCAGTCCCAAAAATGTTTCAAACCAGAGGAGCAGGTAGGTGGCCCTGCAGTAAAATGGAATAGATTGAGTGCCTGTATGTGGCAGTCCCAAAAAATTTTCAAACCAGAGGAGCAGGTAGGTGGCCCTCCAGTAAAATGGAATAGATTGAGTGCCTGTATGTGGCAGTCCCAAAAATGTTTCAAACCAGAGGAGCAGGTAAGTGGCCCTGCAGTAAAATGGAATAGATTGAGTGCCTGTATGTGGCACTCACAAAAATTGTTTCAAACAGAGGACCGGGTAGGTGGCCCTCCAGAAAAATTAAATGCATGAAGTACTATAGCAAGAGCCAGTGGGCCCTGTCAAAAAATAGCCATTTTCCTCTGCTTTACTGTACAAAGAGGAGGAGAAGGAGGAAAATGAGGAGGAGGAGGAGTGGATCAATTATTCAGGTTGAGCTTCCTTCACCTGGTGGAGATTGGAAATTCTGAGAAATCCAGCCTTTATTCATTTTAATAAGCGTCAGCCTGTCAGCGCTGTCAGTCGACAGGCGTGTACGCTTATCGGTGATGATGCCACCAGCTGCACTGAAAACCCGCTCGGACAAGACGCTAGCGGCAGGGCAGGCAAGAACCTCCAAGGCGTACAGCGCCAGTTCGTGCCACATGTCCAGCTTTGAAACCCAGTAGTTGTAGGGAGCTGTGTGATCATTTAGGACGATGGTATGGTCAGCTACGTACTCCCTCACCATCTTTCTGTAAAGATCAGCCCTACTCTGCCGAGACTGGGGACAGGTGACAGTGTCTTGCTGGGGTGACATAAAGCTGGCAAAAGCCTTGTAAAGCGTACCCTTGCCAGTGCTGGACAAGCTGCCTGCTCGCCTACTCTCCCTCGCTACTTGTCCCGCAGAACTACGCACTCTGCCGCTAGCGCTGTCAGAAGGGAAATACTGTTTCAGCTTGTGCACCAGGGCCTGCTGGTATTCATGCATTCTCACACTCCTTTCCTCTGCAGGGATGAGAGTGGAAAGATTTTGCTTGTACCGTGGGTCCAGGAGAGTGAACACCCAGTAATCGGTGCTGGAATAAATTCTTTGAACGCGAGGGTCACGGGATAGGCAGCCTAGCATGAAATCTGCCATATGCGCCAGAGTACCAACGCGTAAGAATTCACTCCCCTCACTGGCCTGACTGTCCATTTCCTCCTCCTCCAACTCCTCCAACTCCTCTTCTTCTGCCCATACACGCTGAACAGTAAAGGACTCAACAATGGTCCCCTCTTGTGTCTCGCCAACATTCTCCTCCTCTTCCTCCTCATCCTCCTCCACCTCCACCTCCTCCGATATGCGCTGAGAAACAGACCTGAGGGTGCTTTGGCTATCAACAAGGGAATATTCTTCCCCTGTCTCTTGTGACGAGCGCAAAGCTTCCGACTTCATGCTGACCAGAGAGTTTTTCAACAGGCCAAGCAGCGGGATGGTGAGGCTGATGATGGCGGCATCGCCACTGACCATCTGTGTTGACTCCTCAAAGTTACTCAGCACCTGACAGATATCAGACATCCACGTCCACTCCTCATTGTAGACTTGAGGAAGCTGACTGACCTGACTACCAGTTCTGGTGGAAGTTGACATCTGGCAGTCTACAATCGCTCTGCGCTGCTGGTAAACTCTGGATAACATGGTCAGTGTTGAATTCCACCTCGTGGGCACGTCGCACAACAGTCGGTGAGCGGGCAGTTGGAGGCGGCGCTGCGCTGCCCTGAGAGTGGCAGCATCTGGGCTGGACTTCCTGAAATGCGCACAGATGCGGCGCACCTTCGTGAGCAAATCAGACAGATTGGGGTATGTCTTGAGGAAACGCTGAACTATCAGATTTAACACATGGGCCAGGCATGGCACATGTGTCAGTCTGCCGAGTTGCAGAGCCGCCACCAGGTTACGGCCGTTGTCACACACAACCATTCCCGGCTTGAGGTTCAGCGGTGCCAGCCACAGATCAGTCTGCGCCGTGATGCCCTGTAATAGCTCTTGGGCGGTGTGCCTTTTGTCGCCTAGGCTCAGCAGTTTGAGCACCGCCTGCTGTCGCTTAGCGACGGCACTGCTGCTGTGCCTAGAGCTACCGACTGATGGCGCCGTGCCCACGGATGGTAGTTCGGAGGAGGAGGTGGAGGAGGGGTGGGAGGAGGAGGAGGCATAGTAGGCCTGAAACACCTGGACCGAGGTAGGCCCCGCAATCCTCGGCTTCGGCAGTATATGAGCAGCCCCAGGGTCAGACTCGGTCCCAGCCTCCACCAAGTTAACCCAATGTGCCGTCAGAGATATATAGTGGCCCTGCCCGGCAGCACTCGTCCACGTGTCCGTGGTCAGGTGGACCTTGTCAGAAACGGCGTTGGTCAGGGCACGGATTATGTTGTCTGACACGTGCTGGTGCAGGGCTGGGACGGCACATCGGGAAAAGTAGTGGCGGCTGGGGACCGAATACCGAGGGGCGGCCGCCGCCATGAGGCTGCGAAAGGCCTCGGTCTCTACTAGCCTATAGGGCAGCATCTCCAGGCTTAGCAATCTGGAAATGTGCACATTAAGGGCTTGGGCGTGCGGGTGGGTTGCACTATATTTGCGTTTCCGCTCCAGCGTCTGGGGTATGGAGAGCTGAACGCTGGTGGATGCTGTGGAGGATCGTGGAGGCGACGATGGGGTTTTTGTGGCAGGGTCCTGGGCAGGGGGCTGACTAGCAGCTGACACAGGGGAAGGAGCAGTGGTGTGCACGGCCGGAGGTGAACGGGCTTGTTGCCACTGAGTGGGGTGTTTAGCATTCATATGCCTGCGCATACTGGTGGTAGTTAAGCTAGTAGTGGTGGAACCCCTGCTGAGCCTGGTTTGGCAAATGTTGCACACCACAGTCCGTCGGTCATCCGGTGTTTCCTTAAAGAACCTCCAGACTTCTGAAGATCTAGCCCTCGCCGCAAGAGCCCTCGCCACGGGAGCTTCACTAGTTGACACATTTGGCGCTGATGCACCAGCTCTGGCCCTGCCTCTCCGTCTGGCCCCACCACTGCCTCTTCCAACCTGTTCTGGTCGAGGACTCTCCTCCGTCTCAGAAGCACTGTGTTCACCCGGCCTCTCAACCCAGCTTGGGTCTGTCACCTCATCATCCTCCGATCCCTCAGTCTGCTCCCCCCTCGGACTTCCTGCCCTGACAACAACTTCCCCACTGTCTGACAACCGTGTCTCCTCATCGTCGGACACCTCTTTACACACTTCCACTACGTCAAGAAGGTCATCATCACCCACAGACTGTGACTGGTGGAAAACCTGGGCATCGGAAAATAGCTCAGCAGCAACCGGACAAGTGGTTTGTGACTGTGGGAAGGGTCCAGAAAACAGTTCCTCAGAGTATGCCGGTTCAAATGCCAAATTTTCCTGGGAGGGGGCAGACTGGGGGGGAGGAGGCTGAGGTGCAGGAGCTGGAGGAGTGGCGATTTCGGTGACATGGGTGGACTGCGTGGAAGACTGACTGGCGGTGGACAAATTGCTCGAAGCATTGTCAGCAATCCACGACATCACCTGTTCGCACTGTTCTGGCCTCAACAGTGCTCTACCACGAGTCCCAGTAACTTCAGACATGAACCTAGGGAGTGTAGCTCTGCGGCGTTCCCCTGCTCCCTCATCAGCGGGTGGTGTCTCACCCCGCCCAGGACCACGGCCTCTGACCCCTGCAGTAGTTGGACGCCCACGTCCCCGCCCTCGTCCTCTACCCCTAGCCCTCGGGTTAAACATTTTTAAAATGAGAGTTATAACTTTATTTTTTTTTTAACTTTTTTTTGTTTTTTTTTGTGTTTTTTGTTTTTTTTTTGTGTTTTTTGTTTTTTTTTGAGTTTTTAAAACCAAACAATGCTATCCTATTGCTATGGCTATTTTCTAGCCAAGTATCAAAGCACACTACTATGCCAGATGAGATGACACTGAGTTAGTGCCTAATTGAAATCCAACCCCTACTAAATTTTCCCACTTCGGTCTATGCTATGGATATGTGCGTCACTAAGCGCAGAACACAGCGGTCGCAAGTCTCACTACAAATTGCTCAGAATTGGCTAGTACATGCACTGCAGAAAGTACAGCCACCAGCAGATCAACCAGAAATCAAATATATAGAACGCTACTGTAGGCGTAAGTAAGCTCTTTGTATTCTCCTATGGCTATTTTCTAGCCAAGTATCAAAGCACACTACTATGCCAGATGAGATGACACTGAGTTAGTGCCTAATTGAAATCCAACCCCTACTAAATTTTCCCACTTCGGTCTTTGCTATGGATATGTGCGTCACTAAGCGCAGAACACAGCGGTCGCAAGTCTCACTACAAATTGCTCAGAATTGGCTAGTACATGCACTGCAGAAAGTACAGCCACCAGCAGATCAACCAGAAATCAAATATATAGAACGCTACTGTATGCGTAAGTAAGCTCTTTGTATTCTCCTATGGCTATTTTCTAGCCAAGTATCAAAGCACACTACTATGCCAGATGAGATGACACTGAGTTAGTGCCTAATTGAAATCCAACCCCTACTAAATTTTCCCACTTCGGTCTTTGCTATGGATATGTGCGTCACTAAGCGCAGAACACAGCGGTCGCAAGTCTCACTACAAATTGCTCAGAATTGGCTAGTACATGCACTGCAGAAAGTACAGCCACCAGCAGATCAACCAGAAATCAAATATATAGAACGCTACTGTATGCGTAAGTAAGCTCTTTGTATTCTCCTATGGCTATTTTCTAGCCAAGTATCAAAGCACACTACTATGCCAGATGAGATGACACTGAGTTAGTGCCTAATTGAAATCCAACCCCTACTAAATTTTCCCACTTCGGTCTTTGCTATGGATATGTGCGTCACTAAGCGCAGAACACAGCGGTCGCAAGTCTCACTACAAATTGCTCAGAATTGGCTAGTACATGCACTGCAGAAAGTACAGCCACCAGCAGATCAACCAGAAATCAAATATATAGAACGCTACTGTATGCGTAAGTAAGCTCTTTGTATTCTCCTATGGCTATTTTCTAGCCAAGTATCAAAGCACACTACTATGCCAGATGAGATGACACTGAGTTAGTGCCTAATTGAAATCCAACCCCTACTAAATTTTCCCACTTCGGTCTTTGCTATGGATATGTGTGCCACTAAGAGCTAAACACAACGGTAGCAAGTCCCCCTGCTAATTCCTCACAAAATGGTACTAGATGCAAATTAAAATAAAAAAAGTAGAACGTTATTGTAGCCCTAAGAAGGGCTGTTGGGTTCTTTGAGAATCACTCCTGCCTAACAGTAAGCTAATAGAACACCCTAACGCTTTCCCTGACCAGCAGCAGCTCTCTCCCTAGCGGCATCCAGACACAGAATGATCCGAGCAGCGCGGGCAGCGGCTAGTCTATCCCAGGGTCACCTGATCTGGCCAGCCAACCACTGCTATCGACGTGTAAGGGTACCACGTCATGCTGGGTGGAGTGCAGAGTCTCCTGGCTTGTGATTGGCTCTGTTTCTGGCCGCCAAAAAGCAAAACGGCGGGAGCTGCCATTTTCTCGAGCGGGCGAAGTATTCGTCCGAGCAACGAGCAGTTTCGAGTACCCTAATGCTCGACCGAGCATCAAGCTCGGACGAGCATGTTCGCTCATCTCTACTGATGATGATGATTGCCTCGTGGTCGGCACTATGGCGGCTCCGGTCTCTCCATGCTAGGGGAGGGCAGGATGGGCACAATGTTAGTTGTGGTGCCAGGGCACTTCAGGAGCCAGGGACCCTGTATACTGTGTGGGAAGGTGCAGGAAATTTCTGGGGATGGAGCTATTACACACTGGTAAATGTACAGTACATCTTGTCTGTAGTACATTTCTGTATAAGTTCATATATAAGGCGCACTGGCCGAAAAATACGGTATCTAGAGCATGGAGCAGATACCAGGAGACTTGGAGGGTGCTTTAGAAGGACAACTACAACATCCTCCTTTGTGCAAGGAGGAATAGTGACAGCACTATGCAAAATAAACTCCAGCATACTAATAACATCCATGTTTCTGCTCAAACTGTTAGAAACAGATTAGGTTTCTCAGACCAATTGTGAAACCATATGCAGTTACAAGAGACCCTAGGTTCCTTCTGATGCATAACATTGCTAGTAGTGTGGTTGTAGTGTGCCAGCAGTTCATGTATGATGAAGAAATTGATGCTGTGGACTGGCCTACTGCTCCTCAGACCTGAATCCAATTGATCAAATCTGGGTCATCGTGTCTCATTCCATCCACCAACAAGCACCATAGCTCAGGAGTTGACTGATGCTTTAATCCAGGTTTGGGAGGAGATCCCTTAAGAGAAAATTCACCACCTCATCAGAAGCATTCCTAAGCGTTGCAGGGAGGTCATACAGGCACAGGGAGACCACACACAACTGAGCCTTATCAGGAGCATGCCTAAGTATTGTAGCGAGGTCATACAGGCACATGGAGGCCACACACAACTGAGCCTTATCAGGAGCATGCCTAAGCATTGTAGGGAGGTCATACAGGCACATGGAGACCACACACAACTGAGCCTTATCAGGAGCATGCCTAAGCATTGTAGGGAGGACATACAGGCACATGGAGACCACACACAACTGAGCCTTATCCGGAGCATGCCTAAGCGTTGCAGGGAGGTCATACAGGCACAGGGAGACCACACACAACTGAGCCTTATCAGGAGCATGCCTAAGCATTGTAGGGAGGTCATACAGGCACATGGAGACCACACACAACTGAGCCTTATCCGGAGCATGCCTAAGCGTTGCAGGGAGGTCATACAGGCACAGGGAGACCACACACAACCGAGCCTTATCAGGAGCATGCCTAAGCATTGTAGGGAGGTCATACAGGCACAGGGAGACGACACACAACTGAGCCTTATCAGAAGCATGCCTAAGCATTGTAGCGAGGTCATACAGGCACAGGGAGACGACACACAACTGAGCCTTATCAGGAGCATGCCTAAGCATTGTAGCGAGGTCATACAGGCACATGGAGGTCACACACAACTGAGTCTTATCAGGAGCATGCCTAAGCATTGTAGGGAGGTCATACAGGCACATGGAGGCCACACACATCCATGAGACCCATTTCCTAGTCTTGAGGCATTTCCACTTAGGATAGATAAGCCCAAAATTTGATTTTTCACTTTGATTTTTAGCGTCATTTAAAATCAATATATCCATGGAATTATCATTTTGATTTTGTATTGTTCTCAAACATTCCACAATGCTATGAATAAAGAATTGCAACTTGCATTTTGATCTAGGATATGGCTTTTTAGTGTTCCCTGTAATGCAGGATCTGGAAATTGACATTTGGCATGGTCAGAGACAGTGTCCTCTGAGACTGAACCACCTTACCAGATGTCCATTCCTGATTGCTTCACTTACCCTAGGCAGTAGGGGACAACTAGTCAATGTTTCCTTCCTGCTCCAAAGTGCAAAACATGGAGACAAGACATTAAAACAGAGCAGAATATTCACCAGAACCAGGAGGACAAGGCACATAGGCACAGATGTAACAGCTCCCTTTATGTTTTTATGCAGTGCATATGGAGTAGTACCAAATAAAAATAAATAAAAGGGAATACAATGGAGCCACTCCTGAAGGTGCTGGGAGTTAATGTTTTAATTTGCTGTGATTAAAATGTTATAAACATTATCATAATGAAGGTCAGATGACTTTACAGTCTTTACACAACATTTTAGTTTATATGCTGCATTGTATCTACACACCTATGGATTTGGCGCACACAGCTGAACAATAACTTGTTTTCTGGTGCACAGCCTTTTACTATTGTCATTTTATTTACAATTACATTGCTTAGCAATATCTATATTCTAAAAAAAAATGTTTTTCAAATCCTACATCCATGTTGTAAAAATGCTGGATACTACCACCTGTAATGCAACTAGAGTTCTTGTCCAGACCTGCACTGGCCAAGTACAACATGATGACATTGATATCCCATCGCCTAGATTAAGAAGAACTCTTCATCCCGGGATAGTGATGTGTACTAGTGATGGTGTATTAGTTACTGATTGCTCTGCTTTTCAGCTAGGTCTCTTCTGGCATCAGATAAATCTCTTGGCACTCGAACGGTCATTCCATCAATGGCTTTGGTCATGCAAATCTGACATCCAAGTCTAGACCTGTAATATAAAAGATTTTTGTACAAGTTAACAATAATTTAATGTTTTCCAAAGAATCATCACCGCATTCGGTGCATGTAGTTTGTGGTTATGTGTCCCTACATGTCCAATAGAGGTTTATAATATACACTATATTTTTGAGTATAAGCTGACCCGAGTGTAAGCCGAGATACCTAATTTTATATACTGTATGTCTGCTAGCTCTCAACGCAAATGTATACCAGAGCTCTTACAGGACCACTGAAGGTTCTCCAAAGGTCCTTAAACTGTAGAACTGAAAGCCAACAAAAGAAACCCCTATCCTTTCATAAGATGCTTTGTTATGGTACGGTATGGAGTTAGTAAATGTCCAAGCATTAAAAAGAATTGGTCTAGTGGGTGCCACTAATTTTCATGCAGCCCTGGGACCATGGCAGTCATCATCTTTCCATCATGTACATGTCCTTTCATTGACAGCCAGTCACCATTGCTCTGGTTTGCAGAGGTGTTGTGGACAAGAAACTATACTGAACTTAGCAAAACATCCAGTTTCTGTTTGAGATAAAGGTTGGGATTACGGTAACTCTAATCATACTAATTATTGACACATTTCCCCAACTGCTGGTGGGATGAGAAGCCATCACATATGACACCCTTTGTCACCCCTAGAAGTGATATGAGGGATGCTAACAGCTCAGCAATATAAGTGGCACCCATTGCACTCACATGTGTTTCCTTCATGACCATTCTTCCAATTGGCAATTTTAAGCGGGCTAATGCTTGCCCACACAAAGCAAGAGTTTTCCAGGAAAGTTCCCCCAATGTTTCCTTTGCCTGCCTGTTGACCTGACTTACAGCCAATATCGATCAGCCCATGATACAGGACGTGGTCAGCCCATGATACAGGACTGTGTGAGAAGCTATCCTAATATAAACAGAATATCCTAATGATAAGCCATCAATTTGAAAAAGGGGGGATAATATCTTTAAATATAAAACAACATGGTAGGGCACATTTACTTACCCGTCTCGTCGCAATCACTGACAAGCGCTGTCCGACGAGGATTCGGGTCTGCCGCAATTCACTAAGATCGTGCAAACAATTTCCTGCATCTGTCGCTTCCCCCGCTGAGGTCCGCCGGAGTTCACCTTCTTCTTCCTGGTGCATGTGAGTGCTGATCTTGCAACACAATTTCATTTTTAAATTCTGCGGTTTGTCCGAATCAGTCTGGTCGTCCGATGTCCACGCCCCCCGATTTGTGACGCATGCAAGCCGGCGCCGATGCCCCACAATCTAATCGCGTGCGCCAAAAACCTGCGGCAATTCAGGGCAAAACGGTAAAAAGTCGAGAAACCCGACGAAAATGCGGTGTTCGGACCCTTAGTTAATGTGCCCCAATATCTTTAATATAAAACAACATAGTATCCTACATGGTTCTTTTCAAAAGGGCACTAAAGAATAAGAAACTGTAGCATGTATACATTACATTCACTAACTATTCAAGAACGTACGTATTTGTCAATCCAAATGCCAAATCCAACATGTCCAACTCCTCATCTGAAATGGAACCCAACTGATCAAAGATTTTCCGATCGAATATGAGGTGGCAGGTAGAACAAGCTAGAGTCCCCTCGCAGGCTCCTGGAAGAAGAAAGCATAAAAAAGGATTATACACATAGTTTATCACAAACTAAAACTTAGATTTTAACTTATACTTACTTCTTTAATTTTTTAATGTAGCCATATTTTTTAATATTTATGTAAAATATCCCAAACTCTTACCAAACCCATCAATATTCAGGCGGTGCCGGATGACCACATCTAGTAGACTCTCCCCTTCCTTAGCTGTGGCTGTTAAAGTTTCTCCATCACGGTTGATGAAATTTACTCTCAAATTTTCTTCTGAGTTTCTGCAAAAGAATTGTAAATTGCTTCTTTCTAATTCTTCCCACAATTGAGTACATTATGGTATAAATACAGGGACATTACAGGAGGTGTACTAGGTCCAGGACATAAAGAAAAACAAAAAATTCTGGAACATCTTGATGAGTCCTGGACGCACATCCCTAATGTGTACTTTATGCACTTCTTACACTATAGGACATTGTAAATGAAAGGATCTACTGCTTAGGACTCACTTCTATGAGACAAAGCACACAGTAACGACATGTAACAACATATTTACCTTGTAGAGACCACTGTAGTGCAAATATATTCCATCCATTTGGAAAATACAATACTGTACTGTAAAAAATGTCTTGTGAGTCAGTTTGGTGGGATTCTGGACACTTATTTAGTGGCTGAATGCAGGGCCGGTGTCAGCATTGGGCATACCCGGGCAAGTGCCGGGGCCCAGAGCTGCTGGGAGACCACATAAGGCTGTACACAACAAATCCATGGAGTTGAGGAGGGCTGTATCTAAGAATCCATAGGGGGCAAAGGGGGGGGGGTGTTATATGAAACAAGATACTGGCTTTATATAAAATATCAGTGAGGTGGCTGTTTGGGATGATAAACTAGGGAATATTTCAGGGAACAGGAGACTGTTTTAGTGTCTGAATTTTTAATTCCGCCACGTGAGTTCACTGCAAAGGGGCCTTCTGAGGCTCTGTTGCCCAGGGGCCTACTGAAACCTGGCGCCAACCCTGCCTGAATGACTCAAAAGCCAGTATAATGCTTTTCTCTTGATGGTCAGGTTTTCCTGAAGCAAACCTGTCACCAGCAATGTCATATTTAGCTGACATCAGGTTCCAATAGTCTATACTATACTGATTTTAAAAATGCCTTTTCAGCATTCTGAATCATTTCACTACTTTATATAAGTTTATTTTACCTTTACCAGGCTCCCTTCAAGCAGCATGTGGTGAGTCCCGGAGGAGCCGCAGCCTGTGTGTGCCTGTTTCTCCTGTCCTCCACAGTCATGCAGTTCCTTCACCTCCCCTGGGACCAACCGCACACTGCTGGCAGGGAGCCGGGTAATGTAAAAGAAACTACTGAAATGATTCAGAAGGCAGACATAGACATTTTTAAAATCAATAAAGCAAAGGTTATTGGAACCTCTCACGAGCTAAAAATGACATTCATTGTGACAGATTCCCTTTAACTACATTTAGAGTCAAGCAGAAGGCTTTACAGATCAGACTTCTTTATCTGTAACTAGAGTATATGAAGCAACACTTCAGAGAAAATTACTATGAAAGCATAAAAACATAAACCACATATTTTATCTGTCATAATTTATCACATTTATAAAAGTCCAAGCAAGTAGTGTTGGAAGTCCAGGACAATCTGGATACAAAAAGTAATGGCTAAAGTCACATCTTTCTGTATTCTATATGCATCTTCTATACTCTGAATTGTAGAAGGTCAATGACCGCTGTTATCATTTCGGAAGGACCTTGAAACTCCTGACATCAGAGAAGTTTTACTGCAGTCTAACAAGACCTTGGTCTATTATTCCAACCCTGAATACATCTGAGCTGTAATGTATTTGATTGAAGACAGGATAGAAATACATGACATAGACAGGAATAGATGGAGGTTCACTATGTATTGCACTGATTATTGCATTGGATTTATAAACTTATAAGTGGAAATTAAAAAAACTATTTAAATGTCTAGAAAATTATCTAGTATAAAGGAGAGCTGTAGCCAGGCTTTCCTTCACCCAGGTCAAAGGTTCAGTTCATTGCCCTTTCTTTGTAGCTAAAAACTTAATAGTGGCTTTCTGGCAAAAAGAGATACTTTTTGAGGCTAAAATCAGGAGGATTAAAAAAAGAGTACATGCGGATTTTAACTGAGTTTTTATATATGCACAAAGGTTTTGAAACAAAAAAGAAAAAACGCAATCACTTAAAGAGGACTACAGGCGGTCCCCTACTTAAGAACACCTGACTTACATACGACCCCTAGTTACAAACGAACCTCTGGATTTTGGTAATTTATTGTGCTTTAGTCTTAGGCTACAATAATCAGCTATAACAGTTATCAATGGTGTCTGTAATTAAGATTTATTATTATTCCCGGTTCTTATTACAATCCAGAATTTTTAAAATCCAATTGTCACAGAGACCAAAAATTTTTTGACTAGGGTTACAATTATAAAGTATACGGTTCCGACTTACATACAAACTCAACTTAAGAACAAACCTACAGACCCTATCTTGTATGTAACCCGAGGACTGCCTGTACTTCACACGTATGGATATGAACCTACCACTCCGTAGGGGGTGTTACAGAGATTCAGTGGCACTTTGAAATATCTTTCTAGCCCCCACAGTTGCTGAGATATCATTAAAGATATCTGTCAATTATTATCCTCTCCACTGTCAGAGAGGAGGAGCTGGAGCAGAGATAGGGACATGTTACTAATCAAAGAAGATTAACATAACACAAACCCCCTCGCAGCAACTCCTCTCTGACAGTAGAGAGGAATATAATGGTCAGATACAGGCCACAGGGACTGATATGTCAGCAACTGTGGGGACTAGAGAGAAAACTAAAAGCGCCTGCACATTGTATAGTCCGAGGGCCTTAAAGTAGATTGGTGGGTATAGAGCAGTGATGGCGAAGCTTTTAGAGGCCGAGTGCCCAACAGGGTAATTTAAACAGCAGCTTATTGCTCCCTGCTCTTCCACAGCTATCAATCGTATTGGCATATTGAAGACCCCAATACCATTAAATGAAGGAGGGGATATTCAGATAATCAATGTAGCTTTCCTCCAGGGTCCTTTTGAGAAAGAAGAAACGTGGGCAGAAGCTCCAATGATAATCCAGCCCTGTCTACACCTACTTCCTCTTCCTGCAGGAAGTTTCTGGAAAACTCTGTGCTAGGGTGATTTCTGGGTGCCCACAGAGATGGCTCTGAGTGGCACCTCCGGCACCTGTGCCATAGGTTCGCCACCACTGGTATAGAGTTATTACACAGCCATCCATGTACAAGTTCGCATAGAGAGGCAGTTGTCACTGTGTACAAAAACCCACTGGACTTCTAAGCTGGGGGGAGAAGGCAGTTTCATGAATTACAAGTTATACTGAGACTTTTTTAATAAAACGTGTTATAACTTTTCTCAGCATCTCCTGCTCTATCACAAGATCCAATCAAATAATATTTGACTGTCAAATCACTTGTATAGTTTGGCTCTTACTTAGCTTAAAGCTACGGTAAGTCTTACCTTTATTATCACTGACAGATCTTTCACCATTCATTTCTGAGACATTAATACAACCGAAATGAAAGAAGCCCTACAATGTATGTAATAAGTTTAACTATATGAGCTAAATAATAAGAAGGAAATACGATAATATCTCAATAGAACTATAAAGAAAACATAATTATACATATTTAGGTCAGTGCTAAAAGTTTTTGCAGTCATTACAGATTGTTCTCACCCAGTGTTGGATTTTGCATCTTGGCATTTGGCAGAAGTCGTGAAGGTCTTCATGTGGCTCCCAGATAATGCCAGGGTTGATGTATAACTCTTGGGGCACCTCGGACCATGTAATCTGTTAAGAAAGACCCTTAGGATTGTTGAGGCTGAGCGAGCCATGTTCATAGAGTAGAAATCCTGCTTGTCTCAGGCGCTGAAGGAGATCTGACATATAAAGAGAAGAAGATATCAGAGAGAGCCTTCCCACTGTGGGTGTCACCTCATGTAGGAGACGCTCAGCACATTTACTTACACACACAAATTAGGAGCAGGATGTGACTTACTTACCTGCGGCTGCCGAGATGACACTTCATACAGGTTTCTATTGAAACAGAAAGTACTACATTCATTTGTTCATACAGTATATGTCTCATTGTCCTAGGTAACCATAGGTTACAGCATATACAATGTTATAGTGCATCTTTTAAAGCTAGAAAGATACAGTATACAACCTGGGGATGAGGAGAACACACAATGGGATAGTACCCATGACATCCTGCTACTGGGGCGTAACAAGGAGAGGTAGGACCCCATAGCAGACTTCTGAATAGGGCCCCCCCACCCTTAAAAAAATATACATATTATGATACTCACATACAGCATACACACATCACATATACACACATAAATCAAATACACACACATATATATATATATATATATATATATATATATATTACCATATTTAGACATACAGCATATACACACACATACAAATACAGTATATACACACCACACACACTAATACAGAATATTCACACCCAATATCCTAGGTGCTGGGCCCCCTGACATTGTGAGCCCCATAGCAGATCCTATGGCTGCTACCCCTGTGGTTACTCCCCTGCCCTGATAAGTGTAACTGTGTCTTTTGCTGTACTATAGTGACTATGGGAACTGTCTCCTCTTTACTCAGGCCTTGCTCACTCTTCTATTATTGGAAACTTCCAGATCTCTGCCAGCCCTAATCTTGTTTGTATGTGAGTTTTCTATGGCTGACCACTGGTGCTTTGCACTGGTGTCTCTTGGCCCTAGACCACCCATCATTGACATCGGTAACACTGCAGCAGAATTAACCAGTGAGGGTTTCCGTTGCTGGTACCAGAGAGATTACCAGCGTAATGACCTTAGTAGTGTCTAGGGGCACACAAACTGATCAACAGCAGTTATACTGCATTGGTTCTCAGTGATCACGGACACTGCAGCAAAACCAAGCTTGTGTATTCCCAGTCTTGTTACCTCTCCTGCACGTGTGTTTTTAGAAAATACTTTAATTTCCACTGAAATAATACTCACCACTCCTCACAATCCCGTACAGCCACTGCGCAACCCGTTACTGCCGGCCTATGTTTAAAGGAAACCTACTACTTGAAGTGGCAGGTATAAGAGGGAACTACCGAGCAACAGCTCAGGGTGAGCTCGTGCCGGGGCTTATTTTTGTTAGTGTTTTAAACTGCAGTATCACGGTTTAAAACACTTTTTAAACTTTATGGCCGGAGCTTCTTCGGCACAGGGAGGTACGCGCTCGGCGCTTACCATGCGCGCGACCGTGCACGCGGCTGCATAGGAAGTGAAGCGTATGGTGCGCCGAGCGCGTACCTCCCTGCGCCGAAGCAGCTTCGGCCATAAAGTTTAAAAAGTGTTTTAAACCGCGATACTGCGGTTTAAAACACTAACAAAAATAAGCTCCGGCACCAGCTCACCCTGAGCTGGTGCTCGGTAGTTCGCTCTTATACCTGCCACTTCAAGTGGCAGGTTTCCTTTAAATACCGCAGTCGTTCACCTGCTTGTCGTGCTCCAGGGGTAGTGTACACACTGGACCACCGTGGACGATGATTTAAGCCAACACCTGGGACCGGAGTTTAAGTGGCACCCGGTTTTCACCAGAGCCTGTCGCAAAACAGGTTGGACTTGCCGCTGCGTGGTACCACCAGGTAATTCCACAGGTGCGACTTTGTGCGCGGTGGCAGCCAAGGCGAGGTACAGAAACGGAAGGCAAGTTCGTGGTCGGGGACAGGTACGAGGTCAGGACAGGCGGCACAGGATCAATGTCAGAGGCTAAGCAGAAGGTCAGACTGGCAGGGGAGGAGCATAAACAGGTACAGGTCCGGGGTCACAACGGGAAATCAATACACGAGCACAGGGCAACAATACGAGCATACTCCAAGGCATATAGCACCAATATCCGGCAGGATGTGTCGGGAGATGCTGGGTTAAATAGGATTCTGGGTAAAGCCAGCGGCAATTAACGTTGCACTGGCCCTTTATGTCTTCTGAAGCAGGCTCGCACAGCCTTGGAAACGGGGACGTGTGTGCACGTCCGTGGACACGGAAACAGGTGCAAGGACGGGTAAGCGGATGTCGCGGGGGCACGCGGAGAGGCACGGCTGAGCCCGAGACCTATCCTAACCAACAGACCTGATAGGGTATCAAAACTACAGGTTGGGGGGAACCTGGGTAATAGTGATCATAATATCATTGATTTTGTATTACGCTTTACTAAGAGCGTTAGTGAAGGGGCAACCACCACTCTAAACTTCAGGAGGGCAAATTTTTTGCAACTAAGGGAAGACCTTAAAGGCATAGACTGGGATAATGTTCTCAAAGACAAAAGCCCCCCCCATATATTCTGAAAAAAAGTGAATTAGTCTTACCGGTAATTCCATTTCCTTAGTCCACCATGACGGCCCACCTGGAGGATGACCCCTTGACCTCTGTAGGGACAGGAAGCAGAGAAGTTAAAAGGCCCCACCCCGGCATCCGTACTCCAGTGTCTACCAAATAACTACACCGGCTTGGATGCAACCCGATTTATTGCCTGTTAATATGCACAAACAATTAAATCAAGCAAGTTTTTAAATACATTAAATGACATATCTAGGGTGGGAAAAAATATATGGGCCGTCATGGTGGACTAAGGAAATGGAATTACCGGTAAGACTAATTCACTTTTTCCCTTACGTCCCCATGACGGCCCACCTGGAGATATACCAGATGAATTATTTTTTAGGGAGGGACTACGGCCTGTAGTATCTTTCTCCCAAAGGAAAGGTCCATGTTATTCGGAATGTCCAATCTGTAATGTTTAGCGAAGGTAAGAGAAGAAGACCAGGTAGCCGCTTTACATATCTGCTCAATTGTGGCTCCTCTTCTTTCAGCCCAGGAGGTAGCCATCGCTCTTGTGGAATGGGCTTTTATGGTATCTGGGACAGCCATTTCCAGAGCCTCATAAGCCTCTTTGATAACGGTTTTTATCCATCTGGATAAGGACGATTTTGAGGCCTTCTTCCCTTTGTTTTTCCCTTGGAATTGGAGAAGAATATTAGAGTCCTTCCGCCAGCTCTTAGAGACTTCCATGTACCTGAGCACTATTCTTCTTACATCCAGGGAATGCCAGCTGATTTCCTTAGCGGCTCTTGGATTCTGGCAAAATGAAGGTAGGACCACTTCCTGGTTTCGGTGGAAAGCTGTGCAAACCTTGGGGACAAAGTTTGGGTCAAGCGTTAAAATGATCCTGTCATCTGAAATTAAACAATAAGGTTCATTTATAGACAGTGCCTGAATCTCGCCAATCCTTCTTGCAGTAGTGATTGCAATTAAGAAGGCAGTTTTCAAGGTAAGGTTTCTAAGGCTTACAGATTCAATTGGTTCAAACTGAGGTCCAGTAAGAAAATTTAGCACTAAGGATAAGTCCCAGGGAGCTACTGAAGGTTTCACTGAGGGCCTGATTCGGACAGTTGCTTTTACAAACCTCTTTATCCATCTGTGATCCGCCAGGGATGAATCAAAGAACACACTTAGTGCTGCAATCTGGACTTTAAGGGTACTAGTCTTAAGGCCCATGTCGAACCCAGCTTGCAGGAATTCTAAGATCTGTAAGATATTAGGAGAAGATTGATTGGGAACTGCTGGACCACAGAAAGAAATAAACTTCTTCCATATCTTCAGGTATATAGCTGAGGTAACTGGTTTTCTACTGGATTGTAGAGTAGAGATTACCTTGTCCGAAAGGCCTTTTGCCCTCAAAAAGCTCCTTTCAGGATCCAGGCCGAGAGCTTGAGATCCTGTGGCTTCGGATGAAAAAGCGGCCCTTGATGGAGGAGATCTTCCTGAATGGGTAGCATTAGAGGTTCTGCTAGAGCCATCTTCTTTAGGAGCGGAAACCAGCTCTTTTTGGGCCAGAAGGGAACAATGAGAATGACCTTGGATTCGTCTCTTTGAATTTTCCGGAGAACTCTTGCAATTATAGGCAGAGGAGGAAAGGCATATGCCAGAGGAGCGTCCCACTTGTGGCTGAATGCATCTAACTTCGAGGTGGTCTCTGAATAACTGAGAGAGTAAAAAAGTTCCGCTTTCGTATTTTCCCTGGTGGCAAACAGATCCACTACAGGTATTCCCCACATCTGGGTTAGAAGCTGGAATACTTTTTGGTTCAGACACCATTCGTTGTGGTCTAGTTTTTTCCTGCTCAGAAAATCTGCCACCTTGTTGTCCTTCCCTCTCAGATGAACTGCCGATAAAGACTTGATGTTCAATTCTGCCCATGAGAATATTTCGCTCGAGAGGTCTGAAAGGTCTGGAGATCTTGTACCCCCTTGATGCTGTAGGTAGGCTATTGTCGTTGAGTTGTCCGATAGGACTTTCACGTATTGTCCCACCAGAAGATGACTGGCTGTCTTCAGGGTTTCCAGGACTGCCCTCAGTTCTCGATAGTTGGATGACATTCTTTGGATATGAGGAGGCCAGCTTCCCTGGAAGAAGGATCCTGCTATGTTCGCACCCCAGCCCTTTTGACTTGCATCTGTCTGGACTATAGATAGGGGCCAAGGATGCCATGGAACTCCCCTCTGTAGGTGTGTAGGAATGGTCCACCACACTAAGGACTGTTTGACCGCAGGAGTAATGCTGATGCAATTGTCCAGGTGTAGGGGATCTTTGTCCCATGATTGTAGTATCCAACCTTGCAGGACTCTCGTATGGTTCTGTGCCCACTGGACACACTGGATGCAAGATGTTAACTGCCCCAGGAGCTTCATAGCATCTCTTATCGAGCATTTCTGGCGATGGAGAAAAACGTTGATCTGACCTACCAGGCGTTCTGACTTTTCTCTGGGAAGATAAGATTTCTGGTTCACAGAGTCCAGGAGGGTTCCCAGGAAAAGGATCTGAGTATCCGGATGCAAGGCAGACTTCTCCCAGTTTATAATCCATCCCAGATTCTGTAGCGTTTGGATTGTAAAGTCTCGGTGTAGAATAAGTTCTTCTCGATTTTTCGCTATTATGAGTAAGTCGTCCAGGTATGGAACGACCAGGACTTGATGTGTTCTTAAGAAGGCTACGACCTCTATGATGATTTTTGAAAACACTCTTGGCGCTGATGCTATCCCGAAAGGTAGAGACCTGTATTGGAAGCATAGTTTCTTCCCCTGTGGTGAGACTATTGCAAACCTCAAAAACTTTTGAGACGGAAGGTAGATAGGGACGTGGTAATACGCGTCCTTCAGGTCTATCGTGCACATGTAGGCTCCTGGATGGATCAGTGTTACTGCAGACTTTATTGACTCCATCTTGAACTTCCTGTACAAGAGATGCTGGTTCAAACCTTTGAGGTTGCAAATCATCCTGTGGGATCCATTTGGCTTTTGGATGAGGAACAAGGGGGAGAAGTGACCGCCCTTCCACTTTTCTTCTGGAACAGGTGTAATTACATCCATCTGAATGAGTTTCTGGACTTCCTGAAAAATTAAAGCAGTCAACTTTTGAGACCCCAGCCTGGTCAGGATAAACTTTTGGGGAGGAAGAGATGTTAATTCTAGCTTGTACCCTTGCTTTATTATGTCCAGAATCCAAGGGTTGGATGTGATCTGGGACCATCGTGCAAGGAACCCTAGTAACCTTCCTCCCACTTTGGCGTCATTGTCTCCCAAATGAGGTTGAATTACTGGAGCTGAGGAGGAAGCCTCTACCTCTACCTCCTTTCGGATGGCTCCAGCGCCCTTGCTTGCCTTTGCCTCTGTATGAATTTTTTCGATCTCTAAAGTCCTGAAAGGGCTGTTTTCTGGGTGGTTTTTTAACCTCAGGAAACCCCTTCTTTTTGTCCGCCGCCTTCTCCAGAATAGAGTCCAGTTCAGGACCAAACACAAATTCTCCCTCAAATGGAATGCTGCAAAGTTTGGACTTTGACCTGAAATCCCCACACCATTTCCTTAGCCATAGCGCTCTTCTAGTTGCAATGGACAATGCTCCTTCTTTTGCAGAGAACCTGACGGATTCACCAGATGCATCAGCAATAAAGGCAGTAGCCGACTTTAAAGTTGGAAGAGCCTCTAACAGGAGTTCTCTGGGAGTGCCTTCCCTAATGTGATTTCCCAGCTCAGATAGCCAGAAGTACATCGTACGGGCAACCGAGGTAGTGGCTACATTCGCTTTTAGATTAAGCATAGCAGACTCCCAAGCTTTTTTAAGTAAACAGTCAGCTTTCCTATCCATAGGATCTTTTAGCTGGATAGAGTCTTCAAAGGGCAGGTCAGTGCGCTTTGTTAATTTTGTTACCTGGACATCAACCTTGGGAGGTGAATTCCAGAATTTAGTATCATTTTCGTCAAATAATAGACGATTCCTGAATTCCTTAGACACAGAAATCCTCTTTTCTGGATCTCTCCACTCTTCCTGAATGAGTTGTTTGAGAGTATCGTTAATGGGGAATACTCTCTTTTTCTGGGATCTAAGGATGCCAAACAGCTCATCCTGAATGGATCTAGCTTCTTCCACTTCTTCAATTTTTAGAGTATCACGAATGGCTTTAAGCAATTGGTCTAAGTCGTCAGAGGAAAACAGATATCTGGATTCCATTTTTGAAGCGGATAGAGAAGTGGACGGCTCCAGGTCTAGAGAATCCTTAACGGAGGAATTATCCTCTGAGTCAGGGTCTGATTCTGAGGCACATATTAAGGCCCTTTTGGGTGGGGGCCCAGGGAGGCTAAGTGAGGCTATGGAGGAGGCTACAGAAGAATGGACTTCTTCTTTAATGAAAGCACGTATCTCTTCCCTAAAGCCTGTTCGCTCCTCTTTTAGAAGGTTATCCAGACATTCCTTGCATACTGGTTTTTTATAATTGGAATTAAGCCTTGTATTGCACATGTTGCATTTACGATAGGCTGATTTCTTCCCATCTTTAGAGGGATCTTTGCTCCTCACTTTCTCTTTCGGCTCCTGCCAAGAGATAAGTGACAGCTTAGTACTTACAGGGGATATAACATATATATGAATAGAGCCCCTGCCCCATTAATCTTTAAGACACTCACAAGGCCTGTAGACAGGGGATCTGATACAGAAGATTCCATGGCCAGGACCTCGCTAGAAAAGATAGATACTTCCATGGGTCCTATAATCATAGGTAAGGGGGGCTTATTCACATACAGCAGTACAATATATACAGAATCAAGTACATTAATACATCAGCCTAGTGTACAGTACCTTATCGGCGTAGTGGTAGGCGATCTAGACCTCAGAGTCAGAGTGACTACCTGCGACCAAACTTTTAATTTTGGCGCCGCCGAGCCCCCAACGTCACTTCCGGTGCGACCGGAAGTCCTGTAATTCGTGTGCCGCAACACGTGATCCGGCCTCGGCCAATCAGTGACTCCAATCGTCACTTCCGGTGCGACCGGAAGTTCACCAATGAAGCGTCGGAGCACGTGACCGGAGCCACCACGCGTGCTCCGACTTCCGGGTACCCTGGAACTACGCGGAGTCGGGGGTAGAGCCGGCACAACAGTTCCCCACGGAGCCAGGGAGGACGCGCGATGCGCCGAGGCGAGGTCCGGGAACTGGCAGGGTAAGGGACGGCCCGTGCCTGCAGACTTGTGCTCCCCCCACTGCCCCCCTGGAGGAGGCCCGTGAGGAGAGATCTATCTCTGCTCCCTGCCCTGTGTAGGGACAGGAAGACACTGGAGTACGGATGCCGGGGTGGGGCCTTTTAACTTCTCTGCTTCCTGTCCCTACAGAGGTCAAGGGGTCATCCTCCAGGTGGGCCGTCATGGGGACGTAAGGGAAAGTCCTGTGATAAACACATACCTTAAGCATAAAAGGAACAAGAAAAAGCCTATGTGGCTAACTAGTCTTGTAAGGAAAGCAATAAGCGAGAAAGATAAAGCGTTTAAGGTGCTAAAACGTGAAGGTAGCAATGAGGCATTACAGGATTATAGAGAGAAAAATAAATCCTGTAAAAAGCAGATAAAGGCCGCAAAAATAGAGACTGAGAGAAATATTGCCAGGGAGAGCAAAAGTAATCCCAAATTATTTTTCAAGTATATAAACGATAAGAAACTAAAAGAGAGTGTGGGTCCCCTTAGAAATAACATGGGGGTCATGGTGGAAGGAGATGAGGAAAAAGCCAATCTACTGAATGTCGCTTTCTCAACTGTCTTTACCCAGGAAAATCCCCTGGTGGAAGACACAATGAGGAATAATGTAAATTCTTTTTGGAATGTCAACAGTTTAATCCAGGAAGAGGTACGGCGCCGCCTCGCAACCACTAAGATAGATGAATCACCGGGGCCAGATGGCATACACCCCCGGGTTCTGCATGAATTATGTACGGTGATAGACAGACCGTTATTTTTGAAGATTCACTGAGGACTGGTTATGTTCCACAGGACTGGTGCATAGCAAATGTGGTACCAATATACAAAAAAGGATCAAATAGCGATCCTGGAAACTACAGACCCGTGAGTCTAACTTCTGTGGTGGGAAAAAATATTTGAGGGGTTTGTTAGAGATGCTATCCTGGAGTATCTCACTGTGCACAACCTTATAACCCAGCGTCAGCATGGGTTTATGAGAGATCGGTCCTGTCAGACTAATCTGGTTTCTACGAGGAGGTAAGTTCAAGACTGGATCTGGGAGATGCTGTGGATGTTGTATATCTGGACTTTTCAAAGGCATTTGACACCGTGCCACATAAAAGGTTGGTATATAAAATGAGACTGCTGGGAATAGGAGAAAATCTGTGTATTTGGGTAAATAATTGGCTTAGTGATAGAAAACAGAGGGTGGTCATTAATGGCATATTCTCAGATTGGGTTGATGTTACCAGTGGAGTGCCACAGGGGTCAGTATTGGGGCCACTTCTTTTTAATATTTTTATTAATGACCTTGTAGTGGGTCTACGCAGTCAAGTTTCAATATTTGCAGATGATACTAAGCTGTGTAAAGTAATAAATACTGAGGTTGATAGTTTAGCATTACAGAGGGATTTGTGGAAGCTTGAGGAGTGGGCAGAGAAGTGGTTGATGAGGTTTAATGTAGATAAATGTAAAGTTATGCACTTGGGCCATGGAAACAAAAAGTATAATTATGTTCTAAACGGTCAATTACTTAATAAAACTGGAGCTGAAAAGGACTTGGGGGTATTGGTGGATGGTAAACTTAATTTTAGTGACCAGAGCCAGGCGGCTGCTGCTAAAGCAAATAAAATAATGGGATGTATCAATAGAGGAATAGATTCTCATGATAAAGACATAGTTTTGCCCTTATACAAATCCCTGGTCAGACCACACATGGAATATTGTGTACAGTTTTGGGCACCAGTGTATAAAAAGGATATAGTAGAGCTGGAACGGGTGCAGAGGAGACAGCCAGGATTATTAGGGGAATGGGGGAACTAGAATACACTGACAGATTAAAAAAATTGGGATTATTCAGTTTAGAAAAAAGACGACTGAGGGGAGACCTCATTACAATGTACAAATACCTGAACGGACAGTACAAGGATCTCTCCAAAGATCTTTTTATACCTAGGCCTGTGACCAGGACAAGGGGGCATCCTCTACGCCTAGAGGAGAGGCGATTTTACCATCAACATAGACAAAGGTTCTTTACTGTAAGAGCAGTGAGACTGTAGAACTCTCTGCCGCAGGAGGTTGTTATGGTGGACTCTATGTACATGTTCAAGAGAGGCCTGGATGCCTTTCTGCAGAGAAAAAATATCACAGGTTATGGGGATAAAACATTTATTTAATGGTTAAAGGTTGGACTTGATGGACTTGCGTCTTTTTCCAGCCTTATATAATATGATACTATGATACAGGGGGTCATTTACTAGTGGCCCGAATCGCGTTTTTACGGTGGGTTACCCGAATTTTTCAGTTTTGCGCGATTTTTGGCAATGGAAATCGGGGGGCGTGACCATGCGAAAACCCGACGGATTCGGAAAAACCGCTACAATTTAAAAAAAAAAAAAAGGTGTCGCTTGACACGCGCTTACCTGCACCCGGCCTGGCTTGGTGAACTTCAGGGCATTCCGACAAACTTCAGCGCAGCAGCGACACCTATCGGGGTAACTACCTTAGTGAATCGCCGGAAGACCCGAATCCTCCACACAGAACGCGCCGCTGGATCGCGAATGAACTGGGTAAGTAAATCTGCACCATAGGTTGCGGGAGCACCTGTGACACTGCTATAGCAGTTTCTGGTGGGAGCAAGCAGAAAGAGGAGTATAAACAGTTTATTATTTTTAAAGCACCCCCAATTATATATAAAATATGTTCCCAGACAAACCCTTTGATGTAAACTTATACTCAGCACAACATAGAGTTAAAAGAAAAGGTGCTCTAGTATTGTATGAATTGTAGAAATAGGGACGGCTCATTTTAATAAGACATTTTAATAAACTTGTCTGTTACATTTGTTCCAGTACTGGCCTCTGCAGCTTCTTTTCAGCTATTATTAAATAATAGCAGAAAATTGGACTGGCTTCAGTGGTGGCTTATACACTAACAGCACATTGATGTTTGGGGTCAGTCTTTGACATCTCATGCAAAGGTGTAACTTGGGAGGGCACAAGGTGCGGTCACAACCGGGCCCAAGCGGCTTATGGGACCCGTATGGTGTCAATTTCCCATATCAGAAGACTAGTACCATAAACCATACATTAGAGTTGGGGTCCTGGGACAGACTTTGCACTGGGGCCCATCAGCTTCAAGTTATGGCACTGATCCCATGTGTTTTCTGCATCCTCTACATCTAGAGGAGAGATAGTTCTACCATCACCATAGACAGGGGCATCCTCTACACCTAGAGGAGAGGAGGTTCTACCATCACCATAGACAGTGGGCATCCTGTACACCTAGAGGAGAGGTGGTTCTACCATCACCATAGACAGGGGGCATCCTCTACACCTAGAGGAGAGGCGGTTCTACCATCACCATAGACAGGGGACATCCTCTACACCTAGAGGAGAGGTGGCTCTACCATCACCATAGACAGGGGGCATCCTCTATACCTAAAAGAGAGGTGGTTCTACCATCACCATAGACAGGGGGCATCCTGTACACCTAGAGGAGAGGAGCTTCTACCATCACCATAGACAGGGGGCATCCTGTACACCTAGAGGAGAGGAGCTTCTACCATCACCATAGACAGGGGGCATCCTGTACACCTAGAGGAGAGGTGGTTCTACCATCACCATAGACAGGGGGCATCCTCTACACCTAGAGGAGAGGAGGATCTACCATCACCATAGACAGGGGGCATCCTCTACACCTAGAGGAGAGGAGGTTCTACCATCACCATAGACAGGGGGCATCCTCTACACCTAGAGGAGAGGAGGTTCTACCATCACCATAGACAGGGGGCATCCTCTACACCTAGAGGAGAGGAGGTTCTACCATCACCATAGACAGGGGGAATCCTCTACACCTAGAGGAGAGGAGGTTCTACCATCACCATAGACAGGAGGCATCCTCTACACCTAGAGGAGAGGAGGTTCTACCATCACCATAAACAGCGGACATCCTCTACACCTAGAGGAGAGGAGGTTCTACCATCACCATAGACAGGGGGCATCCTCTACACCTAGAGAAGAGGTGGTTCTACCATTACCATAGACAGGGGGCATCCTCTACACCTAGAGGAGAGGAGGTTCTACCATCACCATAGACAGGGGACATCCTCTACACCTAGAGGAGAGGAGGTTCTACCATCACCATAGACAGGGGGCATCCTCTACACCTAGAGGAGAGGAGGTTCTACCATCACCATAGACAGGGGGCATCCTCTACACCTAGAGGAGAGGCAGTTCTACCATCACCATAAACAGAGGACATCTTCTACACCTAGAGGAGAGGTGTTTCTACAATCACCATAGACGGGGGACATCCTCTACACCTAGAGGAGAGGGGGTTCTACCATCACCATAGACAGGGTGCTCGATCCTCTACACCTAGAGGAGAGGGGGTTCTACCATCCCCATAGACAGGGGGCATCCTCTACACCTAGAGGAGAGGTGATTCTACAATCACCATAGACAGGGGGCATCCTCTACACCTAGAGGAGAGGTGGTTCTTCCATCACCATAGACAGGGGGCATCCTCTACACCTAGAGAAGAGGTGGTTCTACCATCACCATAGACAGGGGGCATCCTCTACACCTAGAGGAGAGGAGGATATACCATCACCATAGACAGGGGACATCCTCTACACCTAGAGGAGAGGAGGTTCTACAATCACTATAGACAGGGGGAATCCTCTACACCTAGAGGAAAGGCCATTCTACCATCACCATAGACAGGGGGCATCCTCTACAAACTAGGCTAGATAATAATAATAAAAAAATATACATATACAATACAAAATAAGACATTACAGACCAGTAACATGGTCCAGTTAAACAAAAGGAATGGGGGTCATGTTCAATAGGGCTCTCTCTATTTAAAGGGGTATTATGGAAATATAAATGTCTGATACAAAAACCCATAATTCTTTAAATAAATAAATACAACAAACCTCAGTGGCATTTATCCAAAAATGAAGCTAAAATGTTATGGGCTTTCTGTAGTAGGCGGAGCTATATCCAGAAAAATAAAGCAAGATTTTGGTAACTAAAGATCAGGCTAGTTGTTCAGAAATGACGGCGCAATGAGAGAAGGGAAGGAATGGGAGTCCAGTATTCCTTATAGTCACAAATTGTCTAAGAAGCTTTTCCCTCTGCTTTAACGTCTTTCAGGTATTCAATGTAGATGTGGGACAGTACCTTAAATCTGGTAAGCGATGCAATAAAAAGGTAAGATCATCAGGTTCTCCATGTGTCACTGGCACTGCGATGTTCACGTGGATCCCATGTTTCCACTTGCGGTATGCAGCGGGCGGCTGTGTGAGTTACTATTTCCTCCAGATGGAAACTCGATCACAGCGCTTTTGGTTCCGCTTTAGGCTATATTCACACGAACGTATGGGGGACGTATATACGGCCGACGTATATACGGCCGATATACGTCCCCCATACACTCCTATGGGCTCACGGCCCTGTACGGGAGCGGTACGGTGCAGCACACGTGCGGCACCGTACCGCTCCGTAGCACGGGAAAAGATAGGACATGTCCTATCTTTTCCCGTATTATGGCGCCGTGCGCTGTATCTCCCTATGGAGAGGGGCGGGGGTGAGCAGCGCTCATCCCCTGCTCCTCTCCGCAGCGCCGATGTATGCCCGCCGTACTACGGTACGGCGGGCATACATCGTGTGAATGTAGCCTTACTCCGTAGTGGTCCGTATAGGAAAGAAAGGGATACGGAAAAAATAGTGCCGCAGAGCTTCTATTTAGTGAAGAAAATGTTTTAATATTATACTCACAAAAGTAGATTAAAAAACAGGCCTTAAGAATAGATTGTGGTGCACGTTCGGCGTCAATACCCGACTCGAGTTTCGCCGGTAACGGCTTCTTCCGGGGTGGCCGTCGTGGTGAGAAGAGTAGCAGTGGTACTCTGCGGCACTATTTTTTCCGTATCCCTTTCTTTCCTATACGGACCACTACGGAGTAAAGCGGAACCAAAAGCGCTGTGATCGAGTTTCCATCTGGAGGAAATAGTAACTCACACAGCCGCCCGCTGCATACCGCAAGTGGAAACATGGGATCCACGTGAACATCGCAGAGCCAGTGACACATGGAGAACCTGATGATCTTACCTTTTTATTGCATCGCTTACCAGATTTAAGGTACTGTCCCACATCTACATTGAATACCTGAAAGACGTTGATGCAGAGGGAAAAGCTTCTTAGACAATTTGGAGCTATATCCAAGATGGTCGATACAGGATACTACAACTCCCAAGAGCCCTCAGTCCTCAATTGTAGACCCTTTTTCTCATGCTCTGCTCCCAGTGATCTCTGAGGTGAAAATCTGATAGACCTGCTCTATTACTACAGTAATGGCTAATTTAATGACTAATTTACTACATATTTACCACATATTGCGCCTCTGACTACAGTGTATGCTGGTATCATAGCTCAGCTGCAGAAAAAATTAATGAGCTTAGCTGCAATACTATGCGGAGACAGCCCCTTTAATTCCACCAACATGCAAAAAAAAAAATTCACATGCCCAGCATACAATACTACATATAAGGCAGTCCCTGAATGTAACATAGTCCCACATCAATACTTCCTGTCCGTTCCCACTAGCCTCATTATGTGCAGTCCCATGTAAATACATTCCTCCTATCCCTCCAGACTCCTAACATGCAGTCCCATGTATATGCATCCCTCCTGTCGATTGAGCTTTCTAACTTCAGTGTCATGTGAACACACCCCTCCAGTCCCAATAAATGACATCACAATTCCCCCTGCACAGTCCTGTTAGGCCTCACACCCCTTCCCTTCTCTCCTTCATGAAATGACCCCTCAGCACAGATATCTGAGGCGTCAGTGCTACTTGATGATGGCCTCACCCCTCCACGACAAACCTACTGCGAGCAACCAACTATAGCCAAACATAGTGATGATCACATGACCTACCCAAGTAGTTGCAGGACATGTGATGTGGACATGTGACCAGCAGCCATCTTCTGTCCTGTCCCTCCTACACTTGGACATTTTTATTCTTCATTATAGTATGTGTGCACGACATTCTCCTGCTAAGGGAAGCAACATTTTAAATAATAACTAATTACATATTAGTTTTTATTTTAATGACCTATTTGAATATTAATTAAGCTTATTCCTGGTATACCCCTTTAAGCTGGCTGTGAGACAGAGGATAGGTGCCAGTCTTACATTTTTTTTGTCTATTAGAAAAGAAAGTCAATATAAAATATAACTTTAAGACAATGTTTTTTATTGTTTTGCTCATGATAGGATGTATGAAGACTACAAGTTCATGTACATTAGGAATATAGCGGGAGCACAATCCGCTGCAGGTCAAGGAGACGAGCCCAGAGCCTTGAGTATGACAGGAAAGATATGAATTGGATAGCCCTTCCAGGACAAACTGTTTTCTGATTCCAATCTCTCCAGCAGGAGGGTAAACATTGGTCAGTGTCACATCTCCTCGACCTCCAAGTGAACATTGGAATGTATGCAGAACTAATTTATCACTGCAGTTAAAGGGACGAGGGAGGGGGTTAAAGGGAAATGTAAAATGAACAATTTTTATTGCTTAGCAAACTTGAGACTTGTGTTAGGCATCCAGCTGTCTAAATGTGTAAGCCACATCCCTCTCCAGCCAGAATGATGGTATAGTTATGCCAGCAAAATATTATTAAGATACCACTTTTATGAAAATTAAAGGGGTTGTCCGGCTTTAATAAAAACTTAACTGGTGGGAGCTGTGAATAAAATAAACCTATACTTACCTCCCTCAGCGTTTCTGATGTCTGTCGCAGCTTTGCCCCTGTTTATTTACAGGAACACGGCACCTCCGCTCCTACAACTGCGCCCACATGGCATGCCCACTCAGCTCTGTAGCAGGTGCTGGACAGGAGATGAGTAGGCGTGCCAGGCCGTTGGAAGTTGTAGAAGTGGAGGTGTGACACTGGAAGCTTCAAAGGGAGGTATGTATAGGTTTAATATATTTCACAGCTCTCCCACCTCTCAGCCCACCATTGAAGCTTTTATTAATAGCAGACAACCCCTTTATTACAGAACAGACAGATAAACACACATCGCATTTTAGCCACTGGAATGTACATTGCATGAATGTGTAGTCAAATACGGCCAAACATAGGCCTAGGTCTTTACAATTCTAATATACAACATACAAGAGGGAATTTACATTGGATATGGTTCCAAAATAAAAAAGTACAATGACAGTAACAATAAAAACCAATGAGAAAACCCAATTCTACTATAAACAGCAAACAACAATAGTACCAACACAAGTATACAGGATCCAAAAATTATAATGCCAATTCCATAAAAATATTTCAATCTTTATTTATAAATAACACGGCAATCTATAATACTAAAAACCACAAGAACAAAAAGGTGTGGTGGTGGTCGATTAATCAAGTACATACACATCTGTTAGAAGTACCAACTCCCGTGATTGTAAAATTATCTTAAAGGGAACCTGTCACCAGAAGGCAGAATTTTACTGGTGACAGGTCCAAATATTCACTGCAGAGTACATTACATGACACCTAGATTCACATCTCTGCTCCCCTCTGTTCCCGTAATTTTCCCGGATAAAGATTACCTGGCTCCATGCCAACAAGTCCTGGCCAGGCCCTGGGGTGATGCCTCTTTTCAAATTGCAACACTTCCTTGCTCATTTACATAACTCTCCGCTCAGCCCCCGCTTCTAATTATTCAATTACTTCCCCTCCCACTTGCTCCCTCTTCTCATTGTGACATTGGCTCTCCGGCATAGGAAACCTCGTGGTGTTTCTCCACGGCGCTGACGTGTGCCCGCCGTGCTATGGTACTACTATTAAATAGAATGTAACATCATCCAAAAATATTGCCCGAGTGCCCGTGCCACCCGCCTCTACAAGGAGCCAGGTATACTATACACTGTGGGTGGCACTTGGAACTTACTTACTGTCAAGTACAGATCCGGTCCATTTACATGCTAAAATGTCAAATACCAATACAAACATCAGCTCGCCCAGCAAAACACAAGCAAATCCACAGTTAGTAACATTTTCTTTTATTTCAGTTTGCTTTTTATTTATTTTTTTCATATCTGTTTTTTTCGCATTTACAGTTCTATCCTGTGGGGACTGCCAGGGAGGTAGTATGAGATTTTGGAATAATGGTTAACTTATTATTTCCACTTACTACCTGCAGGTCTTATTTATCACACTCAGGAACTGTTTTAGTCTTATTCATCTGGAAAAAAAGATATAGCAAAGTTTATCGGACATTATAGGAAAATATCATTAACATCCTGTACCCTTAGTAAACCTGTGCTACATCTGTTCCCATCCAGAATACAATGACATCAATGCTGGGTATATAATGGCTTTACTTACCTCCCCAGATAACTGACTGTACACATTGCTGGGTTGTCTAGTTTTCGTATCCTTGGCTTTGTGCTCTTTCTTGCAGTTGCTGAATAACACAGTGTTTGGCCTTGGATAAATGGCCTCATGTTATCCGACCATCGAGACCGGTTCAGTAAATAACGAGAAACACTTCAGATATTTATTCCATGATATCCACATAACATGACACACAGAACTTACAGTAGCATTTATGAGGACACCCTCATTGTTTTTTTTTCGTGTATTTTATATTTAATTGTGGTGGAATGAGCACTGATCACATAGAAAATATATATATTTTTTCAAATTTTTTATTGTATTATTATGTAAATTTTCAAGTTAAAGGGAATCTGCCATCACAATTTACCCACCCAAACAGGTATATAGGGCTGTGCCCACATGTCATCTGTGCTTTTATTTTTAGTATCCAACTGCATGTCAAAACTTCACTTTACAAAATATGCAAATCAGGCAAAGGTGCATTGGCAAAACACCTCAGGGCTCTGCTAGTGTCCCCTAAAGCACTTCACCTTAATTTGCATATTTATTAAGCTAAAGAAGATCTACCATCAAAAGCCATCATGATAAACCAGGGACATTTACTCGTAGATCCAGGGACCATGACGGTGGTAATCTTCTTATATTTGTTATTCAGGGCCTTTATATTAATGAACCAAGTTTATTGGAGCCCCTCTGTGCCGTTATATTGTGATGGGGCACTTGACCCTCCCACTGTGTGCTTAGTGGTGCCAAGATTACAGGAAATGTGCTGCTGCAGTGTAACAGCTTCTGAAGCTTCAGCATACAAGGCTTCTGTATCACACCCATAGCCCTTCTGACTCATTAGCATAATTGTAAAAGTTGCTTTTAGAAGGAAGGAGACCATGTATAATAAATATAAGAAGATTATCACAGTCACTGCACGCTGTTTGCTGGCAGGCGGTGCCTGTGTCTGACCTGGTCATACATGAGAAGCTATTCATGAGAAGAACCCTACCATAGAAGATTTACGGTTGGATCCAAGGACAACCAAAATAGTAAACACCAGGACTGATAGACAGGTTTGAATAATTTGTGAAATTAGCTGTATTTTTGTTAATAACATTGAATTAGAGAAGATGTTATTTTGTTATTCTAAGCATATTTAACCCCTTAATGGATGGCCCTTTTTGTTCGCTCTGTGACGGCTTGTTTTCTGCGTAACAAATTGCACTTCATAGTGACGGTATTGGATATTTCATGCCATGTACAGGGAAAAAAAGTTCCAAATGTAGTGAAAATGTTGAAAAAAAAACATGTGTCCTTTTCTTGTGGGCTTGGATTTTACGACTTTCACCGTGCGCCCCAAATGACATGTCTACTTTATTCTTTGGGTTAATACGATTACGAGGATACCAATTTTGTATAGGTTTTATAATGTTTTCATACATTTACAAAAATTAAAACCTCCTGTTCCAAAAATCTTCTGGCGCTAATAACTTTTTCATACTTTGGTGTACGGATCTATAGGTGGTGTCATTTTGATGATGTTTTCACTGCTACTATTTTTAGGACTGTACAACCTTTTGATAACGTTGTATTGAATTTGTTATATTTTTCAAAATGGTAAAAAAGTGCCATTTTCAACTTTGGGCGCCATTTTCCATTACGGGGTTAAACGCAGGGAAAAACCGTTATTATATTTTGATAGTTTGGGTATTTTCGGACACGGAGATACCTAATGTGTTTATGATTTTTACTGTTTATTTACATTTTATTTTTACTATTTTTCACACTCCCTAGGGTACTTTAACCCTAGGCTGTCTGATCGATCCTACCATATACTGCCATACTACTGTATTGCAGTACAGGCAGTCCCCGGGTTACGTACAAGATAGGGTCCAGAGGTTTGTTCTTAAGTTGAATTTGTATGCAAGTCGAAACTGTATATTTTAGAATTGTAGATCCAGACTAAAAAATATTTTGCCCTAGTGACAATTGGAGTTTAAACATTTTTTGTTTTAATGGGACCAAGGATTATCAATAAAGCTTCATTACAGACACCTTACAGCTGATCATTGCAGTCTGGGACTATAGTAACATCCAGAAAGCTTCCCCAGAGGTCACAGGGGTCTGTCTGTAACTATGGGTTGTCTGTAAGTCGGGTGTCCTTAAGTAGGGGACCGCCTGTATATGGAAATTTTCCTCCTTCATTACAATGTGCTATTTGCACACTGTTATGAAAGAGTTAAAACGAGACAGCTGCTCCCCGATGATGTCACCATCTTTTTTAAGCCGCCGGCAGCCGGCTCTCCATGTACCTGCACCCGATGTGCGCCGTACAATTACAGCACGCGTCGGTAAGGGGTTAAGAATCTTGTCTTTGTGGTAATATCCCTTTAAAAAAAAAATAGACCAATGGAGAACTGGGCAAAAAGTTTAGATGTTTACCATATATATCATAATGAATTGTAAAGCTAAATATTTTAACATCTGATCAATAATAATAATTATAAAGATAAGCCAAGAGCCGGGTTAGATTCAAATTAACTATTCTTTATTGGCACTGGAGGAACAGAACAAGTTCAGATCACAAAGTGGAAACAAAACCAGAATTACAAAACAGATTTGTAACAGGGAATCTGCACTGGTTTAGTAAAGAAAGGGACTAGAAAAATGTTCCTATATGCTGTTATAAACCCCATCAATATAAATTACAGCAATAGACTATAGTTTAGAAAAAAAAAAATATTAACACTTCTCATGGGTAACATCCCATACAGCCAAGAATGACAGGGTTAACAAGCAAATATCTGTCAAATAAAACCCCTAGAAATCCATCATAATACTGAGCTCTGTGAGCGGTATGTCACTTCTCTTTGTATAATACAGTATACAGTCTGCTTGTCGTTTCCCAGAGGCCTCTTGCCTTGTCCTCTGAGATCAACTAAACTGTGCATAGCTAGAAAAGAAAACTTATAAAATCAGAAAAAAAGCCTATATAATACTGGTAGAGGGAAATCAGGGGAGATGACAGCATGGAACAGTAACCACCAAGGTAAAACACAAAACATAGCATCTGGGCAAAGGCTATCCAGCAGCAAGGTACGGCAATGTTAGATGATCCCTACTGGAAATCACACAGGTTTATTGAATTCTGCAAAGATTAAGCAAAGACGTGGTTTATACCTTGGCAACACAGGGCAGGTATAAGTGCAATGTGTAATAGATATTACACACTATGTGAGGCACAAATGGTAATTGTATACCTAAGGCAGATGTCCCATTCTGAATAGGTCACGGCTTCATAGATTAGTTATTGATTTTCCACAATAAATAACTAGAGATCCTAGGAGCACTACCGGCTTGTTTCTACTGAACGTTACAAACTTGTTCTCGGGTCTAATATACAATTTAAAGAAGAACAATGGAATGTACTGCAGTCAATAGCAAGGGATGGGACTGCACCGCTCCACGTAATAACCAGTGCAAAGAAATGACAACAGCAGGATTAAAAATTTGGTCATGATAAACTGAAAATAGAATAGGCACACAAAGCTCCATTGTTAACTATGGCGGAAGCTTGTTAGGAAGAGACACTCGGGGCAATATACTTCAAAAAATGCTGGAGGAATAGAAAGGGCTTTCTGTGGCCGGCTGCTTGGTATCCTTGGAATAACTCTTCCCGTGAAATACTACGGGCCTATGATTGTACTGCGTCAAACCCTGACTCACAGTGGTGCAGTGGTTCCAGCTGAGCCATTGAAAGGATGGAGACCAATGTGTGAAATGGAGGGAATGATAACATGGCACATGGTTACATAGATTCAAATTCATCTATACGCTGCTTGGTGTTGCCTTGGCGGATCTGGCGGAGTGTCTTGTACTTGTCTCTTCCGACGCGCACATTTTCGGCGTGCAGAAGATCATTTGCCGTCTTCTTGGTTTCATCTCTGGCCTGTTCCAACTCCGAGCTCAGCAACTGCATAAGAGGGAAAGGATTATGGACACCATGTCTCGATGATGGCAGATCATCTGGGGTGTCACCAGCAGTGGCGAGGTTTATTAATTTACCGTGAATACAGAACCAAACTGAACAACACTTACCTGAAGGTGTTTCTGGACCCTTTCATTCTTCTCTGCCTCTGTGGTCCGTTCTTCTTCACTCCGGTCTTTAATGATGGCTCCTCCTTTCAGATCGGCGCTGGCCTCTGCACCGTTCTCATCCTGCTCATCGTCATGTTCATTCTCTGCATGGACCGGCTCCTGTACATGAGGAGTGGTCATCACATGCTTCAGCTCCTCCTTGGTCTTCTCCAAATCATCTTGCACGGCCTGGGCCTGCAGAACAGTTGTTCAAAAAATATTATAAGCCTCAAACCGACTTAATATTAAGATCTGAAAAAAAAAACTGGTAATCAAATAGTGACCAGCTTGATTTGACTATAGTAACTTCCAGTGAAGGCAGAATTTTGGAACAGAGAATTGTGATCCTATACTAAGCATCAGTATTGAAGTGCTTATTCTGGTTCTGTGACCCCCCTTCAGCCAAGTGTAATAGGCGTCATATATGAGACCCATTTAAATAATTCTCCAATGACAACAGAAGATAGGGGATATCTTGAAGCCTGTGATACCATCACAAAACTGAGCATACAGGTTAAAGGGGTATTCTCATCCTGGGTATTCACAATCTTCCATACATAAACATTTCTTCCATTAGATGTTATTAAAAAAAATGTTCCTGTGTGAAGATAATTTCTCATAAATATAGTCATGTTGTCCCTTAGAAATGAGAAAGCTTCCCCGGATACGACCACCACTGCTGGATGGATTTCACAAATAAACAAAAAGTTTTTGTATATGAAATGTCCGGGAGTTACTGTATGTCCCACAGCCGTCCTGTGGTAATGATTGCTGAATCCATGTGGTCAGACAGGACTCTATAGCGCATGTCTGGCCACCGCTGCCAGAGTGTGACGTGGTCGTAACCGAGGAAGCTATCTCGTTTCTAAGGGTCAACATGGCTACATTTATGAGAAGTTATCTTCACACAGGAACATTTTTTTTAATAACATCCAATTGAAGAAATGTTTATATATGGAAGATTAGTGAAACTGAATGTCAGTGCCCAGACGAGAATACCCCTTTAATTTCCCCCAAGACAATCATACTAACGGACCTTTAGATTAATGATCCACCTTGTGATAATATTGCACCAACTGTACATTTGTTTGTTTTTTTTCTCTTTTCTTTGCGTCTACTTAAATTTATGACTGACTAGAGGAGCAAAATGTTAATAACTTATACATCTGGCAGGAAGGCTAGTTGGGGTCAACATCCCAAGACGTTCCTGGATGACCAAAGATCACCTCCTGGATCACCTCTGCAAGGGGACAAAGAGATCAAAGTAGTACTGGAAGAGTGGAATATTTTGCCACCGAAAAAACTAAGAGAGACAAAGAAATTGTGCCATCTTCCAATCAAAAGTTATGGGGTTTCAATAGAACCCCGGACTCAGCTCTCCAAGGGGAGGGAGGATAGGATCAAGGAACTTGAGGGCACTAAACTCTACATTTACACATCACGGCTTAAGTTAAAAAAATATTTCCTTTGCTGTATCACATATTCTACATCAGATGGTAAAAGGTGCAGCTACTACCTTCAGCTGCCATTCTTCTGCCTCGCATTCCTTCTTCTGTCGGGCCAGTTCCAGTTGGCTGATTTTACTTGTCAGATCGGCAAGCTCTGATGCCTACAAAAGCAAAATAGATGTCACAATAATACAATACAATTGTTGCAATACCTGTAACAATAATGCAATTCTGCGACAAATTATAGCCATTTTACTGTTGTGACAGAATTCTTGACTGGGTTTCTTGCCAAATAAGGCAAAGTTCCCACTACCCTCAGGATTCCGTTTATTTACCAATGTTACAAAAATAATTATTCTTTATATAGCGCACACAGATTACGCAGCGCTGCACTGAGCTTGCCAAATCGTTCCCTGCCCCCAATTGGACCAGTATGTTTTGGAGTGTGGGAGGAAACTGGAGGAAACCCACGCAAACATGTAGAGAATACACAAAATAACCGATGGTAAATAAACGATAACACAACTGAACATAACGGATAACAGTGTCTTTTACAGTACATTTTCACAACATCGACAACTGTATATCTATTCATCCATCCATTCCTCAAGTCCATTTCTTTATCTAAAAAAAATTTAAAAACTGTTTCCTATTGACTTCAACGTAAAAGATAACAATGTAATCCGTTAGGAATCAGTACTTCCAACTCCATCCAAAAAACAGGAAAAAAAAAAAAAACAGATGAGCAAAAAAAATGTCATTGACTTCGGTAGGATTCATAACGTATCTGTTCAATTTCAGTTTCCTACTTTTTGAAGCGGAAGCTAGAAACAGAAATCTGAACGGTAGTATGAACAGAGCAGCTCCTCCTGCTCTATAACATACAGCCTGCAGATACGACACTATGTGCAATCTGCTCCGCTCCTCCTGCTCTATACCATACACCCTGCAGATACGATACTATGTGCAATCTGCTCAGCTCCACCTGCTCTATAACATACAGCCTGCAGATACGACACTATGTGCAATCTGCTCCGCTCCTCCTGCTCTATACCACACACCCTGCAGATACGACCCTATGTGCATTCTGCTCAGCTCCTCCTGCTCTATAACATACAGCCTGCAGATATGACACTATGTGCAATCTGCTCAGCTCCTCCTGTTCAATAACATACAGCCTGCAGATACGACACTATGTGCAATCTTCTCAGCTCCTCCTGCTCTATACCATACACCCTGCAGATACGACATTATGTGCAATCTGCTCAGCTCCTCCTGTTCTATAACATACAGCCTGCAGATACGACACTATGTGCAATCTTCTCAGCTCCTCCTGCTCTATACCATACACCCTGCAGATACGACATTATGTGCAATCTGCTCAGCTCCTCCTGTTCTATAACATACAGCCTGCAGATACGATACTATGTGCAATTTGCTCAGCTCCTCCTGCTCTATAACATACAGCCTGCAGATACGACACTATGTGCAATCTGCTCAGCTCCTCCTGCTCTATAACATACAGCCTGCAGATACGACACTATGTGCAATCTGCTCAGCTCCTCCTGTTCTATACCATACACCCTGCAGATACGACACTATGTGCAATTTGCTCAGCTCCTCCTGCTCTATAACATACAGCCTGCAGATACGACACTATGTGCAATCTGCTCAGCTCCACCTGCTCTATAACATACAGCCTGCAGATACAACACTATGTGCAATCTGCTCCCTGATCAGCTCCTCCTGCTCTATAACATACAGCCTGCAGATACGACACTATGTGCAATCTGCTCAGCTCCTCCTGTTCTATACCATACACCCTGCAGATACGACACTATGTGCAATTTGCTCAGCTCCTCCTGCTCTATAACATACAGCCTGCAGATACGACACTATGTGCAATCTGCTCAGCTCCACCTGCTCTATAACATACAGCCTGCAGATACAACACTATGTGCAATCTGCTCCCTGATCAGCTCCTCCTGCTCTAAAACATACAGCCTGCAGATACGACACTATGTGCAATCTGCTCCCTGATCAGCTCCTCCTGCTCTATAACATACAGCCTGCAGATACGACACTATGTGCAATCTGCTCCCTGATCAGCTCCTCCTGCTCTATAACATACAGCCTGCAGATACAACACTGTGTGCAATCTGCTCAGCTCCTCCTGCTCTATAACATACAGCCTGCAGATACGACACTATGTGCAATCTGCTCAGCTCCTCTTGCTCTATAACATACAGCTTGCAGATACGTTCAATTTATTTAGCCTAACCGGGTCTGGTGAGGAATAATTTCCAACCTATCAAGTATAGGTCAAGTGACAGCTGAGCCCCTGAGTCGCTCACCAGCTGCTCGTGATTTTTCATCTGGTCCTGCGATTGTTTCAGTAGGGCTTCCTTGGCCTCCTCAGCAGCCTGGCGATCCCTAGCGAGTTTCTCAGCCTCTTCCTGTGACCGTCTGCGCTCTTCCTCCAATTCCAAAGCTTTTCGGGTCTGTTCCTCCAATTCTGCATGGAAACATGAAAAGATTAGGAAGGAAATCATCCAAGTCTTCCTCCCTTTTCATCCAGCCTATTATAGTCTCATCCTGCAATAACAATGTAAAAGAATCTGTGCAGAATCCTGCCGTATGCAATTTCTTCTCCCTATATCCCACAAAACAGTATGTGCCGATTAGCCGATCCCATACTCAGTCGTGGTCTAGAATTATACAGGGACTCACACACTTCAGCTTTTCAAGGAGAAATAAATATCAGAACTGTAGATAAAATTGTCTGTGTTAATAAGCTTTGAGACACATGGCTATAATTGGGACTGTCGACGATACCAATCCATGTGCACTTCGCTAGTCTCATAGCAGATAAGGTTGGAAAAGATGCAGGTCTTTCAAGCTCAAGCTTTAAATCCTACAGCGTTACTCCAGGGGAAGGCAAAAAACCCAGCAAGGATTATACCAACAAGGGAAATTTAGGGAAAGATAAATCCCTGATCAACATCAAATTAAAGTCCCCTGCACACGAACATGTGTCACAAGTCTGAGAAAATGCATTGTTCCTGTGACCACTAATATTTTTGCTCTCAAGAAAGTCATCCAGGCCCCTCTTGAACATGTACATAACAACCTCCTGCAGGAGAGAGTTTCATAGTCTCACTGCTCTTACAGTAAAGAATCATCGTCTCCTCTAGGTGTAGAAAATAACCTTTGTCTATGATGATGGTAGAAGCTCCTCTCCTCTAGGTGTAGAGGATGCCCCTGTATATGGTGATGGTAGAACCTCCTCTCCTCTAGGTGTAGAGGATGCCCCTGTATATGGTGATGGTAGAACCTCCTCTCCTCTAGGTGTAGAGGATGCCCCCTGTCTATGGTGATGGTAGAACCTCCTCTCTTCTAGGTGTAGAGGATGCCTCCTGTCTATGGTGATGGTAGAACCTCCTCTCCTCTAGGTGTAGAGGATGCCCCTGTATATGGTGATGGTAGAAGCTCCTCTCCTCTAGGTGTAGAGGATGCCCCCTGTCTATGGTGATGGTAGAACCTCCTCTCCTCTAGGTGTAGAGGATACCCCCTGTCTATGGTGATGGTAGAACCTCCTCTCCTCTAGGTGTAGAGGATACCCCCTGTCTATGGTGATGCTAGAACCTCCTCTCCTCTAGGTGTAGAGGATGCCCCCTGTCTATGGTGATGGTAGAACCTCCTCTCCTCTAGGTGTAGAGGATACCCCCTGTCTATGGTGATGGTAGAACCTCCTCTCCTCTAGGTGTAAAGGATGCCCCCTGTCTATGGTGATGGTAGAACCGCCTCTCCTCTAGGTGTAGAGGATGCCCCCTGTCTATGGTGATGGTAGAACCACCTCTCCTCTAGGTGTAGAGGATGCCCCCTGTCTATGGTGATGGTAGAACCACCTCTCCTCTAGGTGTAGAGGATACCCCCTGTCTATGGTGATGGTAGAACCACCTCTCCTCTAGGTGTAGAGGATACCCCCTGTCTATGGTGATGGTAGAACCACCTCTCCTCTAGGTGTAGAGGATACCCACTGTCTATGGTGATGGTAGAACCACCTCTCCTCTAGGTGTAGAGGATGCCCCCTGTCTATGGTGATGGTAGAACCTCCTCTCCTCTAGGTGTAGAGGATGCCCCTTGTCTATGGTGATGGTAGAGCCGCCTCTCCTCTAGGTGTAGAGGATGCCCCCTGTCTATGGTGATGGTAGAACCACCTCTCCTCTAGGTGTAGAGGATGCCCCTGTCTATGGTGATGGTAGAACCTCCTCTCCTCTAGGTGTAGAGGATACCCACTGTCTATGGTGATGGTAGAACCACCTCTCCTCTAGGTGTAGAGGATGCCCCCTGTCTATGGTGATGGTAGAACCTCCTCTCCTCTAGGTGTAGAGGATGCCCCCTGTCTATGGTGATGGTAGAGCCGCCTCTCCTCTAGGTGTAGAGGATGCCCCCTGTCTATGGTGATGGTAGAACCACCTCTCCTCTAGGTGTAGAGGATGCCCCTGTCTATGGTGATGGTAGAACCTCCTCTCCTCTAGGTGTAAAGGATGCCCCCTGTCTATGGTGATGGTAGAACTGTCTCTCCTCTAGGTGTATAGGATGCCCCCTGTCTATGGTGATGGTAGAACTGTCTCTCCTCTAGGTGTATAGGATGCCCCCTGTCTATGGTGATGGTAGAACTGTCTCTCCTCTAGGTGTATAGGATGCCCCCTGTCTATGGTGATGGTAGAACTGTCTCTCCTCTAGGTGTAGAGGATGCCCCCTATCTATGGAGATGGTAGAAGCTCCTCTCCTCTAGGTGTAGAACAGTGGTGGCGAACCTATGGCACAGGTGCCAGAGGTGGCACTCTGAGCTCTCTCAGTGGGCACTCTGTCTCAGGACAGAATTCACCAGAAGGAATTAAGGGATCCTCCTGGTGGCCCAGGTAGCCCAGGACGTGCCATTCTCAGTGTTATTTTAAAGTGAAGCATCCAGGTTTACTTGAGACTGCAGAAAGAGAAGGTGTGGACAGGGAGCTCCTGCACTTGGCCTCACAATTCTTTCTATTCAGGGGATTGTCACATTCCAATGACAATCCAAATTTTCCCTCCTTCTGTCAACGATATTAGTGTCTTCAGGACCGTTGTAAGACACTTGACGGTACAGCACAGTGCAAAAAGATTGCAATAAGTTAAAGCTTGAATTGATGTGTTGGCACTTTTCAGTAAATAAGTGGGTTTGGGTTGCAGTTTGGGCACTCGACTTCTAAAAGGTTCGCCATCACTGGTGTAGAGGATGCCCCCTGTCTATGGTGATGGTAGAACCTCCTCTCCTCTAGGTGTAGAGGATGCCTCCTGTCTATGGTGATGGTAGAACCACCTCTCCTCTAGGTGTAGAGGATGCCCCCTGTCTATGGTGATGGTAGAACCACCTCTCCTCTAGGTGTAGAGGATGCCCTGTCTATGGTGATGGCAGAACCACCTCTCCTCTAGGTGTAGAGCAGTGGTGGCGAACCTATGGCACTGGTGCCAGAGGCGGCACTCGGAGCCCTCTCTGTGGGCACCAGGGCCATCGCCCCAGCATGAAGTTCACCAGACAGAACTCCAAGAATCTTCCTACAGAATCTTCCTACAATGATAGGCGAATTTGCCCTCTTCCTTTCAACTGCATTGGTGTCTTTAGGAGGCTGAACGATTGAAAGTTGTCAAAGAACAAGGAGAAATAAATTACTGTTTAAATTGCTGCGCTGGCACTTTGCAATAAATAAGTGGCTTTTGGTTGAAGTTTGGGCACTCAGGCTCTAAAAGGTTCGCCATCACTGGTGTAGAGGATGCCCCCTGTCTATGCTGATGGTAGAACCACCTCTCCTCTAGGTGTAGAGGATGCCCCCTGTCTATGCTGATGGTAGAACCACCTCTCCTCTAGGTGTAGAGGATGCCCCCTGTCTATGGTGATGGTAGAACCTCCTCTGCTCTAGGTGTAGAGGATGCCCCCTGTCTATGGTGATGGTAGAACCTCCTCTCCTCTAGGCGTAGAGGATGCCCCCTGTCTATGGTGATGGTAGAACCACCTCTCCCCTAGGTGTAGAGGATGCCCCCTGTCTATGGTGATGGTAGAACCACCTCTCCTCTAGGTGTACAGGATGCCCCCTGTCTATGGTGATGGTAGAACCACCTCTCCTCTAGGCGTAGAGGATGCCCCTTGTCTATGGCGATGGTAGAACCTCCTCTCCTCTAGGTGTACAGGATGCCCCCTGTCTATGGTGATGGTAGAACCTCCTCTCCTCTAGGTGTACAGGATGCCCCCTGTCTATGGTGATGGTAGAACCACCTCTCCTCTAGGTGTTCAGGATGCCCCCTGTCTATGGTGATGGTAGAACCACCTCTCCTCTAGGCGTAGAGGATGCCCCTTGTCTATGGCGATGGTAGAACCACCTCTCCTCTAGGTGTACAGGATGCCCCCTGTCTATGGTGATGGTAGAACCCCCTCTCCTCTAGGTGTAGAGGATCCCCCTGTCTATGGTGATGGTAGAACCGCCTCTCCTCTAGGTGTAGAGGATACCCCCTGTCTATGGTGATGGTAGAACCGCCTCTCCTCTAGGTGTAGAGGTTGCCTCCTGTCTATGGTGATGGCAGAACCACCTCTCCTCTAGGTGTAGAGGATGCCCCCTGTCTATGGTGATGGCAGAACCACCTCTCCTCTAGGTGTAGAGCAGTGGTGGCGAACCTATGGCACTGGTGCCAGAGGCGGCACTCGGAGCCCTCTCTGTGGGCACCAGGGCCATCGCCCCAGCATGAAGTTCACCAGACAGAACTCCAAGAATCTTCCTACAGAATCTTCCTACAATGATAGGCGAATTTGCCCTCTTCCTTTCAACTGCATTGGTGTCTTTAGGAGGCTGAACGATTGAAAGTTGTCAAAGAACAAGGAGAAATAAATTACTGTTTAAATTGCTGCGCTGGCACTTTGCAATAAATAAGTGGCTTTTGGTTGAAGTTTGGGCACTCAGGCTCTAAAAGGTTCGCCATCACTGGTGTAGAGGATGCCCCCTGTCTATGGTGATGGTAGAATCACCTCTCCTCTGTGTGTAGAGGATGCCCCCTGTCTATGGTGATGGTAGAACCGCCTCTCCTCTAGGTGTAGAGGATTCCCCCTGTCTATGGTGATGGTGGAACCTCCTCTCCTCTAGGTGTAGAGGATGCCCCATGTCTATGGTGATGGTAGAACCACCTCTCCTCTAGGTGTAGAGGATACCCCCTGTCTATGGTGATGGTAGAATCACCTCTCCTCTGTGTGTAGAGGATGCCCCCTGTCTATGGTGATGGTAGAACCTCCTCTCCTCTAGGTGTAGAGGATGTCTCCTGTCTATGGTGATGGTAGAACCACCTCTCCTCTAGGTGTAGAGGATGCCTCCTGTCTGTGGTTATGGTAGAACCTCCTCTCCTCTAGGTGTAGAGGATGCCCCCTGTCTATGGTGATGGTAGAACCACCTCTCCTCTAGGTGTAGAGGATGCCCCCTGTCTATGGTGATGGTAGAACCTCCTCTCCTCTAGGTGTAGAGGATGCCCCCTGTCTATGGTGATGGTAGAACCGCCTCTCCTCTAGGTGTAGAGGATTCCCCCTGTCTATGGTGATGGTGGAACCTCCTCTCCTCTAGGTATAGAGGATGCCCCTGTCTATGGTGATGGTAGAACCACCTCTCCTCTAGGTGTAGAGGATGCCCCCTGTCTATGGTGATGGTAGAACCTCCTCTCCTCTAGGTGTACAGGATGCCCCTGTCTATGGTGATGGTAGAACCACCTCTCCTCTAGGCGTTGAGGATGCCCCCTGTTTATGCTGATGTTAGTACCGCCCTGGTATAAAAAGATCTTTGGAGAGATCTCTGTCATGTCTATTCAAATTTTTGTACATTTTAAGCAGGTCTCCCCTTAGATTACTAGTCTACTATTTAACTAGAAAAATGACGAAGTCCATGTTAGCTCAAAAAAGGAAGTGTGTGTATCGACTGTCTGTATAATTCTGAAACAAGCCCATACCTTCTTTGCCATCATTCATTTCAAACAACCAATATGTAAAAAAAAGTCATAAATCAGTATCATGTATTCTCATATTAACCTTGCTGGGCCTTTCTAGTTTGCTCCTCTATTTGTCTTAGCCTCTCCATCAGTTCCTCCTTCTCACGCTCTATCTTTTCCTTCTCTTTCTCAGCCAGCTCTCTCTTCTTCTTCTCATTCTCCAGCAGGGCCCTGAGTTGTAGAAATGAGAGTCAATAAGTTTTGTGGAATCTTGAGACAATATAAATGAAGGTACTGTGGATATCTGCACTACCTCTCCATCTGCTTCTGATGCTTCTCTTCTCTTGCTTGAGCCTTCATCTGCTGGACTTCAATGGTGTCCGGCTTCCTACGACGCATGTACAACTCATGGTTGCCCATGCAGAGTGCCAAAATACGCTTATTGATCCGTAATCGGGGAGCATAGAATACAAAGTCCTGCAACACAAAAATAAAGAGTGTCAGGAGAGATAAAAGTCCCCTTAAAGGGGCTGTCCGAGTTCTGAAAAAAACTAAAGTAGACAGGGAGGGCGCTGCTTAAAAAAAATAAAGTCCTACTTACCTTCCGGTGCCCTCCGGTATCCAGCGCTGCTGTCGCTCCGGTCCGGGCGCCATGTAAACAAACATGGCCGCCGGAGCAGCGCTGGATTCAGCTTCCGGCCGGCCGTGCCCGGCCACGCCTACCCGCCCCTATTCACAGCATTGTGAATGTGGGCCGGAAGGTTGTCGGGTCCGGCCGAAGGAGAGTCCAGCGCTGCTCCAGCGGCCATGTTTGTTTACATGGCGCCCGGACCGGAGCAACAGTAGTGCTGGATACTGGAGGGTGCTGGAAGGTAAGTAGGACTATTTTTTTAAGCAGCATCCTCCCTTAGATTTAAAGTTCTGAAAAAAAACTATCAGCACAATTCTATTCAAGTCATAGAAAATTGAGGTGGCCATCGGTGTCTGAATTTCTGCTAAATGTAGCACTCCAATTCAGCCTACACGCCAGCTAACAGCAGGACATAGTACATTCATATACTCACAGGAGCCTTCTTATCAATAGGTTTGATAACAAATTTCTTGTCATTGAAGGAGATGTTCCTGATCTCACTCCATGGAAACCCAATCTTGGGTGTCAATCTGGAAAAAATACCAAAAAATATGCATTTAGGAAATGGTTTGTGGTTGAAGATTTTCTCCAGTTTAATGATACATAGAACAGGTCATCAGATTGGTGGCTTCCTGACACTTTCTAAGGCCAGCGCTGCTCAGGGAATAGGGCTGGATCACCAACTCTTATTATTCCAACACCCAGACTGAGGGTCTCCTGTTGGGGGAGAGCTGGCATGCCCCATCCACACATAAGATTATTATGTCATTTGGCATGGGGAAGAAACCAGAAACTAATAAGAACTGATGTTTTAGAAGCATCATGTTTATAGGGAGTTACACCATCTCAATCAATCTTGCTATACGTGGGACACATAAGCTTTAGGTCACAAAAACATATCGGAGATGCTTTCCAAAATCATGATCCACAGCTCGATTAAAGGAACACTCCAGTCAAAGATAATTAATTGAATAACACATGGTGCAAGTACTGAAGGGAGGTGCAGGACTGCTTTACACTGTATTCCTAGAACCTGGAGTCCTGCTCTTTCCTTCAGGCCCTGCACTATATAAAATTCAATGAATTGGCTTTGACTGGAGTCTTCCTATCAGTAGTTTGCGGCCCGTTAACCACCTACATGCCTTCTAGCAGCTAGACGTTCCAAACCTTTCCTTGAAATTCCAGGTGGGGCCCATTGACTTGATTCAGCTTCAGATATTGTGCATATTGCCCATATTGTGACAGGGGTCACAGTGAATTCAGGACAATGGGGACCTCTGCTGCCTAAATAACCCGAAATCTTAGGAACACACCAAACAATAAGAAAAAGGTTTCGGATCCCTCAAAGGCTGCATTTTCACACTGTGTTTTCATTGCAAATATTGCCTGCAGCCTCAAGCCCAGCCACATGTAGGACCCCAAACCTGAGGACAGATTCCCTGTAAAGGTAGTTACCCCCAAATAGAGGAGTGAGACAATTGTAGCTTTCCCTGTCATACTTATTTAGTGAGCGCTAAAGCAGCTAATCTCTAATTCCTTCTGCTTATCCTCCACAGATCTGATAGGGAAACCACTCTTGGTATCCTACTAAAGTATCCATGTTAAAATAATGATAAAAATAAATGGTCCAAAGAAAAAGAAAATTTATAAAATATTTATAAATTTATAAAATAAGGGATCTCTAGGTCACTGTACTCTGCCCTCTGCTGGACAAACAAGTCAATTGCTAGGTACTTTGTTTCCTCTAGGGACTGATGTGTAAAGACCAAGACATCATTGGGGGGGGGGGATTATCTTGTGCATCAGTGCTATAAAAGAGGCAATTCCTTCTGCATAACCAGGGTTTGCCAGGTGGAGTGAATCGGCAGGGGGCGTACCTGGTACAGAACTGCCTGGTGGCACAGTCTCCTGATTGATGTAAACCTCAGCACCAGACGCATCTTAGTCGCACCACGCACAATATTTTGTGATGAATCACCACCCCCATGTGTGGAAGATACTCCCCAATTACATAAAAAGTGGTCTGCTCTCCTTAAAATGCCATAGTAAATTCTTGAATTCCACAGAACAACAATTCTGTTATCCAATAACTTTCCCTCCTGCAGCTGTGCAATGTATTTGAATGTTTACTCAGATGTATTCAATTTATTCATAAACTTCCATGAAGAATAACAGAGTAATGGCAAAACCCAGAGTTAGGAGTAAGGCTACACCAGACATAGTATAGCATGGGCAATGCAAGTATTAACTTATACAGACAACTCAGAAAAGGTGACAGCTTCTCTCTGTCTATAGATTTTATAGGAAAAAATCTCAGTCTGTCCTCATAATACAGTACCTGTCATTTTGTTCATAAATATTCAGTCCCAATGCATCCACTCCGAGCCAAAGTTCAGAGCCCTTCTTATTCTTAATGCTAAAGTAATTCACTCCATACATCTCCAGATCTTGGGCGATCTTCAGGTATTCTAGAATGGCGTCTTCCCTATAAAACCGTATAAAAGAAATTTTATTAGAACAGGTCAGAAAGCAAAACCAGCATAAAGAACAGCAACATGGAACAATATTGAGCATACGAGTATTTTCCTATTTGGGTGCAGCCCGGCAGCCGCACTGCACCATTGTACTCTTCTCTATAGACGCGAAAATGGAATTAAGTTCAGAGGATCTGGTTTCAGGAGACCCTTACACACATTACATGTGCATCAGCAGAGCCCACTGACTCCTTTGGTCTTAGTGACCCTGCACTGCAGTCCCTGTGCCCTGTGCCCAATAAAATTGGACAAATATAAAATAAACTATATAAATGAGGTATCACCGTAATTGTAGTGATCCGTAGAATAAAGATAATATATTATTGTTATGCTACAGCGAACACCCCCCCCCCCAAAAAAATGCTAAAAATCCAAAACAAGAATTGATGATTTTATTTTCCTCCACACGAAAAAAGTTAATAAAATTGCTTCAATAAGCTAAACACCCTCTAAAATAAAGGTTTTTTTTACAGTGCATCTCGTCTCGCAAAAAATAAGCCCTTATTTGTCTAAATTGCTTAAAAAATAAAGATTGTATAGCCTATTCCCAACGCGCGTTGTAATAGAACGGTGCGGCGGGTAGTGACTTGCCAACACAATTCCGACACATTGATCGGGGCAAGATGGCGGCTGATCCTGAAAGCCATCCATCCTGCCCCATGGAACAGAATGGTTCCGTCCCCCCCACACCCCCAGTTCATGATCGGTGCTATTGGCTCATCAATGCAGACGAGCCAATAGCAGCGAATTTACTTATGACGTCAGTAATACCGATCACCATGTCTGTAGACACGGTGATCGGGGCAGGGTGGCGGCTGTTCCTGACAGCCACCAATTGTGCCTTGTGGTTCAGAAGGGTTTTGTAGCCCCCCGCTGTCCATGTTTGCTGCTATTGGCTGGTCGATTTGGTCCAGCCAAAAGCAGCAATATTCGTCACAATGGGCATCGCTAGGGTGAATAAGAGAAACACTTGGCGATAATTTCCCTACGAAAAACGAAGATTTGGTACAAAAGCGCTGGCCGCGCACATTTTACAGAGTATGCTGTACAACTCTTACGTGCTGTTCCAATGTGCAGGTCCTGCCGTATCATTTCTCCGTTTTCAAGAGGAAGATATTAGGAAACTAATATTGGGACAAGAAGGACGGGGCCCCAGTACCTCTGGTTTAGATGTTCCTGTGTTTTGCCAGGACAGCATTTTCCCGGTGAATTCTACTGCTTCTAATGGTAGGACTCAATAAAGAGTCTGTTCCAAAAGAAGATTTAGGATGGACACTACATACTACTAAGAGACCTGCGACACCTCCAGAGTGACAAAAGTTTAGTTGGTCCCTTGGTATATTCTACCTCCTTATACGCAACACATTCACAATTGACACCCAACCTGTTGTGAATTAATTTCGGTAAAATGAATAATTGTAACAACTGTTATGTCCCGTTGCTCCCTATACCTCTCCATTATTTCATAAGGGGCGCCACATAGCGGGCACTGAACTTTCCAGAAATAATTGCAATTTGCATCTTGGACTCCGTTGCACATCGGATTTGGAAACCACCTATATGTTCAAAATGCTCATTTCACCACGTGTATTACACTACACCACATATTACACCTTGCTATATTCCCCAAGGGGTGTACATTCAACAATTAGGGTCACTTTTCGGGTTTTCCTCTGCTTTGGTACCACTATGGCTCTCCAAATGTATCCTGACACATGTGAAGGATTTCTGTAAAATTTGGCCTCTAAAAGACAAACATCCCTCTTTTCCTCTACTGTGTGCCCATAAAGCATTTTATATGCACATGTGGGGTACTTCTACACTCGGGAGAAATAGTTTTACACCTTTTTCGGGGTTATTTAATATATTATCCCTTGTGGCTTACATAAATTAGGGGTAAAGTGACATTTATAGGAAAATTTTCACCTTTTTAATGATTAGGGCCTAATTGGATCATTCACCTGTAGGGGCAAATACATATATTACACATTGCAAAATTCTCTAAGGGGTGTGCATTCAAAGATTAGGGTCACTTTTCGGATTCTTATCCGTTTTATACCACTAGGGTTCTCCAAATGCATGTCAAATATTTCTTTCAAATTTGGCTTCTAAAAGGCAAACATTCCCCTTTCCTTTTACTGTGCGCCCATACAACATTTTATATACACATGTGGGGTACTTCTACACTCGAGAGAAATAGCTTTACACATTTTGGGGGGTTATTACATTTTTTTTATCCCTTGTGGCTATAAAAAATTAGGGGTAAAATGACCTTTATAAGAAAATGTTCACCTTTGTTCTATTTAAGCCCTAATTAAATCAAACACCTATATGGACAAATACTCATATTACACCTTACTAAATTCTCTAAGGGGTGTGCTTTCCAAAATGGTGACACTTGTTGGGGTTCCCCTCTGTTTTGGTACCACTACGGCTCTCTAAATGCATCCTGACACATGTAAAGGATGTTTGTCAAATTTGGCTTCTAAAAGGCCAACGCCCCTCTTTCCCTTCTGAGCTTCACTGCGTACCCATACAACATTTTATTTGCATGTGTTGGGCAATTTTATACTCGGGAGAAATGCTAGTACACATTTTTTGGGGTTGTTTCATCTTTAATGCCGTATGGGATACAAAAATTAGCCGTAAAAGTGACTTTTTTGGGAAAATGTTCATCTTTTTCCTTTTAGGGACCTAATTGAAGCAAACACCTGTGGGGGAAAATACACATATTACACCTTGCTAAATTCTCCAAAGGGTGCACTTTCCAAAATGGTGACACTTGTTGGGGTTCCCCTCTGTTTTGGTACCACTAGGGCTCTCCAAATGCATCCTGACACATGTAAAGGATGATTGTCAAATCTGGCTTCTAAAAGGCCAAAGCCCCTCTTTCCCTTCTGAGCTTCACTGCGTACCCATACAACATTTTATTTGCATGTGTTGGGCAATTTTATACTCGGGAGAAATGCTAGTACACATTTTTTGGGGTTGTTTCATCTTTAATGCCGTATGGGATACAAAAATTAGCCGTAAAAGTGACTTTTTTGGGAAAATGTTCATCTTTTTCCTTTTAGGGACCTAATTGAAGCAAACACCTGTGGGGGAAAATACACATATTACACCTTGCTAAATTCTCCAAAGGGTGCACTTTCCAAAATGGTGACACTTGTTGGGGTTCCCCTCTGTTTTGGTACCACTAGGGCTCTCCAAATGCATCCTGACACATGTAAAGGATGATTGTCAAATCTGGCTTCTAAAAGGCCAAAGCCCCTCTTTCCCTTCTGAGCTTCACTGCGTACCCATACAACACTTTATATGCAAAAGTGGTGCAATTCTGTGCTTAGGAGAAATAGTTTTACACATTTATGGGGTTGTTTCATCTTTTATCCCTTGTGGCTTACAAAAATTTGGGGTAAAAGTGACTTTTTTGAGAACATTTTCACCGTTTTTCCCTTTTGGGGCCTAATTGAATCAAACACCTGTTGGGGCAAATACACAAATTACACCTTGCTAAACTCTCCAAGGGGTGTACTTTCCAGAATGGTGTCTCATGTTGGGGCTTTCCTCTGTTTTGGTATCACTATGGCTCTCAAAATGCATCCTGACACATGAAAACTTTTTCAGCCATATTTGCCCTGCAAAAACGAAACAACGCTCTTTCCCTTCCAAGTGCCCCCCTGTGCCCGTACAGCAGGGTACAGTGACAAAATGGGTATTGGCATACTCAAGAGGAATTGCCCTAAACATTGTAAAATGCATTTTCCTTTTTAACCCATTGTGAAGGTGCAAATTTTAGTGTTCAATGAATCTATAGTAAGATAAAATTACATTTCTCTAATTTCACTTTCATTTATCTTTCACCCTCATGAAACGCTCATAGGGTTAACAAAATTCCCAAAGGTTGTTTTGAATATTTTGAGGGGTGTAGTTTCTAAAATGGTGTCATTTGTGGGGGGTTTCTGTTATGTGGGCCTTATAAAGTCACTTCTAACTAAACTGACCCTCCAAAAGTAGGTTTTGATGATTTTCGTGAAAATCTGAAAAATTGCACCTAAAGTTATAAGCCTCCTAGCATCCTAAAAAAAGGAAAAGATGTTTGAAAAATGATGCCAAGTTAAAGCAGACATATGGAAAATGTTAGTTATCAAGTTATTTTAGTGATATGACCAACTTTCCAAAAAGTAGAAAATTTTGAAAACATTGTTTTTTTCAAAATTTTGGGCAAATTTCCATTTATTTCATAAATAAATACTAAATATATTGATTAAATTTCTCGACCAACATGAAGTACAATGTGTCACAAAAAAAAGTCTAAAAATCAACTGGATATGTTAAAGCGTTCCAAAGTTATAACCACTTAGATAGACACATGTCAGATTTTAAAAAATGGGCCGTGTCAGGAAGGTGAAAAGTGGCTTCAGCGTTAAGGGGTTAAGACACAGAAAGGATAATAGTTCCAAGTGTCTTCTCCCTAAAAATCACAGTACATGGCAGTAAATAAATACTACAGAGGTCTACAATACCAGCATTCTTTCCAATCAGTTACATGGTAACTATTCCAGATTGTATGAAAGGTCCAGAATGCTGTGATTCTATTAAACCAAAATCACATGACTGAAACCTTGGTTGATACAAGTCTATAATAATAGGGATCCGGATAACACGGTCATCACCACTTCAGATGGCATGTCACTCATACCTTAGCATGCCCCTGTGTTCTTCATGCCAGACATGGATTCTGTCCTCCCATTGGTCTTTACTAAGTTTGTGCTGTTCCAGAACTCTAAAACAAAGAAAGTGAGAAAAGGTTACATGTAAAAACTACATTCTGGTAAATGGATTTCTGAGGATACGATCTTATAAATGCATTAACGAATCGATTCTTTATGCAAGCACTATAATAAGGACCTGAGACTAAAGACATTGTGGATACCAGACTCTTTACAGCGTCACAAGATATTACTGCACTATACATTAGTGCCCCCTAGTGGGGAAGACTGCTCACAGCTGTACCATCTCCTGGGGACTACAATCACTAAGAAGTTTATATCAATTTATTGTACATTCATTGCTTATGATATATCAGCCTCTAGAGGCTAATAACCAAAGGCAACTGAGAAGAAAACAAATACTGCAATTTTGGACTGTAATACACTTTTTAGCAAGAAAACGTCTTGCTAAAAAGTGCCTACATCTTAGGCTACATTCACACGAACGTGTGTCCGACGGGCATACATTCCCGCGATGGAGAGGACGAGCAGTGACCTCTCCCCTCTCCATAGCGATGCATGGCGCAGTAACACGGGGAAAGATAGGACATGTCCTATTTTTTCCCTGTGTAGGGAGCGATACGGTACTGCATTTGTGCAGGGCATTTCATCACTCGGGGGTCTGCCGCAGGGCATTTCATCACTCGGGGGTCTGCCGCAGGGCATTTCATCACTCGGGGAGGCTATAACCGGTGCATTTCCCACCCTAGGCTTATACACGAGTCAATACGTTGTCCCAGTTATTTGTGGTAAAATTAGGGGCCTTGACTTCTACTTGCATATATGGTGCAGGATTGGAAACTTTGGGGTACGCCCATAGGAGATATGTATCAGTCATAGTCAGCATGTCCTCCCACAATTTCTTCCACATTTCAATCATATCTACGACAGTTGTTGTAAAATAGGTTGGCAGCCAGATTTCGGTTATAAAGAGGAGATCTATAATGTAGCCGATATTCTGATACCTCTGAGGAAGCAGCTTGTCCTGTGACAGATATCCCGGCTTCTGGACATCTTTGTTGTAGTCTCCGTACTTGGCCTGCACAGCATAGGACGCCAGCAGCACTGCGGTTTCTGGTGGACAGTAAATGTCATCATTCAGAATTCCTTCTTTCACTTGCAGGAAGAAGAGTCGCTGGGTAATGTCTTGGATCAGTTCCTCAGAGACATCCTCTGGATAGAATTTGGCACGAAACTTGAAAAGCAATGGACTATCTTTCCGTACATCCTGAGCTGTGACCTGAGTAAGTAACAAAGTCGTTAAGATCGAGTGTGATTTACAATCTAAAGAAACCAGAAGAAATAACACTTTAATAAAGTCCCACAACAGTAAGACCTCCTGCATGAATAGTTACTTGGCTACAGCATGTCCAGCAGTCCCATAGAGATGAACAGGGCATAGCTGAGGTCTTCATCCCCATTATACACAGTGACACAGAACCTTTGTTATATAGATGGGTGAAGGTCTACGTAGTTGGACTGATGGATAGGAAGTAAATGTCTGTGTCCCTTTTCCCCCGATAGTAGAACAGTGTACCTTTTTGTTGAGCTTTAGCCATGTTGAGAAGCCCTTTGTGTCCTGATACTGGAGTCCAAAGAACCAGACTTCTCGTAGTCCAATGGTTTTCACCACCTGAGAAGAAAAAGAAAGTGTAACAACCAAATCAGGGCTAGAGTTTGGATGATATACACAGGTTATAACTTGTTGTGTACAGTATATGCTGCAGGGAGTATTACTCAATAGGAAGCACCCGTACACAATGTATTGTACAGCCAAGCGCAGATTACAGGCCCCATCAGGTGGGACACTCCGCTGAAAACTTCTTCAGGCATTTCCAGGAGGAGATGAAACAGATACAGGCGGTCCCCTACTTAAGGACACCCGACTTACAGACAACCCATAGTTACAGACAGACCCCTCTGCCCACTGTGACCTCTGGTGAAGCTCTCTGGATGCTTTAAAATAGTCCCAGACTGCAATAATCAGCTTAAAATTGTCTGCAATGAAGCTTTATTGATAATTCTTGGTCCTATTACAGCAAAAAAATTTGAAACTCCAATTGTCACTGGGGCAAAAAAAAAAATTGTCGGGAACTACAATGATAAAATATACAGTTTCGACTTACATACAAATTCAACTTAAGAACAAACCTACAGTCCCTATCTTGTATGTAACCCGGGGACTGCCTGTATGTGATAGAGCAGTGATAGAAAGTCCATCCTGGTAACCAGTAGTAATGCTATGAAGAGCACTACAGGGACCAAGCGATCTGCAGGACCACGTGCTATGGCTCCTTACGGTGAAGGATCTGGCAGGAGCTCAGCTGCTCATAAGACACTCAACACATGCAATAGAAAGAAGAACAATGGAAGATTAGAGGAGCTGCTGTCATCAGACCCGGCATCTCCAAGGAAGACCATCAGTAACTAAGAAGTGTTTGTCCAGACTAAACTACCTAAACCAGTCCTAGGGCCAACATTTCATGCAAATGTTTCAGTCCCTATGCACAGATCGGGGACTCCGTGTATGGGTGACCTCAGCCCCAAGTAAAGCAAAAGAGTCGACTTTCCTTCAACTCCTCAATTTTGTAGTAGTATCCCTAATTTGTCAGGGTTTTACATCCCAGTTTGGACTCCAAATCACGGTCTTATGCCTTCTAAGGTTGCATTATTCCACAAGACAGCAAGTATAACACATCATGTACATTATTACCAGAGGAGTCTTATGTGGAGACAAGGAAACACTCTACTCATACTTTAGAACTTTTTTCCTTTTCCCAACCAAAACAAGTACTGTAACTTGATTCAGAGCCTATATGCAGGTAGCCAGGTAATATGAAATAAAGTTTTATAAAGAAATAGCTGTACAGGCAGTCCCCGGGTTACATACAAGATAGGGTCTGTAGGTTTGTTCTTAAGTTGAATTTGTATGTAAGTCAGAACTGTATATTTTATCATTGTAATCCCATCCAGAACTTTTTTGGTCTCTGTGACAATTGGATTTTAAAAATGTTGGATTATCATAAGAATCAGGATTAACACTAAAGCTTCATTACAGACACCTGTGATAACTGTTATAGCTGATCAATGTAGCCTAAGGATAAAGTACAGTAAATTACTAATATCCAGAGGTCCGTTTGTAACTAGGGGTCGTATGTAAGTCGAGTGTTCTTAAGTAGGGGACCGACTGTATTCGGAATGCTGACAAAGTCATAGGCTATTGGAAGCGGTCCCCAGCTAAATGACAGTCCTGGTGACAGGTTTGCTGTACTATATCATGCAGTGAAAATGCAGAAAAAATGCATTTGTGCCATTTTATTGTGGGCTTTGTTCTTAAGTCTTTCACTGTTCTGTCAAAATCTCCTTTTATTATATAGTTTTATTAGGTTTTAATATATACATTTTTAAAATTAAAAAATATCAAAAATATAGTTTTGCCATATTTTGACTCCAATAGCTTTTTTATACTCTGGTCTTTGTTTTCCTTACAGAAGTTCTTACTAAAAAAAATCTGCCCTAATAACTGGCCCTATTGGGGAAAATGTTAAATATAGAACGGTGAACCCCAATCCTCCATTAAGAACCTGGGGTACGACAGGCAAAGGAAATTTTTGTGAAACAGGCAGGCAGTCTGTCTTTGTTACTGTAGTAATAGGGAATATTTCAGGTGGTTTATCCATCTTAAATATTCCCAGCATGTGACATAGTGATAACCTTTCCTACAGTGCTCCTCACTAAACTATCAGACTCTCAAAAGTCGTCATTGAAACCTCTGCCCGTCGTGTACAAATTAAGCTACTCATGGGACGGAAAGCAGCTTCATCTAGCAGCATGAGGTTAGGACTTATTTTTTTTGATCATTAGCTGTATGATCGCTATTGAAAAATACAGAAATGTCCATAGAAAAATGAATAAAGGCTACACTGACATTTCTACAACTAAACTGCTTGAGTCAGCTCCTCCTGCTCTATGACATGCTGCTTGCAGATTAGACTGCATTTTCAGGGCAACAGATTCTTCAGATTAAAGGAAACCTACCACCACGGATCTACCCATGAAAGGTAGATCTGGTGATAGGTGCCTCTATTGTACGCGAGGATAGCCCTTTAGCAGGAATTGAGGCTACACGGCGCGGCTACTCCAGATATCTTCGACGCGCAGCTACGAGGAGCTGTGTGCCCTTGTCTGAGGAGCCGGCATTCTGTGCATGAGCAGAGCATGCCTGCGGCTGCACGGTCACTGCTCCAGAGCCAGAGCTTTGCGCCGAAGAGTTCTGCTAGAAGGACCAAAGAGGCTACTGGGGCGTGCCCCAGAAAATTAGCATATTAGGGGAATAAAAGTTATAAAAAGATACAGGGGACGTGAGGATTAGCCCTTAACAGGGCTATCCTCACGTGCAATATAGGCACCTACCACCCAATCTACCTTAATAGGTAGATCCGTGGTGGTAGGTTTCCTTTAAATGGCTGTGATATAATTCTGGGGCAACTTTGCATTATATCTTATGTACCCGTTATACAGCCTGGAAATATATGAGCCGACAACTGGGCGTTGCCGTTCCTCTCGTCAAAGAGGCGTGTCCTGCAACAGTGACAACAAAGAGTGGAGGGGGCGCACCCCTTTGACAAGTTAAAGATGACAGTAGGGAGTTAAAGTTAAGTTAAAGTAGGGAGAGGTCCTCTGTACATGCAAGTATTTCAGTGAAGTGAATGGCGACTCTCTTATCCAGTATTTGGCAGGACACCCCACTCCTGTTCTGTTAGCATGATATTGGGAGGAGTAGGGCTCGCTGCGCTGGAGGATATTATGCTGACATTTAGAATCTCATAAAGATTTATATATGGAAGAAGTGACCATTATTATGCAATCTCAGAAAGGGCGCAATGAGATCTATTTTAAGAAAGACGTCCCATCTACAGGAGCCAGACAGACAGAATTAGAAACCCTCCAAACCCCACCCAGCCTAACCAGCACAAGGGGAATTTGGCAGTCAGAATTCCTGCAGAAGGAACAGTTAATAAGTCCCATTCTTCATCACGTCTGCCAGGAGGCAACGCCCAATCCTTTCGCCTGCCCCCCCTACATCTACCCAGCCGTGACGGAGAGATGATTCCCAAAAAGAAGTCCTCCACTTCCAGATAATCTGCTTCTGTTTTTTTTTCCTAGAAAAAGATAGTGAATGTTGGCAGAAATGTGCAGATAGATGTAACACAGTAAGGAGCACATACTTTGCGGATTACAGAAATGACAAGCATGCTCCAATACACCGGAGGCCGATGAATGCCCATCACCCGCTCACATCAATGGCACATTGTCCGGCACAAGCAAGCTACACATATGTACAAACGCACACAGCGGCATCATGTCTGCTTCAAGCCCTGGGTTTATTTATTTTATTTTTTTAAAGAAAAAATAAATCAGGAATCCTGAGAACAGATGTATTGGTCCTTCGGCAGATCAGGGAAATCCCATCCCATCTCCTGTCCTTATGTGGCGTTTCTACATGTCCCAGGGCTTCCCCTGACAGGGCTCTAAATAATTTCATGTAATTCAATGAAATATTTTAACAAGCTCTTCCATAAAATTACACTTTGACACAAGCTCCATACATTGGTATATGGATCTTCTCAGAGACCTCTCTATACATCACTATATTATCCCTTTTTGTTTTTAAACATATATTAATCTTTATTAATTCAATTTAGGCTACATCCACATGCCGTATATACGCCCCCCAATGGGTACACTGCGCCATACGGGAGTGGTACGGTCCCGCACAAGTGCGGCACCGTACCATTCCGTAGCCGGGAGAAAGATAGGACATGTCCTATTTTTCGACGGAATACGGCGCCGTGCGCCACATATCACTGTGGAGAGGGGTGGGAGTGAGCAGCGTTAACACCCTCCTCCTCTCCCCGACGCCGATGTGTGCCCGCCATGCTAAAGTATGGCGGGCACACGTTAGTGTGAATGTAGCCTTAACTGTACAATTTTACAGTATATTAACATTACAAGTACAATGTTCACAATTCATATAATGAAATGTTGTTATAAAAAAAAAATCCTTGCAAAATTCTGGCTGATTGTTACTGATGAACATTGGAAATTTGCATTGTGTTTCAAAATGCAATGTAAACGCCCCATGTGACCGCATCCTAAACACTGAATTCAGAGAATACTTTTCCTGCTTGAAAGTACCATAGTGGTATTGAGTATCGTGACACTTCTCCGGGTATCATAGCGCACTCAACATTCTGGTATCAGTGCTACAGTAACCTAGATGATAAACCCACTGTGCTGCTTTGAAGCCATATTACCGCAAGTCTCAGGAGGTCCAGGCAAGATACAGACCATATATACTGAAATGGCACTTTGCCCTGGTATTCACATTTCAGTCCGTAGTAGCCCCGGGTCATGAGACCTGACAGAGCAGCAGCATTAGGGACTTCCTGTGACGTCCCATGTCTTGTAGATCAAGAGGGTCGTGAACTCATTACTGTATGCACATCCCCATTGAGAATGCCACTCCCATGTCAGTGGTTGGAGGGGTTTATGTCAAAGGAGTCTTGTTGAAGGTTGGCACTTGCATAGAATATTGAGTACATGACCCCTTCCTGTCCCCCCCCCCCCCCCCCGGGTGTACTTAACCTGGTAAACTTTCTGATTAGCGGTCAATCCTTTTAAACATGTATACAAACTATAGGAATATACATACGCACTTACACGGAGACTATGCTCCCACATGTTGGTAACTCAAACCAAAATCAAAATGCAGTATTCTGGTCAGTATTTTACATCAGTATTAATGAGGACCTTTCACCACCGTTTACATCCCATCATTGGGACAAAGTTGGAATTTTCTTTCTAGCCGCCACCAATCAATGTCAATATTGTAAGCTCTCTAGTGTCAGATGGGCGGGGGCAGTGTGCTAGAGCTCTGGACCACCCATCTGACAGGAGAAAGCCCTATTAGCATCGTTTTACTACTCAAAATGCTTTCTCCCGTCAGATGTGTGGTCCTGGGCCCGGAATGATTGTTCAGGAACTGAGGGGGTTAAAGAAAACAACAGAAACAACATATTTCAGAATACAAAGAGTTGGGATGGATGAAGGTTCCGGAAGGTCCTCTTTGGGTCAAAACCAGTAGGACCATGTTTTGAACGATACAGAAACTGGTTATGTATCAAAATAAAAATTCTGTTTATTACTAATCCCCCTGTGTGGGGTACACCTTGCGCCTAGACCTATTGTGAAGCATTTTCCTAGGTTTTTCAAACAATAAAACCTTGTTGAAACTAAAACCTGTAGGACCATATTCAAGCTCGCACTCTCCGTTTAGGGACCCCATAGGGCTGTAGGTTAGAAATACATATATCTGGTCACTTCCCAACACAATATCTATTAAGCCAAGTGAAAAGCTAGAGAGGGGCTGTACTCATGGTGCAGGTTATGTATAGTGGTCATTGTACTCTCATTTTTCAATAATAGGGATAATAAGAAGTGTGGGGGGGGGGGGGGGGCTCACCTGGTCAAAAAGTTGTTTTCCGGTGGTGTTGGGCTGGATGGCAAACTCCAGCTCCGCATCCATTGTGGTCACACGTACGCTGATCTAAAGGGAAAAAAAATGTTTATGATTAGATAATGAATTAACACTGTATAAACGTTACTACTTGAAATAAATAATGAATACACAAAGGACTTGATAAGTCATAGCGGCTTGTTCTGTTTATTACATTTTCCCAATCACTTTAACGTCATGCTTAACCACTGTAGACGGGTAGTGACCTTTCTAGTGGAAAGGCAATAAATACATGCCCCGGACCTTCATCCAATTGTATACACCGGCTGTGGATACATCTGCACCGACTATGGAAAACTCTGGACTCCCTTTAAATCAGTTAGGCACAACTTTATTCTATACCAAAGATAGGAAAACAGATAAGACTTCCTGAATGTGCCAGATGCTGCTTAGTGCATCCTTGGACTGTCCAGTAAGATTGTACACCACATATGGTGCGTGCTATATAGGATCCTATCACCAATAGTTACTTATGGAGCAGGGACAGTGTCCCAAGCAGCCATGTATGAACTCACTATGGTGCTCCTGATGTACATGGAGTGGGTCACAGAAGCCCTGGAAATACACAAAGTGCATAAGATCCAGTTCTACAACTGGGGTGTACTAGTCTGGCTTCAATTAAAATGCTAATAATGCTTCTTTATTTTCAGATATGACTATTTGGGACACTGAACCACCAGTCCATAAAGACCTGTGGCTGGTTTAATGTCCTAAGTGGCCCTGAAGGGTTCTCCATTAAGTAACTATTGGGATAGACTATAGGATATGTCACATAACGGTACCAACTGTAGTGCCGTGAGCTATTTAGTGGCTGTGCCTGGTTACTGCAGCTCAGTCCAATTCAAGTAAATAGAGAAGGCTGCAAAAACCCACACACCTCAGTGACTATCCTTGTCTACCATTACCTTCCCGTGACAATATGTAGAAGACGTGTAAGACTGCGCTGTGTATTGCAAGATGCACTCGCCATCTCATTCGGATAGAAGAACCTCAAGAATATGTCACAGAGTATCGGCGTAGAAATGGGTCTAATCTTTTAAATTATTGGATTGCAATATACTCACTAGTTTTACTAATGGTGTAATAAATCTTAACGGTCAAGAACAAGCTATACCCAAAAGAATCTGAATGAGAAGAATTCCCCCTGTGGTAGCGGCTCTGGCCCCCTCCTCCACCTGCAGACAGGAGTCCGGTGAAGCCTGGTACAGCTATCAGCAAGTACATTCCTGAGGCCTCTTTAAAGTGGACTCGCTCATTTCTGAGCTCACTCAGCAGCCGTGCCAAACACCAGTTACCTCTCAAGTACAGAAATGTACATTATGCTAGGAGATTGGTAAGAATGCAGAGAATCCGTTCTCCATGGAGACCCTGGAATTTCATCTCATTTCAATAATACAATGAGGGCTTCACAGATATTGGACAAGGAGAACTAATGACTACCCCCTATGAATCCTGTAACGCTGCCGGCTCTACTGAGCCCAGAAGGCATGATATAGAGCTGGCACAGCCGAAATTGTGACAGCTAGGTTACCCCAGGTACAAGAGCGGAAAATGTAATAAAATATATATACAAACATATATCTTATGTCAGGTTTTTTCTGATGCTCTTGAGAACAAGTTTCAACTCAATTCCAATGGATCAGATTATAATTAGAAAAAGAAAAAAATTACTCTAAAAAAATATAAATTTTATTTTCTGCTGCTAGGCCGTCCTGCTCAGTGTTGTTAACCCAATGCATACAACAGTGGAGGAGCAGGATATAACCAGGAGCGGTGAGGACATATCAGCTACACTCGGCGCTTCTGCACCAATGAACGCTCACAGAACTCGGACTCATGGCTTGACAGGAAGCATGTGACCTGGTGATGGGGGTTGTGCACCCCTGATCTAAGCTTTTAGTTGAGAGGAACGTGACTGCACTTTATGTACATGCTCAGTAGAGAAGCCCCTCGGTTATACATCAGAAAGAATAAGGCACGGGGAAGGAACGCCCACATGTTAAAGGAACTAGGAAAACAGGATTGTGGAGTCGTAGTTGGTGACGAGTAGAGTTGGAGGCTAAGTTTGGAGTACCGACTACACAACTCTGTGTAAAAAGTGTAATATGCAAGATCAATGGGATTGATTTGATAGTATGAACATGTGTCCTGTGTTCTCACCTAAACCAATGGATGCACGTGAAGTCATCTGCACCACAGTCTGTAGGAGATGGGTTGCTCAGATTCAGGATCTCCCAAAGTCTTCCAGTAACACCCCCCTTCCCCAGTTCCTATTGTATCCCAGAGCCACAACTATTCAGTTGGGTAAAAATCTTGAAAAAAAAGGGTAGGTAGGTTTTTCCAATGTATACAAATTTCATTCCTTTGATTAGCATCTTCTTAAGAACACGTACATTACAAGCTTGCATGGTACAAAAAAAAAAAAAAAAAAAGGTCAGAAACCTACGCGTTTCAGACTAACATTTCAGTCCTTACTCATGGACGGTCAAGTCTGATCTCAAATACTTGATCTCAGGTGTAAGGTCAAATCAGGCATTTATATCCCTTTAGAGATGCTCGATAGACCAGGAATAAGGAGTGAAAAGTTATACAGTCCGAAACGCCAAGGTCTGTGACCTTTTTTGCACCATGCTTTTAAATGGCATCTTCTTAACAACAAGTATTAGAAGCTTTATACATAGGAAGTAGTGTTGGAATATCTTTTTCAAGATTTCTACCTGAGCTGTGACGGCTACCTGTATATTTGCCTGTGCACCGTTCACCTGAAGAAAGGGATTCAACATTAAAGAGCGAGGTTAGAATTTTTTTGTTTTTTTGATTCAGCTTGTTACCAAGGGGAAACCTAAAATAAGCCAGTCATCAGACACAGCCCTGACTGATCCGAGCCCATATTATGTGGTGAGATGGTTCGCTTTTTCCAGAATCAGATTACTCGTGAGAATGCAAGTCACCGGAGAAAATTCTGAACAGACATTAAACCAGCAAAGCATGCTGGGAGATCTCCGGTCTTAAGTCTGCGGTGCTGTGAATGCAGCTCTGGGTTATGAAAGAGGCAATAACTCTATATCAACATATACCAAGTCCTGCAACATATTCACAAAGTCTCAACTTTCTATGTGGATCAAAATACAGCCAGAAAACACATATTTATGGATTATGTAGCATTAAATAAAGGCTAAATTATAGACAGAGCACTGATAACAATTAAAGATAGCTTATCCCCTATCCAAAGCAGACCACCATTAACCAAAATAATGGGGTCACTCCATTAACCTACAGTATGTGAGACGGCTGGAGATGGCCCAGTCAATGCCTGTCCTGATCAGTAGAAGCTCTGGCAAGATCTTTTTCTGGAAACCCTTTATTGCAGACACGTTCTCCATTCTGAAGTGATTACAAGTAGATTTAAAGATCCCAGAATTCGCTGTACATGCAGTCCCCTACTTAAGAACACCCAAGTAACAGACGACCCCTAGTTACAAACTGACTTCTGAACAATGGTAATTTACTGTACTTTTGCCTCAGGTTACAATGATCAGCTATAACTGATCATTGTCTGCAATGAAGCTTTTTTGTTAATCCTGGTTCTTATGACAATCCCAGATTTTTAAAATCCAACTGTCACAGAGACCAAAAAATTTGCCTGGGGTTACAATGATAAAATATACAGTTCCGACTTACATACAAATTCAACTTTAGGACAAACCTCCAGAACCTAACCTGTAGGTAACCCGGGGACCGCCTGTATAGGGAATCTTAAACATTGTGCATCTGTCCAAGTGAAAAAGCGGACAGGGAGTGACTATACAACTAGTACCCCTGGTAGTGTCTGAGCCGGAGCCCCTAGCACTATGACAGCACAGCAGTGTTATCTCTTATTTACTTACAGACATTGAGAGCGATTACAAGGCAGATGCAGCAGCACAGGATCCGCAGGTTTCCGAGTTATTCTCTGCTCCTCTGGCCATAGGCAACTTCTAGGTCACATGAAAGGGCTTGCAATTTTTCAAGGGATTATACGTTGAATTAAGCCAGGCCTCCTTCCAGGGAAAGCGAAGGTCCCTTTTATACCACAAGGAAAACGCCATAGCTTCTATATTGCCCTTTAATGCAGGATACAATTTTACATTTGTAAAAGTGGAACTACTGACCTGAAGGCTTTTACAGCAAGTTCACATCCAGCCCTAATAACTACAGTGTTTCTTCAAGAATAAAACCGGGGCTTAAATTACTCTAAATTCAAAAAAATGAATTAGGGCTTATTTTCAAGAGGAAGTCTTTTATTCCATGATCAAAAATCCATATACGGTATATTGAAATATAATCATGTCATTGTCTTACACAAAATCTCAGTGCACCTCCCTGCGATTGCCTCCCCCGCGATTGCCTCCCTGCGATTGCCTCCCTGCGATTGCCTCCCTGCGATTGCCTCCCTGCGATTGCCTCCCTGCGATTGCAGCCTTCAGCTGACAGGCTTGAGGAGGGCAGATTTCCATTGACTATACATTAAAAACCACGGCAACTAAAAACACAGTTCTCGTTTTTAGTATCACACAAGGATTGTGTTTCTAGGTACCACAGAACCATAGTTATCCACTTAAAGTTACAGTCGGGAATGTTGAGCAGAAAACTGCTCTCCTCACCAACTTTATTCTGTTCTGTAGCACCTAGAAACACAATCCATAACCATATTAAATAATTAAAATGCATTTAAAAGGATATTCGACTCTTTAAAACAACACCAGAAAGGTGTTTCTAGATGTCATATACCCATTTAATAATGCGCCCCTCCCCTGCTATGGATTAATTTCAGGGGAAGTTTTATTTTCGGGGAAACACTGTAGCATTATAAGCCATTGAGAATTGTGTTTTGAGGTTAAGTTGGGAAAAAGTCCTGCTCCAACCAATAGCAAGTGGATAATGGCGCTAGAATTGTAGATGAGTATATGTCTTACCATTATGTCGAGAAGTCTTCCACATGCTCATTGGCCGCTGCTCTAGGTAAAGGATCCACATTTTGTATATTTTCTCTAACATAGTACATTTAAATGGAACTAATCTATTATAAATCCATAAAGTTCTGGACTTCATGGTAGTAACTATTTCCATTGTAAGGTAATACCATAGCATCCCCATAAGCCCCAGAATAGGTCCAACAATTTGTATACATATGGCACTCTTCTGTGTTTGCCGCATGGTAACAGAAGCAGATCTTTTCTGGATTTATGATTCAGGAATTGGGAAAAACATTTTACCTATACATTGGCGTCAGAGCAATCTGTGCCCAAAAAAGGGACACCAATTTTATATAAAATCATGTGCCTCCCCACCCATTAATTTCATCCGTCTCCGCTGTAAGAGCTTATGTGCCCTCCACAGGACTCTATATGGAGCAAAACCACAGACACCTCCCTTGGGTTGTTGACATGGAACTGGAAAGTCGCCATGATCCACACCTCTAGGTGGCACCTCCTAAATTTCCATGAGGAAATGCTAAAAGTATCTTAGCTGTCAACAGAAGGTTAGTCTGTGAAGAAGTGGGTGAGGCCTACATAATGATGAAAACATGTAATGTATATGTAAAGGGGGTAGTGGTACGAGAGGAAACAAACCACATCCTCCCAGAGTTGGCCTTCCCTTATATCGGAAGAGGAAGGGGTGGAAGAGTGAAGGCACACGACAGCCGGTAACCCTGCCGCACAGGGACTACAGTGTAACTAGCAGCAGAGAATTACAATATCCATAGTCAGTATTGCAGAACTACTAGAACGCCTCACACGTATTAAAGTTTATTCCCTTCTTCCAGACTTGAGTAAACAAATAGAATCCAAGAGAAAAGTAACCAGAAATAATCTAGCGTCCTGCATTACTGGCCATGTACTCGGGCATGCAGCAGGATTTATCATCCAGGGCTTTGTTCATAGATGCTGCAGGCCGGCGTCTGTCAGCAGGCCCTGTCCTGGGAGATAACCTCCTGTACATCAATGTCCGGGACTGCACTGTATTCTAGGAAAGATTCCCAACTAGGGAATATTGGGGACATTTATTAGGGATTGTATTTCAGTTTACAAGCTCTGAAATAATCACAATTCCTAGTCCACCATCAGGAATTGCAATCATTTACAGCACCCCCACACCAAGTGGGGCATGCCCGGTGACATAGTGGGCATGCTCGGTGGCGTGGTGGGCCAGCAGGGACCATTCTTGCCCAGTGCTTGTGGGCATGTCCGGTTGCGAAGTGGGCCAACATGGGTTATTCCTGCCCAGTGCTTGTGGGCGTGCTCGGTGGCGTAGTGGGCCAGTAGGGAGCATTCCTGCCCAGTGCCTGTGGGCATGCTCGGTGGCAAAGTGGGCAAGTAGGGAGCATTCCTGCCCAGTGCCTGTGGGCATGCCCGGCTGAGTAGTGGGCCAGCATGGGGCATTGCCACCCAGTGCTTGTGCCCTCGCTACAGCTTGAGATCATCCAGGTCTGAACGGACGCTGGTAGTAGAGCAATTTTATCATAACCCAGGGCCTCCTGATATATCCAGTGCAGCAGAGGGTGGAGCTTACATCATACACGGGCGTTATGAATAGCCGCCTTATGATCAATGTCCCACATTGAGTCTAGGACATGATCACCTCTCATTGGTCTACCTGGTATGTAACGGTCTGCTACACGGTCCTCAGAGCCATTTTAGCCTATTGCTGAACAGTTATCTTTATTAAGGGGGTCTCTCTCCATGAGTCCAGCTTTTTACTGATTATTTGGGGATAATATAGAAATTCAGTAAACTCCCCTGATAATGCACTTTCTTCACCATTCATTGTGATATTTCTAACTATTAAATCATCCTGAAGCTTATCACACCACAACGGAGGGCAATGTGCACAGGAAATGTCAGCATATGGTACCATAACTGATGGAAGAACATGAAGGAAGAGGAAATGAATGAAGTCATCGGGAGGAACTCGAAGAAATTCTCATGGACCAAACCGAGCAGTTCTGCAATTTTATCTGCAGACACTTAAAGAGGACCTTTCACCAACCCCAACCCTTTATATCCTTTAAAAAGGCATTGCTCCATTCATTCTGGAATTACTTCTGGAAGCCTCACCGTTCCTGAGCAATCACTATTGTCTGATCTTTACTGTCAGATGGGCAGGACCAGTCCATCAGCTGCAGCCAAGGACCACCCATCTACAATGCTTTAGGTTCTCCACAGACAGAAGGGTGGTCCTGGACTAAAGCAGACAGTCTGGTGCCGCCCATCTGACAGTATAGATCATAAAATAATGACACTGATTACCCTGGAGCGACGAGGGCTGCAGAGACATATCCAAATATGCCAGAATCTGTGGAGCACCATCTGTTCAAGGATGAGAGTGTTAATGGAGGTGGTGAAAATGACTAATTATGGAAGAAGAACATGGGACAACCAGATAATGTAGGAGAAAATACTATACATTATACTCAGCCGAAAGGGAACTCTACAGAAAGTTTGTAGGTAGATTTGATGTACCCAGAGCTGAAGGCTCCTCAACTTAAGGACGAAACCAAGGGGCTAATACAATGACAGTACATATTGGTTGTAGGGGTCTTCCTAATTGAGGGTATTGGTCACACTTATTGGAAGCAAAAACTTGTAAACTTGGACATTTTTTGCAGGTCCCCAACTTTTTTTAAAATTTTTTCTTACCCTCGGCAGCATCCACATATACTGCAGCGGTCAATTCATCATCCAAACCCTCATTAGCTCAGATCAAACCCAAAGGAAATAAAGTCCTGGAAAGTAGACTATTTTTGTGCTCGCAGCATGGGATCTACCTAGGTGTGACCATATTTACTTTGCTTCCTTTCACAATACAATGGAATGACTACAATTCCTCATTCCCCATTCATCTGCAGCTCATACATCTGCGAGCAGAAGACACTGAATGATGTGACACAACACATACCCAATGATAGAAACAAGATCTGCAAACCTCTACCTTAGGCTAAATTCACACTAATGTATGGGGGACGTATATACGGCCAATATACGTCCCCCATACGCAGCAATGGGCGCACAGTACCCTACGGGAGCGGTACGGTACGGTACCTGTCCTATCTTTTCCCGTAATACGGCACCGTGCACCATTAATTCCTATGGAGAGGGGCGGGGGTGAGCTGCGCTCACCTCCTCCTCCTCCTCCTCTCCCCGTACACTGCCGTTGCCCGCTACGGTACGGTACGGGCGGGCAATGGCAGTGTGAATATAGCCTTATACAGGATACACAGGAGAGGCGACTGCTTTATTGCAAATAATTCTGTTAACTTCCAATATTGTTTCCAATACAACATCCTGAGGATCTCACCTAGTCTAGGCAATCCTGACCGATATTGCATCCAATTACATACATTGCGGGCTGTCGGCAGATTGTCTGACAGCCCGTCCCCCTGATTTGTATGCAATTGCGACTAAATCCGATCAAGTGCGACACAATCGCCTACTAAATACCTGCCCCAGCGACACAATCCCTGAAAACGTGGGAAAACCTGACGGAAATGCGGCCGCGGGACCCTTAGTAAATAAGCCCCATAAGATATAAGATATCTGCCCCATAAGATAAGATAAGAAACTGTGGGGCAGATTTATCAATCAGTCTGAAAGTCAGAATATTTCCAGTTGCCCATGGCAACCAATCACAGCTCAGCTTTCATTTTACCAGTGCTCATGAATATTTTAAAGGGGAGCTGTGATTGGTTTCCATGGGCAACTAGAAATATTCTGACTATCAGACAGCTTGATAAATCTGCCCCTGTATGTACAATCGGCTCCTACTGGTGAATAACAAACTGTAGATAACACACTTTTTACAATGAGCTTAGCTCCTCCAGCTCTATAACATACAGTCTGCAGGTAGGGTACTGTGCAATGTGTTTTATAACATACTGCATATATATATAACATATCGGGGCAGATTTACTTACTCGGTCCATTCGCGATCCAGCGGCGCGTTCTCTGTGCTGGATTCAGGTCCGGCCGGGATTTATTAAGGCAGTTCCTCCGACGTACACCAGGTGGCGCTGCTGCGCTGAAGTTCCACGGAATGCCCTGGAATACACCGAGCCGGGCTGAGTGAAGGTAAGCGCAAGCTCCGCGACACATTTTTTTTAAAAATGTGGCGGTTTTTCCGAATCCGTCGGGTTTTCGTTTGGCCACGCCCCCCGATTTCCGTCGCGTGCATGCCAGCGCCGATGCGCCACAATCTCGGGGCAATTCAGGGGAAATCGGCGCAAATCGCAAATATTCGGGTAACACGTCGGGAAAACGCAAATCGGGCCCTTAGTAAATGACCCCCATAGTGTTCTATCTGCTCTGCTCCTTCCATTCAGCAGAAAGGACACCATGTACAATCTGCATCTCTCCTCCTCATGCTGCATGCATATAGGAGATCTTATTTTTAATAATATGAATAATACAAATAAAATAATAATAATAATAATAATAATAATCACACTCAGCAGCATCTCTTTCCACACATAGCTTTATATATAAGCGCTGTTGAATGGGAATATCTTTGCATTTACATCCTCGGCTGCAAACCTTCTCATTCTCTGGTGAGAGCTCGGCCAGAGCCCTGAGCAAACAAGGGTCCTGCGCTCAATCCCTACTTGTCTGTACAATGGTCCTTTCATTCTTTGTGAGCTGCTCCAGACAAGACCAGCAAGCAGAATACAAGCCACAGATACTTTGTATCGTATTATCAGCGGTCCCAGTACAGGACTTGCAGACCATTTACAATATGGAAGTGACTGTCTATCAGCACTGGCAGACCGACAACTGCTGGAAAAAGATTCTCATCTAAAGATTTCTGGAACGGAAAAACCATGCCATTGAGGGACACATTAGGCAGATTGCAGCTGTCATTTATGGCTGCATTGGGCATCAGAATATAATTATATACTTCTCCCAAGCTTATAGTTTACAATATCAGCAACATGATTTGCTGGTAAATTGGGGAGGGGTCCATATCTGAACCAAAATAAGTGCCAAAAAACTTTTCAGATTTCCAGAAGAAGCAGTCTTACACAATTTGCAGTGTGAACGCACTCTTATACAGTTATAAATGTAAGTGGACCGATCACCAAGTTTTGTACCCTTGCACAGCAGTACACCTCTGCCTCACTAACTATTTACCTGGCAGATAAGGGCCCCACACACTTCTTTGGCAGCTCCCAAGATATGTACATAACTCCCAATCGTCCCAGATTTGGCGGGACAGTCCCAGTGTTTCACCTCGGTCCCCCATCACGGGTGGCTGGGAGATTGTCCCGGATATTCCCTCTAGGCCCCGCACTGGCTGGGGTTGTCCCGGCTCGGTGTCCCGCCTAGTAAACTTTCAAAGCCAGAACTTGTGGTACTGAATGTTTTCTACAGACAGCGAATCCTTTTGAGAGATGTGTGGGTTAGCGCAGAGCAGGGACCATGTCCCCTGGACCATGGCCAGGGTCTTGTATTGTTTTTTTTAGGGCTTTTAGGGCTATATTGTTTTTTTAAGGGGATATTCTTAAAATAAACAAAAATATAACACCACATTTATTAAAATACAACCGTACACTGTTCTGTACACGGAAAAATGAAAACGTTATACATTTTTGAAGATGGGAAGCAAAAAACGATCAAAAAAATAGTTTGTAAACACAAAAGTACAAAACACAGTACAATAACGTCATAGATGGGTAAAGGTTCTCTAGAAGGGGCCACTAAAATAATAAGATTGTCATTTACTGTTCCCCTGCCGCTCTGTTACTGACCCCCTGTTGCCCTCGGCCTCCTGGGCGTCTCATGACATCACAGGAAACGCTAGGAGAGGAAACTTCCTGAATGAGGCCTATTGGCTGCCATGTCCATCTCTTTACCCCCTCGGCAGGACATTAGGCTTCAGCGTCTCTTTATTGGTGGTTGGGAGTAAACGTTTGGTTGTGTGTGATATCACTCGCTCCTTTAATCACTCCACAATCCACAAAGAACGATTCTAATGAATTCTTACAATTCCGTAAATGATAAATTCAATTGTGCTCTGAGCTTTGTGGGAATGGAGCGAATCTCACACTAATTTCATGCTTGGCCTTGGAGAGCTGTATATAATGGATTGGGGCTGCACAGCTGAAGGGATTACCATTCCTTTGAGGGAAAATAATGAATATTTACAAGTGAAGACAAATCACTAAAACACCCTTCCTCACACGAAAACAAGCTGACTTTTACCAATTGTTAATTTGCAAGCTACTTATTACCAGGGGCCAACAAGTTACATATACAAGAAGAGTAGTAACGAATAACCAAGTGGGGCCTGTGACGAAGAGGCAGAAAGCCACTCGCTAGTCAGCAAACAAAGGGCTCATTAGGACGATGCGCAGAAAGTTGTGAGTGAATATTAGCTCCGGCGTGGGGGAGTTTTCGAGATTCCAGTTTTGGCAGGAATACAATCATTCCCTTCAAGTCAGAAGCGGCTCGGGCTAAGGGAGTGCAGGGAGACTTCCCACTGAAATATATAGTTTAGTCACAGCTCCGTCAGATAGAATAGAGGTTGAGCTGTATCTCTCGTACAATCCGTATAATCAAGTAAATATACAATCATACAGATGTAAGAGCACTCCCGAAACATCGGTAGATGATAAATACAAAAGGACCAATGTGTCTCCTATACAACACCTCCAATTCCCTCCTCACACCATGACCAGATCCTGGGAAACTCTGACATTGTCTATCGCAGCCTTCTATGGACTTCTCGGAGAAGTCTAAAATAAACCTCCATCTCGGAAGGGTTTTTTCCCACACAAGCAGCCCCGTAATGAGCATGAGCAGAGAGGATCAGCACAAAGCCGGGCTCCTCAGTCCATAGACATAAAACAAGCCGCCTGTGTGAGAGCATCAGACTACGAGAGAGGCAGCTCACTGCCAAATAAGGATTGCAGAGGCACAGGCAGGAAAGGCCTCGGCAGCTGACGTAGACCGACGGAAGACTTTAGTCATCCATTTCCTACAGAGACTGGAGCCTCTCCAACAGACAGAGCCACGCACTTCACAACCGCCTCGCTCTGCTTTACTTTTCACCTTGTCGCTTACTACAATGGGAACGGATCACAAGCTTCAGTCGTCACATGTTACAACAGTGCAACAAGTAAACCAACCAGCGCCGCATTCAAAAGACTGTCCACACAGATAGCAAAGTTTTTTTTTGGTTTTTAAGTTTCAGTCATTTTTAATGCAGAACACCAAAAAGATCACAACCCCTGGTGCAGAATAACTGAGGAGAACAGTATCTCTCTGTTTTACCCAAACACAAAATGCTTTTATGCACAAAGTCCAATAAAGTTCTTCACTCTTTGCCATTTGTCACCCGAAGAGATTTCCCCCTTTTCACTTTTACTTTCCGCAGTTAGGTTTTTTTGTTGTTTATAGAGTTGTATAAAGGTTTCCGCACTTGAGGAGGTCATGTACATTACGTAGGTAATACCCGGCCAACCTCGGGCTTCAGATTTGACTGCTGGGTCAGTGATCGGCCCACATGTCACTTGCACAATGAATGTGACATGACCACAGAGGGCCTGTCAGGAGCAGGGATACCCCATGAATGGTAAATATATCTTATTAAATTTCACCTTGAAACGCAGAAGCAGAGAACCATCTTACAGTGTGAACACAAACAAAGTCAGCTCATGGCTTAGATGACCTCCAGTTGCACTTAAAGGACACCTGTCATCAGGTCTGTGTCACTAGTCTTGTTACTACTACCTATTGGAGCAGCTCACAAGGATCCCATCCCAGCCTTTATCTAGTTATTTCATACATTATTCATTGTAAAATCATCTTTTCTTTATTATGTAAATGAGGCTGGTCACTCGTGACACCTTGAATATGCTAATGACTCATTGGACATTTCACAGGTCATTTGCATACAGCTTTAGGACCTCATTGCTTAGGTTTACAGGCATGTAGAGGGACAATGAAGGGATAGAGGCAATGCTCTCTAATGGCAGTTTATGTAAATATATTTAGATTAGGGGGGTTATTTTGCATGACGGGTTCTCTTTAATCCATCCAGAGAGGAAAGACAACAAGCAGGAAAAGCAAGGAAAATCATCCAGCACCAAGGAAAGGCTTCTACTTAGAAAAGGTAAATCCTTTAATAGTAGCTTTGAGGTCGAAATGTGTCAGTCTTATGTCCACCGTGCCATGAAGTTATGTTTGTATTCTATTTTCAAGGCATCTACCACCAGGAAGCCAAAAATAGAACAGATCCTGCCAGAGGGGTCACACTGCGGTTTACAATCCTTGATCCTGGTAGTAAATTTCCTTTAAAGTACAAGCCTTTCTTCTATGGGTCAGTACAATTACGACGATACCAACTTTTCTATCATTTTTCTTACTATTTTGTCTAATAAAACCCAATGTGGGGGAAAAAAAATATCTATAATTTTTGCATCACCATTTTCCAAGTGGAATAACACTTTTTTTGGTCTATAGTGCTTATTGACATCAATCTTTGTAATTTTTTTTGTTGTCTTTGACCAGATCCCAGGTTTGCTGCAGAAACAATGAGCACCCCATACCCTAGCCCTGAGAACCCTGCAGGGGGTGCTGATCATGTGGGAATCCCCCCACATAAATGTAGCGGTCAAGTTGACGCCCTCAACCGGCGCTTACCGTGTTTCCTGATGCCGGTTGAACTCGAGTTGAACCGGCTCCTTGACGTACTATTACTGCATGGAGTGAAAGTGCTTCATGCAGTACAAGGAGCACTTAGGGGTTAAAGAACAAATTCTATGAAGCTGCAAATATGGCCACACAACACTACAGATAAAATCAATTTAAAAAACAGCCCACTCCCTTCCTGACCTGTAGACCTAAATGAACGCTCCACCCAAAAAACTGCTGTGGTTAATTTGTTAGTAAATAAAATAAGTAATAAAATAGTAAGTTACACTGACTAGATGACAGAAGATTTAATCACATCCTGAACACAAGGAAAGTTTCTGGCTTATGGCGAATGTTTTGTTTTACAAGCTTTTATATTTCATTAGGTTAGTGCTGCTCCACACCTCTCCTGCCACATAAAGCTGAAGACAGGTCAGGAAACCTCCGGACTGAGAGCTAAAAACACAATGTCAATCTAGTCCTAGGCATGCTTTTTACTGTTGGCCAAAAAACGGGCTATGTGTGATCCGTATGTAACCTGTATACCACCGTAATCTGGCTAAAAAATAGTCAGCTGGCGCCAACGTGATATGGTTTCCTGGGAAACCCTACACAGAAACAGGCCGTATACAGTCGACAACCTATGTAGGCAGAGGTCGCACTAACATTTTTTCCAGAAGGGTAGTAATACTCCTCGTACTATTTTTGGGGAGTATTTTTACGTGAGGAAGAGAGTATGAAATTTTCAGTAATACAAATATTTAACTCAGAATGTTAGAATGTTAATAGATGCTATTTATACAAGAAAACCATCTCAGTCAGTATCTTCTGTGCAAATTGTGGCATAAAAGTAATAAGTAATATTACATCATGCAGTAAACAAGGGGTACATAACTTTTTTCTTCGTCTTCTCAGAAAGTTGTGGCTGATGCCACAAACCCCCCCTTCCCTACCAGACTGTGGCTGGCAATGCCAACCAGCGACCCCCTACCCAACCCCCAAGCCAAACTGTGGCTCATGTCGCCACCCCTCCCCCTGACCAGACTGTGGCTCATAGTGCTGACCACCCCAGATGACTGCTGTGTTAACAGAGCTTTTTTAAAATATGTTTTTATAAAAAAAAAGTGTGTGTGTGCGCGCAAGAAGAGTAGATCCTGCCAGAGGGGGCACACACCAGTATGTCAGTGTGCTTGGTTTACAATCCTTCATCCTGGTGGTAGAAGTCCTTTAAGTGTAAAGACTGTTAAGACCACAGCAGCCACAGGGACTGAGAAGGATTTTGTTCTACTAAAGGCTTATTGTTATAACACATATTCCTGCCATTATGGAACACCCCTTTAAGTCACACCCCTTACAGCAGTATTAATAACATTTATGAGAAACTCATCTAGAAGGGGAATCTGTAAAACCTCACCTGGACCTGAGCCCCAAGTGAAGCAGTGTGAAGCCAAACCTTTCCGATAGTATATCAGTTATGTAAACATACGATATTGGAGAGTAAATATTAGTCACATTATCTGCTTTTCTAAGTAAATAAGAAGGTGACAACACAAGAAAAGCAAACACACGAGCAGACAAGATGGCAGAGGTTCAAAGCTGAAGAATGCGGTCACGAGTACAAAGAGAAAGCAAATGGAGATAGAATAAGGCCGCTCCTAACCACTACTGGTGCATCTGTGTAACGCTCAACAACCAACCTCATCCACACAACAAAGTGCTCCACGTGAGAGCACACGACCACATACAGCCAAGTACTGCTGAGGCCAGGGGCAGAAGACCACATACAGCCAAGTACTGCTGAGGCCAGGGGCAGAAGACCACATACAGCCAAGTACTGCCGAGGCCAGGGGCAGAAGACCACATACAGCCAAGTACTGCTGAGGCCAGGGGCAGAAGACCACATACAGCCAAGTACTGCCGAGGCCAGGGGCAGAAGACCACATACAGCCAAGTAGTGCTGAGGCCAGGGGCAGAAGACCACATACAGCCAAGTAGTGCTGAGGCCAGGGGCAGAAGACCACATACAGCCAAGTACTGCTGAGGCCAGGGGCAGAAGACCACATACAGCCAAGTACTGCTGAGGCCAGGGGCAGAAGACCACATACAGCCAAGTACTGCTGAGGCCAGGGCAGAAGACCACATACAGCCAAGTACTGCTGAGGCCAGGGGCAGAAGACCACATACAGCCAAGTACTGCCGAGGCCAGGGGCAGAAGACCACATACAGCCAAGTACTGCCGAGGCCAGGGGCAGAAGACCACATACAGCCAAGTACTGCTGAGGCCAGGGGCAGAAGACCACATACAGCCAAGTACTGCTGAGGCCAGGGGCAGAAGACCACATACAGCCAAGTACTGCTGAGGCCAGGGGCAGAAGACCACATACAGCCAAGTACTGCTGAGGCCAGGGGCAGAAGACCACATACAGCCAAGTACTGCTGAGGCCAGGGCAGAAGACCACATACAGCCAAGTACTGCTGAGGCCAGGGGCAGAAGACCACAAACAGCCAAGTACTGCTGAGGCCAGGGGCAGAAGACCACATACAGCCAAGTACTGCTGAGGCCAGGGCAGAAGACCACATACAGCCAAGTACTGCTGAGGCCAGGGGCAGAAGACCACATACAGCCAAGTACTGCTGAGGCCAGGGGCAGAAGACCACATACAGCCAAGTACTGCTGAGGCCAGGGGCAGAAGACCACATACAGCCAAGTACTGCTGAGGCCAGGGGCAGAAGAAGAGTGAAGACCACCAGACGATACCTTCACCCCTGTTACTGCTGTATACAAAGAGCAGCAATCTGCTGCAACCGAGGGGAAATATTGCTGCAGCTACACACCAATTCTTTAACCCCTTAACGACCTGGCCCTTTTTTGTTTTTTCATTTCCATTTTTCACTCCACACCTTCAAAAATCTATAACTTTTTAATTTTTTACACGTACAGACCTCTGTGACGGCTTGTTTTCTGTGTAACAAATTGCACTTCATAGTGATGGTACAAATGGTACAAAAACAATTCCAAATGCAGTGAAAATGGTGAAAAACGCATTTGCGTCATATTCTTGGGGGCTTGGATTGCACTGTGCGGGGAGCACATTATAAAACATGAAAACATTATAAAACCTATACAGATTTGGTATCCTCGTGATGGTACCGACCCAAAGAATAAAGTAGACGTGTTATTTGAGGCATGTCTAGGATACCAAATCTGTATAGGTTTTAGAATGTTTTCATACATTTACAAAAATTAAAACCTTTATTGCCATCTTCTGGCGCTAATAACTTTTTCAGATTTTGTTGTAAGGAGCGGTGGGAGATGTCATTTTGTGCAAATTTTGATGAAGTTTTCAATGCTACCATTTTTCGGACTGTATGACCTTTTGATCACTTTTTATTGAATTTTTTCTATTTTTCAAAATGGCAAAAAGGGCAATTTTTGACTTTGGACGCTATTTTCCGTTATGGGTTTTAACACAGTGAAAAAACGTTATTAGATTTTGATAGATCGGCCATTTTCGGACGCGGCGATACCCAATGTGTTTATGATTTTTACTGTTTATTCATATTTATACAAGTTCTAGGGAAATGGGTGCTATTTGAATTTTTAGGTTTTTATTATTATTAATATTTTTTAACTTTTTATTTTTACTATTTTTCAGACCCCCTAGGGTACTTTAACCCTAGGTTGTCTGATCGATCCTACCATATACTGCTATACTACAGTATGGCAGTATATGGGAGTTTTCCACCTCATTCATTAAAAATGTGCAAAATGTGTAATGAATGGGTTAAAACGACGACGTAACGACGACGTAAAAGACTGAACGCTGCTCCATGATGAACGCTGCTCCACGATGACATCACGGTGAGAGACGATCGTCACCAAGGTGTCGGCGCCCATATACCCGCATCTTTTTGAAGCCGTCGGCAAAGCTGCTACCACCGATTGTGGGTGTTTGCTGTCGGTATACAGCAAAGACCTACCAGCCCGTGAGCCCTCTCCATGCACCGCACACAATGTGCTGTACTATTACGGCGATCGTCGGTAAGGGGTTAAAGCAATCCTACCATCAGAAACCTCCCTATTAAGGTAGATCTGGTGGTAGGTTGCCATTAACCTACTAAACCCTAATCTATCTTTAGCTAACCCTATAATGCTTTCTAAACTAAGCTAAACTATCTACCTAATATGTACATTTTCAAAAGCTACTCAATGCCCCAGTAGCCTCTGTGATCCCTCCCTCCCTGCACATCCATGGCTCCATTGGAGCTGACGCGCCTGTGTATAGCAGTGCTCCCATCAGCACGGATGCCAGAGCTATTGCCTACGCGACATTATAAAAAAATAATCAGTCCAAGTCTGCTGAAAAATTATAGTACAGCCATCACACTTGTTGTCTCAGAATGCCCAAAGATAGAGGCTATGAAAGAGTGGCAGGGGCAGCTGAAATACAGGACAAAGTCCAAGATGGCTCATTCTTTGCTCATTTCAATATGACCTTTTTGGGACAGGATCATTTTCATTTCCACTTCGGAAAGCCCACTGTTAGGGATGAAATTATGGTGTATGGATAAGGCTCCAATAAAAGACTTCCACTTCGGCATGAGTTCAGTGTCGGCGTTAGTGGGCCGCAAACTGGGTATTTGCTCAGGGCCCCCTGTTCTAAAGGAGCCCCTTCCATGTGGACTTTTGTGGGCAGAGGATGTATTGCTCCTTTAATACCCCTTGGTCGAATGCCCGGGTGAAGATGCTTATCATCTATCTTCTGTCTATATATCATCTGTCTAGTTATCTATCTCCTATGATTTGTCCATCTAGGTTTTTAGTCTATTTAAGGCAACATTCACACGAACGTATGGGGGACGTATATACAGCAAACGTATATGCGGCGTATATACGTCCCCCATACACGGCAATAGGTGCTCGGCGCCCTACGGGAGAAATGTCCTATCTTTTGCCAGAATACCGTGCTGTGCGCCATATATTACTATGGAGAGGGGCGGGGGTGAGCGGCGCTCATCCCCTCCTCCTCTCCTTGGCACCGACGTTTACCCGCCGTGCTACGGTACGACGGCACACATTAATGTGAATGTAGCCTAACTATGTATCTTATATTATTTATCCATCTGTCAATCAATCAATCTTCTATCTATCTCTCATATCCATCTTCTATCATCTAGTTATCTACATTGTATTTATGCATCTAGAAATCTATAACATCTTTTCATATTTATATTCTATCAATCTACCTGCCTATCATCTGTCTATCTAAACTTCTCGTACAGGCCCATATTACAGATTGGCTATAGCAGGTGTGCAAAGACAGGGCAGGAACCTTACCCGCACCGGCTTAATTTGCCCAACCACCTTCTGCCCCATGCAGAATAAAGGGGAAATAATCAGGACTCATAGCGGTTCAGAGTATTTCCAGGTTAGAAGCCTGGTGTACCTGTCCTGATAAATCTCTGCCATGCATCCTAAGGGAGGACCCCCTGATGTTCGTGCCGTCTGGACTATTTTGGGCGTTTCTAGTACATTTCTGTAAACATGCTAGTTCATAATGGTGGACAATCCCTAAAAGTCAGGTCAGAACTTGGTAAAGGGCTTGTGCCAGCTGCATAACAGGATATGTCACAATACAGTCACTGGAAATGTGAGTGCAAGACTGCAAATACACCGCTCATGAAATGAAGGAGTTAAAATGTTTAGTAAAATGTACAACCCCCAGGTTCTCCAAAAGTGGAAGTCACTGAAGCATTTTATCTCCACCCTGGCAGAGAGGCATCTCCCATTCAGTGTCTCTTGGTCTTGAGAGGTTGGGAGGGACTTCCTGCCCCCAAAACCAGAGAGCAGACAGCAGAGCTGTGTCAGCACCGGAGGAGAAAACCCGGCTACACTCAAAAACAAGGCAAAAACAGAGAAGAAAATAAAAATTCTGGGAAGCCAATTTATTTCCAGTGATGAATCTTAGGTCACGCTGAAGACACAAATCTTACACTATATTTCAGAGAGACCCCTGTTTACCAGCAACGGTAGCAAAAGGGGACAATATGGAGGACTGTATCAAGACACCTGACATTAAGTGTCAAAACCCGCCCAAGGTCATTCTTCCCAATGATGACCCATCACCTCTTCGGTTACTATAGCAGATACATCAGGTTACTTTTTATTTTAACTATGTATTGTCCAATTCCTCTGTTATTCCTCTTGTAAACTTATGAATAAATGAACATGCGGGTATTATCACTAGGTAAGGAAGGGGAGGCTATATAGTTGAATTAGTGCAGATAATATTTATTGGGTTGTTTAGGCTCACTCTCCTTTGACCTTTGACAAAGGGATGTGATACCATCCAAAATAACCAGAAATGGTCAGTATGAATATCAGAGGAAGGCTGCAGCATGGAACTCTAAGAAAGATCAGTCTTAAAAAGGTAGCGATGACCTACCCCAAGTACAGGTCACCAATGTCAGATGAGGTTAGGGGGGGGGGGGGGGCTGCGTCTGGTCACACTCAGCCATTCACCACCTTATTTATAGCCGGTAGCAGATTAGTCCAGGTGGTCACTGTTCTGATTTTGACGTCCTACAAGAACTCGTACCTGAAGCCTGGACACCCCCTTTTCAGTACATAGGACACTCTTGGCGTACGTCGAGGCAACGTTCTGAATTTCACAATGTAGTGCAACATCTTCTCATTATTTGCTGTGCACGGTCAGACAGGCAGATGCGGTATACACAGCCATGTGCATCTGTACTGCTTAGTGACACCACAAGACTTACACATTCTATATGGTCTATAAGGGAGCCATCAGTTACTAGATAAGCTTTTGTGAAAGTCAGAAAACCACAAACTATATGTACTTTTACAGAAGCAGTAAATAATGACTGAGAAATTAGTTAAGTATAAGCTAGAGCGCCGGTGATGTAGGCCAGAGCGCCTCAGGCCAAATTGCATGTTTTTTTATTTCCATTTTGCGCCGAATTGCTCCGGGATTTTGGCGCATCGGCGCCGGTTTGCACGAGACAGAAATGGGGGGGGGGGGGCGTCGGACAACCCCCGGAATTTTAAAAAGGAATTGTGTTGCAAGATCAAGCACTCACATGTACCAGGAAGAAGAAGGTGAACTCCAGCGGAAGCGACGGATGCAGGAACACGGGCGCACGATCTTAGTGAATCTCAGCAAACCCGAATCCTTGTCGGACAACGTACCGCGGGATCGTGACAGGACCGGGTAAGTAAATGCGCCCCAATGTTTTGTAAATGCAAATATTATACCAAACTACTAAAGTAAGCAGCTCCTAGCGCTAACACATTTTTAGCAGTGTTAGGCTGCATTCACACTGCCGTTGCCCGCCCGTACCATACCGTAGCGGGCAACGGTAGTGCACGGGGAGAGGAGGAGGAGGAGGTGAGCGCAGCTATCCATACAGCCCCTCTCCATAGGGATGTATGGCGCACGGCGCCGTATTACGGGTAAATATAGGACAAGTCCGTATATACGTCCTCCATACGGTCGTGTTGTAGCCTTAAACTTATCAGAACTCTCTGATAAAGCTAGCAAACACTGCAGCGCCATAGCCTCAGAACGCCAGACCGGCGTATTCATGAGTGGGCAGTCCGAGGAGGCGGTGATTGCCGCATGAAGTCTGGCAGTGACTGTCTCCCTATGGCGTAGGAGGGGCGGTCCAGGGATACGCCGGACCACTGTAAACTCTGAGACTATGGCGCGGCAGCGTCTGCTAACGTTATTGGAGGGTTCTGATAAAGCTAGCAGTTTATGCGGTAGCGCCAGGAGCTGCTTACTCCTAGTGCTTTTTTTAGGGCGACAGGTCCTCTTTAACGCCACTGTAATTACGCAAATCTTCTCCTGAGCTGTAAACAGCACATGTGAACCCAGCCTCAATACTAAGGAGCATGCGGGTGAGACTAGATGTCCTTTAAATATAAATTACTGTATTACAAATTCTAATATAATACAAGGAGTTCCGGATCACGGCTTGTAGTGAGTGGAATCATTTCTTGTTCAATCAATAAGGCTACGACATGGGCAATGTATCAAGTATTGATTCACAGTTGTATATGTTCTAGTAGTATACACTTATTGTGTTATTACAGATGTTCTGTAAGGAGCATTTATATATTTCCAGCCTGTAAGCAGAGAATGTGACGTATATATGTGTCATAGACATGATAAGATTTATATTCAACATGTGCATATCTTTACTTAAACTGTGGTTATTTTCTTCCAGCTTTCTGTATGCATGGTATACCAATCTAAAACATCCAGAAGTAGTGATAGAACAGATCTACAGAGCAGCTATGGAGCCCTGTGTAAAGTGCATGTGTGGGTCTGATGTGATTTTCGATGTGTTCAGTCTTCTATTCTTCGCGCTGTGCTGTGTGAGAGCCGGATACAGGCAGAAGTGAAATATAAGGCGTGGCAGGAACTCAAGTATTACTCATACCCACCACTTTACGAGTCACTGCCGAAATCCCCCAGCTCATACCAAACGAAAGCTGCTGAGACTGTTAGAGAACTCTAAAAGCCCCCCCCCGGGGCAGATATGAGGCCGGACTGTTCTGTGCCAGTGACTCGTGCCCCTGGTATTCAGTCTACGTTATCAGGAGACTGTCCGAAAAAGGCTAGTACAGTAATACTCATCACTGGGCACCACATCAAGGCCAGAACAGATTATATACCGGTATTCATATTTATTTATATCTCAATAAATAATCATACGTCATAACGATATAAGTTTTTTTAAATTGTTAATATTTGTATGTTCTCTTTGGAGGAACTAGAGTTATTAAATAAGGTAATATTTTGCATACTTCCAAATCTAAGCCTACAGCACAGTCCTGGGTGCACCAAAGCTAACGAAAGTGTAGGTGAAACTCACTGTCGCTGGGTATAATAGAGGCAACTTTATCTTGGCACAAAACTCAAGTCTTGGCCAAAGTCACTGTGTAGCTCTCATCTTAAAGGGGACCCGTCACCAGGTTTTACCCGACTAAATACTATTGTCTTCAGACATTGTATGAAATGTGCTTTCTAGAGTTGCCTCTGTTATGTGACATCTCACCTGTTTAACCTATAAAAACAAAATCTATTTTAGTGGGTGCAGGGGTAGTGTCATTCAGAAGCCCCCATCTTATGTTCCATAGCACCTGGGAACATGCAGTTTGTGTCATATTAAAGATAAAGATCTCATCTTTAAGGTCACATTAGGCTTATGGTTTTGTGAACTACAGAACTAGAGATATAGGCAGCTGAATCCAGAAGTGGAAATGCAAGCTGCAGATAAAGATCCAGTTCCCAGCTATTAATTAGCTTTCTGTATGTCCAGTTCTGAAGCTCAAAGAAGAACAAGGTTGAAGTGATCTGAGAGAGTGGACTCTTATCTTTAAAAATAGACTGTAAGCTCTGATCAGCAGCACCCTCATTCCTAATGTTTCATATGACAACGTTATTACACTATAATGTCTTATTGGACTTGTATATGTTCCCCATAATGTGTGGAATTCAATGGGGCTTTATAAATAAAGATTATTATTATGTTTTTAGGTACTATAGAACCAAACATAGGGGTTTCTGATGTGACACTAGCTCTGCAACCACTAAACTTGACTCATCTCATGTGAAAATGAGGCGAGACGAGTCATATTTCTCTGACTTAGTTGGAGATTTTTTTGTAGGTAAAGGGGTCAGATTTCACATAAAAGAGGGAATTTTACTTGATGGTGCTAGTAGTTTAGTGGGGTAAAATCTGGTGATCATTCCCTTTAAATTAAACAGGAAAAGTGGTGTTTACTATACGTCAATACCTATATTAGAAAAAATTAAGCTCTGTAATCAGCCTCCGGCGCCTGCTAACTTCATCATTTGTGTGCCGGCTGATCGCATAGAAGTGCATCTGCCTGCACAGCCAGGAACCTGAAGACATATAGCGCTTTTGTCTACCAGAATGATAGACATTAAAACTTAAGAAACCACATTATAGCCGCTTTCCTCCCTCACTCCAAAACATACTGGTAGGCTGATTAGATTGTGAGCCCCATTGGAGACAGGGACTGATTTGGCAAGCTCTGTGCAGCGCTCCGTAATGTGTGTGCGCGCTATATAAATAAAGAATTATTATTATAGTCAAGTAGGCATCTTTAGCTTGGCGCTGCTGTTATCACTATTCTGATCCAAAGATGGAGGAGTGCAGATGTGAACAGAGTCTAAGACTTTCTGCTGCCTGCAAAGAGCATTTTCGGTTCTCGAGTTTTAGCTACACCCTTGAAGGGTTGAAGCAGCAGTGCACTCATGTCACTTCCCCCACTGCACACGCTGACACTTCCTTCCGTTAGGAATGTATTTGGGTAGACAATTCTTTCTATAGCAGGAAGTGATGGTCACACAGCAGCACATTTACCACTACTAAAGGAGCACATTCTATATTATGTTATATATACACACACATAAACATATCACAACTACATTGGAACAAGATGATTAAAAGATGCATTTTTTGTATTTTTGGTGCATATTTTTGTTTTCCGCACCAAAAAGAATCCACCCCAAGAGTCTATACCATTATGGCGACACAGCAGTAAACACTATACAACCATATCCTGTTATTTGTATCATATTCAGGTCTTAGCTGCACCCTGGGTAATGCTCCGAGCTGTGGGTGACTGCGTTTAGCGCAATGTAAGCATTTTTGGCTAGTGTTCTATTAAGCTTTAAGCCTTTCAAGTTTGTACATGACCGTCCAGCGTGAAGCTGCCTGCTCATTGGAAAGAAGTTAATAGTAAAACTAGATTTAAAAAAAAAAAAAAAGGTTCCTTCTGCTACACAGGGAAAACATAAAAGTCCAAAGTTTTGTAAACCTATATGTGCAAAGCCATTACGTATCCAGGTACATTACAGAGTCCAGCGTTGTATATAGATGTAATACCATACAATTATATAGAACTACCAGGGGCGTAAGTTGAGGGGGTGCAGAGATTGCGATCTCACCTGGGCCCAAGAGGTTTAGGGGGCCCTTATGGTGTCACTTTCCCATATGAGAAGACTATTACTATAAACCATACATTATAGTCCAGGGGGGCCTGGCACAGACTTTGCACTGGAGCCCATCAGCTTCTAGTTACGCCACTGAGACCTACTCTGTATGCCTCATGTACACAGCAGTAATAGGAGCTTTTTAATTCACAGATATAGAATTTTTTAATGAAAAAAATAATAAAAATCCAAAACAAGAAAAAAAAAAATATCAAAAACCCACAGCTGCCCTTATCCAAGTTTACCGTCTGTCATATACAGTATCCAACCCACATAAAAGGTGTTGAAGTTTGCATTACTTTGTGCGGTTAGTATTAATTAAAAAAAGAAAAACTTATTGCTCCCTTCTTTTGGATGCCCAAAAATTTATATCCTCAGAGAATAGGGACAGACATGAAAAAAACACTGCTCATAAATACACCAGACTCCTAGTTCATGCCGGCTGTATTGTACTGCAACTTAGAAACTCTCGGAATGGATCAATTGGCAAAACCCAAAGTATTTTACAGTGAGCTGCCACAGTTTGGTGACATCAAGTATTTTCAAGAAAAAAACTTCAAGTAAAACCTTACATTTTGTGGTACCACGCGTGGTATTGCTCTGTGGTGCAGTGAACTCTAATGTAACTACAACAGACGTGAATCCGGGTAGGTAGTTCTGGTAGGTGATGTATATAGGCAACTGTTCTATTCACCCTACGGAAAGGCATGAGCTGCTGGAGATAGGGACCCATTCTAATATTCAGCCTGCAGAACATCTGCGGTGTGAATGCACCTTTAGTGTGGACCCTGTAAGATTTGGAGTTAGGAGTGGGATTTCTCACTTCATGGAAACAGTCAATGTTCTTACTGAATGGATCTATTCAGCAAACTTCCCTGAACATTAGTGGGTGTACAAATGCCATCATTGTCACTCGGAGAAGGCCAAGAACTGTAAAAAGAAGAAGAAGAAAGAGCGAAACCAAATCGTCCCTTCTACAAATACAACGGTCAATGTTTTAACACCGCAAGAATTTGGTGCGAAGTAGAACAAATTAAATCATTGACCTTTATGTGATCTCAAAGTCATGGATCATCACGGAGGGGCCTTGACAGCCACAAAAAGAATGTATAGTAATCATTAACGGAGAGCAAATGGTTAACCGCGGTCACTTCCTGCTAGTACACTCATAAGGAGACACCCCGAGTCACACACCCAAGGGAAGTTACTTCTTCTGCTGCGGAGTGTAGCCCCCCCACCACACCCTACATGCCACAAGACAACAGATTAAAATCTAAAAACTCCTGAGTGTGAAATCCTTGTGGATCCATCAAATGGGGACAGGAGTACCGGACACGTGGTGAGGGGTCAGGAAGGCCACAGCTGTAACACGGCCCCCCCCAAAGCGTAACCTAGGACATAAACCAGCTGCGAGCATGGAAAAAGAAGACCCTCCATAAAAAATGTCACCAACTATGAAGGAGCACCAGATGGGCACCTGAAGGGCCACACAGACAGAAGAATTTCTTTATACAGATGCCTGGGTAGCATGACTAGGGCGTTATATATGTGCGTGCCCACCACACGGGTGGTAAATATGGCACACGTGGCCCTGTCATCAGGGACTACACCTGCCCTATCAGATCATGTACAATATCCACATGACATGTCACTGTAATAACTACAATACATCCCACTAGACCCAAGCACAACATCCAACACATCCACTGTATGACCCGCAGCCAGATTTCATGTCCTCCAAACTCCAACGTTGTCATTCAAGGCATCAGAATACAAGTTATACGGACACCGTCCTGAGATCCGGCCATGGAGTAGTATCCTGGTTATCCTGAACGCCAGTGCCAGGACATTACTACACTGGCATATGGTATATAGAATAGTACTGGGGGCACCACCCTGGCACCATACTGAGGGCACTAGTCTAATTATATCTACCCCTGGCACCAAACTGAGGGCACTAGTCTAATTATATCTACCCCTGGCACCATACTGAGGGCACTAGTCTAATTATATCTACCCCTGGCACCATACTGAGGGCACTAGTCTAGTTATATCTACCCCTGGCACCATACTGAGGGCACTAGTCTAGTTATATCTACCCCTGGCACCATACTGGGGGCACTAGTCTAGTTATTACTACCCCTGGCACCATACTGGGGGCACTAGTCTAGTTATTACTACCCCTGGCACCATACTGGGGGCACTAGTCTTGTTATATCTACCCCAGGCACCATACTGAGGGCACCACTATAATTATATCTACCCCTGGCACCATACTGAGGGCACTAGTCTAATTATATCTACCCCTGGCACCATACTGAGGGCACTAGTCTAATTATATCTACCCCTGGCACCATACTGAGGGCACTAGTCTAATTATATCTACCCCTGGCACCATACTGAGGGCACTAGTCTAGTTATATCTACCCCTGGCACCATACTGAGAGCATCAGACTAGTTATATCTACCCCTGGCACCATACTGGGGGCACTAGTCTAGTTATTACTACCCCTGGCACCATACTGGGGGCACTAGTCTAGTAATATAAAGCACTGGCATCATTGCTACAGCTCAGTCCTCCAGTAACATAAGCATGTGGCACAGTATATGTCCCGTATATACAGTATACAGCACTGCTGCAGCAGTCTGGAGCTCTATAGATTATCTATAGGCAGTGGGGTGTGAGGGGGAAAAACTTTTCAGATAAGAGGCAGCACTCACAGTTTTTGGCATGGTGGCGGCTGCTCGGCTTCTGTGCACTTGTCCCTTGTAACTTCAGCTTCTCTCCATACAGCGGGGAGGATGATGAGGGTAGTAGTGGGTCCGGGAGCCGGGATGCCGCTGTAACAATGTGATTCTCGGGCTAACGGAACAGTAAGGTCTCTGGTGTAACCACACCCAGGGAAATGAAGACATGACACATAGCAGGGGCGCCCTGGCCACGCCCCTGTCTGGGGAGCACCGCCCCTCAATAAAGGCGGGCAACCCCCCTGGCAGCTCATCCCGGGCACCGGCTGCTGTGTCACTGGGCACAACCTCTGCCCGGGGAGAATGGCGGGATCTCTCACTAGTCACAAAGGAGTGCAGCACCGCGCCCTCCTCACACACAGCAGCTCCACTCACTTCTCCTCTGCAGGAGACCTCATAGTCTACAGACCATCGCTGTACCTGCCCCTTATATACTGAGCTCCTCACCCCAAATTTTTTTTGACACTTACCAATACGTTTTTAGGATAGTTACTTCACCGTTATTTCGTTTATTCTACTATTTTAGGAGTAACATGGCGCGCGCGCCATTCATTGTAGACGTCCTGTTCAAGTAAGTGTTTGTGCAAAGTCAAATTTCTTAAAGGGGTATTTTCATCCGAACATAATTTCCCATAAATGTAGCTGTCCTTGGATACAACTCCCCACCGTCCTGGCAGCAGTGTTCAGACATGCGCTATTGAATCCTGCCGTGGGACATGTAATAATAATAATTATAATAATAATTCTTTAGTTATATAGCACCTACAGATATGTAGCTATTTCATATGCAAAACAATTTGTGCAAACACTTGAGGTGGACGTATCCAAGGGCAACAATCTCGTTTCTAAGGGACTTATTTAAAATTATGGTCACACGTATCATTTTTTTAAGAAGAGAATTGTGTGAATATGGCAGATGAATTAACTCAAATGTCAATGTCGGGATGAGAATACCCCTTAAACTGTGAAAATATGTAAAAAATAGGCCACCGTACACAGAGACAGGTGTATGTTCCTATCAAACTTGCCACAAGCATTACTCTATACATGAAATTATTTAACTAAACAACAAAATTAACCATACATGAGACGATGCATCTCATCATTCATAGAAGCTCCATTATGAAATTTACGTTCCAGTTTAACCCATTTACATGTACGTCAGGAAATGCCGTCTGCAGCCGAACCCCGACATGTACGTCTTGGCGATCGCACGAGCCCAGAAGCAGGGCATGTGCAAGGCCGGACTCCCGCGCTAACAGCTGGGATTGTGATATTTGAGATCCCAGCTGTTTAACCCTATCATGGTACTAACCCTGATGATCTGCATCCTCTGTGCCAGGCACAAAAGGTACGGATCGCTTCCATGGCAGCCCTGGGGTCCTGTGACTTCTGTAGATGCCTGTTAGGCTACAATCACACAACCGTATGTGGGACGTATGTATGGGCGCAAGCTTGTGACCGTACATACGTCCCCCATAGATAGCAATGGCCGCTTGTAGCAATACGGTGCTGGACACACCGGCATACGTTCGTGTAAATGCAGTCTTAGATCATGCTTCCAGTACAAACATTGTTTTTGTCAGCCTATGCAAAATGCATAAGCTTAGTAATGTAATATGCTGTAAAACATAAGTACAGGCAGTCCCCTACTTAAGGACACCCAACTTACAGACGACTCCTAGTTAAAGACGGACCCTTCATCCCCCTATGACCTCTGGTGAAGCTCTCTGGATGTTACTATAGTCCTAGATTGCAATAATCAGCTGTAAGGTGTCTGTAGTGAAGCTTTATTGATAATCCCATCACAGCAAAAAAAATTGAAACTCCAATTGTCACTGCAGCAAAAAAAAAAATTGTCTAGAATTACACTTATAAAATATACAGTTTCGACTTACATACAAATTCAACTTAAGAACAAACCTTTGGACCCTATCTTGTACATAATCCGGGGACTGCCTCTATTGCAGTATATTACAAGCGATGAAAAAATCATTAATAAATGGAATTTCCAAATTTCCCCAATCCAATGTATAAACACATATACCGTATTTTTTGCCCTATAGGGCGCACCGGACTATAAGGCGCATTAGTCCGATGCGCCTTATATATGTAATAATTACATATATAAGGCGCATCGGACTATAAGGCGCGGGGTCCGGGGGCGTGGCGGAGGTCCGGGGGCGTGGCGGGGACCCGACGTGACGCGGCGACGGGACGCGACGCCGAGACGCGACGGGGAACGCGGGGAAGGTGAGCGGGGAAGGTGAGGGGGAGGTGGAGGAGGGCAGCGGACCATACTTACATAGGTCCCCGCTACCGGAGACAGCAGATCTCCAGCGGGAACTGCAGACCACTCGGCAGAAGTTGTTCGTGCCGCGTGGTCTGCAGTTCCCGCTGGAGATCTGCTGTCTCTGGTCTCCGGTAGCGGGGACCTATGTAAGTATGGTCCGCTGCCCTGTGCCCAGCGCCTTACATAGGGCGCACCGGACTATAAGGCGCACTTTGGATTTCCACGGAAATCCAATGCTTTTAAGTGCGCCTTATAGTCCGGAAAATACGGTAACATAAAAAATAGTGAAAACCACCATCAATAAACTACATATTTGCTATCACCACGTACAATTTAAAAAAAATGGCACTGGAACTGTATAGTGAACGCTGTAAAAAAAAAATGCAAGAATTATGATATATTCATATCCACCCTCATAGATACTGGATAAAATTGATTTAAAAAAAATAAGATTAACCCTGACATGAAATACATTTTATCCTGCAGAAAATAAACTCTAAAACAGAAGAATATTATGCCTCTCAGAACATGGCGATGCAAAAACAAATGAATTTATCACTAAATAAGTTCTATATCCTGAAAACAAGTCCCCCATAAAAAGCTATATAAACGGGGTAGCCCCGTAATCGGGGTATTAGTTTTATGGTACGGTGAACGGCCAACAAAAAGATGCTAAAAACCCTAAACCAGAATTAAAGGGGTATTCCCAGGAAGACAAGTTTGTTATATGTACTCAGGATAACAAAATAACAAATTCACTCATTTCACAGATATAAGTCCAACGTGTCTCTACCAGTCCAGCTGTACACAATGTAAGTTGCCCCTAGACACAACCCTGTAACTTCTGACTTTAGGGTCGGGAACGCCATCTTGGATGCTGCTAAGATTTCTGTCTCTCTCAGAGAGAGAGGCTGCAAACTACAAGCAGATAAGTGATCCGGGGTAAGAGGAGGCCGGCACGTATCTGTGAGAATAGATATGTAGCAGAGCTGACAGTGTAAAAATCTGTCAGCTCTCTGTGTAATAGGTATCTCATGCATCATGTAATCTCTCATTTGTCTCATCTCTTTTTATGTGTCAGCGTGTTAGTACAATGTCAGAAGCCAGATGAAAGTCTACATACATCTTGTATCCTGATAATCTAACCACATTGTCACTCCACAGAACTAGATGGATTATAATGTGTCTGCTTAGAGAGGCCCCGCCCACACCCTGGGATTTTGCACTGAGCAGCCTAGGGAGTCATAGGAGCTAAAACAGTAAAGTAAAATTGTAAAGTAAGGGGTTAAAATGATCTTTATTGTGTAAACATCACTGGGGGACTGAGATTTGAGAATTTTCTTTTGTGGGAAAACGCCTTTAAGAAAGAGTTAATTCAATCTTATCAATTAGCTATTGAAGTCCTCTAAGTGATGTAACTGAAAAGTGGATCTCATCCCAGGAAAAATAAGCAAAAGAATTAAACATTTTATATTCTGTTCCTTCAAATCTCTGAATGGCGCTTTATTCCAAGTAACACGTATATATACAGCCAGCCATAACACATAGATAAACACAGCGCCATCCCCAGTTACACATAGATGTATAAACAGCCCCTTCAATAATACATAGATATATACACAGCCCCCCTCCCCCCAACTCAGCAGTGCATAGATATATACGGCCCCCCATAGAATCCACTGCATTAATATATATGTATCTAATATATATATATATATATATATATATATATATATATATATATATATATAAATATATATATATATATATAGTGCCCCCCTTGGGAATATTCTGATTAATGCACAGCCCCCATTAAAATAATAACATTATGCTCCCCCCATACCCCTGATGTACGCCAGCTTCGTTTTCTTTCGGGATGTCAGTGCCCTGGGGCAGGCGATGCAAGGTGTGACGACACTGTGCCAAATGGTGTGACGCCAGTGTCCTGTGCGCTTTGCATCTATGGCACAACAAGGAGCCCAAACACACATAGTGGATGATTTGGGCGGTGGGGGGTCCATTCAATGGGAAAAGTGATGGTGGCCCTGGGGCGTGCGCCCTGTGCGCCCACCCTATAATCTGGCCCTGTCAGGTAACATACCTTGCGAAATTCACATATAACGATTACATGTAACCTATTGTTATGGTATACATGCTGCTGTTACTTTAATGTGCACTTTATTACATGAATTTATAGAATTGCTTCTTTTAGATGAATTTGCTGCCCGGCACTTTCTGTTTGTGTATCGACCTGATTTTTTAATCAATTTTTAATATGTATCTATATATCTATCTATGATTATTTTATATTAATTCCAATGTACTAGCATTGCTTTTGTTTTACAGGTATAGGCGATTTTCATAAAAATTTTAATAATTGCACCCAAAATTCTAAGCCCCATAACATTCTAGAAAAATTAGAGGATGCATAAAAAATTATTCAAACATAAAGCAAACATTCGGGAAAGGTTAGTTATGAAATTATTTTGGTGCTATGACTATCTGCCTGATAAGCATTTTGAAAGGAATTTTGAACTTTGAAAATTGAGATTGTTTGTAAAAAATATTTGCCAAATTTCGGCTTTTTTTTTTTCATAACCAAACACATAAAATATCATCTGCATTTTTCAACTAATTTGAAGTACAATGTGTGATGAGAAAACGATCTCAAAATCCCCTGGATAGGTTAAAGCGTAGATAGGTTACAGGGCAGATTTTAAAAAGTGGCTTAGTCCTCAAGGGGTTAAGGGGTACACTCCACCCTTCACATTCAGGGAGGAGAAGGGGTCCCCAGGCGAAGTATCCCACTGTATAAGTAAAGAGTGTGATACATCAGAATCCCCCCAACGTACGTATGGCAAAAAATGTGATGTAAACCATGTAAACATGCCATTAACGTGTTAAATTGTAATAATGCAATTGGGTTGGGGCCAACTTTTTTCATGTCATATGGTCTTGTCCAATAATCTGTAGATTTTGGGAAGATATTTTTGCCCGTAGTTAGGGTCAGCGATTACACCGACAGCTCAAGTAGCAATGCTGGGAGATTTGGAAGGAGTAAGGTTGGACCAATCGATACAGCAATTGGTTCATAGGGTGGTATGCTTGGGACGTGTTTGTATAGCTAGAAACTGGGGTAATACAGAAGTACCCTCTAAGACTTACTGGATCAATCTGGTGAATAAGATCAGGGGTGTATCTACAGCCATAGCGGCTGCTATTGGCCTCTCCTAGAGAGGAGGAGGCGCCGGGCCCTGTCCCAGTGATTAGTAGACCAGGAGCATTGCATTGGTGTATTGGTTCTGGCACAGTAACACCTCAGTGCCCACCTGCTCATCCAACCCTACCCACCCTGTCTGCCTGTCATCTGGTCACATGACCCTGTGGCGCGACATCAGGTGTGATATGTGGAGCAGATGAAGAGCTCCAATGTAGAGTCAGAGATGGGGCATGTTCTGGTAAGTTACGGTGCATCTGTGTGTGTATGTGCTGTGTATACACAGGCGGTCCCCTACTTAAGAACACTCGACTTACATACGACCCCTAGTTACAAACGGACCTCTGGATGTTGGTAATTTATTGTACTTTAGTCCTAGGCTACAATAAACGGCTACAACAGTTATCACAGGTATCTGTAATGAAGCTTTAGTGTAAATATTGATTCTTATGACAACCCAACATTTTTAAAATCCAGTTGTAACAGAGACCAAAAAAGTTCTGTCTGGGATTACAATGATAAAATATACAGTTCCGACTTACATAAAAATTCAACTTAAGAACAAACCTACAGACCCTATCTTGTATGTAACCCGGGGACTGCCTGTACTGTATGTGAGTGTTTATATATATGCTGAACACCAGTGCATAGTCTTTAATAATCTGGCGCACCCTGAACGCGCTGATATCACTTAAACTGAGTGCATCATCTTGGTGGACTCAGTTTTCTGGTGGACACAACTATTTCAGACTTTCGATATAAACGTGGCATCTGTTGCAAATCAGCATCGGAACACCCCTTTTAGTGCAGAGTTTTGTGTTGTGGCAATCATAGTGCAGCCGTGACACTAAACTGGTGCAAGCACATCATAAAGCAGATGGCACATGTATGTATTTATGTGTGAACTACGCCTGAAAACATTGTATAATTCTGAGTCACTGTGTTTGTATATACTTTATTAGTTTGTATATAATGTATGTATGAGTGTATAAATATATATAGGAGTACATAAATGTGTGCGTATGAGTTTATACATGTGTTTGTATGTGTAAGAGTGCATTAATGTGTGTATGAGAGTAGAACTTTGTGTCTGTATAGAGGTATAAAATGAGTATGATTTTAAAAATATATATATTTTTTATTAAGGGGGAGGGGGCCCCATGCAGAAATCTGCTATGGGGCTCCGCCTCTCCTAGTTATGCTCCTGAATAAGATTAAGCAGTATGAGAGGGTTTGGTTTGCCAAAGAGGGTAAGGGAGGAAGGAAGACATGGGAGACTTTATGAAGTAAATGGAAATAAATGGAATTTAAAGCTCAATAAAAAGGATTTTTTTTCCTCTTTCCCTCCTCTTTTTCCCTGTCGGTACAGGGTTGGGGGGATTAGGGGTGGTGCAGAACGTAACCTAATAGGAGATATAGGGGCAGATTTACTTACCCGGTCCTGTTGCGATCCCGCTGCGCGTTGGGTTCGGGTCCGGCGCGATTCACTAAGATCGTGCGCCCGAGTTCCTGCATCCGTCGCTTCTCCGCCGAGGTCCGCCAGAGTTCACCTTCTTCTTCCCGGTGCTTGTAAGTGCGTGTCTTGCGACACATTTCTAAATGTTAAATCCTGTGCGTTCTCCGAATACGCCGATGCGCCAAAATCTGATCGCATGCGCCAAAATCCCGGGGCAATCTGTGGCAAAACGGAAACCCAGCGAAAATGTGCTCCGCGGACCCTTGCTAAATGAGCCCCACAGGGTTACTAATATAAACATTATGGAATGTTATTATGGTTGTCTGAATATTGCATTGTTTGAAGATGGTATTGTAAGAAATGTTATCATTGTGTGAAATTTGATAAATGAGTAAAGATTTATTAAAAAAAATAAAAATGAGAAAATGTGAATCAATGTTATCCATAATTATGGATTCTGTTGCGTCTAAAATGCATTGGAAATACAATGGAAGAGTGTTGATGTTTTCCATATATAAATCAAGATTTTATTTTTAAAAAAGCTGTCAAATTGATTAAATGAAGAATTAATTACAAGTTATACAGTATATGTATTGCTAGCATATAATTAATATGGGGTCTATAAATAATTTAATCAATTACAGGCAGTCCCCCGGGTTACGTACAAGATAGGGCCTAGAGGTTTGTTCTTAAAGGGAACCTACCACCACGAATCTACCTATAAAGGTAGAACGGGTGGTAGGTGGATGTATGGGACGTGAGGATAGCCCTTTTTAGAGCTAATCCTCACGTCCCCGCTAGCGTCACATAAACTTTATTGCCCTAATATGTTAATTTAATTAAGCGCTACCGGGGCGTGGAGTAGCCGGACACGAGGCTACACGGCGCGGCTACTCCACGCCCCAGTAGCTGCTTTCCCCCGCCTACCCTGTGATCTTCGGCGCGCAGCTCCTGGCAGCTGCGCGCCCTCGTCCGAGAAGCCGGAGTTCTGCGCATGCGCAGTAACTCCGGCCAAGATGCGCGATCTCGGGAACGAGGCCGGAGTTACTGCGCGCCGAAGATCACAGGGTAGGCGGGGGAAAGCAGCTACTGGGGCGTGGAGTAGCCGCGCCGTGTAGCCTCGTGTCCGGCTACTCCACGCCCCGGTAGCCGCTTAATTAAATTAACATATTAGGGCAATAAAGTTTATGTGACGCTAGCGGGGACGTGAGGATTAGCTCTAAAAAGGGCTATCCTCACGTCCCATACATCCACCTACCACCCGATCTACCTTTATAGGTAGATTCGTGGTGGTAGGTGCCCTTTAAGTTGAATTTGTATGCAAGTCGAAACTGTATATTTTATAATTGAAGTTCTAGACAATTTTTTTTTTTTTGCCCCAGTGACAATTGTTTCAAAATTTTTTGCTGTAATGGGACCAAGGATTATCAATAAAGCTTCATTACAGACATCTTACAGCTGATCATTGCAGTCTGGGACTATAGTAACATCCAGAGAGCTTCACAAGAGGTCACAGTGGACAGAGGGGTCTGTCTGTAACTAGGGGGTCGTCTGTAAGTTGGGTATCCTTAAGTAGGGGACCGCCTGTAGTTATAAATGGGGTGTATATGTATAATATAACTTTTATCACAAAAATGGGACCAATTGTCCCGGCAGGAAATTCTTAATTATTCAATTTATTTACAAAACTACCCATATCCGGACAAAATGATATAATAAAACTTCACTTTTATTTATCTCAAGTCATAAAAATAAAGTGGTCAAGTGGGAATGTGCTTAAAAACACAGTGCGTGACACTGCCGCAGAACAAAGACAGCTGGTATATATGCTTTGATAGTAACAGTAAAGGTTGCTTAGGGTGGTAGAAATAAAATAGCCAGGGATCGAGTATGTCAGGTAGTCATAATAGACACAAGGGCTTGAGATGTCAGTGAAAGTGTGTAGTTGTCACATATGAGTCACACTCCATACATATTACAGGGGATAGCCAGTCACACAAATTGTTATTCACACAGCAAAGTTGATGCTCTAGAACAGTGATGGCAAACCTTTTAGAGACCAAGTGCCCAAACTACAACAAAGACCCGCTTATTTATCGCAAAGTGCCAACACAAAAATTTAATTTGTGATTTATACTCCCTTCTCTGTCACAGTTTTCATTGATACCAGCCCCTGAGGACACCAATAAAGCAGAAAATAGTCCCAGGTAGCGCTGTCACTTTAAAATACCTCTGTGTCCTGGGCTGTCTGGGACTGCAGGAAGATACCTGGAGTCCTCTCTGGTGATGGCCTGAGTGCCCACAGAAAGGGCTCTGAGTGCCACCTCTGGCACCAGTGCCATAGGTTAGCCAGCACTGCTCTAGAAGTTCTCAGGGCATATTTGCCCCATTAGGGGCTGCCACCGTGGTCCCCTACTCGGTGGTGGTGAGACTGTATTCATTTCTTACTATCTTAACCCTATGTTAAAGCTGGATATATCCCTGTCTTTCCCTGGATCGTATTTCCTGAACCAACCCTAGTACGAGCTATCCAAGTATACGAATACTGCTGTCTAGTTCGAAAGGCACACACATACTGCTAATAAAAAAGTGCAAACTCTAGCCCCCCGACATGTTTCACCAGTAAACTGGCTTCACCAGGGGTTTGGGCTAACTGAATGTATAATATAATACAGCCTAATATGTTTATTTATGACCATTTAGCATTCCAATGTGTAGTACAGCTGTGTGATAATGTTTTCTAATCCTGGTGGATCAATATGGTTCAACACCAGTATATATAAAGTACAGTATATAAAGTACAGTGTATAAAACAAATATAAAGTACTTCTAAATAATAAAGGGAGCACTAAAATACCACTTCCTAGATATGAATGATTTAAAAAATTCAGTTGCAATTCTTTATTCATTACATAGTGGAATGCTTGGAGTAGAATAAAATATAACAACTACAAGGTCAGGCTTTGCCATAAAGGTCAGGATTTGGAATAATACTCAAAGTGGAAAATCAAATTTCAGGCTGATCCAACTTCAGTGGAAATGCCTCAGGGCGCTTTCACACGATGCGTTTACATTGCGTTTTAGCAGATGCTGTGGAAACGCAATGTAACCTCAGCATGTGATCAAGGGGGAAGCCTTTGGAGTGTATCAAAAATGCATCATAAAATGTGACGCAACGCATCGTGTGAAAGTGCCCTCAGGGTGCGCCCACACGTTCAGTTTTTCAGATGCAGTTTTGGATGTCCACACCATAAGTGGAATGAAAATAGAGGAGGAGCAGTACTTCTAAATGATAAATCCTCACCCATCATGATCCACACTTGGTTTTTTCTTCAACTGCATCTTAAATAACTGAGCATGTGGCTGCATCCTCAAGACAAGGAAATGAGGCTCAGTAGTGTATGTGGCCTCCACGCCTGGACATGCTCCTGATGAGTAGGCGGATGTTCTCCTGAGGGATGTCCTCCCAGACCTGGATTAAAGCATCAGGCAGCTCCTGAACAGTCTGCAATGTGGCATTCATGGATTGGCATGAGACATGATTTCCTAGATTGGATTCAGGTGTGGAGAATGGACAGGCCAGTCCATAGCAAGAACGGCTTCATCTTGCAGGAATTGCTGACACACTCCAGCCACATGAGGTCTAGCGTTGCCATGCATAAGAAGGAACACAGGGCCCTCCGCACCTGCTTTTGGTGTCAAGTTGGGCCTGAGGATCTCATCCCAGTAACTAAAAGCAGTCAGGCTACCTCTGGCGAGCACATGGAGGGCTGTGAGGCCCTCCAAAGAAATGTCACCTAACACCATTTCTCCGGTCATGCTGGAGGGTGTTGCAGGCAGCAGAATGTTCTCCAAGGCATTTCCATCTGACATATGTGCTCAATGTGAACCTGCTCTCATATGTGCAGAGCACAGGGCGCGAATGTTGAATCTGCCAATCTTGCTGTTTTTTGGCAAATGCCAGTGGACCTGTATGGTGTCGGGTTGTAAGCTCAACAACGACTTCGGGCCCTCATACCACTATGCATATGCAGTCTGTTTGTGATAGTTTAAGCTGATATATGGATATTAGTTATCTGCTGGAGGTCATTTTGTAGGCAGGGTTTGCAGTCCTGCTGCTGGGTTATTGTCCCACCCGATTCATGTCTCCTGGTGTTCAGGCCTATTACTTTGTATGTGCTCTATGCTCTGGACACCGTTCGGACAGACACAGCCCACCTTATAACCATAGCTTGCATTGATATGCCATTTTGGATGAACTGCGCTAACTTCTGGTGATGTAGACACCAGCGCAAACTACCTCTAGGGGTGAGCACAATGACAAAATGCATAAGAGACCAAAACAACGGCCAAAAAGGATGATAACAAAGAAATGGTGTGCGGTCACCACCTACAGAATCACTCACTTATAGGGGTTAACTTGTTATCATGTCTACCTGTTTGTTCTATTGCACAACAGCAGGAGAAATTGATTCCTAACTGGATAGGTTAATTTCACATAAATGACTTGGAGTTACATTGGGACTCAATTACTAAGGGTCGCGCTGCTCACTTTCGTGGACTGTTTGCCTTTTTCAGGGATTGCTCTGCTTGCGCAGGTATTTAAGAAGTGTGTGTGCTGGGATTTTGTCACACGCAATCGGATTGTGGCGCAGCTGCGCTGGCTTCCATGCAACACAAATTGGGGGGTGGGCCAACGGACGATTCGACTGATTCAGATTGTGAACTTTCAAATTGTGTCGCAAGCCCAAACACTTACATGCACCACTAAAAAGATGGTGAACTCTGTCGGACCTGAGCGGGGAAGCGACACATGCAGGATATCGGGCGCACAATCTTGGTGAACCACGGCACCGTGCATTATAGTCGGACAATGCACTTTCGGTGAATTCCAGCGCGACCTATAGTAAATGAGCCCCATTGTGTTGTATTTTTTTGAACAGTGTATATTTTATCGGAAGTCACTGTGTTTTGGTGCTTACTGGGTTTAAAACAAAGTGCTTTCTGCCATTACACAGCTCCAGACATGTCTGAAGTAAGAACATATTAATTCATCTTGGCGCTGCAGAATAGAAAAAGCTGCTCCCAAGATGTGTGTGTTGGAATTAGGCAACTTCACCTAAAATAAGCCTTTTCTCGTAAAACAGCATTTATGAGTCACTTTTACCACTGTTAAAAAAACCACGTATCCTAGTTTTTATTAGAATTTTTCATAACTTTATATATTTTGCCTTAAGGGAAACTTACATCAGGAAGGTCATTTTGATATGATAACAGGTTCCAATAGCCTGTGGCATGTTAAATTAAAAATGTCTTTGTCATTCATCTGAATAATTCCAGTGCTCTTTAATTGTTTCCTTAAAGCAAATCAACCATGTACAAAACAAAGAAAAACCTAGAAAGACTCATCCCACTCCTCTTTATCCTGGCACTGTCCATGGCTAAGCTTAACAAACTTATAATTAGCAGCACAGAGGCCTGGGACAAGATGTCCGACACTCTATGCTAATTATGCTCGCCCTCACCCCATGCTGGGAGAGAGAGGTGAAGTCACGCAAAGGGGATGAGTTCACCCTTCTTGTGTGAGGTTACCTCGCTCTCCCATGCTCCCAGCATAGGAGAGGGAGTTGCGGGTCTTGCAGTATAAGCAGCCCGGAGTGCCGGACATCTTGTCCCCGCGCTCTGTGCTGCTAATTATACATTTGTTTTCTTGGTGATCCCGGTGTATCCAGCTCAGCGAAGGACACTGCCGGAATCAAGATGGAGAGAAGTGGGGGTGAGTATTCCTAGGTTTTTTTATGTTGTGTAGGTGGTTGATTTCCATTAAAGGAAACCTACCATGAGGAATCTATCAGCAGTAGAAGATCTGATGGTAGATTCCTGCTGTCTGCCTCTGCCCTAATCTGTAATTTAATAATCCTGGAACCCAACCTAACTTGTTAAAAACTCTAATTTTAGTAATATGTATTGGAGTAGCCTGGCCAGGCACTGGGAGCTAAGGCTACTCCACACTACAGTAACCTCTGCAGTTAATTTACATATTACTAAAATAAAGGTTTTAAAAAAAATTAGGTTAGGTTCCAGGATTATTAAATTACAGTTTAGGGAAGAGGCAGGCAGGAGGAATCTACCATCAGACCTACTTCTGGTGTTAGGTTTCCTTTCACATTACTTGGCTCCCTACCAGCAGCATGTGGTAAGTTCCAGGGTGGAGGGTGGGTAAGTTCAAATTTCACAAGTCATCTCCTCCTCAATACATCCTCCCTAATCGCCCCCACCGCCCTTCCTCAGCCACTCCCCTATTCCCCCTACTTAAGTCAGCTATAAGCAATTCTCATTTGAGCAGCCTTGCCCCGGGACTTACAACATGCCGCTTGCAGGGAGCCAGGTAATGTTAAAGGAAAAAATTACAAAGCAGTTGAAATATCCAGATGTACGACAAAGGCATTTTTGAAAGCAACATGCCAGAGGCAAATGGAACCTGTCAACATGTAAAACTGACTATCCTGATGACATATTCCCTTTTAATTGTTTTTAGATGACCAATGATCATGGGAATGAATTATGATGTTATTGTCCTTATCATTCAAACTTGCATGTAGTATAAATGCATCAAGTATTAGAAGCTACTGTGTAAAGCAGGCAGGAAGGCCCCTTACACACTTGCGAGTGTGATGAGCTCAACTCGCATCACACTAACAGCGTGTGCTGGCAGCAATGTCCATTCCCAATGCTAAGCAACAGAAAGTGAACTCAGCACGTCAGATCAGGAGTGTTTTATTAAAAAAAGAGAAGGAATGCCATATGTTCACCTCATTTTCCCTCCCTCCTGATCATGGCTTCAAAATCTGTATGAAAACAAAATCTGAATGTGCACCCTTACTAAGTTATTGAAAAAGGGTAGCACTGCATAGTTACACTTCAGTCGGCAGTCTCTTTAAGCTTTGTTTTGGACCAGCAATGGTTAACATGCGCTGACTCTCTTTAACCTGGAGCAGACTTCCTACTCGGATAATCACACAGAGTGAGATTTGTCACTGCTAAAAGCAGTGGAATTAATGCACTTGCCAAGATTTAGTGATAAAAATCGTGAATACGGCAGCTTCACGCCATGTGGGCGTGGCGAGGGCATAGCAAGACGTGGCGGCCGGTGGTGGGGGCGGGCACAGGGCATTTTTTTGCCTGCGTCCTTTCACAAAGGTGTGGTTTTGCTAGCCGGCCGCGCCACCTGCCAGATACATGAAGAGGCTTAAAGGGGTATTCTCATCCTTGGTATTTACAATCAGTTTGATAAATCTTCCATATATAAACATTTCTTCCATTAGATGTTATTAAAAAAAATGTTCCTGTGCGAAGATAATTTCTCATAAATGTAGTCAGGTTGTCCCTTAGAAACGAGACAGCTTACTCAGATATGACCACCTCTGCTGGATGGATTTCACAAATAAACAAAAAGTTTTTGTATATGAAGTGTCCAGGAGTTACTGTATGTCCCACAGCCGCCCTGTGGTAATGATTGCTGCACCCAGGAGGTCAGGCAGGGCTCAATAGCGCATGTCTGGCCACCGCTGCCAGAGTGTGGGGTGGCCGTAACCGAGGAAGCTATCTCGTTTCTAAGGGACAACATGACTACATTTATGAGAAATTATCTTCACACAGGAACATTTTTTTTTAATAACATCCAATTGAAGAAATGTTTATATATGGAAGATTAGTGAAACTGAATGTGAATGCCGAGACGAGAATACCCCTTTAAGCCCCCCCAGACCTTGTGTGCTATACTCATTGCTGGTTCAAGGACATCTACCACCAAATTTACTGGTGGTAGACTGTCCCCGCTAGCATGCTCGATACCTTAGCGGACCTCTTTTATTATTCTTTTAAATATGTAAATTATCCACAGGTGCTTTGGGCGACGTCACATGGTAGTTATTTCCATGTCCCAAGGACCCAAATGTCTGAATGACACCACTTTTTCACACATCAGTGGCGTAACTGCCGCCGTAGCAGCCGTAGTGGCTGCTATGGGGCCCGTGAGGTTAAGGGGCCTAGGGACGCATAGCAAAGTCATAATTTAAAGATACTGTGCCCCTGGGCTCTGTGTCCTAGTACGGTACGGTGCACACACATGTATGTCATAGAACTGTGATGACGACTGACATCTTTTGCCATACATACGGCCCGGCTGCATGTGTACCTACGAGGAACGCTCACCCCTCCACCTCTCCAGCTGAATGTATGCTATGCCGGGGTTCCGGTCGGGGCATAGCATTCGTTCGTGTGAAAGCAGCCTAACAGTATTAAATGAAACAAACTAGTATGTATCTGCAAGGGCATATAATTACTAGGGCGTGAAGTACAATACTAAACTTAAAACTGTTAAATACAATAAATATAACATAACATATAGAAAAAAATAATTTTCTTACATTCTCAAGAGGATTATTTGCTTACAACAGTTAATGCTGCACATAGTTATTTCTTACATGGGAGAGATTATACAGGAAAACCTAATAGAATATAAGTATGGTCCAAGCCCTGCTGAGTTTTTCATTTTAACTGGTTGATCTTACACTATGTTGAAACAATTTACAGTAGATTAAAAAATACTTTCTTAATGAAGGCCAACACTGGGGTCCTGCATAGCTTAAAGAAAATCTACCACCAGGATGAATGTTTGTAAACCTAACACACTTACATGCTGGTGTGTGCCCCCTCTGGCAGCATCTGCTTTTCTTTTAGCTTCTTAAGCATTTGGTTTAAATTATTATTATTTTTTTAATTATGGAAATGAGCCTGAGGGGCTCCGGTCTCCAATGAAGCCCCTCAGGCTCATTTGGGTAATAAACGTTTTTTTTAAAAAAAAAAAACAAGGGATTACGAATCTTAAAGAAAAGCAGATTCTGACATAGGGGGTAACCCTAAAACAATAGCCTAGTCTAGCCTAATCCAGAGTTTATTTATCTATCTAATTTTTCCATGACCCTTGAGCCTCTACATGAAATGGAAGCAAATAAATTACTCACAATGTGGCTACACCTCTTGGCAGCAAAGATCCAGTCCTAACTTGACTTAAATGAAACCTATCATCAATAATCTACCTATTGAGTTAGATCTTATGGTAGGTTCCCTTTGATAACCTAAACTCTAAACTAAACTTGCTTAACCCTATGACAATGTGTAGCCTAATCTAGAGATTATCTATCTAATATGCAAAATTTCTGTGAGCTAATGTTACTCCATGCCCCAGTAGACTGCGCTATCCCTTCCTACCTGCAAGCCGCCGGCCGCTGGGGCTCTGCGCAGTAGCTCCGGCCGTAGTGTTGGGCACACATGCACACATTCGTCGCTCGCACCCAGCACTGAAGCCTTTACTTCCGCATCCACAGAGAGGCTACTTCATCCCGAAGTAGCCTCTCCAAAACATTTGCATGCTAAATTGATAAACTCAAAATTAGATTAGATATTGTTATAGCATAGTTTAGGGTTTAGGTTATTAAAGGGAACCTACCATCAGATCTACCGTAAAGGAAACCTTGAACGAAAGGAAGTCCTGAACGGGGAAAAGGGGCAGAGTAGGCACCCCTAGGTAGTGAAATCGGTGCAGCTAGGTTGCGGAGCTTTCACCGGCACACCGGTGGGCCAGTTCGGCCCTGATTGAAACACTCAGTTCTTCACTTCTCAATTACCGCTTTATCCATATTCCTGACCTCTTCACATATAGCTTGTCTGTGTGGTTCTGGGACTGTAAAGCTTCAATTGGACCTTGACTCCACAGTGGGCAACTCTAGTAAATCAGAAAACATGTCAGCACTCCAATACAAACTCGGTACAAACAGGGTCCAATCGTGGTACATGTGATACAATAAAAGTATTGTGAGTGACCTTCCATTTCATGGTTAATATGTAATTTACGTCCTAGGAGATAGTACAGTCAGAAATCTTATTTTGGGATTTTGTATGGTGCTAGAGAAGCTTAGACCAATGTCTCCCTTGCGATTTACATGTTATATATAGGGAGGAGCCAGCTTTCAGATAATGCCAGAACACAAATTCTGTTAAGACAAGGGGTAACATACAACTGGGGGAGACAAACAGGACGATTTGGGAAAGGGGGTGGGGGGTGGATGACATCCGGCAAAACCTGTCCACAACACGCGTCTAGCTAGTATCTGGCCCACGGTATTTACAGACCAATAGCCCCTAAAGCACCAGGGAATAAGAGTTCATTTTCTTCTGCCATGGATCTCATCATCTCTGATCTGTCTCGTCTTTCTCAAGTGTCAGATACTAGTAGAGTGTTAAGAAATTAAATGAAAGTGTAGATACCCTGTACCCTGATAATCTAACTACATTGTCAGCACATAGAACTAGAGGGATCATGAAGTATCTGCTTACAGTCCCCGCCCACACTCTGGAATGTAACACTGACCATCACTGGTCAGTGATCTTTATTGTGTAAACATCACTAGGGGATTGAAATTAGAAAATTTTCTTTTGTGGGCAAACCATTATTAGGTTTTTTGGAGGGGGGGAAAAATAAAAATATTCTGTAACTGATTTGTACCCTGGTTTTATACACCAAATAGCATAGATAGCATGCTACTTATGTTCTATGGGTCAGTATGGCTACGGCAATATCCCATTTATATAGCATTTTTATGGTGCTTGTTTACTGGGGTAATTGTTTCTGACAAGATCCCTTTAATAATTTGGGGGGCTCTATATAGTAATAGAATCAAATAATGTGTGGGAATTATGTGTAAATTAATAAATAAGAGGTGCATTGTATAAAGGGTACGGACCACAGGATACAGACCACAGGACACGGGCCGCAGGATACGGAGCACCGGACACGGGCCACAGGATACAGAGCACCAGACACGGGCCACAGGATACGGACCACCGGACACGGGCCACAGGATACGGACCACCGGACACGGACCACAGGATACGGACCACCGGACACGGACCACAGGATATGGACCACCGGACACGGACCACAGGATAGGGACCACTGGACACGGCCCACAGGATACGGACCACCAGACCACAGGATATGGACCACCTGACACGGACCACAGGATACGGACCACTGGACACGGATCACAGGATACGGACCACCAGACATGGACCACGGGATACACACAAGAACGGGACCTCTGGATACACACAGGAACGGGACCTCTGGATACACACAGGAATTAATAAATAAGAGGTGCGTTGTATAAAGGGTATGGACCACAGGATACGGACCACAGGACACGGACCACAGGATACGGACCACCGGACATGGACCACAGGATATGTACCACCGGACAAGGACCACAGAATACAGACCACCGGACACGGACCACGGGACACAGACCACAGGATAGGGACCACTGGACACAGACCACAGGATAGGGACCACCGGACATGGACCACAGGATACGGACCACCGGACCCCAGGATATGGACCACCCGACAGGGACCACAGGATATGGACCACCCGACAGGGACCACAGGATATGGACCACCAGACACGGATGACAGGATATGGACCACTAGACATGGAAAATGGGAAACACACAGGAACTGGACCTCTGGATAAATACAGGAACGGGACCTCGGGATAGACACAGGAGGCTTTCACTTCAGTGGGAAGACTCAAAGATCCGGCAGGGAGTGAAGGGGGCCGCCGGGTTATATTGGAAATCCGGAAGTGACCAGCTCCTATGGGAAGGACGCTGGCCCTTTAAGTTCTAAGAAATCAGTGCGTGCGCCCTAGCAGCTGGAGCGCAGGGCCTGGAAGGCAGGAGGCGTGCGGCCTGCATGCCGGAACCCAGAGCGCGAACAGGAGCCAGGATAGGTAAGTCCGGGTTCGCGGATGGGGCAGACACGCCACCACAGAGAGGAGCACGGGTGTGCCTGCGATCCGTGACAAGGATCACGGGGACACCTGTGACAGTCATTTCTGTTAACCAGGTTACATTATGCAGTAAGTGACTGTGGTGTTTTAGTTGCACAGTGTGGAGATGTTCTGCCAGAAGCTGAAAGCATCTGTTGGAAAATTCGGCAGCCATAAGTCATGACACCTCTAGACACAAAGAAGTCCTATAACTTGTGAGGTAAGAGATCACACTTTTGCCTGTGTCTGCTTGTTCCTGTAGTCACTGACTAGCCTTCTAGTGTGAGAAAACTCTCATCATGTGTAGTGTTTTATCCATAGTGTCAGTAATACAAGTCTGACTTGTTTATGTAGTGGGACATCCCAGAGTACAAGGTTATTGTCATAAGTTCTTATACTTACTGTATACTGCACCTTAGTCCCTGGCTTTCTGTTATTATTGAGAAGAGGCTCGGGAGCAATCACATTGTATAGGCCGCCCCTAGTCCTTAGCCTGCGTCTCCTGTTGCCTCCTATAAATTCATCATAACAACCAAAGTGCAGGGCTGAAGGGTGAGGTGCTGAGGCAGGTAGAGAGGAGAGCATTAGCAGGCAACCGGCTGTAATAGCATAATTAATGTATATTGCAAAAATGTTAATTTTTAGCTATTACAGCTATAGAAAAAAAACTTAATAAACTTTGCAGTTACTGTTTAATCATTTTACAACCTATGTGTGATAAAGGAGGTAACCTCCTGTTTAAAAAATAGTTTCACTTATTGGGAACATAATTCAACTCCCACTGAGTGTCTGGTAAAGTCTTGTTCTAGAAATGGAAACTCTCAGTGTTGGTGACGTGAAACATCTGCTGACTGCCAACCCAAGGGTCTATGTTTTTGCAGACAGAGATAATGGGGCTTATTTACTAAGGGTCCGCGGATCGCATTTCCGTCTGACTTCCCGATGTTTTTGGGATATGCGCCACTGGGACAGGTATTTAGAAGGGGATTGTGTCGATCGCATTTGGCGCAGTGGCGCTGGCTTTCATGCGACAGAAATTGGGGGGCAGGCCGTCGGACGATCCGACTGATTCGGACTGAGCACAGGATTTAACATTCAAATTGTGTCACATCCAATACATTTACATGCACCAGGAAGAAGAATGTGGACTCCGGCGGACCTGAGCGGGGAAGAGACACATGTAGGTTATTGGGCGCACAATCATAGTGAATCGCGGCACAGTGCAGTGTATTGTCGGACAATGCAGTTTTGGGAACTCAGAGGGACTGGGTAAGTTAATGTGCCCCAATAGCTGCAAATAGTGAGGGGAACTTGTTAAGCACATCTGATGGATGAATAAATTCAGAGGATTAGAAATTACCGGTAATTGTAATAACTATTACGGTATTAGTAAATAATGTTACAAATGTAATTTGTCCAGTTGTTTACCCTATCCATTTATAACCTTAATAACAGCATGGTGGCTTAGTGGTTAGCATTACAGCCTTGCAGCGCTGGGGACCTGGGTTAAAGTCCCAGGGTCAACATCTGCAAAGAGTTTGTATGTTCTCTCCGTGTTTCCGTGGCTTTCCTCTGGGTCCTCCAGTTTCCTCCCACACTCCAAAGCATACTCGTAGGTTAATTAGATTGTAAGCCCCATTGGGGACAGGGACCGATTTGGCAAACTCTGTGCAGCGCTGCGTAATCTGTGTGCGCTATATAAATAAAGAATTATTATTATTATTAACCTCTATTGATTGCACCTAGGATTGTAAATGTGTAGCTGAGATTGTCCCTGTTACAGCACACTTAAATCAAATATAGCATCAGAGTATTTATTGAATTATCATGTGACATCTTCCACAATGGCAAAAATGTTATTATTTTATAATAATTAACTAATTCTGTGTTTATTTTCTGGCCATTTGCCCTCATGGTCCCAAGTACTGTAATTGAATCTGTCAACAAATTTTAGGCAGTTATATAATAAAAGTGTAAAAGTTTTTATAAAAGCTAAACAGCTCGGTTGGGGCTCAGTTGGGGCCTGATGTAATTAACTCACATCGAGTATTAGTGAAAGTTATAAGATGTCAAACGTCAATTCTGCAAAAACAAAAAATCCTCAACAAAGTAGAGCATAATCCATACAGATTAATTTTCCAAGGGTGAAATATTTGGCAAATCATAATAACATAGTTGCTAGGATTGAAAAAAAAGACAAAGGTTCATCATCTATAATCCTACATTATTGAAGGCAAAATCCCTATTGAGGTAGCCATGACTTATCTAGAATTAGGGAAAAAATTAATTTCCAACTACAAATTTAGTATACTTTAGTATACTTGTGTAAGCCTAGTTTTTCAGCACAAAAAATGTGCTGAAAAACCTCACCTCGGCTTTAAAAAAAACGAGTCAATTAAAAAAATTTACTTATACACTCACCCTCCGGGGGCCCCGATGCTCAGTGCGGCTCCCCAATGTTGGCGTGGCTCCTCTTCTGTCTTCCCCGCGACTCCTCTTCTTTCTTCGGTCTTCTGTAACAGGCGGCAGAGATGCGGCCATGTTATCTGCCGGCCGGCACATACTATGACGTCATCAGCGGCCACATCATAGTATGCGCCGGCTGGCAGAGCACATGGCAGCGTCCCTGCCGGCTGTTACAGAAGACCGAAGAAAGAAGAGTAGCCGCGCCGACATAGGGGAACCGCACTGAGCATCGGGGCCGGCGGAGGTGAGTATATAAGTTTATTTCTTTTAAGGGCTGGCTATATACTACTGGCGGCTGTCAGGCTGTATACTATAGGTAGCTGGCTGTATACTACAGGGGGCAGGCCGGCTGTATACTACAGGGGGCAGGCTGGCTGTATACTACAGGGGGCTGGCTATATACTACAGGGGGCTGGCAGGCTGTATACTATAGGTAGCTGGCTGTATACTACAGGCGGCAGGCAGGCTGTATACTACAGAGGGCAGGCTGGCTGTATACTACAGGGGGAAGGCTGTCTGTATACTACACGGGGCTGGCTATATACTACAGGGGGCAGGCTGTATACTACAGAGGGCAGGCTGGCTGTATACTACTGGGGGCTGGCTGTATATTACTGGGGGCTGGCTTGCTGTATATTACTGGGGGCTGACTGGCTGTATACTACATGGGGCTGGCTGGCTGTATACTACATGGGGCTGGCTGGCTGTATACTACATGGGGCTGGCTGGCTTTATACTACAGGGAGCTGGCTGGCTGTATACTTCAGGGGGCTAGCTGGCTGTATACTACAGGGGATAGGCTGTCTGTATACTACAGAGGGCAGGCTGGCTGTAAACTACTGGGGGCTGGTTGGCTGTATACTACTGGGGGCTGACTGGCTGTATACTACTGGGGGCTGGCTGGCTATATACTACTAGGGGCTGACTGGCTGTATACTACATGGGGCTGACTGGCTTTATACTACAGGGAGCTGGCTGGCTGTATACTTCAGGGGGCTAGCTGGCTGTATACTACAGGGGATAGGCTGTCTGTATACTACAGAGGGCAGGCTGGCTGTAAACTACTGGGGGCTGGTTGGCTGTATACTACTGGGGGCTGACTGGCTGTATACTACTGGGGGCTGGCTGGCTATATACTACTAGGGGCTGACTGGCTGTATACTACATGGGGCTGGCTGGCTTTATACTACAGGGAGCTGGCTGGCTGTATACTTCAGGGGTCTAGCTGGCTGTATACTACAGGGGATAGGCTGTCTGTATACTACAGAGGGCAGGCTGGCTGTAAACTACTGGGGGCTGGTTGGCTGTATACTACTGGGGGCTGACTGGCTGTATACTACTGGGGGCTGGCTGGCTATATACTACTAGGGGCTGACTGGCTGTATACTACATGGGGCTGGCTGGCTGTATACTACATGAGGGCAATCTGGCTGTATACTACATGGGGGCAGGCTGGCTGTATACTACTCTAGTTTTTGGTGGTAAAATTAGGAGCCTCAGCTTATACTCGGGTCGGCTTTTACTCGAGTCTATACGGTAATCAGAATAATCAGTAATCAATAGTAATAACGGTCACAGATTGATGATACTGCAGGCACCGATTGTAAAAGAAAAGCTGTATATTGTGAATATGTTGCTCTTCTATTACAATCGGGTTATATTGCAGTATTTTGCATGAGTGATCAGATCCCCTAGGTTTCAAACAACTGGGCTTGAAAAAGCATAAATAAAAAAAAAAATAAAAATAAAAAATCTATTCATTTCTCTTGAATGCATATATAAACAAATAAATGAAAGAAAACTCCAAATTCCAACTCTTTAGCCATTTTGCCACATCAATAAAAAATAAATTTTGATTAAAAAGTGATCAAAAGGTTGTACAGTACCCAATGAAAAATAATTTAAAATATCAGCCCATCCCACAAAAATGGCACCGTACAAAGCTATGTGCAATAAAGTATTAAAAACATACAAATGTCAGGATATGGTGATATAGACCTTGGCTATCCTCATAATACGTATAAATATAAGGGTGTGTCAGTCGTTCCACACAGGGAAAGTTGTAGAAACAAAGCCTGGAATACAATGGCGCAACTTTGTCAATTCCGCAACATCTGGATTTTGTCCAGTTTCCAAGTGCACTGCATGGATACAAAGAGTGTAGAAATGATCCATTAGGGGATCAATACGCTCAGTCATAAGAATATTCAGGACAATTCACCCCTTTCATGTCTGTACACTACACTCCAATTGGTGTTGGGCTCCCATATTCCTTTTTCTATAAGGGGCACCACCTTGGTCAGAGGCACCAAACTCTTCCCAGTTATACAGTCAGTACACTGCACATAAAAAGACATATTATTTGTGGGAAGACAAAATTAGACATAAAGATGGAAAAGGGTGTTGTCCTGAAGGGGTTCTGCACACTGTCAGAGCCATCCCCAATATTTGCACTTGCCTAAAAGGAAATCTACTATTAAAACCAAGCATGATAAACTTCTGATAATCTCCATGGCCTTCTTCCTTTTAAAATCAACTTTTACAATTATGCTAAAGAAGCTCCTAGCAGAGCCCCTCTGTGCTGCAGATTAACAGGCTTTTAGACTGCCTCAGCCTCCCCCTTTGCTCCCTCAGCACTTCCCCCTCCCTCTGTCTGATGTAATCCCTGCAACGGAGGAAGTTTCAGCAGTCTGTAGGCTCTGCAAAAGCCTGTGAATCTTCAGCGTGGTGGGGCTCTGGTAACACAGTATAGAGCCCTTAATGGCCATTAGCAAAATGTTAAAAATTATTTATAATAAATATAAGAGGATTACCACAGTCACTGTGCCTGGATCTATGTGTAAGAGTCCCTAGGTTATCATACTTCTCTTTGATAGTAGATTTCCTTTAAGTTGTATTTTACAAAAAGGCTCTTCTCCCTTTTTGTATATTTTCCAACCCTCCATGTTGGTTAACCATTCTTGGCAGGGGTGTAACTTGAGGGGGTGCAGAGGATGCGGTTGCAACCGGGCTCAAGAGGCTTTGGGGGCCCACAAGGTCTCACTTTCCAATACGAGAAGATTAGTACCTTAAACCATACATTATAGTCGGGGCCCTGGCACAGACTTTGCCCTGGGGCCCATCAACGTAAAGTTACGCCACTGATTCCTGGCTGTTTTCCTATAGGCATTTTGCTATGGCTTTTATAAACTTAATCTATTGTGAATTCTGCAGATTGTAATTTTGTAACAGTTTTCATTCTATGTCACATGTAAACTCAGAGAAACAAATATCTAGAAGACTGTATAAAAGTGTTAAAGTGAAAAATCACAGGCTTGTTTGTCATCATTATCTGCATACAGATGACTTAAGTTCATCCTGCACGATAGAGGAAATTTGATTTCACTTTCAACAGAGGAAATTGTTCTTTTCAGGAAGGGCAACTGAAATTTGAATATATTTCCATGGACAGTTGTGTTGTAAATATGAAGTACTTCCTGCACAATATCATATTTAGGAATTCAGTAAGATAACTCATGACTTGTGTATCACTATAAACGTTTACCATAAATATTATACAGCAGGATTTAGGATTTTAGTAAAAAAAATATTTTTGTATGTTAAATATTTGCAAACACAAATAAAATCAGTGATAGGTTCCCATAGAGCCCTATTATTTTAAAGCCACCCCTCTTTTAGCTAAAAATTGTTTCCCATAAAATCAACTTTATGTTAACCTACCTAATGGGGGGGGAGGGGTAGTCCTGCTCGGCCGGGCCCTTCCAGCTACTCCTCCCAATGTCTTATACCTCTTTACTAATCAGCCCTTTATGTCATGTGACCAGAGTGATGTCATCTATCTACTTTGCCTATTAACAATAACATTAACATCTCCCTCATGTATGTATCTGATTACATGAAATCACAGCAGCCTCCATGGACTTCTACCCCTCCCCATCCTCCATGGAGGCTACTATGATTTCATGTGATCAGATTCATACATAGGGAGACGTTAATGTTACTTAATGTCCTCAATAGGTGTTTATGTTCTATTATAAATGAAATATGGACCTTTAGACATTGGTTGCCCTTTAAATACAAGATTATAAGAAAAAGGAAAAGTCAGTAAGTTTTAGAGAACTTTTAAAGGGGATTTTAATTAAAAAATTGTGTAACAAAATTTCGTATAAAATGGCCTTGCCTTGCACATATTGTCAGCAAAAATGTTCATTCCTGGCAAAAACAACTACACTGTAGTTTCTAAATGAGATGCAAGCCTTAAGCCCTGATCAAAGGCAATGGAAATGTTTTTATTACTTCGACTTTCAAAGAAATGCATTTCTGTGCCTATTATCAACAAAGAAAAAGGAGAGGAAGGAGCTAATGACATAAATAAGACTAATAGCCAAGTAGAGGAGATGTAAACAAATTAAGTGGGGACGCGGACAAGAGATATGCTACTTTTGCTGTTATAACAGTAATGAAAGGGATTTGCATGTGAAAGTTTGAAATATGGACCTGAACAACTGGAATAAGATGCAGGTCATTTATCATATCTAAATTTACTCACATAGTTTGCATATATACAATACATCAAACAGTAGTATTGTTTTTCTTATTTTTTTTACTCCAAAATGGGCCAATAAATAAGTGTTGTAGTCTATCATTATAGAAATATCCCCTTCCCTATTAACCCACTACTTTTTCTACTTTCTTTTTCAAGGCCACCACAGGGGACATAAGTGATAAAGTAACAGAGGACCCCATCACCACCGACCACTGGGTCACAGAGGGGCCTCATCCAGTACTTCCTGTAGCCAGAATATCATTTTGGGTGGTGGCAAGAGATAAAATATAATTGACTCCAGGGGGATTAGATTTATTCTGGAGTCAATAGAAAATATATAATTTTTCGGTGGGCACTATATAACATAACTATTCTGGAGACACTAGATAAGTAGAAATTATTCAGGAGACACTAGAAAATAGGGAGTTTATTTATTTTGGGAAACACTAGATAGCATATCATTTATTCTTGTGGCGGGCGTGCACACAATTAACTATGGGGGGCCTGCCTTCATGTAATATTCATTCTGAGGACCCAAAAGTATACAGGCAGTCCCCGACTCGAGAACACCCAATTTACAGACGACCCCTTGTTACAAACAGACCTCTGTGACCACTAGGACCTTTAGTGAAGCTCCCTGGATGCTGGTAATCTACTATACTTTATCCCCAGACGGCAATGATCAGCTGTAAGGTGTCTGCAATGAGGATTTTTGTTAATCCTTGTTCCTTTAACAGCCGGATATTTTGAAAATCCAATTGTCTTAGGGAACAAAAAATATTTTCTCTAGAGTTACACTTACAGAATATACTTGCTTTGACTTAAATACAAATTCAACCGAAGAGCAAGTCTTTAATGTACATAATCCAGTGAGTGGCTTGCCCTTGGTTTATCTACAGTATGTACCTCCCAGATTTATGTAGTTTATCAGCTCATTTCAGAGATAACGTACAACGTTGTATTAATTTCTGTATTTACTGGATGAGAACTCCTATTTATGTCACAAGGCACAACTAAGTATATGGGGGAGATTTTTTTTTATGGTAAAGCCCTGTCACCACAGCAGACACATTGGGGGTCATTTACTAAGGGCCCCAATCACGTTTTTTCGTTGGGTTTCCCGAAAATCACCGATTTGCGCCGAATTGCCCCGGGTTTTTGGCGCACGCGATCAGATTGTGGTGCATCGGCGTCGGCATGCACGTGATGGAAATCGGGGGGTGTGGCCATCGGAAAACCCGACGGATTCAGAAAAAACGCAAGTGTACTATTGGCAGGAAAAAAGACAGAGCATGCTCTATCTTTTCCCGTAAGAATGGCCGGCCTCTATGTGTCCTTATGGAGAGGGTCTTGCAGCGGCCCAGACGTAGCACATAAAGCCCGTGGCCCAGGGATTTTGGGAGGCCCGTGAACACCCAAACAACTCACAAAATGTTATACTCTAAGAATGGACCTACCTCCATGAAGCCCTTGTATATCTATTCCTGCACCCAAAACACATGTACACAAGGTCCTCCAAAGATCCTGAAATTACAGGCAGAAGGGACACATCCACCATTCCCCATAAAGCTTGATTCTATTACCATATGTAGGCAGGAGTTATAATATTTATTCAGCCCAGGGCCTATGGCAGCCTCAACCCTTTGCTGCACACGAGGCACGATTGGCAGACAAAACTTTGTAGATTTTCAAAAAGTGCGCAGGCATGGGGTGTTTCCACTCCGCCGGCAGCTATGCCCTTTCACGCCCCCTTCATGCCCACATGACGTGACGGTGGAGTAGTGGCCATAATCATTGCAATAGCTTGCAGTGCACAAGAAAATTGCGAATATTTCAGTACTTCTGCACCCGAAAATTGGCCTAGAATCAGTGATAAATCTCCCACTATATGTCATACGAGAGAAATGACTGCGCCATGTCCTGATGACGACACTGAAGAATTCCACTGAGTCAGCAGATACATTTCTCAAATAATATTCAATGACTCGCATGTGGATGATTTAATGGCTAAAATATGAAAAGCTTTTGCTTCCTTTCCATTGTTGAACTTGGACCTAAACATGTGAATATTTTCAGCCTCAGCGAGGACGTCAAAATCAGGAATTCTTTGTCAAGTCAGATAGAAATCAGAACACCGCATCCAGCGCAAGTCACAGTACGGCGCAGGTTTTATTCACAACAGCTCCAGTAACGGAGTGTTCCCTCTACACACCTCTACACAAATCCATTTTTTTCTTTTTGTAATCATTCATATTATCATTTTCCTCCCTCTGTGTTCCCGGCTGGAGTATTTTAATCATAGGAAACAGACATACCAAGGAAATGAGGAGAAAGAATATGTCCCATCACAGGCTAACCTTCCAGAGTAAACACTTCAGGATTTCCTGTTATTGTAGCCCAAATTGTAAGTTGACATCAGTAATCCGGCTTCCAGGAGACTGTTTGCTCTGAAGGAGCCCTTTAGATTCGGTAACACCCCCATTTCTCTGTGAAAGCTTTTAGCCCTATATGGAAGAGTTCAGTGACACGCAAGGTTTTACTGCACCAATTGCTGATTTTCTAATGTTTTCTATTTTTGGCAAACATCTTATTATATAACAAGAAGAAAGTAAATGTGAGTTTGTTTCCTAATATGCAGCTTTCCACCATTTTGGTTTGGTTGGTGGTTTACAACTGTTTTTAAGTTAATAAATAATCATTTTTACATAATTTGTTATTTTATCTCCAATATGGACGTTCTAACAATGAATTTGTAGCAAATAATGAAGCTGTTGTTTGCAGTTTTTTTGTAGATTTCTGATGTTTTTTTGTACAGTGTTTTTTCTGCTTTTAGACAAAGGGGGTCATATACTAAGGGCCCAATTCGCGTTTTCCCTACGTGTTACCCGAATATTTCCGATTTGCACCGATTTTCCCTGAATTGCCCCGGGATTTTGGCGCACGCAATCAGATTGTGTCGCATCGGCGCCGGCATGCATGCAACGGAAATCGGGGGGCATGGCCGAACGAAAAACCGACGGATTCGGAAAAAACACCGCTTTAAAAAAAAAAAAAAATCTGGACTCGGGCTTACCTTCACCAGGAATAGGCCGGTGAACTCTGACGGACGTCCAGCGACACCTGGTGGACGTCGGAGGCACTGCCTTAGTGGATCCCGGACATGAATCTACCGCAGAGAACGCGCCACTGGATCGCGAATGGACCGGGTAAGTAAATCTGCCCCAAAGAGTCTTATGTCAGCATTCTCAACACAAGGCAATTTTTATGACACAAATGACCAGCATCAGCTGTAAAGCATTGCAGGACTTGGCAGCTAAGGTCCAGTTTCCATGTAGCACCATCACAGGAGAAATGAAGCATTACACAGATCCTGAATTGCACCTCCACTTGGTTTTAACCCCTGTGAAACACCATAAAGGACATCTACTATCAGATTTACTGAGTCTTGCAGACTAGCCTGTAGTGCTAGCAGGTAGTACAAGGAGTGAATTTTTATTGTGGGGGTGTGCATATTTATGAGAAGGAGCTCCAGTGACATCGGCCGGAGCACCTCTGGCTCTTTTACATATTTTGATGAAGTTAATTTCTCTGCAACACAAAGCATAAGAAAAGAGGTACCCAGACCCCCCTAAGGTAACAAACATGTCACTTAGGACAGTCTACCATTTGTAAATCTGATGGTAGATGTCCTATAAATTAAACCTACCATTTGATTTCATGCATTATGAAGCAAACATACCTTGAGAATGCTGTAGCTACACTGATGTGGCAGCATATCTTGTTTAATTCCTGAGTGGTTTTGCTGAAAAAACTTTTATGACATTCAGGACCTTGGGAAAGCTGGATTGCATGCTTCTTGCAGTACATAAACACATTACACGAGCTGTCTGCACTGACCAGACAGGACTAATCAACCTGTGCTGGATCACTCATACACAGCAGCTGGGGGATGGTGTAGCGATTGATTACTTTTGCCTGTCAGTGATTATATCATTCTCTTGAGCAGTGTAAGAGGAGAAGCATGGAGCAAGACAAAGGAGCGACAAAGCCTCATTATCCTGAATTGTTTTTTCAGCAAAATCACTCAGCTCAGGGATTAAACAAGATATATTTCTGCATCAGTGTAGCTACAGCATTCTCAATGTATGTTTGGTTCATAATGTATGAAATCAAATGGTAGTTTTTCTTTAAAGGAAATCTAACATCAAAATCCTTCCTTCTAAAATCAACATTTAAAATTATGCATTACCAGAGTCCCTACATGCTGCAGATTCACAGGCTGGTACAGCATACAAGGAGCACTTCCCCCTCCGACTTTGTGCTGAAAGTGAGGTAACTTCAGACAGAGGGTGGGGTAATGTGTTAAGGAGGAAGTAGGAGGGAGGGTGAGACCTGATCCTGCACAGTGTAGCAGCCTGTGAAGCTACAGCATGGAGGGAGTTGCACCCCTAGGAGATCATTGGCTTAACCCCTTGGCATTTGTGCCTTTTTATTGTGGACTTGGATTTTATCGCTTTCTTTTAGCACCCCAAATGACATGTCTACTTTATTCTTTGGGTCAGTATAATCACGGGAATACTAAATTTATATAGGTTTTATAATGTTTTTATACATTTAGAAAAATTAAACCCGCCAGTACAAAAAAAAATAATTCTTCATTTTGCCATTTTCTGGCGCTAATGACTTTTTCATACTTCAGTGTACGGAGCGGTTGGTGGTGTAATTTTTTGCGACTTTTGATGACTTTTGCGATTTTAATTTATTACAGTCACATTGCCTGGAGCTATCAGTAAGTGTCCCTGGTTTATTATGATGGATTTTGATGTAAAATTTCATTTAAGTAATGGGTTATTCATGTTGTGCGAGATGTGTCAGGTCCTCCAATGCTGTTCCATTTCCCTTAGAAGATGTTTAAAAATGAATATTCTTACTTCAAAACAAAATGGGGCTCATTTACTAAGGGTCCGCGGAGGGCATTTTCGTCGGGTTTCCCAGCGATTTCGGTTTTGCGCCAAATTGCCCCGGGATTTTGGCGCATGCGGTTGGATTTTGGCATCGGCGCCGGCTTGCACACATCAGAAATCGGGTGGCGTGGCCGTCAGACAACCTGACGGAGTCGGACAACGCGCGGGATTTAACATTTAGAATTGTGTCACAAGACACGCGCTTACAAGCACCGGGAAGAAGAAGGTGAACTCCGGCGGACCTCAGCGGGGAAGCGAAGGATGCAGGAACTCGGGCACACGAGCTTAGTGAATTGCGGCAGACCCGAATCCTCGTCGGACAACGCACAGCGGGATCGAGACAGGACCGGGTAAGTAAATGTACCCCATTCTGTGGCTCACCAACCAGTTTTTCTCTACCGTTGGGTGAATTCAGTTCAAGCAGCAACCCCCGAAATCAAGAGCCCAGGTGCATGCGTTCCACAAAACAGGACAGGTAAGTATAAATGGCTGATTTGGTAAGCTCTGTGCAGCGCTATATAAATAAAGAATTATAATTATTATTATTTAGCACAAAAACAGAAACTATAACACTTACTCTTTATTCTTTTTTCATAAAAACATCACAATAGTGGTGGAAGACAATGGGGCAGATTTATCAAGCTATCTGAAAGTCAGATTATTCTCTGTTGCCCATTGCAACCAATCACAGCTCCCCTTTAAAATTATTTACTGTCTAAATTAGTAATTATCCTCATTTCCATCCCTACCTACCACAGAACAAAACAACTCAGACCTGAAGAAGGGGAAATTCTCCCCGAAACGCGTAGTCCGTATTTTCTTTGTCCCAACCTATATGTTACGTGAGCATTTGTAAAATAAATATTTTGTTGAGAAATTTACTAAAAACATGCACTTATTCTGTCAACATAGTGTATTATAAATAGCAGCACAATACCCCATCTGGTTACCCACACTCTATCTTGACACTTCTGATCAGGAAACTTTTCCTGTATTCCAGAATCTGCAGCAACATGTCCATTACCGCTACCAAGTAATACTCATCTTGATAGTAGTCCAACATCTCCCCATTTTTACATCACCCCCGTAGTTATATTATTGTACATAGGGGGCAGTATTATAATAGTTATATTCTTGTACATACAGGGGCAGTATTATAATAGTTATATTCTTGTACATAGGGGGCAGTATTATAGTAGTTATATTCTTGTACATACAGGGGCAGTATTATAATAGTTATATTCTTGTACATAGGGGCAGTATTATAGTAGTTATATTCCTGTACATAGGGGGCAGTATTATAGTAGTTATATTCCTGTACATAGGGGGCAGTATTATAGTAGTTATATTCTTGTTCATAGGGGGCAGTATTATAGTAGTTATATTCCTGTACATAGGGGGCAGTATTATAGTAGTTATATTCTTGTACATAGGGGGCAGTATTATAGTAGTTATATTCTTGTACATAAGTGGCAGTATTATAGTAGTTATATTCCTGTACATAGGGGGCAGTATTATAGTAGTTATATTCTTGTACATAGGGGCAGTATTATAGTAATTATATTCTTGTACATAGGGGGCAGTATTATAGTAGTTATATTCTTGTACATAGGGGGCAGTATTATAGTAGTTATATTCTTGTACATAGGGGCAGTATTATAGTAGTTATATAATTGTACATAGGGGGCAGTATTATAGTAGTTATATTCTTGTACATAGGGGGCAGTATTATAGTAGTTATAATCCTGTACATAGGGGGCAGTATTATAGTAGTTATATTCTTGTACATAGGGGGCAGTATTATAGTAGTTATATTCCTGCACATGGGGGCAGTATTATAGTAGTTAGGGGGCAGTATTATAATAGTTATATTCTTGTACATAGGGGGCAGTATTATAGTAGTTATATTCTTGTACATACAGGGGCAGTATTATAATAGTTATATTCTTGTACATAGGGGCAGTATTATAGTAGTTATATTCCTGTACATAGGGGGCAGTATTATAGTAGTTATATTCCTGTACATAGGGGGCAGTATTATAGTAGTTATATTCTTGTTCATAGGGGGCAGTATTATAGTAGTTATATTCCTGTACATAGGGGGCAGTATTATAGTAGTTATATTCTTGTACATAGGGGGCAGTATTATAGTAGTTATATTCTTGTACATAAGTGGCAGTATTATAGTAGTTATATTCCTGTACATAGGGGGCAGTATTATAGTAGTTATATTCTTGTACATAGGGGCAGTATTATAGTAATTATATTCTTGTACATAGGGGGCAGTATTATAGTAGTTATATTCTTGTACATAGGGGGCAGTATTATAGTAGTTATATTCTTGTACATAGGGGCAGTATTATAGTAGTTATATAATTGTACATAGGGGGCAATATTATAGTAGTTATATTCTTGTACATAGGGGGCAGTATTATAGTAGTTATAATCCTGTACATAGGGGGCAGTATTATAGTAGTTATATTCTTGTACATAGGGGGCAGTATTATAGTAGTTATATTCTTGTACATGGGTGGCAGTATTATAGTAGTTATATTCCTGTACATAGGGGGCAGTATTATAGTAGTTATATTCTTGTACATAGGGGGCAGTATTATAGTAGTTATATCCTTGTACATAGGGGGCGGTATTATAGTAGTTATATTCTTGTACATAGGGGGCAGTATTATAGTAGTTATTCATAGAAAAAAAGAGCCTCTTTTATGTCTTATGATGTGATCACACTTTTAATGTTTTTTCAATAAATTTTGTATTTTTTACTGCAAACTTTTTTGGCCTGTTGCCGATGGTCTTTCTTTCTCAAGCTTCCATTATAGTAGTTATATTGTTGGACATAAGGGGCAGTATTATAGTGGTTATATTCTTGTACATAGGGGGCAGTATTATAGTAGTTATATTCTTGTACATAGGGGCAATTTTTATTAGTATAAAACAAACATAAATACAGAAATACTTTTCCATCAAATAAATCAACATTCAAGGTCATCAGTATAAATCATACACGTTCATAAAAATAAAATTTAGATTAACTGTAACTTAAAAGTCCGTTTTGGCCTAAAAAAAAAAAAAAAAAAAGATATATATATATATATATATATATATATATATATATATATATATATATATATATATATCAGATACAATCACATATTACAATTTCAGATTTCAGTCTAGATGGATTTTCCTCCAGAGTCTTACATTCTCCCCCTTTTTCTTGACCTCTAATGACTGGATCCACCTGAGCTCGGAAATGATGAGGCTTATGGCTTTATCATGGTGGAAGTCCTCACTGTGTATGGACACTCTGGTTCTCATGTGCCAGTGATAATATTTAATGACCTGGATAACTATATACATGGTCTCCGGATTGATGTTACTTACATTAGATCTTATACCATAAAGGATTTCTGGGTACTGAAGGGACTGCAGTGATGGTATCTTTAGCTTGGTGGATATGTCACGCCAGATATTACGTCCACCCCAGCACTCAGATATAAAGTGGACCATAGTCTCCTCTGTCTGACACCCGAGGGGACACATGCGATCTGCCACACTGAGGAATTTTAGATTTCCCCTGACAAAGAGCTTTCCCTGTAATGAGAGCCAGGCGATGTCACAGAACTTGGGGGGCAGCCTCCGACCATTCAAGAACCTCAGACTGTCCTGTAGGGTGGTGGTTGGACAATCTGGAAGTGCCAGTTGTAAACAATAGAAGGTCCTACATATTCGGGAGTACAAATCTTTCCTGGTCTTACTCTCAATAAAACTTTTGTCTATCCCCCATTTCTTCAGACACCGTATCCCATACTCCAGATACTGGGGGAGGAAGCCAGGAGTCCACCGACCCCTCTTGAGACTGCCGCCTCGCATCCAGGATTCTGCAGAAGGCAATATCCAGTCCTTGATACTATTCACCCACAGGGGACTGTGGTTTGAGTTCAAGTTACCAAAATTAACTTTCAGAAACATGGAGTCAAAGAAAACCCTTGGATTTAACATATGCAGCCCACCCTCTCTCCTCTGCAGGTAGGTGATCCCTCTTTTTACTGGGTTCAGCCTGTTCCCCCCACATTTCCGGTATCCAACTTCTCTTCCCAATTTAGCTTGGAATTATCTTCCCTCCCGAATTTAACCCCAAGAATTTTAATATGGGTGGAGGCCTTGGCAAACTGTGGCAGATCAAAGCCAGGAGCAGCATCCAATGTCCAGAAAGCCTGACTCTTCTCAAGGTTGACCAGAGACCCGGAGGCCTCTGAGTAACTTCTGATGGCTGTGGACAGCATCTCCACCTCACGAGGCTCAGATATCACCACAGTCACATCATCCGCGTAGGCAACAACATCCAGGGGCAAGCACTGGGGGACCGGCACCCCCTGAAAATCGCACCGCTGCAGTGATCTCAGGAACGGATCGATGGCAAACACATACAGCAGTGGACTCAGAGGACAACTCTGTCGCACCCCTGCCTCTACCCTGAAAGTGTCCCCCTGCCAACCATTGATCAGAGGAAAGCTCTTCGCCTCTCTGTACAAAGTTCTCAGCCAATCTATAAATTGTCCCGGAATACCGTACTTTGATAAAGTTGCCCATAGATAATCGTGGTCAACCCTGTCAAAGGCTTTAGCCTGGTCCAGACCTACAACATATCTCCCACACCTCAGAGCTTTACATCTCTCAAACATCTCCCTTATCGAGATGACTGCTCCAGAGATGTTCCGCCCTTTTACTGTGCCGTACTGAGAGCCTGCCAACAGTGCCGGGGACAAACAGACTAATCTAGAGAATAGAATTTTTGCCAGAATCTTCCGGTCGACATTCAAGAGGGCAATCGGCCTCCAGTTCTTGATGTCACTAGGCTCCTTACCTTTGGACAACAGAATAAGGGAGGACACTCTCATGGATGGAGGCATCAGGTGATTTTCTAGACAATTTCTGTAAACATCCACGAGGATTGGAGCCAAGAGGTCCCTGAACTTCTTATAAAATTCTGCTGTTATACCATCAGGACCTGGTGCCTTCTTCAGATTTAACTTATCAATGGCCTCTTTTATCTCCTCCACCGTTATTTCTGCTGTCAAAGGAGAAAAGTCCAATTCTCTAGTATCAGGGCCTGGCGTTGCCTCCAAGAATTGGGTCACTTTTTCCTTATCCAAAGCTTTCTTCTGAAATAAGTCAGTATAGTACGATCTCACCACTCCCAGGATTCCCTCCCGAGACTCTTGTAAGACACCCTGGGAGTCAGTGAGACCTGCGATCAGTTTTTTCTCCACACGGTCCCGGCAATTCTCAAATGGATCAGGTGCCCCTCGGGTGCCATAGTCACGTTCCACTACCAGGGAGGTGTACCTACTGTACTGATACTGCCTTATCTCAGATTTCAGCCGGTCAATCCTTTGTTGGTCATCCCCACCCGCCGAATAGAGTGACTCCAATTCTTTACGCAGTCTCAGATACTGGCTGTACTTACTTCTCCCCTTCTTAATTGACAGTCTCTGCAAGAGGGACCGGATCTCCTCCTTGACGTCCTCCCACCAGTCGGCCATGTTGTTATAAAAATCTACTCTGTCCAGTTGAAGCTGCAAAAAAAATGAAACATATTCCTGGACAGAATCATCATCTAACAGACTAGAATTTAGTCTCCACAGCCCTCTACCAACATCAGGATACTTAGAGGCACCCAAACAAAAATATAAAGCCAAATGATCGGAGTATGGGACTGTTCTTTCCCTTCTTTCTCCAATGGCTTCAGTAGGACTCACCAGAGCGAGATCAATCCTACTACTGCGTCCTGCACATGTGTAGGTGAACTTGGGACTCCTACCACCCTGTACAAAAACATCCAACAGGCCAGCCTGCTGAATTATATTATTTAGGACCTACAGTCCCTGGTAAGGGGCCTACTGTTCCTGTCCCTGGTGGTAGTGGTGGCATTAAAGTCCCCGGCCATGATGACAGGAATTGATGTGAACAGATATGGCTTTACATCATTAAAAAGCTGAGTCCTTTCGGTCACTGTCTGTGGGCCATAGATGTTAAGGAGCCGGAGTCGTCTGCCTCTGATGGTGATTTCTTGCAGCAGGCACCGTCCCATCGATACCCCTGTGAGTCTGTGGACGGTGACATCGTGGGTGTTAAATAAGATGGAGACCCCGGCATAAGGCTCCACAGCCAGCGACCAAAAGGAAGGACCAGACTGCCAATCTCTCTCCGCCTCTCGCATGAGACCCAAGGTGTTTAATCTTGTCTCCTGTAAGAAAAACACATCGTCATTGAGATATCTTAGATGATCATACACAACATGTCTGGTCCTTCTAGCCCTAATACTGTTCACATTACTGGTGACCATAGAAAGATGGAACTCTGCCATTAGAAAAAGAAGAAGAAAGACCATCCCCATCATCATAAGTCAGAGTCAGAGTTGTCTTCCTGACTACAAGTTTCCATATCCCAAACTGACTGAGACTCGGCATGAAGGGGTTTCCTTTTTGTGGGAGGATCCCCCCCTGGGTCGTCATCATATTCCTCCATCATGCGTTTCAATTCTCTCTCTATCTCCTCCTCTCCATCTGACTCGGACAGTACACTGTACCTATTAGTGGTTACTGTAACATCAGCCTGACTCTGCATTTTCATTTTAGAGGGTTTTTGGACGGTGGTCCACGCACTCTCGGGTTTTCTGGTGCTCTTATCCTTCTTCCTCTTTTTAACACTATGATTTCCCCCAGTGGTGGTTGTCAAGTCAGGGGAAGGGACGGGCACTGGCTGCTCTATAGGCTGCTCCACTACCTCCATGTCTCCCTCTGTGTTACCTGCCCCTGGATGGTCCGGGGCAGCACCACTAATATCCGGGGTCTCTGGCACTGTGCACACTGACCCTGATAATAACGCCTCCTCCTCCTGCTCCTCATCTGGGACATCTGCCCCTTCCATCAGGTCTTCATCGGGGAGGTCCCTACAGATGTTGTGCCAGGCATCAGGGCAGTCCCTATGGGGGTGACCGATCTGACCACAAAGGTTGCACCTGATGGTCTGGCAGTTGGCGCTCACATGGCCGAGGTCTCCGCACAGGGTGCACTTCACTGTGGTGCAGTTACTTGCCATGTGACCGGATCTCCCACACCTAAAGCATAGCCTGGGCTGACCGACATAAAAGCACACACCCTTCTCTGTGCCGATAAAGAAGGAGTTGGGGAGGTGATGGGTGATGTTCTGGTTCTGATGTAATTTAACCAGGACCCTCCACCCCCCGGTCCAGATCCCATCCTCATCCCTGGTCTTGGTCATGTCTGACATGAGGGTGCAATGTCTCCTGAGCCATATGATGATGTCCTGAGGGGGGACAGACTCATTCCAGAACATGATGGTGACAATCGCTGTATCTGGCTTGGATATGGGAATAAAACTAAACTTGTTCCACCCCTCAGTAACTCTGTAACGGGGTTGTTGAGCCCAGAACCGGTCCAGATTAGACATCAGCTTGAAGCTAATGTCATACCCTTGTCTGTCAGGCAGATTTATTACTGCCAGGATGTCGGCTGGCTGGAAACCAATCTGGGTGCACAACATGTCCCTGACCACATGCCTCCTGTCAGGTAGATCTTCCTTAGCCCCCTTATGCCTAAACCTGACAACGTTCCTCCTCTTGAAGGCCTGGCCGGTGTAATGGGGACTGGAGGAGAAAAATGGGGAACCCCGACTCCAAGCATTCCCAGATGACTGACCCCTGTCCTGCTGTGGGGGATGTGTGGGCCGGGGACCATCAGTAGTAGGGGGCTGCTGACCACCCGGACCATGGGGCTCTGCTGTCTGTGGTGTAACTAAGGGGGGGAACTCCTCAGCCATAGATTGACCCGCTCCCTCCACAACAACATCAGGGCCCTCTGTGTCTCCAGTTTCCATAGACTGCACCTGAGATGCCTGCTCAACTAGGACATTATCCACAGAGACATTAGCAATTTCAGACACTTCGGTAACAGAGATATCAGCAATTTCAGACATATCAGCAACACTATTAAGAGCATTAAGCTCCTGCAGATCACAGTCCTGAATGTCCTGCTCACATACACCCCTCACCACACAGTTCTGTGTAGATACACCCTGAGGTGCTACAGAGTTACCTTCTGGCGGGAGTCCAGAGTCCTCCTGAAGTGCACTGCCACCTGGGACTTTTGGTGTCTCCTCCACTTCACTGCTGTTATCAGGTAATAGTCCACGGACAGCTGGAACTTGCAGTGCCTCACCAGTGGTTGCTGGGACTAGTGGTACCTCACCAGTGGTTGCTGGGACTTGTGGTGCCTCTCCATCGGTTGCTGGGACGTGTGGTGCCTCTCCAGCGGTTGCTGGGACGTGTGGTGCATCACCAGCGGTTGCTGGGACGTGTGGTGCATCACCAGCGGTTGCTGGGACGTGTGGTGCATCACCAGCGGTTGCTGGGACGTGTGGTGCATCACTGGGAGCTGCTGCAGGACTTGGCTGTTGCTGTCTTTTCTTATACACGACTCCCTCCTCAAAAGGCAGTGTTGCTGGCTGCAGAATGGGTCTCACATGGGGCTGTGGGGTCTCACACCTGGATGTTGAGGCCTGGTCTCCCTCAAACCTCTGCTGGTTCCTGTATGTCTCTCCCACTGGTCCCATCTGCTCAATAGTGGCCTCCATCTCCTGCACAATGTCAGCCAGTTGTTTGGCCAGTGAGTCCAGCTTCTTGTCTAGCAGGACCTGCTTCCCGGGGTTTGCTGCCCTCAGTTTGTATGTGCAGTCTATCTGTTTCTGCAGGTGAAGGTTCTGGATTTTGAGTGTCTCCATCTTCCTCACCAGTGCTGGGATCTGTCTGGCCAGCTGGAGCTCCGGTGATGGGGCCTGCAGTTTGCTGCTGAGATGTTTGCTTGCAGGCCTGGATCCTGTAGCCACACTACCACCGCTCTTTCCTGGCCCCTGAGATTTTGGCACAGAGTCCTGGGACTTCTGGTGTTTTGCGGTCGCTGTAACTGCACTGGGGTCACAAACTGCTGATGGGCAATTGAGCCCCGGATGTTTTGCAGACACAACATTGGTGGTACCTCTAGATGTTCCTTCCTGGCCGCCTTTGGTCTCCTTTCCAACTTGCAGGCCCCCAGACTTGGTGCGCTCCGCTGGTAACATAACTCGCTGCTGCAGGTTCTCCTGGATGGTCTGCCTCTCCAGTGATGTCCTCCTCTGCCTGCCCGGGGTGGAGGTGGATTGTCCACCTGAGGCCTGGGATGGAGGCTGCTGCACACTCTGCATGTTTCTTGCTCTTGGACTTTCCAACAGCTTACTTTTACTTTCAGTCATACTGGCAGGTTGCTTCACCAGGTTCTTACATGTTCTTATTTCCACACCGACTGTCCTTCCATTACTGGAACTTGCACTGCTGCCATTGCTGCTTCCTTCCATAAAGACTTTTGGATTTACATCCCTTTCTTGAGCTGGCTGGTTGTTGTTTGCCAGATTAGGCCTTGGAGCCTGGGCCTTGCTTGGGGAGCTTCCCCGCCCAGGGTGGCCCCGCCCTGGGCTATCTCCAGACATGCAGAGGTCTCAGGAGCTCAAACCACGCACAACCTCACCTCTAGGAGGCAGGATTATAGTAGTTATATTCTTGAACATAGGGGCAGTATTATAGTAGTTATATTCTTGTACATAGGGGGCAGTATTATAGCAGTTATATTCTTGTACATATGGGGGCAGTATTATAGTAGTTATATTCTTGTACATAGGGGTCAGTATTATAGTAGTTATATTCTTGTACATAGGGGTCAGTATTATAGTAGTTATATTCTTGTACATGGGTGACAGTATTATAGTAGTTATATTGTTGTACATAAGGGGCAGTATTATAAAAGTTATATTCTTGCACATAAGGGGCAGTATTATAGTAGTTATATTCTTGTACATAGGGGGCAGTATTACAGTAGTTATATTCTTGTACATAGGGGGCAGTGTTATAGTAGTTATATTCGTGTACATAGGGAGCAGTATTATAGTAGTTATATTCTTGTACATAGGGGGCAGTATTACAGTAGTTATATTCTTGTACATAGGGGGCAGTGTTATAGTAGTTATATTCGTGTACATAGGGGCAGTGTTATAGTAATTATATTCTTGTACATAGGGGGCAGTATTATAGTAGTTATATTCTTGAACATATGGGACAGTATTATAGTAGTTATATTATTGTACATAGGGGGCAGTATTATAATAGTTATATTCTTGTACATAGGGGGCAGTATTATAGTAGTTATATTCTTGTACATAGGGGGCAGTATTATAGTAGTTATATTCTTGTACATAGGGGGCAGTATTATAGAAGTTATATTCTTGAACATATGGGACAGTATTATAGTAGTTATATTCTTGTACATAGAGGGCAGTATTATAGTAGTTATATTCTTGTACATAGGGGGCAGTATTATAGTAGTTATATTCTTGTACATAAAGGGCAGTATTATAGTAGTGATATTCCTGTACATAGGGGGCAGTATTATAGTAGTTATATTCCTGTACATAGGAGGCAGTATTATAGTAGTTATATTCCAGTACATAGGGGGCAGTATTATAGTAGTTATATTCCTGTACATAGGGGGCAGTATTATAGTAGTTATATTCTTGTACATAGTGGGGCAGTATTATAGTAGTTATATTCTTGTACATAGGGAGCAGTATTATAGTAGTTATATTCTTGTACATAGGGAGCAGTATTATAGTAGTTATATTTACAATGTAAAGCTTTGGCAAAGCTATAACTCCTGTTGATAAAAAGAAAGGTTATTGAGTAGCACATTATAAACAGGTCATGTTGATGACTGCCCATGGAGGGGATAATCGGGAGTTTCATATTTTGAACAGAGGTTTCTATTTGACTAAACTGTACACAACTCACTGAAGTGCAGTGTAGGATTACAGGCTTTCCTGGATATAAACTCTAGGAACATTTTACTGTTTGTTTTCATTTGGGTGGAGGGTTTTCTTTTTCTAAATTACATGGTACATTTTCACAGGTTGTGCCCACTTTCATCCTTAAATCTAGCTTGTTATTAGTCCAAAAGGAGGATCCCTCCCTTTAAGATTCTACAGAAGAGCATATGACTGTAAAGTGAAAAATTAAAAGGCTGATTTGAGCAAATAAAATGTGGGCAATGTGTTTCTTCTTCTTTTAAGTAAACGACATTACAGAAACTAGTTCTTACAAAAAGTGTTTGTGGTACTTGTGGTAAAGGTCGTGGAAAGGTTTTATAGAAATTATTTAAAGAGAACCTGCCATGCAAATTAACCAACCTAAAATAAATAATTAAAGGGGTTGTCCTTAAAACCAAGTTAGGATAGGGCATAACCTTTTGTCGGTGGTGATCTCAGTGATGAGACCCCACGGATCACAAGAACGAGGGGTCCGATGGGGTCCCAGGGACCACAGTTGGAACCCTCGTCGCTCCCTGAGAGTAATGGAGCAGACGGCCAAGCATAACCATTCTGCTCCATTCATCTCTATGGATCTGACGGAGATGTATGGTGCAGAACGGTCATGTGCGGCCATCTGCTCTGTTTATCTCCCGGACCAACGAGAGGTCTGACTGAGGTAGCTGGGAGCCCATGGGACCCCTCGTTCTCATGATCTGTGGGGGTCTTATCACTGAGATCAGCAAGTTAGGCCCTATCCTGTGGATAGGCATTTCCAGGGTTAACACCCACGATCGGTGTTAGCACTGACCAGAGGTGTTACCGGTGGCTGTTTGATGCAATATGCCTTGTGCACACATAATAGAAGTATGTCTTCTTATATGTGAAAAAAAAGACATTCTAAAGATGATTTAAAAAAAATAACTAAGATAAGAGAAGCTTTATCCTCAATCAGTTATTGAAAATCACAAAAAGGGAGGTTCTTAGTGTGGACATGACCCAATTACTTATTTAGACGCAGAGAAAGTTCTGCCAGGAGAATACCTCTCATTTCCACTTTTTTTGGGAATGCGATAGGGGGCATCATACACAAAGACTCACATATCCTGACTAGTGCTTATTCAGATGTTCCCAAATTTAATTACCCCCACTGTTATATTTTTGCAGAATCCCTAGCTATCGAGATAAATTGGGCCAAGCAGTTGTAGACAATGCAAAGAAACCATCACAAATATCTTGCCTCCCAGAAAAAGGGGTGCTTCAATTGTTCAAGATTATAACTACTATAATACTGCTCACTATGTACAAGAATATAATTACTATAATACTGCCACCTATGTACAAGAATAGAACTACTATAATACTGCCCCCATGTACAAGAATATAACTCCTATAATACTGCCCCCTATGTACAAGAATATAACTACTATAAAACTGCCCCCTATGTACAAGAATATAACTACTATAATACTTCCCCTTATGTACAAGAATATAACTACTATAAAACTGCCCCCTATGTACAAGAATATAACTACTATAATACTGCCCCCCTATGTACAAGAATATAACTACTATAAAACTGCCCCCTATGTACAAGAATATAACTACTATAATATGGCCCCCTATGTACAAGAATATAACTACCATAATACTGCCCCCTATGTACAAGGATATAATTACTATAATACTGCCCCCTATGTACAAGAATATAACTACTACAATACAGCTCCCTATGTGCAAGAATATAATTACTATAATACTGCCCCCCTATGTACAAGAATATAACTACTATAATACTGCCCCCTATGTACAAGGATATAACTACTATAATACTGCCCCAATGTACAAGAATATAACTACTATAATACTGCCCCCTATGTACAAGAATATAACTACTATAATACTGCCCCCTATGTACCAGAATATAACTACTATAATACTGCCCCCTATGTACCAGAATATAACTACTATAATACTGCCCCCCTATGTACAAGAATATAATTACTGTCCTTTTAATTTAATATATAAAGGAGAGATATATTTAAAAACATATCTTAATCAACATGGGAATACCATCCAACAGGGTAGGAAAGATTTACCAGTGCCTAAACACTTATTGGGGGTCATTTACTAAGGGCCTGATTCGCGGTTTCCCGACGTGTTACCAGAATATTTCCGATTTGCGGCGATTGTACCTGAATTGTCCTGGGATTTTGGCGCACGCGATTGGATTGTGTCGCACCGGCGCCGGCATGCGCACGATGGAAATTGGGGGGTGTGGCTGAATGAAAACCCGACGTATTCGGAAAAACCACCACATTTAAAAGCGGAAAATGTGTCGCTTGGGACGCGCTTACCTTCACTCAGCCGGCCTCGGTGAATTCCGGCGCTTTTCATTGCAGCAGCGCCACCTGGTGGACGGCGGAGGAACTACCTTATTAAATCCTGGCCGGACCTGAATCCAGCGCAGAGAACGCGCCGCTGGATCGCGAATGGACCGGGTAAGTAAATCTGCCCCATTGTATTTTAATGTATGCACACTCCCGTAGCCCTACCTTTAACATACTGGGGGTCATTTACTAAGGGCCCGATTCGCGTTTTCCCGACATGTTACCCAAATATTTCCGATTTGCGCCGATTTCCCCTGAATTGCCCGGGATTTTGGTGCACGCGATCAGATTGTGGCGCATCGGCGCTGGCATGCACGCGGCGGAAATCGGGGGCGTGGCCGAACGAAAACCCGACGGATTCGAAAAATCCGCTGCATTTTTTAAAAAAATCTGTCGCGGAGCTTGCACTTACCTTCACTCAGCCCAGCGTTCCGATGCTTTTCAGCGCAGCAGCGCCACCTAGTGGACGGCGGAGGAACTGCCTTTGTGAATCCCGTCCGGACCCGAATCCAGCGCAGAGAACGTGCCGCTGGATCGCGAATGGACCGGGTAAGTAAATCTGCCCCATTCTGTTTAAATATGCAGCTAGTTCTTCGCAGCGCATGTGCCTTTAGTGCCAGTCTGTCCATGCGCATGCCTTTATCCATTAAGGCACCTGTGCTTTCGGGTTTAGGCACTGTGCAGGCATGTTATGTGCCAATTACTTAACTTACACCATCCAGTGATTTACATCCATAGTAGTAACTAGTAAATGCTGTGGCTTGGCACATATCCCCCATTGAACGGGTTCAGAATATAGACAGAAACCAACTTCTAATCCCTAAGGCCCACGAGGAACCAAATAAGTGCATTCCTTTGGTAGCTACCTACACCACACACAGCCAAAAAATTGCTACATTAATTCAAAGAAATTGGTCATTGTTGGGGAATTTCTATACACAGATACAAGAATTTCAGTAATCGCCTCTCCTTTCTTATAAGAGAACTAGGATGTCACAGGTGCTCCTGCGACCCATGTTCCGGGTCCAGGCACACCCAGGTGCCACTGTGTGCCCCCTCTCGCCAGCAGACTCACCTACCTAGCCAAGCTCCAGCAATGGTCTCCTCGCTTCAGCACGCGCGTCCCCGTTTCCTAGGGTGTGCACGCCGGCCACCTGAAATTTAAAGGGCAGCGCAACGCTACTTGGCGCTGGCCACCTGACAACCTATAAATGCTCAACCTCTTCCTGTGACCCCTGCCGGATCTTTGTGCTCTATCCCTAAGCGAAGGCTTTGTTCCATACCCTCTGCAATTATCCTGATTTCCCGTTGGGACCTCGATTCCGTTCCTGACTCTGATCCCGTGCTGCCTGTCCCGACCTATCGCTACGTCCCGACTCTGATCCTGTGCTGCCTGTCTCGACCTCCTGCCTGTCCCTGAACACGAGTTTGCCTGACGATTTTGTACTACGGCTGTGGAACGACATGGTGGTACCAGTGGCTCCACTACCCTCGATTCCTGACATAGGAATTTAAGGGACATGATAGTAAAAACGGATGTAGCTATCAAAACAAGTAATATCAATTTTAAAACAGGTTAATTTCCCTGTATGTCTTGCCCTATATAATTGCCCTTCAATGTTAAGGGGAAACATTTTTGTGCATCCATCCTCTGGGAAAAATATTAATACTTTTTTGACTACAGAAGTCATTTATGTGTTACAGTGTTCTTGTAACTATTTATGTGTTGGTGAGAATCTATATCCTGGTTACCTACATAGATGGCACTGAGCCGAATGGCATCGTGCCTGTACATGGAAGGGACATGGTGCTTACATAGCGGACCATCTAATACTCAACTTTGATGCCCTTTGATTAGTCTCCAGTTATGACCTTATGTCGGTTGTTTATTGGAAAGTGTCCTTTGTCTAAAAATGTTTTATTTTTATTTCTGCAATAGAGACAATGGGCCACATTTACTTACCTGTCCAGAGGAGTTCACTGAAATTATCCGACGAGAATGCTCTGTGCCCCGATTCACTAAGATCGTGCGCATGTGCATGTGGTGCATGTAAGTGCATTGTCTTGCGACACAATTTGAAAGTTAAATCCCACGCTTAGTCCGAATCAATCGGATCATTCAACGGCCCGCCCCCGATTTCTGTCGCACAAAAGCTGTGCCACAATCCGATCGCGTGCGACACAACCCCTGTTAAATACCTGTCACAGCTGCGCAATCCTTGAAAACGTTGGAAACGTAGTTCCTTCAAACAGTGAGTGTTTTATTCATGGTTTTTAACACACGTTTACTTCACATTAGGATATGGAGGCTATTGCTTTAAAATTGTGTCTGGCACATTGGAATTTAATATATTAAACTACTACATATATTTTTATATATGTATCACCCATTGCACTTTCTATTCTTTCATTCAGTGATATGCATTTCATCATAGGCACTTGATGCATTTTTGAAACAATGGGGGTCATTTACTAAGGGCCTGATTCGCATTTTCCCGACGTGTTACCCGAATATTTCCGATTTGCGCCGATTTCCCCTGAATCGCCCCGGGATTTTGGCGCATGCGATTGGATTGTGGCGCATCGGCGCTGGCATGCATGCGACGGAAATCGGGGGCATGGCCGAACGAAAACCCGACGGATTTGGAAAAACCGCCGCATTTAAAAAAAGAAAAGTGTCGCGGGACTCGCACTTACCTTCACTCGTTCCGGCTTGGTGAAGATCATTACATTCCGGGGAACTTCAGCGCAGCAGCGCTACCTGTTGGACGTCGGAGGAACTACCTTAGTGAATCCAGGCCGGACCCGAATCCTCCGCAGAGAACGCGACGCTGGATCGCAAATGGACCGGGTAAGTAAATCTGCCCCAATACTGTTTATTTTATTGAATGGTATCTGATGCCATTATTCATCACACAGGGTGATGATTAGTGCACTTGTATAAATGTTTGGTGTGCACTTGTATAGTTGCTTGATAATGCCTTCAGAGAGGGAAATAGCTTTTTTGTCATGGTGGAATAAATAAATTTCCTTTTACGGAGTGCTGTTCATTGCTTTTTTTGGTGAATAGTAAACAGTGATGTCACAGGGATAATAAGAGCGATTAACAGTGATGTCCCAGTATTACTCAGGATTTCTCATTAGCTTACATTTGGAAATTCCTGCTTTGGAGACACTCCCTCATGTGTCTATAGAGGATAGTGCAGTTCCTGTTTCTACTCATCAGTAGTTACTGTGCGTGAAGTATTAGTGCACAGTTTGAAACGATTTACAGTGGAACATGAAATTTGTGAAATTCCCCAAAAATTTTTTTGGGATCAAATATGAAATAAGTTCCCACATCTGGAGGAAAGCATTGCAATATATCATTAAAGAGAAAAAGACAGATGCGATAATGGAACAAAATTAAATTTTATTTAGTACAACGATATCGATATAAAAACATTTAAAAAGGCCCCCAAACAGAAGGGGGGAATAAAAAACAAATAGTCCCCCTGATCCCAATATGAGTAATAAATAAGCAACTGTAGTGTGAGTACAATCACTGCAGTGATATACACTCACCGGCCACTTTATTAGGTACACCATGCTAATAACGGGTTGGACCCCCTTTGGCCTTCAGAACTGCCTCAATTCTTCGTGGCATAGATTCAACAAGGTGCTGGAAGCATTCCTCAGAGATTTTGGTCCATATTGACATGATGGCATCACACAGTTGCCACAGATTTGTCGGCTGCACATCCATGATGCGAATCTCCCGTTCCACCACATCCCAAAGATGCTCTATTGGATTGAGATCTGGTGACTGTGGAGGCCATTTGAGTACAGTGACCTCATTGTCATGTTCAAGAAACCAGTCTGAGATGATTCCAGCTTTATGACATGGCGCATTATCCTGCTGAAAGTAGCCATCAGATGTTGGGTACATTGTGGTCATAAAGGGATGGACATGGTCAGCTACAATACTCAGGTAGGCTGTGGCGTTGCAACGATGCTCAATTGGTACCAAGGGGCCCAAAGAGTGCCAAGAAAATATTCCCCACACCATGACACCACCACCACCAGCCTGAACCATTGATCCAAGGCAGGATGGATCCATGCTTTCATGTTGTTGATACCAAATTCTGACCCTACCATCCGAATGTCGCAGCAGAAATCGAGACTCATCAGACCAGGCAACGTTTTTCCAATCTTCTGCTGTCCAATTTCGATGAGCTTGTGCAAATTGTAGCCTCAGTTTCCTGTTCTTAGCTGAAAGGAGTAGCACCCGGTGTGGTCTTCTGCTGCTGTAGCCCATCTGCCTCAAAGTTCGACGTACTGTGCGTTCAGAGATGCTCTTCTGCCTACCTTGGTTGTAAGGGGTGGCGATTTGAGTCACTGTTGCCTTTCTATCAGCTCAAACCAGTCTGCCCATTCTCCTCTGACCTCTGGCATCAACAAGGCATTTCCGCCCACAGAGCTGCCGCTCACTGGATGTTTTTTCTTTTTCGGACCATTCTCTGTAAACCCTAGAGATGGTTGTGCGTGAAAATCCCAGTAGATCAGCAGTTTCTGCAATACTCAGACCAGCCCTTCTGGCACCAACAACCATGCCACGTTCAAAGGCACTCAAATCACCTCTCTTCCCCTTACTGATGCTCGGTTGGAACCGCAGGAGATTGCCTTGACCATGTCTACATGCCTAAATGCACGGAGTTGCCGCCATGTGATTGGCTGATTAGAAATTAAGTGTTAACGAGCAGTTAGACAGGTGTACCTAATAAAGTGGCCGGTGAGTGTATATATATAGCAATCAAGCAAAAATGATTATCACAAACAGGGTAGATACGTATACAGTACAACACTAAATGTGACCCATAGCATGTAAGCCGAAAACTGCAGTGATAAACAAGTTAGTGAACAAATATATTAGTAAATTCACATTACCAGGCAGATGTTATCACAGGGAGGGGGAGAGCAATGCTGCCCAACTTTGCCTGCTTTGGAGACACTCCCTTATGTGTTTATAGAGGTAAGTGCAGTTCTTGTTTCTACTCATCAGTAGTTACTGTGCATGAACTATTAGTGCACAGTTTGAAAGGATGTACAGTGGAACATGAAATTTGGTCACCACCTTTCCTGTAAAAAATACTATCTCTCCTACCTGTCTTACGTTCTTGTCCCAATAATACAAAACACAACGGTAGCAATTAGAATAAGGTGTTGCGCGGTTGAGGCAGGAGTAAGGGGGTGAGGTTAAGTTGTATGAATAGAGGTAAGATGTTTAGGTTTTTGATATATGATATTGGGGGTCGGATGGGGGAGAGAGGAGGATATGTTTATTAAGATTATGTTAGGATTCAGAGTCTGTGGACCCTCTGGACCACCGCAGGAGATGGTACTAGCCGACACCTGGGACCGGAGTCTAAGTGGCACCTGGTCTTCACCAGAGTACGCCGAAAAGCGGGATGGTATTGCTGTGCCGGGGTACCACCAGGACGTTCCACAGGTGCGACTAGCCCACAGTGGCGGCCAAGGTAGCAATGCAGTAGACCGTCCGTACCCGGGATGACAGTGGGAGAACAGCACGGGAAGGAACACTAGGACTCACGTCAGGAACACAGGAGCTGGCACAAGGAACAGGAACGCAGGAACGGACTGGCACACGAGACAGGAACGCAGGATCAGAACCATGAGAACACAGGAGGAGGAACTGGAATTCAGGATACATGGGAACACACAGGATATGCTGTAGGATATGCTGCCCCGCTTCTTCTTGGTCCCAAGAAACCTCTGGAGGAGAGTCAGATCCAAAATTTTCTCTTTCGGCTCCCAGGATCTCTCCTCAGTCCCAAACCCCTTCCAGTTTACAAGAAAGAACCGCTTACCCCTCACAGTCTTCATGTCCAGAACCTCATTAACCTCATTGACATCCGGGGAATCCGCCTCACAAGCATGAGGAGGAGAATCCTGGGAGAAACGGTTTAAGACAACTGGCTTCCAGAGGGAGACATGAAAGGAGTTTGGGATGCGCATTGATGGAGGAAAGGGGAGCTTGTAGGCCACTTGATTGATGCGCTTGATTACCTCAAAGGGTCCAATGAACCGGGGACCAAGTTTTGAAGGTTGGTATCTGGAGGATAACCACACTTTGTCACCAGGAGAGAAGACAGGAGGAGCTTGACGTTTCTTATCAGCCTGGGTCTTGTTGCGGACTGTGGCTCGTAGAAGGGACTGGCAGATCTGGTCCAAAATAGACTTGAGATCCTGCACCAGATCCTTTACCGCAGGGAGTAGACAGTGGAAGAGGAGGGCGTTGAATACGTCCATAGACCACAAAGAACGGAGCCAAGGCAGTAGACCCCGAGTCCAGGGAATTGTAGGAGAACTCAGCCAAAGGTAGTAGGTCAGCCCAGTTGCCTTGATGGGCTGAGACAAAGTGGCGGAGGTAACAGCCCAGAGTTTGGTTCACCCTCTCTACTTGACTATTCGACTGAGGGTGGAAGGCAGAAGAAAAGTCAAGCTTGACTTGCAGCTGGTTACATAAGGAATGCCAGAATTTGGACACAAACTGGACTCCTCGATTGGACACGATGTGTAGCGGAAGAGAAGACGGAAGACCTGGAAGGGGAACAAAAAACGTCTAGAACGTTCCCCAGGAGTGAGTCGGGCTCTTTCAACCTGCATAGGTTCAACTGCAGATTGTGCGACCGGAGGCTGGAGCGGCTTTTGGAAGACCGTAGCCAACCGAGGCAGACATGGAAGCCGGACTACAGGTCGCTCGTGCCACAACTCTTCAGCTCGATTAAGAACTGCTCATCTTTCCGAGTGGCCAAGATGATGAGACCACTCAGAGTAGCTGGCAGATCACGGGTGTCCAATGCATCCTTAACCAGTAAAGACATTCCTCTTTTAAAGGTCGCAGATAAGGCCGTGTCGTTCCAGGAGAGCTTGGACGCCAAGGTTCGGAACTTCACAGCGTATTCACCCACAGATGAGTCTCCTTGGCATAGGTTCAGTAGTGCTGTTTCAGCTGAGGCTGAGCTGTTCCTCAAACACGGACCAGAATTCAGTCAACCAGGAAGGTAGTATGGGTGGCCATAACTGGATCGTTTCTGTCCCACAGAGGAGTAGTCCAAGCCAGGGCCTTCCCGGAGATGATGCTAAGTATGAAAGGCACCTTGGAGTGCTTGGTGACTGGCACCAGAACCTAGGCCCCTGGTAGCAATGCAGGAGACAGTCCATACCCAGGGTGACAGCGGGAGAACAGCAAAGGAAGGAACACCAGGACTCACATCAGGAACACAGGAGCTGGCATCTGGAACAGGAACGCAGGAACGGACTGGCACACGAGACAGGAACTCAGGAGCAGGACCACGGGAACACAAGAGGAGGAACTGGAACACAGGAGGTTTCCAGATCAGTCCCCGTCCCCAGTGGGGTTCACAATCTAATTAACCTACCAGTGTGTTTTAGAGTGTGGGAGGAAACTGGAGGACCCGGAGGAAACCCACATAAACACAGAAAGAACATATATTCTCCTCCTGTCCTCCAGCCTCCTCCTCCTGTCCCTCAGCCTCCTCCTCCTGTCCCTCAGCCTCCTACTCCTGTCCCCCAGCATCCTCCAGCCTCCTCCTCCTGTTCCACAGCCTCCTCCTCCTGTCCTCCAGCCTCTATACTCCTCCTGTCCCCAGCCTCCTCCTGTCCCCCAGCGTCTCCTCCTGTCCTCAAGTCTCCTCCTGCCTCCTCCTTCAGCATCCTCCTACTGTCCCCTGCCTCCTCCTCCTGTCCCTCAGCCTCCTCCAGCCTCCTCCTCCTCCTGTCCTCCAGCCCACCTGTGCTATATCCTCTTCCTGTGTCCTCCAGCAGCCTACTCCTGTGTCCTCCAGCAGTCTTCTCCTTCTCCCCAGAAGCCTCCTCCTGTCCCCCAGCAGCCTCCTCCTGTGTCCTCCAGCAGCCTTCTCCTGTGTCCTCCAGCAGCCTCCTCCTGTCCACTAGCAGCCTCCTCCTGTCCACTAGCAGCCTCCTCCTGTCCCCTAACAGCCTCCTCTTGTCTTCCAGCAGCCTCCTCCTGTGTCCTCCAGCAACCTGCTCCTGTTTCCTCCAGGAGCCTCCTCCTGTCCCCCAGGAGCCTCCTCCTGTCCCCCAGCAGGCTCCTCCTGTCCCCCAGCAGCCTCCTCCTGTCCTCCAGCAGCCTCCTCCTGTCCCCCAGCAGCCTAGTCCTGTCCCCCAGCAGCCTCCTCAGTCCCAAACCCCTTCCAGTTTACAAGAAAGAACCGCTTACCCCTCACAGTCTTCATGTCCAGAACCTCATTAACCTCATTGACATCCGGGGAATCCGCCTCACAAGCATGAGGAGGAGAATCCTGGGAGAAACGGTTTAAGACAACTGGCTTCCAGAGGGAGACATGAAAGGAGTTTGGGATGCGCATTGATGGAGGAAAGGGGAGCTTGTAGGCCACTTGATTGATGCGCTTGATTACCTCAAAGGGTCCAATGAACCGGGGACCAAGTTTTGAAGGTTGGTATCTGGAGGATAACCACACTTTGTCACCAGGAGAGAAGACAGGAGGAGCTTGACGTTTCTTATCAGCCTGGGTCTTGTTGCGGACTGTGGCTCGTAGAAGGGACTGGCAGATCTGGTCCAAAATAGACTTGAGATCCTGCACCAGATCCTTTACCGCAGGGAGTAGACAGTGGAAGAGGAGGGCGTTGAATACGTCCATAGACCACAAAGAACGGAGCCAAGGCAGTAGACCCCGAGTCCAGGGAATTGTAGGAGAACTCAGCCAAAGGTAGTAGGTCAGCCCAGTTGCCTTGATGGGCTGAGACAAAGTGGCGGAGGTAACAGCCCAGAGTTTGGTTCACCCTCTCTACTTGACTATTCGACTGAGGGTGGAAGGCAGAAGAAAAGTCAAGCTTGACTTGCAGCTGGTTACATAAGGAATGCCAGAATTTGGACACAAACTGGACTCCTCGATTGGACACGATGTGTAGCGGAAGAGAAGACGGAAGACCTGGAAGGGGAACAAAAAACGTCTAGAACGTTCCCCAGGAGTGAGTCGGGCTCTTTCAACCTGCATAGGTTCAACTGCAGATTGTGCGACCGGAGGCTGGAGCGGCTTTTGGAAGACCGTAGCCAACCGAGGCAGACATGGAAGCCGGACTACAGGTCGCTCGTGCCACAACTCTTCAGCTCGATTAAGAACTGCTCATCTTTCCGAGTGGCCAAGATGATGAGACCACTCAGAGTAGCTGGCAGATCACGGGTGTCCAATGCATCCTTAACCAGTAAAGACATTCCTCTTTTAAAGGTCGCAGATAAGGCCGTGTCGTTCCAGGAGAGCTTGGACGCCAAGGTTCGGAACTTCACAGCGTATTCACCCACAGATGAGTCTCCTTGGCATAGGTTCAGTAGTGCTGTTTCAGCTGAGGCTGAGCTGTTCCTCAAACACGGACCAGAATTCAGTCAACCAGGAAGGTAGTATGGGTGGCCATAACTGGATCGTTTCTGTCCCACAGAGGAGTAGTCCAAGCCAGGGCCTTCCCGGAGATGATGCTAAGTATGAAAGGCACCTTGGAGTGCTTGGTGACTGGCACCAGAACCTAGGCCCCTGGTAGCAATGCAGGAGACAGTCCATACCCAGGGTGACAGCGGGAGAACAGCAAAGGAAGGAACACCAGGACTCACATCAGGAACACAGGAGCTGGCATCTGGAACAGGAACGCAGGAACGGACTGGCACACGAGACAGGAACTCAGGAGCAGGACCACGGGAACACAAGAGGAGGAACTGGAACACAGGAGGTTTCCAGATCAGTCCCCGTCCCCAGTGGGGTTCACAATCTAATTAACCTACCAGTGTGTTTTAGAGTGTGGGAGGAAACTGGAGGACCCGGAGGAAACCCACATAAACACAGAAAGAACATATATTCTCCTCCTGTCCTCCAGCCTCCTCCTCCTGTCCCTCAGCCTCCTCCTCCTGTCCCTCAGCCTCCTACTCCTGTCCCCCAGCATCCTCCAGCCTCCTCCTCCTGTTCCACAGCCTCCTCCTCCTGTCCTCCAGCCTCTATACTCCTCCTGTCCCCAGCCTCCTCCTGTCCCCCAGCGTCTCCTCCTGTCCTCAAGTCTCCTCCTGCCTCCTCCTTCAGCATCCTCCTACTGTCCCCTGCCTCCTCCTCCTGTCCCTCAGCCTCCTCCAGCCTCCTCCTCCTCCTGTCCTCCAGCCCACCTGTGCTATATCCTCTTCCTGTGTCCTCCAGCAGCCTACTCCTGTGTCCTCCAGCAGTCTTCTCCTTCTCCCCAGAAGCCTCCTCCTGTCCCCCAGCAGCCTCCTCCTGTGTCCTCCAGCAGCCTTCTCCTGTGTCCTCCAGCAGCCTCCTCCTGTCCACTAGCAGCCTCCTCCTGTCCACTAGCAGCCTCCTCCTGTCCCCTAACAGCCTCCTCTTGTCTTCCAGCAGCCTCCTCCTGTGTCCTCCAGCAACCTGCTCCTGTTTCCTCCAGGAGCCTCCTCCTGTCCCCCAGGAGCCTCCTCCTGTCCCCCAGCAGGCTCCTCCTGTCCCCCAGCAGCCTCCTCCTGTCCTCCAGCAGCCTCCTCCTGTCCCCCAGCAGCCTAGTCCTGTCCCCCAGCAGCCTCCTCAGTCCCAAACCCCTTCCAGTTTACAAGAAAGAACCGCTTACCCCTCACAGTCTTCATGTCCAGAACCTCATTAACCTCATTGACATCCGGGGAATCCGCCTCACAAGCATGAGGAGGAGAATCCTGGGAGAAACGGTTTAAGACAACTGGCTTCCAGAGGGAGACATGAAAGGAGTTTGGGATGCGCATTGATGGAGGAAAGGGGAGCTTGTAGGCCACTTGATTGATGCGCTTGATTACCTCAAAGGGTCCAATGAACCGGGGACCAAGTTTTGAAGGTTGGTATCTGGAGGATAACCACACTTTGTCACCAGGAGAGAAGACAGGAGGAGCTTGACGTTTCTTATCAGCCTGGGTCTTGTTGCGGACTGTGGCTCGTAGAAGGGACTGGCAGATCTGGTCCAAAATAGACTTGAGATCCTGCACCAGATCCTTTACCGCAGGGAGTAGACAGTGGAAGAGGAGGGCGTTGAATACGTCCATAGACCACAAAGAACGGAGCCAAGGCAGTAGACCCCGAGTCCAGGGAATTGTAGGAGAACTCAGCCAAAGGTAGTAGGTCAGCCCAGTTGCCTTGATGGGCTGAGACAAAGTGGCGGAGGTAACAGCCCAGAGTTTGGTTCACCCAGCGTCTCCTCCTGTCCTCAAGTCTCCTCCAGCCTCCTCCTTCAGCATCCTCCTACTGTCCCCTGCCTCCTCCTCCTGTCCCTCAGCCTCATCCAGCCTCCTCCTCCTCCTGTCCTCCAGCCCACCTGTGCTATATCCTCTTCCTGTGTCCTCCAGCAGCCTACTCCTGTGTCCTCCAGCAGTCTTCTCCTTCTCCCCAGAAGCCTCCTCCTGTCCCCCAGCAGCCTCCTCCTGTGTCCTCCAGCAGCCTTCTCCTGTGTCCACTAGCAGCCTCCTCCTGTCCACTAGCAGCCTCCTCCTGTCCCCTAACAGCCTCCTCTTGTCTTCCAGCAGCCTCCTCCTGTGTCCTCCAGCAACCTGCTCCTGTTTCCTCCAGGAGCCTCCTCCTGTCCCCCAGGAGCCTCCTCCTGTCCCCCAGCAGGCTCCTCCTGTCCCCCAGCAGCCTCCTCCTGTCCTCCAGCAGCCTCCTCCTGTCCCCCAGCAGCCTAGTCCTGTCCCCCAGCATCCTCCTCCTGTCCACCAGCAGCCTCCTCCTGTCCTCCAGCAACCTGCTCCTGTGTCCTCCAGCAGCCAGAGTGCAGAGGGCCTAGAGTGCAAATCTCACTGCCTCATGGCTCTCCATTCGGTGTCCACCATGCTCTCTGCAGTGACCTCCAAGTCTCTGGTGGACCTTCCCGCTTCTTATATGGACAATGCCGATTTTTTTTTTCAGAGAAGCAAGCGGAGATTCTGCCCTCACACCATCCCATTGAACTACTCCTAGGCATATATCCTCCACAAAGTCAGGTGCACCCATTGTCTGTACCTGAAACATCGGCTATGTCAGCTTACATCAAAGAGAATTTGCAGAAAGGGTTCATCCGCAAGTCTTCTTCTCCTGCCAGTGCTGGATTCTAATTTGTGGCAAGAAGGGTCTCTCCGCTCCTGCATTGACTATCGTGGGCTTAATAAAGTTACTGTAAAGAACCGCTACCCATTACGCTTGATCACAGAACCCTTTGACTGCCTTCGTGGAGCCAAGATCTTCACTAAATTGGACATTAGAGGGGCATATAATCTCATCCTTGAAAACAATGAATGGAAGACCGCCTTCAACACTCGGGAAGGGCACTTTGAGTATTTGGTCATGCCCTTTGGACTCTGCAATGCGCCTGCTGTGTTTCAGGAGTTTGTCAGTTTCATTTTTAGAGACTTACTTTACACCTATGTAGCGGTATACTTGAACGATATTCTGGTGTTCACTACAGACCTGATGGACCCATCAGGTCCATGTACAACAAGTTCTCAGACGTCTATTGGCCAATCGCCTATATGCCAAACTCGAGAAGTGCCAGTTCCACCCAAAGAGCCTTATGTTCCTCGGGTATATCATCTCTGACAAGGGTCTACAGATGGATCCCACCATGTTGTCTGCAGTTGGCTCGCCCCGTAACAAATTCATGCTATACAGAGATTCCTCGGCTTTGCTAATTATTAATAGCAGTTTATACCGCATTTCTCCTCCCTCGTGTATCCCATTGTGGCGTTAACTAAAGAGGACGTTGATCCTAAACGTTTGCCTCCGGCGGCTGAAGAAGCTTTCTTTAAGCTGAAGTCTGCCTTTGCCTCTGCCCCCATTCTCACACAGCCTGACACAGAGACACATTTCTTGCAAGAGCTTGATGCTCCCTCAGTGAGTGCTGGAGATGTTCTCATCCAGAAAGGTCCCAAATTCTGGACTCTCACTTGTGGTTTCTTCTCTAAAGCCTTCTCCACTGCAGAAAGGAACTACTCCATAGGTGATTGAGAACTTTTGGCTATAAAACTTGCCCTGGAGGAATGACACTATCTAGTAGAAGGTGCCCGCCATCCGGTCTGCGTCAATACAGATCACAAGAACCTCTTGTATCTGCAGACAGCTCAGCGTCTCAATCCACAACAAGCCCGCTGGTGCCTCTACTTTTCTCATTTCAACTTCTTTATTCACTTTTATCCAGCCAGGAAGAATGTCAAAGCTGATGCCCTCTCGTGCCTCTAATGTTGTTCAGGAAGAACTCTCTCCTCAACATATCGTTCCTCCGGAATGACTGGTTGCTGCCGCTCCTGTTGACCTATGGCAACTTCCTCCTGGCAAATCTTATATCTGACCTGCTCTTTTGAAGAGGATACTAACTTGGGGTACAACGCTCTTATTTCTCTTTTTCCCCAGGTCTGGTAAAGGATTTTCGAGACTTTGTGAGCTCCTGCACTTCCTGTGCTGGAAACAAGTCATCACGTCTCAAGCCTTCTTTTGGTAATACTGTCACCCGTACCGGGTTGTAACAGACCAGTTTTCCAAGATGTTGCAGGTTCCTCTGCCAGGTCTGCCATCAGCTCCACGCCTGGCTAGCCTATTCTTCCTCCACATCTTCCTGCTTCACAGTCTTCCTCAGCACATCGTCTCAGGCCGTGGATATATATGCACAAGCGGAGAGAGTCAATCAGACTCTGGGCTGCTAACTATGGCACTTTGTCTCTGCTCGACAAGACAACTGGTCTACGGCAGAATTCTCATATAATTCTCATATAACTCAGAATCTGCCGGGGGTGCCTCCTTCTTTATTGTCAATGGGCGAATCCCACCTCTCCCTCTGTCTGTTCCTTAAGATGTTCCTGAGGTGGAATAGTTGATTCAAGATCTAAAATCTGTCTGGGAGCGGACACATAAGTCTCTATTTTGGCTGTCCGCCTGTACCAAGACCCAAGCTGATAAGAAACGCAGGCCTCCACTGACCTTCTCTCTGGGTGATAAAGTGTGGCTGTCCGCCAAGTATGTCTGGCTGAAGATCCCCAGCTACAAACTTGGGCCATGTTTTTTAGGACCTTTAGAGGTGCTGAAGCGCATCAATCCTGTGACCTATAAGCTTCGCCTTCCTCCCATCATGCGCATTCTCATACCTCGATCCTGTGCTGCCTGTCTCGACCACCTGCCTGTTCCTGCCACGATTCTGCCTCACGACTCTGTATATCGCTGTGGCCACCACTGCGGACAAAGTCAAGCCTGTGGAGCAACCTGGAGGTACCTCGCTTCAGCAAGTCCAACCACTTTGCGGCGGGCTCTGGGGAAAATATGGTGCCACTTAGATTCCTCTCCCAGGTATCAGCTTACATCATCGAGTGGGTCACGTCTTTACCGATATCTAGTCGGAAAGCAAGCCAGTGGAGTTTAGAACACTATAGATAAATCTCCCACATTGTTCTTCCTAGTGACCGTATTTAATTTTCCAATGCAATGTACTAAATGTACTCATTGTACCGAGTAGCTAAAAAAACTCCAAATGCAGTGAAATTCACAAAAAAAGCACAGCTACTTTATTTTCTATTGAGTTCTGTTTTTATAGCTTTCACTATGTGCCCTTAAAGACATCTCCCCTTTATTATTTGGGTCAGTACACGTTTTAAAATTTCCCGTCGCCAATAAATTTTACTCCTCGAATTATGGACCTGTAAAGTGGCATTTTTAAGTGGGACCTGATGTCATTTTCATTGCTACCATATTGAGGACTGTACAATATTTTGTTCACAGTTTTATTTGTTGCAAAAGTGGCAAAAAGTGGTGATTTGGACACTGTTTTCTTGTAGAGGGTTCAGAGGCCTGAATGAATGTTTTTGTTTTTATGTCTATTATATGTTATTTAATTTATATTACTGATCTAGAGAAAAAGGAGGGATTTGAACTTTACATTTTTTTAAACTGTATTTTAGGCCCCCTAGGGTACTTGATCCCTATGTGGTCTGATTGCTCATACAATAAGGCAATACAACAGTATCACAGTATACTGTGATTTTGCTGCTCATTTATTGTGAAAAATAGTGCCAAATCACAGTTAGGAGTCTCTTCAAGACTGTTATGGTAGCGGATCGCCACCCCGTTACAGTGCCATGGGGAACGGCTATCAAAGCTGCTTTCAAACGGTTAATACCCATGATCAATGCCTGCACCAATTGGTTGCGGAATTATGCAACACACACAAGGAATTTATGAAAAGGGCTCAGCCCTTGAGCCCTCTTCATACATCCTTAAAGTGACAGTTATGTACAGTTATGTCAGGTGGCGTTATGTTGATAACTTTACACCTCCTATTAGTTGGCTAAGTTTAAGCTCACAAAAAATGCAGCAAAATTCTGGTGCATGCCCATTTCACACTTAGCCATAGCTCTTTTCTGAGGTCACTACCCTTTTGTATACTACTTACAAAGGTATTTAAAAATTAGGGAAAAAAATGTTATATACAGATTTATAAATCCTCCCCTTTGTGTACAAAATGAAAGACCACTTTTACTTTTTCCGTTGACCAGCAAAGATTAAGCACTCAAGGTAATGAAATACTGATGATGACACCGGTGGACCAGTGGCGTACCGACCACGGTCGCAGCGGTCGCCATTGAGACCGGGCCCATCGGACGTATCAATGGCGACAGCGGTCGGTACGCCACTGGCAGTCGGGCAGGGGCCTCCGTCCGGACAGGAAGCTCCGGCCCGTCACTGTATAGTGCTCGATGTGGCCGTTTCCCACCACCCCAGCGCACATCGCTCCATGAACTAGGATGCGCGGCCGCGTGATGACGTCATCACGCGGCCGCGCACCCCTTCCTGTCTGGCCTCGGGCTGAAGAACGAAGACGCGGGACCTGCTGCCAGAGGTGAGTGTACAGGGTTTTTTTTTTTAATCAATCAGTTGTAAAAGGGGCTTATTGTATATAATAATTAATTTGATGTAGAAATTAATTGTGTGTGTGTGTGTGGGGGGGGGGGGATATGTAAAAATTCATTGTGGGGGGAGAGAATATGAAATAATTCATTGTGGGGGGAGAGAATAGGAAATAATTCATTGTGGGGGGAGAGAATAGGAAATAATTCATTGTGGGGGGAGAGAATAGGAAATAATTCATTGTGGGGGGGAATATTAAATAATTCATTGTGGGGGGAGAGAATATTAAATAATTCATTGTGGGGGGGGGGGCAGAATAGGAAATAATTCATTGTGGGGGGGGCAGAATAGGAAATAATTCATTGTGGGGGGGGGGGAGAATATTAAATAATTCATTGTGGGGGGCAGAATATGTAATCACTGAAATGTCGGTTAGCAGAAAGGGTTTTGAGGTTTTTTTTTAGGTATAATTGGGGGGGGGGGGTTGGCCCATTAGGAATTTTGTCCCGGGGCCCAGTGGACTCTAGTTACGCCACTGCGGTGGACTTAACGTACAACTAATCGACTATTTTTTTTTTATTGCAGAAATGAATAGTGCAAATGATAATAGTAAATATTACAATAAACTTCATTAAGTAAATAATTTTTTTTTCTTCTCATCCTTCTTCTATATTGAGCACTGTATCTGATTTTCCATACACCATAGCCAAAGAAAGCAGATTAACTATTTCCATGTTATTATACTCTTTTATTATTTAGCTCTGTAGGGAGATTAGACTATCCGAGATTGACAGTAAAGTGTTGTTATTAGGAATATTATCAGCTTTCTTTATCTATGGGCTGTCAATGGAGTACAGGACAGAAAGCTGATGCACCTACCCCATTTGTAATTATTTTTTTCTGTACAGAGCCCGGTTGTTTTCATGTATTTCTGTATTTATGGAACAATCATTGTGCTGGAGCTGTAATTCTGTAAGGAGCCTAAAAGAATTCATTCTGGCAGTGTCATTATATTATAATTTGGGAAACCTGGATCTGTTTTAGTCAAGTTGAGGGGGTCACTGTATACTGTGGCGTAACTAGGAATGAGTGGGCCCCATAGCAAACTTCCGCCTGGGGCCCCCCCTCCTGTATATATAAGTCAGCCGAGTATAAACTAAGATATCTAATTTTAGCACAAATAACGGGAGAAAATAATTGACTCGAGTAAAAGCTTAGGGTGGAAAATGCAGCTGCTACACTTAAATAAAATGTGGCCTCCCCTCACTAATAACATGTCCCAGGACCGGCAGCGGCCTCCCTTCACTAAAAACATGTCCAGCAGTGGCTTCCCCTCACTAATAACATGTCCAGCAGCGGACACCCTTCACTAATAACATGTCCAGCAGCAGCCTCCCCTCACTAATAACATGTCTGAGCAGCGACCTTCCATTCACTAAAAACATGTCCAGCAGCGACTTCCCTTCACTATTAATATGTGCAGTAGCGGCCTCCCTTCACTAATAACATGTCCCAGCAGCGGCCTCCCCTCACTAATATCATGTGCAGCAGTGGCCTCCCTTTACTAATAACATGTCCAGCAGCAGCCTCCTCTCACTAATAACATGACCCAGTAGCGGCCTCCCCTCATGTCCAACAGCGGCCTACCTTTACTAATAAATTCCCCAGCGGCCTCCCTTTACTTATAAAATGGCCCAACAGCCTCCCTTTACTAATAAAAAGCCCCAGCAGCCTCTCTTAACAAATAATAAACTTTTATACTTATCCTCCGGTGATGTCTTCTTCCCTGTATCTTTACTCCGAGTCCGACCAGGTTGCACCTCATGCCTCTGGTCACGTGGCTGACGTGAGCTGACGTCAGGTTGTGTCAGTCACATGACAAGGGGTGTGGAGGAGCTGGAGGAGTTACAGACGGTGGGCGGACCAGAACGCCGACGCAGCACCAGATGGGTAAGCAGGGGGCTGAAACACAGGGGCGGGACAGAACAGAAAGACAGGGCCCAGGCAGGGCATTGTAGGAACAGAGAGGGGGGCAGGCCGAAGGATTATTTTTTAGATCATGTTGCACCATATAGCAGGGCCTGGGTGGCGGTTGTACCTGGTCCGGAAATGCAGTGCGGGCTGCAGATAGTAGGGCACATTTACTTACCCGGTCCCTGAGCGATCCCCGCTGTGTGTTGTCCGCCGGAATGCCCATCTGCCGCGATTCATGAAGATCGTGAGCCCAATTTCCTGCATGTGTCGCTTCCACAATCAGGTCCGGCGGAGTTCACCTTCTTCCTCTCGGTGTATGTGAGTGCATGTCTTGCAACACAAATTGAATTATTAAATCCCGCGCGTAGTCCGAATCCGTCGGGGGGGGATTGTGTATTTAAATGACTTTTTTGGGGGAATTATTTTGAGATTTGCTCTTCTGTGAACATTTCTTAGAAACAAGAAATAAATAGTTCACCATTTATTATTAATATGAATATAATTTTCTACCAGTAGGTGGCATTAGAATAAAACCTTTAGCTGCTCTTACGCCTCAGTGTCGTCATTGCTTGGCGCAAGTACTAACTCTCATGCAAAGCTCAAAATCACCACTACATGACACACGGAAATCAGCAAATCACAGCTACAGACTGCTAATAAAGAATCTACTGAACGGTTTTAAAATCTTTTATTAACCACAGGGGTACCAAGTATTATGATCTACTTTAAAAAAAGGAAAAAAATTATGTACAATGCTATATATGTAATATCAAGAGTAATGATTTCCTCCTTCCTGACTCCTATTGACTATAATACCAAGGTGATGGTTATGATTTATAGAGAGCAGGGGCGTAACTAGGAGAGGCAGGGCCCTATAGCAGACTTCTAATTGGGCCCCCTTCCTGCTTACAAATATAAATATATTATACTCATATATTGTTAGGAAAACTTACGTCTGGAATACTGTGCACCAAACTACCACACACAGTCTGAGTGCAGGCTGACAGATTAGAGCAAGAGGGCCAACTAACCCTGCGCTGTTCTACCAACTAGACCCTACCAAGGCAAAAACCCCCTTGAAGGTAGGGAGCCTCTGCCGCAGGAACCTTCTAACTACCCTGCAAGACCATGGGAGGTGAGAGGAACCCAAATAGGTCTGTCAGCCGCAGTGAGGTGGTACAGACAGAAAACTGCAGTGTGGGCGTTAGGACAGTATTCAGACAGGGGGAAAAAACAGGACGAACAAGGATGAAACAAGCGGGGTTCAAGACAGCATAAGAAACCAAAGCAGACACAAGGAAAGATAACTAAAGATGTAAAGACACTGAACATAGAAGGGAAAGCAAAACCGCCGGGTCACACCAGAGGGCATACCTCCCAACTTTTGGACAAGAGAAAGAGGGACAAAAGCTCCTCCCCCTTTTTCTAAACCACGCTCATTGTCCCACCCACAAGCATAGTATAATATCGACCTTGTCGGCCCCCACATAGTACAATGCCCCTTCCTTTGGCCACCCCCCACCCCCATGCACCCGTATAATATCCCCTAATGCAAATCTGCAACATATAAAACCAATCTTTAATTTTATCCTCCCTTTACATTTCGTTTTCCACTTTTATTTATCTCCCCAAACTTACACATAATGGGGGTCATTTACAAAGGGCCCAATTCGCGTTTTCCTGACGTGTTACCCGAATATTTCCGATTTGCGCCGATTTTCCCTGTATTGCCCCGGGATTTTGGCGCACACGATCGGATTGTGGCGCATCAGCGTCGGGGGGCGTGGCCGAACAAAAACCCGACGGATTCGGAAAAACCGCCGCATTTAAGAACGGAAAATGTGTCACTCGGGGCGCGCTTACTTTCACTCAGACGGCCTCGGTGAATTCCGGCGCGTTAAAATGCTTTTCAGCGCAGCAGCGCCACCTACTGGACGGCGGAGGAACTACCTTATTAAATCCCGGCCGGACCCGAATCCAGCGCAGAGAACGCACCGCTGGATCGCGAATGGACCGGGTAAGTAAATCTGCCCCAATATTATCTGTACCCCTACCCTCACCCCTCCTCACATGGTGTGGTCCCTGTTCTCTATCCTCCTCATTCTGTGCCCTTCTGTCCTCCAGCCTCCTCCTGTCCTCCAGCCTCCTCCTGTAGCCTCCTGTCCCCAAGCCTCCTCCTGTAGCCTCCTGTCCTCCAGCCTCCTCCATCCTCCTGTCCTCCGTCCTCTTCCTGTAGCCTCCTGTCCCCCAGCCTCCTCCTGTCCTTCATCCTCGTCCTGTAGCCTCCTGTCCTCCAGCCTCCTCCTGTAGCCCCCTGTCCTCCATCCTCCTCCTGTAGGCTCCTGTCCTCCAGCCTCCTCCTGTCCTCCATCCTCCTCCTGTAGCCTCCTGTCCTCCAGCCTCCTCCTGTAGCCTCCTGTCCTCCAGCCTCCTCCTGTAGCCTCCTGTCCCCCAGCCTCCTCCTGTCCTCCATCCTCCTCCTGTAGCCTTCTGTCCTCCAGTCTCCTCCTGTAGCCTCCTGTCCTCCATCCTCCTCCTGTAGCCTCCTGTCCTACAGCCTCCTCCTGTCCTACATCCTCCTCCATCCTCCTCCTGTCCTCCGTCCTCTTCCTGTAGCCTCCTGTCCCCCAGCCTCCTCCTGTCCTCCATCCTCCTCCATCCTCCTCCTGTCCTCCAGCCTCCTCCTGTAGCCCCCTTTCCTCCATCCTCCTCCTGTAGGCTCCTGTCCTCCAGCCTCCTCCTGTAGCCTCCTGTCCTCCATCCTCCTCCTGTAGCCTCCTGTCCTCCAGCCTTCTCCTGTAGCCTCCTGTCCTCCAGCCTCTTCCTGTAGCCTCCTGTCCCCCAGCCTCCTCCTGTCCTCCATCCTCCTCCTGTAGCCTCCTGTCCTTCAGCCTCCTCCTGTAGCCTCTTCCTGTAGCCTCCTGTCCCCCAGCCTCGTCCTGTTCCCCAGCCTCCTCCTCCTGTCCCCCAGCAGCCTCCTCCTGTCCCCCAGCAGCCTCCTCCTGTCCTCCAGCAGCCTCCGCCCCTGTCCTCCTCCTGTAGCCTCCAGCCGCCCCTGTCCTCCTCCTGTAGCCTCCAGCCCCCCTGTCCTCCTCCTGTAGCCTCCAGCCCCCCTGTCCTCCTCCGGCAGCATCCAGCCCCCCTGTCCTCCTCCTGTAGCCTCCAGCCCCCCTGTCCTCCTCCTGTAGCCTCCAGCCCCCCTGTCCTCTTCCTGTAGCCTCCAGCCCCCCTGTCCTCCTCCTGTGCCCCAGCCCCCCCTGTCCTCCTGTAGACTCCACCCCCTGTCCTCCTCTTGTAGCCTCCAGCCCCCACTGTCCTCCTCCTGTAGCCTCCAGCCCCCCCATCATCCTCCTGTAGCCTCCAGCCCCCCTGTCCTCCTCCGGTAGCCTCCAGCCCTCCCTGTCCTCCTCCTGTAGCCTACAGCCCCACTGTCCTCCTCCTGTAGCCTTCAGCTCCCCCTGTGGCCTCCAGCCCCCCCTGTCCTCTTCCTGTGCCCCAGCCCCCCTGTCCCCTCAGTCTCTTACCTGCAGTCATTCAACTTTTCCCGACTGACTCGCGGAGGGGGCGTGGCCAGCCGGAGGCAGAGCTACCTCCTCACATGATTGGAGCAGACATCATGTGAGGAGCTAGCAGGGGCTGGTCCCGCGGCACAAATCGGGAAAAGTGGGCGGGGCCCGGGACATACTCATAGCCAACCGTGGCAGCGTGACAGAGCCCAAAAAACGGTACTGTCACGCTGAAAACGGGACGGTTGGGAGGTATGGTTTTACTGCTTCTCATTCACACCTATTACCTCATAAAATACTCTATATATAATGTGAGGTAATTATATCATGACCCATCATTACATGTGAGGAGTCATTTATATCATTGTCCTGGTGACTGATGAAAGACGTGGAGGCTGGAGCCATTGTTATGGTCTCGGCTTATGACGGTTGTTATGGTCTCGGCCTATGACGATCTTTGGAGCCATTGCTATGGTCTTGGGCTGTAACATTGTATGGAGCCATTGTAATGACCCCGGCCTATTACGGTGTATGGAGACATTGGGGCAGATTTACTTACCCGGCCCATTCGCGATCCAGCGGCGCGTTCTCTGCGGTGGATTCGGGTCCGGCCGGGATTCACTAAGGCAGTTCCTCCGCCGTCCACCAGATGTTGCTGCTGCGCTGAAGTCCGCCGAGGCCCCGCTGGAATGCCCTGAAATTCACCGGCCTATTCCTAGTGAAGGTAAGTGCAATTTTCGCGACACATTTTTTTTCTAAATGCGGAGTTTTTTCCAAATCCGTCGGGTTTTCGTTCAGCCACGCCCCCCCCCCCCGATTTCCGTTGCGTGCATGCCAGCGCCGATGTGCCACAATCCGATCGCGTGCGCCAAAATCCCGGGGCAATTCAGGGAAAATCGGCGCAAATCGGAACTATTCGAGTAACACGTCGGGAAAACACAAATCGGGCCCTTAGTAAATGACAGTGGGCCCTAGTATATGACAGTGTATTGAACCATTTTTTTGGTCTTGGCCTATGACGGTGAAAGGAGCCATTGTAATGGTCCCGGCCTATGACATTGTATGGAGCCATTGTTATGGCCTAGCCTATCACGGTTTAAGGAGCCATTGTTATGGTCTCGGCCTATGACTGTGTATAGAGCTATTGTTACGGTCTCGGCCTATTAATGGAGTCATTGTTATGATCTTGACCTACAACGGAGTATGGAGCCATTGTTATGGTCTTGGCCTATGACGGTTTATGAAGCCATTGTTTTGGTCTCAGCCTATGACAATGTATGGAGTCATTGTTATGGTCCCGGCCTATGACGGTGTATGGAGCCATTGGGGGTCATTTACTAAGGGCCCAATTCATGTTTTCCAGACGTGTTACCCGAATATTTCTGATTTGCGCCGATTTTCCCTGTATTGCCCCGGGTTTTTGGCGCACGCGATTGGATTTTGGCTCATTGAAGCTGGCATGACGGAAATCGGGGGGGCGTGACCGAACGAAAACCCGACGGATTCGGAACAACCGCCGCATTTAAAAAACCGAAAGTGTCGCGGAGCTTGCACTTACCTTCATCCAGGATAGGCCGGTGTATTTGAGTGCGTTCCGATGCTCTTCAGCGCAGCAGCGCCACCTGGTGGACGTCGGAGGAACTACATTAATGAATCCCGGCCGGACCCGAATCCACCGCAGAGAATGCGCCGCTGGATCGCGAACGGACCGGGTAAGTAAATCTGCCCCATTGTTTTGGTCTCGGCCTATGACAATGTAGAGCTATTGTTACGGTCTTGGCCTATTACAGGGTATGGAGTCGTTGTTATGATCTTGACCTACAACGGAGTATGGAGCCATTGTTATGGTCTTGGCCTATGACGGTTTATGGAGCTATTGTTATGGTCCTGGCCTATGACGGTTTATGGAGCTATAGTTATGGTCCTGGCCTATGACGGTTTATGGAGCTATAGTTATGGTCCTGGCCTATGACGGTTTATGGAGCTATAGTTATGGTCCTGGCCTATGATGGTGTATGGAGTCATGAGTCTATTACACTTGGATATCTAGCTGATACATCAGGGTCAAGGCATAGGAGGCGACAAAATGTCACTTGTCACCGGCTTATGTCTAGGATGGATTTTCCTCCTGGAAAATGGGTTTGGTCAGGAATTTTTATTGACGGACTATTTTCAGTAGTTGATTGTTGGAGCAATGACACACAACACCCATATGATCAACTGTTTGATGCCCCATATACATATAGTCTAGGAGCTGGAAGCAGCTGGCTCCTTGCCCCTGTAGTGTTCAGAAATCTCTACTGGAGACATGGCTCTTAATGAAAATGTATGCTAGCCGTGGCTGAAGCTACAGGGGCAAGGAGTCAACTGCTTCTAGCTCTATGTCCTTGTGGTTATCCAGATGACCGCAGATGTCTAGTGCCAACTCTTCAACTATTGATGGTCGATCCTTGGGAGCCCCTTTGTACCAATCTCTTTGTAAAAGACTGAAGGCACAGTAAATGGTAGTGTCACGTTGTGGATGTATTCTTACATTTCCAGGAGGAATCACGTGGACAGAGTTTTAAGAAAAATTATTTTATGGCGTTATAATGACACACATCACACAACCTAATATACATAACTTTCTATAGAGCTCTATGTGTGTTAGAGCTCATACATGGTGGTTATGACACCAAGCATAGAAAGGGTTGTGGGACCTCGGTTCTGGCGATGAGTCTTCCTAATACATTGGGACACAACACAATATGATATTTAGGCATGTTCATGTTTATGATAAAAAAAAATATCCTTTTTTCTTTAGGGAAGCGTTTAAGGTGTTTTCCCATCTGGGCACTTACATTTATTTTAATTAATTTTCCATATGTAAACATTTCTTCTGATTAGATGTTATTAAAAAAATGTTCTTGTGTGAAGGTAATTTCTCATAAATGTTGCCATGTTGTCCCTTAGAAATGAGATAGCTTCCTTGGATACGACCACCTCACATTTTGGCAGCGGTGGCCAGACATGGACTATTGAGCTCTGACCACCTGCGTTCAGCGATCTTTACCACAGGATGGCTGGGGGATATGCAGTAACTCCCGGACATTTCAAATACAAAAACTTTTTGTTACTTTGTGAAATCACTCCAGCAGAGGTGGCCGTATCCAAGGACACAGACTTGTTTCTAAGGGACCATATGGCAACATTTATGAGAAATAATCTTCACACAGTTTTTTTTAATAAGATCTAATTGAAGAAATGTATATATATGACAGATTAATAAAATTGAATGTAAATGCCAAGACGAGAATACCCCTTTAAGTTTGTGGCAGATCTGTCTGAGAGCTGACATCATGGATCTATATTTGGAGAATTCAGAGATGTAGGTTGGCCCTTCCATGGCAATATCTATAGATGGGCCTTTAGCTTCACTGCCAATGACTCCTTGTCTAATGATGATGTTAAGTAGAATCTACAGCTTGATCCATGTAAGGCTACATACATGTAATGGGCTGCACACCAGGGGATGATTTGGGTTGGTTGGAGATGGGAGGGGTGAGTCCTCCATAGAGAGGAGGCTACCCAGCTCAGTCACAGTGCTGTGAGAGATGATATACTCAACACACCGTGACCTGGAGTAATAGACCTCAATGGTGGGCGATATCTGGCCCCAAAATGGGCATCCAGATCATGACCACTGCACGTATGCATTAGGCCTAATAGGACCTATGGGACCCTCTAAGAGCAATACGGGGGTAGCTGTAATAATTCTTGAATAAAGTATTAGCCCAAAAATTGCTGCTCTGCTGATAGCCTGATTGGATATGGCTGATCACTGGAGGTTTATATGTATGTGTATAGGAATGATGACGTCTCCTCTTCTCCCCCCTCCCTCTCATTACGGTATTATATCTATTACAGATCTGACGGATATTTTGGCCATTAGTCACAGAGATGTCAGGACGTCACAGGTGTGAGGAGGACATGACAGGTCTGTATGGGAAATCCTAAAACCATAATCCAGTGACCGTGGCCTGGTGATAATATGGATCTTACACATGATGTAATATAGATGGAGGTTTCACAATCTTTTGTTCATTCAAGAAAGATTCTCTATTAGTCATTTAGATGCCGACATTTAGGATCACTATAAGGATTACATCTGAGCTTGTGACTTCTCCTATAGTGGAAAACCTAAATAACATAGGTGACCGCAGAGAAGGAACTTAAAGCTGCCAGGTCCCAGTAAGAAATCTATAATGTACAGGTCTTCATAAGGGAAAGAAACTGTATATAAACCCCCTAAGGCTCATTGGCCATGGGTGACCTTAAAGGAAATCTACCATCGCAATCAAGCATGAAACCAGGGGCTCTTATTCTTAGATCCTGGCACCGGGGCTGTGGAAATCTTCTTATATGGTCTCCTTCCTTCTAAATTCAACTTTTACAATTATGCTAATGAGCCTATAGAGACTCTCTGTGCTGCAGCTTCACAAACTATTACACTGTCTTCCCCACCTCCTTCTCCCCTAGCAATTCCCTCCTGGGTAACGGTCTGTGAAGTTACAGCACAGAGGGACACTAGTAATACCTCCTAGATCGCTTCTGGCTCATCAGCAGAATGATAAAGGTTGATTTTAGAAGGAAGGAGGCCATGGATAACACATATGTGTATGAGTAATTGATCCTGGTTTATCAGGATGGAATTTGATGGCAGATTTAATATTAGGATCTCACTAATTAATTCAGTTTTCTATGAATTGAACCAAAAAGTCCTAAAATCTCATGTGTCACAAATTAGCATCAAAAACTGCAACTCCTCTCATCACATGTCAAATCTGAACGGCAACTAGACAAGTGGACAGGGTCTTAAAAAAAAAAAAAAAAAGATCAGAAGAATTTATTTTATAGTAAAATGGTGCAAATTTTTTTTGTAACAAATTAACAATTCAGTTATCAAAATTTAGCACATGTGAATGTGAAGCTGAGATCTTACTATACATAGAGTCTCCCGGTGATATCTATCTATATAGCCATGTAATATAACTGTAGCAGCCAATCACAGCTCAGCTTTCATTCATACAGAGCAGCTAATAAAATGAAAGCACTAAACACTACTTTACTACAAACAGCTCATGTATAACTGCCTTATGTATAACAATGGGACATAGTTTTGGCATATGTTGGGCTAATTTGGACCTATGGATGTATGTGGCAGGTATGAGGTCACCACCTGGACACTATTATACAAATGTCTTTGGGTTTAGGCAGAAATATTTTTGTCTGTCCTATCAGAAGTTGATATATTGATATATGAGTAGCTCCCGGAATAGAAGGGAGTCAAAAGGGTTAAATTTGCCATATTTAATATACATTTATCATGACTCCATCATTTATTATACAAGATGGCCGCTTCCTGTACTGGGTTTCCATGGAATCAGAATCCTCCCCATTCAACTTTGTTCTTAACATGATGTCATACCCGCTGTGATGTCATCACTGCTATAAAACTCCCGCTCTGTACCTATAATTCTCTGAGGGTTGTATAGTAGAGGAGTGGAGAGTGAAGAGGAGATTTTTTGCTGTTTTACTGACGAATGATGGAAAGATTTTTTGTAAGTAGACTTTATTTATTGACGGATATCAGGATTATTGTTAGTGGTGAAATTTAGACATCAGGAAATAGACGGTCCGATTGTAATGTAGATAAGGGGAATCCTGGGGGGTGTCGTGCTGGGGCTCCTTGGGTCCACCAGATAACATTATTCTGGAGGATCCTCTTCACATTCAACTCAAAAAAAGACCCTTCCAGCTTCCAAATTTAGTTATCTTCTGCTGTATCTTTGTAATCCAGTATAAGGTTGGAGCCTGGGCCCACCAGAGGATCCTCCGATCCTCTGGTGGGACAGTCCGACACGGATCTTGGGGAATATCTGCTCTCATTTTTTGGTTTCTGTTTTACATTTGGGACATTATTGATAGTACTGTGTGTCCAGAGAAGCAGGAAGAAGATTTACCCTCAGACCCCTGTCCCTAGAGGACTTGATATAAAACATGGTGACATTATGTCCAGGTCCTGATGTCCCCTCCACCCATTCCTGGTTATACTGAGGTCCTAGATCTGTCATTAGGGTGATATTGAGGTGTCTGGGAGGGTGAGGGGAAGATCTAAACCCTGTATCTACTGTGCACTAGTTATAATATGTCACCCCCAGACTCATTCTTACACTCCTCTTACTGATAACAGTGTAAAATTATAAACTTTATGTGAAGAAATTGCAAAAATTGTATAATTTACTCTAAAAAAAGATGGCGGATGTGTGTACTGGTTACCATAGCAATAGAATCCTTCTCCATTTACCCAGGTTCTAGCGTGATGTCATCACTATCACTGCTGCATACAGCCTGGTATTACCCATAATGCTCTGAGAGATAGACTATGTGATATTGAAGATGTTCTAGAGCCGTCTACTACATCTTTACTCATTTCTGGTTATATCAATGTCTCTTTCCACCAATGTCCTCCACTAGTGGTCTCCACCATCTCCGCTCCTGAAGGTCTATGGTTACTTTGCATGATTCCTTCTGGAGACGTCTCCATCATGTGGAACCACAAATAATTTCACTGACCCGAAATTCTGTTCTTCTCCCCTATAGGATAAACTTACTGGGCGCACCCGTGTCCAAGTCCTGTCCCGCAGGGCACTGGAGCCGGAGGCTAAGCGCACATGGATCAAATCCTACAACGACAGGGTAAATAATTCTAGAGACGTCATCAGCCATCACCACATTATACATAACGTGATATTGGGGTTATCTGGGGTTCACCTCCTCCATGACATCTTATCAATAAGATGTCATTGATCTGAAAGTAATGTTTCTATTTTTATGTCCCACAGCCAGGTCCTTCTCCTGCCTCCTATAATCTGGCTGCTGCTGCACAGGATGGACCAGGAGACCTGATGCCGGAGTCACCTGAGCCCTGCTGGATTGTTAGATCGGTAAGGAGGCCATTACTATATAGTCATGGACTCACCATGTCCCATAACTGCTGCTGATGCTATTGATGATGATGATGGAGGTGATGATGAATTGAGGGAAAATGATTCAAATTTGACAATTAATATGTATTGACAGGAGAATTTCCTATCACTGGATCCGGCTCCTGAGTGTAGTACAGGAAAACAGCCGCTAGACTTGGACTGCATCATCACGGTAATGTCTCTTCTACTCTATGATCCACACACGACTTATAGACAATGGGGCAGATTTACTAATATTCTCTAATAGACTCAAGATAAACTAGAGCTTGTTATCAAGTACATGATTTACAAATTTAGATGTAATAGTTACATCTGGTGTTCGCTGTACGTTTCTTAGATCCAGGCACCGTGACTGTGGTAATCTTCTTATATTTGTTATCTATGGTCTCCTTCCTTCTAAATTCAACTTTTAAAATTATGCCAATGAGCCTATAGAACTCTTGGGGTTGTTACCAGAGACTCTCTGTGCTGCAGCTTCACAGACTATTACACTGTCTTCCCCACCTCCTTCTCCCCCAGCACTTCCCTCCTGGGGAGGAGACTGGGTAACGGTCTGTGGAGTTACAGCACAGAGGGACACTGGTAATACCCCCCCCCAGATTGCTTCTGGCTCATCAGCAGAATTATAAAGGTTGACTTTAGAAGGAAGAAGGCCATGGATAACACATATGTGTATGAGTAATTGATCCTGGTTTATTGGTTTCCACCAATGTCCTCCTATACTCCACTAGTGGTCTCCACCATCTCCGCTCCTGAAGGTCTATGGTTACTTTGCATGATTCCTTCTGGAGACGTCTCCATCATGTGGAATCACAAATAATTTCACTGACCCGAAATTCTGTTCTTCTCTCTCCCCTATAGGATAATCTTACTGGGCGCACCCATGTCCAAGTTCTGACCCGCAGGGCACTGGAGCCGGAGGCTACGCGCACTTGGATTAATTCATACGAGGACGGGGTAAATAATTCTAGAGACGCCATCAGCCATCACCACATTATACATAACATGTGATATTGGGGTTATCTGGGGTTCACCTCCTCCATGACATCTTATCACTAAGATGTCATTGAATTGAAAGTAATGTTTCTATTTTTATGTCCCACAGCCAGGTCGTTCCCCTGCCTCCTATAATTTGGCTGCTGCTGCACAGGATGTACCAGGAGACCTGATGCCGGAGTCACCTGAGCCCTGCTGGATTGTTAGATCGGTAAGGAGGCCATTACTATACAGTCATTTAGTGTGTGGTGTCCGCTGTGTGTACAATTTTTGGTGCTTTTCCATAGTAAATCTGGAGCCATGTTTCTAGTTGAATGGAGGATTCATTTGCTTTCTATCACTCTAAATTTCTGTGTATCCAAATTCTCAACAGGATGAACCAGAAACCTCTGGGGAGAATAGAAGATCTACTGGATCAAGATGGCGACAAAGACTGAGGAGCCTCTTCTGCATGGTGAGGAGATCTCAGTCTAGGACATGTATCTCAGCCTGGTGATACGTGTCGTGTATCTCAGGATCTTATTCACAAGTGACTGGACTCGTGATACACACATCATCATCAGCTTTCTCTCATGTTTCCTCTGTAGTGCCGGGAATCAGTGGAGGTGACTCCTTTCACGCCAGCTCTCAGCAGACCCAGCACAAAGGACTTTGGGTGCCAAGTCACAGAGGAAGAGCTCAGCCTAATGTCACATGGGCCGAAAGTCACCTTGATCCATGTGAAACCCATGAAACATTCCTATATGGTTGACGCTTCCACCCAGGTCGATAAGGATGAGTTCTGAGGTAGGTGGAACACACATCAGTACATTGTGACAAGGACAACATCAAGGAGATCTGAGATTCTGCAGATCGGAGTCTTCAGAACTTGTCCAGTGACCTTGCAAATTATTTCACTTACTTCTCTTGTCCCGATATCACACACTATTTTACTATTACATGTCTAGAGCTAAGTTGATGCTACTGCTGTTTTCCTCTTAGTTTGGAAAAGTGCATTATGGGAGCTCAAAAAATATATTCATGACATACACTGACTGATTTTTGGCTTTTGCGTTGGATTATATGACCTAATGTGAGACTTTACAATGAAGATAATCCAGAGATTTTTTTTTTTTTGCAGCTTTGATTCATGAATGTCCTGACTACTCTGCACTTCATCCCCAAGGATAAGAAGTTCTTCTAGAATTTAGAGCAAGACGACCTGTAACCTACCGAACCTGTAAGTCCCGACTATACTCTGCCACATAGATGTATCACATCTCTACCAGTGAGCAATGTCCATAAAATATTACAATCTAGGTTGATGTCCATGTGGTATCATCACTGCTACGGACACTTAGATATGGATCATTCCAGGATGGCTCCAGTCTTGTAGACATGTAGCAGCCACTTGATGAGGAATGTATGTAGTGATATATCTTTGTTCTTTCATTAGGCCAATAGAAGTGTCCTCCCGCCCCTATAGACGTGTCCTCCCGCCCCTATAGACGCGTCCTCCCGCCCCTGGTGTCAGAGCTGGACGTCTAGGACTATGAAGATCTGGACATCTACACAAACCTTTCTACTGAGGTTTTTGCCTTTTGACCATTAAACGGATTATGTCAGTGTCAGGAGACTATGGTCTGCTGTACTGGATCCATGATAGGCTCCACTAACACTCACTGTCTGGTCTCTCCTTGTCCGCCTTTTCTATACGTACACAGTACAGGGGGATCTCCCGAGTGTTATACACAGTACAGGGGGTCTCCCGAGTGTTATACACAGTACAGGGGGATCTCCCGAGTGTCATACACAGTACAGGGGGGTCTCCCGAGTGTTAGACACAGTACAGGGGGGGGGGGGTCTCCCGAGTGTTATACACAGTACAGGGGGTCTCCCGAGTGTTATACACAGTACAGGGGGATCTCCCGAGTGTCATACACAGTACAGGGGGGTCTCCCGAGTGTTAGACACAGTACAGGGGGGGGGGGTCTCCTGAGTGTTATACACAGTACAGGGGGGTCTTCTCAGTGTTATACACAGTACAGGGGGGAGTCTCCCGAGTGTTATACACAGTACAGGGGGGTCTCCTCAGTGTTATACACAGTACGGGGGGGGGGAGTGTGTCTCCGGAGTGTTATAAACAGTACAGGGGGGTCTCCTCAGTGTTATACACAGTACAGGGGGGGGGTGTCTCCGGAGTGTTATAAACAGTACAGGGGGGGGGGTCTCCTGAGTGTTATACACAGTACAGGGGGGTCTCCTCAGTGTTATACACAGTACAGGGGGGTCTCCTTAGTGTTATACACAGTACAGGGGGGGTCTCCTCAGTGTTATACACAGTACAGGGGGGTCTCCTGAGTGTTAGACACAGTACAGGGGGGGGTCTCCTGAGTGTTATACACAGTACAGGGGGGTCTTCTCAGTGTTATACACAGTACAGGGGGGTCTCCTTAGTGTTATACACAGTACAGGGGTCTCCTGAGTGTTATACACAGTACAGGGGGGTCTCCTCAGTGTTATACACAGTACAGGGGGGTCTCCTTAGTGTTATACAAAGTACAGGGGAGGACTCCCGAGTATTATACACATGGCCAGGCAATGGCCGAGTTCGGCACCCAGAGAAGGACCCACAATACCCCCTAGCCTGACCACCACCTAGCTACAAATAAAACACAGACACATTTATTAGTTGGAAAGGTGAATGGTCACAGCTTTATTGCAAATGGATGTCAATCTGAAAAACAGGAAACATTTGTTAACATAATAATAAAATACATCAACATAAAAATGACGGCAAAGTTCTTGGCAACAACCCTAATTGGCATGGGATAAAAACGTAACCAAAAACCACCGTTTTACCTCATTGTCTCCATAAACCATAAAATGCACGCTCAGCGCACGAGAACCACACCCCCAGCTCCACTTTGCCGCCAACCTCTTAGCAAAATGGCGAACGAAGATGTGGCCCTAGACCAAACCAACTCGGAGACAATGAAAACCAACATTCCACCTTGATACCGATCCCAAGGGGAAAAAACCACCAACCTCACATCAATAACCTCACCTTACTGATACTTCGTGGCTATCTTTTTCGTAACCACACTTTAAGTGTACCACTGGCTGTTGCCAAGAACCCGCCACCTTACAAAACATGCCTCCTCACTCCCTAACCTAAAAAACCCTTACAAGAATCTTTTTGCTACTTGTATCCCAACTCCCCAAAACACATATGTGTTCCCTATACAAAACAAACTAAAGGGAGGGTGGGTGGGACAATTTTTTCTGGCCAGAATGAGGCCAACTCTACCTGCCACTACCTAAATAACCTCTAACTCCACCCCCCATTTTAAATTCCCCCTATCCCTAACACTGTTATTCTCCTCCCCCAATAGAATTCCACCCATGTATTATATGTCCCTCCCTGCCAAGCCTGTCATGGCCGCTCTACGCCCAGCTGCGCAGGCTCCGCTCTCCCAATACAGGGGGGTCTCCCGAGTGTTAAACACAGTACAGGGGGAGTCTCCCGAGTGCTATACACAGTACAGGGGGATCTCCTGAGTGTTATACACAGTACAGGGGGGTCTCCTCAGTGTTATACACAGTACAGGGGGGGGGGGTCTCCGGAGTGTTATAAACAGTACAGGGGGGGGGGGTCTCCCGAGTGTTATACACAGTACAGGGGGGGGGGGGTCTCCTGAGTGTTATACACAGTACAGGGGGGTCTCCTCAGTGTTATACACAGTACAGGGGGGTCTCCATAGTGTTGTACACAGTACAGGGGGGTCTCCATAGTGTTGTACACATACCTCCCAACTTTTGGGTAAGAGAAAGAGGGACACAAAGCCCCTCCCCCTATTTCTAAACCACGCCCATTGTCCCACCCACAGGCATAGTATAATATCTACCTTGATGGTGCCCCCCCCTTCCCGTGGACCAATATAATATCCCCTAATGCAACTCTGCAACATGTAAAACATATAAACCCATCTTTAATTTTATTCTGCCTTTACATTTGGTTTTGCACTTTTATTTATCTCCCCAAACTTACACATAATATTATCTGTACTCCTACTCCTCCTCACATGGTGTGGTCCCAGTTCTCTATCCTCCTCATTCTGTGCCCTTCTGTCCTCCATCCTCCTCCTGTAGCCCCCTTCCCTATAGCCTCCTCCTGTAGTCTCCTGTCCTCTATCCTCCTCCTGTAGCCTCCTGTCCTCCATCCTCCTCCTGTATCTCCTGTCCTCGATCCTCCTCCTGTATCTCCTGTCCTCCATCCTCCTCCTGTATCTCCTGTCCTCCATCCTCCTCCTGTAGCCTCCTGACCTCCATCCTCCTCCTGTATCTCCTGTCCTCCATCCTCCTCCTGTAGCCTCCTGCCCTCCATCCTCCTCCTGTGGTCTCCTGTCCTCCATCCTCCTCCTGTAGCCTCCTGACCTCCATCCTCCTCCTGTGGTCTCCTGTCCTCCATCCTCCTCCTGTAGCCTCCTGACCTCCATCCTCCTCCTGTATCTCCTGTCCTCCATCCTCCTCCTGTAGCCTCCTGTCCTCTATCCTCATTCTGTGGCCTCCTGTCCTCCAGCCTCCTCCTGTAGCCTTCTCTCCTCTATCCTCCTCCTGTAGCTTCCTCCTGTAGCCTCCTGTCCTCCACCCTCCTCCTGTATCTCCTGTCCTCCAGCCTCCTCCTGTGGTCTCCTGTCCTCCAGCCTCCTCCTGTGGTCTCCTGTCCTCCAGCCTCCTCCTGTGGTCTCCTGTCCTCCAGCCTCCTCCTGTAGTCTCCTGTCCTCCAGCCTCCTCTTGTAGCCCCCTGTCCTCCAGCCTCCTCCTGTAGCCCCTCGTCCTCCAGCCTCCTCCTGTAGCCCCTTGTCCTCCAGCCTCCTCCTGTAGCCCCTTGTCCCCCAGCCTCATCCTCCTGTACCCCAGCCTCCTCCAGCATCATCCTGTCCTCCAGCCTCCTCCTCCTGTATCCCAGCCTCCTCCAGCATCATCCTGTCCTCCAGCCTCCTCTTGCATCATCCTGTCCTCCAGCCTCCTCCAGCATCATCCTGTCCTCCAGCCTCCTCTAGCATCATCCTGTCCTCCAGCCTCCTCCAGCAGCATCCTGTCCCCCAGCCTCCTCCTCCTGTACCCCAGCCTCCTTCAGCATCATCCTGTCCTCCAGCCTCCTCCTCCTGTACCACAGCCTCCTCTAGCATCATCCTGTCCTCCAGCCTCCTCCAGCATCATCCTGTCCCCCAGCATCCTCCTCCTGTCCTCCAGCCTCCTCTAGCATCATCCTGTCCTCCAGCCTCCTCCAGCATCATCCTGTCCTCCAGCCTCCTCCTCCTGTACCCCAGCCTCCTCTAGCATCATTCTGTCCTCCAGCCTCCTCCTCCTGTACCCGAGCCTCCTCTAGCATCATCCTGTCCTCCAGCCTCCTGTCCCCCAGCCTCCTCCTCCTGTCCCCAAGGATACCAAAATTATAGGTTGTATAATGATTTTATACTTTTAGAAAAATTAAAACCTCCTCTGCTTTTTGCCATCTTCTGATGCTAATAACTTTTTCATACTTCAGTGTACAGAGCTGTGTTTGGTGCCATTTCTTGCGAGATCAGATGACATGTTCAATGTTAACACTTTTAGGACAGTACGGCCTTTTGAACGCTTTTTATTACATCTTTTATATTTAGCAAAATGGCAAAAACGTGTCATTTTTCACTTTGGGCGCTATTTTCTGCTATTTTTTGGGTTTAAACTCTGGGAATAACCGTTATTATATTTTGATAAATTTTAGACACGGTGGAGAGAAGCATGCAACGATCGGAGTGACACCCCCTTCCCCCTGGACCGCGGCGGTCACTGGTTCCGCTAGCGTCGTGTTTTGCCTCAGCCCGATCACATATGCATTTCCAGAGACACGCATGGGATCGGGTTATCGATTGCATCAGTTTCCCAGGAGCATATGTGATCGGGCGGAGGTGCCCCTGTGCGTTAGAGGTGTGTTATTAATGTGTGACCGCGGCCTCAGGGGTTACCCCCAACACATCGTAGGAATCTCCGATCGCGGGCGTTAGTGATCTGGCACCGGCTCCGTTCGGCAGCCGCTGACAAAAGCAGGATGTAATACTACGTCACCCTGCAGCAAGTCCTTGCCGCCCGTGTACTACATCCAATGTTGGAAAGGGTTTAACCCTTTAAGGATGCGGCCCCACTTTTAAGAAGTTTGTTAACCCTTTAGGTGTTTTATAGGGGTTAAAACAAAATGGAGGTGCAGTCTACAAATTGTAATATTTTTTCACAATACACTCATTTTGGGTGGAAAATCTAACATTTACAATGGATTAAATGAAAAAAGCTCCACAAAGTTTGATACCCAATTCCTCCCGAGTACACGGATACTCTATATGTGGTGGTAACCTGCTGTATGGGCACACGGCCGGGCATAGAAGGGAAGGAGGCGCCATCCAGATCAGATTTGCTATGTCACATTGTACAGGGTCTAATTTTTTTTTTTGTTTTTTTATTGTGGACCTATAGGGGCTTATTTCTTTTGCCACATGAGATGCACTTTTCTGGTATGTAATTTTGGGGCATCTATAGCTAATTAATTAGATTTTATTAACTCTTTGGTGGAGGAAATGAAAATCATCAATTTTTTGGAACATTTTTTTGTGTTTTTTTGGCCTTTAACCATACCGTAAAAAACAGTATATTATTTTTATTCTATGGGTCGCCATGATTACGTAAATACCTCATTTATATAGATTTTTTTTTCCATTTTTACTGAATAAAAAGTAATTTGGCGAAAATGTTGCTAATTTTAGCATCACCGTCTTTCATATGCATAATTTTTTTATTTTTCACCTCACAAATCTGTTTAAGGACTTATTTTTTGTGAGAAGGATTGCTCTTTTTAGTGGTCTTATTTTAGAGTGCGTACCTTTTTTAAAATCACTTTTTAGAGCATTTTTTATAGGCTATTAATTAAAAATTATCTTTTTTGAGCGTTTTTTTTATGGGGTTCACTTTGCGGATCTAATAACGATTCTGTTTTATTATACAGATTGTTACGGACGCAGGGATACCAAATATGTGGGGGTTTTGTGTATTTATTCAATTGTACTGAATAAAAACCAATTTGGAGAAAATCTTGTACATTTTAGCATCACCATCTTTTCATATGCATAACTTTTTTTATTTTTTTTCGGCTGACAAATCTGGTTAGTAGCTTCTTTTTTGCGAGAAGAGTTGTTCTTTTTAGTGGTCTTGTTTTAGAGTGCAGAACTTTTTTTATCACTTTTTAGAGCATTTAATTAAAAATGATCTTTTTTTGGAAATTTTTTTGCGTTTTTTTCTCCGGCGTTTACCGTGCAGGTCCAGTAACGATTCTTTACTGCAGGGTTAACTCGCTGCGGACCGGGGGCGGAACCAGCGCAGAGACGCGCAGGAACTCGGGGAGGACCGCTCGCATTGTCAGCATGGAGGGTAGAAGGACCAGCAGATGTGGTGTCCCTTCCAGCGGATCGGACATATATACTCACGTGTATTTATATACACACACCTACAGTGCCATATACAGACATAGAGCATATAAAAACAAACACAGTACAGTATATACACACACAATACACCATATAAACATACAGCATATACACATGACAGGTACACACAAACACAGCATATATAAATCACATATTTGTTATGTTAATGTATATAATGGTACACATCCTCTATTCTTTACTTTAAGGTCAGATGATGTGGCCCCCTGACACTGTGGGCCCCAAAGCAGCTGCTATAGCTGCTACCACTGTAGTTACGCCCCTGAAAGAGAGGGAGAAAAAAAAGAACTGGTGCAAGTTATTCCATTATACTTCACCTCTGTGGATTAAACATCAATAAGCCAGGTATGTTGATGCACTCGGCCTCCAACAATTAAAATCCAAGTTTTAAAGAAGGAGTTTCTTTATTTGAAGGATGAGGATGTGAACAACGCATTTCGGTTGTGAGCTGCCCCCTTCATCAAATCCAAAGTAAATTATGGATACACTAAAATAAAATTCACAGAAATTCATATTCTAATATATACAAAAACATTTAGGCATTAAATAATATATCACATATTGCAAGCAAATACTTATATGCTTGTTGTGTGGAAGAAGTATCCCAGTAAGATGGGGGGCCTACACTTTCTGATATAAAAGAATATATAAAAGAAGTATAACATATAGAGAGATACATATAAATATAACGGCAACACACAATCCATAGATAAGAATAGTTAACAAATATATATATATAAATATATATATACTGCTCAAAAATAACACATCCTAGTTCTGAATGAATGAAATATTCTCATTGAATACTTTGTTCTGTACAATGCTAAATGTGCTGACAACAAAATCACAAAAATCATCAATGGAAATCAAATGTATTAACCAATGGAGGCCTGGATTTGGAGTCACCCACAAAATTAAGGTGGAAAAACACACTACAGACTGATCCAACTATGATCCATTGTCACACAGGTCAAAATGTGGCTCAGTATTGTATGTGGCCTCCATGTGCCTGTATGACTTCGATACAACACCTCAGCATGCTCCTGATGAGGTTGCGGATGGACTCCTGAAGGATCCGCCAAGTCCTGGCCAGTCTGTGGTGCAACATGACGTTTGTGGATGGAGATAGACATGATGTCCTAGTTGTGCTCAATCTGATTCCGGTCTGGGGAACAAGCGGGTATGTCCATAGCTTCAATGGCTTTATTTTGCAGGAACTGCTGACACACTCCAGCCACATGATGTCTAGCATTGTCCTGCATTAGTAGGAACCCACGGCCAACCGTACCAGCATATAGTCTCATGAGGGGTCTGAGGATCTTATCTGGGTACCTTGTGGCATTCAGGCTACCTGTGAGCACATGGAGGGCTGTGAGCCCCTCCAAAGGAATGCCACCCCACACCATTACTGACCCACTGCCAAACCGGTCATGCTGCAGGATGTTGGAGGCAGAAGATCACTCTCCACGGCGTCTACAGACTGTCACTTCTGTCACATGTGCTCAGTTTGAACCTGCTTTTATCTGTGAAGAGCACAGGTAACCAGTGCCGAATTTGCCAATCCTGATGTTCTCTGGCAAATACCAAGCGTCCTGCACGGTGTTGGGCTCCAGCACAATACCAATTTGTGGACGTCGGGCCCTCATACCAACCTCATGGAGTCAATTTCTAACCATTTATGCAGATACATGCACATTTGTGGCCTAAAACAAATATATAAATAAGGAGGCACAGGCCAGCTCATGATGAAAGGAGTCTCCCAATCAAAGGTAGTTTCCACAGCATGGAGATCTGAGAAAGTCGGGCTGCTCTGAGATTACATGAAATAATGCAAGATACTGGTTGCTCCAGTGTGGAAATGAAAAGAGTTAAAAACAAGATTTATTTAGTTCATGTTAAAAGGTTATCATGTGTACATGAAAAAAGAAGAAAAAAATGTCTGTTGCCGCATTTTGGAAACCTACTCCTTACTCATAACAACATGTGCATGCTGTAGGAATCACAGGCTTAAAAAGGTAGTAGAGAAATGCATTGTGGGAAAAACAAGAGGGGAGGGAGGGAAAATAGAGGGAAGGGAGGAGAAAGATCACCATGACAGGAAGGATGAAAAAAAGCACATATTCTGAGTAACACTGTTTTAACCTTTCAACATGGACTAAATAAATCTTGTTTTAAACTCTTTTTATTTCCACACTGGAGCAGCCATGATCTTTCATATGGATTCATAATATTCAATTTAAATATCCAGAAGTTTTCCCTCCATACTTGTTACTTTAAAGGGACACTTCGCCTAGGGTGCTACCCTCCCCTCCCATCCTGGGGCACCGGCCCCCGAAGCGACCAGGGGTATGTGCATCTTTAAGATACACATATCGCTGGTTGCTGTGCACCCTAGCATGGCTATATGCTACTGTGGGGACAGGTTGGCTATATACTACATGGGGGATGACTGGCTATATACTTGGGGGGCACAGGCTGGCTCTATACTACAGGGGGCTGGCTGGATACTACAGGGGCAGACTGGCTGTATACTACATGGGGGTCAGGCTGGTTGTATACTACATGGGGGCTGGCTGGCTGTATACTACATGGGTTCAGGCTGGCGGTATACTACATGGGGGCTGCCTGTATACTACATGGGGGCTGGCTGGCTGTATACTACTGGGGGCAGGATGGCTGTATACTACATGGGGGCTGGCTGGCTGTATACAACATGGGGGGGGGCAGGCTGGCTGTATACTACAGGGGGCTGGTTGGCTATATACTACAAGGGAGGCTGGCTATATATTACTGGGTGCCAGGCTGAGAATGGTGCACACTGCACCCAAATGTCACCTGTCTGTCAACACACTTCACCCTCATTGGATCTGGAGTGCTGCTTCAATTTTTTTAATTGTTTGGGTGCCAGGCTGGGTATATACTACAGGGGGGTAGGCTGGCTATATACTACTGGGGGCAGGCTGGCTATATACTACTGGGGGCTGGCTGGCTATATACTACAGGGGGAGGCAGGCTGGCTATATACTACAGGGGGAGGCAGGCTGGCTATATACTACTGGGGGGGCAGGCTGGCTATATACTACAGGGGGTGGCAGGCTGGCTATACACTACAGGGGGCAGGCTGGCTATATACTACAGGGGGGCAGACTGGCTATATACCACAGGGGGCTGGCTATATACTACTGAGGGGTACTGGACGTGAAACACGTTTTGCGGTCCTGGGACTTAGCAGTGCAATTATGGGAAAGTGATGTGGTGAGGGTGCGGGCGCATGAGACAAATTTGTGTGTTGTTATGTGACTATGCTTACTACAATGTGAACACACACTACAGTGATATTAAGTGTGCCGTTTAGTTACATTGATACATTTCTCTCTCATCCTAACCCTATGCTATTTTGCACATGCTTAGGCTCCTGTTTGTATTTTGGAATCTTTCTTTTGTTTACTGCTTATGATGTGCATATTTTTTAATGAAATAATAATAAAAATAATAATAAAATGAATTCGTGATTTTTTACAATGTGGTTAGCGCCTTTCTTTTGTGCCTTGCATTGTTTTTGGTATAAGCATCTCAGGTATTTTCCCTGGAGGGACATATTTTTCTATTTTACGCTATATTTACAGCTGGGAGGCCTTATTGCGACGTTGGTGGATGGATATAGATTTCCATAGCAGTTGGTCTTTACTTTTATTTTTAATGGGGTGGGACATTTTTAATTTTCCTGTTAGGATCGGCCGTAATTCAGCCGGGTTTTTTTTTGGGGGGGGGTGGGACTGGTGGTAATATTCTTATATTTAGCCCCTTGTTTATAAAATCAACTTGTAAAATTATGCTAATTAGCCTTCAGGGCTCTGGGGGCATTACCAGAGCCCCTCTGTGCTGCAGATTTACAGGCTGTTACAAAGAGCAGAACATGTGTTACCCAACCCCTGCTCTCTTTATCTTCCCTCTGCCTGTGTAATCCAGCAGCAGCATGAAGTGCACGCGGAAGGGAGACCTCTCTCATTCTCATTGTAGCAGCCTGTTAAACTACAGCACTGAGATGCTCTGTAAACACCCACTAGAGCCCTTCTGGCTCACTAGCCAAAAGTTCATTTTAGTAGGAAGGAGAGCATGGATGAGAAATATACGAAGATTACCACAGTCAGGGTGTCTGGATTTATGAGTAAGTGTTTATCATCAAGTGGTTTATCACAATGTATTTCCATGGTAGATTTCCTTTAAAGTACACACACACACAGCACAACATCCTTATTCTGCATGCTGTCAGCTTAAAACACTGTTGTTGTTAGGAAAGATCTATTGTACTTGTGGTTTTCTGTTACCTGCTATTATGTCAGGGCTCGGGGTCAATGGATCTTCTGAACCACCGCGGGAGATGGTACTAGGCGACACCTGGGAACGGAATCTAAGTGGCACCAGGTCTTCAGCAGAGCCTGCCGCAAAGCACGATGGTCTTGCTGCGGCGTTGTGCCCACAGGTCATTCCACAGGTACGACTAGCCCGTGGTGGCAGCCAAGGTCGAGGTACAGATTCAGCGGGCAATCTCGGAGTCGGGCACACGCAGGCAGTCAGGACAGGCAGCAGAGATGCAGAAGTCAGAGGTCAGTTCCAGGGTCACAACAGGAGATCAATGCAGAGACAAGGAACAGGAACAAGGAGAAACAACACAAGGAACAGGGAGCTTTCTCTATGGCTATAGGCTTAAAGATCCGGCGGGGGTTGATGGGAGCCGCTGGTTTAAATAGGAACCTGGAAGTGGCCAGCGCCAATCAACGGTGCGCTGGCCCTTTAAACTTTCGTGTGCTGGCACGCACCCTACCCGGGACCAGGGGCCAGGGGCACTGCCACGGAGAAGGGGCATGAGTGTGCCTGCGATCCGAGGCATGAATCGCAGGGACACCTGTGAAGTCCTGCACAGGCAAATTTATCAAGCTGTTTGACAGTCAGAATATTTCTAGTTGCCAAAGGCAACCAATCCCAGCTCAGCTTTCATTTTACCAGTGCTCATGAATATTTTAAAGGGGAGCTGTGACTGGTTGCCATGGGCAACTAAGAACTATCAGACAGCTTGATAAATATGTGTGTTGCGGAAGTCCTTGCAACCGGAAGATATGCTAGAAGAACAGACTGGCAAGCCATGGAGAAGACGGAAGACCTGGCAGGGGAACAAAATGGTAGATCTTGGAAAACTGGTCCGTCACCACCCAGATGGCGGTATTGCCAGAGGAGAGAGGAAGATCATTGACATAGCCACGTGAGACCACGGGTGACTGGGTATCGGCAACGGAAGTAACATTCCAGCCGGTTTGAGGCGAGAGCCTGTGTTACAGGCGCAGGAGGAGCAGGATCCCACGAAATCAACTCCCCTCCCCAGCCCAGCCAATCGTGAAGAATGTCCCCAAGACAGAATCCTCTTCTGGAGTGACATACGTCTTGCCGGGAGGTAGCTGCCAAAGATCTACCGGAGCTGCAACCACAAGTTTTTCAGGTGTAGACCTTTATCGGAGATAATGTAGCCAAGGAACGGAAGGCTCCATTGGTGAAACTGACATTTTTCAAGCTTGGAGTAGAGATGGTTAGCCCATAGCCGGCCAAGAACTTGACATACCTGTGACTGATGGGTCTCGAGGTCTGGAGAATACACCAAGATGTCGTCAAGGTAGACCACTACACACGTATACAGCAGGTCCCGAAAAATGTCATTCACAAACTCCTGGAAGATAGCTGGAGCATTAAAGAGTCCAAATGACTTCGCTAAGTACTCAACATGTACATCATGGGTGTTCAATGCTGTCTTCCATTCGTCTAACTTGCGGATACGGATAAGGTTGTAGGCCCCACGAAGGTAGAGCTTGGAAAAAAGCTTGGAACCACGCAGCCGGTCAAAAAGGTCAGTAATCAACGGCAGGGGGTAGCGGTTTTTAACCTCGACATTGACAAGGACAGAGAGAGACATCTTTTTTTGGTCACAAAAAAGAAACCTGTGCCAGGCAGAAAGGTGGATTTGCGTATGAAACTTCTCTGCAAGTTCTCTTTAATATACTCATGTATACGCATGTCAGGCGTCTCTGGAACTGAAAGAGGGTAGCCGTGACTGGATCGCCTTTGTCCCATAGATGAGTAGCCCAGGCCAGGGCTTTCCCGGAGAGGAGACTGACAATAAATGCCACTTTGGAGCGTTCAGTGACAAACTGGGATGGCATCAGTTCTATGTGCAACGAACACTGTGGAATAAAGCCCCTGCACAGCTTGGGGTCCCCATCATACTTGTCGGGCATCAAGAGTCTGAGCCTAGGTCCAACTGCTGGTAGACAAGCCAGGGTAGCAGGAGCTGTCGCAGGAGTAGTCCCTAAAACTGAGTAGCAAGCAGCTGTTGCTGCAAGGCGGTGACTTGGCCAAGCAGCCCTCCTTGTGAAGCAATCTTCTGGGACTGCTGGGCAACAATACTGGTAAGATCAGCCAGTATCAGAAGCGGCACCTTGGCAGGGTCCATGGCCAGATATAACTGTCAGGGCTCAGGGTGAGTGGACCCCCTGTACCACTGCGGGAGATGGTACTAGCTGACACCTGGGACCGGAATCTAAGTGGCACCCGGTCTTCACCAGAGCAAAGCGGGATGGTCTTGCTGCGGTGTGGTGCCCCCAGGTTGTCCCACAGGTGCAACTACATCGTGGGGCCCTGGTGTGCCTGTGATCCGAGGCATTGATCGTGCGGACACCCATGACATATGATCTTCTAACACAAATCTTCTCATTCTTAACAAGAAATTTCTTTTGTGCTATACTGTTTACATGCTTCTCTCATTGTGACCGATATTTACGTACAGTAGGTGAGATTTCTGGCAGATCAGTCAGATTAACACAGACTGAATTATCTATAATATAAGCCTGGTAAAACATTAGGGAAAGGCTCTTGTAGAAACAGGTAGAAGCAGAATAAATAAGATTTTCCCTTGTAGTAAAGAGGGAGGAGAGTTACAAGACATGGTGTAACGAGATCTCCTTATACATCCCAGCCAATAAGATTATGTACAGTACAGGGTGGAGCAAACAATACGTTTTCTGTAAATCCCACTAAGCAGATAGCTTTAGTTCTGAACGCCTTGAATCATAGTCTTGTGCACATCTTCACATAACTTTTATAGTTGCTTATTTCATGGCTTGTTGTTTTCCATCCATGGAATTCATAAATATATCAGGACTGCAGAATTCTCCCCTGGAAATCACTGGGAACCAGATGTTTGTCATTCTCCTCAACACAAGAAGGTGACAGTACAACCCGCAGCTTTAAAGACCACAGTGAGTACAAAACGAAGGAATAGTCTATCACTTTAACCCCTTAAGGACGCAGCCTGTTTGCAGGTTGAGGGTGCTGTCACACGTCGCGTTTACTGCGTGCGTTTAAAAACGCATTGCTACAGCTGAAGGGATATTTCCCTAATTAAACAGCTGTTAACGCTTGCGTTTACAAAACGCATGCGTTAACATCGCGGTTAACGCATGCATTAACAACCGCATGCGTTAACCGCGATGTTAACGCATGCGTTAACGCTTGCGTTTTGTAAACGCAAGCGTTAACAGCTGTTTAATTAGGGAAATATCCCTTCAGCTGTAGCAATGCGTTTTTAAACGCATGCAGTAAACGCGACGTGTGACAGCACCCTGAGGCTCGCAACTTTTTTTTGAAATTTGACCAGTGTCTCTTCCTGTGGTAATAACTTTTCAACGCTTTAAGATATCTCTGTGATTTTCAGATTGTTTTCTCGTGAGACATTGTAGTTTATGTTAGTAGTGTCATTTCGGTGATCTGTTCCTTTTTTGGGGGGTAAAAATTCAAAATTTTAGGAAAAATTTGAAAAAAATGACTATTTTCAAAGTTTCAAATGTTATACTTTTTAGACAAAAAGTGATACCACAAATTTTTTTTGATAGAAACCTTTTGCCATTGGTCTTCTTTTCATATCCATTATTTGTTTTAAGTTTCCATTTTTTTTATGGATGTGAGAAGGTTTGAAGTTTTAGTAGCAACTTCTCAGATTTTCTTGAAATTTGAAAAATGCGAACTTTTTGGTGATCAATTCAGTTTGGAAGTGCCCTATAAAGGCTTATGTACTATATACCCCCACAAGTAACACCATTTTATGAACCTAACATCTCAACCTATTCAAATCAGCATTTAAGAAGTCTGTTAACCCTTTAATTATTTTTCCGGAAGCATATGAAAATGGAGTGGAAATTTTGAAATTTCAATTTTTGATTTCAATCTTTCCAATTTAGCCCTAAAATGGATACATTCAGAAGGAATTTGAGGTAAATATATATTCCTAATTTCTTGCCCTGCTTCTTCCGAGTACGGTAATACCAGACATGTGGATGTCAGCTACTGTTTCCCCGCACAGCGATGTCCAGAACAGAGTTAGCGCTACTGGGAATTTGGAAGGCCAATTTGGCTGCAAATATTTTGTGGTGCCACAGTGTAATTGAAGAGCCCCTGAAGTAAAAGTACAATAGAAAACCCCCCAAAATGTCACCATTTCGGAAACTAGACCCCTCAAAGAATTTACCGGTGGTTGTGGTGAGCATTTTAACCCCCAACACGCTGGTCAAAATTGAATGCAAAGTAAATGGTGCAGAGTAAAAATTGCGTTTTTATCTCAAAAATGTCATTTTAGTGCCTCATATACTGTGCCCAACCCATGCTACTTTAGACAAACACCCCAAAAATCATTCTGCGGGTTGTCCCGAGTACAGCATTACCACACATGTGCCAATAATTTACAGACTGGGCACACAGTAGGGATGAGAACGGAAGGAGTGAAATTTTGATTTTCCAGCTCCGTTTTCACACGTTTGGATTTGGAGTGCCATGTCATGTTGGCAGGGCCCGTGAGGTGCCAGTGCAATAGAAACCCCCAATAAATGACACCATTACGGAAACTAGACCCCTCAAAGAATTTATCGGTGGTTGTGGTGAGCATTTTAACCCCCGACACGCTGGTCAAAATTGAATGCAGAGTAAATGGTGCAGAGTAAAAATTGCGTTTTTATCTCAAAAATGTCATTTTAGTGCCTCATATACTGTGCCCAACCCATGCCACTTTAGACAAACACCCCAAAAATCATTCTGCGGGTTGTCCCGAGTACGGCAATACCACACATGTGCCAATAATTTACAGACTGGGCACACAGTAGGGATGAGAACGGAAGGAGTGAAATTTTGATTTTCCAGCTCCGTTTTCACACGTTTGGATTTGGAGTGCCATGTCATGTTGGCAGGGCCCGTGAGGTGCCAGTGCAATAGAAACCCCCAACAAATGACACCATTACGAAAACTAGACCCCTCAAAGAATTTACCGGTGGTTGTGGTGAGCATTTTAACCCCCGACACGCTGGTCAAAATTGAATGCATAGTAAATGGTGCAGAGTAAAAATTGCGTTTTTATCTCAAAAATGTCATTTTAGTGCCTCATATACTGTGCCCAACCCATGCCACTTTAGACAAACACCCCAAAAATCATTCTGCGGGTTGTCCCGAGTACAGCAATACCACACATGTGCCAATAATTTAAAGACTGGGCACACAGTAGGGATGAGAACGGAAGGAGTGAAATTTTGATTTTCCAGCTCCGTTTTCACACGTTTGGATTTGGAGTGCCATGTCATGTTGGCAGGGCCCGTGAGGTGCCAGTGCAATAGAAACCCCCAATAAATGACACCATTACGGAAACTAGACCCCTCAAAGAATTTATCGGTGGTTGTGGTGAGCATTTTAACCCCCGACACGCTGGTCAAAATTGAATGCAGAGTAAATGGTGCAGAGTAAAAATTGCGTTTTTATCTCAAAAATGTCATTTTAGTGCCTCATATACTGTGCCCAACCCATGCCACTTTAGACAAACACCCCAAAAATCATTCTGCGGGTTGTCCCGAGTACGGCAATACCACACATGTGCCAATAATTTACAGGCTGGGCACACGGCAGGGGTCAGGAAGAAAGAAGCACAATTTAGGTTTTCAAGCTTCGTTTTCACTAGATTGGTAATGGGGGGTACCCCCGAGGTACCAGTACAATAGAAACCCCCAAGTAGTGAACCCATTTTGGAAAGGGCACCCCTCAAAGAATGAATGTAGGCTTGTATGAGCATTTTAACCCCCAACACGCTGGCCAAAATTGAATGCAAAGTAAAGGGTGCAGAGTAAAAATTGTGTTTTTATCTCATAAATGTCATTTTAGTGCCTCGTGTACTGTGCCCAACCCATGCCACTTTAGACAAACACCCCAAAAATCATTCTGCGGGTTGTCCCAAATACAGCAATACCACACATGTGCCAATAATTTACAGGCTGGGCACACGGCAGGGGTCAGGAAGAAAGAAGCACAATTTAGGTTTTCAAGCTTCGTTTTCACTAGATTGGTAATGGGGGGTACCCCCGAGGTACCAGTACAATAGAAACCCCCAAGTAGTGAACTCATTTTGGAAAGGGCACCCCTCAAAGAATGTATGTATGCTTGTATGAGCATTTTAACCCCTAAGGTGCTGGCTAAAATTTAATACAAAGTGAGTAGTGCAGAGAAACAATTGTATTGCAATTTATCAAATATGCCATTGAAGTGACAAAAGTATTTTGCCCAACTCATGCCACTGGGGAAAAACACATCAAAAATCATTCTGCGGGTTACCCCGGTTAGGGCAATACCCCATAGGAGTCAATAATCTGTAGGATGGAGACACGACAGGGCTCAAAAGGGAATAACTTGTTGGAGCACAGACATTGTACATTTTTTTTTTCTTTTTGGCATCATGAAAGATTTGTAGATGCCAATAGGGGCCAGTACAGTAGAAACCCCTAAGAACTGACCCTATTTTGGAAACTACACCCCTCCATGAATTAATCTAGGGGTATAGTTAGCATTTTAAACCCACAGGTGGACCCCTGAAAAAGTGCATAATGGATAGTGCATAGTAAAAAATATCCATTATGTCATTTTGTGCCCAGCTGCTGCCATGGGAGACAAACACCCTAAAAATCATGATGCATGTTTTCCCGGGTAAAGCATACGGGACAGTAATCTACAGGCTGGGCACATGGCAGGGCTTAGAAGGGAAGGTGCGGCATGCGGCATGATGTATAAGCTGTGCGTCAGGGAAGCAATCTTTCATACATAACCCTGGGTTTTCTGGGCATGTCTCACAGTGATGAATGGTGTCCTTCCGAATGCCATTTTTGGAGCACACCCTGCACCTCTTCTGTGTCCTTCCCTTGCTGGCTGTTTGGGGAACTACTCCTGGAAAGTGCTGCCCTGGTACAATACGTGATGTGGCCTCACTTCCAGATGTGCTAGCACTCCCCCCTTCCTGGTCTCCAAAAAGAAAGTACTTTATTACCACCTCTTGAAATTCCAGGAAAGTTCCCCTCTGGCCGGCATATAGATGCAGCACATAAGCATTATACAGTGCCATCTGCATGATGTGCACGGCCAGCTTCTTGTACCACACCCTCGACTTCCGCATGGCATTGTACGGCTGAAGCACCTGGTCAGACAAGTCCACCCCTCCCATGTATTTGTTATAATCTAAAATACAGTCTGGCTTGGGGGTTTCTGTACTGGCACCTCGTACTGGTACAGGGGTGGTGGTGTGCTCATGTATTGTGGTTAATACAAGGACTTCTCTCTTGTCCTTGTACTTAACACACAATACAGAGTCGCTGCATAGTGCCCTGCTTTCGTGCCTTTTAAGTTTTTGCCCAAGCAGCGACTTAGGGAGACCTCTCTGATTTCTGCGTACAGTGCCGCATGCCGCAGTATTTCTGGAAGTGAGGCACTTGAACAGGGTGGTGCTGGTGTAGAAATTGTCCAGGTAGAGGTGGTAGCCCTGGTCCAGCAGTGGGTGCACTAAATCCCACACTATCTTCCCTGTAACACCCAGGAAGGGGGGGCATTCTGGGGGCACTATAGTGGAGTCCTTCCCTTCATATATCCTGAACTTGTATGTGTACCCTGATGAACTTTCGCACAGCTTATACATTTTCACACCATATCTTGCCCTCTTATTGGGCAGGTACTGGCGGAATTGAAGTCTCCCTTTGAATTGTACCAGGGACTCGTCTATGCTCACATGTTTGGCGGGGGTATATGCCTGGGCAAACTTGGCACTAAAATGATCTAATATGGGCCTGACCTTAAATAACCGATCATAACTGGGGTCACCTCTGGGTGGGCACTGTGTGTTGTCAGTGTAGTGCAAAAACTTATGGATGGCTTCAAAGCGCATCCTGCTCATTGCCATGCGGAACATGGGGGTGTGGTACAGTATATCTGTGCTCCAGTAGTCCCTGATTGAAGGCTTCTTTACTATCCCAATAAGGAGTATTATGCCCCAATACTTGTGCATCTCTGCTGCAGTGACAGGGGTCCACCTGTAGGGTTGTGCATAAAAGGACGTGGGGTTTTGGGCAATATGTTGTGCAGCGTAGAGATTTGTCTGAAATATAATAATATTTAGCAGCTCCTCATCAAAAAAAAACTTAAAAAAGTCCACAGCTCTGAGCCCTGTCGTGTCAAAGTTAATGCCAGGATGGCCCAAAAAGTCAGGGACCTGAGGGGTATAATTATCTGGGGCTACCCATGTGGGGTCAGTGGAAGCCCCAGATGCTTCTCCTGCAGAAGTCCCAGAAACTTCTCCTGCAGAAGTCCCAGGCACTTCTCCTGCAGAAGTCCCAGGCACTTCTCCTGCAGAAGTCCCTGGAACCCTACGGCGCCTTCTTGGGGATCCTTCCAGGTCACTGTAAGATGAGCAGGAGGATGATGATAGGTAAAAGGGACCATCATCCCCACTAGCTGACTCGGTGTCAGAGGCAAGCATGTTATATGCCTCCAACACGGTGTACGTCTTCTGAGACATTGCACACAAAAAAAATAGAGAACTAGAAAAATTAGATAATGTGCACCAAACTACACGGATAAACCGTGTAGCAGGCACACAAAAAAAAAATATAATGCACACCAAACTACACGGACAAGCCGCACAGATGGCACACACAAAAAATAATGTGCACTAAACTACACGGATAAGCCGCACAGATAGCACACAAAAAAAAAAAGATAATGCGCACCAAACTACACGGACAAGCCGCACAGATGGCACACACAAAAAATAATGTGCACTAAACTACACGGACAAGCCGCACAGATAGCACACAAAAAAAAAAAGATAATGCGCACCAAACTACACGGACAAGCCGCACAGATGGCACACACCAAAAATAATGCGCACTAAACTACACGGACAAGCCGCACAGATAGCACACAAAAAAAATAATGTGCACTAAACTACACGGACAAGCCGCACAGATAGCACACAAAAAAAAAAGATAATGCACACCAAACCACACGGACCAGCCGCACAGATGGCACACAAAAAATAATGCGCACTAAACTACACGGACAAGCCGCACAGATAGCACACAAAAAAAAAAGATAATGCGCACCAAACTACACGGACCAGCCGCACAGATAGCACACAAAAAAAAAAGATAATGCACACCAAACCACACGGACAAGCCGCACAGATAGCACACAAAAAAAAAAGATAATGCACACCAAACCACACGGACCAGCCGCACAGATGGCACACAAAAAATAATGCGCACTAAACTACACGGACAAGCCGCACAGATGGCACACACAAAAAATAATGCGCACTAAACTACACGGCCAAGCCGCACAGATAGCACACAAAAAAAATAATGCGCACTAAACTACACGGACAAGCCGCACAGATAGCACACAAAAAAAAAGATAATGCACACCAAACCACACGGACCAGCCGCACAGATGGCACACACAAAAAGTAGCTACGTATGGGTACACCTACGGCGCTCTGGAAAAAAATATTACCAGGCACCGAAAAAAAACCTATGTGCACCGCGCAAAAAGGCGCTACAAATGCACCTAGCTTGCCCTAAGACAAACTAACTACCGCTAAGACTGCTAAAGATTCTGTGCAGCGCTATTCACACGGCGCACTGAAAAGTGCTTCCAGTGCAGAACAACGCTAACACAGCACACTGAAAAGTGCGTTTGGGTTCAGAAGGGACAGACAGGGAAAAACGGAAGACACGTGGGATCACACAAGGCGATCACACAGGGAACACACAGGACACAGGAAAAAACAGATAGGGATGGGAATTTGTAGGGAACAATAGGGATCAGATAAGGATCAGAACACTATTTATAGTGTAAAAGTGTATTTTGGTGCACACAGTAACGCTCTCTCCTCTCTCCAGCGATACCAAACCAAAATGGTGCCGCTGGAGGAAGAGGAAGGGGCTAAAACCACGTTTTTTAGCCCAAAATCGCTGTAATTGGCCAGTCAGGTTTGACTGGCCAATCACGGCGATCGGCGGGCGGGACCGATTTGATTGGTCGGGTGACGGAGACAGGAACTCCTCCTGCCTCTGTCACCCAAGTCTCGTCCCGATGTCACCACGTCGCGAGACGTGGTGACAATTCTAAAATCCTATGCGCTTGCGCCGTAGCTGTACTGCGCTGAGCGCTAATCGTCGGAAGCTGCGCATTACAGCTACGGCGCGGAGCGCTAAGGGGTTAATAAACACATGGATATGAATTAAGAGGCTTCCAGTCTGTCGTCTCACATATACAGCATTATGCGGAATAGTCATTGCTAAAGTGTTACATTTACTAACAGATATTGTTTAATAGTGACTAGCAGAATAAATGGGAAGACCTATAATGCCTTTCACCTCCCACTTGTAGAATTCAGAATATCTCGCACTATTAGTAAACTATTAAGAAATTATCAGAACTTGGGAGTCGTTTTAAACCTTTGAGTACCGGTGGTCATTGGTGCCAAAAAGACCAGGTCAATTTTTTAATTTTTCTGCTATGCACTTCTTTAAATGACGATATCTCCGGAAAAGCTTTACATATCAACTGTGTTTTGTGAGACTTTATGTTGATACCAGAGTTTTAATAATTACACATTTAAAATTTGAAAATATAAGATTTTTGTCATTTTTTCAATTAAAGTGTTTTTAAAAAGTAGTAACTTTTACCAAACAATGTTATAAATATGTACAGCATTATTCCATCTTCCTTTCCCAGGTTCAGCTACAGATGCAGAGGGTGCAGGTACTTCTGCAAAGTGAAAGTGAACGTCTTTCCTGCAGCTTCTTCTATATTCTGCCTTCAGCTGACCGGCTGGAGGGGGCACACTTCAGTTGCCTATATCACCTGAACTCTTGCACATAGAAACAAAATTCTGGTGTCATATTAAACAGGATAGTCTCCCCTTTAATATGATATATGGATGCCTACCAGAACCAGAAATATCCACTCTTATAGTAACGATCGGCAATAGAAAGCTGCACATAAAAATCAACTTTTTTAGTATAAATTTAAGGTTTCAGGAGATATTGCCGCTTGAAGTTGGCCACTGTCATGAAGGAAATTTGGGTCCTTTCTGCGATTTGTAACAATAAAATCTGACGTAAATTTATGCCCTGAAGGAGTTGAAACACATAATACCAGTTTTACAATGCCTAAAACAATGTTTAATATTTGTTGATGTAACTATGGAAATAAACTAGGAAGGTGTTGTGCAAATAGGAACTGTATGAAATCATTCTGGGCTTCATTTTCACATCATAAGAAAGGTTATTTGAGTAAAACAGATCTGAACATTTTTTAAAATATATTATTTTTATTATTTTTTTTTATATAATATATTTACATTTTAAAGGAAACCTATCAAATGACATTTATAAACCAAAACTACCTTGCAACAGCACCGGGTGAGCTGATGCCGGAGCATATCTTCATAAAGTGCTGTAGTTCGTGTAAAACACCTTTATACGTTATATTCAAACCCCCCTTTGGCGCACCACTGTATAGCCGGGCGCACCGTGCGCGCGACCGTGCGTGCGCCTTATTACGAGATGCCGGAGAGCCGTTGACGTCACCGAGCTCCCGGGCACACTCGTGCCTGCACAACTTTGCGTGCGAAGCCAGCCACAATAAAAATTTGAAGTTGCGCAGGCACCTTGTAATAAGGTGCGCATGGTTGCGCACATAATGCGCCCGGCTATATAGTGGTGCGCCCGGCTATATATAGTGGTGCGCCGAAGGGGGGTTTGAATATAATGCATTAAAATGTTTTACACGGACTACAGTGCTTTATGCAAATAGTGAAGATGTGCTCCGGCATCGGCTCACCCGGAGCTGTTGCAAGGTAGTTTTGGCTTATAAATGTCATTTTAAAGTGGTAGGTTTCCTATAATATTTCCTATATTTATTTTTTTATATAATATATTTCAATTTTAAAATATATAGTTATTCATATTATCAATATCCTATCCATAGTTCATAATTGATCATGGGGGTGCAACATCTGGCACCTTTGCCTGTCCACTGTTGTGCACTGTAGTGAGAGCCTGAAGAACATAACTAAGTCTGAAGTGTTTCAGGGGTCCAGTTGCACTGTTGTCACAGTGGATACATAATACACATTACAAATTATACACAAGAAATCTGCCCAGGGCTCTAATACATAAATTAGCACGCGGACTATCATACCTCCCAACATTTGTGAAAGGGAAAGAGGGAAAGAGGCACGCGTAGCGATCCCCCTAAGCCACACCCCCAATCACTCCCTGGCCACGCCCCAAATTTTAGCCATATTATAATAATAAAAATCATCTCAATTAAAAAAAAAAAAAAAAAATTATCCTCTATGGGATTTGAACCTAGAACCTGCAGTGTCCATGTACAATAATGTCACAGTGCCTCAACCAACTGAGCTATAACCTCTGTGATTATCAATGTTTAGAATTTTGGTAACCAAGAACTATGACTACTGTTACACTGTGACACAGATTTAATAACTTGGTATATAGAGAGGGATCTGCTCAGAGATTATTGTAATTATTGAGACTATTATTATTATGGAGATTATTATTATTATTATTATTATTATTATTATTATTATTATTGAGATAATTATTATTATTTTTACTATTATTAATAATTGTCTCCATAATAATAAAAATAATAAAATTTATAAGCTCCTGCAAGGAGCTCAGAGACACTGACATCCTGCCAAGAGATTGTGAGCAGAGAGAGAGGCTGCAAACTACAAGGAGATGAGTGATCCGGGGGAAGGGGGAGGTAGGCACATATCTGTGAGAACACAGATGTAGCAGAGCTAAAAGTGTTTCTGTCTGTCAGCCTGTGTCTGTCATGCCTCTGTGTAATCTCATGCATCTCTGATTTGTCTCATTTCTCTTCCTATGTGTCAGTGTGTTAGTACAATGTCAGAAGCCAGATGAAAGTGTATATACACCTGTACCCTGATAATGTCACCACATTTTCACCCTACTGAACTAGATGGATAATAATGTGTGCTTAGTGAGGCCACGCCCATAACCTGGAATTTTACACCGAGCAGCCTAGGGAGTGATAGGAGCTAAAACAGCAATAAAACTGAGTAACATTGTAAAGTAAGGTTAAAATGAACTTTATTGTGGTAACATCACTAGGGGAGTGAGAATTTTCTTTCATGGGAAAACCCCTTTAAACCTGTAATAAATGTGCCGCTCTGTATTTCGGGCAGAAATTTCTGCAGAATTCTGGCTGAGATAAGTTGATGTATCTCTCTCATTGCTTTGCTTTTTCATGACAGTACTTCCAGCATCTTAGACTGTGTAACTGGTGGGTGGGTGAACATGCTGGGTGAATCAGCTGTTTGCTCTCGAGACAACACAGAGAACAAAGCCAAAAATAATTGTCTTCATGCCCCGTCTAGGGGCTGCGCAACATTGAAATCAATGGGAAGAGAGTCTGTAGTTACAGCACAAATCCATTAGGCAGGCCATAAAGTAATCTGATTTCAGCATTATATTAGGCTGGACCTCAATACCTGATTTATTAAGTTCTCACATTTTATGGTATATAAAAAAACATAAAATACAAAACAACACCTTTGAATGTTTGCAGCTTTTAATGTTTATTCTTAGATTTACCTTTTTGTCTGATTTATTTTAGGTTTTCTAAAGCAAGTTTGAGATTATCACCAGACCTACTATTTCTAGACAATCTGAGAACTACAGTGTGAACCAGCAAGACAGAAATCAATATCAACTAAAGAACCTGCAAAATAAAGACGTGAAGCTCATTTATGTAAATGTCCTGGGCTTTCTACTGTATGGAAACAATTTTTTTCGTTCTTTCTTTTTTGCGGCTTGAACTGGAACGGTAATAATGGAACTTTGACATAACCACCAGGTGTGGTTGTATCTGCTTGTAATCTCTTTGGCTTCAACTCTACTGCCAACATTCGAAGAAGTGAAGTGTGAAAATAATCAGCAAATGGATTCTACTAAAGGTGAAGATGAATATACAGTAGCTTTTAAATTGTATAATATATTATCATTAGACTTGTAAGGCCCAGATCCAAAAATACCAAAGTACATGCCTGTGCGCAGGCGCCACATCAGTTTACATAGAAAATGCCTGCACGGATGGTGGGTTGGTTGAGCCAGACCTGAACCCGGCCCTGTACTTCTGATGAATGCTGATGAACCCGGACAAGTAAGGGTTAATAATGAAGTTTGCCGGTTTCGGTCTGCTCATCCCTATTTACACTGTCTAACTCGGAGACACTATTAATAAATATGCCACCTAAATATTCTCAGAATATTTTTTTAAACCACCTCCTAACAACTTGTAAAAAACCTTAAAAATACTAAAAAAGTCACAGGTCTTAGGAGGGATATTCCTTAAATTTACTGATACGACCTCTTTGTTTTCCTTTTTTTTCCAACAAAAAAAGTAAAAGGCTGGATTTACGAACAGTTTTCTTGCAGTTTCTTGTTGCATATATATAGGGGCACATTTACTTACCTGTCCCGTTGACGCCGCCGATCCAGAATGTCCGACGAGGATTCGGACCTGCCGCGATTCACTAAGGTCGTGCGTCCAATTTCTTGCATTTGTCGCTTCCCCGCTCAGGTCCGCCAGAGTTCACCATCTTCTTCCCGATGCATGTAAGTGCTGATCTTGCAACACAATTTTGAAAGTTAAATTCCGCGTTTGTCGGAATCAGTGGGGTTGTTCGACGTCCATTCCCCCCGATTTGTGTCGCATGCAAGCCGGCGCGGAGGCTCCACAATCTAATCATGTGCGCCAAAAACCCAGGGAAATTCAACGCAAAACTGTAAAAATTTCGCGAAACCTCACCAAAATGCGGCCCGGGACATTGCCCCAGTAAATGTGCCCCATATTGTTTGATACTTCTTAGAAACTATGATTAGTAAAGGGCAGTGGGCGTGGCTACATAGAAAGTGGGAAGGGCCTTATTTGGGCCACATTTAGGAATTTTTAGGTGTAGAGAGAGCCATCCAAGAGTTGTAAATTTATACTAGACCGTCAATTAGCATGATAGATACAGATGAGGAGATTTATCAGAAGTGTCTGAGAACAAAACTGCTGTAGTCATTCATGGCAACCAATCAGAGCTCACATTTTATTTGTTAAAAACTGCTGTGAGAAAATGAAAGCTGAGCTCTGATTGGTTGTCATGAGCAACCAAAACAGTTATGCCCCCAGACTCCTGATAAATCTCCCAATAACCACGTTGAGATATCTGCAGTCTTATCTAGGACTGTATAATTTTTGAATTTATCAGTACTTCTGCCCCGGTATAACTCAATGAGTTTTATATTTTTCTTTTTTGCAGTTTGCTTCTACCTTTTTATTATATTTTCAGTAGCCAGTGCAGCTCATCGCCATGTGAAGGCTGGCACAAATACATCCATATGCGGGTTAATCTGCTATACACCAAATGGAATCCTACGTCTTCAGTGCATACCAAAACCTTCCATTTTCGTCGCCAAATGCAGTAATTCAATACCTGAAGTTCAAAGAGGCAACAAAGAACGATTCCACTTGAACGGCTCCAGTGGTTGTTTGTTGCTTAAAAATGTGCAGAAAAATGACTCTTGTGTCTATAAAATCCGGTTTTATGGTGATAACTTCACTAAAATAACACTGACAAGGATTATTATACTTGGTAAGAGAATCTTCTGGGTAAAATATTTACACAAGAGATCAGCAGGTTAATAATGCTGAACAGAAACATATCTTCTAATGTATCCTTGAAAGAATGACTCTATTTAAATGTTTTTAATTTTAAGGCATTACTAGTAATTCGGTTTTTACTAAAAATAGGTTTTACTTTTTAAAGTATAACCGTCATTTCAAAAAACTTTTGATATGTTGAAGGGCAGGTAATTTGAAGCCCTTTTGCAATTGGATTAGTTTAACTGAATCTTGTCCCTTCCTATTCTATTCTGCAGACTTCCCCCTGTTGCCAGTGATCTCTCAAATAGGTGTTGCTAGGCACATTTCGTCTTCACTGAGCTGACTACTGAGGGAGATTGTACAAGTGACACACTCTCTCCTCTCCCTGCTCTCAGGTGTTTTCCTCATGGCTCAGTACTCCAGCACTCAGGCATGTGCTGCCAGGAGCCATAACTAATGTAGTAACCACACAACTACACTTATCTCTCCCTCAGTTTTCCCTACACTTGTATATAAATAAATAATCCACACAGATACAAGATGCAGCCCCCCCCATCCCCTCATCACCTCACACTCCACAGGAAATGGCAGGAGAGACTCTTCAAGTCTTCAAGCTGTGCCCTCATGTGCTGTGCTGGAGTTTTACTTAGATAGGTAGGAACATATTTAGAAATATAGATAGATATGATATACATAGATAGATAGATAGATTAATAGATAGATTATAGATTGATAGATATGGGATAGAGAGATAGATATGACTATATAGATGATAGATAGATATAGATAGGATATACATAGATAGATAGAAATATATTAGATAGGTGATACATAGATATTAAAGAAATGTGCAGCACTCCAATTTGGTAAAAAAGTAAAAAAACCTTTTATTCAATAGTGAGTAACAACAGCGACGTTTCGGCTCAAGAGAGACTTTTTCAAGCTGTCTAAACAGTGCAAATGGTGGATATATATATACATACAACAATTTGGTCACATGACCTATAGCAACCCGCCCACCACATTTACATATTTGTGATAAAAATTGCATAAAAGTACATACAAAATTGAATTTTACATGTTGTACAAGTGTGAATAGATATTTAACATAAGTGCATATGCATTATGACAACACGCTATGTGTATTTAGTGTTCTATTACAAAGGGATACTTGTGATCAAATTGTTGTATGTATATATATATATATCCACCATTACTGTTACTAGTTTCATAAAGTGGTACATGAAAACAGACAATGTAATAAATGATGATAAATTCGGCCCATTGGAGCAAATTTATTTACCTAGTCCAGTCGTGATCCCGATTCGGACAGTCCGACTAGGATGTAGTCAGTCGCGATTCGCTAAGATTGTGTGCCCTAGTTCCTGCATCTGTCGCTTCCTCGCCGAGGTCCACCGGAGTTCACTTTCTTCTTCCCGGTGCTTGTAAGTGCGTGTAATTGCGACACAATTCTAAATGTTAAATCTTAAGCGTTGTCCGAATCCGTCGCGTTGTCCGACGGCTTGCCCCCAGCAAGCCTGTGCCGGTGCGCCAAAATACGATCGCGTGTGACACAATCCCCGGCGCAATGCAGGGCAAAACTGAAATCGTGGGGAAACCCGACGAAAATGCGCTCCGTGGACCCTTAGTAAATGAGCCCCATTGTGTTTTATCCCTAAAAGAGAGGCAGTTCGACCATTGCCATAGACCTTTCCAACCTTGTCATTTATGATACCATTAATGCATTTTCCAAAGTCATTTAATATTTCACTACTGCATTTTCTGCAAAACACAATGGGGCACATTTACTTACCCGGTCCAGTCGCGATCCAGCGGCGGGTTCTCCGACGCTGATTCGGGTCTGCCGGGATTTACTAAGGTCCGTGCGCCGATATTCACTAGGTGTCGCTGCTGCGCCGAGGTCCGCTGGAGTTCACCTGCTTTTTTCTGGTGTATGTGAGTGCTTGATCTTGCGACACAAACGGCTTTTTAAATTCTGCGGTTTTTCCGAATCCTTCGGGTTGTCCGGGGTTGCGCCACAATCCCGTGAACTACAGCGCAAAGAGGAAATATTCGGGAAAAACCCGACGGATTCGCGGCTGCGGACCCTTAGTAAATGTGCCCCAATGGGGCTCATTTACTTAGGCGTTCGCTGGAGTTCACAGAAAGTGCATTTTCCAACGATAATGCACTGTGCCCTGATTCACTAAGATTGTGCGCCCGATATCCTGCATGTGTCGCACCATCTTTTTAGGGGTGCATGTAAGTGCTTGGGCTTGCAACACAATTTGACAGTTAAATCCCACACTCAGTCTGAATCAGTCTTTTGATAGATATACAAATGGTCAACCATACGTAAGTCTGTGTGGGTCATTTATCTTATTTTTTCACAGTTTTTTCTCTTATATTTGCAACTTTTTGGGAGCATTGCCCGATTTGAGCAAAATTGTGTAACTTTTTCACCCGCCTTCCAAAGTTTGCTGCAACTAATTTTTCAGTGTTGTGTCTGAATTATTTTTAGGATCCAGATCAACACTATTTTGGTCTCCATCAGACTTATATGACCCTAGGACAGTTTTGGCAGATATATTAGGAGAATTTTCAACATTTACTAACAAAATATAGATCACAAATATAAACATAGCCAAACACACATGAATTCTAGCCATAGACACAACTGATTTGAAGCAGCAGTAATAGAAATGAAACAGCTGTTCCATAGAAATGGTATATCATATATGTTTACATTACATATGATATAAACTCTAAAATATAAGACTCCAACAAATATAATAAAGGGGCTCTCCAGCTACAAGCTAACCCCTATCCAAAGGATAGGGGCTAACTTGCTGATTGGTGGGGGTCTCAGTGATGGGAACCACGAGACCAGGGATCTATTATACTCCCGTTGTATCGCAGATGAACAGAGCAGCATGTACAGAGGCGCATGCCCCGGCTGCTTTATTCATCTCTATGGCGCTGACGGAGATAGCCGAATACAGTTCTGTGGATAGGGGTTAACTTGTTGTCACTGGAGAACCTCAATGTACTGTTTTAATTCATGAATTTATGAAGCCTTCTCTGTCTTCACATTATAGACGCAGTAAAAATTACAAAAATCACCAGCAACTTCAGTGAAATAGACTCCAACATAGCACTGCATGTCCATTTCTCTGGGGCTGAAGTCACTATTGAATGGGAAGTGGATGATGCCATAAAACCTCTGAGATACCGCCTCATGGACAACAACAGGACTCTGATCATTCAGAGGCTAAAGGAAGAAGATATTAAGAGAAAATTGGTGGTTCGATTGAAAAACCCTATAAGTGAGGACCTGGCTGAGTATCACCTTGAGATTCAAGGTAACATGAAGGAGAATTGTGAGGGTGCGGTGACAACTTGCTAAGACTTAGAGGACCTGTCACCCATAATTTTGGCACTAGGAGCTGCTTAATAAAGTAAGAAGCTCCTAGTGCTTAAACAAACGCCGCGGTGTTAGAAGGATAGCGTTATCGGAAATGTCCGGTAACACTATCTAACACTGCCGCGGAGTACAATGTAAACGTCGAACCGTTCACCAAGCGGTCCGATGTATTCATGAGGGGCAGAGTTAGGGGCGGTGAATGCCACATGACGCAAGGCAGTTACCACCGGCCTATGGAGCGAGCAGGGCGGTCCGGGGAAGAGGCAGCACCTCCGATGATTACATTGTACTCCACCGCAGTGTTAGATTTCCGGTAACGCTATCCGTCTAACACTGCTGCATTTGTTTAGGCACTAGGAGCTGCTTACTTTAGTAAGCAGCTCCTAGTTCCCGATTTATGGGTGACCGGTCCTCTTTAAATTCAACTTTTGAATTTTTTTATATGTTTTGTTCATACAAACCTAAAAATACAACACATATGAATGAAGACAGATACAAAATACCAGGGCACACTGTCGCGATAGGAGTTGAAGATAAATCAGCTATACTTGAGCTGAAGTGCTACAAGGAGCTCAAGGCACAAAGTAACCATTTGTATTATAAAAGGCATAAAGTAGCTGTTGGTACATACGGAAATAAGGAAGCTTCAAGTTACACCTCTGGAAAGTACCATGCCTTAGTAGTATGCCTAAGACAAACATAGAAACCTTTGTTACATTGTATTGGAATATATCCAGAAATATGACTCGGTAACTTTCCTACCTAGATGCTTAACCCCTAAGGACCCAGCCTGTTTGGGCTTTAAAGGGGGGTTCTGATTTGAGCAAATTATTGTTATTGTTTTTTTTTTTTTACCAATGTACTTTCTGTATCAATTCTTCGTGATTTTCTAGATCTCTGCTTGCTGTTACTCTATAGGAAGTTTTGATGTTTACTTTGAGTAGACAGAAATCTGACCATGGTCACACAGGTGCACGGCTCGTTACATCACACGGCTCTGATTATTCTCTATGACACTAACGAGCCGTGCACCTGTGTGATCATGGTCAGATTTCTGGAAGAAAACATAGAAGCATAGAAGAGATGCTTACTTGCTACCGACCTGTAAACCATGGATCTGCTTTATGTGTTTTTTTTTAACAGGGAAAAGACCTGCAAGAACTCATCTACCAGCAACTTTAGCGCTTTTTATTCCTACTATTGTTATTGTTCTCCTTTTTTATCAGGTAACATTTTATATGTCATTGATAGTAGTTTTTGTTCATTGATAAGTTGAAATGAGTATTATTCATCTTCCCCTAATTATATATTTAAATAATATTCTAAGCATTTCCATTTATTATCAATCTAATTTCCACACGAGTTGTGCAGGACAGAACTGGGGATACCAAGTAATCAGCTGTAAACTGTGCAAGAATGTGGCAGAAAGTGTTTGACAATACACGTGACACTCTTAGGGTACATTCAGCCGCCCATCTATGGGGACGTACATTTATGTGCCTATAGATGGAAATGGCGGCACTGTAGTGGCGTACACCGTTCCCGACGCACACCGGGAAAAGATAGATGCTCTATCTTATCCCGAGTGTGCGGGCGTGCGCTGCTGTTTCCTATGGAGGGGGGAGGGGTCACCTCTTCTCCTCTCCAGCGCACGGTGGTATGCCCACCCGATGGGCATACCGCCGTGTGCATGCACCCTTAAAGGGACACCATTAGAGGTAATCAGATTTTTCATCACTGAAATACTCAGGTCGGGTATGAAATGTCATTTCTAGTATTCCCTTCTTTTAAGTGAAATCTCACCTGTAAAAAATACCCTCTGAATTCATATGCAAATGAGCTGAGAAAAGTATATTATGCCTGAGATTAGTCCAGTTTAGAAGTTGGAGTTGGAGTGTCACTTCAGATGTCCCTTCAGATCTTCGGTTCTATAGTAGCTAGAAGGCTTTTGGTTTCATATACAGGAAGTTAAAGGCAGTTAAAAGAAGTAAAAGGGAACTGGATCTTTATATGCAACTCCCATTTCTAACTATGTCATTAACTGACGGTATCTGTGGTTCTGTAGCTCACAGAACCACAAGCTTGATTTGGAGGATGACTCCCCTGCAGCCTCTAAACTTGACTAGCACAGGTAAAACATGACTCATCTTTGTTCATTTTCACACGACTTTGGAGGAGATTTTTTAACAGGTAAAAGGGCAAGATTTTACATGAAAGAGGGAGTTCTAGAAATGACATCAAACTTACCTGAAGGGGCAACAAGTTTAATGGGGTTAAATCTGGTGACAGGTTCCCTTTAAATCCTGCTAGATATATTACTATGGCTGATGCAGATAATAAATCAGGTGCATGTTTATTTAACACCATCTACTTATTGGGGCACATTTACTTACCTGTCCGAGGAGTTTACCCGAAGTGCATTGCCTCTGCGATAATGCACTCTGGCGTGATTCACTAAGATTGTGCGCCCGTTAGCCTGCATGTGTCGCTTCAGTTCTCAGGTACCAGGGAGTTCACCTTCTTCTTCCCGGTGTATGTAAGTGCAATGTCGTGCGACACAATTTTAAAGTTAAATCCTGCACTCAGTCCGATCACTAAGCCAATTTGCTCACCCATATACAGATATTTTCCCCTATTCCCAGCAGTCTCATTTTATGTACCAAACTTTTATGCTGCACTGTGTGTCAAATGCCTTGGGAAAGTCCAGATATACAACATTCACAGTCTCCCCCAGGTCCAGTCTGGAACTTACCTCTTCATAGAAACCAATCAGATTAATCTGACAGAACAAATCCCTCATAAACCCCTTGCTGATACTATAAGGTTATGTACAGTGAGACACTCCAGGATAGCATCTCTAACAAACCCCTCAAATATAGTTAGACTCACAGGTCTGTAGTTTTCAGGATCGGTTATTGATCCTTTCAGGCTTACAAGCATGGATAAATGTGCCTCAATGTGTCTAAGGGTTTTACCCTTTTGTGCTCAACTGTATATAAATTAGTTCCAAAATTTCTCATTTAAATATGGAAATATATTTCTATATTCAGCTTCCTTTTATAAACTACAATTAACCACTTATAGTCTGATCCTCATGTGTATATTTCTTTCCTCTGTTCCCTTGATTGTTGATTAGTAAGAAAGCCTCAGGTGTTGATGCGACTACATGTTTAAACTCTGCATCCCTGCCCATTCTGAGCCCGGTCTCTATGCCAGGTCCTGTCTGGTGTATGGTTGCGTTGTAGTCTGCGAAAGCTTGAACTCCCAGCACTGACCCAAAATCCACTGCCTGAGACAGACCCTTTTATGCCTCTCCACGCCCTCTTGGCGTGGAGGTGGAGTAAGAAGGAATTGCGACTATTTCCAGCCTTATATGCCAGAAAACTGGCGCACAAGTCCTGATAAATCTGCCACATAGGTCTCCCTAGGAGCTCTGTACATCTGATTGTAGAATGGCTGAAAAATATCCTTCTGCTGCGTTGCTTTATAGGAAATGATTGCTAAACTTTACATATCTTATATATGTATTTGAATGAATGTGAGAATCTTTTCCCATATTAACAGTGTGAGCCAGTGGTGTAACTAGAAGCTGATGGGCCCCAGTGCAAAGTCTGTGCCAGGCCCCCCGACTATAATGTATGGTTTATAGTAATAGTCTTCTCATATGGGAAAGTGACACCATAAGGGCCCCCTAAACCTCTTGGGCCCAGGTGCGATCACAACCTCTGCACCCCCTAAAGTTACGCCCCTGGTGTGAGCATTGCTAATCTTCCAGCAATTGAAGAAAAATAATCTGACAAAGAAATTACTGTTCAATGGAGAATCGGAAATTTCCTTATCAAACAGGCAAAGTGAAGGATCGAAGCATCGGACATATGACTGTTCCTCTTGCTGTACCTGGAGAAATCCTTCTGCTGTTCCCGTATATGCTGAACATTTTATGAGACAACAGCTATAAATGTTCTGTCCTCTCTGAGCTTCATTTTACTTGTGTACCTGTAAGTACCTCTGCACCTGTGTAATTCAATGTGATATTGTAATAATAATAACCTTAAAAATGAAAGAAAATGCTAAATACTTTCTAGAATCACCTTTTAATATTCTGTGCAATAGACTGGGAAGCTGGAAAAAGATTCAAAATGTGGTGAAACTTTGTTTAAAAAAAAAAACTGTCACGAAAATTGCACTTACCTTCACTCAGCCCGGCTCAGTGAACTCCAGCTCGTTCCGATGCTTTTCAGCGCAGCAGCGCCACCTGGATCGCAGAGAACGTGCCGCTGGATCGCGAATGGACCGGGTAAGTAAATCTGCCCCATTGTTTAAAATATATTATAGTTTAATAGTATTATAATAAGTTTTATTATATTTTAATAACAGTATAGAAATATATTATAAATGTACGGCATTAGACTTTGCCTCTGATCTAATTTATAGCGGTGACAGGCTCACGGCTTCTATAGCAAATGATTGTCTCCCTCCGATTTGGTCATGGGGGGCGGCTAGAGGTGGGATTGGCTACTATAACAATCAAGATGGCTAAGTGGATGCACCAATAGCACTTACATGGTCAACACCTGCAATTTCACAGATTCTTCATGTACTTATATATACCTCATAAATGGGGAGTCACATCTTTAGGGTTATGCTCTATATGATTAGGGTTAGGCTCTGTATCATTGCACTAAATGCTTTTCCCTTTGTTTTGACCTCTCTGAAATGTAAACTTACATTGTAGATAAAGAATATGATTTCTGTTATCAATAAAGCATTTAACCATTTATGGCTAAAAATATTGATAATCTGTCCTGTTTTATTCTTTAGATCAGTATGATCACAGGTATTCAAATGTCTCTAGGTTATGTCATGTTTTAATATCTTTAAAAATGTTAACTTTTAAACTTCGGCATGCTGAAGTGTTTTATAACATCTGTGAAGGCTTCATCCTCTGTCCTTAAAGTGTCACCATAGTTCACTCTGGCATTGATAGCACGAACACTGGTTTATTGTTGCTGGATACCTTGATTTGCATCACACCCATCACTCTCCTGCAGCTCTGATCCAGTTCATCAGTAGTTACCTGCTGTTACTGACAGACTCTCCCTCCAATCACATTCCTCCCTTACTGTACTGCCATGGGCCCTGTGCTGTATAAATATTATAACCCCTTCAAGTCTGGAATCACTTCCTACATATGGCACAAGAATCATCTTCTTGGGGAATGGAGGATGTGTCCTTTCTGATTTCAATCTAAGGATTCAGGATCTTTGGAGGACCTACAAAGGTCCTGAAATGGCTCTTGTGTACATGTGTATTGAGAGGAGGAACAAATGTACGAGGATTTCATGGGTCAAGGTCCTTCTGAGTATAACATTTGGTGGGTGGTTTGGGTGGCCATGGGTCACCTAAAAGGCTCGGGCCCCAGGCTACCACCCAAACTGCCCCTTTTATAATACATTAATGAGTTTGGTAACCAATGGTATTCAGTTATTTCTGTGTTCTGTAATTTGAGCCTTTGCCTGTTTTCAGACTATTCTTGTGATTTTGTACTGTGTTTGTCCTCTTGGTTCTGACCTTGAAAAAGTAACTATTCTTGTTTATATTGTGTCTTGTCTTCATCTCTGTTGTTTATGCAGAAAGGGAATGTCGACTGGTTGTCCCCTATTGCCTACGGTAAGCATGGTAAGTAGGCAGGGATGACTGGGAAAGGGATGTAGTATCAGGAGCTGTACAGCCTTTTGATCACTTTTCATCCAATGGTTTATAGGTGGGGAATGGCAAAAAAGCATTACCTCTGGACCGCAATTCTCTAAGTGACATTCTTGGGTGCTTCAGAGAGGCTCCAGATTGTCATAGCAATTGATCATGGCCCCCCAATGACAACCTACTATGCCAGAAAAATTATGTAAACATTCTGGGAATTTTAGTATGCTTTAATATTATACTCTTTATAGTGTCCATTGGTATTCCGTGATGGACATCTACCACCAGAATGACGGATTGTAAACCAAGCATACTGACATACTGGTGTGTGCCTCCTCTGGCAGGATCTGCTCTTCTTTTAGCTTTTTATACCCTTGTAAGACACATTTATCTTCTATTTCAGATGTGCTAAATGTCGCAAATGACATTTATCATTTTAAATTGTCAAATATTTGTGACATTTTCTGGCACTAAAAAATCCAGACAAAACCGTACTTAAGGAAAACTTAGAAAATGGAAAGAAATGACTTGAGACATTTGTGCAACATTTTGATGACATTTGTAACAAATGTCTCAAAAAGAGATCTGAAAAAAAAAAAGATTCATTTAACACAAGGAAAAAAATGAGATTGCTAAATTACTAAAGGAGCAGATGGAAAAATTACAAAAACTAGCCAAAACAAACAGAGATAAGATGAGTGACTCCCATAGTCTACAGTTACGGCTAACAACCACCAGATGGCAGCATATTCCTATATGTATTCCTATATATACAAGGAAAAGGTGCATTTGATGGAATTAAAGGACGTACTTTTTTCTACTAATGCCTGTTGGAGTGCTGTTTTCTTTGGATGGATATATATATATATATATATATATATATATATATATATATATATATATATATATATATTCGGAGAAATTCAAACAGCACACAAGAAAAATGGTGGGTGCAGGCTCACTAGAACCAGGCCTCAGGCCCTCCAATAATAAAATACCAAAAGTCCAAGGCTTGAAAAGGCTCCAAGTGAACCGAAATGTAGCTGTACTGTGTTGTACTCTTAAACATGGAATAAAGAAAACCACTTATACTGGAAGCTTTGGAGTGCTGACTACTTTCCGTATATATATATATATATATATATATATATATATATATATATATATATATATATATATTCCGGCGTATAAGATGACCTGGTGTATAAGACGACCCCCCTACTTTCCTGTTTAAAATATTGTTTAAGATATATTCGCCGTATAAGACTACCCCTTTTCCAACGCATACAAAACACCGGTAAAAATTAAAAAAAAAACAGATTTGAATTTAACATGGTCCTTTTTTTAATTTAAATTCTTATGACATGCAGGTATATAGCAGGAAAAACTGTCGCTCATAAACATAAGGCATACAACAACAACATTACCATCGTCCATTTTACTGTAAATGTTACCATACTGTACCTTAAATTTTTATTTTATTAAATATTCCATGCCATGTACTCAGAAAAATTCCAAATGTAATAAAAATGGTGAAAAAACGCATTTGCGCCATTTTCTTGTGGGCTTGGATATTACGTCTTTCACTGATCGCCCCAAATGACATGTCTACTTTATTCTTTGGGTCGGTACGATTAAGGGATACCAAATTTATAAAGGTTTTATAATGTTTTCATACATTTACAAAAATGAAAACCTCCTGTACAAAAATTATTTTTTTGATTTTGCCAACTTCTGGCGCTAATAACTTTTTTATACTTTGGTGTACGGAGCTGTGGGTGGTGTCATTTTTTGCGAAATTTGATAATTTGATAAATTTTTATTATTATTTTTTTTTTCCTGTTTTTTATTTTTATTTATACTATTTTTCAGACTCCCTAGGGTACTTTAACCCTAGGTTGTCTGATCGATACTATCATATACTGCCATACTACAGTATGGCAATATATGGGGATTTTCCTCATATCAGCATCAGCACATTGTAATGAAGGGGTTAAAACGAAATAGCCTCGGGTCTTCGGAAGACCCGAGGCTACCATGGATGACGTCACGGGGAGCGGCGATCCCAGGTAAGATGGCGGCGCCCACGCTGTGAAAATATATGCAGCAAAGACTTACCGACTATGGAGAGGGCTCAGCCCGTGAGCCCTCTCCATGCACCGGGACCCGACAGCCGCCGTGAATACACGGCGGGCGGTCGGGATTACCGGCGTATAAGACGACCCCAGAGAAGACAGAAGATTTTTCTGTCTTCAAAAGTCGTCTTATACGCCGGAATATACGGTATATATATATACATATACAGGCAGTCCCTTACTCAAGAACACGACCCCTAGTTGCAAATGAACCTCTGGATGTAACTTACTGTACTTTCGTCTTTGGCTACAATACACATGTATAACAGTTATCACAGGTGTCTGTAATGAAGCTTTATTGTTAATCCTGGTTCTTATGACAATCCAACATTTTTAAAATCCAAAAAAATTTTGTCTGGGGTTGCAATAATAAAATATACAGTTCCGACTTACATACAAATTCATTCAATTAAGAACAAACCTACAGAACCTATCCTGTACGTAACCCGGGGACGCCCTGTTTGTATGTATATATATAATTACTAAATGCAGTATGTTGATGAACATTGACCAATGTGCATAAAAAACAAACTAGTTAAAAGTATTGGCAAGTAATATCTAAAGTGGCAAGTAGAATCCCCAATCGTTCATTTATTTAAACCCAGCATGCACAGAGCTGTGGGCGGTTCCACCAACAAAGTGCATTGTCCAAGTTTGTTTTCTTACTTCTGCTGAATATTTTTGCATAATGCTGGTTTCACCTTGGTCCTCTAGTTCACCCAGACTCTATCACCTTTTCCACTATCAACAGCCAGATTGTGGTCTAATTTAAAGTGTCAGTCGTTCTTTTGTCTTTGTGACGTTATTGTGACAAGTAATACTAAATTTCCCCTTATAGGGTCACCCTTATTGTACTTCGCCACTTTAGGGACATTCTGGGTTCTCCCATGTCCTACAGCACTTCCTGCGGGTCAGGTGGCCAAGTGGTAACCTTTGTTCATCACTGAAAGGACACCTCCTCCCTCAACTCACTCCAATGTCACTGGTTGCACTGAACATGCAGATGTCCTCGGCACAACCCTCCAGCCAGTGACCTAGGAGTGTTGTTAAAGGAGAATATGGATAGAAGAAATCCCATAAAATCTGACGTTACTATTCTAATAATAGGTCTTAGGTTACTCAATCTCAGTCTACTGTATCTATCAGATTACATTTATTGCATTTGTCATTTTGCCCTGTGATGTCATAGGGATTTCCATGAATCTTTACAGTTCCTGGGTGTGAGTCCTGTCTCTCAGCATCATTTGTGCTTTTTCTGCATTCCACTATTTATACTAAGCTTATGTGGACTGACTGGGTGCTATTCCTCAACCATGAAAAAAAAACATATATACAGCAGGGTCGGGACGAGACATTTTGGTGCCCTAGGCAGACAAGCAAAATTGCGCACCTTCCCCCCTAAACCGCGGCCAAATTAGGAACAAACCTAAGGGGAAAAATGAAATTTCCCCCTATTAAAAATCATAAGAAAAAAAACTAAGTGCCCAACTGTTATGGAAACATCTACAATAAGGCCTCCCAGCTGTAAATATAGCGTAAAGATATAGAAAAATATGTCCCTCCATTGAAAATACCTGAGATGCTTATAGCAAAACTATAAATCAGCCAATTACACATAAATATATTACAGCAATGAATATACCCAGATAACACAAATAACAATGACTGGGCCGCACATATAAATATTTACCAGCAATGAATAAACTGCACAGTAAAAATATCCTTCACTTATAAACAACAGCCGTAGCAATCGTAGCGACTGCTACGAGGCTCGCACTGTCCAGGGGCCAGGGATGATGGCGAAACCAAAGTTTATTATTGCCGTTCTCCCAGGTCCTTCCCTCCCTGCTTACGGTGGCGTCCAGCATGACAATAATAGGGCCCCCACCTCATCCTAGGGCCCCCCACCTGCCTGGCAGGAAACTTCATATGTGGCTAGGCTGCCCACCCACCCGTCTTCCCTGCCTGTCAGTCTCCCCTACCTACCTGGTCTGTGGGCTGTCCTTCCAGTCCCACCTGGTCTATGTGCCACTCCTCTCGTCTAGTCTTTCGCCTGCTGGTCTGTGGATGCCTGTATAGCAAAAATGCAAGTACCTTTACATGTAACTTTAGTTGTGTGTGTGTATATATACTGTATATATAAACATATAAATGTATATATAATGTACCCTAGATAACAGCTAAGTATCCCCTGCATATACATATAATACAAAGTGATCCCTCAACATATTATGACATATACTACCACATAAGTTTCCCCTAATTAATTTGGTAGCCCCTGCACATGCCTCATAATATATGTAGCCTAGCCTCCTCCAGTATATAGGAAGCCCAAGCCCCCAGTATATAGCCCACCGATGCCCTCAATATATTGCAAGCACAATTCCCCAGTATATAGCCAGCCACCACCCTGCTTCAGTTTATAGTCAGCCCACTGCCCCCAATATACAGCCAGCCCCTAGTATATAGGCTGCCAGCTCATGCCCCCCAGTATATATACAGTTAGCCCCTTTCCTCCAGTATATAGCCATCCAGCCACCTGTATATAGCCAGCCAGCCCCTGTATATAGCCATCCAGCCACCTGTATATAGCCAGCCAGCCCCTGTATATAGCCAACCAGCCCCCTGTATACAGCCAACCAGCCCCATAGTATATAGCTAGCCCCTGTCAGCCAGGCGGCACCGTTGCCTATGCAATGACGTCCGCGGCACTGCAACTGGGTCATAGAGGGTGCTGTCTGCTGTCTTATAGATACACATATCGCTGATCACTATTGAGGACTGGGATGACCCTGAGGAATTCTCAGTGGCTCAGGTGCTATGCTCAAGTACTATTCTCCACCTAGTCAGCATATGTCTTAAATGGGTTGGTTACATGTCTCTCCATGTATATGCACCTGTATATTTGCTTCCTTTGAAAACCCTTTGAAGCCTTTACCCTGCTTTCAGCATGCGCCCCTCTATATACTGCACATACACAGCTGCACTATCTGTCTAAGCTCCAGGTCGTCCATGTGACTTAACCCTCCCTTTTCTCACAGTCTGTCCACACAGACAGGGGGGGGGGGGAGGAAGAATGATAAATTATTCTCTCCTGCTTAAGATCCATTTATACAGCAGAGTTCAGAGATGTAAAAATAGAAGCATGGAGAGACTGCACACAGTACAAAAATAAATAGCAGGACTGTTGAATCACTTGATGAACATTCAGGGATTATCTACAAAGCAGTAAAGACATATGGACAACATGTAAAATAGTGGTCAGTCCATTTAATCCCTTATATATTCGCTGATGCCTTTTTTATTCACTTTTATTGTTTGGCATATTTTCATTGACCCGCTTAGATCTTTTTATGTGTTTACTGTTACATTTGCAGCACCACAGGTGAGCCAACAGCAGCCAATACTCTTCACACATTATCAATAATGATGTAAATGAGTTGATATCAGTTCTATGTGTAAACCAACCCTACCTTACAAATAGGAGTGTCAGTATGTCTGGAATTTCCCCTTCAGAAGTTTCCTGGTTGTGAAGACATTTTTGGCTGGCCGTTGGTAAATAGGAAAGTCAGTGAATTTGATTTTCAGTTCTAACTCAATTCATTTACTCCACCCATACATGACATGCATTATATTATGTGTAATTTGGTAGTTACTATATAGGTTACTGCTTTCTATTTCCCCTTGTTTCCACTTGTTTTCCTCAGCCTGCGGTTAGAGGTGAAATGGGGGGCCATCATCTACCTGCCCCACAATTTTTTTTTACTTTACAACAAAAATGAGAGAGGCCACTAAAGGAGGACATTGTACATAGAGCAGACAACAAAATAGGACCTTAAAAGTGGGGACAGACACAAAAGGGGGGCATTGTAATTATCAGAACATAATAGGGAGCATTATAAGTGGATGGGGCCACAAAATGTGGACAAACTAAGAGGTGGAAACACAAAATGGGGATATTTTAAATGGGAGGGTACAAGGGGGTATTAGATGTCAGGGCTACTAAGGGGAGTTTTACACAGTATAGGGTACATCAAGGGTATTGTGTGGGACAGTAGGGTGTGGTTTCAGCAGTACAGCCACTGTGAAGTTTTCCATTATATACAGAGATGAGCGGACGCAAAGTTCCCATACTCCCATAGCCCCAGCAGAGGCCCCAGCACATGCGCCCTCAGTATAAATAGACTGAGCACATGTCCGCTCAGTACATGTACATAGCCCCACCACATGCCCCCTCAGTATATACCCTGTTTCCCCGAAAATAAGACAGTGTCTTATATTAATTTTTTGTTCCTAAACAGGTGCTAGGTCTTATTTTCAGTGGATTTCTTATATTTCCATGAAAAATAATTCACATTTATTGTTGGACAAAAAAAATCAACTTCTTTAACATCCCTCTCTCCAAACTTATTTCATGCTGAATTTCTTGTGACTCCATTTCTATTGGAATCATTGGCCCCAATCTCTCATGTTTAGCAATATCACTTTCCATAAATGATCACATTGTATCACATTTGCAGTGCAACAGTCAGAGATTTATCCAATGATTTCTTCCCGCATGTCACAACCTCTTGTGGTATCTATATGATCTACTGATACTAATGTACAACATGGGGGGAGAGCTGCTGCAATGGCTGCCACTAGGTCTTATTTTCAGGGGAGGCCTTATATTTCTAAGATTGAACAAAATTCTACTAAGTCTAATTTTCGGAGGATGTCCTATTTTAGGGGAAACAGGGTATATATAGATGGCCCCAGCACATGCCCCCTCAGTATATATGTATGTATATATATATATATATATATATATATATACACTCACCGGCCACTTTATTAGGTACACCATGCTAGTAACGGGTTGGACCCCCTTTTACCTTCAGAACTGCATCAATTCTTCGTGGCATAGATTCAGTAAGGAGCTGGAAGCATTCCTCAGAGATTTTGGTCCATATTGACATGATGGCATCACACAGTTGCCGCAGATTTGTCGGCTGCACATCCATGATGCGAATCTCCCGTTCCACCACATCCCAAAGATGCTCTATTGGATTGAGATCTGGTGACTGTGGAGGCCATTTGAGTACAGTGAACTCATTGTCATGTTCAAGAAACCAGTCTGAGATGATTCCAGCTTTATGACATGGCGCATTATCCTGCTGAAAGTAGCCATCAGATGTTGGGTACATTGTGGTCACAAAGGGATGGACATGGTCAGCAACAATACTCAGGTAGGCTGTGGCGTTGCAACGATGCTCAATTGGTACCAAGGGGCCCAAAGAGTGCCAAGAAAATATTCCCCACACCATGACACCACCACCAGCCTGGCAGGATGGATCCATGCTTTCATGTTGTTGACGCCAAATTCTGACCCTACCATCCGAATGTCGCAGCAGAAATCGAGACTCATCAGACCAGGCAACGTTTATCCAATCTTCTACTGTCCAATTGCGATGAACTTGTGCAAATTGTAGCCTCAGTTTCCTGTTCTTAGCTGAAAGGAGTGGCACCCGGTGTGGTCTTCTGCTGCTGTAGCCCATCTGCCTCAAAGTTCGACGTACTGTGCGTTCAGAGATGCTCTTCTGCCTACCTTGGTTGTAACGGGTGGCGATTTGAGTGACTGTTGCCTTTCTATCAGCTCGAACCAGTCTGCCCATTCTCCTCTGACCTCTGGCATTTACAAGGCATTTCCGCCCACAGAACTGCCGCTCACTGGATGTTTTTTCTTTTTCGGACCATTCTCTGTAAACCCTACAGATGGTTGTGCGTGAAAATTCCAGTAGATCAGCAGTTTCTGAAATACTCAGACCAGCCCTTCTGGCACCAACAACCATGCCACGTTCAAAGGCACTCAAATCACCTTTCTTCCCCATACTGATGCTCGGTTTGAACTGCGGTTTGAACTGTCTTGCCGCCATGTGATTGGCTGATTAGAAATTAAGTGTTAACGAGCAGTTGGACAGGTGTACCTAATAAAGTGGCCGGTGAGTGTATGTATATATATATATATACAGGCGGTCCCCTACTTAAGGACACCTGACTTACAGACAACCCATAATTACAGACAGACCCCTCTGACCTCTGGTGAAGCTTTCTGAATGCTTTATTATAGTCCCAGGCTGCACTGATTAGCTGTAAGGCTTATTTGTGGGTGTGGTTTGTCTTATTGTTTATTGGTTTGGTTTAGGTTGTGATAATCAGTTGGGTGGGGGTTGTGGTATTTGGTGTTCATTCATTTCGGTGTATTTTAAGTTATTGTTTTTACTAGGTGTGAATGTGGCTGGACCAGCAGGTAAGATATTGTATATATTGTATATATTGTATATTAAGTTTTGTTTGTATTGTTATGTTTTTTACTTTTATATAAAATAAAAGATCTACAGGCCCCCACAGTATATTTAGATAGCCCCACCACATCCTCACCCCCTCAGCATACATACAGATAGCCTCAGCATATGTCCCCTTAGTATATATATATTTCCCGCAACTTCTCTCCGGTCCTTGCCCCTGTTTGTTTACACAGGGCCAGAAGCTGTTCTGAGTTCAGCTTCCGGCCGACTGAGGTGACAAGCCACACCCACCGGTTTCCATATCCCAGCACTGTATCATGCGTTGAGATATAGGGATATGCGGGCGTGGTGGTCCTGAAGCTGAACTTAACACAGCTTCTGTAGCTCTGTAAACAAACATGGGCATGGTCAGGAGAAATGGCAGCATGGGGCACCGGGATGGACCACAGAGGTAAGCACAGGTTTATTTTTTTAGGCAACCCCATCCCTACCACAAATAATTTTCTTTCCAGGTATCGTACAACCCCTTTAACTCCTTACTGAGCTCTGTTGGACATGGCTCCGTGGCCTGCAGGTCTTTTATTCAAGAACACAATTACAGGTTACTTTTACTTTCTATTTTTGGTGGTAGAGTTTCAACGTTTTACAGGCTTACTTTTGCTAGGTTTCTTTGCAACCCATTTTTCACTATTTCACTTGCCAGATAAATAACTAAAAATGGTACAAAACATCACATTCCACAAAACCAATAAAACATTTACCTCAATAAAAAATGCTCTTGCACAATTTCGGAAATGGAGAAATTAAAGTTACCAATATCATGATATCACAATGCATTCGAAACCTTAATATTTTTTACAGGTACAGGCGGTCCCCTACTTCAGGACACTTGACTTACAGATGACCTCTAGTTACAGACGGACCCCCCTGCCCCCTGTGACCTCTGGTGAAGCTCTCTGGATGCTTTACTATAGTCCCAGACTGCAATAATGATATCACAATGTATTCAAAACCTTAATATTTTTACAGGTACAGGCGGTCCCCTACTTCAGGACACTTGACTTACAGACGACCTCTAGTTACAGACGGACCCCCCTGCCCCCTGTGACCTCTGGTGAAGCTCTCTGGATGTTACTATAGTCCCAGACTGCAATGATCAGCTGTAAGGTGTCTGTAATGAAGCTTTATTGATAATCCTTGGTCCCATTACAGCAAAAATATACAGTTTTGACTTACATACATATTCAACTTAAGAACAAACCTATGGACCCTAACTTGTACGTAACCCGGGGACTGCTTGTATTAAAATAAATAAACAGCATATAGAAGTGGAATCCCTATAAAACCCACAAAATAAAGGTAACTTATTACGCAGTGAACACTGTAAAAACAAATCCAATAAGAAAATGGGGCAAATTCAGATTTCAACTCCACTTCATTCTAAATTTATTCTAGATTCACAGTAATTCCATCAGATTATTATATCATGTACTATTTGTCCTGCCAAAAACCAACTCTCGTAAGGTTCTATGTGCCTTTCTTTTGTAACCCATAAGTATGAGTAGGAGGAAAATCCTAGGTTTATCAGTTATGAGTCTGCAGGCATTTACCTCTGAAATTCTGTGTTTGCCATCACTTAAGAATGATGTCAGGATGTCAGTTAGTGTGAGTGTACTTAAGATTAATAAGTAACTTTCACAATATCCAGCAGGTACAAGGGATATGTATCTATTTATACACAATACCTGCCCACGCTCCTTCCACTCAAGAGGAAATTGACTTTGTTTATACATTTTTGGGGTTTCTTGTTACTGAGGGCAGGTTAAACCAGTTCTGAGGAATTCCATGCACATCCCTAACCTTCAATAATCATGGTTTTTGTCAGCCCGTAGGCTTATAGCCGTTGGGCTAAGGACTGCAGGCATTGTCGGGTCAGCCAGGGGTCAATGGTCACATCCCCTTTAAGAAGCCTGTTGGCATTGGTGTTCTTGGGCTACGTGACTGGGGGCAGGGCAACCTGGGGGGTTGGACCTAGGGATTAAAAGAGGGCTGGTGATGTCACTCACCTTCTTTCTGGAATCCTTCCCATCCCTCCCTCCTTCCCCATTAAAAAAAAAAAAAAAAAAAGAGAGAGAGATATGTATTCATAAATATGAATACATAAAATTATAAAGTCACATCTGGCGGGTTGTGTAGAAGGCGGTGAGGACCTACATGCCCTCTAACATGGCTGGCATTTCCGGTGCCCTCTAAATATGTTCTTATTGTTAAGAGTTAAAAAATAAGTGGCAACTCTATGAGTAGGAGTTAAAATGATTAATTTATGTTAATAAAGCTGTGGCCGACGTCCAGATGTCACTCCACATGTTTAATAGAATAATTGTGTCTGTGGTTTTTGTTAAAGGGGGCAATGGTTAGGTAGGTCTAAGGTCTTCAATATGCATGCAGGCCTTATATGTCAACTCTACAGAGTCAGCTGTATGACAGAGGGTTATGCAAAAGTCTATCCTGTATATAGATGTCATCAACCTCTGATTGAGTTCAGTTCATTTTATTCCTGAGCTATACTACAACTGCTTATCAATATCTTAGAATATCAGCAAATAGTTTTTTTTTCAGTAATTAAATTCAAAAAGTGAAAGTCATATATTCATCACGAACAGAGAGAACTTTTATTTCTGTTGTAAGGTTGATGATTATGGCTTACACCCAAGAAAAACCAAATAGTTATCATCTGAGAAAATTTTAACACAACTGTAAAACATTTTTTGAACACGGAAATGTTGGCCAAAGGAAAAGTGTGTACATGGTCGGAGCTCCTTTTGCATGTAGGACGGCATCCATAGTGGGTGGCATGGAGGTGATCAGCTGACGGCGCTGCAGAGGTGTAATGTCATTTTTTGGATTCTGACCTGCGTCACTTTATATGGTTATAACTTTTGAACACTGTTACTTATCAAAGCAATTATAAGACTGTTTTTTCCCCACATGTTGTACTTCATTTTAGTGGTAAATTTAGGCTGATAAGTTGCTTTTATTTACAAAAAAAGGAAAAAATTATAAATTTTTTGAAAAGTTTATCATTATCGAAATTCAAAATCATCGCTTTTTCAGGCAGATAGATTTACCACCTAAATAAGTTGCTGAATAACATTTCCCATATGTCAACTTTACATTTTCATCATTTTTGAAAAGTCTTTATTTTGATGTCCCGAGGCTTACAAATCGAATATCGTTTTTCCGTATTTTCCTACTGACATTTTTTTTTGTTTATAGTTCTGCTCGTTGTCTAGGTAATGCTGACCCGTGCTCTGTAAGCTCCTCAGAGTAGGCATATTTTAGCGCCAGCATAAGCACCAGTTTAAAAAAAAGTTGAAAATAAATCAGACGAGCACAAGGAAAGAACAACAGACGGGAAGATAGATGCAGCGCAATGGAGGAAACCAAACTCACGGCAGAATGAAATGATGAATTTTACATTTTTTCTCAATTTGAATTTCCTGTGCAAAAACATCGCGAAAAGGCAGAAATTGAGCAGATGTGCTCAATATTCGTGCGACTAGTGCAGTCTATCCGCATAGAGCACCCACAGTTGATACTCACATAAGAAGGCATTTAACACCGCACATACACCGGACTATAAATCTGACTGTTGGAAAACTGCCAGTCTAACACATAGACATCTGCACAAAATCCTGCCTAATGGTAAATCTCCCCCAATATTTCCATTATCTGTGAGGTGCTGCAGCTCCTGTGTGCAGTAACTTCAGGGGGCTGTATCTCTGGCTCTGTGACACCTAGAAACTCACTTCTTTTTTCCAATGAAATAGGAGAGTCTCATCTTTTATATGAAACTGTGTTTATCAGTGTTAGGGAAATGGAGATATTAACTGTTAAACTGCTGCCGGGAGTGATTTTTATATATAAATATCGCACCTGATATTCTCACTTTAAACCTGAATATCTCCGGTTCCCTGACACCTAGAAACACAATTTTAGATTCATTTGAAAGAAGAGATTCTTTTCTTTCAGGGGGCCCTGGGTAAATGCCCACTGCCTGCCCATAATGCCGGCCCTGGCTGTCACCAATGCATTTTCCACCTTAGGCTTATACTTCAGTCAATAGGTTTTCCCAGTCTTTAGAGTTAAACTTTTCACATAAACAGTGACAGGTTCATATAGAGCTCTATTCACTAACTGACACCCTTGTTTTAGCTACAAATTGTTTCCCTTACATCCACATGAATCACTTTTTATCTTATATTATCTGGCATCAGAGGGGCTTTTCCAGCCCCTCCCATCTACCCCTTCCATGCCTTATGCCTGCATACTATTTAGCAGTTCAGGTCATGTAACCAGAGTGACATCTCAGGACCTTGAGCCTCTTAACAATAGAAAACTGTACCCCATGCATGTATGAAGTCACAGCAGCCTCCAAGGACTTCTACTTTTCTTCATCCTCCATGGAGGCTGCTGTGATTTCATGTGATCACATACATGATGTACAGTTTGCTATTGTTAGAAGATTAAAGGATCTGCGACAATTTCACTGGTCACATGTCATGAATTTAACACAAGGCACCAAGTAAAAAAGTTGGCACAATATTTCCTAAGTACATAGAGCTTTATATGTCAGTAGTTGAATATTAGCAGACAGACATTTGAAGAGACACAGAGCTGTCAGTCAGAGTAATGGGACATGGTTCACTGCCAGCCTGGGAGAGAGAAGAGTCACAGCCAGAAGACATGAGCCTGGAAAGATAATTTGCATATCAGAAAAACTTCTGTAATTAAGGTACAGTCAGGGTGGTAACATTTGGTGACAGGTCTTCTTTAAAATTAGGTACCTCGGCTTATACTCGAGTATATATGGTAAACATTAAGCATAATGAACAAAGGGTGCTGTGTATAGTTGAGGGGGGGGGCTCTGTATATAATATTAATTTGGGAAGTCCTGTTTATATGTTAATGAATGAAGCCGTGTATCCATTTTTCAGATTATTTTAACGTAAGCGTGCAAAATGGTATATAGTCTTTATTTTTGTGACACATATGTGGTCATCCAGTTCTGTATTTCCAGGGGCACAGAAATGGACACACTAATGCATGCTCCAGTGTTCTGAGTTAGAACCACACCAAGGGCTGTTTGCTAAAACACTTTATTGGAAATTGCCTTGCAGAGTCTTTTCCATTGGGAAAACTGGGTGCTGTCATTTTAGAGATATGCTATGTATCACCTGTGATTTGAGTGATAGATGTCAGCTGCTGGGGGCTGCATCCAGGAACTCCTTTATATATCTGCCCTGTTCCATTACACCATGCAGATTTTAATAGTCTTCTGATACTTGTGTCCTATTTCTGCTTGTTATTCCTATACTGTGTATCTGACATCTGCTGGGTTATTTGACCATTCTCTTGCTATTTGAGTCTGTGCTTCACCGCCATCTTGGAATTGACCCTGTCTGACTTTGCTTGCCTGTCTGTTATCAGTTGTTTGTGCCTTTGTGTCTGCTCAACTTTCCTGTGCACTCAGCCAGTGTAAGGATTGTTGACCAGAAATCCTTAACCAATAGGGGTTGTGGGATAACTTAGGGCCCGTACCTTCTTCTCTATTGTGACAATTATGTTATAAATAGTTAATTACTTGGTGAAAAAGTCTTGGCACCAAAATAAAATTTTTGTGACCTTAATAAGGCAAATAAAATTATGGGATGTACAGAATCGAGAGAAATAAATTCTCATAAGGACATTGTTTGATCCCTATAAAAAAAAAAATCACTGATCAGACCACACATTGGGGGTCATTTACTAAGGGCCCGATTCGCGTTTTCCCGACGTGTTACCCGAATATTTCCGATTTGCGCCGCTTGTACATGAATTGCCCCGGGTTTTTGGCGCACGCGATCGGATTGTGGCGCATCGGGGCCGGCATGCGCGCGACAGAAATCGGGGGGGCGTGGCCGAACGAAAACCCGACGTATTCGGAAAAACCGCCGCATTTAAAAACCGAAAATGTGTCGCTTGGGGAGCGCTCACCTTCACCTTCTATGGGATGGTGCATTCCGGGGCGTTAAGATTATTTTCGGCACTGCAGCGCCACCTGGTGGACGGCGGAGGAACTACCATCTTAAATCCCAGCCGGACCCGAATCCTGTGCAGAGAACGCGCCGCTGGATCGCGAATGGGCCGGGTAAGTAAATGTGCCCCATTGTGTACAGTTTTGGCCATCAATGTATAAAAATGACATAGTAGAACTGGAACAGGTACTAAGGCAGGGGTGGGATCTGACCAGTTCATTCTTCCTCGGCGAAGAGATGACCTGCTCAAAGAGCTGAAGCAAAGCAGAGTGGCAAGCAGGCTGCTCTCCTTTCATCACCAGCCAGCGTGTGACCGTGTGATGGTGAATGCGGGTCAAGCTAAATGTATTGACATGTCTGCCTGCACCGGACCAAAGGTGACCTTGCACAGGTGGACGTGTGATTTCACCATGCGCAGCAGCATCCTCTGTGCCACAGCTCCAGGATCAAGTGTTGTAAATGTGTATGAACTTTGTTTTAGTGCTGTATATGTATAGAACTTGGTTATGGGACTGTATTTATGGTCTGATCTTGGCTCTGGTGCTGTATTTGACATAGTTCTGGTGTTGTGTGTGTTCTTCTTTCTGCATCTATGCAGTTATCACAACATTTTTGTATTTATGGGTTGGTAAAGGTGCTTTATATGTCTATATAAGGGTTAATTAAATAATTTTAGATGCAAAAGGTTGATTTACATATTGTATTAATATTAAGTGCATTTTAAATATTGGAATAGTTGATTAGAGTAGATATAATTTTTTTCTTGCACCGCTTGGAGAGAGCCTGTTATATAAAATACCACTCCCGTGCAGAGTAGAGAAATCTGGGTGGACAAGAAAACAAGGACAGTTTACTAAACTTGAGGTTATTCAGCTTACAGAAATCATGTCTAAGGGGAGACCTCATTACAATGTACAAATAGCCAAGTGTGTCCCTACTGAGGAGAAGCTCCTCACTGGCCATCATCTAACTTTTATTTTTATCAGAAAAAGCAAGTTTTATTATAAAAAACACTTTGGCAATGTGCACACTATTCTCTATGGGGACATGGGGGAGCCAGAAATAAGGCTCCTGATGACAGGTTCCCTTTAAGAGAGAGACCTGGATGCCTTTCAAGAAAAACAAAAATATATCACAGGTTATAGGAAAAATTCATTTGTTTAATCTTATAGGCTGGACCTGATGGAGCCGTGTCCTTTTCCAACCTTATCTACTATGTGATATGTTACAAAAGGTAAATAGATGGAAAATTCAGTAGTGTAAAGGAACTACAGTATACAGAATTTTGCAAAGGACTTATATAAAGTCATACTTAAAAACTACTACTTCAAGGTATTGCTGTGAAAGGTGGGTCTACAAGCCATTGATTCAGGCTTTGTACTTATTTTTCCCATATGGTTTTTCCATTTTGGCTTTATTTTGGTCAAATTAGATAATAACAGTGTAAAATCTGTGGGCCATTATTTTTAATTCCCTTACAGGAAAAACCATTATATTTGAAAATCTTTTCAAATCCCGGGACTCATTTGCTGGACCCATTCAAGTTTTTGCAATAGGGTCTTATGTACAGCTGTGACACTTGTAAGAAATATACACAAGATATTGATATTAAACGTTTTATTTGTTTAGTTTTACAATTACCTTCAGACAATTGAAAGTAATGGTTTTCTACATTTAAACAGAACTTTAAATAGAGTAAATATATAAAATACATGTATGTACTAACTTTACATTTATACAGAACGAGTCCCACCTGCAGGACTACTTAACAAGGGAGGCTAAACATGTCCGATAGTGCTTATAACACGTCTTGTTCCATGTTTTTTGCATGCTCAAATAATTGCATAATTTTGGTAGCTGGCACACAGCCTTCCCGTAATATGGTAATGGAACCTGAAAAGATAAACACCAAAAGGTAAGTTACAATGTTTAAGATCATCAAATCATGTGCTTAATAATCCAAGTTATTACTAAATGGACTAATGGAGTTGTGCTTTTTGGAGAATCCTTTTTATATTTCGTATTATAGCAATTATGCCAACAACAGCATTTTTCTGAGGCAATAGAGTTGACTGACAGGTTTCCTGCCCAACTCTGGAATGAATGCAAGTTTCATCTGACAGTTTATTGCTACAATAAGCAGGTTCTTCTCCATCTGACCGTTTATTGCAGGTTCTTCTCCATCTGTCAACTGATCAACATTTGGCTTAAGCACATCTCTGTGCTCGCCTGTCCCATAACTCGGCAGGGGGGAGCAGCACTCCTCATCCCTCCCCTCTCCATAGAAAGCACTGTCTGCTCACCGTGATTGGGTGCCATAGACCTCCACGTGGCAGGACCATGTCCCTCATTGCGGTCGTGTGCATCCATGCCTTGTTCTATCGGCAGTTTGCTAGCTCGAAAGAGCCAACAGACTCCCTAGTTGGCCATTGTGCACAGGAATATTAGTGGAGTTGATGATCAGAGTGTAGCACTATGGGAAGTGTCAGTTTAATCCATTTGGATACCATCTACTGCTCATCAACTCAAAGTAGTTCTTCTCTTAATGGTCTATAATTTAACTACAAGCATTTAATCTATTCATACCTTCATCTATTTTGGTGCAGATTACAACTGTTGATCCCACAAGCTCATTGGAATAACCATCACACAGAACAGCATCCAATTTGTGGCTGAGCCGGCTGTGGAAGAGATAAATAAAATGACATGTTTTATGGTAATCATTTATTTTTTGGTAACTACTACATACACCGCAGAACATAGGATAGACAGATTTACATAGGATTCTAACAAGTTTTATGGGTTTCACTGTCAATATTTAGCGAGAATGGTAGCCAATGTCAACCAAGTGAAGAAAAATAAAATGCTATGATTGGCTTATAACCATCTCTCTTACATGTCTTTAGATAGCCTAGGGGAAGTCTCCTGAGGAAGTCTCTAGTAGGAGACAAAACGCGTGGGAAGCCCTCTACCTCCTCTATACCCACTAACCAACCCGCTATTCTACTACTCTGACCTTATTATCCTACTTACCTGTAATGTATGACAGTGCATGTATTTTAGTGATCCACATCTAATATGTCAAACGGTTTGGTTGAATACCATTTTTGTACAGATTGGTGCGCTTCTCATACCTATCTGATATTGGTTGATACCTTGGATGTGACCTATATTTATTGATTTACTTTTAGGGGTGGTTTAAGAATTACTCACTCTTTGAGGAGGTGTATTGTTGGTAACCTTATCTGGCTAATCCAACTAGTTTGTTATATGTACATTTTTTTATTGCTTTTAATGTGTTCACCATCTCTCTGCTTGAATAAAGATTTACTATACATTTACTACCTTGGCCTTATGACACATATCTTTCTTCTTTGTGTAATACTTAACCTAGTGAAATCTGTCCTGTGGTTATCGTGAGTCAATGACCAGCTCATGGTTTAATAGCATCACATGCAATTGCATATAATTAACTACATTTCCAACTTACCTTATTACATGATCATGGTGAGTGCTGTCACTTTCTCCACTGGGGTTGGCAGATGTAATTGCTAAAGGTCCAGTCATGTCAGTGAGATGGGCGGTCACTGAATGATCTGGGACTCTGATCATTATGGAGTCAGTGGTCCCAACATATTCATAGGCAGGGCCCACTCCTAGAATACACAAAACGGCAAAGACTCTGTAAGAGTTTAACTAAGGCTCAAATTCTATTGAGTATAAATTCGAATTTTAAAACTCAGATAATTTTAATGAAAAATTAAACTTTTCAATTTTATCAGAGTCTCAGTTTACTGTATCAGAAAAGAGACAGGTCACATTTACAGACTATTAAATTGGGGGCAAGGCAGCAAAAGAGATAAGCATAGAGACACTGTACTATAGGTAGAGGCATGGAAAAAAGATAAAATATAAGACATATCAACATTGTCTTAACAGCACACAGTACTATACAAATCACTCACCTAGTCGCTTTAACCATTCCCCTTTCTTCACAATGCAGCTTATCCCTCCAGGATATACCAAATCCATAAATCTCCACAAAAGTGGACTGAATGGAGGATTTATTACTCTCAGCTGCTCCAGGTTAGAAATACATATACAGATAGGTTTCTCTGAAGGTCGTTCCTGCAGTAAACGGCATCAAATGATACGTTATATTTGTGATACTTTATATTGCAGAACAATTATTGTTCTACAGATGGCTTTCTTGCAGTATATGTATACAGGACAATGTCTAGATGGATAACCACATGCAAACAAAGTAAAGCAGAGATCCATAACACCAGTTTTCTCTACCAAGTTTTGATCTTCAAATTCTGAGAATTTTGCACATTTTATACACATCTTGTAAACTCCTTGGAGGACAGGGCAGAAGTAAATAGAAGGTATTGATCCACTTTTGTAGCTCAATTCCATTGGCATGGCCTTCTTTTCCTCTGCCTCTAGGTCCACTTGGAATGATAATGGTGAGGAATAGGTGATCACTACGGCCTATCTTTGGCTTGATTCTCATTACTTCTCCAGCCAGCAGGTGGGGAAATAGAGGTTGTGCTTATAAAATGGAGAGCTGGAGGTGGGTGAGTATTCCTTAATTCTTTTATTTTACAACTGAAAGACCACTAAGGGGTTCCAGTTAACCTGAAAGCCCCTGTAATTATAATATGCTGAACAAATGCATAGCTTACAGCAAAGATATACTACTGCACTTCACGCTACAAATTGCCGCACATAGAGAAGGTTCCAATAGCCCATGTCATGCTGTTTTGAAAAATGCTTTTGTCAGCATTCTGAATCATTTCAGTACTTTATACAAGTTTAATTCACATTACCTGGCTCCTTGCCAGCAGCATGTGGTGAGTCCCAGGAGGGGGAGACAGCTGCAGCCTTTGTGTGCCTGTGTCTTCTCATGTATTCTTCCTCTTCTCCACACCATCCCCTCCCCTACCTGCTCAATGCACATGACAGAAAGTGGGAAGAAAGCTGGGCGAGTGTGGAGGAGATTGAAACAGGCACACGGGCTGTGGTCCACTCCCCAGAGACTCACCACAGGCTCCTGTCAAGGAGTCAGGTAATGTGAATTAAACTTACATAAACTCATGAAATGATTCAGAATGCTGACAAAGGCATTTTTAGAATCAGCATAGCATAGGCTATTGGAACCCATCACCAGCTAAATATCACATTCTTGGTGACTGGTTCCCAGTCTTTTCCCACAAGCTGCATGTACTGACACAACCTCTTCTTGGAGAGACAGTATTGCAGTCAGTCAGGTTTATTTACTTGCCAGCCTTGTAAAATATTGCTCATCACATTATCACCCAGCTTTCATTTGTTGGGAACCGCCCTATAAGCTGCTAGTAACCTGAGATACCTGCAGAATCTATTTATAATAACTGGTATTTCTATACCAGACTATCTAAGCAGAGAAGTATAGCGAGTCTGCATTAACCAGATACAAAGAGCCTCATGCACAGCTGTAGAGTGATGTGTGGCTTCATATCATGGCACCGGAGGGACTTTGCTTTAGAAAAAAATAATTACAATGACAACGTTTAGAGGGGCCAATAGCACTACTAGAATAATTTTTTCTATCCATGTAAAATATATGTAAAAATGGATGCTGCATTAAATGGAGCCTTTATAAGCACATGGGGTTTATTAAAGGGAACCTGTCAACAGAAATTGAACTAATAAACCACTACTAGTAGGTTGTCAAGCATCTGAACTCCTTTTAGATTGTGTTTCTTTCATGGCCCAGTATGGTGGCATCATCCAGAAAATCTACTTTGCCTCCTTGACTCTATATCACCAATTTGCATCTCATTTCAGAGATTTTAACACTGGAGTCAATATCTTTCTTCCTCAGAAAGCCCCTTCACTGTAATTGATTGACCTGCATCCAGAGAAATCACTAAACAGATCTTCTAAAGTCCATTGCATGATGTCAATCACAGAGGAGGAGGCGTTCAGAGCGTCACCTTTACTTCAGTGTTAAACTCTCCGCCCCCTTGACTTCATACAACCAATTTACATCTCACGTCAAAGTTGATTTTCTGGATGATGCCACCACACCAGGGCATGAAATAAACAAAAACCTAGAAAGTAATATGCCGTGTGACAATAAACTGGTAGTGGTTTATTAGGCCAATTCCTGATGGCAGGTTCCCTTTAAGGGTGCCCTGTTACGGCTTAGTATGGCTATAAATCTTGGATAATCTATTTGCATTTCAGTCATGAGCTCTTATAATTTGTTTTAGTAGCACCTAGAAGGGCTCATACTAGAGAATTAGAGAATTGAGGAATTTTTATGGCCGGTTATATTTTCAAAATTTAGGATCTTAACAGCTATGATCTGTTCACATATCAAAATATAATCAATTATCGGAAAGTAGGAGGAGTTCTCCTTACAGAGACTTTGCCAATTAAGGTTGCCTTGTAGGCGTGTGGAGACATAGCCATTGATGCTCCACTAGGGGATTCTGGGAAATATGTAAATAAGTTTTCTAGGATGGGATAAGGAAAACCACCATTGTCACTTCTCTTAGATTAGGAAGATTGCAGGGTTATGGTATTCTCACCTTTATTGAATAAATCCTTCTGATGGCATCTGGATGTTTGCATGAAGCAGCCAGAGCATACACTGTATCCGTTGGGATGCCACATACACCCCCACTTTCCAATGTCTTTGCAATAGTTCTTAGGCCACTTGTACGACGAGACTCAGGTAGGATGCATGAACTAGAGACGTCTACTTTCTTCTCTGGTTCTTGTTTCTGTGAAAAAATTAAGTTACAGAATTTATGCTTATTTTGATATCAATGCACTATTGTATTATTCTTATATTAATATGGCATACTTATTGTGATGCTAATGCTTGAAGTACGATTAATCCCACTGATAATCAAACAATTCAGCCTGTTTTACATTAGAACTTGAATGAGTTAAAGTTGGTAGTTTCTACCTTGAAAATTGCAGGTCCCAATGGAATCAATTCCTTGTTGAACAAGCAGTTTGTCATGGAAGCCAAAAAGCCATACAGGCAAATGATGCTAAAGATGGACAGCACGGTTACTAGAATAAGAAACACCGTCAGTTAGTAAAGTTGTTGTTGGATATAGTAATTTAATATCAGCATTTTAAGGAGTTTAGTTAACAAATAAGCTTGAGCAGACCAGCTGAACCTCAAAATCCAGTAACACACACAATCGGTTCTCGTACCAATCTTTAACGGCTGCTTGCAAAGCTTGCGTCTGTGTGCACTGCCATTTTGCCAAAGTTTGGCACTCCCTGATGACATCACAGGGAGCAAAATGGCACTTTGATGGCAGCATTTAAACATGTAATACCCACAAATGGTTACCGGGGAGTGGAAGGGGTTTGGGGGCTGAGCCAAACTGACTACTAAACTCTGATTCATCCAGTGACTTAAACTGAAGAATGAATACAGAATAATGTCTATATACGGTATGTATAATGTTTTATAAATGACAACTTTTTTATTCACTTTTTTCAGTAACATTCTAAAGAGTTTAGAAAATATTACACTTACTTTCAAGTTGCAGAGGAAGTCTCTCGAGGGTGAAGAGGAGAAAGCTGACAATCACAGACTCCATTACAAGAGTGACAAGTAGAAGAACAATGTTTGCATGAGTAGCTGGAAAAAAACAACAATAGAAGTTATAAATCTATAAAAAAATAAATAACCACAGAATAATGTCAACCAAGCTTTATAATTGTCTATTAATTAAAGCCATTAAGTAATTGCTTTCACTCATTTAGGGAAAGATGCCAAGACATTGTGAAATTAAGCACGCAAAAATCATATTTTATTACAGATTCTACACTACACAAGCTTCTATCAACTTCAGAGTCACCTCTTCCAGCCACTAAGGGACACAGAGCCAATGGCTTCACACTCTATGCCCAATTATGTATTTGATGAGGTGAACAGCTGATTGATTAAAAATAATATGTGATATGAATCTCCATCTCTTTAATCCTGGACCTCTATGCCTATACACCTTTGATTTGTCCCTTTAAATATTAATTAGATGTATAGCTATTACCAAGTTCTTCTGTAAACAAGTTCCAAATTGCCTGAAAAAAAAAAACATTAATACAAATTTTACTCACCAAAGGTTATGAGAAATAAGTTGATCACCAAAAAGGCAATTGCACCGGCTGTAAATCCTCCATCATTATCTGTAGAAATTCCCAATAAAGAACCTGAAGAGACACATAATTTATGAGACTTAAAGATTGTCTTGTGAAGAAGTGTAATTGTTGAATATACTTTACAACGTTTAACACATTATTATGTATATTAATAAATAATTGGCCTTTACCTTATCACTTACCTCCCAACCATCTTGGATTCAGTCCCAGATTATGGGGTCACAGGTGGTGGGAGGTATGTCATAGAATAATGATACAGTGTGGGAAGTGACACAAGGCAGGAATAATGCAATGTTTAACAATAGGAAGGGGGCATTTCACAATGTGGAGGCCACATATAGTAGACAGTATAATGCCCTACGTGAGTTGTAACTTTCTAAATCTTAAAATTGGGAAGTATGCCATCAATAAAAAAAAAAAAAAATTCTTAAACCAATCAAAAATTTACCTTCCACACTAAGTTTTTGTTTGTTTGCTATTCACAACTCAATATCATTATACCAGTATATAATATATTGTGTATTAATTACAGTAAAGTTGTATAGTATATTCCATACCTGCGAAACGTAGCCACACCCAAGTAGCCCAGACAGCAGAGAAGCAGAATGGCAGAACTGAGCCAAATCTTCGTCCTCCTTGAACATCGATTCTACTGACATATAGCTGTATAATAGCACCAGGTATTAGCACCCAAGGAATTGATAGACGTGCCTGGATTCCATCGTTTAAAGAGTGCTGAATCGCAGCAAGGGCAGCCAATCCATTGCAGATATAAAACAGAGGGTCTGAAGGGCGTGACCTGAAATTCTCTTTGATTTCCGCTTCTTCTCCATGCTTTTTAAGGCATTTTTTGCCCCAAGAAAGGACATTCTGAAACTTGTCTTTGGATATCAATACATTTCCGATTGGGATTAGTACTTTCTCCGCAATGGAGTTAACAAGACTTGCAAATGTTGTGTAAAGAGAAATTGCAGTAAATATGATGCAAGTCACTCCAAAAAATATGTAGCCAGCTTTGGTTGGGATCTGCTGGATTCTTGCTACTGTCATAACAACAAATGCAGCATTATGTATCACTTCTAGAAGCTCCTTATTGAATGACAAAAAGCAAAATATACACGAGACAGCCACAAAGAACCAGTCACCAACCAGAGATTGTCTGCTCAGAGTTATGTCCTCAGACCTGAGGACTACCGAAATAGTAAACGCTTCCCAAGACTGAACCAACCAGAAAATCCCATGGAAAGCAAATTTAGTAGCATAGTAAACATCATCTCGTAGATAACTGTAATAACTGGAACACATCTGGGAAAGAACATTGATGCTGATCCAAATACATCCTACATAAAAGTTTGTAATGTATCCAAAGCAGTAGAATAGCATTATAAAAGGTGAGATGGTGTCGCACAGGTAACCTAGCGCCATGGGCTCAGCATATTTGGTATTTTTTTTCTTTTCTTCTCCAGTATTTTTTGAAGAGTTACGATTGGCGGATCCAAGAAGTAGAACGTTGAAAAGAGAATTTCCAAATCCAGGAAGTACATATCTCTGGGTGATGCCTTTCAGTAGTAAGGCTCCTGCCCCATAAAGTCCACACAATACTATTATCAACTCTAAAACGCCAGATACCACTAAGGCCCAGTTACCAAGTAGCCCCACTGCCTCAAATATTAATGTTAGCGTTAAAGCCCCAAACACAAAAGGCATGATATAGTTGACTGTTGCAGAGCAGAATGATAAGATAAACGCAATTACGATGTAGGCTACCAATCCAGCCACTGCCCCCTCATGTACTGGGATCTGTGAGAGAATATCTACAGATGAACTGTTCTGGACACTTGACTCTGAGCCTACAATGATTCGGGTGGCACCATAGCTGCTCCACAAGGCAGAGAAGGCGAGGAAGGCAGTGCCACTTAGGTGATCATACTTTCGAAAAGACAGGAACCCAGCAATGAGTTGACTTATTCCTCCGATCAGGATAAGGTGAACACCTGCAGTGGATAGATGAAAAATGTATCAATATCTGCACAAGAAAAATTTGTACCAAAAAAACCCACTCAAATATTGTGTGCAACATCATCAAGGGTTTTAAAACTTTTTATGATGTGCCAAAATACTTTGTCTAGTGTAAACTAAGCCAGCGAACTTGAGATGTTAGACAGTCTTATACCAACCTATAAATGATTCAATATTAGACACTTTTATAAATCTGACATAGTTCCAAATTTGCACAGCGATCATAAAGACCATGTACCCGTTCAGGCTTCAGCACCATCCTCGGTCAATAAAGAACAGCTGATCCCCTGTTAGATGAGATTTTGATACATTCTGTGCTTACTACTCTGAACAATGGTTAACTACTTTCCTGGCCGTCTTAATGTCTTAACTGATTTCGACCATACCTATCTGTCTCCTTTGGATTTTGCTCTGAGTAGCAAACAGTTAGGTTAGCTGAGATGAACAAAACTTTCCTCCACTCACATTCCTTATCTGCTGGTCGTCCCTGTCTGGATATCAGAGAACTGGTCCATTTCATCTTCTGGACTGGTACTCTTAAAGATTTGCTTGCTATAAGCCTTATTTGGAGCTACCTGGCATTTATCTTGACTTTGGTCTCTTGGATTTATTGTTTTCAGACTATTTTGTATATTGATTTACTAAAGGTAGGCCGGGCAATTAGGCAGGGACAGCTGGAAAGGGGGTTTAGCCTTCTGACTGTCTAAACTGTTCACTTATTGCACCATAATAGAAAATTTGCAAGATTAGAACAGCTACTTTAGTGTTTTGCTCTTAATAAGTATTTCCTTTTTGTCTTTTGTGGAACGTGGACTATTGCTCCTATTTAAGGATGACATAGATTTCTAAGTAAAAACTGGTCATACAAATCGTTCGTACATATTTTATAGGTTTGTGTGTTTACTTGTATCCTTATTGTAATGTTACATACAGGGCATTCTGCTGTACCACTACACCAATTATAGTGTGTAGTAGTACATTATAAGTGGTCAGATGTCACCTCTTTTCATTAGCTATAATCAAGTGGTTTACTTTAAAAGTTGTTTTTCCTGCTGAACTATAAATGCTACAGACAACTCCCTTTTGCAATAAGAAGAAAGCATTCATAGATGAGATCATGAATATATTATGGTAAGAAGCAAGCGAAAGTAGAACATCCATGATGCAGATTCATTAAAAGTCTATAGGACCATTCGGCTCTGTCTATTAGCCACCAGGCCATATACATAAGCAGCAAGTACATTTATCATTAGGATCAATCATGTGGTTCTGGACTTCTAATCTGAATTGTGCAAAATATATCATATTTCACATACAGGCGGTCCCTTACGTAAGAAAACCCAACTTACGACCCCCAGTTACAAACGGACCTCTGGTAATTAGTAATTTACTTTACTTTAGCCTTAGGCTACAATAAATAGTTATAACAGTTATTAAAGGTGTCTACAATCAAGCTTTATTGTTAATCCTTGTTCTAATGACAATCCAACATTTTTAAGATCCAATTTTGGGAAAATATGCACATACGTTTTCCAGGATGGGATATGGAAAATCTTTGGCTACCTTGTAAGGCAACCCCCATAATATGATGCAGGATTAAAACCAAACCAGCTTATCTATTCCAAAAGGAACAGATTCCCAACTCTAGAAAGCCCTGTTTGGATTTCCTTGCATCTTGTCAGTACAGTGTAGGATACTGGTTTAGCTGAGTGAGTGGCTTTTGACTAGGGCCCAGAAGTGAGAATATATTTAATATTTTCCAAAATCCCCCACTGGAGCTAATGGCTAAAAATTTCCACACACCTGAAAGGCGGCCTTAATTGACAAAGTCTCCATGAGGAGAATTCTTACTTCCCAACCCTAGTGAAAAGCCTCTGACCAGTTCTCTACACTTTACTGACGAGATGCAAGGACATTGAAACAGTGTTGTCAGAAGTCTATTTTGGAATAGATTTACTGGCTTGGATTTAATCTTGCATCATGTCATTAGGCTTTCTAAAAGTCATGCTTGATGTTAAGGGGGCTGTTTTACAAGGTTACCAAAAGAGGCAATGTTTCCTTATCGCATCCTGTTAAACATATTTGGCAGATAAAAGGGCATTGCAGCTTCTGTTCATCCTAGTGTTGGGGGTGACAGCAATTGAATCCATAATGATCGGACATTGGTGGAATATGTCATTAATTTTTGGGGTGAGCTACTGTAATACTCTGATATGTTTGATACAGTACAGAGGTAGAAAAGATGTTAATGTTGACAACATGGTTCATATTACATACAATGGGGGAGATGTATCAATCTGTTTATGCCAGAATTGTGAAGTAATTTTCGCTTGAAATGCTGTGTTCAGTCCATGCGCCATAAAACTAATTATTGTGGCACAGCAAACTATACCAACTAATAGGAGGTGCAAAGTAGGCCTCACCAGCCTTATACTGCACCAGATTAATCATCCAGCATCAGACACAGGGATTAATCTGGAGCAGCAGAGAAATGTCTTGTTCTACTCTGCACTGGTCTAAAGACCAACACATTAATAAATCTCCCCCAATAGATGAAGTCTACTTATTATGTATATGGAGCAGGATTCTTACCTGCAAGAATGTTCTCCACCCCTCCGGCACTGATAGAAGTATTAAACTTGGAAAAATTCTGCATACAGACAAGAAATGCACTAACAGCATTTGCAAGTAGCCCCAGCACCGCCGGCTCACTGTAAAACACTGCAGGAAAACCCTCCATTTTGGGAATCCCTAATTGGAAATGATCAGTGGAAATTCTTCCTCTTCGTATAAAGTTCCTATTCTTTCCAGGAATATTTAAAAGTCCTAAAGAAGAAAAAATAAAATGTATAAATTAATTATTATTATGACATATAAAGGTTAATAGGCAGAAGCCAAAGGAATCCCCTCTCCGATTATTCCCTTTGAAGGGGGTCACTAGTCACTAAAGTGGACAAATCAGTTCATGGTAATCAGGTCACCATCTACAATACATGAGTGTCACCGGTTGCAGACTGCCAGGGGTTAAAATTGAAAGGCAAAGGATTGTTGATGCTAGTTCTAAGGGGACATTTATCAGGTGGGTGGTGAAAAGTGGTGGAAAGACATGATGAAAGTTTTTGCATAATGAAGAGCTTGTGTGTTTTTAAAGGAAATCAAAACAAGAGACACTTACTCATAAATCCAGGTACTGTGGTAATCTACTTATATTTGTTATCTATGGCCTCCTTTCCTTCTTAAATTAACATTTAAAATTATGATAATTAGCCAGAAGGGCTCTGGGGATGTTTCCAGAACCTCTCCTTGCTGTAGCTTCATAGGCTGTTACAGTGTGCATAGATAACAAATATAAGAGTATTTTCATAGTCACAGTGCCTGGATGTATGAGTAAGGCCTCTTGCACACTAGCGTTGCGTTTCACGTCAGGGTGCAATGCGTGAAAAACTGACGTTTTGGCTGCGTTTTTGTTCCATTTTTCCTTGGAGTAATTTGCGTTTTTTTTGCGTTTTCGGCGCATTTTTGACGCGCGATTCAATGGGAGACTCGAGCATTTTTCAAAGGGACCATGGTTTGGGATTAAAATGTGTTATTTAATTGAAAAATAATGTCTTCTGATAAGTTGCAAACATCTGCGATCTATTCTTCACTGTTCCCCGTGTATATTATCTCCCGACAAGTTAGCAGATGTGAAGAATAGTGAAGAATAGAATAAAAACAGTGAACACAGTGAACACAGGATCATTTAAGATAAAAACACAGTGCAGAACACAGTGCAGAATAGATTACAGATGTTTGGCACATCTGCTTACTTGTCGGGAGATACGCGCGGAACGGCGCGAACAAAATAGCATGTGAAGAACAATATATATGTGTGTGAAGAACACATTGCAGATGTTTAAATACATCTGCAATGTGTTCTTCACACATATATATTGTTCTTCACATGCTATTTTGTTCGCGCCGTTCCGCGCGTATCTCCCGACAAGTAAGCAGATGTGCCGAACATCTGTAATCTATTCTGCACTGTGTTCTGCACTGTGTTTTTATCTTAAATGATCCTGTGTTCACTGTGTTCACTGTGTTCACTGTTTTTATTCTATTCTTCACTGTTCTTCACTGTGTTTTTTTAATTAAATGATCGTTCGCGAGCAGGGGAAATAATGTTATTCTGGTCACCTAGCAACCCTTACGTTTAAAACGCATTGCACTTGCATTGCACTTGCAATGATTGCGAGTGCAATGCGTTCTTGATGCATCTCCATAGACTTGAATGGGGCGTGAAAATTGCGCGTGACTCGCAAAAATAGAGCATGCTGCGATTTTGAAGCGCGTGCAAACGAACGCAAGCACGCGCGTCAAAAACAACGCTAATGGAGAAAGACCCATTGAATACAATGGGACAGAGTGCAATGCGAGTTCTGAGCGTCAAATGCACGCGCAGAACTCACGCGTGAAAAACGCCAGTGGAGAAGGGGCCTAAGTGCCCTTGGATTATCATGCATGATTTTATCTTTCCCCTCCAGTAACCACTGCTGTAGCTGGTTGTACTGTAGATCTCTTTGCCATCTGAGGGCAGGTCAACACTGGACCAATCACCAACCTTTACACAACAGCATTGTCAGGGGTGCACTAGCCAAGAGGCGGGTTGAACCTCTTGCCTCAGACAGCACCACCTGCAGAAAAATGGGTGCAGCATCAGGAGTGCAATCACCTACTACAAAGCAGGACCTGACTCTTAACAATAGTTGTTCTTCACAGCTGACGTTAGCATCGGTGTGAGACACTGCAGCTACTAAAATAATAACCAGATATATTACTATTGGATGGGGGCACCATACTATAGATTGCCCCAGGCAGCAGATAGTTGGGGGTAGTTAGGTAGTAGACTCCTATTAAGAAACTTATAAACATAAAATTTCTCCTATCAGAGGTCTTCCAGTCGATGGCAAAAACCTCCTGGCACGGAGCAATTTGCCTTAGGGGCCGAAAGACAAGTACCCTCAGGTAATCCTCTCTATATAGCAGAATTATTCCACTGGACTTGGAAGACTTTCATAATAAATGTCACAGGACCTGAAGGAAAGTTATAAATTACACAACCTCTGAACAATGAATTCAGCAGTAACACTCACATTCACTAACTTATCAACTAGTTACCTAAAAATCTTTCCAATTGTTTAAGGTTTTTGTACACAGCAGAATCCAGAAGTATAGAAGAAAATCAAAGAATCACTAGCACAGGTGCTGCTCATAAAGGACAGGTGCAGCCTGGATTTCATTCTTTTTTTTTTTTTTTTAAAGGTGCGGTCACGCAGACCGCTAGCTCTACGTTTACACATGCAGCGCTAGCATAGGGATCGATAATCAGAACCCGGTGTCTTGCATTGTTTTAATGCATGTGTGACCACACCCCAACAGGTTTTAAAAGACCCCAAACTGTACATGGTATTGAATATATGAAAATAAAAAAAAAATAAAAAAAGGGAGATTTCTGTCGGAATTAGCATTTTCTCTTAGGTGCAAACTGCTTGAACAGGTATATAAGAAGTGTCTGCACCACAACTGTGTCGCACACAACCGTTTTGTGGCGTGGCTGTACTAGACATCACGTGACTCAAATTTCTGCACTGAATTCTGGGTGTTCTGATACTTGGTCGGACCGTGCGCCACATTCATCAAGAAATCTGTTGCACACCCCATGTTAAAGGTACACAAAAAAAAAAAAAAAAAAAAGTGGTGCACTCTGTTATAACAATGCAGGGGGCGTCAGGATTATGATGAATGGGCACCAGAAATGATGAATCTGGCGCCCCCTGCACTATACATAGGCAAACTGCACATAAAGGAGTGCATATAGGACCACAGCAATTTGTTAAAAAAAAAAAAAGAAGCAAAAAATGCCAAGCCAGATAATATGTACAGAACATAATACAAAGTGGTGTCCACAATAAAATACTAACTCTTGTTGTATGGGTTATTTGTTTGAAAAAAAATCATAACTATTGCTATTCATTGCTATTACAGTCAAAAATTTGCAACATAACAAAAGACCTAAATCAGATTAAAAAAAAATCACAATGTTATTGTTCATCAACAAAAAAATATAACATAATATAAAGTAAAAGTACATAAGATATTCAAAGGGAGTTAAATTCAAAGCAACAAATCTACACAAAACATTACACGAATGGCCAAAAGCTATTAACCAATCAGGTGTTATTACAAATCCAAAATAAAATCTAAATTATAATCATGTACTTTGAGTAATTTTCCGGTTTGGTCCTCCTGGTCAGGTTATACATTTTTAGAGTTAACACATCAGGCCTTTACTTGTGATTTATGCTTTTTTTGGTTATGCTGGTAGATTCAGCAAACAATCGTATCTATGTACAATCTTATGTTCCATGTATTGTCCCATATGTTGTGTTTCTGAAGTGTAGATAGTAAAGGCAGGAGAATTACCAGGAACATGTGTCTATAATAATAGCTCGGAGACCTACCTGCTAGACAGCCGCTGACCTGTGTTCTGCTACAAGACCCAGATTGTGCTGCATGACTCTGCCTCTAAGTGACAGCTTTTATACTTTAAGGGCGGAGAGCTCTGTCCTGAAACCTGCAGAATTTCCAAAGTGATTTGTGCTTCCTGCTAACACAAATGTTACTTTGCTGTACTAAAACCCAATTATTTCCTCATTCCATGTCGCTATGATAATCTGTGACATCGCCATGATCCGATAGTGGCCAATTCAGAGATATGTATTTTACATCATAAGTTGTAAAGTCATTACTGTGCTATTTATAGCAATGTTTACCTCTAGTGTTTTCCAGGGTATGAATAATCCAGTGAATATTACATGTATAAGTGGCTCAACCATATAATTATAGCTGTATTTATAGCTTGGCAACTCCAGGAATAGTCTATAAATACACCCAAATTTAACAATTACAACCCCCAAAATGTACAAGAGTGAGATATCTGTATGATCTAAGGTTGCATTTGGAAATCTGAAAATTTTCATCCACTCAGGGTGCAGTCACATGTCACGTCTAATGCATTGCACCAGCTGGAGAGAGATTTACCTAATTAAACAGATGTTAACATTTGCGTTTACAAAACGCCAATGTCAACGCACACGTTAACATAGCAAATTTTGAAACGTATGCTTTAGACGCGATGTATCACTGCAAAATCGGTTGTCATACAACATGAAGATAGGGATTTGTTAACCCTTTCTATGCACTGTCTAACCTTTTGAAAGTTTTCATAAATTTGCCACATTGAGGGAGCGCACCACAATCCAACTCTAATTTGGTTTATGACTATAATATTTCATAAAACCATTTTAATACTATTTGGACACAGTGCAAAACCCAAGAAGGCTGCACTTTATGACACCACCACTGGGGGGCAGCTGATAGACATATATTCACTTCTGTGCTGCATTTGTCAGCAAGGGAGTCTTTCTATCATATTTCTGTATGATTCCAAGACCAGATCAGACCACCATACAGGTCCGTTTCCATGGGACTATTTTCATGTGCAGCTATCCTTAAACTGAGGAGAGGCTTCACTCCGACCATACCACCTAGATTGATGGGGTGCTACAGTGTTGGCTGACCTTCTGGAAGTTACTCCCATCTTCACAAAGGATCGTGTAGCTCAGCCAGAATGACTATTAGGTTCTTGGCCACCTCCACCAAGGCTCTTTCACCTCTGATACTTTGGTGGGGTGCCCAGCGCTAGAAAGTTTCCTCAATGCTTTAAACTGCAAGGACTCTAATTAAGGTCTGGAAACATGATGAAAAAGGAAAAAACAAGAAAAACCCTAAGAACTAAATGTCAAGAGCCAAATCAACATTTTTAACAAAATTTGAAAATAGTGAAAGGTTCTGAAGATATTTCAAATCCAGTTTATACACATTTTCCCTATTCCTTCCCGAGCCCTAATATGGCAGTCAGAATATCTCTCTGGATTGGAAGAAACTACCTATAAAATGTTTAATTCCCATTCAGTGTGATATTATTGCTCTCCAGAAAGGCATCCAGCCCCCTCTTGAACATGTACAAAGTATCCACCATAACAACCTCCTGTGGCAGAGAGTCCCATAGTCTCACTGCTCTTACAGTAAAGAATCCCTGTCTATGATGATGGTAGATCCTCCTCTCCTCTAGGTGTAGAGGATGCCCCCTGTCTATGGTGATGGAAGAACCTCCTCTCCTCTAGGTGTACAGGATGCCTCCTGTCTATGGCGATTTTACAACTGCCTCTCCTCTAGGCGTAGACAATGCCCGCTGTCTATGGTGATGGTAGAACTGCTTCTCCTTTAGATGTAGAGGATGCCAACTGTCTATGGTGATGGTAGAACCTCCTCTCCTCTAGGTGTAGAGGATGCCCCCTGTCTATGGTGATGGTAGAACCTCCTCTCCTCTAGGTGTGGAGGATGCCCCCTGTCTATGGTGATGGTAGAACTGCTTCTCCTTTAGATGTAGAGGATGCCAACTGTCTATGGTGATGGGAGAACCATCTCTCCTCTAGGTGTAGAGGATACCCCCTGTCTATGGTGATGGTAGAACCTCCTCTCCTCTAGGTGTAGAGGATGCCCCCTGTCTATGGTGAAGGTAGAATCACTTCTCCTCTAGGTGTAGAGGATGCCCCTGTCTATGGTGATGGTAGAACCTCCTCTCCTCTAGTTGTAGAGGATGCCCCCTGTCTATGGTGATGGTAGAACCGCCTCTCCTCTAGGTGTAGAGGATGCCCCCTGTCTATGGTGATGGTAGAACCACCTCTCCTCTAGGTGTAGAGGACGCACCCTGTCTATGGTGATGGTAGTACTGCCTCTCCTCTAGGTGTAGAGGATGACTCCTGTCTATGGTGATGGTAGACCCTCCTCTCCTCTAGATGTAGAGGATGCCCCCTGTCTATGGTGATGGTAGTACTGCCTCTCCTCTAGGTGTAGAGGATGTCCCCTGTCTATGGTGATGGTAGAACCACCTCTCCTCTAGGTGTAGAGGATGCCCCCTGTCTATGGTGATGGAAGAACCTCCTCTCCTCTAGGTGTACAGGATGCCTCCTGTCTATGGCGATTTTACAACTGCCTAGGCGTAGACAATGCCCGCTGTCTATGGTGATGGTAGAACTGCTTCTCCTTTAGATGTAGAGGATGCCAACTGTCTATGGTGATGGTAGAACCTCCTCTCCTCTAGGTGTAGAGGATGCCCCCTGTCTATGGTGAAGGTAGAATCACTTCTCCTCTAGGTGTAGAGGGTGCCCCCTGTCTATGGTGATGGTAGAACTTCCTCTCCTCTAGTTGTAGAGGATGCCCCCGTCTATGGTGATGGTAGAACCTCCTCTCCTCTAGGTGTAGAGGATGCCCATGTCTATGGTGATGGTAGAACCTCCTCTCCTCTGGGTGTAGAGGATGCCCCCTGTCTATGGTGATGGTAGTACTGCCTCTCCTCTAGGTGTAGAGGATGACTCCTGTCTATGGTGATGGTAGACCCTCCTCTCCTCTAGATGTAGAGGATGCCCCCTGTCTGTGGTGATGGTAGTACTGCCTCTCCTCTAGGTGTAGAGGATGTCCCCTGTCTATGGTGATGGTAGAACCTCCTCTCTTCTAGGTGTAGAGGATACCTCCTATTTATGGTGATGGTAGAACTGCCTCTCCATTAGGTGTAGAGGATGCCCCCTGTCTATGGTGATGGAAGAACCACCTCTCCTCTAGGTGTAGTGGATGCCTCCTGTCTATGGCGATTTTACAACTGCCTCTCCTCTAGGCGTAGACAATGCCCCTGTTTATGGTGATGGTAGAACTGCTTCTCCTTTAGATGTAGAGGATGCCAACTGTCTATGGTGATGGTAGAACCTCCTCTCCTCTAGGTGTAGAGGATGCCCCCTGTCTGTGGTGATGGTAGTACTGCCTCTCCTCTAGGTGTAGAGGATGTCCCCTGTCTATGGTGATGGTAGAACCTCCTCTCTTCTAGGTGTAGAGGATGCCCCCTGTCTATGGTGATGGAAGAACCACCTCTCCTCTAGGTGTAGAGGATGCCCCCTGTCTATGGTGATGGTAGAACCTCCTCTCCTCTAGGTGTAGAGGATGCCCTCTGTCTATGGCTATTTTAGAACCCCCTCTCCTCTAGGCATAGAGGATGCCTATTTGTCCTGGCCCCAGGCCTACGTATAAATATCTTTGGAGAGATCTCTGTACTGATCATTCAGGTATGTGTATATTGTAATGAGGTCCCCAAGCCGTCTTTTTACTAAGGTTAATATCCCCAAGTTTAGCAATCTATCATTATATTCTAGCCCCACTATTCCCCTAACATTCCTGGTTGCTATCTTCTGCACCAGTTCCAAGTCCTTTTCATACACTGGTCAAACATAGCTGCAGGAGGGGCAAAAGTGGTGGTGCCTCTAGGCCCCGGGACTTTGAAGGGCATATTGATAAGCTTTCAACTCTATCTGTGTCCTTAGGACCACAGAGTTATAAACAGCGACCTTGCAACCCTTATATATTCTCTGTGATAATGCAGTACATGCGTGATGGCTCCCAACACACATGTATTACTGTACAGGAATGGTGATGGCACTACTTGTTATTCACAGGAAAACAGGGGGTATACTCTGTGGATATTAGGAGTATAATATTTGGATATAGGATATAGGATGATATGTGGATATAGGAGTATTTTGGGCCGGAAGAAGCGCAGGCAAGCGCGAAATGGCCGTTGCCCTCTATTGGGTATTCAACCTCCACCCCCTCCCTTGCATTTATGTTTGTGAGTATGTTCACTTGATACAATAAAGAAGAATTTGGATTACATCTAAGATTTGGTGAGTGCCATCCTTATCTTTTTATCTTCATACCTTCACACATGTATTACTATTGAACTTCCAGGACCTGTGACAGTCCTCCAAAGGTCTATTTTGGTCAGCACAGCAAGAAGAGGAAAATACAGAGCATATGTGTGAGATAAGTACACAGTACTATTAATCCTATACTGTATATATAATAATAATAATTCTTTATTTATATAGCGCACACAGATTATGCAACGCTGATTAGTCCCTGTCCCCATGGGGCTCACAATCTACTACTACTACTACTCCTATCCTGCATATATATAGGAACTGTACTCCTATCCTGTATATACGGACACATTTAGTCCTTAGTATGAGAATCTATTCCTCTCTTGACACATTCCATAATTTTATTTGCATTATTATTAGATGCCTGGCTCTAGTCAAAAAAATCCATCAATACCCCCAAGTGTTTTTCAGATGCAGTTTTCCAAGTAATTGACTGTTTAGAAGATAATTGTACTTTTGTTTCCCTAATGCATAACTTTACATTTATCTACATAAAACCTCATCAACCATTTCTCTGCCCTCTCCTTAAGCTTCCACAAATCCCTGTGTAATGTTATACTATCTGCCTCTGTATTAATTACTTTACAGAACTTTGTATCATCTGGAAATATTTAGACTCTACTGTGCAAACCCTTTATCAGGTCATAAATAAAAATTATGAAAAGATCATTATTAAATCATCACCCAGAAGATCTGTTGCATACCAAACAAGCCCATACCATTGGGAAGTTTTATTATATGGTGTTGCTACCAGGAAACCTGTCCTCCTGACAAATCCTGGCAGATGGCAGTGTTAAGCTGCGCTTGTAAGGCTCTTAATGGGTGCTGGCGTGGGTCAAGAATCCCTCCCTTCACACCCTTCCATGCCCATTTTTTGAGGAGGCGGGGTAAGGGTGCAATTCCTGGTTTTATATTGGGAATGGCGCCTATTCCACGACTTTTACGCCAGAGCCGCGAAAGCCATGTGACTCCATAATTCTTCTCCATTATGTTTATGAAGAACACAAGCAACAAATTAATAGTTATAAAGAAGGAACACAATGATCTCCTGTCCTCAGCTGCTTTTGGCATCTGCCTACCTTGCCTATACCCTCAAACAACGCAACTATTCATTTTTTCAGCTGCTTAAAGCTGGCATTGCCCTGGGCATAAGAAGTGAAGTGGATTTATTTATTAAGTGTGTGCAATCTTCTGTAATTATGGCAATATGTATTTATGCACATTTTTATTATGACATGTAAATACAAAAACATAGCTACTCAATTTGTTGTGTGTTTGGCATACATGCAGCTTAACCCCCCCCCCCCCCAGTGAAGAGTTCATTTTTCAGTTATACTGGTTAAAGGGTGATCTTATTTTCCTGGACGCAGCCATTTTACAGCTTAAGACTCAGTCCCATTTTTTGGATTGTGACCTGCGTCTCTTTATATGGTTATAACTTTTGAACTCTATTACTTACCAAAGCGATTCTGACATAGTTTTTTCTCCACATGTTGTACTTCATTTTAGTGGAAAATGTTGGCTGATAAGTTTTGCGTTTACTTACAAAAAAAAAAAAGAAAAAATGATGAATTGTTTTGAAAAATTTGCCAGTTTTGAAATTCGAAATCATCATGTTTTCAGACAGATAGATTTACCACCAAAATAAGCTGCTTAGACATATCGTTGTCGCTGTAAAATCAGTTGTCATGCAGCATGAGGATAGGGATTTCTTAACCCTTTCTATGCCATAGACGCCATCTTTCAGCACTGCCAGCAGCAACCCCCCCCCCTCTGAAAACAGCATGGGGGGGGGGGGATTGCCCCAAAGGCAAGTTAAAAAAAAGGCAAGAAAAAAAGGAGCATTAAACATGAACTAAGATGGAAGTGACAAGGAAGGGGGCAATCACTCTCAAAACGGGCCTAAAAGGAGCCTAAACTGTAGTCGGGGCAAGGAAGTAGACAGTTAAAGTAATATTGGTAACTAGGGATCTAATCCAAAGAGGGAGCAAATGAATGAGTGTTAAATGTAAAAGGTAGCGGTACACTAATTCCAAGTTCCAAGATGGCAGTGGGTGTACTCAACTTCTGAGGACGGCATTAAACTTATGAGGAAGGGGTGACAATTTTGTAGGTGGAGGCCCATTCGGAATTTTGCCATGGGGCCCAATTGACTCTAGTTACACCACTGGCTCAGTCCTGTTCAACAGACATGAATCATAAACTAGAGTCACACTGAAAGTGGACCCTTTCTTTCCAATCCCGAATAACCTGTTTTGCAGCAAATTCTAAGCTAAGTGACTGATATGAATCATGACCTGACAATGCTTGTGCCTCATGGGGCCTCATTCATCAAGTGTCATTGTTACCCTAATCCAGTCATCTCTTCTCTCTTTTTAAAAAAATAATTTTTTTATATGAAATAATCATCTGTGGATGTAAACATACTGTGCATAACTATATTTTTGCAGTGTGCTCCATTAGGAAATTCCTAGCATCAGTCTCTTATCTGGTCTTTTATTTCCTGTTTGTATCACTAAATATCTCACCAGGCAATAGTCTGCACATAGTGACCCAATTTATTTTGCTCAAACTCATGGAAATGTGTGTGTCACCAAAACTTCATGTATGATGAAAGAGAAGTTAGCGTTCCCTTGAGGTGTCTCATAGGAAAGAGTATGCACAAGGAAATGTATATATCTACAGATATATAGCCACAGGGCCGATTCTAAACTATTTGCTACCTGAGGCGCAAATTTAAATGCCCCCCCTCCCCTCAACACCAGCCCTCCGCTGCTTCTAGGATATGTTCGGCCTACTGAATTTACTAATTTTTATAAAGCATTTCAAGCTGATGAAAAAATGCTGACAAGATTACTTTAAATTAGTAACTGGCACTTTGTGAGGTTCACTACACATGCTACTACCGGTCAGTAACGCAGACAAGTGGTCTAGGTCTACCATCTAGTAAATCACAGGTGATGATCTGCTCCATAAGGAAGATGACTTCATGATGACTGTTGAATTTGCTGCCAGATGGTTTCAGCTATCTATCTGCACTGCACCCCTAAAATACCATTGTCCCTTACAGTATAAAGACAACTAAATAACAGAGCTCCTAAATAATATAGACCTCTCATGACACAACGGACCACTCTGCCCCCCACACAGTGGATAAAGAATCCCTTCTTCATTCATTTTAAAATATACAATAACAGCTCCTCTTCTCCAATTAAATTATATAGTTTAATTAAAATTTGACCCCTATATCCATATGTCAAGTTCTGCCCCTGTTCACACAACCTCAGGATCTCTAATAACTAATAAAATTCACAGAGTGACAAAGACAAAGTATGGTATAATATCTCAATCTCTGTGAAGTGATGCCATGAAAGGCTCAAACAGACTCCCGAATCAGCACTTCGACTTCCGGGCAAAATCCACATAAATTCTCATTTTCCATCAGCTGTGACTTGAGATGATCACTGAAAACCGAAAACATCAAAACACAAAAACCAAGCGCGAGCAAGAGGAAGTGCAGGCCCAGTGCCCGCCCTAAAAAGGCTCAGCTATGGGAGGGATTGAGCAGCAGCAGGGAGGAGAAAGGAAGCAAATACCACCCCTATTTAAAGTGCAAACGTCCCATGTAATGAATTGCAACACCAGGACACCCCCAGTCAGTGGGCACCCTCCTTATACAGTCGGGGGCACCCTCCAGGATTATACAGAAACTTTCAGTGGGGCAGGAACTGGGCTTGGTTTAGTAAAAGATAAAGAAGTAATGTCCATAGTTAATTGGTTAGTAAATTATCACATTGGGATCCCAGAAACAAAAGATGTCTTTTCCCCTGGAATTGATAGTATCGTAAATCAGTCCAAGGAGCCTCACATTCCTTCACTGCACAGGAGTATGTTATCACACTGTTTTCATCCACAGTTGAGCGTCATCTTAGTTTCAGCATTTAGCAAGCATATAAAAATAAAAGCATTAAACATATAACAATACTTCACACATATACCTCTATATCCAGATTCTCCAACATGTTTAACTATATAAAGACCCGTATATACAGATTTACCCCTCCAAAATAGTATTTAAATTGTGCCCCTATATAAAGCCTGTCACGGGTGCCCCTGGCGATCCATGTCTCGGATCGTGGGCCCACCCGTGCCCTTCTGTGTGGTGCTGCCCTGTCCCCAGGCCCGCACTTATTTATCCACTCTCCGGTCCCCACTAGGTCGCACACGTTTCAGCTCCCTAGTGTGCGCGCGCCGGCTCTTCAGGATTTAAAGGGCCAGCGTCGCAGTGATTACTGCTGGTCAATCCGGCCCTACTATTTAATCCGGCGGCTCCCATTATGCCCCGCCGGATCTTCAGCCATATCCTCTGAAAGGAAAGCCCTCATGTGTCTCCAGTGTTCCGTGATTCTGTTCCTGTGTCTCTTGTGTGCCTGTATATCCTGTTTCTACATCCCTGTTCCATGTGCCCGTCTGTCCCTACTTTCCTGATCCGTGTGCCAGCTCCAGTATTCCTGTCGTGAGTTCCAGTGTTCCTTCCATTGCTGTTCTCCCGCTGTCGACCCGGGTTCGGACTGTGTCCTGCATTACTTCCATGGCTGCCACGGGGTCTGATGAAGACCATGTGCCACTTAGACTCCGGTCCTAGGTGTCGACTAGCACCATCTCCTGCGGGGGTCCAGAGGGTCCACAGACCCAGAACCCTGACACAGCTCTCACTCACTTACATTACATACAATACTACATTTATTTATTATATACACCGCCTCCCATATTGATATAATGCCTTACCCTCAAATTATATTATATACAGTCCGCCCTGATTATATCATATGTCGTTAAATTATGGTTAGATTCTAAAAAATCCATTGCCAGATTATATAATGCGCAGCTCACCTCCCATATAATATAATATACTGTCCCCTTATTATATAACAACTCCCTTATTATATAATATGCAGCCCCCGTTATATTATATACAGCTCCCCTATTCTATAATATACAACCCCCTTAACATCATATGTAGACTCCTTATTATATGATATACAGCCCCCTTATTATATAATATGCAGCCCCCTTATATTATATTTAGTCCCCATTATTATATTATACACAGCCCCCCATTTTATAATATATACAACCCCTTATTCTATAATATGCAGCCCCCCTTATATAATATGTAGTCCCCTTATTCTATTATATTCAACCCTCCTTACATAATATGTAGCCCCTTTATTCTATAATATGCAGCCCCCTTATATAATATGCAGCCCCTTCTTTTATATACAGCCAACTTATTCAATAATATACAGCCTCACTTATTCTATAATATACAGTCTCCCTTATATAATATGTAGCCCCCTTATTCTATAATATGCAGCCCCCGTATTATATGATATACAGCCACCCCTTATTATATAATATGTAGCCCCCTTATTCTATTATATTCAACCCTCCTTACATAATATGTAGCCCCCTTATTCTATAATATGCAGCCCCCGTATTATATGATATACAGACACCCCTTATTATATAATATGTAGCCCGTTTATATTATATGCAGCCAACAATTTTATTATATACAGCCCTCTTTTGCTATTATTTGCAGCCCCCTTTTTCTAAAAGTAATAAACCTTGAATCCAGTTGCGTCCTCTTCAGGGACTCACCTCTTCTCATCTCACCTCATGGCAGTTACGGCTCTGGATAACCATTTATCCGGGGAAGACAATAAGAGTTCTCCTAAGGCTTCCAATGGGCAAATATACATCAGTATTCATTGTTTGTGCTCTGTAAAGGATGAAAGCTAAAATTTGAGAATTTAGCAGAATATCAATAAAAGGTCCAACAATTGTAGTAATATGTAGTGTAGGTCTTCTTGTACATTTTATTTTGATCATCTTTTTAACGATTCTCTTCCTTAAGAAAGAAATTTCACAGTATTTCATTTGGATATGGAATAAAACCATTATCAGTGTTGGAGAAATTAGAGAAAAGAAAATAAGGTGAAAACCTGTTTTTCCGTAAAAGGGAACCAAATAGCAAAACATGAGGCAAACACTAACTAATAAACCATGGAGGTTTGGGAGAGATGGAAAAGGGAAATCACTGACACTGTTAGGTCATTGTTGAGGTCTTATGTCATAAATGAGGAACATCAGTTTTTAGGCAATCATTGGTATCAGTCTCTGTGCTCAGAATTTCCTTAAAAATGATGACAGGTTGTTCAAGATTAAAAAGGGAGTGACTCAGCGTGACTCTAGCCTGTGAGCTGGGGCTGGTTTTGAGGTCTAAAGGACTAAACTGTACAACACATTGGGGCTCATTTACTAACTTACTTTCATTGGGTTTCCCGAATATTTCCGTTTTGTGCCAAATTGCCCCCGGTTCCTGGCAGACGCTATCGGATTGTGGCGCATCGGCGTCGACTTGCACACGACAGAAATGGGGGGGCTTGGCCGTCGGACAACCCGACGAATTCGTAAAAAACAATTGTGTCGCAAGATTAGCACTTACAAGCACCAGGAAGAAGAAGGTGGACTCCGGCGGACCTCGGCGCATTAGCAACACCTGCAGGAATTCGGCCGCACAATGTTAGTGAATCACTCCAGACCCGAATCCTCGTCGGAAATGCACCACGGGATCGCGACAGGACGGGGTAAGTAAATCTGCCCCATTATATGGGTAAGATTTCTTAATTTTCAGTAAAAATGTATACCTATGGAAGCCTATTTGGAATAAAGAAAGATGTCTAACTTTCGTAGCAAATAAGATTACATTTAGTCAGCTACAGCTAAAACTTCAGGGGGGGGGAGAGGCCTATAATCTGCACAGATGCCAAACACATTGGGGGTCATTTACTAAGGGCCCGATTCGCGTTTTCCCGACGTGTTACCCGAATATTTCCGATTTGCGCCGATTGTACCTGAATTGCCCCGGGATTGTGGCGCACGCGATCGGATTGTGGCGCGACGGAAATCGAGGGGCGTGGCCGAACGAAAACCCGACGTATTCAGAAAAACCGCCGCATTTAAAAACCGAAAAAGTGTCGCTTGGGGAGCGCTTACCTTCACCTGGTCCAGCTCGGTGCATTCCGGCGCGACGAGATGACTTTCAGCGCAGCAGCGCCACCTGGTGGACGGCGGAGGAACTACCTTCTTAAATCCCGGCTGGACCCGAATCCAGAGCAGAGAACGCGCCGCTGGATCGCGAATGGGCCGGGTAAGTAAATTTGCCCCATTATGTGGCAGGCTATCTTTTTGTATTTACATGTAATGATAAAACTGCACATTTGTGATGCCATAAAAACAGCAGATTGCGCACATTAAATAACTATATGGTAGTAAATTTACTCTGCCCAGGGGAGTGCCAACTTCATGAGTAAGTGCCCTATTTGAGGACATAGGAAAGGTAAGTAAGTGCCTAAGGCAGCTGAGGTCAGAAGTCCACTCGGTTTCCAAACTGTTTGATACTTCTTATAATGGTGAAGGGTGATGTAAAATATTTTAATATAACATTTTCCACCATAATTTTGTAGTCCCTGCTGTTTGTTATATCGATCTGAGTGTCAACCTAGTAAAGAAAACTTTTGTGCTAGTGGACTATTCTCTTTGTGCTTTTGTTGATTTAATGCAATTAGGGCAGTGGTGTAGGTATTGGTGGGGGGGGGGGGGGGGGGGCATTACAGCCCTTAGCTATTACCTAGGTGACATTATATTGACTGATTTTTTTTTTAAGGACGCAGTGTGGAGATGTTTTTAGAGGTCACAGTACCAGTGGCAAATTCTGCAGTGATAAGTCACGGCCGTGAGAAGTTTCCATGATGTTCTCTACCTGATGGAGAAGGTTTGTCAGCCATGAGGAGTAAGATGATCCAGGCCAACACAGACATAGAGGAAACAATGTAATTGTATAGACAGCACTCTGATGGCGTGGTGCACGTGGACAAGTGATTAAATGCTAAACGGATCCAAAATAGAAAGGGTCAAGGTACACAACAGTCTCTTCTTGCGTAAAAAGAATTTATTTGCACAAAGTCATGTTCAATGTTTCAAATGCGTTTCGGCTTACAGCGAAGCCTTTGTCATCTGACAATTTTGTTGACAAAGGCTTCGTGATAAGCTGAAACTGAAACATTGTACATGACTTTGTGCATATAAAGTATTTTCAAGCAAGAAGACCCTGTTGTGTGCCGGGACATTTCTATTTTGGATAAAGGAAACAGTAAGTGTTGTCTGTGCCCGAGTGCAGCCCAGATTTGCAGTACATGTAATGCTGGTATGTATTTATCTGTGGTTATTTACTGCTGATATATATTTATGCGGTCATTTACTGCTGATATATATTTATGTGGTCATTTACTGCTGAAATATATTTATGCTTGCAGTATATTCATTTTTGGTATATATTTATAAGTGCAGGATATTATTATTTGGTGTTTCTTTATTACTGGTAAATATTTATATGTGCTGCCCAGTCATTGGTATCTATGTGCTTATATTAATATTAGTGGTATATAGATTTCAGGTGTATATCTATGTTTTGTATTATTGATGGAGGGTAATTTTTAGTGCTATATATTTATTACTGATAGGCCTTATTGTAGATAATTCCAAAGCAGTAGCCCTTAATTGTGTCTGTGTGGGGGGGGGGGGGGGCATATAATTTTTTCCCTTCAGGTTTTGTCCTGATTCTGCCACATTCTTACTATAATTTTATGGGGGGGAGGGGAGCTGTTTGCTTGTCTGCCTAGGACATGAAAATGCTCTGCTGGGGCTCACTAAGTAACACTGTTGACCTTTTGTAAAAGCATCCAAAGATGTGCGCTCTGAGTGCTGCTAGCAGACAGCAGGTCCTGGGATGAAGCAGAAGAACAGTAAGTGTTGTCTGTGCCCGAGTGCAGCCCAGATTTGCAGTACATGTAATGCTGGTATGTATTTATCTGTGGTTATTTACTGCTGATATATATTTATGCGGTCATTTACTGCTGATATATATTTATGTGGTCATTTACTGCTGAAATATATTTATGCTTGCAGTATATTCATTTTTGGTATATATTTATAAGTGCAGGATATTATTATTTGGTGTTTCTTTATTACTGGTAAATATTTATATGTGCTGCCCAGTCATTGGTATCTATGTGCTTATATTAATATTAGTGGTATATAGATTTCAGGTGTATATCTATGTTTTGTATTATTGATGGAGGGTAATTTTTAGTGCTATATATTTATTACTGATAGGCCTTATTGTAGATAATTCCAAAGCAGTAGCCCTTAATTGTGTCTGTGTGGGGGGGGGGGAGGGGCATATAATTTTTTCCCTTCAGGTTTTGTCCTGATTCTGCCACATTCTTACTATAATTTTATGGGGGGGAGGGGAGCTGTTTGCTTGTCTGCCTAGGACATGAAAATGCTCTGCTGGGGCTCACTAAGTAACACTGTTGACCTTTTGTAAAAGCATCCAAAGATGTGCGCTCTGAGTGCTGCTAGCAGACAGCAGGTCCTGGGATGAAGCAGAAGAACATTCTTCTGCTTTAGACAAGGACCTGGAGACTGCTAGCATCACTCAGTTAGTAGTATGTGCCTTTTCAGTTAGAACACTTGGTTGGGGGCTCATTCAGATGTGTTCACCCCCCCCCCCCCCCACCTGCACTGAAGTTTTAGCTTCGACTCCGAATTAGGGAATATATCAGATTCAGATATCTGCATGATGGTCCCCTTCACACCCCTACATGCCCATACAGTGTGGAGATAAGAGGGAATACCAAGAATTGCACCTATGCCAGTACTTTTACACCAGGGTCCCAAAAGCCATAAATGTGCCGCCATTTATCTAGGATTACCAGGCAATATAAGATAGATAGATAAGGATAAGGATACCTGATCTTGGTCAAATATTTTACATCACTCTCCTCCATTATGTTTATGAAGAGCACAAGCAATAAACTAATAGTTATAAAGAAGGAACATAATGATCTCCTGTCCTCAGCTGCTTTTGGCATCTGCCTACCTTGCTTATGCCCTCAAACAACGCAACTATTCATTTTTTCAGCTGTTCAAAGCTGGCATTGCCCTGGGCATTGGAAGTGCATTGGATTCAGTTATTAAGTGTGTGCAATCTTCTGTTTTTATGGCAATACATAATGATTAGAGATGAGCGAACATACTCGTCCGAGCTTGATGCTCGTTCGAGCATTAGCGTACTCGAAACTGCTCGTTGCTCGGACGAATACTTCGCCCGCTCGAGAAAATGGCAGCTCCCGCCGTTTTGCTTTTTGGCGGCCAGAAACAGAGCCAATCACAAGCCAGGAGACTCTGCACTCCACCCAGCATGACCTGGTACCCTTACACGTCGATAGCAGTGGTTGGCTGGCCAGATCAGGTGACCCTGGGATAGACTAGCTGCTGCCCGCGCTGCTCGGATCATTCTGTGTCTGGATGCCGCTAGGGAGAGAGCTGCTGCTGGCCAGGGACAGCGTTAGGGTGCTAGTAGATTACTGTTAGGCAGGAGTGATTCAACAAGAACCCAACAGCCCTTCTTAGGGCTACAATAACGTTATACTTTTTTTTTTTTTTGTTTGCTTGTGGCTGGGCTTGCTGGCACTAGTAGTGCAGCAAGTACCATATTGTGAGGAATTTGCAGGGGGACTTGCTACCGTTGTGTTTAGCTCTTAGTGACACACATATCCACCTCAAACACCAAAGTGGGAAAATTTATTAGGGGTTGGATTTCAATTAGGCACAGTCTGCCATTTCCTTTTTATTTTACGTTTATTTTTTCATAACTCAGCATCATCTCATCAGTGTGCTTTCATACTTGGCTAGAAAATAGCCAAAGGAGAATCCAAACGGCTTACTTACGCCTACAATAGCGTTATATATATTTTATTTCTGGTTGATCTGCTGGTGGCTGTCCTTGCTGCAGTGCATATACTAGCCAATTGTGAGGAATTTGGAGTGAGACTTGCGACCGCTGTGTTTAGCGCTTAGTGACGCACATATTCATCGCAAAGACCGAAGTGGGAAAATTTATTAGGGGTTGGATTTCAATTAGGCACAGTCTGCCATTTCCTTTTTATTTTACGTTTATTTTTTCATAACTCAGCGTCATCTCATCAGTGTGCTTTCATACTTGGCTAGAAAATAGCCAAAGGAGAATCCAAACGGCTTACTTACGCCTACAATAGCGTTATATATATTTTATTTCTGGTTGATCTGCTGGTGGCTGTCCTTGCTGCAGTGCATATACTAGCCAATTGTGAGGAATTTGGAGTGAGACTTGCGACCGCTGTGTTTAGCGCTTAGTGACGCACATATCCATCGCAAAGACCGAAGTGGGAAAATTTATTAGGGGTTGGATTTCAATTAGGCACAGTCTGTCATTTCCTTTTTATTTTACATTTATTTTTTCATAACTCAGCGTCATCTCATCAGTGTGCTTTCATACTTGGCTAGAAAATAGCCATAGCAATAGGATAGCATTGTTTGGTTTTAAAAACTAAAAAACACAAAAAAAAACTAAAAAACACAAAAAAACACAAAAAAAAGTTAAAAAAAAAAAAAAGTTATATAACTTTCATTTTCAAAATGTTTAACCCGAGGGCTAGGGGTAGAGGACGAGGACGAGGGCGGGGACATGGGCGTCCATCTACTGCAGGGGTCAGAGGCCGTGGTCCTGGGTGGGGTGAGACACCACCTGCTGATGAGGGAGCAGGGGAACGCCGCAGAGCTACACTCCCTAGGTTCATCATGTCTGAAGTTACTGGGACTTGTGGTAGAGCACTGTTGAGGCCAGAACAGTGCGAACAGGTGATGTCGTGGATTGCCGACAATGCTTCGAGCAATTTGTCCACCAGTCAGTCTTCCACGCAGTCCACCCATGTCACCGAAATCGGCACTCCTCCAGCTCCTGCACCTCAGCCTCCTCCCCCCCAGTCTGCCCCCTCCAAGGAAAATTTGGCATTTGAACCGGCATATTCTGAGGAACTGTTTTCTGGACCCTTCCCACAGTCACAAACCACTTGTCCGGTTGCTGCTGAGCAATTTTCCGATGCCCAGGTTTTCCACCAGTCGCAGTCTGTGGGTGATGATGACCTTCTTGACGTAGTGGAAGAAGTGTGTAAAGAGGTGTCCGACGATGAGGAGACACGGTTGTCAGACAGTGGTGAAGTTGTTGTCAGGGCAGGAAGTCCGAGGGGGGAGCAGACTGAGGGATCGGAGGATGATGAGGTGACAGACCCAAGCTGGGTTGAGAGGCCGGGTGAACACAGTGCTTCTGAGACGGAGGAGAGTCCTATAGCAGAACAGGTTGGAAGAGGCAGTGGTGGGGCCAGACGGAGAGGCAGGGCCAGAGCAGGTGCATCAGCGCCAAATGTGTCACGTAGTGAAGCTCCCGTGACGAGGGCTCCCACGGCGAGGGCTAGATTTTCAGAAGTCTGGAGGTTCTTTAAGGAAACACCGGATGACCGACGGACTGTGGTGTGCAACCTTTGCCAAACCAGGATCAGCAGGGGTTCCACCACTACTAGCTTAACTACCACCAGTATGCGCAGGCATATGAATGCTAAACACCCGAATCAGTGGCACCAAGCCCGTTCACCTCCGGCCGTGCACACCACTGCTCCTTCCCCTGTGTCAGCTGATAGTCAGCCCCCTGCCCAGGACCCTGGCACAAAAACCCCATCGTCGCCTCCACGATCCTCCACAGCATCCACCAGCGTTCAGCTCTCCATACCCCAGACGCTGGAGAGGAAAAGAAAATATAGTGCAACCCACCCGCACGCCCAAGCCCTTAATGTCCACATCTCCAGATTGCTTAGCCTGGAGATGCTGCCCTATAGGCTAGTAGAGACCGAGGCCTTTCGCAACCTCATGGCGGCGGCCGCCCCTCGGTATTCGGTCCCCAGCCGCCACTACTTTTCCCGATGTGCCGTCCCAGCCCTGCACCAGCACGTGTCAGACAACATCATCCGTGCCCTGACCAACGCCGTTTCTGACAAGGTCCACCTGACCACGGACACGTGGACGAGTGCTGCCGGGCAGGGCCACTATATATCGCTGACGGCACATTGGGTTAACTTGGTGGAGGCTGGGACCGAGTCTGACCCTGGGGCTGGTCATATACTGCCGACGCCGAGGATTGCGGGGCCTACCTCGGTCCAGGTCTCAAAGGCCTACTATGCCTCCTCCTCCTCCCACCCCTCCTCCACCTCCTCCTCTGAACTACCATCCGTGGGCATGGCGCCATCAGTCGCTAGCTCTAGGCACAGCAGCAGTGCCGTCGCTAAGCGACAGCAGGCGGTGCTCAAACTGCTGAGCCTAGGCGATAAAAGGCACACCGCCCAAGAACTATTACAGGGCATCACGGCGCAGACTGATCTGTGGCTGGCACCGCTGAACCTGAAGCCAGGCATGGTTGTGTGTGACAACGGCCGTAACCTGGTGGCGGCTCTGCAACTCGGCAGACTGACACATGTGCCATGCCTGGCCCATGTGTTAAATCTGATAGTTCCGCGTTTCCTCAAGACATACCCCAATCTGTCAGATTTGCTCACGAAGGTGCGCCGCATCTGTGCACATTTCAGGAAGTCCAGCACAGATGCTGCCACTCTCAGGGCAGCGCAACGCCGCCTCCAACTGCCCGCTCACCGACTGTTGTGCGACGTGCCCACGAGGTGGAATTCAACATTAACCATGTTATCCAGAGTTTACCAGCAGCGCAGAGCGATTGTAGACTGCCAGATGTCAACTTCCACCAGAACTGGTAGTCTGGTCAGTCAGCTTCCTCAAGTCTACAATGAGGAGTGGACGTGGATGTCTGATATCTGTCAGGTGCTGAGTAACTTTGAGGAGTCAACACAGATGGTCAGTGGCGATGCCGCCATCATCAGCCTCACCATCCCGCTGCTTGGCCTGTTGAAAAACTCTCTGATCAGCATGAAGTCGGAAGCTTTGCGCTCGTCACAAGAGACGGGGGAAGAAGATTCCCTTGTTGATAGCCAAAGCACCCTCAGGTCTGTTTCTCAGCGCATATCGGAGGAGGTGGAGGAGGATGAGGAGGAAGAGGAGGAGAATGTTGGCGAGACACAAGAGGGGAGCATTGCTCAGACCTTCACTGTTCAGCGTGTATGGGCAGAAGAAGAGGAGTTGGAGGAGTTGGAGGAGGAGGAAATGGGCAGTCAGGCCAGTGAGGGGAGTGAATTCTTGCGCGTTGAGACTCTGGCGCATATGGCAGATTTCATGCTAGGCTGCCTATCCCGTGACCCTCGCGTTCAAAGAATTTATTCCAGCACCGATTACTGGGTGTTCACTCTCCTGGACCCACGGTACAAGCAAAATCTTTCCACTCTCATCCCTGCAGAGGAAAGGAGTGTGAGAATGCATGAATACCAGCAGGCCCTGGTGCACAAGCTGAAACAGTATTTCCCTTCTGACAGCGCTAGCGGCAGAGTGCGTAGTTCTGCGGGACAAGTAGCGAGGGAGAGTAGGCGAGCAGGCAGCTTGTCCAGCACTGGCAAGGGTACGCTTTACAAGGCTTTTGCCAGCTTTATGTCACCCCAGCAAGACACTGTCACCTGTCCCCAGTCTCGGCAGAGTAGGGCTGATCTTTACAGAAAGATGGTGAGGGAGTACGTAGCTGACCATACCATCGTCCTAAATGATCACACAGCTCCCTACAACTACTGGGTTTCAAAGCTGGACATGTGGCACGAACTGGCGCTGTACGCCTTGGAGGTTCTTGCCTGCCCTGCCGCTAGCGTCTTGTCCGAGCGGGTTTTCAGTGCAGCTGGTGGCATCATCACCGATAAGCGTACACGCCTGTCGACTGACAGCGCTGACAGGCTGACGCTTATTAAGATGAATAAAGCCTGGATTTCTCATAATTTCCAATCTCCACCAGGTGAAGGAAGCTCAACCTGAATAATTTATGCACTCCTCCTCCTCCTCATTTTCCTCCTTCTCCTCCTCTTTGTACACTAAAGCAGAGGAAACTGGCTATTTTTTGACAGGGCCCACTGGCTCTAGCTATAGTACTTTATGCATTTAATTTTTGGGAGTGCCACATACAGGCACTCAATCTATTCAATTTTTCTGGAGGGCCACCTACCTGCTCCTCTGGTTTGAAAACTTTTTTGGTCTGCCACATACAGGCACTCAATCTATTTCATTTTTCTGGAGGGCCACCTACCTGCTCCTCTGGTTTGAAAACTTTTTTGGACTGCCACATACAGGCACTCAATCTATTCCATTTTTCTGGAGGGCCACCTACCTGCTCCTCTGGTTTGAAAACTTTTTTGGACTGCCACATACAGGCACTCAATCTATTTCATTTTTCTGGAGGGCCACCTACCTGCTCCTCTGGTTTGAAAACTTTTTTGGACTGCCACATACAGGCACTCAATCTATTCCATTTTTCTGGAGGGCCACCTACCTGCTCCTCTGGTTTGAAAACTTTTTTGGACTGCCACATACAGGCACTATCCAAATTAAATTGTCTCCATAGCAGCCTCCACACGTTGTCTCCATTGCTACCTCCAAAAGTCGTCCATATAGCTGCCTCCATACATCGTCCCCTTATCAAACGAGGTGTGTCAGGCAGAAATTTGGGTTGTTTTCATGGATTCCACATCAAAGTTGTTAACTTTGTCGCCACCCTGCTGTGTTATCCACAAAATATACTGGCAAACTTTTATCATTTACCGATATTATTTCAGCGCTTCTTGCGCATCTGTTTACATTCCCCTCACCCGCCATATCCCAAACTTATAAGAACGCTACTACACTTAACTTGGTGGAGGCTGGGACCGAGTCTGACCCTGGGGCTGGTCATATACTGCCGACGCCGAGGATTGCGGGGCCTACCTCGGTCCAGGTCTCAAAGGCCTACTATACCTCCTCCTCCTCCCACCCCTCCTCCACCTCCTCCTCCTCCGAATTACCATCCGTGGGCATGGCGCCATCAGTCGGTAGCTCTAGGCACAGCAGCAGTGCCGTCGCTAAGCGACAGCAGGCGGTGCTCAAACTGCTGAGCCTAGGCGATAAAAGGCACACCGCCCAAGAGCTATTACAGGGCATTCCACATCAAAGTTGTTAACTTTGTCGCCACCCTGCTGTGTTATCCACAAAATATACTGGCAAACTTTTATGATTAACCGATATTATTTCAGCGCTTCTTGCGCATCTGTTTACATTCCCCTCACCCGCCATATCCCAAACTTATAAGAACGCTACTACACTTGATCTTATACAAAAGGTTCTTAGAAGTGCTGTTTGGGGAGTAGCCTAGAGACAGGGGCTTGGATTGGCGAAAGCTCGCCTGGCAGCGGAGCGCCAGCTCCATGCCAAGATCCAACTAACATAGTTTTAACTGCAGCACCTTTAATCTACTACTAGTTCACTGCCTCCATACATGGTCCCCTTATCAAACGAGCTGTGTCAGGCAGAATTTTGGGTTGTTTTCATGGCTTCCACATCAAACTTGTTAACTTTGTCGCCACCCTGCTGTGTAATCCCCAAAATATACTGGCAAACTTTTATCATTTACCGATATTATTTCAGTGCTTCTTGCGCATCTGTTTACATTCCCCTCACCCGCCATATCCCAAACTTATAAGAACGCTACTACACTTGATCTTATACAAAAGGTTCTTAGAAGTGCTGTTTGGGGAGTAGCCTAGAGACAGGGGCTTGGATTGGCGAAAGCTCGCCTGGCAGCGGAGCGCCAGCTCCATGCCAAGATCCAACTAACATAGTTTTAACTGCAGCACCTTTAATCTACTACTAGTTCACTGCCTCCATACATGTTCCCCTTATCAAACGAGCTGTGTCAGGCAGAATTTTGGGTTGTTTTCATGGCTTCCATGTTAACTTTGTCGCCACCCTGCTGTGTAATCCACAAAATATACTGGCAAACTTTTATCATGTACCGATATTATTTGAGCGCTTCTTGCTCACCTCCTTTGGTTCCTCTCTGCCACCCATTGGTTTGAAGCCTGAGTCCATTTAGGGTATGTCGCCATGACACTCTCTAGCCTGCTGCCGCTGCCTCTGCATGCCGTCCCCTATAGTGTCAGGGTCAATTATTGGATGTTTTAGATGCTATCTAGCTTCATTCTGTCACTCTGTCATGGCCATGCTGTTGCCCATAACTTTGGCATAATGGTGCGATTAAGCAGCCTCAGAGGCATCCATGCATGCTGCCCCTGCTGTTTCCTGTCCATTTCCGTGGTGTTTCCATCCTTTTCTGAGGTTCCCAGGTGTTTGGCCAAGCTTCCCTGTGCAGAGCCTTGGTCCCCTTGAAAAATGCTCGAGTCTCCCATTGACTTCAATGGGGCTCGTTATTCGAGACGAGCACTCGAGCATCGGGAAAAGTTCGTCTCGAATAACGAGTACCCGAGCATTTTAGTGCTCGCTCATCTCTAATAATGATGCACAGTTTTATTATGACATGTAAATACAAAAACATAGCTACTCAATCGGTTGTGTGTTTTGCATACATGCCGCATTTAAGACCTAACTAGAGATGAGCGAGCACTAAAATGCTCGGGTGCTCGTTATTCGAGACGAACTTTTCCAGATGCTCGAGTGCTCGTCTCGAATAACGAGCCCCATTGAAGTCAATGGGAGACTCGAGCATTTTTCAAAGGGACCATGGTTCAGGAATACAATGTGTTATTTAATTGAAAAAGAATGTCTTCTGATAAGTTCGCAGATGTATGCAAACATCTGCAATCTATTCTTCACTGTTCCGCGCGTATATTATCTCCCGACAAGTTAACAGATGTGAAGAACAGTGAAGAATAGAATAAAAACAGTGAACACAGGATCATTTAAGTGAAAAACGCAGTGAAAAACACAGTGAAGAATAGATTACAGATGTTCGGCACATCTGCTTACTTGTCGGGGTGATACGCTGTCCCGGGATCGCTCCTCTTCTTCCACTGAAGTCTCCCCGTGCTGCCCGATGTCTCCCCCGTGCTGCCCGATGTCTCCCCCGTGCTGCCCGATGTCTCCCCGTGCTGCCCGATGTCTCCCCCGTGCTGGCCGATGTCTCCCCCGTGCTGGCCGATGTCTCCCCCGTGCTGGCCGATGTCTCCCCCGTGCTGGCCGATGTCTCCCCGCTGCCCGATGTCTCCCCGTGCTGCCCGATGTCTCCCCCGTGCTGCCCGATGTCTCCCCGCTGCCCGATGTCTCCCCGCTGCCCGATGTCTCCCCATGCTGCTTGATGTCTCCCCCGTGCTGCCCGATGTCTCCCCCGTGCTGCCCAATGTCTCCCCGCTGCCCGATGTCTCCCCGCTGCCCGATGTCTCCCCATGCTGCTTGATGTCTCCCTGCTGCTTGATGTCTCCCTGCTGCCGTTCCGCGTGTATCTTCCGACAAGTAAGCAGATGTGCCGAACATCTGTAATCTATTCTTCACTGTGTTCTTCACTGTCTTTTTCACTTAAATGATCCTGTGTTCACTGTGTTCACTGTTTTTATTCTATTCTTCATTGTTCTTCACTGTGTTTTTTTAATTAAATGCTCGATCTCGAGCAGGGGAAATACTCGTCCGAGCAACGAGCCGTTTCGAGTACCTTAATACTCGAACGAGCATCAAGCTCGGACGAGTATACTCGCTCATCTCTAGACCTAACCCCTTCACCATTCCAAGGAAGACTTCATTTTTCAGCTACAGTGGTTAAAGTGTGATCTTATTTGCCTGGAAAGCTCAGTGTCTTCTTTTATTTAAATATAGGTTTTGTGAGAAAGTAAGAGGTATTGTGTGGGAAAACCGCTATCTGTCCTACAGGCAGATGAAATACATGTGGTAAAAGCCCTGGGTTTGTCTGCAGTAACCCAAGGGTTAATGCAGACATGATAAGCAGGAATAGTCTGTTTTGTCTGTGTTGGCCTAGCTAACACAGACACATTTGTAATGTCCGTACTGGGCCTGCTTATTATGGAGTAGGGGTAGGCTGGTAGTGGGACTCCTACTCCACCCGGGCTTCGGTCCTGGGTTTGTGAATTGCCCACAGGTGCGGGTCACAGGCCTCGTTAGGGCCTGATTTAGTCTGCAGGCCAGAAGCAGTAGGAGAGGCCCTACCTGGAGAGCTGAAAGCGAGATTGCATTCTCACAGCAAAGGTAACTGAGGGTCTCCTGTACTACTGCTGGCCAAGAGCGGGTGCCTGGTACCTGGATAGCTAGGGTCCGTCAAATGTATTAGACAGCGCCTAGCCGGGCAGGAATTACTTTTGTAGCGTTTTTGCATGTGCCTAAGCCAAGGCTGAATTTGTGTTCTGTTTTGCAAGTGTGAATAAAACACTTAAGTTGGACTTAAACCTGCGTGTGTCACTGCTTCCTGCACTGCTACCAGTCAACTAACTGAGCCATTCCCCACACATGGTGGATTGGAGCGGGCAAAGTGCAGCGAAGTATACACTAGTGCATGTCCTGGAAGTCGACAGCACTGAAGCTGCAAGCCACAGCCATGGAGGAGTTAATCAAGCAGCTTGTCCAGTCCAACGTGCAGCAGCAAGAGACAAACAGATTGCTGCTCCAGCAGGTAACAGCCCTGACCGCTGCTCAGCAAAGGACTGTCCCAGCAATGACGATGAAGGACGCCAGGAAAGAGGTCCGCAAAGCTATGACCAAGATGACCGCTGAGGATGATGTGGAGGCCTATCTGACAGGCTTTGAGAGGGTGGCCACCCGAGAGAGATTGCCACAGCAGCACTGGGCAGAGGTGTTGGCCCCCTTCCTCGTCGCTGATCCCCAGCAGGCATACTACGACCTGATCAAGGAGGATGCCCGGGACTACTCCAAGGTAAAGGCAGAGATCTTGGCCCGACTAGGAGTGGATCAGCATCTACGCGCTCAAAGAGTGAATAGCTGGAGATACCAGGAGGCGCTATCACCGAGGGGGCAAATGCACCAACTTGTTCACTTGGTCCGCAAGTGGCTTCAGCCGGAGACATCCACCCCAGCCCAGATGGTCGAGAAGGTTGTTTTGGACCGCTTCCTGAGGGCCTTGCCGGGTGAGATCCAACAATGGGTGGGACACGGGGACCCGTCTGATGCCGAGGCGCTGGTGGGGTTGGTGGAGAGGTTTTTTTGCCACTCAGGCCCTAACAAAGAAAGCCCCTTATACCCAGGCGGGCCCTAAGGCACGGAAGGTCGTGTCCCCCACATTTTCCCAGGGCAAGACAACTCCCAATGTCCGGGATGTACCCCAGGGGAGGAGGAGGGGGGAGGCTCCCACCTGTTGGACCTGCCATGAGCCAGGTCATATTGCAGCCCATTGCCCCAATTCCTCAGAGCCCATGGACTGCAGTTCCGCCAGAAGGGTTTCTCTCTATGCTGCCCCTGTCTACACAGCTACTAGCCCCGACTCTGCTGATGAGCGCCACCTGTGCCGGGTGACTGTGGCAGGGCATCCAGCGTTGGCCCTGCTGGACTCAGGCAGTCGGGTGACCTTGATTAATGGGTCCCTCATAGACCCCAAGACAGTCACAGGGCGCTCAATTGGTGTCCTGTGCATCCATGGGGACGTAAAGGACTACCCCACCACAGTTATTAACTTCCAGACCTCTTGTGGAGAGACACTACATGAGGCCGCGGTTGTCAAGAACTTGCCCCATGACCTTATCTTGGGACGGGACTTCCCCATGTTCTGGACTCTATGGCGGGGAAACCAAGAGTTGGGGGGTTGTTCTCCTGTGTTGTCTAGTCAGATCTCTGAACCCGAGCCTGATGACCCAGACTCTGGAGTTCCTGCCGTAGGGGTGACCGCCACAGGAGATGGAAGTGTAATGTTTCCCCTAGATGTTATGGCAGGCGAAACTGAGGAGGTAGTGACAGGACCGCAGTTGTCGGATTTGGAGGTATCCCGTGACAACTTTGGTACTGCACAACTCCAGGGCCCCACTCTGGTCCGCGCCAGAGAAAATGTGGTAGAGATTAATGGTGTACCTCAGCACCCAGGTGCGGATAAGTTGTTCCCTCGTGTGGTGGTAAATCAGGAGTTATTGTACCGCATTGATAAGGTCCACGGTGAAACCCGGGAGCAGTTAATGGTGCCTCAGCCATATTGTCAGATGGTGTTGGACCTTGCACATAAGCATGTGATGGGAGGGCACCTAGGTGCCACAAAAACTCTGGAACGCATCTTGCAGCGTTTTTATTGGCCAGGAGTGTATGATAGGGTAAAAAGGTATTGTGAAACTTGCCCTGATTGTCAATTGCATGCTCCCATGGTACACTTTCGAAGTCCGTTGGTACCTCTGCCCATTATTGAGGTACCCTTTGAAAGGGTCGCCATGGATTTGGTCGGTCCTTTGGTTAAATCTGCTCGGGGGCATCAGCATATCCTGGTAGTCATGGACTATGCTACCCGATATCCTGAGGCCATCCCACTACGGCACACCTCAGCGAAACTAATTGCTAAAGAGTTGTTTGCCATGTTCTGCCGGGTGGGACTTCCCAAGGAGATCCTCACAGATCAGGGGACTCCTTTTATGTCACCAAGGAGCTATGTCGGCTCTTTAATATTAAACAGTTACGCACCTCTGTGTACCATCCTCAGACGGATGGATTGGTAGAACGGTTTAACAAAACTTTAAAAAGTATGCTAAAAAAGGTGGTAAACAAGGATAGGAAGGACTGGGATGTACTGTTGCCATATTTAATGTTCGCCATCCGAGAGGTCCCACAAGCCTCTACTGGGTTCTCACCGTTTGAGTTAGTGTATGGCAGACATCCCAGGGGTCTCCTGGACATAGCCAAGGAGACATGGGAACAAGAGCCCACCCCCCACAAAAGTGTAATAGACCATATCTCAGATATGCAGGACAGGGTGGCGGCTGTCATGCCCATTGTCAAAGAGCATATGGAGGAGGCACAAAGGACTCAAAGCCGGGTTTATAACAGGTCAGCAAAAGTAAGGACCTTTAATCCCAGTGATCGTGTGCTGGTGCTAGTCCCCACTGTAGAAAGTAAGTTTCTCGCTAAATGGCAAGGACCGTATGAGGTTATAGAGAAAATAGGAGAGGTGAACTACAGGATACGTCAGCCCGGACGGAGAAAACCCGAGCAGACTTATCATGTAAATCTGTTAAAGGCCTGGAAAGACAGAGAGAGTCTGCATACAGAGATGGTTCTGGCTAGTCCACCTCCTGCGATACCCTCACAGGCTGCAGGTAAGCCTGTGCCGGAGGCAGAAGTGCGAATAGCCAATATCCTAACCAAAGAGCAACAGCGAGAGGCTCGAGAGTTTGTAGCAAGAAATACAGATGTGTTCTCAGAGTTGCCAGGCTACACATCTGTAATTAAACATGATATTGTCACTGAGCCAGGGGTAAAGGTAAGATTAAGGCCGTACCGAGTCCCTGAAGCTCGTAGACAAGCCATATCAGAAGAAGTTCAGAAGATGCTGAAACTAGGGGTTATTGAGGAGTCCAAAAGTGAGTGGGCCAGTCCAATTGTTCTAATTCCCAAACCGGATGGGACATTGCGATTTTGCAATGATTTTAGAAAATTGAATGAGGTGTCTAAGTTTGATGCCTATCCCATGCCCCGGGTGGACGAGCTTATTGAGAGACTAGGGGGAGCTCGGTACTTCACCACATTGGATCTAACTAAAGGACATTGGCAGGTACCCCTGACAGATAGGGCTAAGGAAAAGACCGCCTTTGTTACCCCTGAGGGCCTTTTTCACTATGTTGTGTTACCGTTTGGGCTTCATGGGGTCCCTGCTACCTTTCAACGGTTAATGGACATAGTGTTAAAGCCACATAGGAGATACGCCTCAGCCTATCTGGATGATATTATCATCTACAGCCAAGACTGGGAGAGTCACTTGGCCAAGGTACAGGCCGTAGTAAACTCTCTAAGGGCAGCGGGCCTGACCGCAAACCCCAAGAAGTGTGCGCTGGGAATGGAGGAAACACACTATTTGGGGTGTGTGATCGGTCAAGGTATAATTAAACCTCAGGTCAACAAGATTGACGCTATACAGGGTTGGCCTCAACCAGTGAGCACAAAACAAGTCAGGGCGTTCCTGGGCATTGTTGGGTACTACAGACGGTTTATACCGAACTTTGCCACCGTGTCCGCTCCCTTAACAGACCTGCTGAAGGGTAAAAGGCCTGTCATGGTGCAATGGAATAAACCAGCAGAAGGTGCTTTCCAGGCCTTGAAGTCTGCGTTGTGTGGATCTCCCGTCCTCATTACGCCAAACTTCAAGAGAGAGTTTATTGTGCAGACGGATGCGTCAGATGTAGGGCTGGGAGCGGTCCTGTCTCAGGAGGTGAATGGAGAAGAACACCCCATTACCTACCTGAGCAGGAAGCTCACGCCAGCAGAGAAAAATTACAGTATCGTAGAGAAGGAATGTCTGGCGATAAAGTGGGCATTGGAGTCCCTACGGTACTACTTGCTGGGACGACAGTTCCGTCTCATAACTGACCACTCTCCTCTCACGTGGATGAGTAGAACTAAGGAGAAGAATGCCAGGGTCACTAGGTGGTTCTTGTCCCTCCAAAATTTCAGCTTTACGGTGGAGCACAGAGCCGGGAAACTACAGGGCAATGCGGATGCCTTGTCCCGAACGCATTGCTTAATGTCAGGAGTCGCCCCGGTGGGTCTGAACTGAGGGGGAGGGTATGTGAGAAAGTAAGAGGTAATGTGTGGGAAAACCGCTATCCGTCCTACAAGCAGATGAAATACATGTGGTAAAAGCCCTGGGGTTGTCTGCAGTAACCCAAGGGTTAATGCAGACATGATAAGCAGGAATAGTCTGTTTTGGCCTAGCTAACACAGACACATTTGTAATGTCCGTACTGGGCCTGCTTATTATGGAGTAGGGGTAGGCTGGTAGTGGGACTCCTACTCCACCCGGGCTTCGGTCCTGGGTTTGTGAATTGCCCACAGGTGCGGGTCACAGGCCTCGTTAGGGCCTGATTTAGTCTGCAGGCCAGAAGCAGTAGGAGAGGCCCTACCTTGAGAGCTGAAAGCAAGATTGCATTCTCACAGCAAAGGTAACTGAGGGTCTCCTGTACTACTGCTGGCCAAGAGCGGGTGCCAGGCAGCCTGGTACCCGGATAGCTAGTGTCCGTCAAATGTATTAGACAGCGCCTAGCCGGGCAGGAATTACTTTTGTAGCGTTTTTGCATGTGCCTAAGCCAAGGCTGAATTTGTGTTCTGTTTTGCAAGTGTGAATAAAACACTTAAGTTGGACTTAAACCTGCGTGTGTCACTGCTTCCTGCACTGCTACCAGTCAACTACCAGAGCAATTCCCCACAGTTTCCATTATGTAAAAAAGGGTCTGCTTTCAGAAAATTGATAATTCTTAGCCATGAGATGTGTCAAGAGCTTAAAGGAAACCTACCAGTTAGAATGGCAGGGGTAAGCTGTAAGTACCGAGCTCCAGCTCAGGGTGAGCTGGTGCCGGTACTTACTTTCGTTAGTGTTATAAACCGCGGTTTCGCGGTTTTAACACTGTTTAAACTTTAGAGCAGAAGAGGCTTCGGCGCTGCGTGCGCATGATCGTGCGCGCGCCTACATAGGAAATAGCGGAGATGTTGCGCACAGCGCCGAAGCCTCTTCTGCTCTAAAGTTTAAAAAGTGTTAAAACCGCGATACCGCGGTTTATAACACTAACAAAAGTAAGTACCAGCACCAGCTCACCCTGAGCTGGTGCTCGGTACTTACTGCTTACCCCTGCCATTCTAAATGGTAGGTTTCCTTTAATGATCAAGCTGTTTCTCTCTCAAGTATCTTATGTGACATCACTGGGTCATGTGAGTGTATTGTGGGATGTGCTTAGGGGATGACGAGATGATGGAGGGATTTAGTCAATGAGGACAGTAATTATAAATGGGGGGTTGTGAAGAAAGAAGGCTTTTAAAAAGGGGGACAGTCACTGTAAAAGGAGTACTTTACTTAAAGGAAACTTACCACCAGGATGAAGGTGTGTAAACCAAGCACACTGACATACTGGTGTGTGCATTTTCTGCCAAGATCTGCTCTTCCTTAAGCTTCTTATGCCCTGGTTTTAAAGAAAAAAGGAATTAAAATTATGCAAATGAGCCAAAGGGGCTCCAGGCTCCATTAACACCTATGGAGCCTGGAGCTCCACAGATTCATTTGCATATTTTTGAAGCCTTTTTTTGTGCAAACCAAGGCATGAAAAGCTAAGTGAAGAACAGATCCTGGCAGAGGGGGCACACACCACTATATTAGTGTGCTTGGTTTACAATCCTTCATCCTGGTGGTAGATGTCCTTTAAACATGTTAAAGATGTTCTCAACTTCTGAGTTCAGCACTAAACTTAACAGGTTTATAGAGTCACACATTAAGCAGACCCTTTTTCTAATCCTGAACAGCCTATTTTGAAGCCAATTCTGAGCAAAGTGACAATCATGACATAGAGGCTTGTGCCTCTTGCTTGATATGGGACCTCATTCCTCAAATGTGTACATGGTGTCAGTGTTACCCAGGTCCAGTAATTTCTCCCCTTTTTTATAGATATATTTTTATATAAAATAATAATCCATCTGTGCCAAAACTACATTTAGTAATTTTAATTTTTTAAATAGTTTTGCTAAAAGTTTTGCCTGCACTTTGTATTTTCTTGAATGTCTTATTTCTCTGCAACAAACATCCCTTTTACAGTAAACATATTGGGGCACATTTACTAAGGGCTTTGCGCCAGTTTTCTGTCCAACTTTGTATGTTCTTTTCAGTGCAAACTGCTTGCACAAGTATTTAAGAAGTGTCTGAAACACATTTCTGGTGCACGCATGGCATCATGTGACACAAATTAGGGAGCCTGCCGGAGCTCATTCCATCCATGCGCCAGTTTTAACCTGCAAAGTATGTCGCAAGCCCTATGTTAAAGGTGCACCACAAAGAAGTTGGTGAACTCTGTGGGACCAGTGCAGGGATGCGACAGATTCATGAATTCTGGTGCACGCTCACACAGGCAGAGCACTTTTAGTGCAGTTTGCACTACTCTTAGTGAATGTGTCCCATCATGTATTGCTTTCCAGTAATTTTTCATTTTTGGAGAGGGCTGTTTCTCCGCATGTATTTGTACACAGTAAATTCTTTTATTTCCTGTTTGTATCACTAAATATCACATCGGGCAATAATCCGCCCATGATGACCCAATTTTTTTTTCAAGCTCATGGAAATATGTGTGTCACCAAAATTTCATGTATGATGAAAGTCACTGTTCCCTAGAGGTGCCTCACATTAAAGAGCAAACAACATCATTCTGTATGCACCAGGAAATGTACCTATAGATACCCATTCACCCATTGTAGCTCATAAGAGTACTCCTTTGGCTTCCTTTTCCCGGTTTACAGCAGTACTCCTTGTTTGTACATTTTGGAGGATTTAAGCTAAAATTCAAGAATTTTGTAGAATATCAATAAAAGGTCCAAACCGTGATCCACACTGTGTAATTTTATGTAATTTCTTTTTCCTTAGTGAGGAGAAATTTACTTCTCTATAAACATCTCTTGATAGATATTCACAGCATTTCAGTTTGGATATAGAATAAAGGCATTATCAGTGCTGGAGAAATTTGAGAAAATGAAAGAAAGGTGAAAACATGCCTTCCAGTAAAAGAAAACCAAATAGCAAAACAATAGGTAAGCAACACAAACAATAAATCAAAGTGGTTTGGGTGATATGGAAGAGATGGAAAAGGAAAAACACTGACAAGGAGGGGTGGCAATGGGGCACAGGATGACAGACAGGACAGTGAGCCCTAAGCTGAGCCCTCTAAGACGTCACCTATTTACATAATGGCCCCACCTTAAGTGGTGGGCAGTAACTAGGAGCCATTTCCTACCTAGGTCACAGTGCAGACACGAAACAAGACTGACAAACAACGCAGAAAACAAGGTCAGAGGTCCGGGTCACAACAAGATAGCTGGTACAGTACAGAATCGAAGGCTGAGCAGGGATAATCCTTAGAACAAAGCCGAGATCAGAAAACCAGAATACAAGAAAACACAAACCGGGTACAGAGCTAATACAGAGCTAAAGTTATAAGTCATGCATGAGAAACATGTATTGTCAGTAGAGATGTGTTGGTTGGTTGAAATTAGGGTTCAACAGGTCCAAAGTTCACAACAAAATTTGTTGTTGGACTACAGGGCAAACTTTGAGCCGAACATGAACCCTGTTGAAGTCAATAAAGACCAGAATTTTAACAGCCATAAATAGCTGTAAAAATGGACACCCGCCCTGCCCACAATGGGCTAGCAAAAGTACTTTAAAAAATAAAATAATATTTAAAAATTTAACAAACAAGTAATAAAAAAATATGTAATTGAAGTTCTTCAAATGCGGAATTGAAAAATTGAAATGTGAAGTTCTGAGAATGTGGGAACGGACAGCACCTGCAAGGCATAGAAGGCAAACTCTGGCGATGTGTCCAATTTTCTGACACTGAAATGGGGAAGACCCATCGTTCAGTACAAGGAGACGTGTGGACAGATAATCCTGCACCATGTGAGTCACATTCTGCCTCCACATTGTGGCCAGTGTGGTCTTTCTTCTGCATTAGGAGGTTCTTCTTCTCCTCGTGCTGCTTCTCAATGTCAGATGGGATCTCAGCCAGTAGTGCCTCTACCAAAGTGTGCTTGTATTCCCTCATTTTAGTCCCACGCTCTAGTATCCAGACAACTCTGGCATCAGTGAGCAGGCACTGGAGCATATAGGGGCAGATTTATCAAGCTGTCTGAAAGTCAGAATATGTCTAGTTGCCCATAGCAACCAATCACAGCTCAACTTTCATTTCACCAGTGGTCATGAATATTTTAAAGGGGAGCTGTGATTGATTGCCATGGGCAACTGGAAATATTTTGACTTTTAGACATCTAGATAAATCTGCCCTATAGTGTCTCATGTGGGCCAGGCTGCCAGAGGCAAGGACAAGCTGTCCTCGGCAGGGGTTGTTTCTTCCGCTTCATCCTCCTCTGGAGCTCCCCAGCCATGCCCCAGTGATGCCCATAACTGCTCTGGGTGTCACCCAACTAATCCTCCTCTTCATCTTCTTGCTCCAAAACTGTTCCTTGGCTAGATAGTGCAGAAGCAGACCACCTGTATGAACCTTGAACCCACAGTGTGAACCTTGTGTGGACTGGCCTGGCAGCTGTACCTCCTCTTCCTTCTTGTTTGCCACCAATACATCCTCTCTCATGGTTTGAAGAGCTTTTTCTGGCAGGTGACCATATTGGTGGCATATTGGAAGCAGAGCAACGCTGAATAAATGTCCCTCATGGAGGCCCAGTTTTAGGTTGTGAAGTGCTGCTGGTCACTACTTTTTCTTACTTGCGTGTTTTGGAATTCCACTATGCCAACTGCAGACAACCCCATTCCAGCATATGTAAAGTGAAATTCCACCTAGTTGGTACATCAAATATGAGGCAGTGGCAGTGGCTGAGCCGTTCGTCTTCAGTGCAATTAGCAAGTAGCAGGCTGTGAATGCCAAAAATGTGAACACACAACACATTAGCAGCAGCTCTAGCGGGTCTGTATACTAGGCCAGGAACCTTTGCACCACCAAGTTGAGCATATGCGCAATACATGGAACATGCATCAACTTGGCTCATTCCAAAGCTGCTACACAGTTATGGCTGTTATCCCACAACACCTTGCCGGTATTCAGTTTCAGACTCATCTGTCTTCTGAAGCAGGAGTGGAGAAAGCAGAGAATGAGGAGGAGGCAACTGGAGGCAAGAAGTGATGTCCAGAAATCCTTAGTGGGTGCAGAATGTGAGCCAGATCGTTTCCTGTCATGGGACCAGCCACCACTACATTAACCCAGTGGGTAATTAAGGAGATGTAACTTCCCTGCCCATGCTTACTCCACATGTCAGTTGTAAAATGCACCGTGGGACTAATAGCAATGAGCAGTGCACATGTGATTTTGTTCACAACCTGCCAGAAATAGGTAATCACCATCAACTCTCCATAACCCGTGATACTTTTGCTCTCCAGAAAGTCATCCAGGCCTCTTTTGAACATGTACATAGAGTCCGCCATAACAACCTCCTGCAGCAGAGAATTCCACAGACTCATTGCTCTTACAGTAAAGAACCTTTGTCTATGGTGATGGTAGAACCGTGTACACTATTACAGGACAACAAAACTTTTATGATCCACGTATCAGTGAGCACTGACACAGACAACAGAGCTTTTTTTTATCAAGTATCAGTGTGTGCTATTCACAGACAACAATCTTCATTATCTAAGTATCAGTGTGTACTATTCACGTATAACAGAAGTCTTATGTTCAACATATTAATGCGCTCTAGTCACTGCGATGAGCACTTTTATTATCCATGTATTAATGCATTGTATGGCTTAAGATAAGAACTTCTATGATCCACATATTAATGCATGCTAATCATTATGATGAGTGCTTCTATAATTGACACATTAATGCCTCTCTAATCACTATGAAGAGCACTTCTATGATCCATGTATTAATGCATACCAATAGCTATAATGAGCACTTATATGATCCACTAATTAATGCACGCTGATCACTATTATGAGAACTTTTATTAGCTGAGTATTAATGCACGTTATGCATTAAAATGAGCAATTTTACTATCCACGTACTAATGGACACAATTGACCATGTGTGAGCGCTTCTATGATCCTCGTATTAATGTATGCTAATCACTATGATGAGCACTTCTATGATGCACGTATTAATAAGCGCTAATCAATATGGTAAGCATTTTTATTATCCACAGATTAATGCACATTTTTCACTGTTGAGCACTTCTATGATCCACAAATGAATGTGCAATATTCGCTGACAGGACTAACTATAAAATCAAGGTATGATTGACGATGATTTATGATCTTTCTGGAGACTATACTGAGATGCAAGCGCCGCATCCAGGGCAGAGTTGCTAGGCAGTGGGGAAGATATGAAACAAGCTACAAAGTTTGTATATCCACCTCACTGCCTAGTAATCCTGCACTTGTTGCGGCACAGATAGCAGTGTAGACGCACCAATTGTCTGCATGAGGATGCTGGAAGTTGGAAGCAAGGAGTAATAGTAAGCAGGGAGGGGTTGTTTTATTCACAATCACGTAAGGCAGTTTGTGGAGAAGGGTAGATAGTATGTGGAGAAGGCGTAGATGAACATGCCGGGGACACAGGATACAAGTAGGGAGAGAACCAGGTATAATTTTATATAAGTGATTGCTTGAAAATAAAAAAGGCAGAATTCTGATAAAAACTATTTGAGGATATGCTTGTTATTGGCTGTGAGGACATGGGGGAACCTAAAAACGCTGGTTGGTGACAGTTTCCCTTTAGAAATGATAACACAGGTTGTTCAGGATTAGAAGTAGAGTCTGTTTATAGTCCTAGTACAGAGGAACTCTAACCCTTGAGCTGGGTCTGGTTTTGAGGTCCATAGCATTAAACTCCTTATATGGGTAAGAGTTCTCAATTTTAAGAAAAGAGTACACCATTTTCTAAGTAATGGAAGCCTATTTGAAAAAAGAAAGATGTTGAACTTTCCTGGCAAATAAGATTACATTTTGCCAGCTCCAACTAAACCTTCAGCGGGGGGAGAGGCCTATAATCTGCACAGATGCCAAACACACCCGACTGGCAGCCTATCTTTTTGTATTTACACGTAATGATAAAACTGCACATTTGTGATGCCATAAACACAAAAGATTGCGCACATTAAGTAACTAAATGCTAGTAAATTAACTCTGCCCAGAGCAGTGCCAACTTCATGAGTAAGTGTCCTTTTTGAGGACATAGGCAAGGTAAGTAAGGCAGCTGAGGTCAGAAGTTCACTCAACTGTTTGTTACTTGTGTTCTTATAATGGAGGATGGTGCTGTCAAATATTTGACCAAAATCAATTTTCCATCCTAATTTTGTAATCCATGGTAACACATGGAATAGGTTAGAAGGAAAATCTTATTGGGTATATACTGCAGGCTCACCCGTCCCCTCCTAAACCCACTGGCGCGGTAACGGCGCTGCTTACCTGTCCTGGCTCCTGTTTCTGCTCCCTCGCCCCGCGCCGGCTTCTGAAGATTTAAAGGGCCAGGTCGCCGTTAATTGGCGCTGGCCAGTTCCCAGAAGACCATTTAAGTTTGCCTCTCCCTGCACATCCTGCTGGATCTTTGTGCGATATACCAACAAGAAATCTTGTTTCCTTGCCTTACATCAGTCTATTGACTTCCCATTGTGACCCTGGACCTGTTCCCGTTTACGCTCCGCCACTGCCAGCCCTGACCTTCTGCTCTGCCTCCAACCCTGAACCTTTGCCGTCTGTATTGACCTCCTGCCTATCCCCAACCAAGAACCTGCCTTACTTTTCTGTACCTCACCTTGGCTGCTACCGCCAACAAAGTGGAAGGACCTGGTGGTACCTGTGGAACGTCCTGGTGGTACCACGCTGCAGCAAATCCAACCCGCTTTGTGGCGGGCTATGGTGAAGACCAGGTGCCACTTAGACTCCGGTCCCAGGTGACGACTTATGTCATCGTCGTGGTGGTTCATTGGGTCCACTACCCCTGGAGCATGACAGTATAGAGACGTACAAGGTTCTGTAGGTTTGTTCTGAAGTTGAATTTGTATGTAAGTCAGAACTGTATATTTTATAATTGTAACCCCAGCCAAATTAAAAAAAAAAAAAATGTTGGGTTGTCATAAGAACCAGGATTAACAATAAAGCTTAATTGCAGACATCTTTGATAACTGTTAAAGATGATCAATGTAGCCTAAGGCTAAAGTACAGTAAATTCCTAACATCCAGAGGTCCGTTTGTAACTAGGGGTTGTTTGTAAGTTGGGTGTTCTTAAGTAGGGGACCGCCTGTGCAGTTGTTCTGAAACTTTTGAACTAGCAGAATATTTTCTTTGTGCTGTCAGTACATATGAAAATTCTCTTCTCCACTTATTTATCAAATTGGACTCTATTTCCCCCACTCTAATATAGAAAATAATAAACTAAGCTTGGAGATGGGCTTCACAGCTCTTCCAGTATTAAAGGCAAAATATATTATCAGGAGAGTAGAGGTAAGGGATACTTTCTTGTGGAGATGCTTCTTTAAGTCAAAGCTAAGTAGAATTGGTTCAGGGGTTATTTCTAAAGAGTAGTTGAAGAAATTGGGCAATATTTTTTTTTTTTTGTATTGTAACACAAAAATGTTTAATTTTATAGCACATAATCCAAATATGTATCAGCATTAAAGGCAATAATACTTTTCCCCTTTCATTTCCTGATGCCATCTTATAACATGTACTCGCTGAGTCAACTAACGAGTGAGGTCTACCAGCTACTAAAAGGGGTATTCCAGGAATATGAACGTTTTATCCAAAAACTAGTGATGAGCGAGTATACTCGTCCGAGCTTGATGCTCGGTCGAGTATTAGCATACTCGGACCGGCTCGTTGCTCGGACGAGTATTTGCCCTGCTCGATAACGAGCATTTAATTTAAAAAAAAAAAGTGAAGAACAGTAAAAAGATACAATTAAAACATTTAATTTAATTGTTTAATTGAAGAAAACAGTGAAAGAACACAGTGCAGAATAGATTGCAGATGTTCGGGAACATCTGCAATCTGCTCCGGAGACACGCGTGCAGAACGGTGTTCTCCGCAATAGTATTTGAAGAACAATATGTGTGAAGAACACATTGCAGATGTTTGGCAACATCTGCAAGTTGTTCTTCACACATATTGTTCTTCAAATACTATTGCGGAGAACACCGTTCTGCACGCGTGTCTCCGGAACAGATCGCAGATGTTCCCGAACATCTGCAATCTGTTCTGCACTGTGTTCTTTCACTGTGCTCGTTCAGTTTGTAATTTTACTGAAAAATGCTCGGGTCTCCCATTGATTTCAATGGGGCTCGTTACTCGAAACGAGCACTCGAGCATCGGGAAATGTTCGGCTCGAGTAACGAGCACCCGAGCATTTTAGTGCTCGCTCATCTCTACCAAAAACCCATAATGCTATAAATAAATCAATATAACAAAACTCAATGTCATTTATCACAAAATGGAGCTTAAATAGTTTGATTTTATGATTCACAAAATTGTATGGGCTTTCTAAAGTAGGCGGAGTTAACACCAAGGTGCCCACCACTGGAAACTACAAGTCCCATGATCCTTTAGTCCTCAGTAACTCATCCTTCCTCTTAAGCTCTGCTGCCAGTGATGATGTAGCAGACTATCCTGCAGTCTGTCATCACGTCACATTACCTCACTGAGAAGATGTCTCACCACAACACTGGTCATACTGGATGCACTGCAACCAACCGGCTACAGCCAAACATAGTGGTGATCACATGACCTGCCCAGGCAGGTGCAGGACATCTAATGTGGTATGTGACCAGCGGCCATCTTCTGTCCTGTGTCCATATGGAGGAGATCAATGGACTCATTACAGGGCCAGTAGCATTTTAATTCTTCATTACAGTGTATGTTCACAACATTTTTCTGCTAAGGGAAGCAAAATTTTAACAACAAATTTACATATTAGCTTATATTTTAAGGACCCATTTGTATATGAATTATGCTTATTCCTGGAATACCCCTTTAAATTTTATGTTGGCCCCATCCCCCAAAGATCAATTATGATGTGTACAGTTTCTCCAGTTTAATGAAATAAAATAGTGCCCATCATGTAAGATAGTAGAGTCCCTCCCCTACTGTATTAATCATAGTATAGTATATCCACAGCTGTATTTATTATAATAAAGTCCCTTCTACTTCCATAATGATTAGAATATAGTGCATCCGAGGACCATATTAATTACAATATAGTTGCCACGGGCTTACCCGTGCCCCTCTCTGTGCCCCGGCACCCCGAGGCTGTAACTTACCAGTCCGTGCCTCTGACACCAGTCCGTCGGCCGCGCGCATGGCCCCATCCCCTAGGCGTGCTGTTAATTGGCGCTGGACATTTCCCAGAATCCCTTAAAAATTAGCCTCTCCCTGAACACCCTTCAAGATCTTTGTGCCTCACAGCCTTAGAAAAGCTTGTTGTCTGCCTTGTGCTATTGTTCGATATTCAGGTTGTGACCTCGGTTCTCCTATTGACGGACAAATTTGCATCTGTGGAACGACCTGGTGTTCCACGCCGCAACAAGTCCAACCTGCTTTGCGACGGGCTCGGTGAAAACCGGTGCCACTTAGATCCTGGTCCCAAGTGTTGGCTTACTCCATCGTCCGCAGTGGTCCAGTGGGTCCACTACCCCTGCTGCCAATATTAAAAATAATCTAGTGCCCCCCCCCCCTTGTATTAATTATAATATTATAATATAGGGCCTCCCTGTATTCATTATAACTTAGTGGCCCCACATATAATAATTAAAATGCCCCCCCCCCCTGTATAAATTAAAACATAGTGACCCAATATTAATTATAAAATAGAGCCTCTACTGTATTTATTATAACATAGTCTTCATGTACATCCCTCATATAAATTATGATATAAACCCCCTCCATTAATTATAATATAGAACCATACTCACTAAATACATTCAAATTCATTCAGCCTCCCAAAGTCATTGAATTCTCTATGTTGTGCTACAGCAGTATGAAAAAAATCTATGCCTGTATGTAATAATATGTTTATTGGATATCATACTTGCTGGTCAGTCCCTAAGACTCTTATGGAACTTTTCATTTTGGTGGTACTGTCTGTTTAGATTGTATAGCCATAAAAGGTATATTTATATGATTATTTCACTATCATCAATTCCTTTCACTTTTGTACTAATCAATAGACTGATTTGGTTAGTTTATGAAATTCTGTGCCAAAATTCTTTGCATATTTGCAAAACTTTGCATATTTTCCCACAATCTCCCTAGTGGAGCATCAATGGCTATAAGACTCCACACGCCTACATGGTGGCCTTAATTGGCAGTCTCCGTAAGGGGAACTCTTACTTCCCGATTCTGTTTCACAGTTATTGGACAATGAGGAGTAGGTTGCCATCTAGTGGCCCCTTACTATGTTGCAGACTTTCAACAGCTGTTATGTGCTTCAAATACAGCATTTACCGTTTGCATGAACATAACCATACATCTTGCTGATTTAGGCCTTAGACAAATAACAGAGTCAAAATGGGTTAGCCTCAGCAAAAATGGGGGGTAGTAACCAGAGATGAGTGGGTTCGTCATAAATTCGGGCTCAACAGGTTTGTCCAAATTTTGCGACAAAATTCAGTTTGGGACCCAGACTTCAGGCTGAACTTTGATCTGAATACGCACCCCATTGAATTAATCGGGGACCTGGATTTTAACATCCAAAAATGGCTGTAAAAAATGGTGGGAATAACAGGGCAGCCACAATGGGCTAGGAAAAGTACTTGAAATATTAATATAACAATAAAAAAATATTTTAAAAAATGTCAAAAATATAATAATGGAAAAAAGGATGTCGAACATGGTTGTTTAACATTTGTTAAAGGCCAGGTTTTTACATGAAGGATTTAAGATCCAATGAAAAAAAACAGATACCCTTCCTCTCACAGCATTTAAAATTTTGGTAATGCAAAAAGTAAAGTAAAAGTTTGATGTTGACGTTCCGGGAATGCTTAACTGAAAGATTTGAAGTTGATGTTCAAGGAATGCAGAATTTAAATATTTTATGTGGACGTTGCAGGAATGTGGAATTGAAATATTTGAAGTTGACTTTTTAGGAAGGCGGAATTGAAAAATCTGGAATTGGGATTGTGGAATTGAAAAATTTTAAGTAGAGAATAGAGATGAGCGAGCACTAAAATGCTCGAGTGCTCGTTATTCGAGACAAACTTTTCCAGATGCTCGAGTGCTCGAATAACGAGCCCCATTGAAGTCAATGGGAGACTCGAGCATTTTTCAAAGGGACCATGGTTCGGGAATAAAATGTGTTAATTAATTGAAAAAGAATGTCTTCTGATAAGTTAGCAGATGTATACAAACATCTGCAATCTATTCTTCACTGTTCCGCGCGTATATTATCTCCCGACAAGTTAGCAGATGTGAAGAACAGTGAAGAATAGAATAAAAACAGTGAACACAGGATCATTTAAGTGAAAAACACAGTGAAGAATAGATTGCAGATGTTCGGCACATCTGCTTACTTGTCGGGAGATACGCTGTCCCGGGATCCGCTGCTCTTCTTCCACTGAAGTCTCCCCAATGTCTCTGTGCTGCTCCCCGATGTCTCCGTGCTGCTGCCCGATGTCTCCGTGCCGCTGCCCGATGTCTCCGTGCCGCTCCCCGATGTCTCCGTGCCCCGATGTCTCTGTGCCGCTCCCCGATGTTTCCGTGCCGCTCCCCGATGTCTCCGTGCCGCTCCCCGATGTCTCCGTGCCCCGATGTCTCCGTGCCGCTCCGTGCCGCTGCCCGATGTCTCCGTGCCGCTGCCCGATGTCTCCGTGCTGCTCCCCGATGTCTCCGTGCCCCGATGTCTCCGTGCCCCGATGTCTCCGTGCCGCTCCCCGATGTCTCCGTGCCTCTCCCCGATGTCTTCGTGCCCCAATGTCTCCGTGCCGCTCCCCGATGTCTCCGTGCCGCTGCCCGATGTCTCCGTGCCGCTGCCCGATGTCTCCGTGCTGCTCCCCGATGTCTCCGTGCCCCGATGTCTCCGTGCCCCGATGTCTCCGTGCCGCTCCCCGATGTCTCCGTGCCTCTCCCCGATGTCTTCGTGCCCCAATGTCTCCGTGCCGCTCCCCGATGTCTCCGTGCCGCTGCCCGATGTCTCCGTGCCGCTGCCCGATGTCTCCGTGCTGCCGCTGCCCCATGTCTCCGTGCTGCCGCTGCCCCATGTCTCCGTGCTGCCACTGCCCCATGTCTCCGTGCTGCTCCCCGGTGTCTCTGTCCTGCTCCCCGGTGTCTCTGTCCTGCTCACTGTGTTCTTCAATGTGTTCTTCACACATATATATTGTTCTTCACATACTATTTTGTTCGCACCGTTCCGCGCGTATCTTCCGACAAGTAAGCAGATGTGCTGAACATCTGTAATCTATTCTTCACTGTGTTTTTCACTGTGTTTTTCACTTAAATGATCCTGTGTTCACTGTGTTCACTGTTTTTATTCTATTCTTCATTGTTCTTCACTGTGTTTTTTTAATTAAATGCTCGATCTCGAGCAGGGGAAATACTCGTCCGAGCAACGAGCCGTTTCGAGTACCTTAATACTCGAACGAGCATCAAGCTCGGACGAGTATACTCGCTCATCTCTAGTAGAGAACATTGAGGGCTCATTGGTGAATACAGATGACTATGCTCCCCTCCTGGAGATTACAGACGCCAATTGCATCATTCATTACATTTTCCCTGGAAATGTTGGTTTGTTAAGCCTGTTTTCTATGATGAATTATATTCAGTGTAAAAGTTCTTAATGTAAGATAACCACTATTCAAGGGCCAAATCTGTCCATATATCAGCATTTGAGTAGCCTACTTCAACTCTTCAGAGTTCCCTAATAAGAGCGATTATTTCAGATTTCCGACTGTCCTTAATAACAGCAGCCTCTTCTATGCACCAAGTGCCCTCAAAAGGGCAATTTCATTTTTTTATTTTTTCAAAATCCCTGCCTGTCCAACTGACCCTATGAGGAGCAGCAACCTCTCCCTAGCTGTCTCTTGTGTGTCATGACATTTGGACATGTGAACCTGCTCTTATACTGCTCAGCCTGGCCCAATACAGGGGTGCCTACAGAGGACATGCTTCTGATTACTAAAGGGCTGGAAGCTGCTTAGCTATGACTAAGGGCATGTGATTTTTTCTTATGCCCGAAACGTATCAGCTGTTTAATATGGATAATCATGTTTCTTTATTTTAATGTGTTCCAATAAAGAAAATTTTTATTTTTCATGGAGCTGAGACCTAAAATCCTTTCAACTTGTCTAAATAGTTTTGGCTGCGGTCCAGGTAGTCTGGTGTCGAGCCTCGGTCAAATCAATGGGATCCAGCTAATTAAGGCAAGTGGCTGAGCTGTGAAAGAGCTTCTACAAACTAGCATTCTTACCGTATGGTTGTGGATGAGAATCTTTTTGTCTGAAGAACTGTTAGTGTCCGCACAATGCTGGTTCAACCTGTGGTGTCATTTGGTAGACCCTATTAATAATGGAAGAGAGGTTGCCCTATATATAATGATAAATAAACTTAAAAGTGTATCTTAGTGCCTTAAAATATTTCTACCAGCTGGAGATACATGGAAAAAGTCTTATTATTATATGTCCACCGAATGGGCTACCTAATTGCCTTCTTAGAACACCGGCTCCTATGGTAGTTTACAGAGTATGATGCAGCTTTTATTGACATAACAATTCTGCTTAATGACATTAGAATTGCTAATTATTCTCCAACAATTAATTATTATTATTAGCACTTCTAAACATGTGTTCAATTTGCAACTACATGACCATCGCACAGACAACATGACTAAGCTTTAATGACGGTTTAGCCAACAACTAAGCACGCTGTGCTCTGTGCATCATAGAGCAAGGAACAAACAGAGGTCAACATAAATCCTCCAAAAAGACAATGGCTTTCACTTGTCGTGGTTATGTCAAGGGATTGTCATGTCCAAGAGAGCATCAGAATGCCAACCTATACATGGTAATAGTTTATTGTATTACATGAAGGTCTTCTTAAGGTCAACTGTTGAATTTGTCTTCTTTTGCCGAAAGTATAGATGAACGATTGTACCTGCCTACACCATAGGTGGTATTTGTCAACCAATATTCATAGACCATTATAACAACTGGTTATGGTGTATCATAAATATAAGAAAATAAGAAATTAAACTGTACACATAACGAAGTGTACTGGAAATTAGAAATAGCTAATGCTCAGGCTCCGGTAGGAACACGTCACACTGGCCCACATGCCGGCAATGCCCCTGCACACCCTTCCATGCCAACTTGGTGTGGATGTGGGATAAAGTGGGAAATAATTGCAATTCCTTGCAGTGCACTATTACTTAAGGGCTTGTATGCCATAAAACTGGAATACAAGCCCCGAGAAACGTCCTCCATAGTGCTGATCATGAGAAGTGCCCGGATTACAAGGTGTATGTGATGCAAAATGGTCATTGTTCAAGGTCTTAAGTAGGGGACCATCTGTATTACTAAAGCAATATTAAGCTGAAGAGCATTAGAAAAAAATGGCAGGTCTGATGTAGCTTCCTTTCACCTACAGTAAACTGGAGCTTACTGGAACTTACCGGTTTGAGTCAGGCTCCACCCCTACAGTGCTGGAGGAGAGGTGAGGAAGACACAAGTGACAGTCAGAGATAAGAGCTCATGAGTGATGAACACTATGGTGTTCAACAAGGTTGTCAGAAAGTTATGTAAATTTCCACTCCAAGACTAGATTTCCACCACATTGACAACATACAGTTATAGTTACACCTTGTTCACTATTCATCCATCCCTGTAGTAATTGTTAAAATGTTGGAAATATTAACTGGGTATTTTCCCTCCTGTGTAAGGATACGTTGGGTGGATTCCCGATGTATCCTTACAACAGAGAGCTAAAATATGGCCCCCTGTATCCTCTTACAGGGGGATATTTACTTCTGTCCCACCTCTTCTATGAATGTTCAGGGTGTTTCCGCAGTGTTTGACCTCCTAGAGTGTCCACTCAGCAGAGGCTGGAAACAGATGCAATACAGTTGTATCTGTCCCCCATAGGCCATTAGGTCCAATCTATAATAGCAGGGTTTGATCCAGAGGAAGACAAAACGCATAAGGCTGATGCCAACTAATCCAGAACGGCTTCTTAGTACGGCTTCCAGAATAAATCCCTGGATCAATTCCCATCCCAAGAATTATGTTTGCATGATATACAGTATTTGCTTTAAAGAAAGAAAAGCCTATACATTTCAAAGGTTGTCTGAGACACTGTAAATATCTTTTTTTCACACAGAATAACTCCAAATTTTATTACCTGTCTTTTTATTCTCAAGTATACTATCCTCTTCTGTGTGGAATAGTTTAAAGAGTTTATTATCATCTGCAAACATTGAAATTCTACTCCATAAACACTCCATGAGGTCAAGATAAAGAACATTCACTTCATTTTCCAAGGAAAAGTCTAGAACTTGCCTCCTTATAGAAGCTGAAGCAAAGGAAGCAAAAAAGTTAACTGAGATTGGAGTTTCATAGAAAAAAAAATTTAAAATCTATGGAAATTAAGCTGAGGTGCTCTACTAAGCGCCCCATGGCTCTGCCAATAACATGCATGAGCCGGTGATGTCACATATATCAGATATAGAGTAAATCAGATTAATTATTGTGTGTAATGCTGGATGATTATTCTCGTACAGTAAAAGACCAGTGAGTCGTACCGTATTTTTCGGACTATAAGGCGCACAAAAAATCCTTTGATTTTCTCAGAAATCAAAGGTGTGCCTTATAGTCCAGTGTGCCTTATATATTAACCATACTTACAGACAACACGCCTAGTTTGCTGCACCATATTAAATTTTCTGGCAAATGGGTTATTTCCTGTCCAGTCACGCCCCCTTTTTAGAAGGAGTCAGAAAACAGCCTAAAAATGTACTAAAACCTTCAGTAAATGTGGTGCACAGCATTTCAGGTGCAGATTACTTCAGTTTAAAGATGTAGATAGATTGATACATTTCCCCCACTGAATACCTCCTGGCATGGGTCTTTTTCTGGTGATAGGAACTATGAATTTTTTAGCTAAAAACAATGGCCCTCATTTCTCAAAACTAGTGCAGTCTGTACTATGTGCAGTTTGCCTGTGGAGTGTGCAGGGGGCACCGGATTCATGAATTGTGTTGCACGGTCTTCACTAATCTAGAGCTCCCTGCTCTGCTCTGGAAGGGCAGGGGGTGCCAGATTTTTTTTTGGTGCACTTTGTTTATGCTGCAAAATTGTGGTGCAGACAGAATTGTGGCGTACGTCCGTAATAAATGTGGTGCAAACTTGACTAAGCACCACCATGCCCCTTTTGGTGCACATTTTTCTGTCTTGTAGGACACTGTGCAGGAGTGACACAAAACTGGCGCAGACGCTTTATAAATACATGTGAAGCAGTTTGCACATTCTTTTCAGTGCAAAGTCAGACAGAAAATTGGCGCAAACATTTAGAATGTGGCCCAGTGTGGCCAAGAGTTAGCATCAGTTGACAGGTTCCCTTAAATTTCTGTATAATTTGGTGGGTGCATGCCATCTTTATATGCCACACTTTTACCTGGGTTAAACAGGGGACATTTGAAAAATTATTTACATATTTTGTAATCATGACATCTCCCATTGTGTTTTCTATTATATAGACTTAAACAAACTGGATTTGACTGGTTTAGACTCATAGGGGCTGATGTAGCAATCTTCCAGTTTCTAGTATTTCTATCACACTTTGTGCTTTTTTAGTCTTTTATTCTGATTTGTCTGGTTAATTATGGATTTACTGTTTCTTGAAGAAAAGGAAAGTAGCCTGAAATATTTTGCATCTTCAGGACCCAGGCACAATTTGTCAATTTTAAGCGTGTGACATAATGGGTTTATTTCCTATTTTTGCAAATTTTTGTGGCATTTACTTAATGAAAAACGCAGCTTTTCCTTTAATTGTAAAGGTTATAATTTGAAAAACACATTTTTAAAATATGATTTCGTTATTTTTGCCTGGCTACAATGTAATAATAACTTGAAATAAATATTTCATTGTGGATTTTATTATTTTTGTTGTCTTTCCCTTAAAAGTTGTAAAAACTGTGTTAGATTGGATTTGGGAATTTATTTTTCACACAGTACTATGCTCTGTCCTAGTTACAAAGGAAATCTATACTCTTACAATGGGCTGGGCTATGTGGATATCGGCCATTTTGGCCCAATGCCTTTTTCTGTGTTCTGCTCTCCTTCTACCTAAAGTCCCCAAAAATTTCAAATGTGATGTTATTGACAAAAGAATGCAGTTGCAGCTTTTTCTCTCTGGCTTTGTTTTTTATGGTTTTCATTGTCCAAATGAAAGATCTCCTTAATTTGTTGGGTTAGTATATTCATAGAGATAGCAAATGTATATAGTTTTGTTAAAACCTTTAAAAAATACACAATTACACAATATATGGTCAAAATACTGCCTATCTATTCCAGATTGTCTCTGGCAGATTGCAACAGATTGTACTCAATGGCCTATATATGGAAGCCTTGGAGAGAGTTCTGGCTATCATATCTATGGATTGGCACACCCCAATAACATCATGGTGAGTAACGATCAACAGCAAAATGGCAGCTCTCACACTTCACTGCCATTTAAATTAACCCTCCTAAAATAAATAATGAACTATGATTAAAAAGCTTTGCCCTTATCCCTAAATGGTTCCTTTCCATGGTTGTAATGTTACAAAAGTATTTTTTTTTAATTAAATTAAATTTTACTTGCACTGCCCTGCCTCCTTGTTCCTGATTGACAGGTCTCACTGCTAGGATGCTGCTGTGTTGAGCATTGATAGAGAGCTCTGTTACATCATTGAGCACTTAAAGGGAACCTGTCACCAGGAGACCCATTTTTAGCACTCCCCCAGTCCCCACAGAGCATAGTACATACACTGCCAAAGTGTTTTTGTGTAAAAATAGGTTTTACAGAAAAAAAGATATGTTATATTGTACTTTTCTTTAGCATCTGCTGTGTGACTAGGCACTTGTCCCCTGGGAGTGGCTGGAAAGGAGAAGTCCCCCCCCCCCACCCTTTGGAAACTGCTCCTCCATGCGTCCTTTTCAAATATATGAATAACTCCCCTCACTCGGGATTGGCTGTAGAGGAGCAGAGGGCATTGCTAAGCCAAGTGATAGGTGTTTTCATATATTTGAAAAGGACACATGGTGGAGCAGTTTCCCAAGGGTGGGGGGAAAACTTCTCCTTTCCAGCCACTCTCAGTGGACGAGTGCCTAGTCACACAGCAAGGTACAATATAACATATCTTTTTTTCTGTAAAACCTATTTTTTTTATACAAAAACACTTTGGCAGTGTATATACTATGCTCTGTGGGGACTGGGGGGAGTGCTAAAAATGGGTCTCCTGGTGACAGGTTCCCTTTAATGTCATGTGGCCAGGGTCATGTCATCTATGGTCCTCTACGCAGTAATATTTGCAATGTCTACTATATGTATGTATCTTATCACAAGAAATCACAGCAGCCCCCATGGAGTATGGGGAGGAGTAGAAGTCCATGCAGACTGCTGTGATTTAATGATTTTCATCATGTACATGGGATAGTTGTTGTGAAATTTTACTGGGTAAAGGACATTTAGTGCTCAATGCTGAAAAGAGGCATGGGACACGGGAAGGAGTAGATGGGAGGGAACTGCCAAGGAGGATGTGCCCCCCTCGATGGCAGATAATAAAACATAAAGTTGATTTATGGGAATGTAACGGAAACAATATTTAGCTAAAAAAGGTGTCAGTTAGTTAACAGGGCTCTGTGGGAAATAAGTTCCCTTTAAGATTGCCAGCAATGATCGCGGCAATTAACAGTAGGTGTCTTTTGTATAAAACAACATAAAAGGGTGAATTCACATTGACATTTTTTTCACATCACTGATTCTGGCTTATGGACACATGCAGATTGGTTTTCTCTTCCTGGCTTCAATGATTTTCACTGATGATTTACTTTTTCACATGTCAGTGTGACACTTATCATCCTCATCCACATTTATACCATGATTATCCCTTTCAGTAAATTATTTATTATTAATATTGTAGAAAAAGATTTTGTATAAGACTTTAGTTTTCTTGCTATAATCGTGTGATGCCTCCTCAATATCTTCTTGTTTTGAGTGATGCTTGTGGATGACATCTGCATGCATTCAGTAATGATCATGCTGCCCCCTGACCCATCACCAGTCACATGTTGGTGGGTAACGTGTGACCTACAGCTCCAATTAGCAGAAGGGAAAAGTTTACTAGGATACAATATGGGGGCCCCTCTTAGCACGTTGTACCTACCTTTTCTAATATTCTTATTTGTGCCCAATCCCTTTAATTATAGCTTCACAGTAATATTTGCAGCTATATTAGATATTGACATATTCATTATTTATAACAAGTCGATCTATCAATGTGATAGCTAGAAACCAAGTTTTTGACAAAACAAGACATAACAATATGGACTTTTTATGATAAAATTATATGCAACTTATCATTTGGCAACACAACAAATAAAAGGAGTTCAAGGGGTTAAGTGTTTTGTTCTTAAGAGAAATAGCAGATGATGTTAGGTATTAAGTCCACTGTTTTTGTTATTATAAGGTACGATTTTAACTAAAGATGCCTCATTCCCGTTATGGGATGATCAAGAATCCAAATATTAAACTGACAGGACAAAGTTTCTCAGTATTTCTTAATGTGGAGAGAGTTGGATTATGTTTGTGACGTACCATAGGTAAAAAATACACATTTTATTTAGCCCTATATATATATCCATGCTTCCAACCTAACCATATGACTAACATACGATAAGGCCTATATGTAGTGCTTCTATTTAATGGTTATTTTACATACAAATAGCCATATAGAGTACTGTATTTTTTGGACTATAAGGCGCACTAAAAATCCTTTGATTTTCTCAGAAATCAAAGGTGCGCCTTATAGTCCAGTGCGCCTTATACCATACTTACAGACGACAGCTGCCTTGAACTATGCACAGGTCTGCCACCTGCTGTTCATTCATCCTTATAATCAGACGTTTTAGCAGGCATTTATTGATGGCGTGCCTTATACTCAGGTGCGCCTTATAGTCCAATAAATACTGTACAGGCAGCTGGCAAGTATTGTGTATTATGTCATAGTAAAAGGTAGTATAATATATACTATATAGTATAGTAAAACTCAGACCGGGTTCATATGAATGAGAGCTAAGCTTGAGTAAAGTGATTCTACCAATACCGATAACACAGCTGTCTGCTGCCCTTTCCATTTTCTGAGTATCAGCTGGTGACAGGTTAGGATCTGTATCTTTGGCGGTGACAGGTGTTTAACCCCTTGACGTGGGTGCAGTAATAGTATGCCGCGCTTTGGTGCAGGTGCATGGGAAGGGCTAATGGGATGAGCCCTCTCCATAGCCGGTAAGTCTTTGCTGCACGCAAACGTGGAGAGAGAACATACAAACTCTTTGCAGATATTGACCTGGATGGGACTTGAAGCCAGGACCCCAGCGCTGGAAGGCTGTAGCGCCAACCACTCAGCCACCGTGCTGCTGGTAGACACATACTTCTAGCTATTTGTATATATATGTTCTAAAGTTGATCTTGATCCTCATTATTTAAGAAATGACCTTGCAGATATCTACTGATGTTTTTATGATGTGTGTATCATTTTGTAATACTGTTTAGTTGTAGATAATGTGCTTTAGGTAATCTAAGTAGTGTTTGCTAATTCAGACTTAATGTGGCAACAAGACATTGGTTTCAACCAGTTTTAAGTGTTTTTACTTATGATGCCTTTGTAACCGATGATTAAAGGAAATCTACCATCAAAATCAAGTACAATAAACCAGGGACACTTACTCATGATATCATGGCTGTGGTAACCTTAAGTTTGTTATCCATAGCATCCCTCATTTTAAAATCAACTTTTAAAATGATGCTAGTAAGCCTGCAGCTATTGAAGAACTTCCCCACTCCCAACCATATGCTGAAACAATAAACACATAAAACAATAGGGGTCATTTACTAAGGGCCCGAATCGCGTTTTTCCGTTGCGTTACCCAAATATTACCTTTTTGCGACGATTTTCCCTGAATTGCCCCGGGATTTTTGGCGCACGCGATCGGATTGTGGCGCCGGCGCCGGCATACACACGACGGAAAGCGGGGGTGGGGCCGTCGGAAAACCCATCGGATTCGGAGAAACCGCTGTATTTTTTTTTTTTTAAATGTGTCGCTTGACACGCACTTACCTGCACCCGGCCTGGCTTGGTGAACTTCAGTGAACTCCACCAGAATTCAGCACAGCAGCGACACCTAGTGGACATGAGGGGAACTACCTTAGTGAATTGCCGGAAGACCCGAATCCTCCACAGAGAACGCGCCGCTGGATCGCGAATGGACCGGGTAAGTAAATGTGCCCCAATATCTTCATTATTGTACTGACCTAAAGGATAAATTGAATATGCAATTTGGACAGTGAAAGCCTAAAATCAAAGACCGTAAGAAAATTATTGCTTCCCAGTAGATTTCACAGATCAAAAAAATAATAACAATCTTTATTTATATAGCGCCATCAAATTCCGTAGCGCTTTACAAATCATAGGGGACATATACAACTATATTACATTACAGAGTACACGGTGTGTGTTGACTGTGCGTGTCAACACCTCTCCCCACTGGGAAAACCAGGGGAGACAACATCAGAATCTCCACTAGAGTTTTAATTGTAGCCTGGTCATTGGCAAATAAAATTGTGTAAAAAATGTTTTTCATAACCTAATCATCTGATAGTTTGTCCATTAGTGTCTGTGTAGAGAGTAAAGGGAATCGGACCAAGGTATGGGCCCTTGTAGAATAGTGTACAACAGGAGATGGAAGACAATGACAGTGCTGGCTGTTATGTACCTGCAAGCTTCTTAGTGTAATGGTGTCTAGACTCTCAATCGGACAAAAATTCTTCACATCGCAACAAAGAAAGCTGCCCACAGAATGTAGAATTTGTACAAAATTCAGAAACTGGACATAAGAGAATGGCGCTTTTTATATTGTCAAATTATGAAAGGCCAATGGTAGAACGTGCAAAGGACTCCCCATCTGGAATTTGGCAGATTGAAAGTCTTTGATGAATAAGAGCTGTGAACGCAGTTTTAGGTGACAGGTGAAAACATTCAGCAAATGTTCGTACGTTTAGTTCTGTGTCTTGGTGTATCTTGTAAGTTAAAATAAGCTGAATGTGTCCCAGGGTCGGAAGATTGTCCCCTGCAGCTAGTAACAGGAGAAAACAGAATCAGTGATTTATGAGAGTGTTTTTGTGTTTCATAAGAGGGTTATGGTGCTTTAAAAGAGTTAATAGCGCATGTGAGCAGTACATGAGTGAGCAAAGAGCGACTGATATAGTGAAAGTGATAAGTCAGAATCTTTAGTACAAGACATACCTGAGTCTAATATATGTCTTGTTAGTCCCCTGTACATCATGGTGTGGTTAGTAATCTATCGAGTGGGCTCACTGGCGGAGCCCTATCCATACATGGCACAAGTTTCTGTATTATGCAGCCGGCACTTGCCATTAACTGCCTATGATCTGTTAACCTCTTAGGTGTCATGGTCAGCACCCACCTTAATTGGCAGCACACATCATTGCCACATTGAGCAATGCCCCGGAAGAAGCTGAGGTTGGAGAAACCCAGTGTCGGGCGAGCATGTGTGGCTGGCGTCCTCTGTAATATTTGATATGCGCAGTTTTAAAGTGTTTTTGTGGGTATATTTTAATAAAAGATACTATGCTATATATAAATGGTGGAATTGGGGGAGGAAAACCACACTAAGGAGGTTCTGAATGGTGGCCTATTTCCGTTGGAGGTCCTTCGTTTGTACAATTGAGTGAAGAAATCTTCTTCTTTGGAGTAAAAAGTGGTGAAATATCTTAAGAGGAGGAACGATTACAATATTTGGAGCTCCGGTCAGAGTATTTTTATCTCTTCTTTAAAATGTTTGTTTAGGGACTGTTTTTTTCTGGATCGGTCCTAGGCCGTTTTTTGTAGCTCCTTTTTGTGAAGAGTGGTGCACAACATTATAGAATTTCTGTTAATATATGTCTTGTTTATAAGGCAACTGTACATCACGGTGTGGTTAGTAATCTATCGAGTGGGCTCAAGTTTCTGTATTATGCAGCTGGCACTTGCCATTAACTGCCCATGATCTGTTAACCTCTTAGGTGTTATGGTCTACTCCCACCTTAATTGGCAGCACACATCATTGCCACAACAGAGCAGCTAATTCAGTAGTATTGCAATATAAGCAACAAACCCCCTAGGGATCAAAATGCAGGAATCCTGAAATATAGTTGTACTTTTTTTTTTAAGTTAATAAAAATTTTGACAAAAAATAAAAATTCAAGTCACCGCCCATTTCCGAGAATGCCTATTTTATTGAATGAACACATAAATATAAAAATGTTAGGTTTCCCTGCATCACAAAATACCTAATCTATAAGCTCATAAAATACTTATTTTGTACGGTAAAAGCCATAATGGAAATAAAACATCCAAATGACCAAATCGACATTTTCGAACCCATTAAAATTTGGAAACTATTCTCATTATGGTCAATGAAAACGTCAGCTCAGCCAGCAGAAGAGTGACACCTCACATAATGCTGTATACCAAAGTATGAAAAAGTGATGGGTGAACATGATGAAGTATTATCTCTGATATTATTTCTATTTTGTAGCTCTATTACTGTACAGGCAGCCTCAGGGGTACGTACAGGATAAGTTCTCGAGGTTTGTTCTTAAGATGAATTTGTATGTGAGTCGGAACTATATATTTTATCATTGTAACCCCAGACAAAATATTTTTGGTCTCTGTGACAATTGGATTTTCAAACCTTTGGATTGTCATAAGAACCAGGATTAACAATAAAACTTAATTGTAGAAACCTCTGTTATAGCTGCTTATTGTAGCCTAGGGCTAAAGTACAGTAAATTACCAACATCCAGAGGCCCGTTTGTAACTAGGGGTCATATAGGTTTTTTACCCAGAAGATGTTGTTTTTGACCCAGAGACATTAGTGGATCCAGAAAGGAGGAGAAATGGAAGATCACCCTTTATGCTTCCCATTTAAGTGTCACATAAGAAGTGTCACATCATTACACAGGCTGTCAGTCATGTGTATAGGAGTATCTCATATGCACACAGGCTGCAGGGGCGCAAGCGCCAGGAGTGTTACATCATTATACAGGCTGTCAGTCATGTGTATAGGAGTATCTCATACACACACAGGCTGCAGGGGGCGCCAGCACTAGGAAGCACATGGAGGAGCCATTACACCATTATATCTCACATCATTATACAGGCTGTCAGTCATGTGTATAGTAGTATCACATACACACAGGCTGCAGGGGCCGCCAGCACCAGGAAGCACATAAAGGAGACATTACACCATTATACCTCACATCATTATCCAGGCTGTCATTCATGTGTATAGTAGTATCACATACACACACAGGCTGCAGGGGCCGCCAGCACCAGGAAGCACATAGAGGAGACATAACACCATTATACCTCACATCATTATACAGGCTGTCAGTCATGTGTATAGGAGTATCACATACACACACAGGCTGCAGGGGCCGCCAGCACCAGGAAGCACATAAAGGAGACATTACACCATTATACCTCACATCATTATCCAGGCTGTCATTCATGTGTATAGTAGTATCACATACACACACAGGCTGCAGGGGCCGCCAGCACCAGGAAGCACATAGAGGAGACATAACACCATTATACCTCACATCATTATACAGGCTGTCAGTCATGTGTATAGTAGTATCTCATACACACACAGGCTGCAGGGGGCGTGGCCGCCAGCACATGGAGGAGCCATTACACCATTATACAGGCTGTCAGTCATGTGTATAGTAGTATCTCATACACACACAGGCTGCAGGGGGAGCCAGCAGCAGGAAGCACATAGAGAAGCCAGCACCAGAAGTGTCACATCATTATACAGGTTGTAAGTCATGTGTATAGGAGTATCTCATACACACACAGGCTGTAGGGGGCACCAGCACCAGGGAGCACATAGAGGAGCCAGCACCAGGAAAGTCACATCATTATACAGGCTGTCAGCCATGTGTATAAGAGTATCTAATACACACAGGCTGCAGGGGCCACCAGAAAGCACATAGAGGAGCCATTACACCATTTTACCTCACATCATTATACAGGCTGTCAGTCAAGCACTGGGGGTTGTGGCTGTGCCTGATATTCATGAATAAACTGGACCCATTGGACCCATCTCAGGTCATGTGAATACAACTTTAGGACCTAATTTATTAAGTTGACAGGAATGTAGAAGGACAATGACCGGATAGTTACAATGCTTTCTAATGCCAGTTTATGAAAATGTATTTAGTTTTGGGGGTTTATTTGCCCGACAGGATTTCTTTAATATCCATGCTGGGAATTGTTTATTCTCTTAATTTTCTTCTTCTGATACCAAAAAAGAAGATATGAGGATACAATATATGCTTATATTCACCAAATATACTTTGGACACGATACATCCATTATTACAGTGTATGTGTAATCTAAGTTCATGTGACTTCTAAGCTAGATTATTTACTTTCTATTTCACTTTCCCTAATGTAACACACAATGATGGGAAACTCATTGCAATCTATATTTATATAAAACCTGTTTGGATGCTATTGTCTATGACTGTTCTAACAAGCTGTCACTATTACATGGTGCAACCCATGTATTGCGCAAATATTAATGCATTTAATCAAATAAATGTGATAAGATGATGGACAGTAAAGGAAGTGTTTTTCATACAAATTACAATGTACATTGAAGACCAAATATTTCATTGCAGGGTAACATAGCAATGTGGTAAACCACACATCTGAATAATAGGTATAAAATTGTAAACAACTAAACTCCCCTCTCCAAATTCATTCATCTCAACCATCACAGATCCACAGATACAGTCTCGATTATCAGGCTCTGTCCCGCTGTCGGCATCCTCCTGTTGCTGACACAGTTAATTACAGTGATAGCCTTTTCAAGGACCTGAAAACCTGAGTGGCTGGCTAGCACAGCCCAGAGCTCTTCGGTGGTCACAGTGCCTGGTATCAGGGAACGGAGGCCTCATACTCAACCTTGGAGTTCTTCAGCAGACGGATAGTACAATAAAATGGAGGTTGAGGCTAAAAATGTAGGTTTGTCCCTGGGGCAGCCTCAATGTGTATGTAGGGATGCCTGGTTTTGGTAAGGCGGCAGTGGCATAACTACCGCTTTAGCAGCTGTAGCGATTGCTACAGGACCCGTGAGCTTCAGGGGCCTGAGCGGCGGCACAATCACAATGTCTGGAGACTGCGCTGCATTTCTGTACCCGGTCCAACCGCCGCCCTGCTATACGGCGCATTAAGGCAAACAATCAATCCCATGGCCAGCCCCCCTTCCGCGGCCGCCTGCCATGCTGCTCCTGCAACTGCCCGGCCAGCACGTTGCTCCCACAGCCACCCGGCCGGCACGCTGGTGCCGCTGCTGTCTGCCCGCCCTCCACACTGCTCCCGCGGCTGCCCGGGCCACATGATGCTATGTCCCGCGGCCGCCCGCCATGTCGTTGCTGCGGCTAGCCGGCAGGCACGCTTCCTAGGCTTGCAGGATGACTCCTAACCTACCCACCCCACTGCACATCAGCCAGTCTGCAAGAAATGTAAGTCCATATATATGCTATATGTGTGTATTTGCTTACAGTATATGCTGTATGTATGTGTGTATATGCTGCATGTGTGTATATGCTGTATATACTGTATGTGTGTATATGCTGTATGTATGTGTGTATATACTGCATGCATAAGCAGTATGTGTTTGCTGTATGTATATGCATTTTGTGTGTATATACTGTATATAGATTCAGTATGTGTGTATATGGTGTCTTTATACTGCATGTTTGTGAATACACATTGGGTGTATACCGTATGTAAAAGAATATGATGCATGTATGCTATATATATGTATATAAACAGTATGCATGCAACTTTGATGCATATATACTGTATGTATATACAGTAAGTTTGTCTATACTTTAAGTATTAGTGCATAGATGTATATATGAGTGCATAAATGTGTGCATATGAGTGTATACGTATGTATGTGTGGATGAGTATATAAAAGTGAGTGTAGAATGTTATGTTGTGTATTTAAGCGTATAAATGTGTGTGATTGTATAAATGTATGTGTGTGTGTATGTATGAATATTTTTAAGGAGGGCCCCATGCAAAAATCTGCTATGGGGCCCTGCCTCTCCTAGTTACCCCACTGTAAGGGGGGCACCTTTGATGCTAGACAGTCTAGCACAGGGATCACTCAGAGGCAACATTGGTGAAGCATGTAACTTATAGTCCTTTATTGGAACTGGGCAACTACCACAACAGCAGCAAACGTCTCCTGAATAGAGATGGCTGGTTGGATCTCAGTCAACAGAAGAAATCTCAGCCTGATAAGGTAGCTTACGGCTGCAGAGAATAGTGGCCTTCTTCAACAGAAGGTAGGGCAGACTCCAGATGGTGGATGTCTGTTTGGGCCTGGTGTTCTCTCACTGGCCAAGTGTGTCAGAGCAGCGTGCCATAGACACTTCTGCTTCCATGAACCTCTCTCTCTAGAAGACCTGAAACTTTCCAGCTACAAGGGCTTTTATAAACTCTCCTTGTGTGGTGGCAAGCTCTCTTATCCAACCAGCTTTCTCCTTTCATTTCAATCTTAAAACAAATCTGATTGTTAAACACAATTATATATATTAACATTGCTACTCAGGCAGAGAATTATCAGCTGCATTACCATTTTCCAACACTTGAGACCCCTAGTCAGTTGATCAGGCTCATTAAGGAATCTATAGGGCATGGAGAGGGATTTAGTTTTGCAACACTAGGTTTAATCCTTGCATTGGCAGGGGTGTTGCACATGTGATGGCTTCACTGTTGAGGAGCTGCAGTGGGGGGAAAGGTTACTATCTGTGTATCATGTCACTATGAGAGTGCAATGAGAGGGGGAGTTGTTGGGGGACAAAAGAAGAGGAGTAGCTGCTGGGGGGGGGGGCAAAATAAGATGGGAGCCTGAGCTGCTGGGGGTGCCTAACAAGAGGGGATCTGTTGGGGGGACACAATAACAGGGGGGCTGCTGGGGCTACAAAATGAGAAGAGGAGTTGTTGGCGGCACAAGAAGAGGAGGAGCTTCTGGGGCGCAAAATAAGAGCGTGAGTAGTTTGGGTGAAACGCAACCCTTTTGGGGCACAGCTGCACATGACACAAATTTCTGCATTGAAGGGGGCGTTCCACTACTCAGTCGGGCCATGTGCTAAATTTAATATGCAAAAATGTGTCACACGGCCAATGTTAAAGGTGCACCCCAAAAAAAGTGCTGCACTCTGTCGGAGCTGTGCAGGGGGAGCCATATTCATGAAGAACATGCATCAGAAATCCTGAATTAAGCGCCCTCTGCACACTACACAGGCAGGGCCTGGCGTAGAAAAAAACGCAGCCGGCGACTTTTCACGTATGAAAAGTCGCCGGCAACAGCGAGTGGGCAGGCACGGGGGCAGTAACGCCCCGCGCCGGCCCACTCCCATCCGGCTGCGCCCCCCGCTCGGCCGGCCGCGCCCCCCCCCCCCTTCACGCCCCACTGGCGTGAAGGTGGCGGATTGGGGAAAATAATCGCAAAAGCTAGCAATAAGCTAGCATTTGCGATTATTTCAGGGCCTCTGTGCCACTGGCGGTGCGCAGAGGTCCTGATAAATATGCCCCTATGTGTAGTTTGCCTGTGTAGTGTGCACATGGCGCCACTGATCTTATAAATGTGCTCCAAACTGTCAACCTAAGACATGTTTTTTTTGTGTTAAGAATATTGCAATATTAGGTGTCAGAAATCAGATATTATATAATTCTAAAGTTTATGAGGTCAGAATAAAATTACCATGTTTTATATAATGCCAAAAAAACTCTGTATATTTTCTCTGTAAATTCTTACATCTATTCTCCCATATACACCGGCGACCCTCATCGTGCCAGAGGCCTCTTGATGTATCCGGCAGTGCCTCCAGTGAGCAAAATTACCCCAGGTTGGACCTCACATAATTTTGCGTAAAAAGGCCCCAGCCCTCCCCCTCCACCAACCATGCGTGAAAGTGGTTTATTCCCAATTTTAAGAAAACTGTTGTAGAAGCCATGATTAATCTGCCCCTATGTGTCTTAACCATCTCATGCAAAATGTGTGTTCCTGCTTTACCTTATTTGAATACATATTTTATGTTTATCAAAAATATAAAAAGGGAAAATAAAAAACTTGCTGTTTTATCATTTAAAAATACCATATCAAAAATATACATTTTACATTGCAGCATCTAGATTACCGTATATACTTGAGTATAAGCCGACCCGATTATAACTTGAGACCCCTAATTTCAACACAAAAACTGGGAAAGGTGGGAAATGCATTGGTCACAGCCTCCCAGTATATAGCCAGTAGAGATGGGCGAATCAATTTTAATGATTCTAACTTCGGTTAGAATTGCAGGAAAAATTTGATTCCTCTCGAAGCCGAAGTTTATGCTGATTCGCGGGAACGAAGTTGTTTTTTTTCCCCCTCATGTTTCTGCTAAATGGGTGCGAGAACAACGTGTTACATGGGGCAGAGAACTCTGGGAAGGAGAAAGGAACACCCCTGATGACATCTGCAGACCTGTAAGCCAATCAGCGACCGGCAGGCTTATGTGATGTCACACAACCCTATAAAACCCAGCCATTTTACATCTCTCACTTCACACTTCATGTTGTAGCGTCCAGCTGCTGCTATTGTGCTGTGCGATTCTTGCTGCAATCCCTCACTGTTCTCTAAGGGGGTTCTATATACCCCAAATAGCAGTTCTATTTAGTGACAAAATCGAATAGGAAGAAATCTGTTTGACTTTCATGCATCTGCAGTAGGGATTGGTGGACCAATCCCTGGTTGTTCTTTAAGGGGGATCTGTATACCCCAAATAGCAGTTCTATTTAGTGACAAAATCGAATAGGAACAAATCTGTTTGACATTCATGCATCTGTAGTGAGCTGTCAGTTGTGGGGTATCTGTATAACGCACATTGCCATATCTTTTGGGGGTTCTAGTTTACAGCCAGATTTACGTGTGAAATCCACATAGCTTATACAGTGATTTTCGCTGAAATTACACTGTCAGTTGTTGGGTATCTGTATAACGCACATTGCAATACCTTTTGGGGGCTCTAGTTTACAGCCAGATTCATGTGTCAAATCCACGTAGTTTATACAGTGAAATGAGTCGGGGTTCTAACTACCTTCCTCAGCTACTATTCTGATGCTGCCACCCGCCTGATGCCACACATCTGCTGCTAGTTGCACCATCTGCCTCCTACCATCTTTACCAGGGACTGGAATTGTCCGCCACCTCCACACTATATCATGGTGCAGGCTCCTGCTGCTTCTGATGCCACCTTCACACTATATCATTGTGCCACTCTGCGGGCTCCTGCTGCTTCTGCTGCTTCTGATGCCACCTTCCCACTATATCATTGTGCCACTCTGCGGGCTCCTGCTGCTGCTGCTTCTGATGCCGCCTTCACACTATATCATTGTGCCACTCTGCGGGCTCCTGCTGCTGCTGTTTGCTGATGCCACCTTCACACTATATCATTGTGCTACTCTGCATGCTCCTGCTGCTGCTTCTGATGCCACCAACACACTATATAATTGTGCCACTCTGCCGCTCTTGCTGCTTCTGATGCCACCTTCATACTATATCATTGTGCCACTCTGCGAGCTCCTGCTGCTTCTGATGCCACCAACACACTATATCATTGTGCCACTCTGTGGGCTCCTCCTGCTGCTGCTGCTGCTACTGATGCCACCTTCACACTATATCATTGTGCCACTCTGCGGTCTCCTGCTGCTGCTGCTTTTGATGACACCAACACACTATATCATTGTGCCACTCTGCCGTTCTTGCTGCTTCTGATGCCACCTTCACACTATATCATTGTGCCACTTTGCGGGCTCCTGCTGCTTCTGATGCCACCAACACACTATATCATTGTGCCACTCTGTGGGCTCCTCCTGCTGCTGCTGCTACTGATGCCACCTTCACACTATATCATTGTGCCACTCTGCAGGCTCCTGCTGCTGCTGCTGCTACTGATGCCACCAACGCAATATATCATTGTGCCACTCTGCCGCTCTTGCTGCTTCTGATGCCACCTTCACACTATATCATTGTGCCACTCTGCAGGCTCCTGCTGCTTCTGATGCCACCAACACATTATATCTTTGTGCCACTCTGTGGGCTCCTCCTGCTGCTGCTGCTACTAATGCCACCTTCACACTATATCATTGTGCCACTCTGTGGGCTCCTGCTGCTGCTTTTGATGCCACCATCACACTATATCATTGTGCCACTCTGCCGTTCTTGCTGCTTCTGATGCCACCTTCACACTATATCACTGTGCCACTCTGTGGGCTCCTCCTGCTGCTGCTGCTACTGATGCCACCTTCACACTATATCATTGTGCCACTCTGCGGGCTCCTGCTGCTACTACTGATGCCACCAACACACTATATCATTGTGCCACTCTGCCGCTCTTGCTGCTTCTGATTCCACCTTCACACTATATCATTGTGCCACTCTGCAGGCTCCTGCTGCTTCTGATGCCACCTTCACACTATATCATTGTGCCACTCTGCAGGCACCTGCTGCTTCTGATGCCACCTTCACACTATATCATTGTGCCACTCTGCAGGCTCCTGCTGCTTCTGATGCCACCTTCACACTATATCATTGTGCCACTCTGTGGGCTCCTGCTGCTGCTTCTGATGCCACCTTCACACTATATCATTGTGCTACTCCTGCAGGCTGCTACTAATGCCACCTTCACAATATATCATTGTGCCACTCTGCGGGCTCCTGCTGCTTCTGATGCCACCTTCACACTATATCATTGTGCCACTCTGTGGCTTTCCCTGTTGCTGCCGCTATGTTGCTGACACCTGTGGACTCCTGCTGCTGCTTCTTCTGTCGCCACTTCCACACTCTTATCATTGTGCCACTTTGTGGCCTCCTGTTGCTGCTGCTGCTGCTGATGCCACCTCCACGCTATATGATTGTGCCACTCTAAGGCTTTCCCTGTTACTGCCACCATGTTGCTGCCACCTGTGGGATCCTGCTGCTGATGCCACCTCCACACTAAATCATTGTGCCACTCTGTGGTTATCCCTGTTGCTGCCACCATGTTGCTGCCACCTGTGGGCTCCTGCTGCTGCTGCTTCTGCTGCCGCCACCTCCACACTCTTATCATTGTGCCACTTTGTGGCCTACCATGTTTCCGCCACCTCCATAATTTGTCATTGTGCCACTCTGCAGCCTACTCATGCTGCTGCCAACTGACCGCTGTCTCCCTGGAACACCCTGTGATTTCCATAAAGCTGTTTTCACCCTCCATCACTCTATGACGTTGCCACTATGTTTGGTTTTCCCCTTCATTTCATCTGCCGGAAGGATGAAAAGCTTCAGGATTGATAGCCAAAAGCAGGAGTGGATACAGAACACAGAGGACATGCAAGTATCCCATTTGCTGCTTATCTCTATTCTGGATCAACTCCTGTTTGTTTTTGGCTTTAGCACTACTGATGGATTATTGACTGATTGAAAGAGGACACTGATCCATGAAAAGAAGTTAATGATCTGTGACATCAATGCAAAATTACTGCCCACATCCTCTGCACTCTTTTGGGGGGCTTTCCACATGTATCCGCGTTTAACAGAACAGGTTCTGTCGTAATCTATTGAATCATCTGATGTCAGTGTAAAAAGAGTGCACTCTTGTTATAGTGGGATCTTGGCCCTCAGCTCGGTCCTTTCGAGCTGGCACAGACGTTACCTTGTCAGGCTGCGTTCCCGCTTCGCTTATTTGGGGACGTTGGCCTATGTAAGTGCACATGGAAGTGAAGAGTGAAGCGATTCTAAGAGCCGCGGCTGTCATGTGCGTGTCATACTAAAACACAGCATTGTTTGAAGACCAAACCACGCTCCCTATGCATATTTAAACATGACACAACGTTCTACAACACCCTACAGGCTTTCTGCAGCCAGGAAATGCCTGTTTTTTAACGTGATTTGTTTTGATTCGATTCAGGTCGAATCAAATTTTTTCGAAAAATTTGGCGAATCGGGACGAAATTAATTTTAACAAATTCACCCATCTCTAATAGCCAGTCCCCTGTACTATATAGTCTGCCAGCCTATGTAGTATATAGCCTGCCAGCCCCTGTAGTATACCGTCTGTCCAGCCCCTGTAGTATACAGCCTACCCAGCCCCTGTAGTATACAGCCTGCCCAGCCCCTGTAGCCTGCCCAGCAATTGTAGTATACAGCCTGCCCAGCCCCTGTAGTATACAGCCTGCCAGCCCCTAGTAGGAAAAAAAAATAACACTGTACTCACCTTTCCGACGTCCCCCGTAGGTCCTCTTCTGCCTCCGATGCTCCGATGCCACCTTGGGTCCTTTAGTCCTCTTCGGATTCTTCCAGTCCTATTTGGCTCCTCTTCGGGACGTTCTGCTCCTCTTTGGGTCTTTGCTGCCAGCACACAGAATGACGTCAGCCACCTGCCAACGTCATTGTTTTCGAGCCGCCGGCATCGCGAGGGGACCCGAAGAGGAGCAGAACTTCCCAAAGAGGAGCGGAAGAGGAGCGGAAGGACCCGAGGCGGCATCGGAGCATCGAAACAAGCATAGGATCTACGGGTGACGTTGGAAAGGTGATATTTGACTTTATTTTTTTAGTTGACTCGAGTATACTATATATATACGATGCATGATTTATCCACTTAATAAAAATAAATCTGAAAACAATTTAAAAAAATATTTCGAGCAATTTATTAGATCTTGCACACCAGGAATCTAACACAAAAAGAGGCTTTGTGTCTTTTAGAGTGCAGCCACATGTTGTTTTTCAGATTTAATTTTTTAACCCAAAACCAGGTGTGGATCATGATGGGTGAGGACATATCATTAAGAAGTGGTACTTCTCCTCCATTTTCACTCCACTCCTGGTTTGGGCATCAAAAAGTCATCCTTCTGAAGAAGGGGCCCACGCCCCGAAACATCACATGATGTGCTGGATGCCGTCCTCCTTATTGGAGTAACTACATGGTGTGCTTAGCCCATCTCCCTGAAGCTCACACTGGATTATATGGACTTTCACACTTGGGTAACTATGTTTTGCCTAAAATGATTGTAACAATTGATATACTTTTGATAAAGAAAAATTGCTATACAGCAAATAACAGCATAGTGAGCATTTAATTCTTACTTTAAGGATTACTCAGGGCGTGGAGACCCAAAGAAACGCTCAGGGACTATTCCGATAAGACATTTTTTATGCGACTATTAGAAAACTGCATCTGAAAAACTAAGCTGTTGAACGCGCCCTAAGGCCGACGGCACCCATGGCGTTTTGAACCTGTTTTTGGGTCGTTTTTAAGTAGTCCGTTAAAAAACGCATGCAATTTTGAAAAACGCATGTGTTTTTTGAAAGCGCATCCGTTTTTGACCGGTTTTACCAGATATATTAATTGAAACAGGTCAAAAACGGATGCGTTTTTAACTGATGTGTTTTTTAACGGACTGCTTAAAAACGGCCCAAAAACGGGTTCAAAGCGCCACGTGGGCGTTTATTTGCACTAATAAGTTTGCAACTTTTTGAAGTCATACACCACACACTCCACTTTGGAAAGTGGATGGGACAGATTGGTGAATAAGTAACCTTTATAGTCTATGTTTACCAGTGCTACTTTTTGCACTTTGATAATCTAGCCCTACTGTTTTTTATCAACGTTACACAAAATGTTATCATTTCACAAAAAGTAAAATTAAAAGTAGCCAAACATTATACTTAACCTAGAATTGCACCAAGATAAAGTACAGCTCAATTAGCAAAAAATACCATATCTAAGGCCGGTTTCCCACTTGCCGTTTTTGTTGCATTTTAAACGCATCCAAAACGCAGGTGGGAGGGGGTTTGGCCAAAACGCATATGTGTTTCCAATGAAGCGCAAAGATACCCATGCATTTCATTGGAAACGCACATGTGTTTTGGCCAAACCACCTCCCATTTGCTTTTTTTAAAGACGCTACGAAAACTGCACGTGGGAAACCAGCCTAAAACTAGCTCTTTTAATTGGAAAAATTAAAAGCTATTGCTATAAGTGCTGCTATTTGTTTTCTCGAATACATTGGGGAACCTTTAGCCTGGCCCTATTAGCCTACACCCACTTAAATGATTGTGCATCTTGGACTTTCTGCAAGTATTGTTATAAGAAGATATGTGATTTGTACATCTGTCTCTAGCATACCTCTTTGATTTTACAATCATTGATGCTTAATCATAATATTACCCTTTGAAAGGTTGAAAGGTTATGAACATAACCTTATGTTCCAGATTCTGCAAATTCTGCAAATCACTGAATGACTTCTGCAGAAAATCCGCAGCATTTTCATATTGATTTTAATAACAGTAAATTTACCTTTTGGGAAAATTATCTCAAAATCAATATAAAAGGGAGCATACAATCTAAAACTAAAACTGTGCCTGCCAGATTTACTATAATCACTGCTAGAAAACTAGTGCATGATCTTTTAATTCCATTGCAAGTGATACTCTGAACTTATTAAAGGAAAGCTAATGCCTGGTAGACCTCTTTTCAAACCAAACATACCTGTCAGGATCGGTGGTAATATACCCACTGAACCGCCGCGAGCGATGAAGTAAGCCGACACCTGGGAGCAGAATCTTGGTGGCACCCGGTATTCATGAGGGTCCCCCGCAAAGCGGGTTGGAATTGCTGTGGCATGATACCACCAGGTCGCTCCGCAGGCTCGACTTGCTCACAGTAGTGGCCAAGGCAAAGTACAGGGGTGGAAGACAGAATCAGAGTCAAAGTCAGACGGGAGGTCAGGACCGGTGGCACAGGATTGGAGTCAGGAACGTCAAGGCAGGTGGCAGAGAATCGAGGTCAGGAAACAAAGCAGAGGTCACATTGGATAAATCACAAGAGTCTTGATAACAATGCTTTCTCTAAGGCAACTAGGCACAAACATCCGGCAGGATTCATAGGAAGAGGCAGGAAGATATATAACAGGGCAGTGGCCGGCCAGTGCGAGATAGCGGTGCACTGGCCCTTTAAATTTCACGGAGCCGACACGCGTGCACACTAGGTGGCGGGGACGTGGGTGCCGGACCACAGGCACCGTTGCTGGAACACAGACGGGTAAGTATGCCTGAGATCAGCACCACAGCACAGAGGCACATGGGTGCGCCCATGAGCTGAGACAGGTCGCAGGAGCACCTGTGAGAGTACCCCCCCCTTCAACCTCTCCCTCTTCTTGGCCTGAAGGAACCTTTAAAGAACACAGCAGTCCAGAATGTTGTCTTCAGGCTCCCAAGATCTCACCCTTCCAGTCGATAAGAAAGAAGCGTTTCTCTCTAACTGACTTCATTGGAGGAAACGAGGACTGAGTTTGTAGCTGGGAATCTTCAGCTGGACATATCTGGACACTTTATCACCCAGAGAGAATATTGGGGAAGACCTTCGTTTCTTGTCGGCCTGGGTTTTGGTGTGGGCGGACGCCCAAAGTAAAGACTGAAGAGTTTGCTCCCAGATGGAGTTGAGGTCTTGTACCAAGTCTTCCATGGCGGAAACAGGGTGAGTTACCATTTTCTGATGGAGGTCTCAGGGCACTCCGGACAACCAGTTGTTTCAGGTTTGGTGGTTGCCAGAAGGACAGGAGAGGAGGGACTGGAAATATTTCATTTAGTCTTGTATCTTTATACAGAATCGGTTGGAGTTCCTTGGCAATGTGACTGTAGGCTGTAAGTGACAACTAGGGTCATCCAGTAAAACATTAAGGTAAAAATTAATTAGAGGGGGGGGGGCAACACTTCTGGCCAAACAATAGGATCCTGAGGTATTTCCTGGTCTCCTTCTCCTTATGCAGTGTGACACGATAGGCTATATTCCCACATTTACAATGTGAATACCACAGTTGGTATCACTATACGGCCAGAGCAGGTAGTATAGACCCATTACACATTCATAAGTTAAACAGAGGAACCTTTTCCCACCTTCTCCTTATTGTCTATTCAGGCAGAGCACTTTGCAATTATATGTTTATTCATGTATTTTCTCATTTAATATGGGAGGGGACATTTTTTAATGCTTAAGCATTGATAATACCCCATGACTATACAGATAAACAAAGAAAGAGCCAAGGTTTACAACTTAGTGACAAAAAGGAGATTTTGAAAAAAAAAGTCTTGAAATTTCTACTATTTAACCAAGCAGAGCCATGAGAAAATAATACCAAGGGTGGTTTCACCTATGGCACCTAATAGCATCATGTGCTGTATTTTTCCACCCTTTTTACTGGTAAATGTTCCTCTCAGAAATTTAAGTTGACTGCGAACAATGAAATACTTGTTCACTTCTTGGCTGGTGACAAATGTAGCAGAACCACTGTGAAATATTCCAAACCCACAGCATCTGACACTGCAGTTTTTTTTTTATCTTTGTAGTGTTTATTCTTATAAATATAATCCGCTTTTCAGGTTTTTGGTGTGTCTTATAACAAGATGCAACAACACGTTCACACATTGGGGCACAATGTTTTACTTACCTGTCCGACAAAGTTTCCAGTAAGTGCATTGTGAGACAAGAATGCACTTCACTAAAATCGTGCGCCCAATATCCTGCATGTGTCGCTTCCCCTCTCAGGTCCGACAGAGTTCCCCTTCTTCTTCGTGATGCATGTAAGTGCATCGTCTTGTGACACAATTTGAAAGTTAAATCCCGCACTCAGTCTCTATCAGTCCGAATCAATACGATCAGGATCATCTGACGTCACGCCCCCCCCCCCATTTTTGTTGCAAAGGAAGCCAGCGCAGCTGCGCCAAAAACGATTGCATATGACACAATCCCAGTGCAGACAGCTGTTAAATACCTCTCAAAGCCACGCAATCCGTGAAAACGTTGGAAAGTCTGACGAAAGAGCACGCGCAAGTAAATAACCCCCATTGTATGTTTGCTATCTTTTTAAATGCTGAAAAAAACGCATCTTGGAGGGGCTTGGCCCAAACGCATGAATTTTGGAATGAACACCATGGGGAGATTTAAAAGGGCTTCTATGCCAGTTGTCTGATGTGGAAGCAATGAAATACTCACAATTTGTAGTGCACGGCAAGAAATTGCGATTATTTTTGCACCTACGTCACCTCCAATTGGGCATCAAGGGTGAGGCCACCGGAGCAGTGGGCCATTGCAGAACATTACTGCCCGTGCCTGCATACTTTCTAAAAACCTGCAAATCTGACATAGTTTTGGCCAGCAGTGCAGCCTAAACCTCTTGATGCATCCGCTGGCCGATCTCGTACGCTGGTGTACAAGTGCTGGCGTTTGATGAATTGGCTCAAATATGCTTTGCAATACATATGGTGCCCATTCCATTCAGTGGAAACGCATGTGCATTTTGTTCAAGTCCTTCCCAGTTTTGTTTTTGCAGTGTTTTAAAATGTGTGATTCTGAAGCACCTTACGATTATTCGGATGTTCCACTTAATTTATGTGCAATGTACACTAAATGTAAACAAAACAGCTACATGTCTGCTGGAGTGTCCATAGCTTTCTGAAAGTGGGCATGGCTAATTGAATTTTCTATTGCCTGCAGATTTAAAACTGAACACCGCCTTGTAAATATGTGCTGCATGCTAGACCTATGTGCTCCATCAAAATAAGGCATAATTATAATAATTCTTTATATAGCGCCTACAGATTACACAGCACTGCACAAAACATACCAAATTGGTCCCTGTCCCCATGGGGACAATCTAAACAACCTACCAGTATGTTTTGGACTGTGGGAGGAAACCAGAGGACCCCCACACAAACACAGAGAGAACATACAAACTTTTTGCAGATGTTGACCTGGGTGGGACTCAAACCCAGGACCCCAGCACTGCAAGGCAGAAGTGATACCCTCTCAGCCACCGTGCTGCCCTACAATTTTCTAATTCTTCTAAAGTGTTCAGGTTTTCTGATGTAATCATAGTAGATGAGCAATATCATTGAGAGGTACAACTCTTCGACAACAAAAACTGAAATACTGAACGTGTGAACGCACCCTAAGGCCTGTTCCACACTTGCGAGTGTGATGCGATGAACTTGCATCACACTCGCAACGCAAGCTGCAGGGAACGCACGGCCTGAACGCTGCACCGTGGGAGTGAACTTAGCATGTCAGTTCACTCCCGCAAGTGTGGAACGGGCCTAAGAGTTCTGCATTATCATCTTAAGAGTATATGCAGAAGTTGTGGAACGGATAAGAGATCACATTATTGACTTTTTAAGGTTGAGGATCTTGTTTACAGATGCTCAAAAAAAGTTAAGAATAAAATATGCACCATCAGAACAGAAGATTATTATATAAAAAATTGCCTTAAATAATAAACCAAAACATTCACTCAACCCAGTCTCTCTGGACGCCATCTGTGAGAATGGATGCCACTCACCAAACTTTGATGTAATTCTTCAACATGCTTTTGCCTCTAGAGCCAAGTAAGGGACATTTTTTTTCCAGTCCTTGTACTGGCCACAATGGGATTTTCAGCGCACTTTGTAAACCCCATTTAATTATTTGGGAAGACTCTGTTCTCATAACTAATTTGTTTTGCAGTTAGCCTTATTTCACAACAAAATCCTATAATAACACAAAAGAATCACATGGTATAATCAAAGAACATACATGTAAGGTAACTGTGTACAATCTCTATAACTACTGTATGGACGATGTACTTTGAACAACCCATCCACTTACTCACCATATTCTTTACACCATAAGTGAGAAAAAGACACTGGCGCTGTCTATATAGACTTCTGATGTAACCCAAGCTTCATCCAGCCAGAGGAAATCACAATGGAGGTCCATATGAGAAGCTGGAGGTGCTCAGTCAAACATGAAGAGAAGATAATGCGGGGCACTCACCGATATTTCTTCAAACTTGATGCTTTATTCGACAGGACCTGTAGCTTCAGCCTGCCTATCTATGTAAACTATTTTCTTTACATAATGTATGGAAAAACACACATATTCAATTTCCCTATCATGTATAATTCTATTGGAGTAGTTTATCATTGTTTATTTTTTGTCTATGTATGGAGTTTGATAGTGCAAAGTCACTTTGACATAGACCCTGCTTGCACCAAATTCCTTATTTGCATAGACCAGTGATGGCAAACCTTTTAGAGACCGAGGGCCCAAAACTACAACAAAGACCCGCTTATTTATCGCAAAGTGCCAACACAGAACTGTAATTTGTGATTTATACTCCCTTCTCTGTCACAGTTTTCATTGATACCAGAACCCTGAGGACACCAATAAAGCAGAAAATAGTCCCAGGTAGAGCTGTCACTTTAAAATAGCTCTGTGCACAGCAAGTCCTGGGCTGTCTGGGACTGCAGGAAGATACCTGGAGTAATCTCTGGTGATGGCCTGGGTGCCCACAGAAAGGGCTCTGAGTGCCACCTCTGGCACCCGTGCCATAAGTTAGCCATCACTGGCATAGACAATAGGACTGAATTCATTGCTTGTAACTTTTCATGTAGGAGCAAGTTTTGGCACAAATTGAAACCAGTCCATACCTTAGTCTATGTTCTGCGACTTTTGATGTTTTTTGTGCAATTTTCTCACACAACCTACATAGCATAAGACACAACCAGCAGTTTTATGAAGGGCCAAAGTCAAACATTGTTGCTAATATTATAGGTTGGAATTTATGGACCAACGATATCTATCAAATCTACTATGATACTATGATATTTTGATTGTAGCAGAGGAAAAGGTGTTACTTAACCCATCTTTTTTCTAAAGGCTGTTTCTGTAAACGGATAATTCAAGTTATGTTTAATTGAAGTGAACTTGTCAGTAGAAAATGACCAAATATACCACTACCAGTATGTTGTCAAGCATCTTAATGGGCTTTTTTCATGTTCCAGTGTGGTGGCATTATCCAGAAAATCAGCTTTAAAGGAAACCTACCATTTCAAATGGTAGGTGTAAGCTGTAAGTACCGAGCACCAGCTCAGGGTGAGCTGGTGCCGGTACTTACTTTCGTTAGTGTTATTAACCCCTTAACACTCTGCGCCGTAGTTCTACGGCGCAGAGGTATAAGGTGTGTATGAAGAGGGCTCACGGGCTGAGTCCGCTTCATACAGAGGTGGGGGTTGTTGCATATTGCAGAAAACCCCCACTGCTAATAACCGCGGTTGGTGCTTGCACCGATCGCGGCTATTAACCTGTCCGTTGCCGCCGGCCCCCGAACGTCATCGGGGGGCGGCGATCGGTTGCCATGGTAGCCTCGGGTCTTCATTTGACCCACAACTATCTGGCATCTGCAGATTCGGTACAATGAGCCAGTGGCTCATTGTAATGAATGTGCTGCAAAAATGCCATATATTGCAATACAGAATGTACCCTAGATGGTCTAAAAAATAGTGAAAAAAAAAATAAAAAAAAAAGTTTAAAAAAAATAAAAAAAAGTAATAAAATATTAAAAATTCAAATCACCCCCCTTTCCCTAGAACTGATATAAAACATAATAAACAGTAAAAATAACAAACATATTAGGTATCGCCGCGTCCCAAAATGCCCGATCTATCAAAATATAAAAACGGTTACGGCCGACGGTGACCTCCGAGACGGGAAATGGCGCCCAAATGTCCGAAATGCGACTTTTACACCTTTTTACATCACATAAAAAAATTGAATAAAATATGATCAATATGTCGCACAGACTTCAAAATGATAGCAATGCAAACGTCGGCTCATTTCACAAAAAATTACACCTCAGACAGCTCCGTGCGCCAAAGTATGAAAAAGTTATTAGCGTCAGAAGATGGCAAAAATGTTTTTTTCTTTTTTGTACACATTCGTTTAATTTTTGAAAATGTATTAAAACACAATAAAACCTATATAAATTTGGTAAAACCGTGATCGCACCGAACCAAAGAATAAAGCTGAGCTGTTATTTTGAGTGCACAGTCAAAGTCGTAAAAACTGAGCTCACAAGAACGTGACTCACGTGCGTTTTTTTTTTTCAATTTTTCCACATTTGGAATTTTTTTTCAGCTTCGCAGTACACGGCATGTTAAAATGAATAACATAACGGGAAAGTAAAATTTTTACGCACAAAATAAGCCCTCACACAGGTCTGTACACGTAAAAATGAAAAAGTTATGGATTTTTGAAGGTGGAGAGCGAGAAATGAGCGAAAAAACCCTGCGTCCTTAAGGGGTTAACCGCTGTATCGCGGTTTTAACACTTTTTAAAGTTTATAGCAGAAGCTGCTTCGGCGCTGCGCGCGACCGCCGAAGCAGCTTCAGCTATAAACTTTAAAAAGTGTTATAACCGCGATACAGCGCTTAATAACACTAACGAAAGTAAGTACCGGCACCAGCTCACCCTGAGCTGGTGCTCGGTACTTACAGCTTATACCTACCATTTGAAATGGTAGTTTTCCTTTAAAGGCAGATACTGTATAAATTGGTTGCATAAAGTCAAGAGGGTGGAGGGTTCGGCACTGAAGTCAAGCTCTCCTCACCTCAGTATGCTCTCTTCACTGTGATTGATGGTCCAAAGATATAAGAAAACAATTCTCCATATGATACATGATGCCCATCACAGTGAAGGGACGTGTTAAACTATCAGTTTTTTTTTATGCATGATGCCACCACACTGGGCTATGAAAGAACAAAGAAAATAATGTGAAAAATCTTAATCTATTTCACAACATACTAGTAGCGGTTTATTAGGTTAATTTATGGTGCCAGTTTCCCTTAAAGATGTCCTCAATTTATATCCATTATGATCAACTGCAATTCCCACAATGTCATTACCCATTAACACCAAAACCCTTTTTTGTTTATGTGTTTCCATTTTTCCATCGCAACTTCAAAAATCACTTTTTTATTTTTCTATGTACGGAGGTGTGTGAGGGCTTTTTTTTTGCATAATAAATTGTCCTTACTAGTGGCAATATTTCATATTCCATTCTGTGTCCTGAGAAGCTGGAAAGAACTCCAGATGTGGTGAAATTGGTGAAAAAAAGGTATTTGAGCCACTTTCTTGGCAATGCTTTTACAACTTTCACTGTGTGCTACAAATGACACCTCCTTTGTATTCTTTGGGTCGGTATGACCACAGCAATACCAAATTTATATAGCTTTTATTATATTTTAATAATTATGGTTTAATAAAACCTGTTGCCCAAAACAATAATGGGGCACATTTACTACCGGGCTCCAGTTTTCTATCGGACTTTGCACATTCTTTTTAGTGCAAACTGCTTATACAGGTATATTCGAAGTCCCCATAACAGATTTGTGCCACATGGGACCCTTTTGTGGCGCGACTGCACTAGGAATCATGCGACACAAATTAGGGGGCATTAGGGGCCGTTCCGGTGCTCAGTCGGGCCATTCGCTAGATTTAACAGGCAAAGTCCGACAGAATTATGTCACATGCCCCATGTTAAAGGTGCACCAAAAACAAGTGGTGCACTCTGTCGGAGCAGTGCAAGCGGTGCCAGATTCATAAAGAACGTGCACCAGAAATCCGTATTCTGGCGCCCCCTGGACTATACACAGACAAACTGCACATAGTACAGACAGTCTATAGGATTTTCCTCTGCATCTACGTCATTCAGGAAAGAGGAATATATAGATGCATGAATGCATACAATGATCAATGTACCTTTCTGTTTCCATATTATGCGTTGGATCAGGTGAAAATAAATAAAGTCTCCGTGCGCTCCCTCTGTGTGGCGTTCTCGTGGGTCCCGTTGTTACACTTGCGGTGTACAGCGTCTGGCTGTGCAGACCTCGTGTCCTTCCGACTTGGGAACTCCACCACAGCACTTTCCGTTCCGCAGTTTGATGCATTTAGGTGTAGTCCACACAAAGGATCACTCCCGGACACGAGGTAGTAACTCCAACACACTTTCTGTTCCTTGATCCAGCGACACGACAAACGTTTACCAGGCTTACTAAGAACAATGTTTGATGACGTAGATGCAGAGGAAAATCCTATAGACTGTCTTTACCTGATCATAAGGAATACTGGACCTCTATTCCACTTATATTTATCCTCTTTCCGCTGTCATAATTAGCTGGCAACTGGTTAATTTTTTCCAATAATTTTTATCTTTTACTTACTGCACATAGTACAGACTGCACTGTTCTTAGTAAATGTGCCCCAATGTCTTCAGTTTTCTCTACTCTGATGCTGATAACCTTTTTTATACTACGGTCTAGTGAGCCAGTTGCCATGATAGTGTCTCCTTTCTATAGTTTTTCCTCCTGTGTGTTTAGTCGGTACCCAGTCCTGCATTGGATTTCCTGCTGCTGCATTCTACTGTCATAGGCTCATTGCCAATAATCTTCTGTAGCTTCTCCTGTATATTCGTGCTAAGCAGCCTTTTGCCTTGGCTACTGCAAAAGGATATCTTTTCCATTTTCCTTGGTGTCACCTGGGTTGTTGTACAGTTACTTCAGCCTTTCACCTTAAAATACCTGCCTTTACATAAGAAGCTCTTGTGCCTTAGGAAAATTCCACCTTCTCCTTCATTTGCCCTGGGCATGATTCATATAATCACTGCTTGTTGTATAATCTGATAATTCTGCCAGGAGATGGAAAGGATAGCCATCATTGTATCCATCTAATGCACCTGACTTTCACTTGTTAGTTTCTCTTGTTAAAACTTGTGACACTTTTCTATATAACTAATGGCTACATGTACTATACCTGTGATGGTGTTCAAGGGCCCTGCAGCCACCAAAATTTAATTGTTTATGTTCTATTAATTCATTTTAAGTTACCTACAAATAAAAATTCACTGTTCTCGGGCCCTAAACAACAGATGCATGGTCTGTTTTTGTGGTCCCCATGTCATCAGTTTGTAAGCTGTTTCTAAGGCATCACAGTGGTGTCATCTGAATTTTTACATTCTTAGGCCCCCTGCACACAGATGTGAAATGGGAATGTGAGGCTAGCACACGTCCTCATTTACTTCTAAGAGTGATGCCACATATGGTGTTTTGAACCCGTTTTTGGTCCGTTTTTAAACAGTCAGTCCAAAAACGCATGCATTTTTGACCAGTTTTAATTAAGATAATTGGTAAAACCTGCCAATTTCAAAAACACATGCGTTTTTTAACGGACTGCTTAAAAACAGACCAAAAACAGGTTCAAAACGGCATGTGTGGCATCACCCTCAGGGGTTATACCCCCAGCTGTGGATTCCACATCTCTGTGCATGAGCCAACAATCCAAGATGCAAAAGACAGTAAAGTCCTATTCCAGCCAAGTTTGCAGCTCAGGTTGTCTTTTTCTATTCTATTAGCATGTGATGGTCAAGCTGTATGTGGGTTGAGGAATCGCACCCATTATGTGCAGGTAGGCTTATAGACTTCTATGGGAGGAAACAGTCTGTAAACACAGAAGGAATATGACTTAGCCCTCATGCACACAACCGCTGTTTCAGTGCCCATCACACGGTTCCATAGCTTATTATGGATCCATGTACACGGCCATAGCTCCCAACAGTACCGATTTTGACGGGACTTTCCCGTTTTTCTTACCTCTGCCCCGCGTCATGGGCAGCTATGAGATTGTCACGGATTCTCCCCCCAGGTCCCGCTGTGTCCCGGAGCTGTGTCCCCATAGTAAATACTTTGAAAGTTTGAACTCACAGTAGAGAATGGCTTCTACAGACATCGGGCAGGGAATCCTTTTCAGAGAAGTGTCGGGCTTAGCGGAGAGCAGGGACCACGTCATCAGCTTCAGATCAGCATCTGTCCATATATGGTCACTGCATCTCCTAGGCTTCCCCAGAGCAGACATCGGGCAGGGAATCCTTTTCAGAGAAGTGTTGGCTTAGCTGAGAGCAGGGACCACATCATCAGGTCAGATCAGCATCTGTCCATATATGGTCACTGCATCTCCTAGGGTTCCCCAGAGCAGACATCGGGAGGGAATCCTTTTCAGAGAAGTGTCGGCTTAGCAGAGAGAGCAGGGACCACGTCATCAGGTCAGATCAGTATCTGTCCATATATGGTCTCCAGGGCTTCCCCAGACACAAGCTCTTTATATAATTAAATTAAATAAAGTTTTGGCCAGGCTGAGATTCAAACCTGGGACCCTCTGCACTGCAGACAGAAGCTTAACTAACTGAGCTATAAGCCAAGTGACACTTATCAAAGGATTTCTGGTAACTAAGACATGTTATCTGCCATTTACACTGTGACACAGACTAATGCACTGATATATAGAGAGGGATCTTCTCAGAGGTTATTATTGTAATTATTGAGACTATTATTATTATTATTATTATAAATTTTATTATTTTTATTATTTTGGAGATGATTATTAATAATAGAAAAAATAATAATAATCATCTCAATAATAATAATAATAATAATAATAATAATAATAATAATAATAATAATAATAATAATAATCTCCATAATAATAATAATAGTCTCAATAATTACAATAACCTCTGAGAAGATCCCTCCCTATATACCAAAGCATTATATCTGTGTCACAGTGTAACAGTAGTCATAGTTCTTAGTTACCAAAATTCTACACCCTGATGATCACAGAGATTATGGCTCAGTTGGTTGGGGCACTGTGTCATTATTGTACATGGACACTGCAGATTCTGGGTTCAAATCTCAATGAGGATAATTTTTTTTTTTATTGAGATGATTTTTATTATTATAATAAGGCTAAAATTTGGGGCATGGCCAGGGAGTGATTGGGGGTGTGGCTTAGGGGGATCGCTGCGCGTGCTGCCATTTTGTCCCTCTTTCCCTTTCACAAATGTTGGGAGGTATGCACGGCAGTGTTTTTCACAGACCTGTGCATGAGCCGACTGGCCAGGCCGCAAAATTACGTAGCAGGTCCTTTAAGTCTGTGTTTTTATTGTTGATTTTGTGGAGAAAGTCATGTGCAGGAGGGCTTAGACTACATGCGCACTTAATTTAAGGGGGAGATTTATCAGTGTCTGAGGTAAAATTGTTCTAGTTGCCCATGAAAACCAATCCAGTCAGCTTTAATTTTGTAAACAACTGTGGGAAAATGAAAGCTGAGCTCAGATTGGTTGCCATGTCTGCTCTCAGACACGTCGGATAATTCTCCCCATATGTTGTTTCACAGACTTGACTCATATGTATTTTATACAGTATGTGGTCATGCACAATGCCATTTTTGTTTCAAAATCACATCTGCAATGCTTTATTGAAGGAGGTCCTATTACTATAGTTTTTTTGCAGCCAGTGCTTTCTCAGAGATGTGTATGGACCCTCGAAGAATACTGATGCCACACAGGTGCCCTCTGTATTCTCCCCAATTTTGCAGATAGATTGCTAGATAAGAAAATATGTGACTGGAACAAGTCAATGAGGTTATTTACCAACCTTCAATACTTCATGTAGAAGTTACATAAGTTGGACATATTGTACAGGTGACACACACGGACCACATTTGCATCCATACAGGAGAGAATACAGTCTGACATCATTCGTACACGGCCCTGTGCTCACACGGACCAGATTCTGCAGCACTCCTCAGTGTGTGCTCACCCCTCCGTGTCCGGGTGCCATCGACCTTAATGGGCGCTGTGATCTGGTTGCAATCATTGCAGTCATGTGAATGTTGACAAAACTGCATTGCAATTATACCGCACTTGGAATATTTCCCAGCTTCCCGGTACATAGCATGGAACATTAAATACAGACACTAGGCAGATAACAAGCCCTCATACATCTCTATCCAAGGTCAAATAAAAATATAAAGTTATGGCTTTTGGAACGTGGGGAACACCAAAAGGAAACTCAGGTCATTAAGGTGTTAAGGGTGCGCTCACACATACCACTAGTGCTGCATTTCCAAGCACAGCTCTAGCGCTATCTGGCCATACCTCAACCCAAATGCATTTGCGTTTGCAGTGAAATGCATGCGATCGATAAACAATCACATTTGTTTCACTGGAAATGCTAGTGAGATCAGTCCGAGGCCGAGTTATGTGTGACCGTACTCTGAATATTATTTAAAACACATGGGGGAGGGGTAGATTACAGAATGGTGGTGTGAATGGTCTGAAAATGTGTGCCAGTCTTCTAATTTTTTTTTTTCCCGGGTTTAGTGCTTCTCTTAGCTATCTTAGGGTGATGGCACACGTGGCGTTTTGAACGCGTTTTTGGTCCGTTTTTGAGCAGTCCGTCAAAAAGCACATTTTTTGACCAGTTTCAATTAAGAGAATTGGTCAAACCTGTCAAAAATGCATGCGTTTTTTTCCAGACTGCTTAAAAATGGGCCAAAAACACCACGTGTGCCATCACCCCCCGAGGGTGATCTATGTGGCATTTGAGTCTGTTGGTTTGTGCAACTTTTTTTTTTCAATTCTTCTGTAAACCCTTCTAAGCTTTACCTACACCTGCCTGCAAGTAAAGTTTATTTGTAAAAATTTGTGGATTTTTACTGCGATTGCGAAAATGCCCGCACCTGATTTTCTGCAGGACAAGTAGAAAATGCACACATTTTTGCAAATGCAGCACAAAAAAAAGGGCCAAAAATTTACATGTATAGGAGAAAAAAAACTAAGATAAATGACCGCCACCATATGGTGATTCTATTAAATATATTTCTATATGGAGAGTTTGGTGTGGCAGATCAATTATGTAGCTAGAACCTGTAACAATGTCGGATGTGACATTATTATCATCACCGCCAAATCTCTGATAGAGGTCACTGGTTTTGCACTTGCTGAGCTATTGGCCTAGAGCCAGGCTATTTGTAAGAGTTCAGTGTATATTGTGCACACATGTGATTATACACAATAAGATAGTACTTAATGTGATTGCTAAAAAGAATATGACAGATTCACAATGTACTTCGGGGCGGGTTTAAGATAACCTCCTCTTAATAGTCAGCTCTGTAGCAAGCAATCACTTTTACAGCTTGACAGCTTAGACTGGTTTTGCCTGTTGCAAAACATGGCAAAAAGTAGTAGTTAATTAAAGTGTGAGAGACGCAGCAGGCAGCTGCAGGTGGAGTGACAACCACACTTGTATACATAGCATTCAATTCACATTTCTTCATTGGGATTGCTGCAACTATCCAGAAAAGATGCCAGAAGCGGAAATTATTGAGTTTCTTACCATTTCACTGGCCAGGATTTCTGGTAAGTTCATTTGAACATTGTAATATTTGGGATCCTTTGGGATAGGTAACATAGTACATTTATATATATATATATATATAAATATATATATATATATATATCCAATACATCCAATATATTTAGTATAGATTATTCTACAGAACATTTCTTTGACTGTCCTGCCTCCCATAGTGGTTGTTAAATAAACCACTTGTATATACCAAGAAAGCAAAAGTTATACTATGTATCTATTCATTTATGCAGTGATTTCATTTCATAGGTTAATTAATTAAATGTCCGAACATAGATGACTTCTTGAATATTTTTAGCAAAAATACTAAATGTCAAAATAATAACTACCTGCAACGTAAAAGGTCCTGTAAGGTTAATGTTAATTTTACAAAGTGACATGAAGGCAGAAAGCCCTCACATTGTTGCAGCTGCATGGTTGTATGCCAGGAATTGCAATTTTTTTTTTCATGCGTAGAAGACATGATAAATGGCCGTCTATTATTATGTTATAAGACTTTTCTAGTTGTACACTATATAAAAGCACACACAGAAATAGAACATATGCAATAAAAAGCACACAGAAAAAATAACCAGGATATTGTATGTTACAAAATATTTCACTACATAGTAGAATTTATTGGCATCTGTCAGGCAGTTTGGGACTTCTAAACCCAAAAATATTAAGCATGTCCTATTGATTTGGACCTCAATAAAGGAGAATTTTGGGTCTTTTGTGGATGCCCTGAACCACTATGACCTGGGTCTTAGATTTACCTTGGAGATCCAGGATCAAGCGATTAACTTTCTTGATCTAACTGTAAAGAAGACAGAAGGGGGTGTTCTAGTGACTACAGTATATCACAAGGCCACAGCCACCAATAGCTTTCTGCAATGGTACCACTGCCATCTCTATCCCCTTAAAAGGGGTATACCAAAGGGGCAGGTTTTAAGGGTGAGGTGAAACTGTAGTGGCTTTGGTGGATTCCAAAGGAAGGTAGGAGAACTATTTGATCGCTTTGTTAGACGAGGGTTCCCCCAAAAAGTCCTTAAAAAGGCATATCAGGGGGCTGTTAGTACCGAGAGGAGACAATTGCTTGTCCCCAGAAACGTGAACAGGAACAGACTGGTATTCGGATAATTGGTACATATGATAACCAACACAATGAAATATGGGAAATATTTTCAAATTATTGGGACGTACTTCTAACTGATAAAGAGGTAGCAAAGTTTGTATCTACAAGAGCGGCGATCACATATAGGAAGGCTAGAAATTCGAGGGATTTGCTGGTCTGTAACTTCCTGGCACCACGAAATCAGATGGAACATGCAGTGGCGTAACTAGGAGAGGGAGGGCCCCATAGCAGATTTGTGCATGGGGCCCCCTTCCCTTTAAAAATTATTCATACATACACACACATTTATATAATCACACACATAACATTTTACACTACAGTATATACAAACTCATACTGTATATATATAAAGTATATATGCATCGTATATATACGGCACAGGGGCCCGTATTCCTGTACAAGGATGGTCCCATCGCCCTACTACACAGGGAGGGATGGCCATAAGAAAATAGCATTTTTAGATTTTGTCTCGGCTGTTCATCCTGGGCCCCTGGAACGCCCGGGCCCCGTAGAAGCCGCTACAGCTGTTGTTATGCCACTGGGAACATGGTTGGATCTGAAACCAAATGTCTCCTTCAAATGTGGTTGCTGTTCAGCATGTAGATATATGAGACCATCTAAAGTTATTAGAAGTGCCCATACTGGAAAGGAATATGCAATCTGAGAATATGCATTCCAAGATTATCAATTGCTCCTCAGTTAGGGTGGTGCATCTGGCAACATATGGAAAACCTTCAGAAATTTTAGGACACATATTAACGAACATATGAAAGATATCAAAGCTGAAAATGACACCCCCATTGCCAAACATATATGGCAGAATTATCAGGGCAATTCGAAATGCCTGACTTTTCAAGAGATTGAACTCGTAAGACCGTCACCCAGAGGTGGCGATTGGGGCAAACTGATCGGTAAAAACGAGGCTCAGTGGACTTTCAATCTGTATTCGGTAAAATCAAATGGCATTAATGATTTTGACTCCTATGCATGCTTCACGCAGGATGTTTCTGGCTTATACAGGTGCCTATTGTCTGTGACACTTTGTCTTAAGTAATCATAATGAATTATGCACATTTACTGCATCATTTTAAGTGCAGATTGTTCATAGGAATGCCTATTGGAGTTATGATATATTCTTTAGATGGGTATACCCGCTTGGATTCTAGGGTTAGATATGAGTGCACCTTTTTTGTCAATCACCTACAATTGTTCTGGTTGTCAACCTCTGTAGTAAAGGTGGCAGAACCGTCACTGTTCCGCTATTGATGGGTTGATGCTTTAGCTCCATTGGAAGTCCGAAAGTTAAGTCCACCTGATAGTGGTTGTGGCTTTGATTGCTGTCTCACTGGGACCATTACCTTCGCCTCTCTCCCCCACCCTCCTGATCATGGTCATGTGATACCCTGGGGGAAGCTTCGCTTGTTGATGATGTGGTGGCTGCAGTCACATGATGGACTGATATTCTGTGTGGATCGGGTGGATATGGATTTGTGGGCATTACCCAAAAGTGCAATGAGCACTATAAATATGGGCGGGCTGGGGGCGGGCCGGGGGCAGGCCATGACTATAATCTAATGCCAGGGGCATGCTTGCACCATGCAGCTGCAACATCCCCCACTGGGGCCCAGCCTTTTCTTGGGCCCTGATGGCAGCCAGGGCTCAAGATACCGGAGTGGCTGGCAATTGCAGCCTAGGGCAAGCTGTAGTCATGGTGCTTGGTATGGGGACCGGAGGGCTGTCCTACAGCCTGACTGATCTACAGCAGGCTGTGTGTGCAAGAAATATGGAGGGAGAGTCTGAAGTACTTGTTTATCCCTGGGGCAACCTCTGAGTGTCTGTTAGATAAGTCCCTGGGTAATGGATGGGGAAGCCTGTGGTGGTAGACAGCCATATCCAGGGATCAGACGGAGGCAACATTGTACAAATCAACTCACGGTTCTTTATTGAACAACCGGTAACAGGTAACGGTCCTAAACAGTCAAACGGCAGATCTGGTTCTGGAGTGGTCGTGGAGAGTGGTCTGCAGGAATAATGCACCAGCCTGATAGTAGATGCAGTGGAAGCTGTAGCTCTAAGTTAGAGTCTCCTGACTCAGTTCCTGGGACAGCATTAAAGGTGTGCTCCTCACTGACACTCTCTCTCTCTCTCTTCACTCAAAAAGCAGGTCATGCTCTGTGTAAAGACCATGAGGTCTGGACTGCTGACAGGCAAAAGACTAGCCTAAGACCATGTGCTCCCACTGCACAGCGGTTTTATACTCCCCCTGGGTCAGGTGGTAGCACTTCTCCAATCACACTCCAGTTTACAATACAGCCACATAATTGGATAACATCTTACACCCATTTAACTATTGCCTTTCCAGGCAGAGGCTACAGCTGCAGATTACCTGAGATCTCCCTGCATTATCCCTTGGGTGAGTTGCACAGGCTCACCAGTTGGATCCTGACAGGTAGAGGGCCCTGTTCACAACTACCCCCTTGCCTATACGTTAGCAGGGGTGTTGCACAGCCAAGTATTGATTGAAGCTAAGTTTGTTTGAAACTAAATCTGTAGACCTACTTTAACCCCTGAGGAACTCATGTCTGAGTGTAATACGTATAGGGTTATGAAGTATTAGGGATTTAGTGTCTAGATGTAGTGAAACTACAAGCCAGGAATGACAATGCACCTTAGTGACAAATGCGTCTACACTAGCCCTACCCTTTAAGTGTTGTGTTTTTATCCTAGTGAGTTCATTTTAATAATTAAAGATGAAATAAAAGCTAAGTTTTAGCGTTTTCATAAAGTGCTGCTAAAGTTTGCAGTGAATTAAATACCATTTCTGGATACACAAATAATTAGAACGTACTATTCACAGTGACTTGGGCCCGCATGAACCTCTGGAGCATGTGTAGTATGCCTGGTGAAGCCTAGGGCAGTATACCTTGCCTCCCTGTACATGCTCCTGATACAATCCATTTATTTGGGATTCTAAACCCCAGCTTTAGAAAGGCTTGTGGGCTATTGAGTGTTCCCAAGGGCCTAACAAGTTCCATTTGAAGGAGCTTACTAGAAAATTTACTCTTGAAATTAGTATCAAGTGGTGGACGTTAAATTATATGCCAACATGTTAGCAAACAGGCAAGGTCTTTCTTCCGCAACTTATAATGAGGAGCAGGTGGGGTTTGCTTCGAAAAGACCATCAGAGTTTTGCATCTTATCCAGTATGCCCGGTCAAGGACCTTCATACAGTTGGCATTGACTTAATTTGGTATCCACCCTCTTTCCAAATATCCAATTGTATGAGGCAGGGCTGCCCTTTTTCTCCTTTTCCCCTTGTCCTTGTGACGGAAACCCTTTTGCAACGCAATTGCCAAAACAACTGGATTCTTAGGATTTAGGTAGAAGGAGGGATCCAGAAATTTTCCAAATTTCAAGAACACCTCCAAATCGGTAGCATTGGGCAGAAGAAAAAATAACTTACTTTGGTGTTCATATTTCAGCAAATCCCAATGAATGGTTCGCCTTAAACTACATCCCCCTACTAACCTCTATCACAAGCACAATTAAAAAATGGAAAATATCATATATTTCCTGGATTGGGAACCCCTATCAAAATGATGATAGTGCCCAAGATAACCTACTTTCTGCAAGCAATACCGATTTACCTCTGACTCTTTCATGCAATTAGACGCCTGTTGTTCAAATATGTCTGGAAGGGAACCAGGCATAGAATAGCCTATGATCAGTCATGATCAGACCCAGACACCAAGGTGGTATAAGCTTCCCAGATACCACACCTATTACAAGGTCATCCAACTTATTCGAGTGGTAGACTGGCAGAAAAAATCTTACACCAAGTTATATGTACCAATAGTGGAGTATGTTATTAAAAATTCCTAACTAAAGCTCCAGTAAAGATGTGGCATGGTCTCTTGTGAGTAGGAGTAGTAATGCTCCATTCCTCACCGGTCACGAAATATGGAGATTTACGAGGCCGGAATTCTTCTGCCCTCTCCTCTTGGTGTCCTCAGCAAACAGCACTAAACACAAGAGTTCTGGGTCTCGAAGATTGAGCATGTTCACCACTGACATCACTCAGAGATTGGTTCCCACAGGCATCTGCACCTTCCCTCACGCAATCTCTCCTGGTTTGAAAAAATTATATCTACCACCTCCCCGACCGCTAAAATTGTGTGTAAGCTTTACAAATTTCTTCTATCCAGCCCCTGTGATCATTTACCAATTTTATTTTTGCAGGCATAGCAAAGAGAGTTAGATTGTTTATTTAAGGAACAGGAAAAAGCTATGATTCTGAAACATGGCCCAGGTCCCTCCAGGTGTATCACATTACAGGAAACTAGCTATAAACTAGTGAGTAGTTAGTAAAGAACCGCTATTATCCTACACAAGTACAATACCAACATATCTAATTTGTGTTGGAGATGTCAACAAAGTAAAGCAACTCTTCTGCATATATGTTGGAACTGCCATCTTATCCTCCCTTTTTGGGAATCAGTTTAATCTGTAAATTGAATCTCTGCCAAACAGCACCACCTCTGAGTGCACAGATTATATACCTCAATCTCACCCCCTCCCCCTGGCATGGGAAGTACAATAAGCCCCTATGGCTTAAGTTAACCACAAGTATCCTTCATTCCTACAGTCCTGGTCTCCCTGGCTAGAGTCCTACTCTAGGTTTTCTAGGTATATCCTTGGGACTCTATTATACTCCATAATGTTAAGCTAGTATATATTTATTCTAAGATATTGGGGCAGATTTACTTACCCGGTCCGTTCGCGATCCAGCGGCGCGTTCTCTGCGGTGGATTCGGGTCCGGCCGGGATTCACTAAGGTAGTTCCTCCGCCGTCCACCAGGTGGTGCTGCTGCGCTGAAGTTCCCCGGAGGCGCGCTGGAATGCCCTGAAATTCACAGGCCTATACCTGGTGAAGGTAAGTGTAATTTTCGCGAACCATTTTTTTTCCTAAATGCGGCGGTTTTTCCGAATCCGTCGGGTTTTCGTTCGGCCACGCCCCCCGATTTTCGGCACGTGCATGCCAGCGCCGATGCGGCACAATCCGATTGCATGCGCCAAAATCCCGGGGCAATTCAGGTACAATCGGCGCAAATTGGAAATATTCGGGTAACACGTCGGGAAAACGCGAATCGGGCCCTTAGTAAATGACCCCCAATATTTTTATTGTTGCATATGTGATAGCACAGTGGCTAGACCACTAGTCTAGTAATAATAAGTACTAACTTTTATGACTTCACAATGGTATCTGTATGGGAAACAATACTGTACCTGTCTGTTTCCACGTGTTTTGTTTACCATCTGATTAGATTGTGAGCCCCATGGGGGACAGGGACTAATTTTGCAAGCTCTGTGCAGCGCTGCATAATCTGTGTATGCTGTATAAATAAAGGAATTATATTATTATTATTATCATCATCTGAATAATGTTTAACCCCTTACCAACATGTGATGTAGTATTACGTCACATGCCGGGTGCAGGTGCATGGAGAAGGCTCACGGGCTGAGCCCTCTCCACAGCCGATAAGTCTTTGCTGCATATTGCAGCAAAGGCTTACTGGTAACACCCGCGATCGGTGCCAGCGCCTGCATGGGGAAGTGCACAGTCACAGGACGCGTCTCCATGGTAACGTCTTGAAGCCCATGGTGGGCACGTCTTGAAGCAGAGACGCAGGTAGAGAATATAAAATGTGAGACATGGCACTGATACACCACCTCCTGACGAAGCCCAGTGTCAGTCTTTTATCATGTTTGCGGGTAAGTGTGCTATAGTAATATGGAATTTTTAAATACTGGAAGGTAGCTCCGGTTTATTCATTATTTTTTTCACTGCACTACTGCCACTTTACCCCTACTGGTCTTACCTTTTGACTGACTATTTAAAAATACTGTTGACACTTTTTTGACCCTGGGTTAAAGGGGGGCCATTGGTCTTCTGTGTTTGCCCTATTTGCATCTGGGGCTACTTGTGTCCCCCATGTATTGTATTGGATTTTCCCTTTCTAGAGATATATATGTATAATATTTGTATTTACTCTCAATAAAGGATATTATATTTTTACATAAACAAAGTTTTTTGCAGCTCTGTTTTTTGGTATTTTCCTACATTTAAACCAAAGTTCAATTGTTGTATCATTAGATTGTGTCTACTGGCAGCTGTGGAGATGAAATATATTTCCCAATACAGAGACAATACAGAGAGCCACATTATAAATGCACAATTAACAATGTTACTTTGTCTACAGGGCAGGTGTCCCAAAAGTGCTTATAGAGGAAGTAGAACTGTATTGGGACACAAAGGAGGACACTAATAAGATGCACTATTATTTTGTGGAAGGCACAAACAACAATAAACTAGTATTGTGCAGAATTTAGGCAAGAATGGAGGATGACTGTGTCACGGGTGCTCCCTCGACCCACTTCTCGGGTTGCAGGCACACTCATGCCCCTTTCCGGGCCACCAGGTCCCTGCTCTGCTGCTTTACCTCTCCTCGCTCCTACTCCACTACTCATAGTCCGGCACGCGCGTCCCGGCCTCGTGGGGAGCGTGCGCACCGGCGGTCAAATATTTAAAGGGCTAATTGGTGCTGGCCATTTCCAGGAACTGAATAAAAGCTGACCCCTCCCAACATTCCCCGCCGGATTTTTGTGCTATATGTCTCAGAAAAAGCTTGTTTCATTGCCTAGTGCCCGTCTGCTGATTTCCCGTTGTGACCCCGGTTCCATTCCTGATGTTGACTCTGTGCTGCCTGTCCTGACCTCATGCTTAGTTCCTGACATTGATCCCGTGCTGCCTGTCTCAACCTCCTACCTGTCCCCGACCACGATTCTGCCTCACAACTTTGTACCATGCCTTGGCCACCACCTCGGGCAAAGTCGCGCCTGTGGCTTACGCCATTGCTTGTGGTGGTCCAGAGGATTCACTACCTCAGATCCCGATAGACTGGAATAACGTTTGAAATATTTTGAATAATGGTGGTATGGAGTGGAAGGAGAAGAACAGGGAAAACCGATAATTACATTTACAGTAGATGTCACCTGTAAGTCAGTGGATGTAATCATTTTGCACTCAATTTTTACTGTGTAGATTTGATATCAGCTCACTATTGGGTCAATGAATTATTAAAGCTATAATACCATAGCCCAGGATATGTTTCTTGTTATCCTGGCAGATTTTTAGTGGGAGGTCAAAATATTTTTCTTCACTACAGCCCTGTAAAGTTGTGACCATGATCTTTTCAGACCCTTGTAGCACCGCATTACAATGTTCTTTAAGAGAGCTTATAATTCTGTGAAAATTGGTCCACATGCTATGACATGAATGGTCTACAGTTACGAAGAGAACTTATGTTTTGGTGGAGCCCACTAATAACCTCTGCCATTGTTGCCAATTAGCCCTTTGCTCATCATTGTCTCTGAAAATCACATATCTGTTATATTTAAATATGCTTGATCAATATCTAATGGGTTTCTCTATGGTGTACTATTTCAGCCATTTTTAATAAACATATAGCATAGACCATAACAGCATTCTGAATCATCTCCATATTTAGGAAGCTTCCATCATGTATCTGACACTGGAGCTGAAAGATGATGAACATGGCACCTATACAGCATCACACTTGTTCCTTGTCCTATTTATAGGGACTAAATGATTGAGTGAGATTAATTTACAAAAATCATGAATAGCCATAACAACAAAGTGTATAACATATCCCTTGTTTTAATATTATAACAAATAAATACGAATGCAGATTGATAAAACTAATGGTACCTATGTGAATTAGCATGGGAGTAACACCCTTAGATGTGCACATAGCAGTAGGGAGTGACTTGTAATGTTCTGTCTGTGCATCTTGATTAATTTGATATTGATGGAATAGATACTAATTTATCAGTCAGAAGTATATCAGAGCTCTTCACACTATGTAAATAACCCTCACATAAATATGAGATTTTCAAAGAACAATTCAAACAACTTTTCTATGGTGACCCATTGTGAAAACAGATATTTATAGTAAAACTTCACATAGGTCCATAGTCCATGGAGGTAAATTCTATATGGAGAGGCCACTGGAGTTGAACACAGGTGTGCACTGAAGAAGGCAATATGAGACCATTATGGCACTGTATACAGGAGATAACAAAAACATGTTGGAACCAGAAAGATTTCAGGATTATATTTGCCAAGCACACTGGGAAATAAAAGGACAAAACACACCCAAATATTGTATTCAATCTCTGGGCAACATTCTACAGAACAGAAAAGGGTTTAGGGATGAGTAAAGAATCAGTAAAATCATGTAAACCTCTTAATGGATTTTTGTTGCCTAAACAAACCTTTTGAAGATGTAGAATAATAAAAATAACTTATAATGGCATTCCTTGGTCTTGGTTTGCATAGAGTAGTTGACAGCATATGGTAACAACTGGAGCCAATCACTCGACACAGTGGTGGTTAACGAGTACTGTCAGGATCGGTGGTGGTGGCCCACTGAACCGCCGCAAGCAATGAAGTAGGCCGACACCTGGGAGCGGAGTCTAAGTGGCACCCAGTACCACATGGTCAAAGTCAGGCAAGAGGTCAGGACCGGCAGCACAGGATCGGAGTCAGGAACGTAGCAGAAGGTCAAGGCGCAGAGAATCGAGGGCAGGAAACAAAGCAAAGGTCACAATGGATAAATCACAAAAGTTTCAGTAAGAATGCTTTTTCTAAAGCTTCTGGGCACAAAGATCCAGCAGGAGTCATAGGAAGAGGCAGGCAATACTAAAGGGCAGCGTCCAGCCAGCACCAATTAGCGGCGAAACATGGGTCGCAGGACCACTCTTGACAAGTACAAGCTAATATGGCATCCCCCTAAATGTACTGTAGGAGAAATAAGTATTTGATTGCAGTCCTATTTTGCAAGTTTTCCCACCTACAAAGAATGGAGAGGTCTGTAATTTTTATTGCAGACACTTCAACTGTGAGAAACCGAATCTAAAAAGAAAAAAAATAAAAAATAACTGTATGATTATTAAATAATTAGCATTATTACAAAGAGAGACAGGTTTTTTGGATTTCGTGTTATAGAATAAGAAAAATTACACAGTCAACAATATTTAAAAGGTTTATTGTAATACAAAAGTATACAAAGAGTTAAATATCAAAATATTATACTCACAACACTGTCAACTTTCATTGATGAGCTCCGGCACTCAAAATCTTCACGGGCTTATCAACTTACAACTCTGTCCAGCATCATTGATGACCTTCCGGCAGGTATGGGGTCTTCACGGACTATCACCAAGCAGTAGAATGACAGGTATTGACAGGTATCATCAGGTCTTGAGGCGTCTCACAAGTACCCAAGCAGTATAGCATCAGTCAGTAGCTAGCTCTCAATTCTCTCAAATCTCTATTGCTAGGTGATAGTACGGAAGTTTTATACCCCATGTCTGTGCGTCACCAAACTATATGGAGAAACATATGTATGCATATGTTTTCTCTCATTATTCTCCTAATGGTATAGTTTCCCATGAAAGTTGCCAGTTTTCATTGGAAAGCATCCCAGAAGATAGGCGCATCCCAGCAGGTGTGTAATGCCTAACAGAGTGCCAAATAAGGATACGAATATGTCAAACTTAATGAGAATAAAAATGTCAAATATAATGAGGATCAAAATATGTTGATTTGGGCTCATTCACAGTTGAAATAAGGTTACATGAACTGTCTTTATCTCAAGAGCAGACATGTTGTATCCTCAACTTCATTTTGGTTTTCCATTACAATCTGTCTCTCATAGTTGAAGTGTTACAGACCTCACCATTCTTTGTAGGTGGAAGAACTTGGAAAATCGGACTCCGATCACATACTTAATTTGAATTTCCCCTATTGTAAAATAGCAAATTCAATAATTTTAGTAAAATTTATACTTGAGCCACAATTTTGGCACCTTTTAGCACACAATAAATTATATCCTTTCCAATAAACTACACTTCTTTCCAAGTGTATAATTTCTATAATTTTTGGGGAAAAGCATATGTTCCAGAATTCTACAGAATTTTGATGTAAATCTTCTTCTGTATGTTCAACAGTGTTTCAATATCTCTAAAGGAACATAGTCACAGACCCTACAAGCCAATAGCAGCAACATAATATCAGATGCTGAACTGATTATGTCCTATGATAACATATGCAGCGTAGAGACAAGGGGAGGAAAAAAGAATAATAAAATATTACTAGTGGTTTGTTACAGGTCTCCTAGTATGATGAAGACACAGAAGAACTGCTAATAAGTCAAATAGATGCGGCCTCAAAATAAAGTACATTAACTATCCTGATATAGATTGGGGCAGAAACCTGTAGGTTGAGATATTGACTTTGGCCAAAGGAACAAAAGGCAAAATAATGTTGTAAACAGTCTATTACTTGGTAAAACTGTGGCAGATAAAGACTTGTTGGACAGTGAGCTTAATTTTAGTGACCAGAGCGAGGCAGCTGCTAATAAGACCAATAAAATTATGGGATGTATCAAGAAAACCACAGATTCTCATCATAAGGGCATAGTTTTTCCCTTCTACAAACTACTAATACCACACATGAAATGGGTGAACTAAAATAAAATGACTTTAAAAAGATTTTATTTAGCTTAAAAATTATTAAGCTGAAATAAAGGGAGACCTCTTCCAAAGACCTCATTTATATCTAGGCCTATAACCGAAACAAGGGGGCAACCACTATGCCTAGAAGAGGGGTTGTTCTACCATCACCATAGACAGGGGGCATCCTCTACACCTAAAGGAGAGGCGCTTCTACCATCACCATAGACAGGGGGGCATCCTCTACACCTAGAGGAGAGGAGGTTCTACCATCACCATAGACAGGGGGTATCCTCTACACCTAGAGGAGAGGTGATTCTACCATCACCATAGACAGGGGGCATCCTCTACATCTAGAGGAGAGGGGGTTCTACCATCACCATAGACAGGGGGCATCCTCCACACCTAGAGGAGAGGTGATTCTACCATCACCATAGACAGGGGGCATCCTCTACATCTAGAGGAGAGGGGGTTCTACCATCACCATAGACAGGGGGCATCCTCCACACCTAGAGGAGAGGTGGTTCTACCATCATCATAGACAGGGGAGCATCCTCTACACCTAGAGGAGAGGCAGTTCTACCATGACCATCATGATCATAGACGGGGGCATCCTCCAGGCCTAGATGAGAGGCGGTTCTAACGTCACCAAAGACAGAGATTCTTTACTCTAAGAACAGTGAAACTATGGAACTCACTGCCCCAAGAAGTTGTTATTGCTAAAGATTTTTACATCTTCAAGAGGAACCTTGACTGCTTTCATGAGAACAAAATTTTTACATGTTATGTGAACAGAACAATTAGTTAATTTTAAAGACTTGCTTTCTTTTGTTCCATGGCTTCTCTTTCTATAATGATCTTATGTTGTTAAAATGTTTTTTTTTAATCATGAACATAGCTGCCACACTGAAAGTTTTGTTTTACCACATCTGAAAATACACTTTCATTGGCAGTCTATATACTACAGGGGACTTTCTGGCTATATACAGGGGGGGGGGGGGAATGTGACCAATGCATTTCCCACCCTCAGCTTATACTCGAGTCAACAGGTTTTTACAATTTTTCAAAAACTAATTTCAAAATGAGAGGTCTCGGCTTATACTCGGGTCGGCTGTACATATACAGACAGAATTGTAACAGAACATCCCTACCCTCCCTAGCCCCTATATGACAAAAACATGGAAACTCCAAGGCGGTCATGACAAGTCACATTAACTTCTCAATGAACTTTACTGCCTGAGGTCCTAAGTCTGACATGAAAACACAAAAGAGATAATAATCTGTATGTTAAAAAAACTACAGTAAAGGACATGGCAGACTCTGGAAGGCTTATGATAAAAATCAAGAGGACACAGAAGCAGAGTTTACACTGATTTTTTCTATGGGATTGGACTGAGAAGCGGTTCTAATAGGGTATATTTTTAGGTTTCAATATTTTATTATAAAATTCTCTATTCCAACTACTGCATGTTGTTAGGTTTTCTTTTTTTGCATCAATCTAGTCTTTGGGATAAGACATTTAGCAGTATTCTGCTTATAAGATAGCTGTCTAATTGTTTATGGGCCTCCCAGTGCCGCCATTGGAGGGTGTTGAGTGTTACTGTGTTCAGGAGGCCCCGAGGAGGAGAAGGGGCCCCAAGTCACAGAAGAACTTGCCTGCCCTCCCAGGTGCAGGCAGCTCACTGTGAAAACAGGGCCTGATTATAATTCGGAGGGGTGGGAAATGGCCCACAAAATTTGCCAGTCAGGGGTCCCAAACTTCTTATTGGTGGCCTTGCAGCCTCCTACCAATCATGAGAATGATCATCCCATTTTCCTTCTGAAAGGACCAGCAGTTCAACGAGCAAGCTGCCCCACAATACTTCTCAATGGGGCTGTCAGAGATAACTGATGTATTCGGCTATCTCGAAGAGTCCTAGAGAAAGGAATTGAGCAAACGTCTGTTCCAGTTCAAGTTAATATCTATGAAACGTAACCACTCAACTGTGATTTGTTGTAGCACTGCCAAGTCTCCTGACACCGGGAGTGCCAGGGGTCATCAAGCACTGAATCGCCTTCAGGGAAATTACGTAAGTGTGTTATGTAATGTTACTGGAGGACCATAGGACTTTTATAATTTATTTATATCTCCGACAACTTTAAATACAGCCCAATTCCGCTATGATAATGCTGCGTTGTTATTGGTCTGTAAAAATTATGATTCAATGTTAAGTTTTAACCAATGAGTGTTTTGGTTGAAATAATCCATTTTGTACTAGCGTGTAGCCACTTTTAAATTTTTATTCTAAGTGTTCTGGATAAAGGGATTTTTTATTCATTTTTCCTACACCATCTTATCATTTTGGGCCAATATATTACATATCTGTGTTGTACAGATTTTCATTAAGATTCTACTTTTTAATTTCTACTTTTTACCATAGGCAGATATGATGCCTCCAGATGAACACCTAAAAAATATAGTGGCACAGAGCATAGTATTTCATATTAGGAACTCTATACAGAGTCTTTGCAATTTATTAAAGTGGTTGCCTGGAAAAACATGTGCGCTGTATTCCACATATAGTACCCTACCTGACTATGGTTTGTGCCAGTATTCCAGCTCTGCCATATGCAAATATATGTAGCTTAGTTGTAATACCATGCACTATCCATGGTCAGGAGAGGGGATGTTTTTGGAAAGAAGCAGCAAGGTTTTTCAACCTACAGAAAACCCCTTTAAATCGATCCGTGCCAACTTTGTATCTAAACCAGAAGTATCCACTGGGACATCCAAACACAGATTCATGAGTTATGATTAGTAATTTATCTTAAATATTCAACCAGAAAATTGTGTTTTAGTGAAGGGTCATTGTAACCCAATGATGTCACTACAGGGAAAATCCCTGCAAACTTGAAATCTTTGGTTACAGTTCATTGCCATAAAAAGAATGTTTAACCAATGTGCTACCTTAGTCTGTCATGCTTGTTCTTCTGTTTGCAATTTATACGCTGCAGATTAACAAAATAGTTAAAGTCTATCTAAAGTGCGTCTATAATAAAACAATAAATCATAATCACTCCGTAGCTGGGTACAAGCTGTAGTGCTGCCGGTAATGATCCTTCTCATGTTTGCCAAGTAGGTGGGCTCTTCTTCAAGTGATGTGAGAGCTATGTCCCACTCTGGACCATTAGGATATTATTTGATACGTTTTAGTATATATAACTTTTTGAAACTTTTTATTTTTGGGAAGCAAGATGTGGTGTCATTCTTAAGATTTTTCTTGTGATTTTTTTTTAAATATATGTTTTATTTATAAAACGTTCAACAGCATGAATGTTTAATTATGGGATGTGACTGGATCTTGTAGGTGTCCATAGATTAGCAGGCCATGGCATCCTCTTTGTACCCTCTGATTGCACATAGGTGATGGGAAGACAAAGGGAAGTCCTGGCATCTAAGAGGTTTAACTGCCCTAATGAAAGTTCTAACCTAATAGCAAAGCATTTGTAGCAGCCAGATTTGGTAGTACCTAAGCTAATCTCCAGGACATGCACTTTCAACCTGAGGAACAAACTCCCAAATGCTTAGGAAAAATGAATCTCTTCTGTATAGGGCTAGGTAGAGGCAGAGAAAAGCAGAAAAAACAAGTTCACGGGGGAGATTTATCACTTCTTTTTCTTTTCTTGGTCACTTTGGTATTTGTGACTTTTCCTAGGGCATTAGTGGATTTGCGTATTATTATTGCGACACACTCCCTTCAAAGTTCTGGGCGCGACCAAGTTTTCAAGTTTTACGCCTAATTTATCACTCAAATCCAAATGTTGAAGTTTCTTGTAAGTCATGTTACAATTTAACAGGTCAAGTTCAGGTCTTACTAAAAAAAAAAAACTCCACTTGCCTGCAGCCATAGGAAAAAAGGCTAAAATGGATCGTGCAAAACATGCCAGAATTAACAAGGAGGATAACCCACAATAAAAAGACCGGCACACAAATCTATAATAAATATGTATGCCCCCGAGCATTAGACATTCTGAGCATGCAAAATATAGAAACATCTTTAATAGAGATGAGCGAGTATACTCGTCCGAACTTGATGCTTGTTCGAGTATTAAGGTAATCGAAACGGCTCGTTGCTCGGACGAGTATTTCCCCTGCTCGAGATCGAGCATTTAATTTAAAAAACACAGTGAAGAACAATGAAGAATAGAATAAAAACAGTGAACACAGGATCATTTAAGTGAAAAACACAGTGAAAAACACAGTGAAGAATAGATTACAGATGTTCGGCACATCTGCTTACTTGTCGGAAGATACGGCGGAACGGTGCGAACAAAATAGCATGTGAAGAACACATTGAAGAACACGGTGAGCAGGACAGAGACACCAGGGAGCAGCACAGAGACACCGGGGAGCAGCACAGAGACACCGGGGAGCGGCAGGCACGGAGACATCGGGCAGCGGCAGGCACGGAGACATCGGGCAGCGGCAGGCACGGAGACATCGGGCAGCGGCAGGCACGGAGACATCGGGCAGCGGCAGGCACGGAGACATCGGGCAGCGGCAGGCACGGAGACATCGGGCAGCGGCAGGCACGGAGACATCGGAAGCGGCAGGCACGGAGACATCGGGCAGCGGCAGGCACGGAGACATCGGGCAGCGACAGGCACGGAGACATCGGGCAGCGGCAGGCACGGAGACACTGGGGCAGCGGCAGGCACGGAGACACTGGGGCAGCGGCAGGCACGGAGACATCGGGCAGCGGCAGGCACCGAGACACCGGGGCAGCGGCACGCACGGAGGCACCGGCACGCACGGAGGCACCGGGGCAGCGACACGTACGGAGACATTGGGGTAGCGGCGCAGAGACATCGGGAAGGGCAGAGAGACAGAGAGATCGGGGAGACTTCAGTGGAAGAAGAGGAGCGGATCCCGGGACAGCGTATCTCCCGACAAGTAAGCAGATGTGCCGAACATCTGCAATCTATTCTTCACTGTGTTTTTCACTGCGTTTTTCACTTAATTGATCCTGTGTTCACTGTTTTTATTCTATTCTTCACTGTTCTTCACATCTGCTAACTTGTCGGGAGATAATATACGCGCGGAACAGTGAAGAATAGATTGCAGATGTTTGCATACATCTGCTAACTTATCAGAAGACATTCTTTTTCAGTTAATTAACACATTTTATTCCCGAACCATAGTCCCTTTGAAAAATGCTCGAGTCTCCCATTGACTTCAATGGGGCTCGTTATTCGAGACGAGCACTCGAGCATCTGGAAAAGTTCGTCTTGAACAACGAGTACCCGAGCATTTTAGTGCTCGCTCATCTCTAATCTTTAATAATTCAGTAATTTTAAGGCCCTTTTACACAAGCATTGCACAGTTTGATCTTCAGAGTGTGGTAAGTTAAAAACTGACATTTTCCCCAGACACCAATCAGTTTTCTGTAAGAATTTATTGAGGATGCGTTCACAAATTGGGGATATTTACTATGGGGTTTACACCTTTTTTTGTGGTGCTTACACCACCTGTTCTGCTTTTCGACCCATTTATTACTTGTTGTTGCCAGAAAAAAAATAGATTTTTCGCCACCCCCGAATGCACTTTGAAAAGGCTTTTTTTGTGGTTTTAAAATTCTGACACAATTAATATGTGTTGCCTTAATTTTTTTGGTACCGGAAAGTGGGGGAGAGTAGACCAAAATAAAATTTGTCTAGCAGAATAGAACCCTAAAATGAACAGTTGAACGAAGAGGAATTGTTGTATTGGGGCCAGATCCTTCCAGTTCTTGCACTTCAAATTCTTTAAAAAGTGTCAGAGATTGAGTTTGCTGCTGCCAGAAACCAGGGCCGGATAAAAGGAGGGGCTCATGGGGCTCGAGCCCCGGGGCTCCCACCACTTTCAATTTTTAAGGGGCCCCCACCAGTTTCCAAGAGTCAGCGATTTAGCTCAGCTCTGTGTCTCTGTCTGCAATGTGCAGCGGCCCATGGCCGCCCAGAACACACACAGGGGTCTAGGATGACAGCTGTGTCAGTGAGACACAGCTGCCTTCACTGGGGGAGATCGCCATTTTCTACAGGGGACACGCGGCTAAAGTCTGCAGGTGGCTGTATACTACAGGGGGCTGGTGGCTTTATACTACAGGGGGCTGGCAGGCTACATACTACAGGGGGCTGGCAGGCTACATACTACAGGGGGCTTGCAGGCTATACACTACAGGGGGTCTGGCATGCTATATACTACAGGGGGCTGGCAGGCTATATACTACAGGGGGGCTGGCAGGCTATATACTACAGGGGGGCTGGCAGGCTATATACTACAGGGCGCTGGCAGTCTATATACTACAGGGGGGCTGGCAGGCTATATACTACAAGGGACTGGCTATATACCTTCAAAAACATTGTTGGAAGGGCCCCCACCAGTTTGCGCCCAGGGGTCCCCACCACCCTTAATCCGGCAGTGCCAGAAACATAACAGGAAGGGCCCCCTGTAGTAATGTACCATGAAGCGCTGGAGAAGGGGGATCTGCTGGACAAGCCTTCAGACAAGGTCAGACACAGATGCATTGGCTGCAGTTGCCATTGCTGTGACTCTCCAGCAGCCTGCTCAGCAATTTGGGACAGAAAATGGTCCAAGCAATAGAAATAATATATGCTGTATCAAAATAGTAGTACTATAGAATATACCATTAACTTCACAAACAAAACAGATGAGTATATAGGAAAATTACTTTATTAAATACACAAAGTTAAAAACATTTAAAATAAAATATATATGCTAAGAACCAATTTCTCCCAGCCTTCCAAATGTGGCCAAAGATAATGACTATCATACAAGATAATGGCAATATGTAGGTCCCCAATGAGAACCGGCGCTTGGCGTGTGCAGTAAAATTGTATTTATTTACAACTCGTTATATATAAAAACAATAAAATAACGAGACGAGTTTCGAATCTGGAATGGATTCTTCCTCAGTCGGGTATCTGAAATGCAATTGAAGGAATCCACCACCGATCACATGCCCTCCCCCCTCGTCGCGCCGGACACATCAAGAGGCTCGGGCCAGAAAACTAGCAAAGAAGCAGTGATAAATTGCAGAGTCGAAGGGAAATCCCACACATCAGAAACATGCGCATTAAAAACTCATTTGAAAGGGGCCTAAATCAAAATAAAATGACAGATCAAAATTGACTTTGTCTGCCCCCAGGAGCCACTCTTGCATATGCAACAAGCATGGGCTCCCATGATCTGGGCATTGTGCATTAAGAAGCTCCATAGATTCTTCTTTCTGCTTTTGCACAAGGACCTAGTACCATAGGACAGGAATCAGATGTTCCTCTTTGAAGTCTTTGACAGCTCATAGATTATCACTGAAACTGAATTCCTAGCAGTCAGGTGATAGTTCAGTTAATTGACTGTTAAGGAGTAGTTAAGAAAACAGAGATGAGAGCTTCAAGCTTGTCAGACTGCTTCTCCGATGAGGACATTCTCTAAAACTGCAATAAAAAAACCCTACGATAAAGAAGAAAGAACTCTACAATCTGATGGTGACATTAAACCTGTTGGGTGGTGCGGTCAAACCTGTCCACGTCACCTAACAGTTCTGCATATGGGTGCCCCTGTGATGTCATTGGAGGCCACCAATAGGTTGCCAAGACAGCTGGAAGTCTTTTAAAGTCTGCTGTATTACAGTCTCTACAAGAGCAGTATATTTGCAATATACAGGTGGTCCCCTACTTAAGAACACCTGACTTACATACGACCCCTAGTTACAAACATACCACTGGATGTTGGTAATTTACTGTACTTTAGTCCTAGGCTACAATAATCAGCTGTAACCATTATCACTGGTGTCTGTAATTAAGCTTTATTGTAAATCCTGGTTCTTTTTAAAATACAATTGTCACAGAGACTAAAAAAATTTTGACTGGGGTTACAATAATAAAGTATACAGTTCCGACTTACATACAAACTCAACTTAAGAACAAACCTGCAGAGCCTTGTACAAGAATCTTGTATGTAACCCGGGGACTGCCTGTACTGCAATACAGTAATATTGCAGTATATTGTGCAAAACACAACATTTCAAGCACAATACAAGGGTTACTTGTTTTAAAAAACTCTCTAACTTGAACCCACTCTATCAATAATCCAAACCAAATAGAAAACATGAGTGCGCATTGGTCCAAATATATCCAAGATACCACAATACTAAAAGGGGTATTCTCATCCGGGCATTCAAATTGAATTTAATTAATCTGAAATATATATAAATTTGTTCAATTAGATGTTATGAAAAAAAATGTACCCGTATGTAGATAATTTCTAATAAATGTAGTCCTATGGTCCTTTACAAACAAGACTGTGTTCTTGGATACGTCCACCTCTGCTGGCATGACTGCAAAAAAAACTAAGTTTTTGTGTAATAAATGTCTGGGAGTTCCTGCGTGTCTCCCAGCCGCCCTTTTGTAATGATCGATGAAGCCGGGTGGTCAGGCAGGACTCAATAGCACATGTCTGGCCACCAATGGAAGATTGCGGGATGGTTGTATCCAAGGAAGCTATCTTGTTTCTAAGGGACAGCATGGCTACATTTATTAGAAATTATCTTCACATGGGAACATTTTTTTTAATAACATCCACTTGTTGTTGAGCTAAATAGCAGTAAACCATACGATTAACTATAAAGTGCTCATGTGCTCATACTGATTCAAAAAATAAAGGAGAGGTGTCATTTTAACCGCACCTTGAAAGACATAAAAATGCCATACAAAAGTTTTCCACCACATTTGGAATTTTTTTTCCACCTTCCCAGTACATAGCACAAATTATTAAATGGTTGCTGAGTGGGTAGCACTTATGCCTTGCAGCTCTGAGGTCCTGGGTTCAAATCCCACCCAGATCAACATCTGCCAAGAGTTTGTATGTTCTCTCCGTGTTTGCATGGGTTTCCTCTGTGTCCTCCAGTTTCCTCCCACACTCCAAAACATACTGGTAGGTTGTTTAGATTGTGAGCACCATGGGGACAGGCACTGATTTGGCAAACTGTGTGCAGCGCTGCATAATCTGTGTGCGCTATATCAATAAAGAAATTATTATTGTTTGTGGACGGAGCTGAGTGAAAAATGGAAACGCAACAACATTTTAAAAATTTGGTCTTGGGGGGGGTTAATAAGACAAAATGGAATGATGGTAGACATATAGAGAGGGACTTTAAATTGTATTCCTTCTAAGCAGGGTTTGTTTTTCTAAGGTTGAATATATTTTTGTTTGGTTAAAGTGTTAAATGTTAAAATAATAAAACTTGTACCACAGTAATCGCAGGCACAACAGATAAGTCTAGAAGGTCAGTGCTACAGGCAACTGCCAGCTCTGTGTTAAGCCCAAACTTTCAGTTTACATAGTGATTCCTAATCTGCTTATTTTATCTGCATGTCAGTAGTATATTGGATCCCACTTGGATTTTCTTTTAAGTAAAACTTGTGTGTGGGTTTTGTGGGGAATCCCTCTAGCAGACACTAAGTAGTATTAGTGCAGGAAGAAGAAAGGTCACAGGCAAGATAAAATCCAAATCATTTTTTTTATTTTTACATTTTAACCAAACATAAATTAAAGGGGTATTCTCGTCTGAGCATTCACATCCAGATTAATTAATTTTCCATATGTAAACATTTCTTCAATTAGATGTCATTAAAAAAATGTTCCCGTGAGAAGATAATTTCTCATAAATGTAGTGATATGGTCCCTTAGAAACAAGACTGTGTCCTTGGATACGGCCACCTCTGCTGGAGGGATTGCACAAAGAAGCTAAAAGTTTTTGTATATGAAATGTCCGGGAGTTACTGCAGGTCCTACAGCCATCCTGTCGTAAGGATTGCTGAAGCCAGGAAGTCAGGAAGGGCTTAATAGCGCATGTGGGGTGGTCGTATAGCCAGAGTGTGGGGTGGTCGTATCCGAGGAAGCTCTTTTGTTTCTAAGGGGCAACATGGCTACATTTATGAGAAATTATCTTCACACAGAAACATTTTTTTAATAACATCCAATTGAAGAAATGTTTACAGATGGCAAATCAATATACGCTAATTAAATTTAAATGCCCAGATAGGAATATCCCTTTAAGCTTTAGTAAAGACTTGTGTAAAATAAACCCTGTTCACCTGAACAATAACCAATACAATTTCAAATCCATCTCTATACCTGGCTGCCTGCACTTGACCCACAGGACACGGTGGCACTCAGTTACCTGTATGACACACTGTGCAGCCTTCAGTTTTCCACATCTATCAATTGTGACATGCAGTTTATATAATGCCCTAATGAGTCATGTGACCAACAACTGGACTGGAGTTCAACTGGAGTAGGGTAAGTAAGTAAATAAGTGTGCAAGATGATTTGCCAATTCACCGATAAAAGCGGTCTATTTTATGTCAATTGGTAGGTAAATTCATCGGGTAGAACGGGGTAGAGCAGGGGGTTTCCAGCGACAGCTCTTTTGACGCTTGCTCAAGCTTTTTCCTTGAGAAAGCACCAGGTGGCACGAAACAGCTGTACTATAAATCTGATATTTATATTGTATCCTGCGGATATGGGATAGATATCATTAAGGACTGGAGAGCCTTTTCATTTTATTAAATGTGTTACTGTTTACATCCTGTCTTTCTGAGCTATTTGATTTTCATGTTGGTAGTTTTTGTCGGTTATACTGGATCCATTCATTTGTATCTATAGATATCATTAAGGACATAACTCCATTAAGAATGGATGACACAGCTGTACCATAATCAGTGACATCGTATTAATATACGTATAATTAATAAAAAAAACTCTTTCTGTCAATTTTGTATGCAAGGGCATCTTTCAGTGGCATGTTTATTGTAATGGTTCTTTCTGCCCTCCATTTTTAGGCACCATGATGCTTGCGGTATATAACTACAATTCCCCAAGAGAACTTGTAACGAGATCAGCCCTGGGTACAGTGCTCATTATCCTATGCTTGATCCTAGCACACATAGGTAAATAAGAAGTATTGATCCTTTAGAACTTTGTATTATCTTATTAACCTGGAGTATAAGTCATGTAGTTTATAATTAGTCTGTGAAAATAACCTTGACTATCATACTATACATGCATATGTACAAATCTCTATACCAAGAAGCACCACTTACTATTGATATACAGGCAGTCCCCGGGTTACATACAAGATAGGGTCTGTAGGTTTGTTCTTAAGTTGAATTTGTATGTAAGTCGGAACTGTATATTTTATCATTGTAATCCCAGCCAGAACTTTTTTGGTCTCTGTGACAATTGGATTTTAAAAATGTTGGGTTGTCATAAGAACCAGGATTAACACTAAAGCTTCATTACAGACACATTTGATAACTGTTACAGCTCATCATTGTAGCCTAGGACTAAAGTAGAATAAATTACCAATATCCAGAGGTCCGTTTGTAATTAGGGGTCGTATGTAAGTCGAGTGTTCTTAAGTAGGGGACCGCCTGTATACTACTCTATATGTCATTCAAGTCACAATTGCATAGTGAATTAGGTTGAAAAAAGACACAGGTCCATCAACACAATAATTCTACAGAGTTGATGCAGATGAAGGCAAAAGCCATCACATGGTAAAGATTTGCTGCTCTTAAAGAATAGAATCACTGAATGGGGTGATTGGGGAATGAGGTGTAGAAAAAGTAGAGGATGTCCTCGTGTTATGATTACTGGTCTAGGAATAAAAAGATAAAGTGGTCGGCCACTATAACTCATGTTTTTTATAATGTGTTTTTTTTTTTTGTAATTTGTGGCAGGCAGAATATTTGGTAAGTTACCAATTTACATCTATAAAAAGTTATGCACTGCTTTCTTTAAATGCAAAGTATATCCCCCTGGTTCCGAAATATCTGTTTCCCTTATCAGCTGCCATTCCGGTCTATAAAATGGCAGCAGATGCAGTGTTATGAGTTTCTAACTGTCCTTAATCAATCTACCTTCCAGGACCTTAAGTTTGTATCCATTTATACTGTCATAAGATCCTGGAAGGTAGGTTGTTCATGGACAGTAAAAGATCCCATGTCCCTCCATTTCTGGCAGCTGATAAGGTAAAAAACATTACTGAACCAGGGGATCTACATATTAAGAAAGCAGTGCAGAACATTTCATAGATGTATATTGGTATATTTTCAGAAGAAAAATCTCTGAAGTGCCCATTCAGGTCGTGGTACATTGAATTTACTCTAGATCTTCCCATTTTCTTGCCAATTCACCAAGTAGGCTAAACTTAAGTCATCAATACAATTCCTATTAAACTTACACCATACAAGTTAAATAATTCAATCTGTATTCTTAGAAAATTACAGAGTCATTGGTAAAATTAGGAGGTACATTTAGCTTTGTGGCCTGGTTAAGAAACATACCGTATAAACTCGAGTATAAGCCGACCCAAGTATAAGCCGAGGCCCCTCATTTTACCACAAAAACCTGGTAAAACCTATATTTTTTTATTCGAGTATAAGCCGAGTTTGGGGTTTCAGCAAATTTTTTTGTGCTGAAAAACTAGGCTTATACTCGAGTATATATGGTAAGTCTTTTAACATGCTTATTTTTTTTTTCTTTTAGGAGCCATGAAACAATTCAGTCCTCATCCTCATCTTCTGACCTTATGTATGACTGTCTCAGCGCTTTGGAGCAATACTGGCATTTTACAGCTGTACATAGATAACAATATTCTTCCAGCCTCGCAGTTTTGTGAAGCAGTATTCCCTGGTTTGCTTGCCATTTCATGTGCCTTTCTCATAATAGGGTGTGTTGGGACACTCCTAAAACAAGGGCCCCTACCCGTTATGGCCTTTGCGCTAGGCTTAGCTAATCTCCATGTTCTCGCGATGTGTAATAACAACACACTTGGTCCGTCAGGTATTGGATGTAACTTTATGATTGTTACAACTACCAGTCTTTATCTTGTGGGATTAAGATTTTGGGAAATTTTGAAAAGAAAACCCATCCATTCAATTGTGACTCGTGTCCATTCCAAAAAATTTATTTCAAGAAACCACCTTATTGTGACAGGAATTATGGTGAATATGGTGTCATCCAGTGTGCTTTGTGGAAAGCTTATTGGAACGACTGGTACACTTTTCTTTGCCCAAGCTCACTTTATGTTCACATCAGCCTTGTACCAACTCATAGTCACCGTTGCCTCATTTTGTGCCTCAGACATTTTGAATGCAGCGTTCTTCAGCTTTCTCTCTTTCCTAAAGTTTGCAGAAGGATATTCACTCTTAAATCAGCCGAACATATCAAGTGACCCATTGCTTCCTCTCCCGTTCATGGTTGTATTTGCAGTCCTTTTTGGCATTTTGGCTTGCTTGATGTCTTTAAAAAACCTCTATTTTGGCATATATACATTACTCTATGCAGTTTACTGTGCTTCTCTAACCCTTCCGAGTGGCATTGACAGTATTGTGCCACAAGTGATTAATCTAATACTCTTCATAGCTTCAGGAATCTACATGTTTCTGAGGCTTCTTCTATCAAGGGCAGAGTTTAAAACCTCCCCAAGACATGGTCTTCTTGCAATTATCAACTCCTGCCTTAAATTTCTCAAGATAAAGCAAAGGAAATTTGTGTTTTGTTTATATTCTGATGCCTTCAGATTTAAGGAAGTCGATGCTATTGGCCATGCATTTAACACTCTTGCTGTATTTTCTATCATTATCGAGACATACGCGACCTTTGTTTTGGTCATTGTGGCTGGGATCATGGTATTCATAGCTGGCTTACTGTCTGCATCTGCTGGTAAAACCTTGGAGAGCAGTGCTCTGATCTTTTATGGAATTTGGTGGATCATTTTTGGGACAGTAAAATATTGGAGTCTATATGTGTCAGTAAGGCAGTTTCATGTAGCGATGGGGATAATATGCTTTCTCGTATTAAATGGCTTTATTACAGCCTGTATGATAATGCTCAGCAAAGTCTGGTTCGTAAATTCCTTAACTTTTGAGATTCTTCTTATAATTATTCTGCTGAAAACATTTGCTATTCTAAATTGGGAATACACTGTCGCTTTCGGTGTACTCTTTGGTGTTGTAAGCTTCTACTGCTTTTTGGCTTCCATACTTAATGGATCGGTGGAGACTCCACATCTCCCTTGGGGTGAACCATTCCTAAAACGTCAAGGTCACATGCCATGTGTGCTTCCTGCAAAGAAAATGTCATCAATTAAGAAAATAGCAGGTAAGAAATAGTTTCTTATAACACAAAATGTCACATTGATGAATGATTAGAGATTAGAGCGGTCACAATGGTCGGGTTCAGCTTTCGGGTTCAGCCACCTGACCTGGACATATTAGCCAGGGGGAATAGCAATATGTCCAGGTCAGGTGGAAGAATGATGAACCTGACCATCGGGGTTGCTCATCTCTATTAATTATTAATTGAATATAATAATAAAACACATACCTGTCATGAATTTCAGATATCATGAGTACAGGAGGGATCTGTGTAATTCCTGCAGATGAGGGCTATGTTATTGCAGCAGCTTGTCAGTTCCCAGACTCTGTGCAGAAACTCTCCATGTAAGTAGAATATTCAGCAGTTTCTATTCTTAATAAAATAAAAGTTATTTTGGTTGTACAGTACAGACCCCGGATTACATACAAGATAGGTTCTGTAGGTTTGTCCTTCAGTTGAAGTTGTATGTAAGTCGGAACTGTATATTTTATAATTGTAACCTCAACCAAATTTTTTCTTGGTCTCTGTGACAATTGGATTTTAAAAATGTTGGGTCGTCATAAGAACCAGGATTAGCAAAAAAGCCTAATTGCAGACACCTGTGATAACTGTTACAGCTGTTTATTGTATTGTGTTCTTAAGTAGGATACCACCTGTAGTCAATAAAGTGGAGAAGAAAAGTATCTAAATAGGATCCATTAGCATTTATGGGAATTTTTTTTTAAACACATCAGCCATAGTTGTAAAGATTCTAGTGACTACACAATTCCTGACGCTAGTTCTCTCAGAGAATAAGAATGATAAAATAAAATGAAACTTAGAAACTTAGAATAGACCTCCTAGTCTAGGTATACATTGTGTCCTATTTATTTCTATACTAGTATAAGGAGGTAGCTTTACGCATCAGAAATATTCTATGCTGCTTTGCCCAATAAAAAAGAAAAAGGAAAAAATTCTCATTTGTGTACATTGTAATGCATGAATCTTAATATTGGTGATTGTAGGAGCTTTATCTGATTCTGAACCTTAGCTACCTATCCTGATCTTTGGCTTGTACTAAGGGTGATTATTGCTTGCCCTGACCTTGTCCCATTTGTGACTTTTCTCCTTGCCTTGACCCCCTGGTGCTACGATACATCATATTTTATCAGATGCTCAGTGTGACAATGAGGGACAGAACATACTCTTTTACTAACTGCATACATCATGTGGACATGACTGTAAAGGGTAAATCCACTGACCCTATCACAGCAGAGTCCAGTTCCCCTTAAAATGTTAAATTGTCTAGGTGGGTAAAAATATGTTGGGAGCCTTGCCGATCACATTAAAAGAACTTTATTACCCAACCTTCTATTGGCGCTTACTATTACTGGATAAAGGCTAGAGACTGGACTGAAGCCAACCTGGCCCAAATAAAGGGATTGTCAACCCACTGACCATTGTATCACCTTTGCCATACAGATTTACTAAGTCTTCTGAGTTCTGGATTTATAGAAACACCCTCAAACAAATGTTTACTGAACATATATGGGATGTGTCATTCCCACTAAGCTGGATTACAAATTTTACTGGTACTTGGCCAAATGTCTCAGTATAACGCCCTGCTCTTCTAAAGCCTTAAGAATAGGAAATGCAAATCAGTGTAGACAAGAATGTTTTTATTGTCATGTAATAGAAATGGCTTTAGGAAACAAGGAAATATTATGATTCATAGCAATCCCTGTTATAATTCATGGATTACAAAAATATAATTATGAAGTTACGATCAAGGACCAAAGAGGTTTCTGTGGTCTTAAGTGCAGGGAAGCCACCAACAGTCCACGGGATTGATATTTTATATTCATGATAGATATGTCTAGGTGGTTAAAAATATGTTGGGAACCTTGCAATTCATATTCAAAGAACTTTATCACCCCACCTTCCATTAGTGCATACTATTAGCCCTGTCACATATCTAGGAATTTGGATGAGGGCCAGCTAGAACAGGGACCAACCTGTTTAATGGCCTGCACATAGAAGACATATTGGGGCACATTTACTTGGGGTCCGTGGACCGCATTTTCGTCGGGTCTCCCGACTTTTTCAGTTTTGCGCCGCATTTAACTGGGGCTTTTGGCACACTCGATTGGATATTGGCGCATTGGCACCGACTTTCACACGACACAAATCGGGGGGCGGTTTGTCGGATGATCCGACGGATTGGGACAACGCGCAGGATTTAATATTTCAAATTGTGTCGGAAGACATGCACTCACATACACCGGGAAGAAGAAGGTGAACTCTGGCGGACCTCAGCAGGGAAGCCACAGATGCAGGAAACTGGACGCATGATCTTAGTGTATCGCAGCAGCTCCGAATCCTCGTTGGACAACGCACCTCGGGGATCGCGACGGGATGGGTAAGTAAATGTGCCCCATTAAGTTCACTGGCCACATTCTTTTTAAAAGTGATATGGCACGAAATATTTTGAACCATTTTTATATTTGAACTTGCCAAAAATGTATCCCATGTGCCTATTTTAACAAACTGATTTTGAAGTTGAATTGGCCCTTTTAATAGTGCCCCTTTTCATTTGAGCCACTTGAGCAAATACCCCCCACATAATAAGGCTTCCACAGCTCTTAATAACCCCCTTAATAGTGCTGTCTCTCTCATTTGTGCCACCTATTTAAGACCCATTGAATAGATCCCAATGTTCTTAATGCCCCACTTAACGGGAACCTGCCATTTAAGTTAATACATCCAATATAAACCACCCAAATATAAAGCATTGCCCTTAACCCTAAATTGTTACTTTCCATGGCTGCAATGTTAAACAGTTTGTAAACTTAAATGAAACTACGTCTAGTCTTTCATTAATTAATAGTTTTTTACTTCAATGTGTTTTTATGTATTATTTTTATAACTTTGTGATCACAGTTTAACTACTATATCAATTGAGTAGGGGGATGCCAATGTGCCAACAATTAAACTTGTGAGCAGTGTGTGTCTTGATGTACTTGTAGGCATCTTATAGCTTGTAACATCAGGTCGGGTGAAGTGGATTTACCCTTTAGAGTCGCATCCAAAGTCATATGTGTAGATGGTGATTGTGACACTGAGCATCTGATTAAAAATGATGCAAGTAGAAGGTTTGGATCATAACCTGGTGAACTCTTAATCCTCTGGGGACAGAACACAGAATGGATGTAACATTTATGCAATGATGAACATTAACACAAAATCTATTTTGTTGCAGAATTGATGCAGACAATACAGACAGCACGATGTCCATTATTATTACCAGTTTATCTCACCTGCAACCTATAAAGTGTTTGCTCAGCACATTGGTGTGGGATTTCATAGAAGGTCTATGGCCAAATCCTGTTGGTATTCTATTGCCTGAAATGGGTAAGCTGTTTCTATGGAATTCTTATTTTTTGGATTCTTTAGTTAAATAAGTGTTGCAACGGGACACGGGGTGGCTGGAGATGAGCTCCTTTCACTTTTATGGGACTTTCTGGATGGCTTAGAAGACTGACAGGGGTGTAACTTGAGGGGGTGCATAGGGTGTGGTCGTATCTGGCCCTAGATGTGTCATTCTACCATATGAGAAGACTAGTAGTACAAACCATACCCTTATAATCGTGGGTCTGGCACAGACTTTACACTGGAGCCCATCAGTTTCAAGTCACGCCACTCAAAACAGATATATGGCAAAAATCCTTTTTTAAAACAAAATTTTGCACACACAGTATAAGCTGACCAGAGTATAAGCCGAGACCCCTAGTTTTACCACCAAAAACTGGGAAATCCTAATGTATTGAATAATTGTATAGCTTTCATTAGTTAAACAATATCAGTTATTTGCTGAAAGTGGACAACCCCTTTAAATCCAATGGCAAAAAAATTAAGTTCTCTTTAAGTTTGATAAAATTTCTTGTATATTTTTGTCTTTTTGTTCATATTAGGAGACTGGTTGGATGGATTTCGACTGGCAACCTCCTCCTCACTTTTGGGACCTTCAAAGAATGTGATCATATATATTTCAGACTGTGGAGTTACTACTCAAGTCATTCATCAGGTGAGTATTGTATAGGACTAACAACACAGAAATCATGTTCAAGTGATATAATATATTTCTATACATCCTCTTGTCGAAAAGAGGGTGACTCCAGTATTCTGAAGAAACTGAAACCCATAGCAGGCACAGAGCCTAGACCAGGTGGCTGACTCTGCCACACCAAGGGCAACACTGGAAAGACTCCCCATCCCAGCTTCTATGGCTCATGGCTGCTTGCAACACATTTCTATTTTTTGATCAATCAATTTTAATGTTTACAAGACATTAAAAGGCGATCTGTCACAAAGAGACATGAACAATCACCACAAAAAAGATGCACATTAAAAACTAATGTAAGGTGTCACAATTTGGAAAATAACATATCTAGCCCTTAGTGATACCAAAGGGTTATCTTCCGAAACGCATCACCTTACGTTTATTATTTTTTAATGTGCGCCCTTTTTTTTTTTTTTCTTCTGGTGATTGTTCATGTCTTTTCTGTGACAAATCTCCTTTTTACATCTTGGAAACATTAAAATGTAGTTTTTACTCTTTTTTTCGAATACTTTTTGGGTGCTGGAGTTCACCTTGTCTCCTCACAGTGACCATTAAATGTATGAATTGAAAATATGTACATTCAAAAAATGAATGTTGTAAAGCACCATTTGTAGGTAGAAATTCCATAGATTTATGCTACTTGCCTGTGGTGCCAACTGGATATGCTGTTATTGTACAGAAAAACAGGTAGGCTAAACCTTATGGGCGCTGACCACCGTTTAGGAGTATCAACAACCGTAAACACTGTCTCGACGCCAATAAAAATTTTTCACAAGAACAAGTATAAAAATGTTTAGAAACATAGGATAAAATGATGAAAATAATTAATTACAATCCTTCTAACGCGCTTCGAGTCGGATGACCCTTTCTCAAAGGTAGGACTAACAGAGTGTTTGGTACACAGATATTTAAGGTACTGGTCACATGACATACACAGCTGAGTAACTGGCCTCAATGCATCCCCATTGAGGATGAAATGCGTTAGAAAGATTGTAATTAATTATTTTCATCATTTAATCCTATGTTTTTTAAACATTTTTATACCTGTTCATGTCAATAAATTTGATTGGAGTAGTGCCAGTGTTTACGGTCATTGATACTCCTAACTAGTGGTCAGTGCCCATAAAGTTTAGCCCACCTTTTTATCCATACTATACACAAGCGGCCCACCACATGGGAGCCGGTGTTTTTTTCGGCTAAAGGAGTTGCGAACCGTGCCCGGACCTACACTGGAATTTCCACCCTTCAAAAGGTTACAACAGCCAAATTGGCTTATGGTGAGCACCCCATTGGGGACCATTCTTTATACTTCCATTCTTTCATGATGTTATTACCTGAGACGCCACCCTCCGTTTTGTTGTTTTGTTTTTTTCTCGCTATGCTGTTATTGTAGGTGGAATAAAAGCGAGTAGAATAAGAATTGACATGTGGTAGCAATAAGCTAGGAAGTAGAATGTAGCATTCAGCTTTTATGTTTTTACTATTACAGGTGGGGCCTATTGCTGTGCGATCATTGGCTAAAGGAACACAACTTAATCCAGGGCAAATGTTCCCACAAATGCTAACTAAGGTAAAATGGATGTTCACATATGTGATACATATTTTTGGAAGTATCTTTATTTAAATAAAAAGTACATCATCCATTTTTTTCACTCTGACCACTTGACCTAATACACCCTAATTCTGCAGGAGGTTTTATTTGTATAACTCATTTCATTTACATCCCACACTACACAGACAGAATTATAATAAAAGAAACCTGTATACAAAACCTTACACACAATTTATTTCATTCATTACTAGCAAGAGATGATGCAAAAGCAATATGTATTCTTATCTACTACCCCAATGTGCAAGGAGTCCACCTAAAATACTCCCAATAGATATCAATGAGTTGCTCTAGTCTATTACTATTGCTGTCTATGTCCATGAGGCTGCAGTAAAGTAGATCACTAAACGCTGTTACTAGAGCTCAGGCAAGATGGCGACCCAATAACCATGGAGGGAAAATAGGAGAAATAGGAGCTTATTCCACTAAAATCTAGCATCTACGGCAGGCACAAAACGATCCCAATATCATCTGGTTCCAGTTATTTTTTAGATAACACTAAGACTACTATTTTGTTGTTGTTGGGGGGTTGTTGCTGTAAGATGTGCTTCAATTTTTTACATGCACCATATAGATCGCAAATATTAGAAGAACCTCAAATCTGAGCAGAGTTCACAGAAGCTGTTTTTAACTACATAGAGCACCACTCTTGTTCATGTATTGTATTGCAGCCCCACGTTAAAACAACAGAAATCCCCTATACCACAATGCTATAAAACTGCACTACAATCCAAGATTTTTACAAATGTTACATTTTTCAATCCTCTACCTTTAAATTCTCAAGGTATAATAACATAATACTATTCAATTATGCTCTTAAACCGAAAATGGTACGTACATTTTTCATCATTTATATTATTCTTTTAGAATCCTTTTAATTTAAAAGGGTTTTATCTTGGATCCATCATTCCTATAGTCTGCATTTGCTGCATCTTTGATGAGTGACCCATGTGCTTCAAAGTATCAAAAGGCTTGACAGAACTTCAAGTAGGTTAAAATAAGCTTCAAAGTTTAGTCAGCCCGCAAGATTTCCTTCTGAAGAGTAGACTCCTAAAAGTGAAGACTGGGTTTAATATAAATGAGGTCCGATATTTGAAAGAGAAACAGACTGGAATCAATGAGATGTAAAAGCTATGCAAGGTCTTCTTAAGTGCTTTAGCTGAGCACTTACGGTGCTAACTGTGATCGGCCTCATATGTGTCTACAATCCACAACTGATGCATCCTTAAACCAGACTGTTATACATTGTACAAAAAACAAACTTCAATAACCTCTCAGTTGCTCTTGATTGTCATTAAGGGAATTTCTTTAACCTTAGGACTTACTTGTCATACGGTAAATTATATGAGCGATTATCATTTTTCGACCAATGATAATATTTTTTTAAAGAGTAATTGAAAGTTTTAATGGCGTCATTGAAAACATGTAAAAAATTTGCAAAAATGTACCCTACTGCTCTGTACACAGATACACAGGCAGACTCCTTACAGCTGATCATTGTAGCCTGGGACTATAGTAACATCCAGAGAGCTTCACCAGAGGTCACAGGGGGCAGAGGGGTCCGTCTTTAACAAGGGGTCGTCTGTAAGACGAGTGTTCTTAAGTAGGGGACCGCCTGTACCTGTATATAAAAGCTGCAGATGTCAGATTATGGTAATACATATAAATCTATTTTTCCAAAGTTGCTGTATAAAAGCTTCTATAAATTTTGATATCTCCAAACTTGTACTGAACCAAAGAATAATGGAGAAGTGGCATTTGCACCTTACAGTATTTTTTTTTCAACTCCACTGCATCTGTAATATTTGTAGAATGACTGACAATTTGTATTTTAGATTTAAAAAACCTTCATGTGTCTAGGTTAACATAATGTAAAGGAAATCTACCATCAGGATCAAGCATGATAAACCAAGGACACTTACTCACAGATCCAGGCACTGTGACTGTGGTATATTTCTTATCCATGGCTCCTCCTTCCTTTTTAAATCAACTTTTAAACAGTGGTTAATGTATAATAATGGAAGCCTAGTGGGGTCATGGTATAACTTGGTGGGGATACAAACTTTAGAAGTGGGAGTACAATTAGTTATACTATACACAAGTAGGACACAAGGTGATCATAATCTATAGGAATGAGGTTACGCATGGTTATAGTGGTCAATGACTATGTTATCTATTGGATTCTAATTGAAAAAGATAGGTTTAAATTTGATTATATTTGTTACCACTGACAGAATATCAACATAATTACTTAGAAAATAGAAAATCATTATACAGTAACTGTTTAGTATAAATGGGCTTTAAATTAGGATATGTTCCAGCACTTGGCTTGCTGCTTAGAGTAACAAATGGTTACAGCACAACTTATTCATTTGTTACCTTTAAGCTGTGTGGTATCTATTTGTCACAAGTAACTACCAGAGATTAATGGGTCACACACAGCATAATAATAACAAATTAACAGCTTGTTGGTTACACTCACAAATGGGGAACATACAGCTCAGTGGTTGTAATCTTTTGCAGTCGCAACGTACAATAACTGTACTGTATATAGCGGGCGAGTCATGGTGGGATAGCACATCCTCAGTCTCTAGACACACAGCAGTAGTATCTTCTTGGTTTTTCCCAGCTATCCTACCAGTTCCTTTAAAAAAAAAAATAGACGTCTCAATGACATCACCAACTTTTAGCAGTCCTAAGGGGGATGGGGGCATGCTGGTGGAACAGGATCGGTGTCCTTCCTATAATCCTTTGTACACAGTGGCAGCGAGCATTGATCAGCACACAGAGGAATGCTGGGAGAGCACACATCAGGTTGTCTCCGCTTGCTTCAGATAACAAAACATTGCATAACAAAACATTGAAAAGAAAGCATAGAAAAGGTAAAACCTCCAAACTTCCCACATGTCCGCCCCATGGACGTCATGGACGTGTAGTAATATGTACTTATCAATATTTGAAGCAACATTGATTCTATAAATTGCTTCCTATCCTTAGTTTAGTCTTCCAAATTATTGTGCACAAGCCTTGATGGAGTTGTAATTAGACATAAGCAGATCCAAACATCCTGTTCGGGTGCCATGGCTAGAAGCTAGTGCCACTAACTTGCTAGATTGGTTGTTCAGCCCCCAATCTGGCAATATGTCTGGATTGCGTGGGCTGTACCCTAAACCTGGATGAACTCATCTCTAGTCATAATTACTTACCATAAAAGGAATTGTGAATATTCCCCATTTATTCCCCCTCCACGCCAAGTGGACCGCCATGGGAGTTCCATGCTTGCATACCCGGTATTGCCTGCCCTACTAGCTGTTATGGCGCAGGACCTGGCATAGATTGTCTGGCCACATGGTCTGCCAACAGCTACATAAAGAGGCCATAGCCTCTTAATATAGTCAGTGGAAGCAAAGCAGGAGGACATCAAGCTCAGGAACATAGGCCAGAACATGAGCCAATCTTCTTTACTTATGTGTAATATATGTAATCTGTATAAATGTAATCAATGTATCTGCACATTTGTTTTCCAGGTTAATGGGATCCTTCTTGATAAGGGACATATTGCTAATGAATTTACTATTGTGGACTGTACAGAGATTAAGACAGGAAATATCAATTTTGTCAAGGTTGGAACAGTACCTAAAACTCAGGTAATGTCACGAGTATGGGCAGAAGAGGGAAAGCTAAAAAAATACTGCAGAATGGTTATTCTAAAGAAAGCAACGGATGCGAATACATTTTGTCCATGTTTTTCCTTTAAAAATTGAATGGTAAATTGCCAATTGGGTGTTAACATTTAGTGGTGTGTCCCTGCATAGTGTCATTTTGTGCAATCAGTGCAGACAGTGTGAAATATTGCAGGGATGAACACACCAACTGGCTACACCCAGTTGTCAATTAACTTTGTAAGATTATATTGGATTAGATTCGATTTTTTCTAATAGTTAATAGATTTTTAACAACTAAAACAAGGGGAAAAAAAGTTATGTACCGCTTTTGTGTATAAAATCTGTGTCACTTCAGAAAGACTGTTATACCATGCCTGATGGAGGGTCCTAAGCTGTCCCTAAAGCTTGTAACATCTTATATTTACATTAACCATTCAAAAGTATCACAATCTCAAGAAGATGACTTTATTTGACCCATCAAAAGCAATAGGAATTACAACTAAAATAGACCCTGCCCTTTAAAAATTGTGCCTTCAACTTATCATTATCTTTTCACTATAAAACAGTTAAATATCAGCTTTTTGAAAGCTTCTATACCCCACCAATCAACAATTAAGTAACATATTTTGTGCAATTTTTACAGGCCCTGCCAGGAAATATTGAGCGTGCAGGTGTGGGGCAGGAATTCCCTGTGCTCGCCCACTCTGCTGCCGGCCCTGCCAAGCTTAAGCCAGCCACTTCCAGACTGTATAGAGAACACAGGTGTAGGGCAGGAACCCCTCACCCACTCTGCTGCCGGCCCTGCCAAGCTTACGCCAGCCTCTTGCAGACTGTATAGAGAACACAGGTGTAGGGCAGGAACCCCCCAACCACTCTGCTGCCGGCCCTGCCAAGCTTAAGCCAGCCTCTTGCAGACTGTATAGAGAACACAGGTGTAGGGCAGGAACCCCCCAACCACTCTGCTGCCGGCCCTGCCAAGCTTAAGCCAGCCTCTTCCAGACTGTATAGAGAACACAGGTGTAGGTCAGGAACCCCTTGCACACTCTGCTGCCGGCCCTGCCAAGCTTAAGCCAGCCTCTTCCAGACTGTATCGAGAACACAGGTGTAGGTCAGGAACCCCTCACCCACTCTGCTGCTGGCCCTGCCAAGCTTAAGCCAGCCTCTTCCAGACTGTGTAGAGAACACAGGTGTAGGGCAGGAACCCCTCAACCACTCTGCTGCTGGCCCTGCCAAGCTTAAGCCAGCCTCTGCCAGACTGTATAGAGAACACAGGTGTAGGGCAGGAACCCCTTGCACACTCTGCTGCTGGCCCTGCCAAGCTTAAGCCAGCCTCTGCCAGACTGTATAGAGAACACAGGTGTAGGGCAGGAACCCCTTGCACACTCTGCTGCTGGCCCTGCCAAGCTTAAGCCAGCCTCTGCCAGACTGTATAGAGAACACAGGTGTACGGCAGGAACCCCTCACCCACTCTGCTGCTGGCCATGCCCACTCCATGCCCTTCCACATCTACTTGGAATGGAGGTGGCGTAAAGGGGGAAGTAACTGCAATTATTTTAGCGCTTGTAGGCCAGAATCCTGGCATGCATGCACTGATGAAACTCCTCCATGTACTATTGATAATTACCAGTAATACACTGTTGTATTCGTTGTCAAATCCCTTTAAATGTAAACTTTCCCACTCACTATAATTTTATGCTCCTTGAAAATGCCAATCCTTCTTGTTTTAGGCATTATTGTTAGAATCGGTGGAGTAGTCTCTCTCAAATCTATACATTTCATAAATATTGGGGCACATTTACTTACCTGGTCCCTGCGCGATCCCCGAGGTGCGTTGTCCGCCAGAATCCACATCTGCCGCGATTCATGAAGATCGTGCGCCCGAGTTCCTGCATGCGTCGCTTCCCCGCTGAGGTCCGCCGGAGTTCACCATCTTCCTCCCGGTGTATGTAAGTGCGTGGCGTGCGACACAATGCACCAAAATCCGATCACGTGCGCCAAAAAACCTTTCTAAATGCGGCGCACATCAGAAATCCTTGGGTATTCCGATGATAGTGTGAGCCCCAATAAATTCCTGGGCAATTTCAAGTACTATACAAATACACATGGTAGATTTGTCCGAAAAAAAAATCTGACTTTAACCCTGATAAAGCATATTTCTATAAACCCCATTTCAGCAACAAATCTGCCCCACACGACGATCACCTTGATTTATGACAATTTATTACACAGTGAGCGTTGTCTGTGCCGACACATGCCAACCATGCATTTATTTTTATTCTTAAGCTGCTCCATCCAAGTTAATTCTAGAAATATACAAATGAGTCTGAAGTGCTGCAGGGGCAATAAAAGACCACCTTAGGGCTGTGCCCCTACAACAATTACAAACACCCTGCTACACTGACACCATCCAGCACCTTCAGCAGCGAGATGTGGAAATGGAGCCCGAAGGTGCACTTCAGCCTAATTTGCATATTTGTAAAGTTAAGTTTTTTGGTATGTAAAGAGCAGCTGGATAGTAAAATCAAAGTCATGAGGGGCATATGTGGGCATAGACCTACGTAACATAGCAGTTAGTTTGGGTGTAGACATTGTGGTGAGGGGTTCCCTTTAAAACTATACATGTTTTTTATCTATTGCTGTATGTGAAAAAGTAGAGCCAGATCATGTACCAGACAAGCTTACCAACAGTTGTGCTTTCTTTATCGTAGGTCCTGAATGTTCTGCATACAGTCATGTTCAGAAGGAAAAACAGTATTGACAGTATCTCAATCCATTTATGAGAGGACCATATACAAGGGATCATTTCTCTCCGAGAAGAAAGTTTAATGGAGACAACTTCTGACACTTTATTGTGTAGTATTGTACATCAAGCACACTTACTGGCTGGCGTGTGTCCCTGAACCAGGATCCATGCTTCCTTTATATTCTAATGGCATTGTTTAGGGGGGGAAAAAAATATCATCTTTTATAATTATGCAAATGAGCCTCAGGAGATATTGTCTACATCACAGAAGCCCCTTCTGGCTCCATTGTCTGCTAATTATGCACAGTTCTGCTGTCTGCTGTTAATTCCACCTCCTCAGTCAGAGAGGTGGTGATGTCGTGATGTCATATTTAGCAGGCGACAAAGGAGGAAGGGGCTTCTGTGATGTAGAGAAGATCCCCGAGGTTCATTTGCATAGTTTTAAAAGTTAATTTTCTTTAAAAAAAAGGCAATTGGAAAATAAAGGAAGCTGAGATCCTGTTTCAGGGGACACACACCAGCCTATAGGGGTGCTTGGTGTACAATACTGCACCCATGTGGTAGATTTCCTTTAATATATATATATATATATATATATATATATATATATATATATATATATATATATATATATATAATAATTTATGTCCATGAAATTACAAAGACAAACATTTCATTTAAATATTCATTAAATAAGCATATTTTTGTATTATAATTGTATATAGAGAGAGATTGTTTAATGTACTATAGACTGTAAATACCTATTTTTCTGACAAGTCGAACAATGAAGGAATAAAAATGTAAGCTATAAGCTATAGAACTGAAAGCTTCAGCAAGTCAAGCTACAATTATAATACAGTATTTTTCGGACTATAAGGCGCACCGGAGTATAAGGGGCACCATCAATAAATGCCTGCTAAAACGTCTAGGTTCATATATAAGGTGCACCGGATTAAAAGGCGCACCTGATTATAAGGATGAATGACCATTAGGTGGCAGACCTGTGCACAGTTCAAGGCAGCTGTTGTCTGCAAGTATGGTTCATATATAAGGCGCACTGGACTATAAGGCGCAGCTTTGATTTCTGAGAAAATCAAAGGATTTTTAGTGCGCCTTATAGTCCGAAAAATACGGTAATAACTTCCCCACCTATAAATCTTAAGTACAAGTTGTGTAATCCAAAACCTGCACTTTAAATATTTTGTTTAAAATCCAAATTGCAAGGATTTCTAACATGTAAATTAAATTTAGCTACCTTAAGTATTACTTATATGGCTGTTACAGTTGTTACCAAATTTATTCCATATAATTATAACTGCCAAAACTTCTGCTGTTATAGAGGTGGTCTCGCTTGCTAATAATCACATCAGCACTTCAGCATCAGAACATTGTGACATGTAAAGTGGCTTGTTAATGTATATACAATACTATATTTATAATTGTGTTTTTTATTTAAAAAAATATTAAATGGTCTTAATTCTTAACTGGTTTGCGACAGCCCGCCGTGTATTCGGGTCGCGCTGCATGGAGAGGACTCACGGGCTGAGCCCTCTCCATAGCTGGTAAGTCTTTGCTGCATATTGCAGCAAAGACTTACCGGTAACACCAGTGATCGGTGCTAGCACCGATCGCGGGTGTTATCACAGCGATGGCTGCCGGCAAAGCTGCCGGCAGCCTCAAAAAGATAGCGGCGCATGGGCCCGCCATCTTGCCTGGGATTGCCGCTCCCCGTGACATCATCGGGGAGCGGCGATCCGTCTCCGTGGTAGCCTTCCAAAGACCCGAGGCTATTTCGTTTTAACCCCTTCATTACAAACCCCAAATACTGCCATATTAACATTTTTTTAATGCGTTTAACCCCATAACGGAAAATAGCGCCCAAAGTTGAAAATGGCCATTTTGAAAAATATAAAAAAATCTATAAAAAGTGATCAAAAGGTCGTACAGTCCTAAAAATGATATCATTGAAAACATTATAAAATTTCGCAAAAAATGACACTACCCACAGATCCGTACACCAAAGTATAAAAAAGTTATTAGCGCCAGAAGTTGGCAAAATCAAAAAAATAATTTTTGTACAGGAGGTTTTAATTTTTGTAAATGTATGAAACATTATAAGACCTATACAAATTTGGTATCCCCTTAATCATACCAACCCAAAAAATAAAGTAGACATGTCATTTGGGCCGCTCAGTGAAAGACGTAATATCCAAGCCCACAAGAAAATGGCGCAAATGCTTTTTTTCACCATTTTCACTGCATTTGGAATTTTTTTCCCGCTTCCAAGTACATGGCATGGAATATTCAATACCATCACTATGAAGTGCAATTTGTTATGCAGAAAACAAGCCGTCACACAGCTCTTTACGTGTAAAAATAAAAAAGTTATAGACTTTTGAAAGTGGGGAGTAAAAAATGGACAGGAAAAAACAGGAAAGGTCCTGGTCCTTAACCGGTTAAATAAAAAATACCTTGCCCTTAAATGTTCAATTATGTAAATATAACCTGAGATGAACACACAACAGGTTTCACCATGGAGAAATCGTGAATAAATAAAGTACAGTCTATGATTCAATAGCGATCACTCTGGAGGAATTTTAGCCTTGGCTTCACAGTGTTGTTTCTCAGTTCATTGAGGTTTATGGGCATTTGTGTACATATAATTCTCTTAAAGGAAATCTACAATCAAAATCAAGAAAGATCTACCAGGGACACTTACCCCTAGATCCAAGCACTGTGACTGTGATAATCTTCTTATATTTGTTATCCATGGCCTCCTTCCTTCTAAAATCAACTTTTAAGATTATGCTAATGAGACAGAAGGGCTCAAGGGGTTGTTTGCAGAGCTTCTCCATGTTAAAGCTTCACATGCTTTTGCATGCTTTCATGCATGGTAAGTGCTGAGGGAGCAGTAGTGAGGGTGAGACACCGTTACAGCCTGTGAACCTGCAACATGGAGGGGCTCCGGTAAAACCTCCTAGAGCCCTTTGGGTCATTAGCATAATTTTAAAAGTTGCCTTTTGAAGGAAAGAGGCCATGGATAACAAATAAAAGAGGATTACCACTGTCTCTGTGAATGGATCGATGAGTAAGTGCCCCTGATTTATCTTGATAGATTTTGATGGTAGATTTTCTTTAACCTTTACACTTCTGTTTTCCATTTCTTTCTAGTAAGTTTCATAACATGAGCATCATAATACATTATATACATATAATTTCAGTTATATAGTAGCTGTAACATGTGATCACTGAATTATTGATCTTCCTTTCTGTGCACTGTAAGAGTCAGCAGAAGACTTCCTCCTTAGTATAGATGCAGAGCTTCATAATCAATTAGGATGACACACGGTAATTAGCTATTTATTACATTATAATTATATGTTCTCATAGTGAATGTGTGTACTTATTATTTCTTATCACTTGATTATACATTTATAGATTTGCTTTTTTTTATTAAGTAATTGTGTGTTTTTCATATTCATTCATTCATGTTCCATGTCTGATGATTCCTTTCCCCGCTCTTTCAATGTACGTATTCCCATATGATATGACCTGATGAAAGAACCTGTGTAGTCCAGAAATGCGTGGCCACATTTAAAAAAAAAAAATTCTAATTTCATAAGGAAATCAGTTTTTTGCAGTTCTGTGCCAAATGCTGTGATTTTTTTAACTTTTCCAATAAAAGAAACCAGTTTAGCAGCTCAATTTACCAGCGCCACCGCAGACTATGGACCAGAATGGTGTAGCCGTGCATCATCGGGCATATGAAGCTTGACTTTCCCATTGACTTTGCGTTTGGGACTGGAGGACCTTTGTAAACCTTTGTAAAGTACTCTACCATTATGCCTGAGGACATATTTTTCCTGAAACATGTTAATATTTCTCCTCACATCCTCATGTTTTTAATAAATGTACAATAAACGTTTAGAATTTATGAATGTCTCGCTGTAGTTAGCATGTTTTTTGCCTATCATGATACTCAAAGGGGTTCTCCCAAGAAAGAAAAGTTAGGGCATGGGATAGGGCCTAACTTGCTTATCAGTGGAGGTCTCAGCTCTTGAAAACAAGGGGTCTGTCGGACCCCTTGTCACTCCATCAGATTAATGGAGCAGACAGCCGCACGTGACCGGTTTGCTCCATTACTCTCTATGAAGTTGATGAAAATTGCTGAGAACTGCGCTCACCGATCTCCGTCAGCTCCATAGAGATTAATGGAGCAGAACGGTCATGTGCGGCCATCTGCTCCTTTAATCTGAAGCAGTGACAAGGGGTCTTATGGAGGTACGTGGGACCCCATTGGACCTCTCGTTTTCATGAACTGAGTAGGTCTCAGCACTGAGACCCCCACTGATCAGCAAGTTAGCAACTTTTCTTTGTGGGCAGACCCCTAAATGAACAGTAACCAATATCTTTCTTACTTCCATGTATTAATCTACCAGTGATCCCATCACTAATGGACAAAAAGGGCCATAGACAAAAATATTCTGTCCCAATTAACCAGGTACAGATAGAAAGTAAAGAAAGGGGATCTAGCTTACCCTAAGCTTTTTATGGGCAATTCCCCCCAGGGCATGGAAAAAACCATGCTGTACGGTGTAGCCTTGAAGAAAGAAGTGTGGATCCAGCTCAATGGAAGAATTCAAAGCCTTTATTTCAAATTAGCATGGCAGCAGAAGCACATTTGCAGGAATTTGGGCAACACATCAGTGCATTTCAAGAAACATCTGTGCCTTTACCTATGATTGTTTTAGTATGGGGAGGAGGGGGACGCAGGGTGTGTTATATCCTTCCTCCAAAAATTAGGTACAACTACCCATACTGATGTCACACCCCTTGATAAAACAATATCTTACAAGTATGAATATTTTTACAAATTTATTATAGTCAAACCTACAAATCATATGTATAGCTAGCATCTGAAGTTTCAAGCAAATCTACTATAGTATATGTAGATGGAACGCTTGACTCAGTTTTAGTGGTTACTAAGGTGATCGGTTTGGAACGTCTTTGTTGGACATGTGACTACTCCAGAGATGAATTCAGTTTAGTTGCATCGAGATACTTCATTGTAAGCCGATCGTCACTAGAACAAGACGGATTTGTTTTGTCAAGGGTTATGTCATCAAAATGAGCAGGTGGAACTGATTGTTAGAGAACGTATATAACACACCCTCCTCCTCCCCAAACTGAAACAGGCATGAGTAAGAGCACTAATGTTGCTTGAAACGCGTTGCCCAAATTCCTGTAAATGTGCTTCTGATGCCACGCTAATTTACAATAAAGGCTTTGAATTCTTCCATTGAGCCGCATCCACACTTCTTGCATAGATTCGTACAGATGCACATATTTAGAATTATTAACAAGTAGTAACTGTCTCCATATAAAGGGACGCTTCCTCCACACCTTAAATAGAGTGTAAAGGGTAAAAAAAATATGCAGAGCTCTATGGTATGAGGTGGCACTGGCAGAGCTAGCAGCTTAGGTATAGCTAGAAATAAAAGTGAAGCTAACAATGGAGAACTAGGAAGTGAGATGGTGCCATCAAGTAAGCATCATGTGTAAGAGGAAGGGTGTGGTAAAATATCTGAATGATGTAAAGTGACCATATAGTCATAGATACCAGTTCAAAAATCCAGATGTCACCCATATAATTTCAGATAAAAGATAATCAGTAAGGCATTAAAGGTTTATTCTTTTCATGAATACAGACTTTTTAGAATAATTAAGAAATATACATTTCCTTGCAGGTCATGTTTCTTAAATCTAGTTACTCTCAATAATAGTTTGTGGTGCTGCTCTGTGACTGTCTAAGAAAATATGTGATAATTTTAGGGAGTTGTCAGAAATAAGGTGTCAGAAGTCATGTTTCGGAGTAAAGAGTTAGAAGTTCTCAGAAGGGCTCAGAGTAACATGTCAAAGTCAGGTGTCCAAAATTGGGTATCGTGTCCCTATCAGAAGTCAGAGTCATGTTACAGAGTTACAGGGCATTAATACAGGGCAGACCCCTAAATGAACAGTAACCAATATCTTTCCTATCAGAAGTCAGAGTCATGTTACAGAGTTACAGGGCATTAATACAGGGCAGACCCCTAAATGAACAGTAACCAATATCTTTCCTATCAGAAGTCAGAGTCATGTTACAGAGTCTGACTGAGCATGTTCGGATTAGGATTGCCATGGGCCCTGGGGTGTATGAATATTATAGCCCCTAGAAGTCTGGAATTCACTTCGTACATATGGTACTAAATTCAGCTTTTTAGGGAATAGAGGATGTGTCCCTTATGTCTGCTTTTATAATACAATTTCAGGACCTTAAAGGAAACCTACCAGTACAAATGGTAGGTGTAAGCTGTAAGTACCGAGCACCAGCTCAGGGTGAGCTGGTGCCGGTGCTTACTTTCGTTAGTGTTATTAACCGCTGTATCGCGGTTTTAACACTTTTTAAAGTTTATAGCCGAAGCTGCTTCGGCGCTGCGTGCGCTGCGCACGATCGTGCACGCGCCTACATAGGAAATGACAGAGACATTGCGCGCGCACCGTTGCGTGCAGCGCCGAAGCAGCTTCTGCTATAAACTTTAAAAAGTGTTAAAACCGCGATACAGCGGTTAATAACACTAACGAAAGTAAGTACCGGCACCAGCTCACCCTGAGCTGGTGCTCGGTACTTACAGCTTATACCTACCATTTGAAATGGTAGGTTTCCTTTAAATGGTTCTTGTGTACATGTGTATTGAGAGCAGAAACAGATGTATGATGATTTCATTGACAAAGTTTTAGTATAAAATTTGGTGGGTAAATTGAAGGTGCATGGACCTCCTGGAAGACTTGATGCCTACTCTACCGGTCAACAGCCTATATTATAATCCACTACAGGTTTTAGGTCGGATATTAAAGCCAGGGTTTAGAGTAAGATATCAGGAATCAGTTGCAAAATGCAGACTCAGGGGCCAGTAAAAGGTGTTTAGAGTCAAAATCTTGTCTGAAATTAGAAATTAGTTATAGACTAGTGATGAGTTAACCCCTCAAAATTCACTTTTGGCTGAGCCCTGAATTTTAAAACTGGACTCCCCACCTGTGACATTTAACTGTTTAAATGCTGCTGCTAAAGTCACCAGTGGCATTTATATTATTCCGGGTGTGCTGTTTGCCAGGGCCAGTTCTAGACAAAGTGGGGCCCTGGGCAAAACTAAAACTATTTTATTTTAGTATGGTAAAAAAAAACTGAAATATGGGAGAATTTTATAGGAGATAGATAGATGATAGGGAGATGATGGGCAGCACGGTGGCTCAGTGGTTAGCACTACAGCCTTGCGGTGCTGTTCAACATCTGCATAGAGTTTGTATGTTCTCTCTGGTTTGCGTGGGTTTCCTCCGGGTCCTCTGGTTTCCTCCCACACTCCCAAAAATTACTGGTAGGTTGAATTGATTGTGAGCCCCATAGGGACAGGGACTGATCTGGCAAGGACAGCGCAGCGCTGCGTAATCTGTGTGCGCTATATAAATAAAGGAATTATTAATTATAATTATTATGATAGAAGATTAATATGAAAAATGATATATATTTCTAGATGCAGAACTATAATATAGATGATATATATAGTAGATGGATATGAGAGATAAATACATAAGAAGAGAAATAGAAGATTGATTGAAAAATAGATAGAGAAAAAGTGAGATATAAAAATGGTCAGATTATAGGAGATGGATAACTAGACAGATAGATATACAGACAGGAGATAGATGATAAGCATCATCACCTGGGAATTCAACCAAGGGCTATTAACCCTTCCACCGCCTGGCATTTCTGGATATTTTGTTGCGTTATTGACAAGAGCAATTTTTACAATTTTGAAAAAAAAAAAAAAAGAAATTACAGTAAAAAGAATTAAAGTAAACCCAACAAACCATATATTTTCTGAAAACAGACACTTATGCCATTTTCAAAATTTCATCAAAGAGTTTATAGACATAGGCGCCTTCATGCAATTTTAATTCAAACTGAAACATTTTATAAAAAATACTTAAAATTTGACATTGATGGCAAAAAATGTTCTCCAAACAGAAAATATTTACCTTCACAGAAATTTTAAGACAGGCAAGACCTGAAATATATAGCAATAAAACAGAATAAAAAGTAAAGGCGCCATAAAACCTATATAATTTTGAAAGCAGAGAACCAGGCGATGCATTTGGCAATTAACATTCAAAATTTCCTCTAAAATATGTACAAATCCAGATTATATAAAGAAAATATACTTTCCTAAAGCAGTAAGATGTGAGGAGATCATACAGACCCCACATGTGTATATTCACCAAAATATGGAGCAAAGGGAACGTTAAATCCACATGGACACCAAACACTTTTTGCAGAAAATTGCTACAGTGTCACACAGATCTATCATTGTCTGCTCCTTACACAATGGTAACCCAAATAAATAACTACCGTATATATCCATAAACCAAGCTAATGAGATAATAAAAGTCATGTTTAGATGTGCACCAATGTATTAGCCGCACAATAACAGAACCCTCAGCGCTTCATAAGAATCTGAGTGAGAGCGCCATAACATAGGTGTAAATAATGGAGGATGGTGGGAAATAAAAACTTTATTGTGTCTTTGGTGTTTTTTGGTGTTACATATAACTTTATGGACCTGATCTGGGTGTTAGTGTTTTAATGTGTCGCCACATTAGGCGAAGAGGATCGAATGTTCATGGTTTCAGTCAATTTTCTCAAAAAAAAAAAAAAAAACTATCACAAAATAAAAGGCAATAAGAGTTTAAGTGTGTTCTTAGATAGTTCTGGATAGAGAAGGGTTAAAAACATAAACATTAGTTGATTTTATTCCTTATCAGTAACATATTAAGTGAATATTTCCATTATCTGTGAGGTGCAGCAGCTCCTGTGTGCAGCAAAATCTCCCTGTAGACTGATGGCTAAGAATCTGGAGAGGGGGGACACTTCAGAGGGCTATATCTTTGGCTCCTTGAACCTCCGTGAACCTCTTTCCTAGGAAAGATAATAACTGTTAAACTGCCGTCAGGAGTAATTTTTCTATATAAAAATGGCACCTGATATTCTCACTTTAAACCTGAATATCTCTGAATCCATGGCAGCTAGAAATAAAATTCAAGATTCATTTGAAAGAAGAGATTCTCCTCTTGGGCAATTGCCCACTTTGCCTACCCATAGTGCCGGCCCTGCTGTTTGCCATAATTTTGAAGAGGATTGTTTTTCCGAATGATCAGTGAGTGACGATCCTTCCCAAACTGAATGCTGGTGCTGGCACTAAGGCCCGTTCCACACTTGCGAGTGTGATGCGATGAACCCACATCACACTCGCAACGCAAGCTGCCGGGAACGCACGGCCCGAACGCTGCACACCGGGAGAGAAATGACATGCTGAGTTCACTCCCGCGGTGCAGCTTTCGGGCCGTGCGTTCCCGGCAGCTTGCGTTGCGAGTGTGATGCAAGTTCATCGCATCACACTCGCAAGTGTGGAACGGGCCTTAGGGTTTAGCCATTTAAATGCCGCTGGTGACTTTGCAGTTGGCATATATAAAGTTAACGCCATTGGTGCCAAGTTCTGAGGCAAATAACAGATTATTTTATTTGACATTAATCAGAATCCAAGATCAATGATGATTATTAATTGGGATCAAATGAACAATGAACAAATCCTTTATTTGCATCACCACATAACTTGAGAGTGATGATTTTTTCTCTAGTGGTGTAATGAAACCCATTATATATTTCATCATATTCAGTCATTTGATCACATCCCCACCGGATAATGTAAGTAAGGAGCAGAACTCGCTCATATCTGACTGAAAGGGGAAGTCCCCAGGTCTATTAGGCAGCTGAAATCCTCATATTTTGTAACTAGCATTACTATTTGATTGTCAGGTGACACATTTCTTAATACCTGCTCTAATGACAAGAAGGTCCTGGGTAATTCCATGGTCTGCTCTTTCATGCTGTCTGCTTTCTCATACACACTGCCTCCTATGTCCCTCTTTCTCACAAAGATGGCTCCCGATGACTCCTTTTTCTGATCCTATGAGTGCTTCTCATAACCTCCTTTTTCTCCAAAACATTTTTTCCCATGCCCTCTCTCCACTGACTCATCTCCGTCTCTGTTGCAGAGTGGTCTACATGATCCCCTTCTCAATTACAGGCTCTTTGCTGTGTCTTCCTCCCATTTGTTGCCTTCCCCCACACATTGCTTATCATGCCTCCCTCCTTAATAATAATAATAATGCTATATTTATATAGTATTATATTCCGCAGGGCTGTACAGATCATGGGCTACATACTGTATGTAGAGAAAGTATTCAGACATCTTTAAATTTTTCACTCCTTCTTTCACTGCAACCAATTTGTTAGATTAAAAAGTCCTTTTTTTTGCTTATTAATGTACCACATGTTGACAGAAAAAAAACAAAAATGTAGATATTTTCGCTAATTTATTGAACAGGAAACACTGAAATATCACATGGTCAAAAGCATTCAGACCCTTTCCTGTGACACTCATATTTAACTCACATGTTGATCCTCCTTGAGATGGTTCTACTCCTTCATTGGAATCCAGCTGTGTTTAATTAAACTGATTGGACTGGGGTTCACCTTCCAACAAGACAATGACCCTAAGCTCACAGATAAAATAACAAAGTAATGGCTTGAGAACACCTCTGTGACCATTCCTGACTGACCCAGCCAGAACCCGGACCTAAACCCAACTAAGCATCTCTGGAGAGATATGAAAATGGCTTCAACCAACGTCCACCATCCAACCTGAGGGAACAGGGGAGGATCTGCAAGGAAGAGGCAGAGGATCCCGAAATCCAGGTGTGAAAAACATATAGCATCTTTCCCAAGAAGACTCCTGGCTGTACTAGCTCCATAGCTGCTTCTACTCAATACTGAAAAAAGGGCCTGAATACTTATCACCTTGTGATATTTCAGTTTTTCTTGTTTAAAAAAATAGAAAAGATGGGGAGCAGAGTTTACATTAATGAGCAGAAAAATAACTTTTTGATGTTACCAATAGGCTGCAATGAAACAAAAAGTGAAACATTTAAAGGGGTTTGAATACTTTCTATACCCACTGTACACGAATAAAACAATACCTTACAGAGTAATAATGTAATAATCAGTTGAAACAATGAGTAATGAGGGTCCTTCCTCGCAAGTGGTGGGGGATTACATAGACAGTAGGTGAAATTTTATGTCATTATTAGAGATGAGCGAACACTAAAATGCTCGGGTACTCGTTATTCGAGACGAACTTTTCCCGATGCTCGAGTGCTCGTCTCGAATAACGAACCCCATTGAAGTCAATGGGAGACTCGAGCATTTTTCAAGGGGACCAAGGCTCTGCACAGGGAAGCTTGGCCAAACACCTGGGAACCTCAGAAAAGGATGGAAACACCACGGAAATGGACAGGAAACAGCAGGGGCAGCATGCATGGATGCCTCTGAGGCTGCCTAATCGCACCATTATGCCAAAATTATGGGCAACAGCATGGCCATGACAGAGTGACAGAATGAAGCTAGATAGCATCTAAAACATCCAATAATTGACCCTGACACTATAGGGGACGGCATGCAGAGGCAGCGGCAGCAGGCTAGAGAGTGGCATGGCGACATACCCTAATTGGACTCAGGCTTCAAACCAATGGGTGTCAGAGAGGAACCAAAGGAGGTGAGCAAGAAGCGCTCAAATAATATCGGTACATGATAAAAGTTTGCCAGTATATTTTGTGGATTACACAGCAGGGTGGCGACAAAGTTAACATGGAAGCCATGAAAACAACCCAAAATTCTGCCTGACACAGCTCGTTTGATAAGGGGACCATGTATGCTTACAGTTCATGCCAGTCGCTGCACTGGCTGCCAGTCTCCTTTCGAATACAGTTTAAAATAATAATAACCCTCATCCATAAAGCTCTGTATAATGCTGCACCCCCCTACCTCTCCTCTCTTATCTCAGTCTATCGCCCAACCCGTGCTCTTAGATCCGCCAGTGATCTTAGATTAACCTCTACCCTAGTGCGGACCTCCCACTCGCGTCTCCAAGACTTCTCTAGAGCTGCACCAATTCTATGGAATGCTCTGCCCCGGACTATCAGACTAATACCTAACCTCCAAAGTTTCAAACGTGCTCTTAAAACCCATTTCTTTAGGCAAGCCTATAACACTCATTAACTGCATGAAGTTTTAACTCTTCTACTAACCCGTCCTGTGTCGTCCTCCCATCTGTTATCCAGCAACCAACAGGCACCAGACTTCTCTGCAGTCCCATTCACCCTGGACCTGGTATATAAGATGACGGCTGAGTGGTTCAAGCGACAGCAATTCCATTTATTATATTTTTTTCTATTCCCTAAGAAGAATGGCTTGACCATTACATATTCTTTTACCTCGTGTTACCCCATCATCTTCATAAACCGTAAGCTCTGGCGAGCAGGGACCTCACTCCTGTTGTTCCATACAAATGTTGTGCTCTGTTACATTACATTTGTATTTGTTTCCTATGATTTGTAAAGCGCTACAGAATATGATGACGCTATATAAATAAAGATTATTATTATTATTATTATTATTATTATGGAGGCAGTGAACTAGTAGTAGATTAAAGGTGCTGCAACTGTGTTAGTTGGATCTTGGGATGGAGCTGGCGCTCTGCAGCCAGGCGAGCTTTCGCCAATCCAAGCCCCTGTCTCTAGGCTACTCCCCAAACAGCACTTCTAAGAACCTTTTGTATAAGATCAAGTGTAGTAGCGTTCTTATAAGTTTAGGATATGGCGGGTGAGGGGAATGTAAACAGATGCGCAAGAAGCGCTGAAATAATATCCCTAAATGGTAAAAGTTTGCAAGTATATTTTGTGGATTACACAGCAGGGTGGTGACAAAGTTAACAACTTTGATGTGGAATGCCCTGTAATAGCTCTTGGGCGGTGTGCCTTTTATCGCCTAGGCTCAGCAGTTTCAGCACCGCCTGCTGTCGCTTAGCGACGGCACTGCTGCTGTGCCTAGAGCTACCGACTGATGGCGCCATGCCCACGGATGGTAATTCGGAGGAGGAGGAGGTGGAGGAGGGGTGGGAGGAGGTATAGTAGGCCTTTGAGACCTGGACCGAGGTAGGCCCCGCAATTCTCTGCGTCGGCAGTATATGACCAGCCCCAGGGTCAGACTCGGTCCCAGCCTGCACCAAGTTAAGTGTAGTAGCGTTCTTATAAGTTTGGGATATGGCGGGTGAGGGGAATGTAAACAGATGCGCAAGAAGCGCATGATGCGCATGGAGCTGGCGCTCCGCTGCCAGGCGAGCTTTCGCCAATCCAAGCCCCTGTCTCTAGGCTACTCCCCAAACAGCACTTCTAAGAACCTTTTGTATAAGATCAAGTGTAGTAGCGTTCTTATAAGTTTAGGATATGCCGGGTGAGGGGAATGTAAACAGATGCGCAAGAAGCGCTGAAATAATATCCCTAAATGGTAAAAGTTTGCCAGTATATTTTGTGGATAACACAGCAGGGTGGCGACAAAGTTAACAACTTTGATGTGGAATCCATGAAAACAACCCAAATTTCTGCCTGACACACCTCGTTTGATAAAGGGACGATGTATGGAGGCAGCTATATGGACGACTTTTGGAGGTAGCAATGGAGACAACGTGTGGAGGCTGCTATGGAGACAATTTAATTTGGATAGTGCCTGTATGTGGCAGTCCCAAACATTTTTCAAACCAGAGGAGCAGGTAGGTGGCCCTCCAGTAAAATGGAATAGATTGAGTGCCTGTATATGGCAGTCCCAAAAATTTTTCAAACCAGAGGAGCAGGTAGGTGGCCCTCCAGTAAAATGGAATAGATTGAGTGCCTGTATGTGGCAGTCCCAAAAATTTTTTAAAACAGAGGACCGGGTAGGTGGCCCTCCAGAAAAATGGAATAGATTGAGTGCCTGTATGTGGCAGTCCCAAAAATTTTTCAAACCAGAGGAGCAGGTAGGTGGCCCTCCAGTAAAATGGAATAGATTGAGTGCCTGTATGTGGCAGTCCCAAAAATGTTTCAAACCAGAGGAGCAGGTAGGTGGCCCTGCAGTAAAATGGAATAGATTGAGTGCCTGTATGTGGCAGTCCCAAAAATTTTTCAAACCAGAGGAGCAGGTAGGTGGCCCTCCAGTAAAATGGAATAGATTGAGTGCCTGTATGTGGCAGTCCCAAAAATGTTTCAAACCAGAGGAGCAGGTAGGTGGCCCTGCAGTAAAATGGAATAGATTGAGTGCCTGTATGTGGCAGTCCCAAAAAATTTTCAAACCAGAGGAGCAGGTAGGTGGCCCTCCAGTAAAATGGAATAGATTGAGTGCCTGTATGTGGCACTCACAAAAATTGTTTCAAACAGAGGACCGGGTAGGTGGCCCTCCAGAAAAATTAAATGCATGAAGTACTATAGCAAGAGCCAGTGGGCCCTGTCAAAAAATAGCCATTTTCCTCTGCTTTACTGTACAAAGAGGAGGAGAAGGAGGAAAATGAGGAGGAGGAGGAGTGGATCAATTATTCAGGTTGAGCTTCCTTCACCTGGTGGAGATTGGAAATTCTGAGAAATCCAGCCTTTATTCATTTTAATAAGCGTCAGCCTGTCAGCGCTGTCAGTCGACAGGCGTGTACGCTTATCGGTGATGATGCCACCAGCTGCACTGAAAACCCGCTCGGACAAGACGCTAGCGGCAGGGCAGGCAAGAACCTCCAAGGCGTACAGCGCCAGTTCGTGCCACATGTCCAGCTTTGAAACCCAGTAGTTGTAGGGAGCTGTGTGATCATTTAGGACGATGGTATGGTCAGCTACGTACTCCCTCACCATCTTTCTGTAAAGATCAGCCCTACTCTGCCGAGACTGGGGACAGGTGACAGTGTCTTGCTGGGGTGACATAAAGCTGGCAAAAGGCACATTAAGGGCTTGGGCGTGCGGGTGGGTTGCACTATATTTGCGTTTCCGCTCCAGCGTCTGGGGTATGGAGAGCTGAACGCTGGTGGATGCTGTGGAGGATCGTGGAGGCGACGATGGGGTTTTTGTGGCAGGGTCCTGGGCAGGGGGCTGACTAGCAGCTGACACAGGGGAAGGAGCAGTGGTGTGCACGGCCGGAGGTGAACGGGCTTGTTGCCACTGAGTGGGGTGTTTAGCATTCATATGCCTGCGCATACTGGTGGTAGTTAAGCTAGTAGTGGTGGAACCCCTGCTGAGCCTGGTTTGGCAAATGTTGCACACCACAGTCCGTCGGTCATCCGGTGTTTCCTTAAAGAACCTCCAGACTTCTGAAGATCTAGCCCTCGCCGCAAGAGCCCTCGCCACGGGAGCTTCACTAGTTGACACATTTGGCGCTGATGCACCAGCTCTGGCCCTGCCTCTCCGTCTGGCCCCACCACTGCCTCTTCCAACCTGTTCTGGTCGAGGACTCTCCTCCGTCTCAGAAGCACTGTGTTCACCCGGCCTCTCAACCCAGCTTGGGTCTGTCACCTCATCATCCTCCGATCCCTCAGTCTGCTCCCCCCTCGGACTTCCTGCCCTGACAACAACTTCCCCACTGTCTGACAACCGTGTCTCCTCATCGTCGGACACCTCTTTACACACTTCCACTACGTCAAGAAGGTCATCATCACCCACAGACTGTGACTGGTGGAAAACCTGGGCATCGGAAAATTGCTCAGCAGCAACCGGACAAGTGGTTTGTGACTGTGGGAAGGGTCCAGAAAACAGTTCCTCAGAGTATGCCGGTTCAAATGCCAAATTTTCCTGGGAGGGGGCAGACTGGGGGGGAGGAGGCTGAGGTGCAGGAGCTGGAGGAGTGGCGATTTCGGTGACATGGGTGGACTGCGTGGAAGACTGACTGGTGGTGGACAAATTGCTCGAAGCATTGTCAGCAATCCACGACATCACCTGTTCGCACTGTTCTGGCCTCAACAGTGCTCTACCACGAGTCCCAGTAACTTCAGACATGAACCTAGAGAGTGTAGCTCTGCGGCGTTCCCCTGCTCCCTCATCAGCAGGTGGTGTCTCACCCCGCCCAGGACCACAGCCTCTGACCCCTGCAGTAGTTGGACGCCCACGTCCCCGCCCTCGTCCTCTACCCCTAGCCCTCGGGTTAAACATTTTTAAAATGAGAGTTATAACTTTATTTTTTTTTTAACTTTTTTTTGTTTTTTTTTGTGTTTTTTGTTTTTTTTTGTGTTTTTTGTTTTTTTTTGTGTTTTTTGTTTTTTTTTGAGTTTTTAAAACCAAACAATGCTATCCTATTGCTATGGCTATTTTCTAGCCAAGTATCAAAGCACACTACTATGCCAGATGAGATGACACTGAGTTAGTGCCTAATTGAAATCCAACCCCTACTAAATTTTCCCACTTCGGTCTTTGCTATGGATATGTGCGTCACTAAGCGCAGAACACAGCGGTCGCAAGTCTCACTACAAATTGCTCAGAATTGGCTAGTACATGCACTGCAGAAAGTACAGCCACCAGCAGATCAACCAGAAATCAAATATATAGAACGCTACTGTAGGCGTAAGTAAGCTCTTTGTATTCTCCTATGGCTATTTTCTAGCCAAGTATCAAAGCACACTACTATGCCAGATGAGATGACACTGAGTTAGTGCCTAATTGAAATCCAACCCCTACTAAATTTTCCCACTTCGGTCTTTGCTATGGATATGTGCGTCACTAAGCGCAGAACACAGCGGTCGCAAGTCTCACTACAAATTGCTCAGAATTGGCTAGTACATGCACTGCAGAAAGTACAGCCACCAGCAGATCAACCAGAAATCAAATATATAGAACGCTACTGTAGGCGTAAGTAAGCTCTTTGTATTCTCCTATGGCTATTTTCTAGCCAAGTATCAAAGTATACTACTATGCCAGATGAGATGACACTGAGTTAGTGCCTAATTGAAATCCAACCCCTACTAAATTTTCCCACTTCGGTCTTTGCTATGGATATGTGCGTCACTAAGCGCAGAACACAGCGGTCGCAAGTCTCACTACAAATTGCTCAGAATTGGCTAGTACATGCACTGCAGAAAGTACAGCCACCAGCAGATCAACCAGAAATCAAATATATAGAACGCTACTGTAGGCGTAAGTAAGCTCTTTGTATTCTCCTATGGCTATTTTCTAGCCAAGTATCAAAGCACACTACTATGCCAGATGAGATGACACTGAGTTAGTGCCTAATTGAAATCCAACCCCTACTAAATTTTCCCACTTCGGTCTTTGCTATGGATATGTGCGTCACTAAGCGCAGAACACAGCGGTCGCAAGTCTCACTACAAATTGCTCAGAATTGGCTAGTACATGCACTGCAGAAAGTACAGCCACCAGCAGATCAACCAGAAATCAAATATATAGAACGCTACTGTAGGCGTAAGTAAGCTCTTTGTATTCTCCTATGGCTATTTTCTAGCCAAGTATCAAAGCACACTACTATGCCAGATGAGATGACACTGAGTTAGTGCCTAATTGAAATCCAACCCCTACTAAATTTTCCCACTTCGGTCTTTGCTATGGATATGTGCGTCACTAAGCGCAGAACACAGCGGTCGCAAGTCTCACTACAAATTGCTCAGAATTGGCTAGTACATGCACTGCAGAAAGTACAGCCACCAGCAGATCAACCAGAAATCAAATATATAGAACGCTACTGTAGGCGTAAGTAAGCTCTTTGTATTCTCCTATGGCTATTTTCTAGCCAAGTATCAAAGCACACTACTATGCCAGATGAGATGACACTGAGTTAGTGCCTAATTGAAATCCAACCCCTACTAAATTTTCCCACTTCGGTCTTTGCTATGGATATGTGCGTCACTAAGCGCAGAACACAGCGGTCGCAAGTCTCACTACAAATTGCTCAGAATTGGCTAGTACATGCACTGCAGAAAGTACAGCCACCAGCAGATCAACCAGAAATCAAATATATAGAACGCTACTGTAGGCGTAAGTAAGCTCTTTGTATTCTCCTATGGCTATTTTCTAGCCAAGTATCAAAGCACACTACTATGCCAGATGAGATGACACTGAGTTAGTGCCTAATTGAAATCCAACCCCTACTAAATTTTCCCACTTCGGTCTTTGCTATGGATATGTGCGTCACTAAGCGCAGAACACAGCGGTCGCAAGTCTCACTACAAATTGCTCAGAATTGGCTAGTACATGCACTGCAGAAAGTACAGCCACCAGCAGATCAACCAGAAATCAAATATATAGAACGCTACTGTAGGCGTAAGTAAGCTCTTTGTATTCTCCTATGGCTATTTTCTAGCCAAGTATCAAAGCACACTACTATGCCAGATGAGATGACACTGAGTTAGTGCCTAATTGAAATCCAACCCCTACTAAATTTTCCCACTTCGGTCTTTGCTATGGATATGTGCGTCACTAAGCGCAGAACACAGCGGTCGCAAGTCTCACTACAAATTGCTCAGAATTGGCTAGTACATGCACTGCAGAAAGTACAGCCACCAGCAGATCAACCAGAAATCAAATATATAGAACGCTACTGTAGGCGTAAGTAAGCTCTTTGTATTCTCCTATGGCTATTTTCTAGCCAAGTATCAAAGCACACTACTATGCCAGATGAGATGACACTGAGTTAGTGCCTAATTGAAATCCAACCCCTACTAAATTTTCCCACTTCGGTCTTTGCTATGGATATGTGCGTCACTAAGCGCAGAACACAGCGGTCGCAAGTCTCACTACAAATTGCTCAGAATTGGCTAGTACATGCACTGCAGAAAGTACAGCCACCAGCAGATCAACCAGAAATCAAATATATAGAACGCTACTGTAGGCGTAAGTAAGCTCTTTGTATTCTCCTATGGCTATTTTCTAGCCAAGTATCAAAGCACACTACTATGCCAGATGAGATGACACTGAGTTAGTGCCTAATTGAAATCCAACCCCTACTAAATTTTCCCACTTCGGTCTTTGCTATGGATATGTGCGTCACTAAGCGCAGAACACAGCGGTCGCAAGTCTCACTACAAATTGCTCAGAATTGGCTAGTACATGCACTGCAGAAAGTACAGCCACCAGCAGATCAACCAGAAATCAAATATATAGAACGCTACTGTAGGCGTAAGTAAGCTCTTTGTATTCTCCTATGGCTATTTTCTAGCCAAGTATCAAAGCACACTACTATGCCAGATGAGATGACACTGAGTTAGTGCCTAATTGAAATCCAACCCCTACTAAATTTTCCCACTTCGGTCTTTGCTATGGATATGTGCGTCACTAAGCGCAGAACACAGCGGTCGCAAGTCTCACTACAAATTGCTCAGAATTGGCTAGTACATGCACTGCAGAAAGTACAGCCACCAGCAGATCAACCAGAAATCAAATATATAGAACGCTACTGTAGGCGTAAGTAAGCTCTTTGTATTCTCCTATGGCTATTTTCTAGCCAAGTATCAAAGCACACTACTATGCCAGATGAGATGACACTGAGTTAGTGCCTAATTGAAATCCAACCCCTACTAAATTTTCCCACTTCGGTCTTTGCTATGGATATGTGCGTCACTAAGCGCAGAACACAGCGGTCGCAAGTCTCACTACAAATTGCTCAGAATTGGCTAGTACATGCACTGCAGAAAGTACAGCCACCAGCAGATCAACCAGAAATCAAATATATAGAACGCTACTGTAGGCGTAAGTAAGCTCTTTGTATTCTCCTATGGCTATTTTCTAGCCAAGTATCAAAGCACACTACTATGCCAGATGAGATGACACTGAGTTAGTGCCTAATTGAAATCCAACCCCTACTAAATTTTCCCACTTCGGTCTTTGCTATGGATATGTGCGTCACTAAGCGCAGAACACAGCGGTCGCAAGTCTCACTACAAATTGCTCAGAATTGGCTAGTACATGCACTGCAGAAAGTACAGCCACCAGCAGATCAACCAGAAATCAAATATATAGAACGCTACTGTAGGCGTAAGTAAGCTCTTTGTATCAAAGTATCAAAGCACACTACTATGCCAGATGAGATGACACTGAGTTAGTGCCTAATTGAAATCCAACCCCTACTAAATTTTCCCACTTCGGTCTTTGCTATGGATATGTGCGCCACTAAGAGCTAAACACAACGGTAGCAAGTCCCCCTGCTAATTCCTCACAAAATGGTACTAGATGCAAATTAAAATAAAAAAAGTAGAACGTTATTGTAGCCCTAAGAAGGGCTGTTGGGTTCTTTGAGAATCACTCCTGCCTAACAGTAAGCTAATAGAACACCCTAACGCTTTCCCTGACCAGCAGCAGCTCTCTCCCTAGCGGCATCCAGACACAGAATGATCCGAGCAGCGCGGGCAGCGGCTAGTCTATCCCAGGGTCACCTGATCTGGCCAGCCAACCACTGCTATCGACGTGTAAGGGTACCACGTCATGCTGGGTGGAGTGCAGAGTCTCCTGGCTTGTGATTGGCTCTGTTTCTGGCCGCCAAAAAGCAAAACGGCGAGAGCTGCCATTTTCTCGAGCGGGCGAAGTATTCGTCCGAGCAACGAGCAGTTTCGAGTACCCTAATGCTCGACCGAGCATCAAGCTCGGACGAGCATGTTCGCTCATCTCTAGTCATTATCCATGTTATGTATGTAATAATTGTAAGAATTTGTTGATACAGGTAGTCCCCGGGTTACATACAAGATGGGGTCCGGAGGTTTGTTCTTAAGTTGAATTTGTATGAGGAAACTGTATATTTTATAATTGTAGATCCAGACAAAAAAAAATTTGGCCCCAGTGACAATTGGAGTTTAAACATTATTTGCTGTAATGGGACCAAGGATTATCAATAAAGCTTCATTACAGACACCTTACAGCTGATCATTGCAGCCTGGGACTATAGTAAAGCATTCAGAAAGCTTCACTAGAGGTCAGAGGGGTCTGTCTGTAACTATGGGTCGTCTGTAAGTCGGGTGTCCTTAAGTAGGGGACAGCCTGTATATCTATTGTCATGTATGTACCCGTAAGTTTATATTGGAATTTTTTTTAAAAAAGAGGGGAAATCAGTGGAGGTTAAAATAAAAGAAAGTTACATGCAATTATTCCTCCAAGATTGTTCCTCCTTAGTCAGGTTTTTAGGTCATGGTGCTGTACCTGCGTTTCTCAACTACAGTCCATTACTCTCGCTGGACAGAGGTCAATATTACTCATTTTATTGCAAAAATTACTTCCAAGTCCCAAATACAGCAATTGTAGTAAATCCCTGGAGCCACAATTCATTACCTATAATCTAGCACTTACAGCTTTTACTCTTATTGCACCTGAAGGGGATTTCCAGTTATACTTGAAAACCCCTAGGAAATAATAGTGAGGGCAAGAAAACTGGTAAGTACCTCTCCCTGACACTACTGGGGTCACATGAAAATGCTGATAGATCCTAAGATTTGCCTGGGCCCTGCTTGCTGCACTAAGTGAACCCAAATAAACTGTAGGAAAGGCAAAACTGTTTGGGCTCAACACTGCAAGAATGTACACATACAGGCAGTCCCCGGGTTACATACAATATAGGTTCCATGCGTTTGTTCTTAAGTTGAATTTGTATGTAAGTCTGAACTGTATATTTTATAATTGTAACACCAGACAAAATATTTTTGGTCTCTGTGACAATTGGATTTTAAAAATGTTGGATTGTCATAAGAACCAGGATTAACAATAAAGCTTCATTACAGACTCCTGTGATAACTGTTACAGCTGTTTATTGTATGAATATACCAAACACATAAATATACAGCAGCAATAAAGTTGCCATCAGGCATACATATACATTACTTACTGTTGGAATAATTTGAAGCTGGTCTTCTCACTTTCTGTGCAGGTCTGGTCCGTCCTGGTATGCATTCTAGTGAATGTTTTTCAGGTGTCCTAAGCTGCATGCAGCACATCTCCACACTGCACCCCTAAATATATATATATATATATATATATATATATATACATATATATATATATATATATATATATATATATATATATATATATATATATTATACAGTCCACCCAAGTTAAATACATTCAATCTAATACATCCAAATTAAATAAACATTTAGACTTACCTAGAGACCTTGAGTCTACATAAGTTGCATTATTGGAGCGCTGGACCTAGATATATATATATATATATATATATATATATATATATATATATATATAATTTTTAAATTTTCTTTTTATTTCCTGCTCAAAGGAAATAATACAGGGCGGTTTGGTACACAAAACCATCAAGTCTCACTAATTGACAGTTTTTTCTTATGTTACTCAACATAATTTACGTACACCTTGGCACCAGTTCATATAGTTCGAATGCCAGACCAGCACCACTACAACAACATTATATCACCAGCAACATTACTGCAGCCCCTTCCCCCTTATTAGTTAATTTAGAGTAGATCATTCCCCCCTTATTAAGATAGCATTCAGTCCTCCTTCGTTAATTAATTTAGTGTTCATCCAGCAGTTCCACTTATTAATTTAGAGTTCATCAAGCAGCCCCCCCTTATTAATTAGTAGAGTTCAGCAGATCCTTGTAGTGTTCATCCAGCATCCTCTTTATTAATTCAGTGTTTAGCGACCCCCATCATAATTGTGTTCAGTAGCCCCTTATTATTAAATATGCGTTTCAGTAGCCTTCACCGTATTCTTTGAGAAGCAGCACAGTTATCCCTTCATTAGCCACAAGGCTGCACTATTATCAGCCATCATCAAGCCGCTACCACATCATAGAGAGTTCTCTGCCTCTTCTCCTCTTTTAATAAATTGTAGGTGCATCTCAAAGATGCGTAATACAAATAATTCAGTGGGGGTATTTTCTAATGCCAGTGACATAGAAGCCCTGAAACAATTATTGCTTATTGCTAACCCTTGTGTTCTTTCCCCCTTTCTGCCACCTCCACGCCAAGAGGGTATGGAGTTGAGTGGCATGAAGGGGGGCACAATCGGCCTGTGTGTTCCTGTCCACACCTGCTGCAGAAGATAAGGCCTGGCATAGAAATAAACCCTGTGCAGGCCCCTGAGGCTGAAGCCTCTCGATGTGTTGTTCGGCAAAGCTATCATACGATAATATAATATATAACCCCCCATTGTATCTTTCAAAGACTCACAAACTGATGGCTGGGAGATCTGGGCCCCTCCACCTCTGAGCCCGGTCAGGGTTGCACCTCCTGCGACTGTGATAGTTACATGTGATGTAGAGTGACATCATACCTATCTACCAGATAGGAATAGATATAAGGGAGGAGGTGATCAATACCAAGGAAGTAAAAGACAGCTCTGCTGATAGGATGTCACTTAAATCCAGAGGAAGAGAGAAAGAGAGAGGGAGATCGTGTTATGGATATGGCAAGGGATTCAGTGAAGATAAAACATATAAAATAAACTATAAGTTATTGGACAGTTGGATGTAGAATATAAAATATAGTGACAAAGTCCGGTGAATTAAAAGAAATAAATCATGAAGAGTGATGACTTCAATCTATTAATAGCAGCTTATGTGTGGAATGCTGCAACAAAACTAAAGTGTTTGGACACTAGGTGGCAGTATAGCTATAGCCAAAACCAACACAAACAATATAAGTAGCATATCTACTAATATCACAAGTAAACCCTTCTAAAAAAACATTACTGCAGCTCATGACTGTCCATTTAAAGAAATACTACATTACATTACAAAGGGATTTTTCATAATTTTTCACTATTTAAGGGCAGAAAAAAGAGAGTGTTATCCTTTTAACTCCTTAGTGACCAAGGATATTTGCGACTCAACAGCCCAGCACTATTTTTCAATACTGACATGTGTCACTCTATCCAGTAATAACTTCAGAACGCTTTAAAAGACCCAGGTGACTTTAATATTGCTCATGAGTATTTTCATGACATATTGGACTACTGGTGAGTGGTACATTTTAGTTTTTTTTTTTGCAATTTGGTAAAAATGAAGAAAAAATTACCATCTTTTAAATTCTAAATTTTCTGCTTTTCAAAAAAAAAAAAGCCTTTCTAACTGAATTTGTTGCAAACTACAATTTGTGGTGGCATAATTTTTTAAGTGTGATTTTGTCTTATTACAAATCCAATCATTTTTATGCGATTCAGCTTGTTTTTTTGACGGACAAGTTATATTTATTATTGATACCATTAAGATCACATTCCATATTCCAATTTTTTGGGGTTTTTTTGTAAATCATTATTGAACAGTGTTCAATAATGATTTTCGTGTTGTATTTATTAATTTTACTTTTTATTTTTGCCCTCCATCAAAAAGTATGTAGAGCCCACTCAACCTTGGGATCTAAAGGGTTAAATAGTCTACATTGAATCTCATTCAAATCCAGTTTTACCTCATCTGGATGCACTTGATAAATCTGGCTTAAAGGGAACCTGTCATCAGAAATTGACCTAATAAACCACTATCAGTATGTTGTCACGCAGCCGAACCCCCTCCAGGTCATGTTTCTTTCATGACCCAGTGTAGTGGAATCTTGAGAAAATTTACTTTGAAATCAGATGTAATTTGGTTGTATAAAGTTTAACACTGAAGTCAAGCTCTCTCTTCTGCAGAAAACTCCCTTCAATGTAATTGATGCTCCTGCGTCCAGAGACATCACTAACCGGATCTCCTGAAGTCTGATGTATGATGTCAATCACAGAGGAGGAGGCGTTCAGAGCTCCCCACCTTGACTCCAAAGTTAAACTCTCCTCCTCCTTGACTTTATACAACCAATTTACATCTCACTTCAAAGTTGATTTTCTGGATGATGTCATCACACTGGGCCATGAAAGAAGCAAAAACTAGAAGGTGTAACGCTGCTTCACAAAATTGTGTGGTTTTATTAGGTCAATTGCTGATTTGCTGATGACAGGTTCCTATGAAGTAGGCTAAAGGCTAGTGTTGCAAAAGAGTTGAGTTGAGACTGTGGGACATGTGTAGGCCAGAAAAATTATATAACAACAATGATAAATCCCCCCACCCCATATGTATGGCCCCTAAAGAGCTCATATTCTTAAGGTTGTCCACTTTCAGCAAATAATTGATATGGTTTGTGTAAAGAAAAGTTATACTTGCTATATAAATTCCTCATGGTGTTCAACATCTCTGCTTGCTGTCCTTCTATAGAAAGCTTTTATGTTGACTTCCAGTGCATAGAAATCTGTCCATGGCCTTGTGATGGACTGAAAACTCATGCTTAACCCTTTCAGGACCTCGCTCTTTTATGTTTTTTTTATTTTCATTTTTTACTCCCCATGATCAAAAATCCATAACTTTTTTATTTTTCCATGTACAGAGCTGTGTGACGGCTTATTTTCTGCGTAACAAATTGCACTTCATAGAGATGGTATTGAATATTCCATGCCGTGTACTAGGAAGCGGGAAAAAAAATTCCAAATGCAGTGAAATTGGTAAAAAAAACGCATTTGTGCCGTCTTCTTGTGGGCTTGGATCTTACGGATTTCACTGTGCGCCCCAAATGACATGTCTACTTTATTCTTTGGGTCTGTGCGATTACGAGGATACCAAATTTGTATAGGTTTTATAATGTTTTCATACATTTAAAAAAATTAAAACCTCCTGTACAAAAATTTTTTTGGGAATTTTGCCATCTTCTGGCGCTAATAACTTTTTTATACTTTGGTGCACTGAGCTGTGGGTGGTGTCGTTTTTTGCGTATTTTGAGGACGTTTACAATGTTATCAATTTTAGGACTGTTCGACTTTCTGATCACTTTTTATAGAATTTTTTTATTTTTTTTAAATGATAAAAAAGTGCCATTTTCGACTTTGGGCGCGATTTTCCGTTACGGGATTAAACGCAGTGAAAAACTGTTATCATATTTTGATAGATCGGGCATTTTCGGACGCGGCGATACCTAATGTGTTTATGATTTTTACTGTTTATTTATATTTATATCAGTTCTAGGGAAAGGGGGGTGATTTGAGTTTTTAGGGTTTTTTATTATAATTTTTTTTTTTAACTTTTTTTTTATTTTTATTTTTAGTACTTTTCAGACTCCCTAGGGTACTTTAACCCTAGGTTGTCTGATCGATCCTATCATATACTGCCATACTACAGTATAGCAGTATATGGGGATTTTACTACTCATACATTACCATGTGCTGACAGCACATTGTAATGCATGGGTTAACCCGAACTAGCCTCGGGTCTTCGTGAGACCCGAGGTTACCATGGCGACGGATCGCCGCTCCCCGATGACGTCACGGGGAGCGGCGATCCTCGAAAAGATGGAGGCGCCCACGCGCCGCCATCCTTTTGAAGCCGCTAGCAGCATTGCCGGCGGCGATCGAGGTGAAAACACCCGCGATCGGTGCTAGCACCGATCGCGGGTGTTACCGGTAAGCCTTTGCTGCAATATGCAGCAAAGACTTACCGGCTATGGAGAGGGCTCAGCGCGTGAGCCCTCTCCATGCACCCGCGGCCGACCCGTGACGTGCTATTACGTCACGGGTCGTGAACGGGTTAAAATGCAACAAAAATGCCATGTGTGGCATCACCCTAAGGTTTGACCACCATTGAATCAGCCCTTCTGTTTGTAAAGAATCATAACTGAGAGCAGGTGTTTGTATATTATTGAGCACAATTGTGCGGCACACTGTGGAAAAGGTTGCCGGATCAATTAGTATTTTTTTGCAGTACGTATAGTTTTGAGAAAACTGTCCATTTTCCTACTGACAGCTACATTTTTTGTTCTGTTACCAGGAATGTTTCAACAGAAAATGACCTATTTGCAAAATCATGTTTTAATCTTTAAGATATTTTTCTGGGAAGTTGGAGCAGTTGAGCATCAATGACTGGAAGTCTCCACACATAGGTGGCCTTAAAGGGAACCTGTCAGAGGAAATGTCATTTTTAGCTGGTGACTGGTGGCCTTTGTTGATTTTAAAAATGCTTTTGCTCTACTTTCAACAGATTCACCAGGGAACGTGACTTTCCCTGCTCCTCAGGCCAATTATTATACTATTATTGAAAACTGCATTGTTATCCATTTTGATGTGGTTTTAGGTGCAGTTTCTTTTTTTTAGACTTAAAACAAACAGGTGAATCACATTTACAGGTTTTCCCCTCATAATGAAATACACCTATTCCCTTAGTGCTTCAGCTGTTCAAATAAAAAAAACGCACCTAAAACCAAATTAAAATGATGCAGTTTAACTGCAAAATGTGAACACAACCTGAGCTTGTCAGGCACAGTTTAATTGTGATCCTTAATGCAGGAAAAAACATTAGTGGTGTCTCACCACACCGTGGCCGTGCACATGTCCTGTATTTCGCCATATTACGCGCTGGCCGCTTGCTTCTCTATGGAGAGCTGTGCTCATCCCTCCTCCTCTCCAGTGCGCGGCTGTATGTCCTGGGTGAACATACATTGGGGCTCATTTACTAAGGGTCAGAACGCTGCACTTTTGTCGGGTTTCCCGAATATTTCTGCTTTGCGCCAAATTTCCCTTGGATTTTGGCGTACGCGATTGGATTTTGGCGCATCGTTGCCTGCTTGCACGTGACAGAAATCGGTGGGAGGGCCGTCGGACAACCAATGGAATTTAAAAAAGGATTTGTGTCGCAAGATCAAGCACTCACATGCACCAGGTAGAAGCCGATGAACTCCGGCAGACCTCGGCGCAGCAGCAACACATGCAGGAACTCGGATGCATGATCTTAGTGAATTGCACTGGACCCGAATCCTCGGCGGACAATGCACCGCGGGATCGCAACGGGATCGGGTAAGTAAATCTGCCCCATTGTGTAAATGTACCCCAAGGGTGTCGTCACACGTGGCGTTTTGAACACGTTTTTAGTCTGTTTTTAAGCATGTGTTTTCAGTTTGTTAAATAATGCATGCGTTTTTGAAAAATCTTCCCCTAAAATGCTGTATACAAGGTGAAACAGGGTCAGGTTTACTCCTGGTATACTGGTAGTGATGACAAGATATTTTGGTCCCTTATGGCTCAGCATTCTGTTTGGCTGCCAGCTAAGCCCGTCATGACGTGTTTACCATACGCTGAACTGAAAAATATTGGAAAGTGATGCGTTTTTTATTTTCAGATTCCACTAGAATTCGCATTTTTTCAGCTTTTCAGTACATTACATGGAACAAAAAATGGTAACATAAGAAAGTACAATTTGTCTTGCATAAAACAAGTCATCATATGGCTCTGTAAATGGAACATTTTATTGCTCTTAAAATCCAGGGAGGAAGAAATGAAAATACAGAATGAAAAAGGGGGAAGAAATTATTACTGTAGAAGATACTGCTTTACAGCTGGTACTTGTAAGTGTACTGTGCCTGTCCCTATTGGGGGGCATTTTTCTATTATAGGGGCTTTATGACTGAGACTATAGTGGCATCATCACAGGCAATCACATTTCACATTCACACAACCGCAATGAGGGTTATGATCTGGCCACAAATTGTGCAGGCAGATCACAGTCCCCATTGAGGTCTATGGCACTCGGTTGTGGTACACATGAGCACATGGTGTCTTACTGCACCACAACCGAGGCATGGACTCTCATCTTTCAATGGTGAGGGGAGGAGTGAGGAGTGCTCACTACCCCTCCATTCTTCATCCGACCCTGTGCTCACCTGGATTCCACTCCGCGAAAGCACACTGCCGTGTGAATGTAACCTATGGAGCAGGGGTGTATGTAACTAGGAGATGCAGGGCCCTATAGTAGACTTCTGAATGAGGCCCCTTTTCCCACTTTAAAATATACATATTACACTCATATATATACACACACATTTATATTCCTATATACATAAACATATAGTTCTTAACTCATAACCACACACATTTATACACTCGCACACACAAACACACATAACACATATATACATCACATATACACACACATACAGTGCCGTATACAGATGTACAGCATATATACACACATACAATGTGTATACACATCATAGATACAGCATATACACATCGTAGATACACACATATACAGCATACAGACATCACATATACTGTATGTTATATACATATTATGCTGTACAATGTTGTCAGGCTGCAGGGGAAGTGGACCCACTGGACCACCAAGGACGATGACGTAAGCCAACACCTGGGACCGGAATCTAAGTGGCACCAGAACCCGCCGCAAAGCGGGTTGGACTTGCTGCGGCATGGTACCGCCAGGTTGTTCCACAGGTGCGACTTTGTCCGTGGTGGCAGCCAAGGCGAGGTACAGTAACGGAAGGCAAGTTCGCGGTTGGGGACAGGCCTGAGGTCAAGACAGGCGGCACAGGATCAATGTCAGAGGCAGAGCAGAAGGTCAGACTGGCAGCGGAGGAGAACAAACAGGAACAGGTCCAGGGTCACAACGGGAAATCAATACACGAGCACAGGGCAACAACAATAGCTTTCTCAGAGGCATGAAGCACAAGGATTCGGCAGGGTGTGCAGGGAGAGGCAGGCTTGGGAAATGGCTGGCGGCAATTAACTGCGCGCTGGCCCTTTAAATCTTCTAAAGCCGCGGTGCACGCCCTAGGAGTCATGGAAGCGCGTGCGTGAGAGAGCAGAGACAGGAGCCGGGACGGGTAAGGAGCGCGGGCACCGCAGCTGTGGGGGGAGAGGGGAACAGGTGAGCCTGTGACCCGTGGGTCGCGGGAGCACCCTGACAAATGTGCAGCATAATATGTATATTATGGCGTTCATCCTCCATTTCTTTAGTGTGTCAGGTCAGATGACAGGGCCCCCTGACACTGTGCGCCCCATAGCAGCTGCTATGGTTATTACCGCTATAGTTATGCCCCTGCTGAGGAGAATTTCTTAATAGAGTATATTAGGAAAATGTTCCCCAAACCATCCCTCACACAATAGCAAAAATTATCTGTAAGTTTTGCACAGTTAAAGGGGAATTTACATTTTGGAAATTATTTGTCTCTGTAACTCTTAAAGGGATAACATCCGTGAAAAAAAAAATTGAGAATCCCAGTGTTTCTGTTAATATACCATGATTCTTTATGATGTATGTTTTGTATACTTACTTAAAATTATATTAAATGCTGCATTTGCTTTCCATCAGATGTGTCGGAATGGAATTATCCAAATATTTCCACTCATGACTCAGGAGTCTGCGGAATAGTCTGACATGGATTGGGTATCATTGTTACTTTTGGAAAGCAAGAGTCTCCACTCTACAACTATACTATGGGTAGGAGGACTCTCTTACTTTGTAGTTATAAGCAAAATATGTCTTTGTATCATCAGGAAAGAATCCAGTGTTATGCAGGATCTATCTTTTATTAGAACCAACAGGGAATGTGTTTTTGCCCACCCATCAGTCTTTCCCTGATCTAGGATTGAATATACAGTATAACCAAAACAGACATTAGATAACAATAAGTAGATAACACTTAAACAAACTATTCAAATAGAATAGTATAGCACTGTGTGTGGGATATTACAGAATTACTGATTATAAGGTGACATAAAAGGTCAGATAAATAAAAAAAAATGGAACAGGTCACACAGACAACAGACCTAAAAGTCTCCATGGGAAGAGTCCAGAGGGAGGAGTCTGTGGACCAGTGGACCCTCTGGACCACTGTGGGAGATGGTATGAGGCCCGCGGTGGCAGCCATGGTACAGGATATGCAAGAAACAGTCCAAGCCTGGGATGACAGCAGCAACACAGAGGAACACTGGTAACGCTGGCACAGACTGAAGACACCACTGGACTGGAACCCTGGGAGGCACAGCAGGAAGCACGAAGTCAGACTGAAGACTAGACACAGGATGTCATCAGGAGCACATGGAGGTACCCTGGTAACGCTGGAGACAGGAATACGCAGGAACACTGGTAACGTTGGAGACAGGAACACAAGGAGCGTATGGGAACGCTGGAGACAGGAGACACAGAGGCGTTTGGAAACGCTGGAAGACAGGACACACCAGGAGCGTATAGGAATGCTGGAGACACACAGGAACACACGAAAGTGTCTTGAAACGCTAATGGGCTTTCTCTTCCTGGCCTGGTATGGAAACCATAGGAGATCCTAGGAGAAGATCCCGCGGGGAGTGAAGGGAAGTGCTGGAATATAAGGGCGAGGCCGGATTAGCAGGAGCCAATCAGGAGGACGCTGGCCCTTTAAGTCTTAAAGAGCCGGCGCACGCGCGCCCTAGCAGTGGGAGAATGCGGCCTAGCAAGAGTACAGCCAGGAGTGTGGAGAGGTGAGTCCAGGGTGGGGAGCGCATAGAGGGGCGCTGCGATCCGCGACAAGGATTAAGGGTGCATCTGTGACAAAGAGGTTTATTCACTTACAACATCCATAATGAAGTGGGTAAAACTCTGAACTCCCGACAGGAGTGGCTTGAAGTAGCGCTCAAAAGGAATCAGGTCCACAGGAGTAGTGCAAAATATACTGGTTCTTTTATTGGTTGCTATGAGTTTCGGTCTAGAACCTGGACCTTCGTCGAGCATCTTCGCAACGCATAGCAACCAACAATACCAACAGCACTTAACAATACGATCTATTTACCCTAATCATATATAACACGAGGAGAGACCCCTTGTCTTTTTGCTTCCTCTCTCTGACTTTCACTGGAGGCATAGGGTCTAAAGGTCGTGAGACCCCCTAGCACTCTCGTTTTCTTAGGTCGTTTTATCAATCCATAATATAGAGCATCTATGTCTGATTGCTGACTCTCTGGGACCCCAGTGATTGAGAGAGTTCCTAAGCACCACTGTCACCACTCTCTGAATGGGTTCTTGCTGCAGAGGTCTAGGTTTGTAAAATAGCCTGAAAAGGTGTCTAATGACTAAAAGGGAACTTTCGATCAGATTTCATCTCATCAAACTACTAGTCCCTTGAGAGCTGCTCAGCTTGAGGCTGTGATTACAAGTGTAAGGAAAAAATGGGCACAGGCACCAGAACTAATGGGTTGCGTCAGAAGCACAGGGATGCTTCTTGGGGGATGACGCTTCTTGGGGGATGACGCTTTTCGAGGGAGGACGTCCCTCTTCATCAGATCCAAGTAAACGGTTGGAATAAATGTGATTGGGGAGATGGACATGGGACTTCCCAGCTCTGGTTTTATGCTTGTTGTCTGAATATAACCTAGCCTGGAGATGAATGCACACACATGGGAGTGCTGGAGGAATAGGGGAGTAATGTTGTATTCATGCCGTACAGAGAAATACAGCGTACACTCCCACATACTGTATTGTATTCTATAGCAATAGCTCTATGAAGGATCTTATCTAAAATGTAAATTAAGGAGAATGTTATAAAAGAATAGCTTATACGTAGTATCACATTTTCTATGTAGCAATAGCTAATCTCTGTCATCTGCATCCAGTATTCTAATGGTAACAATCTCACGCTTATTTCCATTAAAGCTGAAGGTCCGGAATACTACATTTCTAAATATTACATTGAATTCTTAAAATAAAGTGCACCATTGTGTTACATCCAAATAAGTCATTAAAGGATAGCATGTATAGTATATTACTGACAATGAACCCTCTGTGCAACAATATGTGCATCTTCATGACAAAGCGGCCTGAGGGACAACTGATCTGTGTTCCTCCTGCCTACCTCCTGACTAACAGCAGGGTAATAGCCAGTCACAGCTGTGCCAGTCCTTTGTTGGTACCAGTGTTGCTGTTGATATTGGCACAGTGTGATGTTAAACTGGTATTGTTGGCAGATGCTGCAAAATCTGCAAAAGTATTGAGTTATTAACCTCTAAACTGACTTTGCAGATACCAGTATATTCTGTAGTCAATAAGCGGCACATATATCTGTCAATAATAAGGTACAGAAGGGAAGTGTGACTAGGGGTATAGCAAGAGGCCATGGGGCCGCTCTCCATGCAACATATTTAAAAAGTCATCTCTATACTGGTATCTACTCTATATGGAACCTTAATAGATTCTTACATAGTACTCAATGCATAAAGTGATGTGACAGAACATGAATAACTGTGATGTCATCATATAAGAATAATAAAATAATAAATTCACAACTAACCTACTTTATGAGAAACATATGAATTCACAGTTATGCCGCAGTAGTGCACACAGTGATCTCACAGAACAGGATGAAGCTCACAGTAATGTTGTCATTTAGACTAATGTGCACATCAAAAATTGGTGCTGGGCAAGACAACTTTCTTTCTTAATAATAATAATTCCATTATTTATATAGCGCACACAGATTACGCAGCGCTGCACAGATCTTGCCAAATCAGTCCCTGTCCCCAATTGCGCTCACAATCTAATCAACCTACCAGTATGTTTTGGAGTGTGGGAGAAAACCGGAGGACCTGGAGGAAACCCACGCAAACACGCAGAGAACATACAGACACTTTGCAGATGTTGACCTGGGTGGGACTCAAACCCAGTACTCCAGTGCCACCCTGTATTACTTTTGAAGTATCTTTAAAGGAAACCTACCGCTTAAAAGTGGTAGGTTTTACACAAATATACATGGCACCAGCTCAGGGTGAGCTGGTGCCAGAGCATATTTTTATTAGTAGAATAAAGCCCCTATCACTGATTTATAAGTTATATTAACTTATATCTCGGTGCACCGCACTAGGGCACGGCGTACCATGCACACACCCGTCCGTGTGCCGGATTCTGAAGTGCTGGAGAGCCGGTGAAGTCACCAAGCTCTCCGGCGCATGCACGGGTGCGCACATGGTGCGCCGTGCCCTAGTGCGGTGCGCCGAGATAAAGGTTAATATAACTTATAAATCGGTCGATAGGGGCTTTATTCTACTAATAAAAATATGCTCCGGCACCAGCTCACCCTGAACTGGTGCCATGTATATGTGTGTAAAACCTACCACTTTTAAGTGGTAGGTTTCCTTTAAGTGCACTATATCTTGAATACTGAATACTACATCATTATGTATATACTGTGACATCATTAATTTCCATAATTTCTTCATTGCCATAAATCCTTGTCCTTGAGTGGTTATAATCTGTGCCACTAAAACAAAAACAAGAATATGTATGGATTTTGGCCCCTAAACATTATGTTTTGGCAATAGAGTTTTTTTTTCTCTGCACAGTATTTGCTGGTAGAAAAACATTATTCTTATTCTGCAACTACATCCTTGTACATCAAAACCTGTGACAACTTGTAGCTACTATCAGGATGACACACAACCTCTGAGTAGCCAGTAAAGCTGAGGACTCATCATTGAACCCTGGATTGTTCTTCCTGTATATGACACTCACCCTGGTGTAAATTGTGGGAGATAATTTAGGGAATCTGAGGGTCTGTAGGCTGTACATGAGGATGGGGAGTGCAGTACTGAGGTTTTGGGGCAGGGGGACCCCTCTCCCCTTGTATCAGCTCTTGTCCTGGCTCTGACTTTCCTATGTGCCAGGGAGTGGGAGTGAGGATGGATCAATACTGGAAGTAACTGCACTGCTGCCATCCCTCCCCGGCTGACACACAGCGCATCCATCACTACACACAGGCAGGACCCTCTCTCCGGAGCACACTGGGTGCCCCTGCTGGGTGACGTGCACCCTGGTTCCTGTGTGTGGGTGTACAGTGTGACTACAGCCTGGCACAGCGCTGGGTGAAGCCACATGCTCCAGGATCCAAGCGGCGGCGGCAGCAGCATACTAACTACTGACAGACGGCAGCACCCTACTATCCTGAGCCTGACAGCCGGCAGCACCCCACTCCTCTGAGCCTGGCACCCAGCTGCACCCCACTCCTCTGAGCCTGGCACCCGGCTGCACCCCACTCCTCTGAGCCTGGCACCCAGCTGCACCCACTCCTCTGAGCCTGGCACCTGCCACCAGTCATGGCCCGCTGGGAAAGTTACGGGTAATGTATGTCTTTGTACTGTACGGAGCCAATGGGTGCACCTGCCTACACCCCCTCCCCACCCATCCGGGCACAGTGCATGGGTGTCTCTGTCACCTGGAGGGGTGTGTGCTGCAGATTGGGTAGCAGAAGGGTGGATGTTTATGCTGTGAGTATAGTACAGTAGGCACTGGGTGTCATCTCCTCCATCTATCATAGCACTAGGTTTATTATCTACATCCTTACTGTATTCATCTACTTATCTGTCTGTCTATCTATCCATCTTTTTAATTCCTGTGTGTTACTACCTGCCTCCCTACTGTATCTATTTATGTATGTATGTATGTATGTATGTATCTATCTATCTATCTATCTATCTATCTATCTATCTATCTATCTATCTATCTTTCTTATTACTGTGTGTTATTATCTACCTACCTTTCATTTCCCTTTAATGTCAGTCTTTCTAGCTTTCTAACTATCTGTCTATCTATGCTATCTATTTATCTAGCTATCCATATCTATCTATCTGTCTTTAGTAATGTAGTAGTAAGTATTTATTGCAGTAAATCACTTATTCTGTCATGACATTATTCACAGCAAGATTTCTAATCCAATAATTCTTATTATACAATCATGATAATTGTTTGGTGTTTTTTCATTTTTTATTTGCTTTGTGGTGATTTATAAATTGCCTGTTCTATCTGAATGCAATAATTTCTTGGATTGAGGGTTTCAGAGTCACCCCTGAGCGTTGTACCCTGTACCCAATCAGGCATCACATAACTATGTAACCACGCCCCTTAGTAACATGCCAATATGTCAAAGCTTTTATCACCTCCCCAGAAAATGGCGTATTGTTTGTAAATATGGCGAATTGCGGCCAATTACCTTGTATGGAGTGTAATGAATTCATCCTCCTATTGTTCCCCTCGTATTTCATCATTACTTTTGTATTGTGCTTTACTTTCACTGATGATTGTCCTTCCTGATACCCATAATATCTTCCTCTTTAATCACTGCCGTAACAATTAATGATTAAGCTAAAACATTTCGATGTTATTTCAGTTTAGAAGTGCAACTCACAAGTTGTAAAAGAAAAAAACTAAATTTTGAGGTTTTTTGCTGAAGTCAGATAGTTCTGATCTTGGATCATTTATATAGTGAAGCCTAAGAATGCCCTCTAACCACCAGAAATGCAGTCCCCAGCATTGTCCCTATGAGAATACATGTTAGCTTACTGTATAGTTAAAAGGTCATGACACCAACATACTGAGAGAATATATTTAACTTATTATTTAGCTTAGATTTTCTAGGATTTTCTTTTTGTAACCTGGAACTTAGGACCATAGTCATCCATGCTGGCTGTCATGTAGGAGGCTATGAGTCACCATATAAAGGTAGAAGCTGATACACCCCGTTCTGGTGATATTCTGCATGCATAACTATTGGTACATGCTTCTTTATAAACATCATGAGAGCTAGAAATGCAAACAAGTAACTTTTTTATCCCCCGTGACAATTAAAGTAAAATAGTATCTGAGCTGCAGCTACACATTGAATAGAGTTGTACTTCTGCCTCCATTCTCTGTGTTGTTCTATTGGGGTCTGCTAATCACAGGTGGATCCTGGGATCTCATATTGTGGATAGGAAAACACCTTTTCATTTTGCTCTGATCAACCTAAGAATTACATTACAGAATCCCATAGGAAAGCCTATTTCATAGTATAGCGACATTAAACTTGCCCCTATTAGGTCTGTTTAGTAAGACTATGCAGCAAAACAATGGGGTGTCTTTAAGATATGCCCTTGGGTTTCCAAAAATTTTATTCTAAAAAGCTATTGAGCGCAACTAACCTATGAAAATATATGACCCATACCCTTTTACATATACAAAATTATATATGACTAGGGCACCTAAAGTTCATCTCTGAGAATTCCTTTACTCCAGTAGTGGATATTAATTGACATTTGCGTTGGTAAATGATAGCGCCTTGAGGTTACAGGAACAGAGAGGTTCTCAGTTCATTGTGATGAGTTTTGTCACTGATTGCAGTGAAATCTGGCACAAGGAGACTCATGATTATTTTTTTCATGTTAAAGTAAGAGGCACTAGCCAAAGAAAATCGTCTTGTTGTAGTCCTTCTGTTAGTCAGGGGTCTCTCTAATCAGGGATGTGTAATTGGAGACCGTTTTGGTGGAGTCCAAGTTGGAATAAAATCAACCAACTCCAAAAAACATATAATAAATTGTTACAATTAGTTTACTGCAGAATGTGCTGAATATTAAGGGGATTAATGGGAATTTAGGGAAATTATGGAATGTACTATAAATGTCTGTTCTATTCCTGATCTAAGGTTGTAGGCTTTTAGTTGAGATGATAAGGATGCATTTTTTGCTCATACTCAGAAGTGAAGCTCCAAATAAAGTATGTGAAACTTTACCTGGCTCACTGCAAGATGCTTCAGTCTGAGTCCCGGAGAGGAAAATTTCAAATAACATCTTCTGTCTGCTCTGTAATATATTAAATTCTCTCCTGTTACTCCTGGCTCCTGCCACTCCCTCCACCTGATGATGTGTCAGCTCACTGCTCACCTTTTCCCATCAGCATCTCCGTGCAAGGAGAAGATGATAGAGAGGGCAGTATGGGATTGTTTGTTTTAAAGCCCTCCCCTCCTGGTAATTGGAAGTAGTTCAAATTATCATTCGTCACCCCACATTGGAAAAAGTGGGGCAACCATCCCTAAAAATTTTAACAAAAGCTATAGGATATTGTAAACTATTTACTCACACTAGGACCCTCACCTTTTGGGATCCTGACGCTCCTGTGTTATGGTTTCTCAGGTGCCTTGCCAGTCTCTATTTAATAGCCTCCAGAGATTATGTGCGGACACTACCGAAGACCAATCACTGTGACTAGCTGCAATGGTCACATAAACGTGTCAGAATGTTATGGCTGAAGGTCATGGAGATTCAAAGCATAATAGATGGAGATGTTTGGATGGCTCTGGTTAGTTATTTGCAGCATTCTAAAACTTTGTTTTAATTATTCTTTAGAGGGACAAAAAAAACTGTAGACTTGAGAAGATAATTAGTTTTAATGTTTTTTTTTTGTTTCGGGCACATTCGAGCATGTGTATAGTGTATTTGTGATATTCTACAAAACTAAAAATTTGTTTTTATTTAGGTAAGATGATGACTCTCAAGATCTCCTGAATCTGGAATGGTTTAGCCAAACATGGAAACACTGGAGTCAGAACTAACCTGTCCAATTTGTCTGGAGCTATTTGAGGACCCACTTCTGCTTCCGTGTGCTCATAGCCTTTGTTTCAGCTGTGCCCACCGAATACTGGTTTCTGGAAATTCTTCCAGTGAAATAGTGGAACCTGTAACAGCCTTTCAGTGTCCAACCTGCAGATATGTCATTTCTCTCAATCATCGCGGTTTGGAAGGGTTGAAACGCAACGTCACATTACAAAACATTATTGACCGCTTCCAGAAGGCCTCTCTGAGTGTGCCAAGTTCTCCAAGTGACGAAAATAGAGACAAAATCTACAAAACTATACCAATCATGGCAACAGAAAGGATCCCATGCCAGTTTTGTGAGGTCGAACCACCAAGAGATGCTGTGAAGACATGTGTCACTTGTGAGGTGTCTTATTGTGACCGCTGTCTACGAGCAACTCATCCTAACAAAAAACCTTTCACCAGCCACCGTCTGGTGGAGCCAGTACCGGATGCACATTTTCGTGGACTTGTTTGTATGGAACATGAGAACGAAAAGGTTAATATGTACTGTACCGTAGATGATCAGCTTATTTGTGCCTTATGCAAATTAGTTGGTAGACACAGAGAGCATCAGGTGGCTTCATTAAGTGATCGTTATGAGAAACTAAAGGTAAGACCACATGGTAATTCAAATGTCTTTTCTTGGTTAATTCATTCATTTATATTGTTATATCTATTACAGTGTTTATTTTATTTATTTTAAGCATGGACTATATATTTTACTTACTTCCTTGTCATTTTGCCCTCTTACCTGCTTCTGATAAGCTAAAGGGTTATTTTGAGATTTCCTTGTTTCTTTACCTCCATCAGTTCCATACAACGAGTAATGGGTAGATACAGGGTTGGTTAAGAGTTCTACAAGTAGTAGTTTAAAATGAGGTGACACAGAGACAGGGCCAACGCCAGCACTGGGCATACCTGGGCAAGTACTGTGGCCCAGGGCTCCTGGGGCGGCCCACATAAGCAATCCATGGGGTGAGGGGGGCTGTATCTAATGAATCCATAGGGGGGAGGGGGGTTTTATATAAAATAACCATAAGGGGGCTATATATAAAATAACCTTGAGGGGGCTGATTGGGATGATGAATTTGGGAATATTTTAGGAAACAGGAGAATGTTTTAGTTTCTGAATTTTTAATGCCACCACCTGAGTTCAATGCAAACTGGCCCACTGAGGCTCTGCCGCCCTATGGCCTACTGAATGCTGGAGACGACCCTGCACAGAGCTGTTAAAACTAAGGTTTTATTGAGTGTGGAAACGCATTTCAAAACTAAAAATTCCCTCTTGGATGGTCTAAAAAAAGATAGCTGCAGAGTTTGTAGCAGGTACCCTAATCTATAACATGTAGACCGTACCTGCTTCATGCTGTGGTACCTCTCCTTGGCCTGATAAACAAGCATGTGTTAGCATTGAAACTCTGTTCCACACTCAATAAAACTTTGCAGTTTTATCAGTCTCCCTGTGACCTAATTTTTCATTAAAACTGCTGGTTGTGCTCCTAACCAGCCTACCTTCATGACCACCAACACAAGGAAGGTCGTAGCAACTACTGAATCTCCTAAATAAGCTATGAGAACAGGGGGGGGGGGGGGGCAAAAGATGCGGTGGCAATCGGACCCAAAATGGTTAAGGGGGCCCATAAGGTGTCACTTTCCCAAGACTAGTACTATAAACCATACAATATATTTGGGGGCCCGGCACAGAATTTTCCCTGGGGCCCATCAGCTTTACCTTAAGCCACTGTATGAGAGCATGCGTATAGTAGGACACAGGTGCACCAGCATCGTGTACCCAGAAACTAATTTGCATAAAGATAAATGCATCATTTTCTCTAGTATGACAGTAAAAGATGGTCTGTAAAGCTCATAAGGTGCCCTACACATTCCTGTTTCTACTGTGTGAGATCAGGTATTGTGCACACCTTTTATTATTATAGGGATTGTGGGAAAAATGGGAAGCTAATTTTATTGTGAAGTGATGGTTATATCTGACAGGCAGATGTTACGGTCACCTAAAAACGATCTGGATTTGCACATTCACCGACATAGTGACAGAATAGAAATTGGATTTGAGGAAAATGTTCTGTCATCCAGGCCTACAGGATCTCCTGCTAAGTGGGGATCACTTTGTGAAGGTCACTTGTTCACTTGGCAGGTGTGTAGTCATTAGATACTTGTCAGTCCCTTGTCATGATGTAGATGTTCACACATTTATTTCATCTGCATGGCTGCTGTGTTATCAGGATTTCTGCTTTCAGCTGGTATGTTATAGACGCGATTCAGCACACAGCAATTTCTAGAGCTGTTTCAGCATATTTAATGGTTCTTTCTTTTTGCTAATTTTAAGCAATTTTTGGTCAAAATTTCATGTGACATTTGTTGTAGTGAACAGACCATAAATTTGCTGTATTTCAAACGTTTAAAGGGGTTGTATGGCCAATATATGTTAAAATGACTTTACTTTATAAGCACCTTGTTTTTTTGGTTTAAATGTTGTTGTTTCTTTTATTTTTAAAGAGTTTTTAAATTTTAATCCATGAGGCCCTAAAAATGGCCGCCCCGTGTTGCATTCCCTGTTCTCACAGAGCTGTCTGTGCGGGGACACGTTACATACAGCGCATGCTGATAGTATCATAGTATACAAGGCTGGAAAAAGATGCAAGCACATGAAGTGCAACCTTTAAATAAATGTTTTTTCTCTATAACCCGTGATACCCGAGTCAGCCAGGCCTCTCTTGAACATGTACATAGAGTCCGCCATAACAACCTCCTGCAGCAGAGAGTTCCATAGTCTCACTGCTCTTACAGTAAAGAACCTTTGTCTATGTTGATGGTAGAATCGCCTCTCCTCTAGGTGTAGAGGATACCCCCTGTCTATGGTGATGGTAGAACCGCCTCTCCTCTAGGTGTAGAGGATGCCCCCTGTCTATGGTGATGGTAGAACCTCCTCTCCTCTAGGTGTAGAGGATGCCCCTTGTCTATGGTGATGGTAGAACCTCCTCTCCTCTTGGTGTAGAGGATTCCCCCTGTCTATGGTGATGGTAGAACCACCTCTCCTCTAGGTGTATAGGATGCTCCCTGTCTATGGTGATGGTAGAACCTCCTCTCCTTTAGGTATAGGGGTGTCCCCTCTCTATGGTGATGGTAGAACCTCCTCTCCTCTAGGTGTAGAGGATGCTCCCTGTCTATGGTGATGGTAGAACCGCCTCTCCTCTAGATGTAGAGGATGCCCCCTGTCTATGGTGATGGTAGAACCTCCTCTCCTCTAGATGTAGAGGATGCCCCCTGTCTATGGTGATGGTAGAACCTCCTCTCCTCTAGATGTAGAGGATGCCCCCTGTCTTTGTTGATGGTAGAACCACCTCTCCTCTAGGTGTAGAGGATGCCACCTGTCTATGGTGATGGTAGAACTCCCTCTCTTCTAGGTGTAGAGGATGCCACCTGTCTATGGTGATGGTATAACTCCCTCTCCTCTAGGTGTAGAGGATGCCACCTGTCTATGGTGATGGTAGAACCTCCTCTCTTCTAGGTGTAGAGGATGCCCCCTGTCTATGGTGATGGTAGAACTCCCTCTCTTCTAGGTGTAGAGGATGCCACCTGTCTATGGTGATGGTATAACTCCCTCTCCTCTAGGTGTAGAGGATGCCACCTGTCTATGGTGATGGTAGAACCTCCTCTCCTCTAGGTGTAGAGGATGCCCCCTGTCTATGGTGATGGTAGAACCTCCTCTCCTCTAGATGTAGAGGATGCCCCCTGTCTATGGTGATGGTAGAACCACCTCTCCTCTAGGTGTAGAGGATGCCACCTGTCTATGGTGATGGTAGAACTCCCTCTCTTCTAGGTGTAGAGGATGCCACCTGTCTATGGTGATGGTATAACTCCCTCTCCTCGAGGTGTAGAGGATGCCACCTGTCTATGGTGATGGTAGAACCTCCTCTCCTCTAGGTGTAGAGGAGGCCCCCTGTCTATGGTGATGGTAGAACTGCCTCTCCTCTAGGTGTAGAGGATGTCCCCTGTCTATGGCGATGGTAGAACCTCCTCTCCTCTAGGTGTAGAGGATGCCCCCTGTCTATGGTGATGGTGGAACCTCCTCTCCTCTAGGTGTAGAGGATGCCCCCTGTCTATGGTGATGGTAGAACTGCCTCTCCTCTAGAGGTAGAGGATGCCCCCTGTCTATGGTGATGGTAGAACTGCCTCTCCTCTAGGTGTAGAGGATGCTCCATGTCTATGGTGATGGTAGAACCTCCTCTCCTCTAGGTGTAGAGGATGTCCCCTGTCTATGGTGATGGAAGAACCTCCTCTCCTCTAGGTGTAGAGGATGTCCCCTGTCTATGGTGATGGTAGAACCGCCTCTCCTCTAGGTGTAGAGGATGTCCCCTGTCTATGGTGATGGTAGAACCTCCTCTCCTCTAGGTGTAGAGGATGCCCCCTGTCTATGGTGATGATAGAACCTCCTCTCCTCTAGGTGTAGAGGATGCCCCCTGTATATGGTGATGGTAGAATCACTTTTTCTCTAGGTGTAGAGGATGTCCCTGTCTATGGTGATGGTAGAATCACTTTTTCTCTAGGTGTAGAGGATGTCCCCTGTCTATGGTGATGGTAGAATCACTTTTTCTCTAGGTGTAGAGGATGTCCCCTGTCTATGGTCATGGTAGAACCACCTCTCCCCTAGGCATAGAGGATTCCCCCTGTCTATGGTGATGGTAGAACCTCCTCTCATCTAGATGTAGAGGATGCCCCTGTCTCTGTTGATGGTAGAATCGCCTCTCCTCCTGGTGTAGAGGATGCCCCCTGTCTATGGTGATGGTAGAATCACTTTTTCTCTAGGTGTAGAGGATGTCCCCTGTCTATGGTGATGGTAGAACCTCCTCTCCTCTAGGTGTAGAGGATGTCCCCTGTCTATGGTGATGGTAGAACCTCCTCTCATCTAGATGTAGAGGATGCCCCTGTCTCTGTTGATGGTAGAATCGCCTCTCCTCCTGCTGTAGAGGGCGCGCTCACAAAGGGGTTCTATGAACGAGCAGTAGCCCAGTAGAAAGCACATTACATGAATACGCGACAGGAATAAGCAGTAAGACTCCTGGTGTTTACCAGGGGGGTTGGCCAGGGGTAACAAGTGATTTCTAAAGCTCTAAAACAGACATGAATTTACATTAGGTGTCGATAAGATGCATCATGATAAAGCAGATTAAAGATTATTTTGTCACAGTACAGCCCCTTTAAGTACCACCAGGCAAATGATAAAACTACAGTGTATGTAAAGGAGGTCTCAGAGCAGAGGTATATGGTTATTTTTAGGTCTGAGGCCTGCATTGTTTTAAGGCAAAATATAAGACAATTATATACAGGCAGTCCCCGGGTTACATACAAGATAGGGTCTGTAGCTTTGTTCTTAAGTTGAGTTTGTATGTAAGTCGGAACTGTATATTTTATCATTGTAATCCCAGACAGAACTTTTTTGGTCTCTATGACAATTGGTTTTTTAAAAATGTTGGGTTGTCATAAGAATCAATATTAACACTAAAGCTTCATTACAGACGCCTGTGATAACTGTTACAGCTGATTATTGTAGCCTAGGACTAAAGTACAATAAATTACTAATATCCAGAGGTCCGTTTGTAACTAGGGGTCGTATGTAAGTCGAGTGTTCTTAAGTAGGGGACCGCCTGTATAATAATTACAATGACAGAAGAAACAGCTTACAATCTATGAACAGACAATAACATCACAGACTCAAGACTAAACGATTGATTGTAATATCAACTAGACATGTAGTAATAATAATACAGACCCCAGACCAGACATGTAGTATTAATACAGACCAAGACCAAGGGGGAGTGAAAAGGTTTGGATAGGGCTGGATTATCATTGCAGCTTCTGCTATGGGCACTGTGATTCTTCTAATTCATCGGCCCTGGAGAGGAGCTACAATGATATTCCAGAATTAGCAAAAGATAACTGCTTAAATTGCTGTGATGACACTTGGCGATAAATAACTGTGTCAATAAAGTACTTGTTTTGCTGTGGATAATGACACGCTCTTACCAGCTTCAGCCAGCATCTTCTTTTGCTTTTGTCCTTGGGTTGATACAATACAGCACAATACAGACCAAAGCATGTTCATCTCTGGGACACAGAACCAGTCTGCAGCCTGAGCGGTATTATAGATGGACATTCCCATCTTGTTTGCACTTATGATTGTTTGTACAAATGAATGAGGCACTTTCAGGTTTCTGTAAATTGCACCCAAGGATAAACCAGACTTGTGCAAGTCCACAATTCCCTTCCTGGTATCTTGGCTTATTTCTTTAGACTTTCCCATGGAGTTACACAAAGAAGATATTACTCAAATACATCCACAGGTGCGTCTCCAATGAACTCAGATGTTGCTAATAAAACTATTAGATGACTTTTTCATATTGGCTTTCCCAAATAGTTATTCTTTCAATGAGTTTTATTGATCATGTCTTCAAGAACTTGTGTACAAACAAATGTCAGCATTGGCATCAACATGTGTTGCAAACAGTCACCAACATTTGCGGAAAAGTAACAATAGAATTGGTTCACATAAATGGAATGTCACTGGTTGAGCGAGAAGTAAAGGAAGCAGAGAGGGAAGGAAAGAGGAAGGCTAAAGATGGGAAACGGAAAAGGAAGATCTGTCATTATTAAAAGAAGAAGGAAGAAGGCAGCAAGACAGTGTCTGGCTCCAAAGTCAGCCGAGCACCTGTCACTCTTGTTATTAGATCATTTATCTGCCTCCAAAAGTCCTGAACAATCAGTCAATTCCTTACACGTATGTAGTAGAGTGTCGTAATCTCTGCGCTTTCTGAAACACCTGGGCAGACAATTATCAATTTGAGTGCAGGGTGGAGCAGGAAGCGTGCTATAATTTTCAGTGGGATGTAAGTATCTGGCGAATGCGATTAATAAATTGGCGCACAAACAAAAAGGTTTAGAACATTCTCCCCATTCATGAAGGTGAAATGGAACTCCATAGACCAGCTTTTAGTTGCTCTAATTATGTGCCAAGAATTATGCCCCAAAACGAGTCCGAAAATAAGATGCATATGATTTTGTACCCAAAAAAGTTGGAAAAGCACCTACACTTCTTAGATAAGGCACACAAGGCATAGGAAAGTTCATAACAAAAATGCCCCCCCCCCCCCCCCCAGAGTCTGCTGAGGGAAAAATGTGTTCTAATCTAGAGGGTAACATGTACCATCTTATGGGTATTTTACAACTAGCCTCAATTAAAGATGTGTTCCATAAGGATTAAGTCAGTGTCCCATCGGTGTAGTGTATGGAAACTTTTGACTTTGCAGAAAGCCATAACTTGGCCTTAAAAATGCCTTTGGGCATTTGGCAAATATATATAACCTTAGTTAAGAAAAACTTGAATATGTGTCCTTTTATATAGTTTATGTAAACTTCTGGTTCCAATTGTCTTTGGTGGGGTTACAACGCACCCACAACAGAAATTAATACTTGACCCTCCATCAGAATGACTATTTATAAACGCAGAGGAATCGCGGCTTTGTCTCCTAGGTTTGCCCGAATTGCTCTGATCTTAGTGTATGTCTTCCGTCTAATCCCTTGCTGCTCCTCAAAAAATTGGCAGGAATGAACAGGACAACCAAGATAGCCTTCTGTCTCCGTCCTGCTGTTATCTAATAAACGAGAGTGACACAAAGCTGCCCTGCCCTAAAATGTACTGTGTGTTTTATTACTTCCTAAGCTGCTTTCAGCATCTGCAGGATCATGCAATTATATACAAAATCGCATTAATCTGCTGATGCTGTGAGATCCACTTATATTATAGGAAGGAAAGAGATGCAGAGCAGCCGTCTGACTGTATAGTGCAGTGATGGCGAACCTTTCAGAGACCGAGTGCACAAAATGCAAACCGGACCCACTTATTTATTGCAAAGTGCCAACACAACAATTCTAGCATTAAATTACTAAAATCTTGCTCCGTGATATTCCACAGCTTTCAACGGTCATGAGGACACCAATATCATTGACAGAAGGTGGGAGAATTCAGATTGCTATTGGAGCTTCCCTGAACAGGAAGAATTGTGGGGCCAAGAGCAGGAGCTTCAATATCTCCACTGATAATCTGACCATGTCCACATCTTCTCTTCCTGCAGTCTCAGGTAGACCCAGATGCTTCACGTCCTGGGCTACCTGGGCCTGCAGAAGGATCCCTCAAGTCCTGTCTGGCGAATTCTGTGCTGGGGCAACAGGCATAGTGCCCAAAGAGAGGGTTCAGAGTGCCACCTCTGGCACCCGTGTCATAGGTTCGCCACCACTGGTATAGCGTGTAGAGACTTGGCGGAGACAACACTCTGTCTTTCTATGTGGTCTCATTGCCCTCCTCTGTCTATTAGTCACAGGTTACCCACCCATCAGCATCTACAAAGTAGCCACATAAGAGAGAAGTGGAGGAGCTTAAGTAATATTAAATTATATAATAATATTATAAAATAAAATGATATTGTGAGTGTTATAAATGTTAAAATGGTGATCTGGCCACATATAAAATAGAAAAACAATTCTGAGAAAACCAATGTACTTGTGATTTTCCATAGTTATAGTGCCAGGTCTGGGATTCTCCGAACAGGTTTGTTATGCCTGAAGCAATTTGATCTTACACCAACTCTGCAACACCAAGCTGCAGAAGAAGCAGAGCTGCATTTACCATGTACATCATGGGATCACCCTGTACACGAGGTTGTAGGGTGGTACAAACATTCCCCATGCCATGTCCTATGTTTTTTCCGTGTACGTAGTGGCTATTGCCTTCTATACATACGCCCCCTATACGGTCGTGTGAATACGGCCTAACCCAGAGAATATATGGAAAAGAGGGTGTCAGAAATCTGCTAAAGTGTTTCATATTTATGTACATGACCTGTGCATCACTCCCTTCTATGGGGCTGCAGGACACAGATCTCCTAGAACAGTGGTGGTGAACCTATGGCACTGGTGCCAGAGGCGGCACTCGGAGCCCTCTCTGTGGGCACCCGGGCCATCACCCCAGCATGAAGTTCACCAGACAGGACTCAAAGAATCTTCCTACAATTATAGGTGGGTTTGCCCTCCTCCTTTCAACAGTGTTGGTGTTTTTAGGAGGCAGAACGATTGAAAGTTGTCAAAAACAAGGAGAAATAAATTACTGCTTAAATTGCTGTGCTGGCACGTTGCAATAAATAAGTGGCTTTTGGCTGAAGTTTGGGCACTCAGACTCTAAAAGGTTTGCCATCACTGTACTAGAAGTTGTAAAGAAGTCAACAGAACATAAGTAGAGCATGAACAACTCCATTGATTCTATTGTGAGCCCCATTGGGGACAAAGACCGATTTGGCAAGCTCTGTGCGTAATCTTTGTGCGCTATAGAAATAAAGGAATTATTATAATAATTATGTTACATGGAACACATTCAAGGAGTTTTTACCCCTGTTGTAATGATAAACTAGACCCCAAGTAACCAGATACCTTAGATTTTTTAATTATGTAGAAATCAATTGGTTAAAAGACATTTTTCAACACCAACATTTCATCTAAACAATAATGTGTATTGCCGGGGGATCAGGAAATCCGCTAAAAATGGAGTCCAAGGAGGTTGGTCTCATATACACATGTGAAGACCATTTACAAAAATATAGGTCATAAAGTGTATGTCTGATGGTGGCTAAAACAAGCAGCTTCTTATCATATTTTAATATGTGTGGCCATGGAGCTCCGGATGCAGAGGGTGGTAGTCACACCTGGGCACAGGTACTTTAGGGTGCCCATGGGGTGCTTCCTTTCCCATATGAAGGAAGCAGTATACATGTTCATTTCTTGAAAAGCTATGTCCATTATTGTTTTAAGAAGAAAAAACATTTCCTTTTCTTTCATTAATCACTTAAAATGACTTTTTCTACTAATAATTAAAAAAAAAAAGTTCTACTAAGAGATCCAACCATTTCTCCTTCTGGCACGTTACTAGCATGGCAATTTGTGCCCACATACAAATATATGATAATAGTTATGCCCTCATATAGTTATACCCACATAGCAATTTGTGCCTACGCAGACCTAACCACATACAGTTCTGGCTGGGGCCATTAGTGGTTATGCTTATGTATAATCTGCATATAGATGCTGCTGACATAGGTGTGCCGGCATAGAAGATTGTACTCAGGGTACCAGATGTTTCTGTGTTGTATCCTGTCTTCTTTTCTCCTATGTACTATAGCTACACTTGTACTTGCAAATACAAAGGAAAGAAAACAAAAAGAAGGAAAGCGTAAATAGTGTAATATTTTCTGGTTACAGGCGGCCCCCCACTTACAGACGACCCCTAGTTACAGACAGACCCCATTGCCCACTGTGACCCCTGGTGATGTCTCTGGATGCTTTACTTTAGTCCCAGGCTGCAATGATCAGCTGTAAGGTGTCTGTAATTAAGTTTTATTGGTTATCTCTGGTCCCAGCAAAAAATTTTGAAAATCCAATTGTCTCTGTACATCCAGACAATTTTTTTTTCTGGTCCCAATGATAAAATATACAGTTCCGACTTACATACAAATTCAACTTACGAACAAACCTATGGAACCTATCTTTTATGTAATCCGGGGACTGCCCTTATTAGATTATTCTTTGCGGTGATAGTTGTTTGCTCACCTTTCGAGGTTGTGTATTAGTCGCAAACAACTGTTTCAGCTTTTTGATGATGATCCACGGGGCAGCCCTCGGTAATCCCACCGTACTAAAGGTTTAGTCAGTCTAGCTGGGGTTGTGAGCATATAGCTCCTTTTGAAAAAAAATTCTGTTCAGCGTCTAAAACCTGAATAAATACAATTTTTATTATTTCATAAAAATTGTGCAAATGCACAGTAAACACACTTTAAAATGTATTAACATCTAAAAATGTGGAGACGCGTTTCTTGGCACTTACCGAGCTCGTCATCAGTCCAATATATTGGATATCGGACTAAAATATGAAAAACAAATATTGTACCAAAAAAAGAAACAGCTCTGAACCATCACAGCATTGAGTCTTTTCTAGACAGGGAATACATGTGCACCAGGCTGTCCATCCCAATAACTTGCTTCTGTTGGAACATGGTCCAGTTCAGGACCACAGTTCTCCATGTGGATCATTTATAGCAGTGCTCAGAGGTCAGTATAGAGGAGCAAAATTGTATGTTTTACTGCAAATTTGTGGTTTATTACAGTACTGTACAAAATGTAGTTCCAGGAATAGGTAGAAATTGCATAATAATGCCAACTATGCTAAAGAATTACCAAGGAGTTAAGGACAAGGTGTTATTTGTCAAAAAACAGATTCCGATCTCCAGGCTTCTCTGCAGTCCCACTGACCTTGGACTCTCTATATAAGATGGCGGCTGATAACTGGTTCAAGCAACAGAACTTTTATTTATTAAATTATTTTTATTCCATTCCCTTATAAAGAATGGCTGGACCATTATACAAGCTCTTATACCTCTTGTGTCACCCCCTCATCCTCATAGACTGTAAGCTCTTGTGTCACCCCCTCATCCTCATAGACTGTAAGCTCTTGTGTCACCCCCTCATCCTCATAGACTGTAAGCTCTTGTGTCACCCCCTCATCCTCATAGAGTGTAAGCTCTTGTGTCACCCCCTCATCCTCATAGACTGTAAGCTCTTGTGTCACCTCTCATCCTCATAGACTGTAAGCTCTTGTGTCACCCGCTGAACCTCATAGACTGTACAATCTTGTGTCACCTCTCATCCTCATAGACTGTAAGCTCTTGTGTCACCCCCTCATCCTCATAGACTGTAAGCTCTTGCGTCACCCGCTCAACCTCATAGACTGTAAGCTCTTGCGTCACCCCCTCAACCTCATAGACTGTAAGCTCTTGTGTAAGCCCTTCTACTTACTTTGGTGCAGTGTGCAAACGCACCGTGATTCTTTGTTTACATGTCTGAGCTCTGTGAATAGGAGGAGCTGCAGCAGTAGATTATGACTCATCCCGCTATCTCCCCTTCCTTTCTTTCTGTCTCTGTCAGTGAGAAAGGACAATGAATAGAAAGACACAGTGGGTGACGCCATGAGGATGGCCTAGAGCAGTGAGAGGAAACTGTGTGTATATGCAGAGGACAGCATGGTGGGAATAGGGAAAGGCTGAAGCTATCAAAGGAGGTAAACATGCAAGTGACATTTATTGAAAAGGGGTCAACCCCTTTAAACAACAAAAATAAAAAATGTAAAAATAAAAGGATATCATTCCAAGTAAATAGCAGTGGTGTCCGTCCAGCAGCTATAGAGCCGCCAGCCTTCACACGTTATACCGGTATAGCAGTGTTGTGCGTAACATTCATTTTGGTCAAGGTCTAACACTGATGTATTCATAGGTGGATAGTTACGGAAAAAAAACACTTACATAAAGTTATTTCTGCCAAAGGGGGAACTAATTGAATTACCTAGGGGCCTCTTTTCCTGCACTTGCATATTCCCTTTTTTTGCCTGTTCATCAGTTTACACCAAGCATTGCATACATATTTCTTAATCACTTCACATTTGCATAATTAAAATGAATTTGTTCTCATACCAAATTAAAAACAGAATGACCTAATCATATCCTTGATGCTGGAAAATACTGATATTCAATTTGCTTAAAAACAGATGAACAATTGAATGTTCATGAGGTGTGCCAAGCCGAGGATGATAATCCTGAGAGGTGATGATGGGAGGGTGACACTGTCACAGTGCTGATATATTGATGCCGGAGCCGTCCGGAACTTCCTTCTTCATGATTATAATGGCAGACCTACGGAGATGCCAGGAATCCGTATTGTCTGGGTGACAGCCTCTATAAGTAATGTAGTGAATACTAGTGGTTATCGCATTTACGAATCCAGCAGAGCGGAAAAGATAGGATATGTTATGGAAGAATTTCAGAGAAGTTGAAGATATATGGATGTAATTTTGCAGGTAGAGATTCTCCTGATAAACATGTGACTCGATTAAATTTAGTGGAGAAATTTGGGTTTCACTGGTAGACTTATTTTGTTTGTGAAGATGTTTCCATAGATTAAAGGGGTTGTCCGGGAATACGAAAAAATTTCTATACGGCTGCGGGTTGTATTTAAACATCTTATACTTAAAGGGGTATTCCCATCTCAACAAATGAATGTTACTGTTTGCATAATGAAAAGTTATACAAATTTCCAATATACTTTCTGTATCAATTCCTCAAGGTTTTTTAGATCTCTGCTTGCTGTCATCCTATAGAAAGCTTCAGTGATTATTTCCAGTGGGCAGAAATCTGTCCATGGTCACACAGGTGCACCGCTCGTTAAATATCAGAGTGAGTAATCATAGCTGTGTGATATAACGAGCTGTGCACCTGTGTGACCACGGTCAGATTTCTGTCCACCGAAGGTAAGCATAGAAGCTTTCTATACAATGACAGCAAGCAGAGATCCAGAAAACCGAGAAATTGACACAGAAAGTATATTGGAAAATTGTATAATTTTTTAATATACAAACAATAACATTAATTTGTTGAAATGGGAATATCCCTTTAAATCTCTCCACCCTCCTGTTCTTCCGTGGTGACCAATATTACTGCCGTTCTCTGTTTTTATGTGACTGTCAGTAATGGCCATCCCATTGTGGGGGAATGAGAACGCAAAGAGAAGTGAGTATAAACACCCCCATCTGCCCTCTATTTCCTTCCCTATGCTGTGAAATATGATAGAGCTGCTGCATATGAATACAGACAGTCCCCGGGTTACGTACTAGATAGGTTCTGTAGGGTTGTTCTGAAGTTGAATTTAAGTCGGAACTGTATATTTTATCATTGTAACACCAGCCAAAATTTTTGGTCTCTGTGAAAATCGGATTTTAAAAAATTTTGGTGGTCATAAGAACCAGGATTAACAATAAAGCTTCATTACAGACACCTCTGATAACTGTTATAGCTGATTGTAGCCTAGGACTAAAGTACAGTAATTACCAACATCCAGAGGTCCGTTTGTAACTAGAGGTCGTCTGTAAGTCGGGTATTTTTAAGTAGGGGACCGCCTGTAAAGATTTATTATTCTTTGTACAATTTTGCAGAATTTTTTATTTCATCTCCTTCTTGCATTGCTGGTCAGTATTACATCACTACCCTATTACTACATGTGTCATTGTAGCCCGGACTTGATAGTTTTCTGCTGGTCTTTACTGAATACATACAGTAAAATACAGAGCACCCCCACTGATAGTGTTCTGGGTGTCTCATATGTGCACCTCCGCAGGATAGGGGCTAACTTGCTGATTCGTGGGTTTCTCATTGATGTGATCTCCGTGCAGGGGCATAACTAGGAGAGGCAGGGCCCCATAACAGACTCAGAAGCCATAGCCCCCATACATATTTGTATATTCACATATTTATACACTCTTGCATACATGCACACATTTATACACTCATGCCCACATATACATTTATTCACTTACACAGAATTGTCCCAGTTACTGCTGACCACATATGGGAAGTACACGGTATGAAGTAGAGATCCCTAGTTCTGTTGTTCTACTCTCTCCTTCCTCTTTCCTTTTCTTATCTGAGTTGCCGATTCATGCTGTTTACTGTGGAGGATGTGCACTGTTATATACATATTATGCTGTACAATGTTCTGCATAATATGTATATTAGGCTGCACATCCTCCATTATTTAGTGTGTCATAGTGCCTGATGGCACTGTGGGCCCCAATAGCAGCTGCTGTGGCTCCTACCCATGTAGTCACGCCCCTGTCCCATACAAATATGGGAGTGCCATATTTGGCTATCTCCATCTCCGTCTCTTTCATTACCCAGTGGGGTGGCATTATTGAGAAAATCTACTTTGAAGTGAGATGTAAATTGGTTGTAAAAAGTCAAGGAGGCGGAGATTTTAACACTGAAGTCAAGTTTTTTCTTCCTCAGAAAGACCCTTCACTGTAAGTGATGCTCCTGCATCAAGAAACTGATCTCCTGAAGTCTGATGCACAATGTCAATCACAGAGGAGGAGGAATTCTGAGTTGACTTGACTTCAGTGTTAAACTCTCCTCCTCCTTGACTTTATACAACCAGTTTACATCTCACTTCAAAGTTGATTTTCTGGATGATGCCACCACACTGGGCCATGAAAGAAACTAGAAGGTGTTCGCTGCATTACAATATTCTGGTAGTGGTTTATTAGGTCAATTGCTGATGACAGGTTCCCTTTAAGTCTTCTCAGCACAGCTGCTGGACATACCATGCATACATACCAAAAAACTGTAACATAAATTATACTAAGATAATGCTTTTATTATGTAAACTAAAAAAAATTAATGAAATAAATATTTAAATATAAAACCATCTATCTACTGCATATACTCGAGTATAAGCCAAGTTTTTCAGCACCAAAAATGTGCGGAAAAACCCAAACTTCACTTATACTCGAGTAAAAATAAAAGTTATTACTCACCTTCTGCCATTATTGCCGTAATATTGTGTGTGTTGGCCGGCACACACTCTGATGACATCAGCGGTACACTGGAGCGTCACACAGACCGCTGCTGGACCAAAGAAGAGAAGACCTGGGGGGGATGTTATTCTGGGGCTGGCTGGATATCTATAGAGGCAAACTGGGGCTGGCTATCTATAGAGGCAAACTGGGGCTGGCTGGATATCTATAGGGGTAAACTGGGACTGGCTGGCTATCTATAGAGGCAAACTGGGGCTGGCTGGCTATCTATAGAGGCAAACTGGGGCTGGCTATCTATAGAGGCAAACTGGGGCTGGCTGACTATCTATAGGGGCAAACTGGGTCTATAAGGGCAAACTGGGTTGGCTGGCTATCTATAAGGACAAACTGGGGCTGGATGGCTATCTATAGGGGCAAACTGGGGTTATAGGGGCAAACTGTGGCTGGCTGGCTATCTATAGGAACAAACGGGTGGTGTCTATCTACAGGGGGAAACTGGGGCTGGCTGGCTATCGATATGGGCAAACTGGGGCTGGTTGGCTATCTATAGGGGTTAACTGGGGCTGGCTATCTATAGGGGCAAACTGGGGCTGGCTGGCTATTTATAGATGCAGGGGGCTGGCTATATACTGTCAGAATGCTGGCTGGTAATATACTGGGGCAGGGGGCTGGCTATATACTGGGTGCAGGGGCTACTGGCTATATACTGATGGCAGAGGCTGGATGGCTATATATGGGGGGGAGGTAGGGGACTGACTAGCTGTATACTGGCTTTTGACAATGCATTTCCCACCCTAGGCTTATACTGGAGTCAATAGGTTTTCCCAGTTTTGTGTTGTAAAAATAGGGGCCTCGACTTATATTCAGGGTTAGCTTATACTCGAGTATATAGGGTATTTGTCTCTCTATCTATCTATTAATTTATCATGTATAGATGTACATATCCATGTGATAATCTTTGAAAACTCATGACATTCATGAACATGCTCGCAGTGATATTAGGCTTGAGGATGTTTTTACATGACTCCCTTGGAAAGAATTTTCCTTCAGCCCATCATTTCCCTCCATCTAATGAGAAGGCTTTTTGTGTTAGCACAGGTGCTGAGACCATGGTCAAACAAACTTACATATTTAGGTGCACAGTCAAGGAATTTACATAAAAGTCCCCCAAAAAATGCAGCATTCCAAAATAGTGGAAAATGTCAACCCAATGCAGCACTGTTGTATCTGTACCACCCACCCATTCTCAGTATATATATATATCTATATATATATATATATATAGGGATGCAGTATAACTATAGGTGCAGAGCTTCATTCCTGCTCTTTTGGTGACCTGCATTTTGTGGATAGCAGTCAGCCTTTGCTGGAGCGGCATAGCCGTGCTCTCGCTGTATAAACTAGAACATTCCTGCACTTCTCATTACTCCATCTCCTTTTATAGGCTCAGCGCAGCGCTCCCTGAGAAAAGATCATTCAAGAAATACTGTAGGAAGGTATCAGGAGAAGTGACGGCAACACAGTTCTGCAAGACAAGTCATTTATCTGTATTTCCACTAATGCGGATGCTGTGTCATACATTACCATAATATTTTGATTTGTAAAGCACTATGGAATTTGATGGCGGTAAATTAATAAAGATTATTATTATTATTGGTAGTAGCAGTAGTAGTAGTATTACTTTACTAACTGCAGAAGATGCACAAATGTAATGGGTGTTTTTTTGTTGAAGACACGGGCAATTATATTAGTCATTGTTGTATATTTTTTGTTAAAATCATGTCCACACTGTTCACCCGATAGTGAGACCTGCCCTACTCCATTATTAATTATTATTAATAATAATAATAATAATAATTATAATAAATCTTTATTTATATAGTGTCATCATATTCTATAGCACTTTAAAGATCATGTATACATAATATAAGACATTACAGACACAAGAGCTTACAGTCTATGAGGATGAGGGGGTGACACAAGAGCTTACAGTCTATGAGAATGAGGGGGTGACACAAGAGTTTACAGTCTATGAGGATGAGGAGGTGACACAAGAGCTTACAGTCTATGAGGATGAGGGGGTGACACAAGAGCTTACAGTCTGTGAGGATGAGGGAGTGATACAAGAGCTTACAGTCTATGAGGATGAGGGGGTGACACAAGAGTTTACAGTCTATGAGAATGAGGGGGTGACACAAGAGCTTACAGTCTATGAGAATGAGGGGGTGACACAAGAGCTTACAGTCTATGAGAATGAGGGGGTGACACAAGAGCTTACAGTCTATGAGAATGAGGGGGTGACACAAGAGCTTACAGTCTATGAGGATGAGGGGGTAGCACAAGAGCTTACAGTCTATGAGGATGAGGGGGTAGCACAAGAGCTTACAGTCTATGAGGATGAGGGGGTGACACAAGAGCTTACAGTCTATGAGGATGAGGGGGTGACACAAGAGCTTACAGTCTATGAGGATGAGGCGGTGACACAAGAGCTTACAGTCTATGAGGATGAGTGGGTGACACAAGAGCTTATAGTCTATGAGGATGAGGGGGTAACACAAGAGCTAACAGTCTATGAGGATGAGGGGGTAACACAAGAGCTTACAGTCTATGAGGATGAGGGGGTGACACAAGAGCTTACAGTCTATGAGGATGAGGGGGTAACACAAGAGCTTACAGTCTATGAGGATGAGGGGGTGACACAAGAGCTTACGGTCTATGAGGATGAGAGGTGACATAAGAGCTTACGGTCTATGAAGATGAGGGGTGACACAAGAGCTTACAGTCTATGAGGATGAGGGGTGACACAAGAGCTTACAGTCTATGAGGATGAGGGGTAGCACAAGAGCTTACAGTCTATGAGGATGAGGGGGTAGCACAAGAGCTTACAGTCTATGAGGATGAGGGGGTGACACAAGAGCTTACAGTCTATGAGGATGAGGGGGTGACACAAGAGCTTACAGTCTATGAGGATGAGGCGGTGACACAAGAGCTTACAGTCTATGAGGATGAGTGGGTGACACAAGAGCTTATAGTCTATGAGGATGAGGGGGTAACACAAGAGCTAACAGTCTATGAGGATGAGGGGGTAACACAAGAGCTTACAGTCTATGAGGATGAGGGGGTGACACAAGAGCTTACAGTCTATGAGGATGAGGGGGTGACACAAGAGCTTACAGTCTATGAGGATGAGGGGGTAACACAAGAGCTTACAGTCTATGAGGATGAGGGGGTAACACAAGAGCTTACAGTCTATGAGGATGAGGGGGTGACACAAGAGCTTACAGTCTATGAGGATGAGGGGGTAACACAAGAGCTTCCAGTCTATGAGGATGAGGGGGTAACACAAGAGCTTACAGTCTATGAGGATGAGGGGGTGACACAAGAGCTTACGGTCTATGAGGATGAGAGGTGACATAAGAGCTTACAGTCTATGAAGATGAGGGGTGACACAAGAGCTTACAGTCTATGAGGATGAGGGGTGACACAAGAGCTTACAGTCTATGAGGATGAGGGGGTGACACAAGAGCTTACAGTCTATGAGGATGAGAGGTGACATAAGAGCTTACAGTCTATGAGGATGAGGGGTGACACAAGAGCTTACAGTCTATGAGGATGAGAGGTGACATAAGAGCTTACAGTCTATAAGGATGAGGGGGTGACACAAGAGCTTACAGTCTATGAGAATGAGGGGGTGACACAAGAGTTTACAGTCTATGAGGATGAGGAGGTGACACAAGAGCTTACAGTCTATGAGGATGAGGGGGTGACACAAGAGCTTACAGTCTGTGAGGATGAGGGAGTGATACAAGAGCTTACAGTCTATGAGGATGAGGGGGTGACACAAGAGTTTACAGTCTATGAGAATGAGGGGGTGACACAAGAGCTTACAGTCTATGAGAATGAGGGGGTGACACAAGAGCTTACAGTCTATGAGAATGAGGGGGTGACACAAGAGCTTACAGTCTATGAGAATGAGGGGGTGACACAAGAGCTTACAGTCTATGAGGATGAGGGGGTAGCACAAGAGCTTACAGTCTATGAGGATGAGGGGGTAGCACAAGAGCTTACAGTCTATGAGGATGAGGGGGTGACACAAGAGCTTACAGTCTATGAGGATGAGGGGGTGACACAAGAGCTTACAGTCTATGAGGATGAGGCGGTGACACAAGAGCTTACAGTCTATGAGGATGAGTGGGTGACACAAGAGCTTATAGTCTATGAGGATGAGGGGGTAACACAAGAGCTAACAGTCTATGAGGATGAGGGGGTAACACAAGAGCTTACAGTCTATGAGGATGAGGGGGTGACACAAGAGCTTACAGTCTATGAGGATGAGGGGGTAACACAAGAGCTTACAGTCTATGAGGATGAGGGGGTGACACAAGAGCTTACGGTCTATGAGGATGAGAGGTGACATAAGAGCTTACGGTCTATGAAGATGAGGGGTGACACAAGAGCTTACAGTCTATGAGGATGAGGGGTGACACAAGAGCTTACAGTCTATGAGGATGAGGGGTAGCACAAGAGCTTACAGTCTATGAGGATGAGGGGGTAGCACAAGAGCTTACAGTCTATGAGGATGAGGGGGTGACACAAGAGCTTACAGTCTATGAGGATGAGGGGGTGACACAAGAGCTTACAGTCTATGAGGATGAGGCGGTGACACAAGAGCTTACAGTCTATGAGGATGAGTGGGTGACACAAGAGCTTATAGTCTATGAGGATGAGGGGGTAACACAAGAGCTAACAGTCTATGAGGATGAGGGGGTAACACAAGAGCTTACAGTCTATGAGGATGAGGGGGTGACACAAGAGCTTACAGTCTATGAGGATGAGGGGGTGACACAAGAGCTTACAGTCTATGAGGATGAGGGGGTAACACAAGAGCTTACAGTCTATGAGGATGAGGGGGTAACACAAGAGCTTACAGTCTATGAGGATGAGGGGGTGACACAAGAGCTTACAGTCTATGAGGATGAGGGGGTAACACAAGAGCTTCCAGTCTATGAGGATGAGGGGGTAACACAAGAGCTTACAGTCTATGAGGATGAGGGGGTGACACAAGAGCTTACGGTCTATGAGGATGAGAGGTGACATAAGAGCTTACAGTCTATGAAGATGAGGGGTGACACAAGAGCTTACAGTCTATGAGGATGAGGGGTGACACAAGAGCTTACAGTCTATGAGGATGAGGGGGTGACACAAGAGCTTACAGTCTATGAGGATGAGAGGTGACATAAGAGCTTACAGTCTATGAGGATGAGGGGTGACACAAGAGCTTACAGTCTATGAGGATGAGAGGTGACATAAGAGCTTACAGTCTATAAGGATGAGGGGGTGACACAAGAGCTTACAGTCTATGAGGATGAGGGGGTGACACAACAGCTTACAGTCTATGAGGATGAGGGGGTGACACAAGAGCTTACAGTCTATGAGGATGATGGGGTGACACAAGAGCTTACAGTCTATGAGGATGAGGGGGTGACACAAGAGCTTACAGTCTATGAGGATGAGGGTGTGAAACAAGAGCTTACAGTCTATGAGGATGAGGGGGTGACACAAGAGCTTACAGTCTATGAGGATTAGGGGGGACACAAGAGCTTACAGTCTATGAGGATGAGGGGGTGACACAAGAGCTTACAGTCTATGAGGATGAAGGGGGTAGCACAAGAGCTTACAGTCTATGAGGATGAGGGGTGAAACAAGAGCTTACAGTCTATGAGGATGAGGGGGTGACACAAGAGCTTATAGTCTATGAGGATGAGGGGGTGACACAAGAGATTACAGTCTATGAGGATTAGGGGGGACACAAGAGCTTACAGTCTATGAGGATGAGGGGGTGACACAAGAGCTTACAGTCTATGAGGATGAAGGGGGTAGCACAAGAGCTTACAGTCTATGAGGATGAGGGGTGAAACAAGAGCTTACAGTCTATGAGGATAAGGGGGTGACACAAGAGATTACAGTCTATGAGGATGAGGGGGTGACACAAGAGCTTACAGTCTATGAGGATGAGGGAGTGACACAAGAGCTTACAGTCTATGAGGATGAGGGTGTGAAACCAGAGCTTACAGTCTATGAGGATGAGGGGGTGACACAAGAGCCTACAGTCTATGAGGATGAGGGGGTGACACAAGAGCTTACAGTCTATGAGGATGAGGGGGTGACATAAGAGCTTACAGTCTATGAGGATGAGGGGTGACACAAGAGCTTACAGTCTATGAGGATGAGGGGGTGACACAAGAGCTTACAGTCTATGAGGATGAGAGGTGACATAAGAGCTTACAGTCTATGAGGATGAGGGGTGACACAAGAGCTTACAGTCTATGAGGATGAGAGGTGACACAACAGCTTACAGTCTATGAGGATGAGGGGGTAGCACAAGATCTTACAGTCTATGAGGATGAGGGGTTGACACAACAGCTTACAGTCTATGAGGATGAGGGAGTGACACAAGAGCTTACAGTCTATGAGGATGAGAGGTGACATAAGAGCTTACAGTCTATGAGGATGAGGGGTGACACAAGAGCTTACAGTCTATGAGGATGAGGGGGTGACACAACAGCTTACAGTCTATGAGGATGAGGGGGTAGCACAAGATCTTACAGTCTATGAGGATGAGGGGGTGACACAAGAGCTTACAGTCTATGAGGATGAGGGGGTGACACAAGAGCTTACAGTCTATGAGGATGATGGGGTGACACAAGAGCTTACAGTCTATGAGGATGAGGGGGTGACACAAGAGCTTACAGTCTATGAGGATGAGGGGGTGACACAAGAGCTTACAGTCTATGAGGATGAGGGGGTGACACAAGAGCTTACAGTCTATGAGGATGAGGGGGTAACACAAGAGCTAACAGTCTATGAGGATGAGGGGGTGACACAAGAGCTTACAGTCTATGAGGATTAGAGGTGACATAAGAGCTTACATTCTATGAGGATGAGGGAGTGACACAAGAGCTTACAGTCTATGAGGATGAGGGTGTGAAACAAGAGCTTACAGTCTATGAGGATGAGGGGGTGACACAAGAGCTTACAGTCTATGAGGATGAGGGGGTGACACAAGAGCTTACAGTCTATGAGGATGAGGGGGTGACACAAGAGCTTACAGTCTATGAGGATGAGGGGGTGACACAAGAGCTTACAGTCTATGAGGATGAGGGGGTGACACAAGAGCTTACAGTCTATGAGGATGAGGGGGTGACACAAGAGCTTACAGTTTATTAGGATGAGGGGGTGAAACAAGAGCTTACAGTCTATGAGGATGAGGGGGTGACACAAGAGCTTATAGTCTATGAGGATGAGGGGGTGACACAAGAGATTACAGTCTATGAGGATGAGGGGGTGAAACAAGAGCTTACAGTCTATGAGGATGAGGGGGGGCACAAGAGCTTACAGTCTATGAGGATGAGGGGGTGACACAAGAGCTTACAGTCTATGAGGATGAAGGGGGTAGCACAAGAGCTTACAGTCTATGAGGATGAGGGGGTGACACAAGAGCTTACAGTCTATGAGGATGAGGGGTGACACAAGAGCTTACAGTCTATGAGGATAAGGGGGTGACACAAGAGATTACAGTCTATGAGGATGAGGGGGTGACACAAGAGATTACAGTCTATGAGGATGAGGGGGTGACACAAGAGCTTACGGTCTATGAGGATGAGAGGTGACATAAGAGCTTACAGTCTATGAAGATGAGGGGTGACACAAGAGCTTACAGTCTATGAGGATGAGGGGTAGCACAAGAGCTTACAGTCTATGAGGATGAGGGGTGAAACAAGAGCTTACAGTCTATGAGGATAAGGGGGTGACACAAGAGATTACAGTCTATGAGGATGAGGGGGTGACACAAGAGCTTACAGTCTATGAGGATGAGGGAGTGACACAAGAGCTTACAGTCTATGAGGATGAGGGTGTGAAACCAGAGCTTACAGTCTATGAGGATGAGGGGGTGACACAAGAGCCTACAGTCTATGAGGATGAGGGGGTGACACAAGAGCTTACAGTCTATGAGGATGAGGGGGTGACATAAGAGCTTACAGTCTATGAGGATGAGGGGTGACACAAGAGCTTACAGTCTATGAGGATGAGGGGGTGACACAAGAGCTTACAGTCTATGAGGATGAGAGGTGACATAAGAGCTTACAGTCTATGAGGATGAGGGGTGACACAAGAGCTTACAGTCTATGAGGATGAGAGGTGACACAACAGCTTACAGTCTATGAGGATGAGGGGGTAGCACAAGATCTTACAGTCTATGAGGATGAGGGGTTGACACAACAGCTTACAGTCTATGAGGATGAGGGAGTGACACAAGAGCTTACAGTCTATGAGGATGAGAGGTGACATAAGAGCTTACAGTCTATGAGGATGAGGGGTGACACAAGAGCTTACAGTCTATGAGGATGAGGGGGTGACACAACAGCTTACAGTCTATGAGGATGAGGGGGTAGCACAAGATCTTACAGTCTATGAGGATGAGGGGGTGACGCAAGAGCTTACAGTCTATGAGGATGAGGGGGTGACACAAGAGCTTACAGTCTATGAGGATGATGGGGTGACACAAGAGCTTACAGTCTATGAGGATGAGGGGGTGACACAAGAGCTTACAGTCTATGAGGATGAGGGGGTGACACAAGAGCTTACAGTCTATGAGGATGAGGGGGTGACACAAGAGCTTACAGTCTATGAGGATGAGGGGGTAACACAAGAGCTAACAGTCTATGAGGATGAGGGGGTGACACAAGAGCTTACAGTCTATGAGGATTAGAGGTGACATAAGAGCTTACATTCTATGAGGATGAGGGAGTGACACAAGAGCTTACAGTCTATGAGGATGAGGGTGTGAAACAAGAGCTTACAGTCTATGAGGATGAGGGGGTGACACAAGAGCTTACAGTCTATGAGGATGAGGGGGTGACACAAGAGCTTACAGTCTATGAGGATGAGGGGGTGACACAAGAGCTTACAGTCTATGAGGATGAGGGGGTGACACAAGAGCTTACAGTCTATGAGGATGAGGGGGTGACACAAGAGCTTACAGTCTATGAGGATGAGGGGGTGACACAAGAGCTTACAGTTTATTAGGATGAGGGGGTGAAACAAGAGCTTACAGTCTATGAGGATGAGGGGGTGACACAAGAGCTTATAGTCTATGAGGATGAGGGGGTGACACAAGAGATTACAGTCTATGAGGATGAGGGGGTGAAACAAGAGCTTACAGTCTATGAGGATGAGGGGGGGCACAAGAGCTTACAGTCTATGAGGATGAGGGGGTGACACAAGAGCTTACAGTCTATGAGGATGAAGGGGGTAGCACAAGAGCTTACAGTCTATGAGGATGAGGGGGTGACACAAGAGCTTACAGTCTATGAGGATGAGGGGTGACACAAGAGCTTACAGTCTATGAGGATAAGGGGGTGACACAAGAGATTACAGTCTATGAGGATGAGGGGGTGACACAAGAGATTACAGTCTATGAGGATGAGGGGGTGACACAAGAGCTTACAGTCTATGAGGATGAGGGAGTGACACAAGAGCTTACAGTCTATGAGGATGAGGGTGTGAAACAAGAGCTTACAGTCTATGAGGATGAGGGGGTGACACAAGAGCTTACAGTCTATGAGGATGAGGGGGTGACACAAGAGCTTACAGTCTATGAGGATGAGGGGGTGACACAAGAGCTTACAGTCTATGAGGATGAGGGGGTGACACAAGAGCTTACAGTCTATGAGGATGAGGGGGTGACACAAGAGCTTACAGTTTATTAGGATGAGGGGGTGAAACAAGAGCTTACAGTCTATGAGGATGAGGGGGTGACACAAGAGCTTACAGTCTATGAGGATGAGGGGGTGACACAGGAGATTACAGTCTATGAGGATGAGGGGGTGAAACAAGAGCTTACAGTCTATGAGGATGAGGGGGGACACAAGAGCTTACAGTCTATGAGGATGAGGGGGTGACACAAGAGCTTACAGTCTATGAGGATGAAGGTGGTAGCACAAGAGCTTACAGTCTATGAGGATGAGGGGGTGACACAAGAGCTTACAGTCTATGAGGATGAGGGGTGACACAAGAGCTTACAGTCTATGAGGATAAGGGGGTGACACAAGAGATTACAGTCTATGAGGATGAGAGGGTGACACAAGAGCTTACAGTCTATGAGGATGAGGGGGTGACACAAGAGCTTACAGTCTATGAGGATGAGGGAGTGACACAAGAGCTTACAGTCTATGAGGATGAGGGTGTGAAACAAGAGCTTACAGTCTATGAGGATGAGGGGATGACACAAGAGCTTACAGTCTATGAGGATGAGGGGGTGACACAAGAGCTTACAGTCTATGAGGATGAGGGGGTGACACAAGAGCTTACAGTCTATGAGGATGAGGGGGTGACACAAGAGCTTACAGTCTATGAGGATGAGGGGGTGACACAAGAGCTTACAGTTTATTAGGATGAGGAGGTGAAACAAGAGCTTACAGTCTATGAGGATGAGGGGGTGACACAAGAGCTTACAGTCTATGAGGATGAGGAGGTGACACAAGAGATTACAGTCTATGAGGATGAGGGGGTGAAACAAGAGCTTACAGTCTATGAGGATGAGGGGGGACACAAGAGCTTACAGTCTATGAGGATGAGGGGGTGACACAAGAGCTTACAGTCTATGAGAATGAAGGGGGTGACACAAGAGCTTACAGTCTATGAGGATGACGGGGGTACAGGTGGAATAATAGCTTGTATAATGGTCCAGCCGTTCTTTAAGGTTTTAGAAAAAATAAATAAAATAATTTCATAAATAAATATTGCTGCTGCATGAACCAGTCATCCTTTATACAAAGTAAAAGGTGAACAGGCCTGCTGGCTTTATAGGCACTGAGTAGTAAGTTTTCGTACATCCTCACTGCCTGTACAGTGTACAAAGTGATGCAAATTACAAGGCCAGAGGTTTGCCTGTTCGGTGAGCCCATGTCATGGATGGGAGGGGGAAAAGAGGGAGGATGTGGGATCGGGAATAGAGGGAGGATGTGGGAGTGGGAATAGAGGGAGGATGTGGGAGCGGGAATAGAGGGAGAATGTGGGAGTGGGAATAGAGGGAGGATGTGGGAGCGGGAATAGAGGGAGGATGTGGGAGTGGGAATAGAGGGAGAATGTGGGAGCGGGAATAGAGGGAGGATGTGGGAGGGGATGTGGGGTGAATACTAATGAGTGAGGGGGGGAGTGGAGTGAAGAGTGCCCTTTGCAAAATGAAAGGCACAACCCCCAGGACTTTGATGCGCGAGCTGGCAGGGAGCCAGGTAAATTGTATAATCACATATTACTAAAACTAAGTTACTTAGAGATGATATAAAAACATGTGTGAAAAAGACTTTTCTGTCTCTGTTGGAATCTGTAACCTTTGAAAAAGAGTGCTCTGATGACAGGTTCCCTTTAAGGGTAGCTTGTAGAAGAGAGGGTTTAGTAAATGTAAGACCGATTTGTAGGGAGCAGTGATGAGCAGACCAGTCATAATTGGGCTTTGAGCGGGTTTGGCTAAGCCCGAATTTTAAAGCCCTGTCCGTATCGTGAACTCTGACGCGTCACCAGTGACACCTGAAGTTCAAGTTTGGGTCCACTCTAGTAGGGAGTTAAAATAGTTGAGACAATAGTGAGTCAGAGCTACGATTGGGGTTTTAGAGGTTTGTATTGTAAGAAATGGGCAAATTCTGCAAATATACATTGCAAAGGAAAGTTCAGGTCCACACAACCCCAAGAATGTGGGCCCGCTGTATCTGGGTTATAGTGATACCACTGGTAGCAATAGGGAGGTCATGTTTGAGTTGTTTGGTGATGGACCCAAAGCATATGAAACCATTACAATTCACACCATCTTACATTCCTATGTAAGTGATGTACACTCACAGAACAGTAGTAGTGATGGGGGGACATCTGGAGACTGACAGAAGGCTACAGAAGGGGTCACAGATGTTCACTCCTTAATGTAGCTCATCCAGATATATAGATGTCCCCTTGGTTGTTCCTGCTATCATAATTGCATATGCTTTATTATTGGAGAAGTATTGTAGACCTTAGATGATGTGTGTTCTTCTATATGAGATTAATTGTTATTTATATTCTATGGAACAGCAGAAAACCTGATGACACAGGGCAGTCACATTCACTACTATACTTACTGTAGAGCGGAGGAGTACAGATGGCACGGCGCTCTCACCTATAAACATATTGGTGACATACTTTCTGATTTAGGATTTCTGTGCATAATCTGGAAATATGGTTCTTGTGCATGTTAAACCTTTATTTGTGGGTAACCTTTGTGATATTACACAGTCAGTGGCGTAACTAGGAGTGGCAGGGCCCCATAGCAGGCTTCTGCATCGGACCCCCCTTCCCACTTAAAAATTATATCCACTAATGCACATATGCTCATAAAGAGCATATACACACACATACAGTGACATTTACAAACATACAGCATATATACACACATACAGTATATGCAGACGCCATACACAGCATACACATACAACATATACACATCACAGATGCAGCATATATACATCACATATATGTTATATACATATTATGCAGTACAATGTGCAGCATAATATGGATATAATGATGTACATCCTCCACTCTTTAGTGTATCAGGTCGGATGCTGGGGCCCCCTGACACTGTAGGCCCCATAGCTGCTGCTATGGCTGCTACCACTGTAGTTACGCCCCTGTACACAGTACATGCAGTGTAAATCTACTTTTTACCATTCCTTTCCTCCCAAAACCTTCCCTGTTTGTGTGATTCATTCACGGATGTCACTGAGTCAGAATCATATGACTCGGTAAAACAACTTGTTTCAGGACCTAAGGGAAAATTGGCATAGTATGTACACATCCTTATAATACCTCCTATTCATCATTCACATAGCAATTACAGCTAATGCAGCATCAGGCTAAATAGTCCCAATGCCATACTGCTGGAAAATGCTCACTTGTTCACAGCTAAAAGGCTGGGAGACTAGAAGAATCATGTTCAGGAAACATTGGGAAAGATTAACCCTTTAACATCTGTGCTGTACATATTAACAGGCTGCACAATGCACAAAAATAACAATACATGAAAAAGAGTGATTTAACAGGCTACATAAGAAGTATGTATATAGTTATGGGCCTTCAAAAAAGGAAATTTATCATAAAAATCCAGCATGATAAACTATGGACACGGTTACTCATAGATCCAGGCACTGTGACTATGGTAATGCTATAATATTTATTATTCATGCCCTCCTTCTTTGTAAATTCAACTTTTAAAATTATGCTTATGAAGCATAAAGGTTCTGGGGGTTGTTACCAGAGGTGTTTCGTGCTGCAGCTTCAACCGATGTTACACTGTGCAAGGAGCACTTACCCTTACATCATGCACCAAGAGGGTTGAGATGATGAGTGTGGAGGGAGGGGGAGACAGTGTAACAGCCTGTTAAGATACAGCTTGGAAGGTCCCTGGTAATGCCCCCTAAAGCCCCTTTGACTCATGAGCATAAATTTAAAAGATGATTTTAGAAGGAAGGAGGACATGGATAACAAATATAAGAAGATTACCACAGTCACAGTGCCTGGATGTATGAGTATGTGCTGGTAAATCATGCCTGATTGTGATGGTAGATTTCCTTTAAGCTGTATTTATCAACCTTTTAGATATAACAACAGAAGAATGGCACTAATATATATAAGAATCTGTATAAAAAGAGCAAAAATATTAATATTTATCAGCAGAGGAGAACAAAGAGGAGACCAAACTTTTCAGGCCAAAAAAGATGGCTGCCTTCCTTAACTATATAAACAGAAATAGTCTCCTCCCACTAATTTTAAACCCTCCTATAAGGATCTAATACCGACTCCACCAATCAGCTAGTACCCCGGGCACATTTACCATTACTCGCCTGGCATCATCATGCTGCCCTCCACCCAGCATTTCATGCCCAGCTTCATTCAAATATCCTATATTCATAAGTAAAACTCTACAAGAAATGATTGTGGAGCTCTTGTACCACTATTTGGAACACACTAAGGCTTTGTGAGGGCAGTATGTGACTGTTCCAATAAAACTTGGCATTATATGGGTAATGGCTTCCTGCATGTATAGATCCAGGTGGACTTCAATATGTACATCATTTACTGTGGATTTCAACACTATATTCATTGTATGGGACTTACTTGGGAGGATATAATGTCTGCAGGACTTGTTGTAGTGCCAAACATATTGTACATTGCTGGAATGCCCTGGTATAGCACTAGGACTTATTCTAGCATGTACAACATGTAATGATAGGTAACCTTGGACGTGACCTTACACAATTCAGCTATAGGCCTCATTCACACGACCGTGAGGGGGGCAGTGATCTGGTCGCATGATTTGCGACCAGATCACAGCCCCCCATAGACTTACATTACTTCTGGTAGTGATGCGGTGAGCAAACGTTGTCTCACCGCATCGTGACGAGATCAGATGGCCGCATCGCAAAATATAGAACATGTCCTATTTTTGGACAGATTTGCGATGCGGCCATTCCAATAGAAGTGCATGGTAGTGTAAAATATCGTGGCTGCTTACGGTGACAGAAGGGATCCACCGCATGCGGCCGTTCACTATGCTGTGGGTTGCCGTGGAGACGCGATCACGTGACCGCTGCAGAACGTGACCTCAGCACTGCTCCCAGCTGTCAGCTGAGTGTCTGAAGAGTGTGCAGAGCAGGAGCCTGTGAAATGTAAGTTCAAAGGGTGTCCAAGTGTGTGAAAGGGTGTGAAAGTGTGTGCAAGTGTGTGCAAGGGGTGTGAAAGGGTGTGCAAGTGTATGAATGGGTGTGAAAGGGTGTGAAAGTGTGTGCAAGTGTGTGCAAGGGGTGTGAAAGGGTGTGCAAGTGTATGAATGGGTGTGAAAGGGTGTGAAAGTGTGTGCAAATGTGTGCAAGGGGTGTGAAAGGGTGTGCAAGTGTATGAATGGGTGTGAAAGGGTGTGAAACAGTGTACAAAGATCCATAAAGGGTGTGAAAGGGTGTGCAAGTGTTTGAAAGGGTGTGGAAAGATGTGGAAAGATGTGTAAAGAGTGTGCAAGCCATTTAGTATTCCATGCAATTTACAGTTTATAAAAATGCAGAGTAATTGAGGAAAAAATGCATGCCCCACATTCTCTATTGGACTCTGTTTCAGATTTCATTATTCTCTCAAGCTGGCACCTCCCCTTTATTCTTTGGGTTGGTACGTGCGCTGGGATCCAAAATTTATATAGGTTTTAGAAGATTTTAACCCCTTAATGATTTTGCCCTTTTTCATTTTTTATGTTTTAATTTTTCACTTCCCTCCTTCAAAAATCCATAACTTTTTAATTTTTCCATGTACAGAGCTGTGTGACGGCTTGTTTTCTGTGTAACAAACTGCACTTCGTAGTGACGGTATTTAATATTCCATGCCCTGAACTGGGAAGCGGGAAAAAAATTCCAAATGCAGTGAAATTGGTGAAAAAACCCATTTGCGCCATTTTCTTGTGGGCTTGGATTTTACGGCTTTTACTGTGCGCCCCAAATGACATGTCTACTTTATTCTTTGGGTTGCTACAATCACAGGGATAGTAAAGGTTTTATTTTGTTTTAATACATGTGGAAAAATGTCCAAAAAAAAAAATTCTTCATTTTTCCATATTCAGGCGCTAATAACTTTTTGGCCATCCAGCGCAATTAGGTGCCGCAGTCGTTTTTGTCCCCTGCACTGGTAAATGCCACGATCTGTGCCAGCACCAACTGATGTGCATCAAAGGTGTCTGCTATGAAGATTTATTATTAATCCTGTTTCTTATGACAACCCAACATTTTTAAAATTCTATTGTCACAGAGACCAAAAAAATTTTGACTGGGGTTACAAGTCTACAGTTCCGACTTACATACAAATTCAATTTAAGGACAAACCTACAGAACAATCTTGTATGTAACCCAGGGACTGACTCTATTGGTCCTCCCTGGCAACGAGCATATCCCCCTTGGCAACGAGCATGTTCCCTACCCCCGAGCATGTCCATCTCCCTCTAGATAACAAGCATGCCCCCCTTGGCAATGAGCATGTCCCCCTTGGAAACAAGCATGTTCCCCTACCCCCGAGCAAGTCAGTCTCCCCCTCGACAACGAGCATGCCCCCCTTGGCAACGAGCATGTCCCCCTTGGCAACAAGCATGTTCCCTACCCCCGAGCATGTCCGTCTCCCCCTAGACAACGAGCATGTCCCCCTCCACCTTGGCAACATGCCCCTTTTTTGTGTGTATGTTTGTTTTTTTTGTCTTCCAGGACCGTGTATGCTGTGGACTACTTCGGATTCGTAGGATTGCGTCGATGACTGCCATTATTTTTACAAATAAAATGGTCAACGAGGGTGTGTCCGCATTTTCTTTTCAATAAAACTTTCTTTTTGTTATTAAAAGTGTGGTGGGTTTTCTTCGCAAGACTCTATAATTTGCCATAGTAGTGGTGCTGTCTAGGTGACGGTGCTCATTACTAAGGGCTGGCCTTAGTGTTTGCCATCTTTTTTTTAGCAAATTTTCACTAATGCCGATACCATTACCCCGGTACCCACCGCCACCAGGGGTGCCGGGAAGAGCCAGGTACAAACCAGTACCTGACCGTCTATAGATGGTCAGGTGCTGGGGCGGCTGCAGGCTGTTATTGTTGCGCTGGAATAGCCCCCCAACAGTGGGCTATCCCAGCTCAGTAATGGCAGGCTTCTGCTGCTTTTTTGTATCTGGCTGATTTGGACAATAGGGGGGAACTCACGTCAATTTTTTTTCATTTTTTTGGCCAAAAATTGGATAAAAAAAGGCGACGTGGGGTCCACTCTATTAATAGGGGGAACCCTACATCATTTTTTTGGTCAGAATTGTTTTATTTTAATTATGTGGGGTCCACCCTATCATTTATTTTCATTTTTTTGGGCCAAAAAAAAAAGCAATTCTGACCAAAAAAATGATGTAGGGTTCCCCCTATTAATGGAGTGGACCCCACGTCTTCTTTTTTTATCCAATTTTTGGCCAAAAAATGAAAAAAAAAAATTGACGTGAGTTCCCCCCTATTGTCCAAATCAGCCAGATACAAAAAAGCAGCAGCAGCCTGCTATTACTGAGCTGGGATAGCCCACTGTTGGGGGGCTATTCCAGCGCAACAATAACAGCCTGCAGCCGCCCCAGCACCTGACCATCTATAGACGGTCAGGTACTGGTTTGTACCCGGCTCTTCCCGGCACCCCTGGTGGCGGTGGGTACCGGGGTAATGGTATGGCCGTTTGCCAAAAAAAAAAGGCAAACACTAAGGCCAGCCCTTAATAATGAACACCGTCAACTAGACAGCACCACTATTATGGCTGATTATAGAGTCTCGCGAAGAAATAAAAAACACTTTTAATTACAAAAATAAAGTTTTATTGAAAGAAAATGCGGACACACCCTCGTTGACCAATTTATTTGTAAAAAAAAAATGCCAGTCATCGACGGAATCCTACGAATCCGAAGTAGTCCACAGCATGCACGGTCCTGGAAGACAAAAAATACAAACAAACACACAAAAAAGGGATTGTTGCCAAGGGGGAGGCGGGCATGCTCGTTGCCAAGGGGGGATATGCTCTTCGTCTAGGGGGGACCATGCTCTTCGTCTAGGGGGGACCATGCTCGTTGTCTAGGGGGGACCATGCTCGTTGTCTAGGGGGGACATGCTCGGGGACATGCTTGTTGTCTAGGGGGGGACCATGCTCGTTGTCTAGGGGGGACATGCTCGTTGTCTAGGGGGGGCATGCTCGTTGTCTAGGGGGGGGCATGCTCGTTGCCAAGGGGAGTGGGGACCATGTTCGTTGCCAAGGGGGGACATGCTCATTGACAAGGGGGGACATGCTCGTTGTCTAGAGGGGGATGGGGACATGCCCGTTGCCAAGTGGGAGGGGGACACAGTACTACTACTCCTATCCTGTATATATGGGGACACAGTACTACCACTCCAATCCTGTATATATGGGGACACAGTACTACTACTCCTATGCTGTATACCTGCAAATATGCATGTATAGATGATACAAGCATGTACATCTATATATCCAGTTATATATTCCACAATGGAATCTAGCCTCACTCTCAGTAAAGATAAAATGGAGTCTGGCCTTGTCAGCTAATCAAATTTGGGCTTGGCCAAGTAAGTGACATCATTTGCAAGCCCACTGTATTTTTTACAGAATACTGTGAAAATACGGGTTACATACAGGCTACATACAGATGTCATACAGCCTGTATTTGCGACCAGAATACAGCTGTAAATACAGGACAGAAAATGCATACTGCCGTGTGAATGTACCCATAGGGAAACTTTTTCCTGTCTAATTGGCCAACAGGATAACAAAACTTAAGACTGAAACCAAAATATGTCCCATATGCCCTCAAATTAGTGCCAAGAGCCAAAGGAAATGTTCTGACATTGTCATTAGATTTTATCCAGTAAGAATAAAGAATGTGTGTGACATAATGCTTCCTAAAGGCATGGAATTAGGAAAATCTCTGGATCTTTTGGTAAGAGCAATTATCTAGAGATTTGTAGGTTACTTTTTTCAGCATAATATTTATATTTTTCACTAAGTAGTACTTCTCCAATAAATGGGGGGGCATGGTCTGATGCACCCTAATGCTTTCTTGCACTCATATGGGGTCATTTAGCTTTATGCAGGATATTTGTGTGTGTGTTTCTTCTTCTTCTTTCATCTTAGAAATTGATATATCAAGCATGTGTATCTGTTGTTTTTTTTAGGTGCCTTTAAAAAAAAAAAAAAAGTGGCACAAAAGTCACAAAGTCCTTGGCAACACCCTCCTACACCTGCTTGGAATGATAAGATATATCAGACGCAACACTGAATAATTCTTGCACATCAACTTTGCTTGTCGAATGGAAAAGTCACAAGTTTTGACATACTTATGCAAATGTCTCCCAAAAAGTCTATCTGTAAAGTAGGATATGCTCATCACAAAGCAGACGCACTGCATGAAAAAAAATGATAGGTGTTCAATGCAATGACGGATCACATTAGACTCACATGAGAAAAACGCTTGTGGGCAAGGGGTATTACTCATAGACTCAGGCACCGTGACTGTGGTAATCCTCTTATATTTGTTATCCATGGCCTCATTCCTTCTAAAAGCAACTTTTAAAACTATGCTGTTGAACCAAAAGGGCTCTGGGGGCATTACCAGAGCCCCTCTGTGCTGCAACTTCTCGTGCTCTTACACTGCCTCTCCACCCCCTTCTGCCTGATGTAATCTCACACTGTGGGAGGGGGAAGTGCTTGTGTACTGTGTAGCAGCCTGTGCCCTTTTCTATGGATAAGTTTAAGGGTTAATGTTAGCTAGCCTAATCCCTTCAAGCCGTTTAAGAAAAAAATTATTTGATATAAAATTTTGGCCACAATTTTCTGGGCTGCAAAGAAAACTTCCATGAGTATTTCCTGCGCGCTGTCTAAATATTTGCTAAAGCGTAAGAAGGAGATGACAGGACGAGGAATAAGGATCAGAATGTACCAAGCGGAGGGGAGGAGATGAGAACAATATCAAAGACAACAGACCTGCAGAGCGTTTCTAGCAGTGATTGCTCGGCTCTGCAGGAATTCTGCATGACTCCACTTCACAGGACAATGATATAGAGCGCTGATAACGCTGGATCCCAACAGAAATAGACTTGTAAACAGCTTCTGTTCTAGTCACTGCGCTTACATTCATAATATTACAAGATCTTCATGGAAAAACTCACAAACCTCAAAACTTGTATACACACGCTTACTCTTATACGCACTGTACAGATGTGTCCTCTCCTCTTACCAGGACAAGTCACTAGATAATATTGTATGACAGTATTGTGATGTCCCATATGTGTCCATGTGCAGCCACCTAGTGGTTACGTTCTGAGTTGCAATCCTTGTGTGGAGGATGTAGTAGTACACGTGGTGGGTGGAGGATGTACTAGTGCACACGGTGTGTGTGGAGGATGTAGTAGTGTATGCGGTGTGTGGAGGATGTAGTAGTGCACGCGGTGTGTGTGGAGGATGTAGTAATGTATGCGGTGTGTGGAGGATGTAGTAGTGTATGCGGTGTGTGGAGGATGTAGTAGTGCACGTGGTGTGTGGAGGATGTAGTAGTGCACGTGGTGTGTGGAGGATGTAGTAGTGCATGTGGTGTGTGGAGGATGTAGTAATGTATGCGGTGTGTGGAGGATGTAGTAGTGTATGCGGTGTGTGAAGGAGGTAGTAGTGCACGTGGTGTGTGGAGGTGTGGAGGAGGTAGTAGTGCATGCGGTGTGTGAAGGATGTAGTAGTGCACGTGGTGTGTGGAGGATGTAGTAGTGCACGTGGTGTGTGGAGGATGTAGTAGTGCACGTGGTGTGTGGAGGATGTAGTAGTGCATGTGGTGTGTGGAGGATGTAGTAATGTATGCGGTGTGTGGAGGATGTAGTAGTGTATGCGGTGTGTGGAGGATGTAGTAGTGCACGCGGTGTGTGGAGGATGTAGTAGTGCACGCGGTGTGTGGAGGATGTAGTAGTGCATGCGGTGTGTGGAGGATGTAGTAGTGCACGTGGTGTGTGGAGGATGTAGTAGTGCATGTGGTGTGTGGAGGATGTAGTAATGTATGCAGTGTGTGGAGGATGTAGTAGTGTATGCGGTGTGTGGAGGATGTAGTAGTGCACGCGGTGTGTGGAGGATGTAGTAGTGCACGCGGTGTGTGGAGGATGTAGTAGTGCATGCGGTGTGTGAAGGAGGTAGTAGTGCATGCGGTGTGTGGAGGATGTAGTAGTACACATGGTGGGTGGAGGATGTACTAGTGCACACGGTGTGTGTGGAGGATGTAGTAGTGTATGCGGTGTGTGGAGGATGTAGTAGTGCACGCGGTGTGTGTGGAGGATGTAGTAATGTATGCGGTGTGTGGAGGATGTAGTAGTGTATGCGGTGTGTGGAGGATGTAGTAGTGCACGCGGTGTGTGGAGGATGTAGTAGTGTATGCGGTGTGTGGAGGATGTAGTAGTGCACGCGGTGTGTGGAGGATGTAGTAGTGCATGCGGTGTGTGAAGGATGTAGTAGTGCACGCGGTGTGTGGAGGATGTAGTAGTGCACATGGTGTGTGAAGGAGGTAGTAGTGCATGCGGTGTGTGAAGGATGTAGTAGTGCACGCGGTGTGTGGAGGATGTAGTAGTGCACATGGTGTGTGAAGGAGGTAGTAGTGCATGCGGTGTGTGAAGGATGTAGTAGTGCACGCGGTGTGTGGAGGATGTAGTAGTGCACATGGTGTGTGAAGGAGGTAGTAGTGCATGCGGTGTGTGAAGGATGTAGTAGTGCACGTGGTGTGTGGAGGATGTAGTAGTGCACATGGTGTGTGAAGGAGGTAGTAGTGCATGCGGTGTGTGGAGGATGTAGTAGTGCACGTGGTGTGTGAAGGATGTAGTAGTGCATGTGGTGTGTGGAGGATGTAGTAGTGCACGTGGTGTGTGAAGGATGTAGTAGTGCACGTGGTGTGTGGAGGATGTAGTAGTGCACATGGTGTGTGAAGGAGGTAGTAGTGCATGCGGTGTGTGAAGGATGTAGTAGTGCACGCGGTGTGTGTGGAGGATGTAGTAGTGTATGCCATGTGTGAAGGAGGTAGCGGTTAAAGTGTTAAAATGTTATTACGACATCAAGAGACACTGGTTAGATTAAAAAAAAAAAGGGCTGAGCCTTAGCGTACAGACTGGGTTAAGGGGTTAAGCATAGACAAATCTGTAGTTAGATGCACATACTGGAAACACACAAACCCAAGCCTTGGAGGATCTATACTTCGCTCTTCTGCTGGCTTTAGGTATGTTCATACATAGAGAATATATTGTAGATTTATAATCCTAATATTAAATCTTTCTGTATATAGCACCATCATGTTCCAGAGCACTTTACAGATAATGGGGCACATACTGTATACAGACAAAATAAGACTTGACAGTGTAATAACATGGTCATATTAAAAACTAGGAGTAAGGCCTCATGCAGATGAACATAAGGGGGAAGGTGATCTGGTCGCACAATTTGCACCTAGACATACCTCCCAACATTTGTGAAAGGGAAAGAGGGACAAAATGACGGCACGCGTAGTGATGTGGCGATCCCCCTAAGCCACACCCCCAATCACTCCCTGGCCACGCCCCAAATTTTAGCCATATTATAATAATAAAAATGATCTCAATAAAAAAAAAATATATATATTATCCTCATTGGGATATGAACCCAGAACCTGCAGTGCCCATGTACAATAATGACACAGTGCCCCAACCAACTGAGCTATAATCTCAGTGAATATATAGGTGTAGAATTTTGGTAACTAAGAACTATGACTACTGTTACACTGTGACACAGATTTAATGCCTTGGTATATAGGGAGGGATCTTCTCAGAGATGATTGTAATTATTGAGACTATTATTATTATTATGGAGATTATTATTATTATTATTATTATTATTGAGATTATTATTATTATTTTTACTATTATTAATAATCATCTCCATAATAATAAAAATAATAAAATTTATAATAATAATAATAATAATAGTCTCAATAATTACAATAATAATCTCTGAGAAGATCCCTCTCTATATATCAGTGCATTAGTCTGTGTCACAGTGTAAATGGCAGATAACATGTCTTAGTTACCAGAAATCTTCAGCTCTGTATCACTGGGCTTATAGCTCAGTTAGTTAAGCTCCAGTCTATGGTGCAGAAGGTCCCAGGTTCGAATCTCAGCCTGGGCAAAACTTTATTTAATTTAATTTTAATAAAGAGCTTGTGTCTGGGGAAGCCCTGGAGACCATATATGGATAGTAGGTGATCTGACCTGATGACGTGGTCCCTGCTCTCTCCACTAAGCCGACACTTCTCTGAAAAGGATTCCCTGCCCGATGTCTGCTCTGGGGAAGCCTAGGAGATGCAGTGACCATATATGGACAGATGCTGATCTGAAGCTGATGACGTGGTCCCTGCTCTCTCCGCTAAGCCCGACACTTCTCTGAAAAGGATTCCCTCCCGATGTCTGCTCTGGGGATCCCTAGGAGATGCAGTGACCATATATGGACAGATGCTGATCTGAAGCTGATGACGTGGTCCCTGCTCTCTCCGCTAAGCCCGACACTTCTCTGAAAAGGATTCCCTGCCCGATGTCTGCTCTGGGGAAGCCTAGGAGATGCAGTGACCATATATGGACAGATGCTGATCTGAAGCTGATGACGTGGTCCCTGCTCTCTCCGCTAAGCCCGACACTTCTCTGAAAAGGATTCCCTCCCGATGTCTGTAGAAGCCATTCTGTACTATCAGTTCTGGCTTTCAAAGTATTTACTATGGGGACACAGCGGGACCTGGGGGGGAAATCGGTGACAATCTGACAGCTGCCCGTTTCGCGGGGCAGAGGTAAGAAAAACGGGAAAGTCCCGTCAAAATCGGGACGGTTGGGAGCTATGCCTGGATAATGGTTCCCATTGATGTCTATGGCACTCGGTGACCAACCACGGAAAAATGTAGGACATGTCCTGTATTTTGTCGTATTACGGCGGCGGCCACTCTGCTTCCAATGGAGAGGGAAGGGGTGAGGAGCACTTACCCTCCTCCCTCCTGCACCCAGCTGGATGCTAGTCCAGGCTACGGCCCAGGTGAGGCCTAAGAATCCTGGTCGCAAAAGCTTACAATCTATGAGAAGGAATTCCATCTGGATTTTCAGGTGAAGCAAACTGAATGGAGTCTTCACAATCCTCAGCCATATACTACAGCGATGTATCAGTGCAGAATTCATGTGGAAATTGAACTCCTTTCAATTCATAATTTATGACTACTTATCACAGGTTTTTACTGCAGGTTTTACCGTTACCCATTCAGTGTTACATCCCTGTGTGAACACACCCTTAGAAGTGTGAGTGTGATCCCTCCAGCAGGAGACCATATGGCAGCACATATAGTCTCTGGTGCTCCTCTGGTGTGTAAAGCAGAACACCACCATATTACAGTATCACATATCATTGCCTAAGGAGTCTGAGGTGACGCTTATAAATGTCCTATTATTGCTCCAGGCAGACAGATAGCAGGTATAAAGATTCACTTATACAAGGAACATTTGTGTCCCTTTCCATGCATTTTCATTTTCTAGTTTTGTTGCAGTGCTGTATATCTCTGATAATGTAAGTGAACTTTATGGTCTAAATTGGAATACAAAGCCGTCTGCTCAGCAGTATCCCGAATTCCTGTGCCCCTACTGAGGTCATTGGTGTTGTCATAGAAACCATAAGACTGGAAAGTTTACCTGTGGTGGGGAAGGTTTTATTACCTGCATGATTGTTGGAGTCCTCAGGTGTATATTAACTAGCATTTAAAAAATAAACTTCCATACAAGGTTACTTAGATGTGGCATATCCAGCGCATATATATATATATATATATATATATATATATATATATATATATATATATATATATATTTCAGCGCTGTAATATAAAAAATGTTATTATTATTGTACAGTACAGATTTAATGTAACCATTAGGTTTCTGTAATTATCACTAGAGGGAGACTAGCAGCTAGCTTCATGTTCATTTATATTGAACACAGTGGGGCAGATTTACTTACCCGGTCCGTTCGCGATCCAGCGGCGCGTTCTCAGCGCTGGATTCGGGTCCGGCCGGGATTCATCAAGGCAGTTCCTCCAACGTCCACCAGGTGGCGCTGCTGCGCTGAAGTTCCCTGAAATGCACTGAAGTTCACGATCCTATCCTGGATGAAGGTGAGTGCAAGCTCCGCGACACAATTTCCATTTTTAAATTCGGTGTTTTTTCCGAATCCGTCGGGTTTTCGTTCGGCCACGCCCCCCGATTCCCGTCGCGTGCATGCTGGTGCCCATGCGCCACAATCCGATCGCGTGCGCCAAAATCCCGGGGCAATTCAGGTACAATCGGCGCAAATCGGAAATATTCGGGTAACACGTCGGGAAAACGCGAATCGGGCCCTTAGTAAATGACCCCCAGTATGCAGTCAGCTCCTGTGCTCCCTCTAGTGGTGCCTGCAAACAGCATTCATCTTATTTTTGAAGTTACTGCTACGTGACTTTGGGTTTTGATATTTGATATCTGATAATAATCCCATACTGGGAAAGTTAATGGTAATGATGACGGATTGTTCCTAACATTTTAGCAACACCCGAGTAGATAGCAACCATAAATTTGAAGCAAGGTGTGGCTCTGGAGGCAGTTTTGATCTGCTGACCACTCGTGCTGTGCCTGCCATTTCCTAGGCGCAAAATTCGGATTTAACAAAACAGATGGTGTAAGAAAAGTTGTGGATTATCTATGGTCTGCGCTAATTTTTGTTATGGCAGAAAAAAAATTTGCACAGCGAGCTCAGTAGAATGATAAATGTTAGGAAAAGCTATGATAGACCCATTTCTATGTCTATGGGGTCTGTCAGACGTGGGTATCCATAATGGGGCATATCCGACAATCAACCAATTTAGTTTTTCAGCCACACTGATGGAGCAGAATACATAGATGATCCACAAAAATGTCCACAAAGCACCTCCTACTATAAATCGCCTTTGTATCTCTGGTGAAGGGTTCCACTCAGGGACATATTCCCCATTGCAAAGTTACAGTGTCCATGTTCAGCCACATCCCAACAAACCTCTCCATGGTACTTTCTCCTCTGTCAGGCACCCTGCCTGCTCCTCCTTCTATAGGGTGCATGCCTCGGCTCTCTCACATTCTCAAGGGATCACATTGTGGTGTCTCACCACAAAAGGTAGGTCATGTCCTATCTATTGCCAGATTGTGGTCGCGGCTGCTCGGCTTTCTATGATGAGGGTAGGGGTAAGAAGTGCTCTTTCCTCTCCTCTTCTGCAACCGGCCAGGGATCAAACTCGGATGAGCACACTGTTGTGAGCAGGGTCGGCGCCGGCACCTGGCACACCTTCGCCACACACAGATGCAATAAAGAGGCAAACGCAGACATCATGACCAAATGCCGGGTTATGCCTCTGCACCCAAAACACTGAAGAGATGCCAGCAGTAGAGCTGTATGAAAGGAGAATGGGAGCCCAGAGGAGTTTATGGCTTTCATTATATTTTTTACTGGTCCCATTCATTATATAAATTTGCAAGGAGAGCAAAGGTCCTTATGTAATTACGGTAATCCATGGGGGGGGGGGGGGGGCTGTATATAATGAATCCACAGGGGAAGGGGGCTGTATATAATTAACCCATGTTCACCCATGCTATATAATATAACCTTAATATAGATAATAGATTAGATATAATATAGTGGATTTAAAGTTCATCTACCATTGGGAAAGTATTTTTTGAAGTAATTCCAATGCAGATTTCCCAGGACTGCAGCAGGCATCAAAGTTTATTTTTCGACAGCAACTGCATCCCAAAACAGAGGCAAAAATGGGGTGTAGCTGCTGCTGAAATAAACTTTAATGCCTTTAATTTTTAGGCAAATTAATTTCAGAGGCTACTGGGAAGTGTAGTAGCGTAAGAGAGTTCCGGTGGTTGTTGGCTACTCCATGCCCCGGTAGCGTCTTCAGATCCGCCTAGCTGCATCTCTTTATGTTCTTCCATTTCTCCAGCAGTAAGCAAGCTCTACACAAGCGCAGTAGCTCCTATTTAGGTGCCGGAGAGGTGCCTCTCACTCTTAAGCTCTATGCAGGCGCAGTAGCTCATATTCGTCTGCCGAAAGAAGAATAGGAACTACTAACTACTGCACATGCCCATAGCTTCTCCGCTGGCGGCGGTGACATACGAATATGAGCTACTGCGCATGTGCAGAACTCAAAAGCGAGAGGTACGTTTCCGCAACAGGCTCCCCTACTGCCAGAGACGCACAAGAAGAAGATAAAGAGGCGTGGGTAGGCGGATCTGAAGTGGGTATTAGGGGTGTGGCGTAGCCTTCACTCTATGAGCTAACTGCAATGGGGCCCAATGAGGCTTTGTCATCCAGGGGGCTACTGAAACCTGCAGCCAGCCCTGGTCATGTGCATGCAGCCTTATACTGTATTTAGTGTATTTCAGTACATTTCTTATTTATTTACTTTATTGATTGACTTAATCTCTATTTCTGTAATATCTAGTGTAGAAAAATACTACATATATGTGAATATATTTTGATTGTTGTAATTTTCTTTAGTGTCTATGTATCTAGCTGATACAATGTTGTCTGACTTTATACCATCATAAATGTGTGTAATGTTAGGTGCTGCTGTAGTCTTGATGTAAGTGGTATTGGATTTCTATCCATTGCATTCCTTGACCATTTATTTGGTATAATTCTTAGTGTGATCATGTCTTCTGCTCGAGGGCTGTCATATATCGTCTGTATATTCCCTTCTGTGTATACATAACACTCACTATAAATCATAGTTATTACTAGAAGGACATTGGGGCTTTATTCAATTCATAAGGACCACAGAGTTAAATGGGTCTCAGTGGGGACATAAAATTGCTTCAATTACCGTATGTGGCTTAACATTACGCCAGAAAGCTCTCTGCTCAACATCTGTCATTGCTTCTGTCCAGGAATGATTTTAGTATCATGTTAAACTGCCTCTACATGAGCTGGAGACAGAGATGAATAATAGGTTTCCCAAATCCCTATGTGACATTTTACCTTAACTTCCTCAAATCACTTTACCTGATCTTTAAAAGATTTTATTATTTCGGTATTTATTTCAGACATTTTGTGTGATTTACCGTGGGATGAGATAAACTGAGGATATCCCATGTGTCCATTGTATTCCAGATAGTCATCATTATGTTGAAATGAGAGACCTAAGAAATAAGTCACCTACTCTATGAAGGGCAATAAAGGGCCACTTCTTTTGTAATACACTACGTGGTTAGGGAAAGGGGAAATGTCTGCCACCTAAAAGTAATTTCTCTGACCCTCCCCACTCTGAATGGCCAAGTAGGGGTCCTATTGCTCTCTCTTCTGTCACAGCCTGGACTGTATTGGCGTCCTGTAATTGCCAAAACAGTTAAAAGCCCACAGAGAAAATTGTGGTCATCATTCCACTTTTTCCTAGTTCCTCCATGATAAATGGCCTCATCCCATCACTGTGTGGGACCCAGTGCAGTTGCATGGATGAGTAAATTTGTCACTGTATTTTGGCTGCCCTTTAGTACAGTTTTGGGGAAAGTGTTTAAAACAGGTCACTTCTGGCTGCTGGTAAAGACTAAGTTACAGTATGTTTCTTTTTAAGGTAATGGTACAATAATGAATTTAACATTCAGAAACTGCGAGTATTAGATGCGGATTACCCACATGACAATCCACAACGTGTGTAGATAGTCTAAATGTATACATTCTTCTATAACAATGACAAAAACAGAGATACCTAGCACGTTCATGATTTTATTCATTTATTTGTCTATTCATTCCTTTTCCTACATGCGCAAGGAAATCTACCATCAAAATCCATCCTGATAATCCGGGGACACTTACTCATAGAGGGGGAAGTGCTCTTCCACAACTTGTAAATCAGCAGCAGTAAGGGGCCATGGTAACACCCCAGGAGCCATTCAGGCTAATGCACATAATTGTAAACAATGATTTTAGAAGAAATGAGGCCACGGATAATAAATATAATTAGATTATCACAGTTACGGTGCCTGTATCTATGACTAAGTGTCTCTGGTTTATCATGATGGATTTTCTTTAAGGCACCATGAGGTAAAGTGCTTTATGCTTCATAAAGAGGATAAAATGGTTTTCCTGGAAAAGATCCTAAGAGCCACAGGATATGCTATAAATCGTCTTCCTCTGGGACCCACAACCTACCGCTAAAATGAAGGCCCAACACGGCCTCTTGATTCCCATGGCCAGCTTCACTATGGAGCCAGGTGGGCTCTGCAGCAACAGCAGCACAACAGAAATCTCTGTGGTAGCAGCACACAGAGACACAGATATTACAAAGACCAAGTCCTAAGACATCCCAAAAATGAGACACACTTTTGAAAATATCCTCACAATAATATGCCATTAACATCTTTCTTGGGAAAACCTTTTTAAGGAATGTCCCTTACAACTAAAAGTCTGAAGTATGTTCAAACAGGAAACAGCATGGTTAACATCAGAAACAAGATTAGACAACTTGATTTTGGGCAAGTGTAAGAGCAAAATGACAGCCTTAGTGGTAGGGAGTGAAACTGCGCGTGTGAAGGAGGTAGAGCTACATCAATAGAAATGACTCAGTTGACATCTGTTTCTTTCAGTGCTGTGCTCCATCACATTAAACATAAGAAGTGACTCTCGACTATATAAAATTTTGTGTTTCAGACCAATGAAGACCAGTGTAAACAGAAGTCAGAAAGATAAAAATAGTAATAAATATTTCTGCTAATCCTTAAAGGTTCCAGACAGCAAATAAATTAATCTTTCCTGCTGCACTCCTTATGTAAAATGAAGCCCCTTAAAAGAAATGACTCTGGGAGGGATTTAAAATATGCTGGTGTGTCAGCATATGATATGAACCCCAGGCTCCAGTGGGTGTGCAAAGGGGCAGTTCTGCAGCAGGTGCGGCCAGACGTAGAATTGGGCTATAACATGTCCATGTTCCTCACCCCATGTATAAGTAGGTCGCAAGGCACCAGTCCACTCTGCTGCCCAACGCACCATAAGCTACTACATGCCTACTTGGCGTGGAGGTGGCATAATGGAGAAATTTTTGTCCATACGTCAGGAACTGCACCGATTTGAGGGCTTGTACATTGGAAAAGCCCCCCCCCCCCCATATTGCGGTAAGGTTCAGAATGCTCCCTGTAGCTACAGCTTCCATTGAAAGTATATAAAAGCTGTGTCTGTTGTTTATTCCTCTGGCCCCTACAGTGACACTGAGCCAACTGTGTGAACATGGTGCCAGAGCTGATTGGAGGAGGAGTTGGGTGTCAGACGCCCCCCCCCCCCCCCCATCAACATCAACTGTCGATGACCTAGGCTGAGTAACTTTAGTGTGCACGGGGAAAAGGCATCTTGGTGGTTCAATACATGTTAGTTATATATATTACTAAATGGAGTTGCACAATTGTTCGAAACCTCAATACTATTTTTGTACTCCGAATGGTTCAATATCGGGTTTGGTACTGAATGACTTATGCCATTCTACAGACTCCTTGAAGCTGTCTGCAGGAAAATACTCAGCGGAGACATGGCAGGAAAATATATGAATAGATGTGTCGGGCATTGGCAGAGCAGGAACCACATCATCAGAGAAATACCATCACCTGTCCATATATGGTGTTTCTACATCTCTAAGTGCTTCTATGCCAGTTTTTTGGTGTAGAAGCAGTGATATAATCACAACTTCTTGTGCACTGCAAGAAATTGCAGTTATTCTGGAGACTACTCCACCTCCATGCCATGGGGGCGTGAAGTGGCACCAGCGGAGTGGGCGGGTACAGAGTGTTCCTGCCTTGTGCTTTCTCAATTGTGTTTTAATGGAAACATATATGCCAGTGATGGCTAACCTATGGCACTAGTGCCAGAGGTGGCACTCAGAGCCCTTTCTGTGGGCACTCAGGCCATCACCAGAGATTACTCCAGGTATCTTCCTGCAGTCCCAGACAGCCCAGGACTTGCTGTGCACAGAGCTATTTTAAAGTGACAGCTCTACCTGGGACTATTTTCTGCTTTATTGGTATCCTCAGGGTGATGGTATCAATGAAAACTGTGACAGAGAAGGGAGTATAAATCACAAATTACATTTCTGTGTTGGCACTTTGCGATAAATAAGTGGGTCTTTGTTGTAGTTTGGGCACTCAGTCTCTAAAAGGTTCGCCATCACTGATATATGCGATCCAGCTAAGATGTTTGCATTACATTTTTAAATGCAACGTCAACGCCCCATGTTCAAGATTACTTTTTTTCTTTTCTGGAAAACATTGTATAAGTGTGGAGTATCGTGATACTTCTCCAGATATGGTATCACACACAAAATTTTTATATCAGTGCAACTCTATGTATGTGTTGTACTGAATTTACAGATTGTGAATATTTCAGACAGTACAGCTGTAAAAATAGAACAAGTGAATCTTTTTTATTAGTAATTTAGCCTGTATCAATGGAAAAAGAATAAAGAATATACCCTTTACTTGTCCTTCAGATGCTTATCCTGGACCCACAAGTATTCTATGAGTAAATTTCTATTTGTGTTCAGAAAATATACAACATAAATATGACGGTATAAGCCCAGGTCATATGTGATTCAAGTTTTACTATGACTTGTTTGGTGGCTCATATTCACTGTGAACACTTAGCCTAGAAAAGAAGAGCTCAAAAACTACAGTCCTTAATACTTCATGTAGTCTCCTGAGACTTACCGTCCTGTAAAAAGGAGGTTTCACGTCTCTAGTCCCTCCCATTTCAAATAGAGAACAATGGGACACATTTACTTACCCGTCCCGTCATGATCCCCGAGGTGCGTTGTCCGACGAGGATTCGCAGTTGATGCGTTTCACTAAGATCTTGCGTCCAATTTCCTGCATGTGTCGCTTGCCCGCTCAGGTCCTCCGAAGTTCATCATCTTCTTCCCGGTGCATGTAAGTGCATGGCTTGCAACACAATTTAGAATGTTAAATCCCGCGCTTAGTCCGAATCAGTCGGGTTGTCCGACGGCCACGCCCCCGATTTGTGTCGCATGAAAGTCGGGGTGATTGCGCCAAAATCCGATTGCGTGCGCCAGAAACCCCAGTTTAATGTGGCGCAAAACGGAAAAAGTCGGGAAACCCGAAGAAAATGCATTCCGCGGACCCTTAGTAAAGGTGCCCCAATGTTTTCTTAGCCTTTCCAAAATCAGCAGATAAATAATTTATCTTTATCTGCTTTATCCTTGCCCAAGGCTCTACATGACATACATTTCTTTTCAGAAAAGAATTAGTAGCAGGTAAAAACGTGTATGGGGTGTACTGTTTATATGCTTATTTATGTCTATATGTACCTGAATAATTATAGGTGATGTGAGAAATATTGGTTATGAGGTAATCGGACAATCCTGACTGTGCTAAGAATCAGAATTTGATCTGCTTCCAATAGTTCAGTCACTTCTTTCTTCTGCACAGTAACATTTCCTAAATTTGGTCTGGAATGTCTTTGTTAGAAACAAACATGAAGCCGCTTGTATGTGGTCACTTTCTCCATTACCTATCCTATAAAAATGATTCTTGATATGTCTTTATATGTCAATTTGAAATTGTGGAAACTTTAGCCTGTTCTGTATTTAGGATATTCCAGTAGATGGATTATATATGTAATATAATACTGTAATATTGCACGATAGAGTACACCCGTAACATGTCTCTATGTACCACCTCATTAAGCAACATTGATAATAGTGATGTCAAAGGTCATCCCATAGACAACAGTGCTAAGAGTGCATCACTGTATAGGTGATAGCAGAGTGTTCTCATAGGTAATGAGTGGGATGATGGCGCAGGGCAATAAGAGGGTTGGGGTAGGATAATAAAGAGGGTTAGAGTTTGTGGGTTTACTGTAGTAGGCCCAGTATTCTCTGATGAGTAAATTCATGTTATGCTGTTTCTTAGTACTGTAGTCAGAGCTGTAATTGATTTATACAAAATCAATTACAGCAAATTCTTTTTTGAGAAGAACCATATGCATTTGTGTTTTATTTTTCTTTAACGTTATTTCCCATTTTACTTTTTTTCCTAAAATACATATTTTTACACAAAGGTAAATACAATAATGAAATTTACAATCCAAATTCCATAATACATTTTATTTCCAAAACAGTCAACATTCCCAATCCGCTCCACCCCACAACCCCACTTTGCCCCTGTTGGAGAAGCCCCATCCCACACCAAAAGTATTCACATCCGGCCTTATATCTATCCACCACTCTTTCCCAAACAATATCCATTGTATAGTTATCCCATCCATTGTTTAACAATACAAATTCTGATCAACATCAATATTTGAATTAATTAACTTTTTATTTCCTCAAACAACCTGAGGCTGGAATCATCCTCTAATACCACAAACTTCATGGGTAAAGAAATCTCTTCCCCTAACCAGTCCTGACATCTCCCAATAACCACCTTCCAGGAGGGAAATATATACTATTCCATATCATATGAAGCCAATCTGCATTCTCTTGCACCAAAATAGAAGCACCAAAATAGAAGCACCAAAATAATCACAATATTTTGTGCAATGCATGGCCGCTGGACAGCTACATGGAGAACCTATGCCTCTTAATGTATCCGCAGCGACAGGGATGAAATGAAACCGAATAAGAGGGTGGTACATCAACGCTCTTTTCTTATTATGAAAATTCCTTCCCAAATTCAATGTATATTATTTAGATTTTTTTTCTGTGTGCTTCACTCTTGACATTTGTGTGCAGGATACATGATCTTCAATAGTTTAATAGATGCCAAATTATAATTGACTTCTTGTAAACCTGGATTATGTGGAAAATTCATTATGCCTTCCTACAACCACTTTTAGCTTTTCGGGGAAGTGGGGGGGGGGGGGGGAGAACGGGGCAGGGATGTGAATGCCCGGACCACTGGATTTACCAGAAAGTCGGCGCAGACTATAGCAGAAAACTCTGACCTGGTGTAAAGAGGTTTACGCCCAATCTACTATGGCCCCTTCTACACATTCGCGAGTATGAACGCGCATCACACTCGCAACGTGTGTTGCTGGGATCGCATGGCCCGAACGCTGCAAACCGGAACTGAACTGACATGCTGCAGCCTTGGGGCCGTGTGATCTAAGTAGCATGCGTTGCGTGTGTGATGCAAGTTCAACGCATCACACTCACGAGTGTGGAAGGGGCTTAAGAGGCGGATCTACTTAGTACATATAGGTGCCAGGGCATCGGCTGGGGGAATTTTGAGACTGGCTTTTAAAAGACCAGTCTTAATGAATTCCCCCGTAAGTATCTTGAATGGTCACCAACTTTTCAACAAACTTTACTCTGAAATTGCTACTGAGCAAGTCATAACAGCTAACTGTACCCAACTGTATTAGAAAATGAAGATTACAAGTCACAGAATGACCAGTCAGGGTGTTATACTCCTCATGTATACAATGCACTACTGATTTATGTAAAGACATAATTGAGAGTCTAATTAAAAGTTATGTCATGTTCCCTTTAACATGGACAAATGTTTTTTTCCCTTTTTTCTCAGAATTGGTAGGCCCCCTGAATTTAGTGGTTTTTTACACCAGTTTTTACAAATACTTCATTGTGCTTTTATATTTGATTGGCAGTGTGCGATGGCGATAAATCTTACTTCAGAAAGCAAACATTTCCCTTATGGCTTCATTGGGAAACGCTTTTCTGATCTGACAGGACAGAATTTAATCCCTTCCTATCTGAAACTGCGGCTTATGCAGGGAGTAGTAAGACGCTCATGAGTCTCGAAAAGCTACATCTTATCATTGCGAAAATGTCCCTTGTATTATATTGTACATCCTCAGGGCCTCTGGGATTTCCACTTTCTGCTCATATACATTTGCAGATGTTGTAACGGGAACGTGGTCTCCCCCAGCATCTGTCTCATAGTGTCTGTTTACTGAGGATGATGAAAAGAGCAAATTCAGCATAAGTAATAGACTTATATTGCTTTTCCTAATCAGAAATAAGCATAATGTAGACGGACCATATGTCAACTGCAAACCAAAGTATAATTATTATTTTTTATAATGGAATGGTAAAATACATATTACGGTAATATGAAAAATACCAACACACATAAACTAATACCACTACATTTTAATACATTAAATGGATACATATAACAACAAAAATGTTTAAACCTTGATTACTGAAAATTGCTGTGGGAGAAAAGTGAAACCTACATTCTGAAATTATGGTAATAAACAACAGTCAGCGATTCACTACCTCCCAAAGGTGGTCAAGTGGTTTAACCTGATGTCATCACAGAGAACTGTTGTGTTGTTAATGGGTCTCCCAGGAATCCAGTCTTCATCTTGGTAACCATCAGCATCCCAAGATTGGGATGGGTTGTGGAGAAGGGCAAGAGGGACCCTTTTGTCTTTCTCTAATTGCTTATATGTGTTCGCTATTGTCCATAGTATCTAAAAGGTGAAAGCAGGCTCTTTGATGGTGGTACAGAGCGATGCTTTGTGATGAATGTGGATAAGAATGACCATGCTACCGGCTTAATCTCTGTGCTCTACCAACTACTATTGTCCAAACCTCCGGATGAGTTCCCGCTCGGGTTCGCAATAGATGAGTGTCTGATGTAGGTAGCATCTCCGATGAGGGGAGGCTAGTCGTTTATCCCAAGTATACATTGTACATAGGGTCTATAAGACCCCTAAATTTTTATGTGACATAGGGATGCTACTTGCCCTAAGTAGGGGAAGGAACTTTCGGTTATGATTCATATGTTGTGGTCCTACTGTAGACTTCCTGCTTTCTGGACAAAGGTGCTAGTGCTAGATATAATTGATAAAGTGTATAGTACTATCCTCCATAGGAGTTACTTGTTGTGTGTGTTAGGCTGTATGGATGAGATATGATTAGAAGGGGAGGAAAAGCTAGTAGTTTGTAGGCTTCTGTATATGACAAGAAAGATGATAGCAGCGAGATGGATTCAACCAATTTTTCCCATCAAAAAAGAATTCTTGAGTAACTGGAAGTTATGTCATTGAGCGAAAAGGCTGTTTATACCAAATGAAATACTGTTCTAATGTTTTAGAAACTTTGGCTTGATCAACCAGACCTGGCATCTGTGGTCCTTTTGAGAGACTGGTGGTAGTCGAGGGGGGTCACCCTGATATTTGAGGTATGATTATATGCATGACTTTTTTGCTGTACCTTCTCGCCCTGTGTGGCTAATATCGCAACTGGATTGTTTACGTACTGTTTTTTTTCTTCAGTTTTTTTTAGCAGACTGGTTCAACAGGGTGTGGGGGGGGGGAGTTATGAGGCAGGGCGGGTTTTGTATTTTCATGTTTATATGTCGTTAAAAAAACTTTAATAAAAATTATCTGATTTAAAAAAAAATAAAGTGAAAGTGCTTTTCATCAGCCTGATTGTGACATGACTATTGTAGGTTGTTCTTCCAGGGGCTTACTTTAAGCTCCACATGCCTGCCATCTTTGCTCATTACATATAGTATACAGTGACAACGAGTAGGGTAACAATGTTTAGAACTTTTGACATTAAGGCTCCATATCTCACCATCCATTACAGCTTTGTACATGAGACCACAATGATTTTATGGATGTTCATCTTGGTTATCTCATACAAAAATTTGACTTCTAACTATTAAGCAGATGCCTAGTTATGCACATTCTTGTCTAGTGACTGCATTGGTACTGTTTTGCTCCTAAAAACTTTTTTATAGATCTTATTAGTATTTTGTAAATATTTTGGCTTTCAAAACTGCATGAATCTTTCTTGGCATATTAAAGTTGTTGGCAACTTTACCTCATGTTTTTGTAATGTGTGTGGGGAGGATATTAGGTAATTCACCAATATACATCTATTAATAGTTCTGCTCCGCTTTCCTGATATGTAAAGTGAAGCCTCCTGTCTTTTACCTCATCAGCCAGACATTCCTGTCCAGAAAATGGTCGCTCATGGAAAGTCATGTGATAGCTGTCCTGCCAGAACTTTATGATAGCATTTCTGAATGTAGGAATAAGGTGAGGCAAGGAGAATATTCATGGACAGATCAAATCACATGACTCCATATGCGGCCATTTTATGGAAAGGAATATACGACTGATGAGGTAAAAGACAGGAGGCTTCACTTTTCATATCAAGAAAGCGGAGCAGAACTATTAATAGATATAGGTGAATTTCCTTATATCCTGCTCCCCCCATACTTACACACACATTACAAAAAACATGAGGTAAAGTGGCCCATCCCTTTAATTAATTGCATAGTCAATATACACAACATGTCCAAACAAAAGAGTAAGAAAAAGTAATGTAACTTCTTAGACATGACTACTAGGAACTAGTACACATTCTTATACAGTATGGATGTGCGCCAGGTGTTATAGTACGAGAAGTAGTAGTCCGTCTATTATTCAGTTTAATAATGTAAATATATTCCAGGCTATTTCCTTCCCAGCTGTTCTCAGGCAGATGTTATGAGATTACACTTGTCTATTATGACACCTTTGATGTCACTGTTTTGCAATTTTATTTACTCAGTAGTCATATTCAGAATGGTTTTTACCGGACTTCAAAGTGCAATGAATTTAATACAAGTTGTAGCATTACCTTGAAACTGGACCCCACTACAGTATTGATTTGTATATAGTGATACTGTAAATGTATCAGTACATTGAGCATCTTCAGGGACAAGATCAGCCTTGTTTAGTATGGAATATAAATCATTGAACACATATTGATAGATTTTTAGTGTATCCTTCACGCCTTAGAATACACAAGTCAGGTTACATGTCTCTGTAGATACATCTAGAAGAAGGAGAGAAATCAAGATGACATCTGACAATACAAACTGAGACGGTGTGAAAAGGTTACTGCAGGAGTTTGGGTTTAATGACATGATTTTAACCATATACTAGGGTAGTGGTGACAAACCTATGCAACGAGTGCTAGAGGTGGCTCTGAGCCCTTCCTGTGGGCATCCAGGCCATCACCCCAACACAGAGGTCACCAGACTGACGGCCTCCTCCAGTCCCAGGCAGCCAAGGACGTGCCACATTCAGAGAAATTTTAAAGTCACTGGAAATGTAGGAGTAGGGAGGAGGTGTAGACAGAGCTGAATTAACATTAGAGCTACTGCTCTGGGTCCTGTGATTCTACCTGTTTAGAGAACCCTGCAGAAAACTATCATGATAATCTGAATTTATCCTGAATTTATTTTTTGGGATGTTATTAAAAAAATGTTCCCGTGTGAAGATAATTTCTCGTAAATCTAGCCATGCTGTCCCTTAGAAACGAGATAGCTTCCCCGGATACGACCACCCTGGCAGTGTTGGCCAGACATGCACTATTGAGTCCTGCCTGACCACATGGATTCAGCAATCAATACCACAGGATGGCTGTAGTATATACAGTAACTCCTGATCATTTCATATACAAAAACCTTTTGTTTCTTTGTGTAATCACTGCAGCAGAGGTGGCCGTATCCAAGGACACAGTCTTATTTCTAAGGGACTATAACACTACATTTAGAGAAATGATCTTCACATAGGTAAAACATTTTTTTTAATAATATCTAATTGAAGAAATGTATATATGTGGCAGATTAATGAAACTGAATGTGAATGCCCAGACGAGAATACCCCTTTAAATTGCCGTATTGGCACTTTGTGAAAAGTATGTGGGTTTTGGTTTTAGTTTGGGCACTTGGTCTCTAAAAGGTTCACACTGTACTAGGGCATTGATGAAAGAAAATAAAATAAGCAATTTCTTGTATGTGCACGTACTACTGATTTCTAAAATAAGTGATAACTTTAGGTGCACTTTATACTTTTTCCCTCTGTAGTTTATCTTTGTGGTGTAGCTGGGATTAGTTGTTTGGTAGCAGATGCTTGATGCAGGGCAACTGTTTCATCAGTTTATGCTGGAGGCTTCTCTAGATGGTCAGTACCGTTCCAGATTCCTTCAAGCACTGGCACCAAATATTAAGGCAGAATTCTTTCCTGGCAACAAGACTGTGTGAATAATGTTCTGAATTGGAAGGTAATGTTCATGGTGATTTAATGCTCTGGTATCAGTATTTATTTGCTTGTTTACTAGAACAGTAGGGCAGACGGCAAACAGCATTTGGAAAGAGATGTCCGAAGTCTGTGGTTTTCATGACTCTTAGGTGATTTTAATAAAGAATGTTAAAGAAGACCTGTCAGGGCGGTTTGGGACTCTAAACCACTTACATGTCCATAGTGATCTGAGGTTTAGGGTTCCAAATTGACCTTTATATTACGTTTTTGTTGCCTGCATTAATAAAAAATAAAACATTTGTACTTACCTGGATGTGAGACCAGTGAGGCACAGCGGACTCACATCAGCAGATCCTGCATTGGCGCTTCCTCCTCAGTAAAGCTAAGACACTATCCAGGCTTCACTGCGCATGCGCTGTGACTATGGTGCTTGGGGCAGGGGTGTGCAGGCACGGTTAGCACCTGACACAGGTAAGTACAGGCAGTACCCAGGTTACGTACAAGATAGGGTCGGGAGGTTTGTTCTTAAGTTGAATTTGTATGTAAGTCGAAACTGTATATTTTATAATTGTAGATCCAGACAAAAAAAATGTGGCCCCAGTGACAATTGGAGTTTAAACATTCTTTGCTGTAATGGGACCAAGGATTATCAATAAAACTTCATTACAGACACCTTACAGCTGATTATTGCAATCTGGGACTATAGTAAGGCATTCAGAAAGCTTCACCAGAGGTCAGAGGGGTCTGTCTGTAACTATGGGTTGTCTGTAAGTTGGGTGTCCTTAGGTAGGGGACCGCCTGTATAAATGTTCGGCTTTTTTAATGCAGGAGGAGATTTAGTTGTTTTGAGACACTAAACCACCGGTTCATAAGGACCTTGTTGGTGGTTTAGTGTCCCAAATTGCCCTGATAAGTTCCCTTTAAGGCACATTTGATGCAGATTGTTCTTCATTTCTGCACTGTTGGAAATACATGGTTACATAGTTACTATGGTTGGAAAAGGACACATAACCGTTAAGTTCAATCAAAGATGAGAAAGGTAAGGAACAGCTATGGGGAAGAAAATGAGGGAACAGAATTCTATACAATTACATAACCATCATTAGATTAGATTGTGAGCCCCATTGGGGACAGCGACCGATCTGGCAAGATCTGTGTAGCGCTCGTAATCTGTGTGCGCTATATAAATAAAGGAATTATTATTATTTACCTTATATACTCGAGTATAAGCCTAGTTTTTCAGCACAAAAAATGTGCTGAAAACCCCAAACTCGGCTTATACTCGAGTCAAAAAAATAAATATATCTAAACTCACCTTTCCGGCGACCCCTGTATATCTTCTGTGCGATCTGTCAGGCAGCGGCGTCAGGCTATATACACTGGGGCAGGGTCTGGCAGGCTATATATACTGGGGCAGGGTCTGGCGGGCTATATACACTGGGGCAGGTTCTAGCAGGCTATATACACTGGGGCAGGGGCTGGCTGGCTATATACACTGGGGCAGAGCCTGGCTGGCTATATACTGGGGAGGCTGTGCCCAATGCATTTCCCACCCTCGGCTTATACTCGAGTCAATAGGTTTTCCCAGTATTTTGTGGTAAAATTAGGGGCCTCGGCTTATACTCGGGTCGGCTTATACTCGAGTATATACGGTATATTATTATCATTGTTATTTTGCTTTAAGAAGGCGTCTAGACCAATTTTGTAGAGAAAGCTGTCTGCTGTCCCTGCTGTGACCAGCTCCTGAGGCAGACTTTTCCACAGATTAATAGTTCTTACATTAAAGACGACTTGTCGCCTCTGGAGATTAAAACTTTTTATTTTTAGACAGAGAGAATGACCCTGTGACTCTGTAGGGATGTACATGCAATGGCTTTTCACCGTATTTTTTTTTTTGTTCAGGCATTTATCTCTTTATATAAATGAATCATGTCATATTTGTGGTCATATTTGTAGTACCTGGATTTATATGTATTTCCTTCTGTCTTCTAGACTAGAATGTGTGACCTAGAAAGCAATATTTCTGTTGAGACAACTGGTAATCACAAGGAAGCGTATATCGTTCAGACTAGCGAGGCATTCTGTTCAATTGGGGCTGATGTTTTAGTAGAATGTTGGGGGGATTGTTGTGTAGCACACATACATAGGGTACTTTACTGGCACAAATACATAGGGTACTTACAGTTGGTCTAGCGGTAAGGGGCATGTAATGTACTAGTCCCAGGGGGATTGGTATGTCACATGTACTAGTTCTAGGTAGATACAGTAGGTATGTCACCTGTACTAGTCCTAGGTAGATAGGTATGGCAAATGTTCTAGTCCTAGGTAGATCAGTATGTGACATGTACTAGTCCTAGGTAGATAGGTATGTCACATGTACTAGCAATCAGTAGTTTGGTATGTCACGTGTAGTAGTCCTAGGTAGATTGTTATTTCACATGTACTAGTCCTAGGTAGATTGATATGTGAACTGTACTAGTCCTGGATAGATTGGTATGTCACATGTACTAGTCCTAGGAAGATTGGTATGTCACATTTACTAATCCTAGGTAGATTGGTATGTCACATATACTAATCCTAGGTAGATTGGTATGTCACATATACTAATCCTAGGTAGATTGGTATGTCACATATACTAATCCTAGGTAGATTGGTATGTCACATGTACTAGTCCTAGGTCGATCGGTATATGTCACATATACTAGTAATAGGTAGATCAATATGCCACATGTACAAGTCCTAGACAAATTAGATAAATGTTATGAATAAGATGCCAAGCACATTGTTCATCTTGTGTTTGAGTCCCAGTAGCAGTTCTGTGGTGATAAAAAACTGCATAGTGACATAGAATGTACGGTTAAAAAATATGTCCATGTATATTGTCCATCATAATGTCCATCATGTTCCACCAAGCGAAGCCCCCTCAGGCCCAGCGCTTGTCTCATCAGTAGAGGTGAAATATTCTGCCAAGAGTTTGTGATGGAAATTGATTCATACATAGAGGACATATATGCTACATATATGTAAATATTGATCAACAAACAAGTCATCTATACTTTCCAAGCTATAGTGTCCAGGAGAAGTTTAGAGAGATACAGAGAAAGACATATAGGAAGAAGAAAGTAAAGCCATGGAGGACAATGTGATTTTCTGGAAACTGTTCTGCTGAGAAACTCTGGGCATCCATGTACATACCACCTACATACACACTGTTGATAATCAAGTTAATTCCTACTTGACAGTCATATTCCTACAGTTTGACACCAATTAACAACTTTTGTCACATTAGATAAACTTTGCCTATTACCTTCATTACAAAGAAGCAACAATCTCTTTGCTATCCTCCTCAGTGTAGCCCATTAGAGAAGTCATTTTCAAAGAATAGTGGAGGCAGAGAGTTTCCCCTGTTCCCTTTCAGTCCTCCTCTCTGATCCTGCACAACTTTCTGTGTCTCTCTGTACCCCAGAGATAACAGACACGTTACTCTGTTTTGCAATAGAACGGGTGCTCAATTAGGGTACTACCTGTGATAATAATCCATAGCGGTTTTATGCCTCTACTACTCCTGCTCTCCATCCTCCTGGTGGTATCCTACCACAGTACACGCCACAAACCTTAGCAATCCCTATCTGATGAAGGTCCAGTGTGGACCGAAACATAATGGGGGTCATTTACTAAGGGCCCGATTCGCGTTTTCCCGACGTGTTACCCGAATATTTCCGATTTGCGGCGATTTCCCCTGAATTGCCCCGGGATTTTGGCGCACGCGATCGGATTGTGGCGCATCGGCGCTGGCATGCACGCGACGGAAATCGGGGGGCGTGGCCGAACGAAAACCCGACGGATTCGGAAAAACCGCCGCATTTAAAACAAAAAATCTGTCGCGGTGCTTGCACTTACCTTCACTCAGCGTTCCGATGCTTTTCAGCGCAGCAGACGGCAGAGGAACTACCTTAATAAATCCTGGCCGGACCCGAATCCAGCGCAGAGAACGCGCCGCTAGATCGCGAATGAACCGGGTAAGTAAATCTAGCCCAATAATTTTTAGATTCCCCTATATCAGAATAAAAGAATAATCCATTTTGGAGTGCCAAGTCTACCTGTAAATATGTCTCTGTACCCGAGGCTGCACCACAGAATCATGTACTCCTCCTCGAGACCCTCCTCTCATAACACTTTATCTATACAACAGGTAAGTTGTTAAACCTTAGTGCCTACACAGCACAGACTATCCAATTCATGTAATGTTCATTGCTTGGTTTCCATCGATACCAAATTGGGTTCTGTACGACCATTTGATCCCTTTTTATTCTACTGTTTATGGGTGGAGGGCAGAGATTGCAGGTGTTAATGGCAGGTGTCTTGTCTGCTGTATGATAGGACCATGTACCATACATGCACAGTGTGAATATTTATGGAAGGAAAATTCATCCTGCCATACTGTCAATACTGCCATACTGTCAAGTTTGCCTTGCTCTAAAAATTGTTCCTGAACAAAGAGTCCAATCCACTGAGGACCTACACCTACAGTGCCTAGAGCAGTGATGACCAACCTATGACACGCGTGTCAGTGCTGACACGCATAGCCATTTTCAGTGACACGTGGCCGCCGGAGAGTTAAGTTTCATCCTCGGCTCCTACATGGCCAGGTGCAGTAGCCGGGAGGCTGAGAGATTGTCCAGCACATTGTAATAAATAGATGTAGTATGGCAGTACATGGTAGGATCAATCACACAACCTAGGATTAAAGTACCCTAGAAGTTAAATAATTATACATATTTGTTATTTAAACTATAAATATCACAAAATTATGTTTTTTTTGTCAAGGTGACACACCACCCGAGTTATGCTCGGTTTTTTTGGCGAATTTTGACACACCAAGCTCATAAGGTTGCCCATCACTGGCCTAGAGGATCTTCTGCTAAAGGCCAGGAGCTACATGGTAGATATAGGATATATAGATATAGCTTACCTACAGAGGTCTTGTGCATTCCACAAAAAGTTTGTATATGATTTTAAAAGCCTACACTTTATTTTTGCTTCTAAAATCAGAAGCCAGTTGGAAGGCCCCCATACACTTCATTAGACTAATGAAGACCATGTAAGTAGGGAAGGCAGTGCACAGTCACGGTCACAAGCCTTTCATCATTGCTGCTTTTTAACCCTCTTCCAATTTCAGAAATATAGATTCAAATATACATTATCCTTCTGCCATGTAGCCCGGTCCTCATTAACCAATAGTAACATTTGTCAGTGGAAATTTAGAAGTATATTGAAGAAACAAGAATACCCAACTCATATCTTAATCAAAATCGCCAGTGAAATAGGATTTTATATACTGCTTGGTGATGTTAGGACAGTGATACTGCAGAGACAGCAATTTTTGCTAATGTGACAGGGAGGGAGAGAAGAAGACGCTGAGCGCCGACAATGACCCAAATAAGCAAAATGCCTTTGTAATTAACTATTGGATCCTCTCACCCAAATAAAACAAAATGAGTATATCTCCTCTGAGAGGGGCACAGGAAAGTATCTCCCTTCTCTACACCTGTATAGTAGAGCGACTCCAAACTCTTTGTTTGGCCTAATGAATGTATAATATATATCATCAATGTATAGAACGTGTGTATAAATAACGAGGTACATTGTGGCAAATGACAAATTAAGCTCTGCTGCATTTGTAGGTATAGTAATTTGGTTGTATACCAGTAAATGAACAAAGTGGGGCAGATTTACTTACCCGGTCCATTCGCGATCCAGCGGCGCGTTCTCTGAGCTGGATTCGGGTCCGGACGGATTTATTAAGGCAGTTCCTCCTCCGTCCACCAGGTGGCGCTGCTGCGCTGAAGAGCATCAGAACGCACTGGAATACACCGAGCCGGGCTGAGTGAAGGTAAGTGCAACTTTCGCGACACATTTTTTTTTAAAATGCGGCAGTTTTTCCGAATCCGCCGGGTTTTCGTTCGGCCACGCCCCCGATTTCCGTCGCGTGCATGCCGATGCGCCACAATCCGATCGTGTGCGCCAAAATCCCGGGGCAATTCAGGGGAAATCGGCACAAATCGGAAATATTCGGGTAACACGTCGGGAAAACGCGAATCGGGCCCTTAGTAAATGACCCCCATTGTATCACTCCAGACATTGGGAGTTATTTATCATTATGCCGGATCCTTGGGATAGCTCTATGGGGGACATGTATCTTAGTTCATTTTGGTGTGGTATACTTGAGACTTTTGGTAGGTCTATTTTGCACCTTATGTATGAACATTTCTTTTTTCTTGTGATACATGTTTACTTTTTCCCCTTCCTGGCAGGTGCAACTTTTGGTGTTTTTGAGACTTTTTTGTTGCAAATGTCTAAAATCCTAGACACCAGCCATGTGTTTTTTAGCACTCTAGTCACAACCTAGGGAGATGATGGCATATGGTGCGATCACTTATACCATATATACTCAAGTATAAGCCAAACCGAATACAAGCTGAGGCCCCTAATTTTGCCACAAAAACGGAGAAAACCTTTTGATTCAAGTATAAGCCTAGGGTGGGAAATGCACTGGTCTCATCCAGTATATAGCTACTCATTCCCCTTCCCCCCTAGTATATATCCATCCAGCCCCTGCCCTAAGTATATAGCCATCCCCCTGCCCAAGTACATAGCTAACCCTTTGCCCAAGTATATAGCCAGCATCCTGCCCTCGGTATATAGCCAACCAGCATTTATCCAGTATATAGCCAGCCCCCTACCCCAGTATATAGTCAGCCCCTTGCCCTAATATATAGCAAGTCCCCTGCCACAATATATAGCCAGCCCCCGGCCCCTGTAGAAAGCTAGCCCCTGCCCCTATAGAAAGCCATCACCTATAGTCATCCAGCCTCAGTTTGCCTGATTCCTAATAAAAAATAAAGTAAAAACTCACCTTTCCGACGCCCCCTGCTGGTCTTCTCTTCTTCCGTCTAGCAGCGACAGGTCCGTGTGGTGGCACACACAATATGATGACAGCGACGGCTGATCTCATAGTCTGTGTTGGCCGGCACACATAGACCTGCTGCTGCCAGGCTGAAAAAGAAAAGACCTCTGGGGGGTGTTGGAGAGGTGAGTTTTTACTTTATTTTTTTTCTTGACTCGAGCTGGTTACACTTTCAGCAATGAAGAAAAGCACTTTCAAACCAGCCATGGTAAAATGTGAAAAGGGTTGGAAAAAGGAGAAAAAACGGGGTCCGTGGAGAGACGCGCTACATCCAGAGATCAGGTTGGTAAGGGTGATTTCTGTATAATTTTTTATTAATATTTCGACAACGCGTTTCAACACCGTAACGGTGTCTTCATCAGGTCTAAAAAACTGTATACGTAGGTTACAGAAACAAAAAGAAAAGGACAAGACAACACATGACATCATTAATTAGTTAGTTAGTAAGGTTAGTGCAGTGTAACTATTACAATGTTAAATATTAAAATTAAAATTAGAATTAAAATTGAAAATAAAATTAGGTACAGGGTGATATGACAAAATAAGATAATAAATAATAATTAATAATTAATAATAAATAACAATGATGGTAAAAACATGTGGATATTTCGATAAATGATTGAATAACTTGGTCACAAATTATGTAATATGGTACATAATGCAATTTGATAGACATGATATGTGGAGTGTTGCGTGGTAAGGACGTTGAAAAGAGAGATTTATGTGTTGCGTAATCGATAGATAGATAATCGATGAGTAATGGATAAATGAATAATATAATTAATGGGAAGAAAATGAGTGAATAATAGTTGGATTGCATAATAGAGATGTTAGATAAATCAATAATTACTTGAATTGCATGATTAAGAGATTACGTCAAAGAAAATTCAATTTTGTAATTAAAATCAGAGATGTTGGTAGGGTGAGTGTGCTTGAAGGTTACCTGCAGGAGAGGAGGGGAAAAAGGGGGTGTTGGATGGCAGAGCTATGCTGCCTAATGTCCAGCCTGGGGGGATAAGAATAACAGTCGATGGATGAGAAATGAAGTAAATGAATGGACCGGTAGAGAACTTACTGAAACGTCCAAGTGCCGTAGAAGTGAAGCGCTGTGTAGTAACACAGGGAGATGGCAGGTTGTGTGCAGGCACAGGCGCAGGAGGACAGAGCGCTGGCCAAAAAGAGACGCAGTATTTATAAAGAAAAAAAAAAAAAAAAGAGACGCAGTATTTATAAAGAAAAAAAAAAAAAAAAAAGTTGAAGAGGAGGTAGGAAGGGAGATGTTAGAGGATGTTGGATGGGATAAAGTGGGAAAAAAAAAAAAAAAAAAAAAAAAAGTTGAGTCTATAAATAAATAGATGGTGTGTGAGAATGAGTATGTAGCAGTGCAGTACGGTAATGCAATCTGGTGCGCTGATTGGTGCGATACAAATATAGAATATGAATAGAGAATTGGTAAAAATTAGTAAAAATTAGTATTGAAATGAATGAATAGATTGATACATAAGTTGAAATAAATTAGAATTAAAATGAGTTGGTTGTCGATTAATTGAACAAAAGATTGAGAGAGATTGAAAAAATGGATTGCAATAGCGAAGTTTGATACAATACAGTGAATTACAATAAATTACAATAAAATATGCATAATTAATTAGTTATAACAATAATAATGATTATAAATCAATTATGGATAAGTAATGGGGAGGATGGTATAAATATTGTAATGGTCATGAAACATGACGGTTAAAAATTACAATTAAAGGTGGTGGTTGGGAAAGTGTTTGTACCACGATTGGGAGTGGTGAACACAGTCCGGGGGGTAAGATGAGTTCCCGCTGGGGTTCGGTGTTCAGAATGAGGTCTCTACCATGTCGTTTAGACCTGCGGGTGAAAGGGTGTCCAGTTTATAGATCCAAAAGGACTCACGTTGGCGTAGTTTCTGGAACCTGTTGCTGGAGGTTGTGGGTATTTGTTCGATCGGGGTGATCCTGATGTTGCTGAAGTCTTTTTTATGTTTTAATGCAAAATGGCTCGAGACACTATGTTTGAGGAAGCCGTTGGTGATGTTGGATCTGTGGTTGTTCATTCTGATGTGAAGCTCTTGGGTTGTTCTACCTATGTATTGTAGATTGCACGGACATTCTAAGAGATAAATAATGAAGGATGAGTGGCAATTAAGGAAAGAAAGAATCTCGAAATTTTCTCCGGTGGTGGTTGAGGTGAAAGATCTTCTTCTGTGTTGAATGTTTGCACAGCAAAGGCATCTGGTGGAACCGCATTTGAAGGACCCTTTTAGAGTTAGAAAGGTGGATGGTTGGGATTTAAGTGTGGTTTTAAGTTTGCTGGGGGCAAGTATATTTCGGAGTGTTCTTGCTCGTCTGAAGGTGATGGATGGTCGGTTTGGCAGGGAAAGTTTGAGGTGAGGGTCACTTAGTAAAACGGGCCAGTGTTTGATCATGATTTGTTTTATGTTGCTATGGCTAGTGTTATAGGTAGTTATGAAGTTGAGTGGGGGTTTGTTGGGTTGGTGCATTGGTGGGGGTTTGCTGGGTTGGAGGCATTGGTTCTGGGTAAGGGATAATGTTTTGGTAAAAGCGTCTTGGACCAGTTTTTTCGGATAGTGCTTGTCTTTGAAGCGTTGTTTCAAAACTTTGGCTTGGGCAATGTAGTTGGTAGTGTCAGAACAGTTCCTTCTGATTCGCTTAAATTGCCCGTACGGGATATTGCGGAGCCATGGGGTGTGGTGTGCACTACGGAAGTCCAAATAGCTGTTCACATCAACGGATTTAAAATGTGTACTGGTGGAGAAGGTCCCTGTATTGTTCAGATGAATTGAAAGGTCCAGGAAGTCGATTTGAGTGGTGGAATGGTTAAAAGTGAAATTCAGACCCATCTTGTTGTTGTTTAGATGGGCGATGAATTCGGTAGCAGTCTCTTTGTTGCCCTCCCAGATGAAGAACAGATCATCTATATAGCGGCGGAAAAAAATGATATTATTCTGGAAGGGATTAGGGCCAAGAATATATTCTTTCTCGAAATTGCCCATGTACAGGTTCGCATAGGAGGGTGCGAACCTAGTGCCCATGGCGCAGCCTTTGGTTTGACGGTAGATAGTGTCTTCGAAAGAGAAGGAGTTATGGTAGAGGATGAAGTTGATGCTGTTGAGCAGAAAAGTAATTATTTATTATTAATTATTAATTATTATTTATTATCTTATTTTGTCATATCACCCTGTACCTAATTTTATTTTCAATTTTAATTCTAATTTTAATTTTAATATTTAACATTGTAATAGTTACACTGCACTAACCTTACTAACTAACTAATTAATGATGTCATGTGTTGTCTTGTCCTTTTCTTTTTGTTTCTGTAACCTACGTATACAGTTTTTTAGACCTGATGAAGACACCGTTACGGTGTTGAAACGCGTTGTCGAAATATTAATAAAAAATTATACAGAAATCACCCTTACCAACCTGATCTCTGGATGTAGCGCGTCTCTCCACGGACCCCGTTTTTTCTCCTTTTTCCAACCCTCATATCCACTCTGGACCAAGGTCCAGTACCGGGGCCTGATGCTGCCACTCCACCCCACCATTTCCCATATGACACCCCTCTCCTGTCTTATGTGCACATAAATATCTTTTTTGGCGCCTGGCTCTAGCAGATCCCCTCACTTTTACCTGTAAAATGTGAAAAGCAAACGTTCCTGCATTGCGTTTAAAAACGCAATCTGTGACCGCATCCTGAAAATGACTAAACCTGGAAATTACAATTTACATAAACTCCTGTAATTGGCCACAAAACAAAATCGTGAACGCAAGCAGAAATTAGAAGTAACCAACACATTTCAATAAACTGTGAATGTTTAACGAATGAAAACTGTGAAACATTTAAAGCATGTGAACTAATTACAATTTACATGTTAAACCATTCCATATGCTGCCATACACGGTATAACGCCAAGTGGCAAGTAGCTGAGCAGCTGTACTTCAGTAGTGCACACGACCCTTCTGTTACAGTGGGAACCAGGTGCAGCTTTGCGCCTGAACAGACGCAAAAAAAGACAAAAAAAATTATACATAATGCAAACAGAATTATAGATACATAAGACACAGTGCACAAGGTGCAGACCACAGCAAAAGTCTCTGTAAAAAGTCACAAAGAAACGAAAAAAAAAATGTCATAAATGTCACGCGCTGAGCCCTCTCCATAGCCGGTATGACTTTGCTGCATATTGCAGCAGACACTTACCGTTAACACCCGCGACCGGTGCTGGTGATTTTCTTGCTGATCGCCGCCGGCGCATGTGCGGCGCCATCTTTCTGAGGATCGTCGTTCCCCGTGACCTCATTGGGAAGTGGCGATCCGTCGCCATGGTAGCCTCGGGTGTTCCGAACACCCGAGGCTACTTCGTTTTAACCCATTCTATCAGCACATTGTAATGAATGAGGAGTAAAATCCCCATATACTGCCATACTGTAGGATGGCAGTATATGATAGGATCGATCAGACAACCTAGGGTTAAAGTACCCTAGGAATTCTGAAAAATAGTAAAAATAAAAATTAAAAAAAGTTAAAAAAAAAAAAATTATGATAAAAAAAACTAAAAATTCTAATCACCCCCTTTCCCTAGAACTGATATAAATCTACATATTAGGTATCACCTGAAAATGCTCAATCTATCAAAATATACTAACGTTTTTTTACTGCGTTTAACCCCGTAACAGAAAATCGCACTTTTTTGCCATTTTAAAAAAAAATTAAAAATTCTATAAAAAGTGATCAAAAGTTCGTAAAGTCCTAAAATAACATAATTGAAAATATCATCAAAAGTCGCAAAAAATGACACCACCCACAGCTCCGTACACCAAAGTATGAAAAAGTTATTAGCGCCAGAAGATTGCAAAATAAAAAAAAAATTTTGTACAGGAGGTTTTAATTTTTGTAAATGTATGAAAACATTATAAAACCTATACAAATTTGGTATCTGTGTAATCGTATTGACACAAAGAATAAAGTAGACATGTCATTTGGGGCACACAGTGAACGACGTAATATCCAAGCCCACAAGAAAACGGCACAAATGCGGTTTTTCACCATTTTCACTGCATTTGGAATTTTTTTCCCGCTTCCCAGTACACAGCAGGGAATATTCAATACCACCATTATGAAGTGCAGTTTGTTATGCAGAAAACAAGCCATCACACAGCTCTTTATGTGTAAAAATAAAAAAGTTATAGATTTTTGAAGGTGGGGAGTGAAAAATAGAAATGAAAAAACAAGAAAGGGCCCGGTCCTGAACCGGTTAATACATGTTTTTATACTCTACTTGCTGTTTTGGATTTTTCTTTCCAAAAAGCGCACAATAAAAGGTGCAAAATGCAGTCCCAGCACATACATAAGCAGGGGACTGGAGCGACTATAAGATTTTTCATGTGCAATTCCCAAGTCATAGATCTGGCGTTTTACTCGCAGTTATACGTTTACACCAGAAAAGTAAAGTGGTATAAATAGCCCTGTGTGTCTTTTTAGCAATTAATAGTTGCAAAAAACCTCAATACAACTTTTTTGAGGCTTTTGTAAGTCCAAAAACCCCAGCAAAACCAATAAAAAATAACCCCCATTGACTGAAGATCGTTGGCATAAAAACAGAATTTGTGCAAAGAATTTGTTTCACATAAAAGGAATTTAGAGAGGATATTGTTACCGAAGAATATTCCGAAAGGAGATAAAAATCTACCAGAAACATCGTCACGTTTGTGAAAAAGCGGTCAGTGAAGTCGACCACTTTAAGATCACATTTATGTGCCACTTTTTGCCGTTATATAATATTAAAAAATAACAAATTGCCGGCTTTGATGGAGCCAGTAATAATATAGGCAACAATAAAACATTTACAGCCTCTCCGAAGCGATTGATATAGTGAGTATAAAAGATAAAAAGCGTGGGCCTATTTTCAGTGGGATATAATCAGGGCAGTAAAAGCTGAAATATCGATAAACTAACCACAATGCATCACTGCCGCTCGCGCACTGCAGTCTACAGAGGAGCAGCTCTGTACCTGTCCTCCAGCTGCTGTATACAGAATTATTCAGTTTTCATAGTGGATACAGTATATAGGAACCCATCTGCTTCCCATAAAAAATCACAATAAGTGCATACGGTATTGGTAAAACACCTGCTGCTCTCTTTTTTAATCTTTCTTCCAATTCTCAGTCTTGACTTCATTTTTGTAAATTGCTCTTCAGTTTCTTAGATTACGTTATACATACAGGCCCCTACTTAAGAACACCCGACTTACATACGACCCCTATTACAAACGGACTTCTGGATTTTCTTAATTTACTGTACTTTAGTCCTAGGCTACAATAAACAGCTATAACAGTTATCACAGGTGTCTGCTATTAAAGGGGACCTGTCACCAGGAGACCCATTTTTAGCACTCCCCCAGTCCCCACAGAGCATAGTACATACACTGACAAAGGGTTTTTGTATAAAAAAATAGGTTTTACAAAAAAAAAAAGATATGTTATATTGTACCTTTCATTAGCATCTGCTGTGTGACTAGACACTAGGCACCTGGGAGTGGCTGGAAAGGAGCAGTTTCCCCCCACCCTTGGGAAACTGCTCCTCCATGTGTCCTTTTCAAATATATGAAAACACCCATCACTTGGCTTAGCGACGCCCCCTGCTCCTCTACAGCCAATCCCAAGTGAGGGGAGTTATTCATATATTTGAAAAGGACACATGGAGGAGCAGTTTCCCAAGGGTAGGGGGGAAACTGTTCCTTTCCAGCCACTCCCAGGGGACGAGTGCCTAGTCACACAGCAGATGCTAATGAAAGGTACAATATAACATATATTTTTTTCTGTAAAACCTATTTTTTATACAAAAAAACTGGCAGTGCATGTACTATGCTCTGTGGGGACTGGGGGAGTGCTAAAAATGGGTCTCCTGGTGACAGGTTCCCTTTAAGCTTTATTGTTAATCCTGGTTCTTATGACAACCCAACAGTTTTAAAATCCAATTGTGACAGAGACCCAAAAAAATTTGACTGGGGTTACAATTATAAAGTATACAGTTCCGACTTACATATTAATTCAACTTAAGAACAAACCTACAGAACCTATCTTGTACGTAACCCTGGGACTGCCTGTACTGTATTTGTTGAAGGGTTATTCCCACAAAGACATGTTTCAGGACTTAGGGTAACAAACACATTCTAATACACTGTAACAAAAATACATCATTTCACAGATATAAGTCCAACCTGTCTCTATCAGTCTATCAGTGGTGTACACAATTTCAGTTGCCTCTAGACACGACCTTGTAACTTCTGACTTTAGGGTCGGATGGCCGCCATCTTGGATTACTTTGTGATGGCCATGGCGCTGAGTTTCTGTGTCTCTCTGCTGTGTAGCCCCGCACTCTGCACAGAGTTTACACTGGCACATACACTGATTCACTTCCTGACAGCATATTGTAAGCTGAGAGAAGTTGCAAGCTACAAACTACGAGGAGATAAGTGATCCAGGTGGAAGGGGGAGACAGGCACATATCTGTGAGAACCCAGATGAAGCAGGGCTGATAGTGTGTAATATCATCTTATGCATCTTTGATCTTTCTCATCTCTCCTTTTATGTGTGAGTTTGTTAGTACAATGTCAGAAGTCAGATGAAAGTGCATATACACCTGTACCCTGATAATCACATTGTCACCCCACAGAACTAGATTGACCATAATAAGTCTGCTTAGAGAGTCCCCGTCCACACCCTGGAATTTTGCACTGACCAGCCTAGGGAGTGATAGGAGCTAAAACAGCAATAAAAGTGAGTAAAATTGTAAAGTAAAGGGTTAAAATGATCTTTATTGTGTTACCATCACCAGGAGATTGAGATGTGAGAATTTTCTTTCGTGGGAAAACCATTTTAATTAGAAATATCCCTCCCTGCTTTTAGATGTCTGGGCCAAGAGTAGATTTTAGACAATGAAAACGCAATGAAGACTGTAAATTGGAATATAATGGGCAAGAAAGATGGTGTTTTTCAAGATTAAAATATTGATATAGAAGGATAGTTCATCAATAGGAGGTTGTTGTGGGCTGACATAAGGCACTTCCATCATTCAGCTCTTTAAAGTAGCGATGACCCTTTGCTTCCCCGGTGTAATATGTCATGTCCATTGGTCTTATACGGTTCATTAAATGATGAGGCTAAGCCGCAATATCTGTTAGCTACAGTAAAATGCAAGGTTGTGCAATGGTAGATATTTATGACCCGAAGCTTAGATTATCGATATCATATGTCCTGATAAACCCTACCGTTCTACCATTAAAATTGAGTTTAATAAACCAGGGACACTTACTCGTAGATCCAGGCACAGTGACAGTGGTAAGCTTCCTATATTTATGTTCTTCTTTTGAAATTATGCTAGTGAGCCTGAAGGGCTCCTGGGGTCTCCAGCTTCACAGTGTAAGAAACACTTCCCCTGTCCCACTCTGTGCTGAAGCTTCCTCGGCTGCTGTGAGACTGAAGGAGGCTGAGGGAGGGGGGAACTGCTAAGGGAGCAGGGGGAGGGGAAGACAGTGTTACTGCCTGTGAAGCTAAAGCATGAAGAGGCTCTGGTAATGTTCCACCATAGCCCAACGTGTTCATTTGCATAATTTTGAACATTGATTTCAGAAGGAATGAAGAGTCCCTGGTTTATCCATGCTTAATTTTCATAGTAGATTTCCTTAAAAAACCTTCAGCTACAAATGATGAAAGTATTACCATTTTTTTCTTTTTACAACTGTTAGTGCTGAATAAACCATATTAATGTAGGTTCAGAATGTATACAGGAAAAATAAACATGTACACTGAAATCCTGAATTCCTTTTTAAAGTCTGCTTTACTTACAGAGATTCTAACTTTGTTGGGGGATATTTAAGATCCTGGTTGGGGCACCTAACAGTAAAGTATCTAGACAGAAATGAGGTAAAATGATTGTCTACACAAATGACACTACAATAGTACCTTACATGAGTACCCCAAAGTCTTGTCATGGCCCTGAAAGTAATATACAATGGTGCTGGTGCCAGTATCCTAATCCTTCCACTCCATATCCTATAGCAGTCATCTGCTGGTCCTTCCAGCTTAATCCATACAATTTCTTGGCTAGTGTTTGCTCTCTTCCCTTGTTTAGCTTTCATCCCTACTGTGTGAGACAGTCCATGTACTGTGAAGATTTAGGTCACATTGAATTGTCAGGTATGAAAAACAGCCTCAGCTCCTGCTTGACCCTTGTTCTTGTAAAAAGAGATTTGTTATAATTCAGATAGGTAGCTTTCTTCTTACCTCTTGATGTTAAAAGGGTCGTCCACTGGAGAAATCCTATTTTCACATATCTGATTAGTTTTATAGAGAAAGGTCTTGTGACCCCCTATATATCACCTGGAGCACACAGCAGCTTCAAAGAGCATCTTTCACCCTGGAGGACCCGCTACAGTCATACAATTTATGGACTCCTTATTGATTGTTACAGGCTCTAGGTAATGCTTCATTTCATCTGTGGTGGAAGCAATAGACAATTGCTTACAGTTTCTACCCAAGATCTTGTCCAGTACGATAAAAAGGCAGAAAACAGATTGATATAATAAAATTTTAATAAAACTAAAATGTTTTACTCACCTCAGCAATTCCTTTAGAGTGTTTACATTTACCCATCCTTGCGGCTTCTTGGTCCTATCTAAACTAATGGAATTTCACCCCATTCTTCCCTTTTTTAAAGCTTTTAGAAGTTGTACCAACTTTAAAGGTTATCTTCTTTTTACAGGAAAACAAGTTGATCAGTGGTCCCAGGTCCTGTTCTCACTAATGGGGGGACCCGCAGGACAGGCATACGTCCTGCCACTCCATTCCATAGTATAGCAATGTTGAATACTGCCTAGCACAATGCTTGACCATCTCAGGCATTTCTAGTGCCTAATAGAACATTTCTTCAAAGTTAATTATTGTCTAGTTTTATGCAAAGTTATCACCTGATTCAAGATGCGAAAGTGGCGACTTTTTGTAAAAAGTTGTTGCAAAAAAAGTTGCACATTCATACCTACTCTTGAAAGGCATAGGAAAGCTGTTTGTGACTTTGGAGTGTCTTTTTGCAATACCTTAAAAAGGTATTCTCATCTGGACATCTGCATTTAATTGAATATTCAAGCCCTGAAGTCCGTACTATATTTATAGTTTGTTTATGAATCAGTTTCATGGAAGGTGGGGGACGTCTGCTTCCTGCCCACAGAGGAGGAGGTCATGTGACAGAGATCTCTCTATGTATGTAGCAGAGCTGGATGTGTTCTAAGACTGTGGATACAGATGTATCCTGCACAGAATAGTGAGGTACAAGATCTCCCCTGTTCCCTATCAGTTCCTCCATCCCAGTCTGTGATTCTACAGAACTTTCCCTGCCTCTCTCTGCACCTCATACTGCTCCCTTTCCCCATCTTGTCATCGGCAATGTTGGCTCTGTGCAGATAAGCTATTAACCCTTAGTGCTCACACAGCACAGGCTATATACTTCATGTAACTGGTTTACTTGAAATTCGTCCACTTATACATGTTCCCTGCTCCTCCATGTGATGGAAGCTGCCAGGCTGGTCACCATATACATCCCTTATGTGCACTGTGCAGTGTTCAGTGAATTTACTTGTTGGAAACCAAATGGTTTTAATGCTAAATTACTTTGAGAGAGAACACAAGGCATCATGGGATCTGTGGGCAAGTTAACTGGCCTCAGCTTGAGGGCATAGACTGACATACATTAGTCTCTGCCCACGTCACCTCTGGTGAGAAAGATTTTTGTCAAACACTTTCATAACAGAAAATCCCATAACTTTGGAAAGAAAAAGCTGAGCAGCACAAAATAGGCATCGTACTGTTTTTACAGGGGGAATCACATTTAATAATTTGGTAAAATCATTATAACTTTACAGTTACGCTTTAAATATTATTTGAATACAATTATCCATAAAAGCAGCCATGGCCATCCTACAGAAAAATGTAGGATTTTATTGTGTACCCAAACATAAAATGACTTCTCCCAACATACAGTATTTTCACGTTGAAACTTTAGTGAAAGATTGTTGCCCGCAGCTTGATTTTCAGATAGAAAAGAAGTTCACTCCTGGAAATGTCTGGTCACATTTCATCCATCCTGACGTAAGCCATCCGTTGTGTAGCGCAGACCAGTGATGCACTGCTCCCCGCACACTTCTTGTTTGCTTTTCTTAATATTAACATCTGTGCCGCAGAAGCAGAGCGACAGAATACCAATGTGATGTCATATCTCTAATTGTAGATGTGTGAATATTAGATATGCACAGTATGGAAGGCTTTGCTGTTGCTGAATGAATAATTTTGAAATCTTAGAATAAGCGTCTTTTTATTCCCTCGATTTGACTCCGGAGCTCAGGTCCTAATAGGGGTGAAATTATAGCCGTAGACTCGTGCCCGGCAGCCTCTTATAATTAACCCGAGGCTCGTTGTTTCATTTGTTCCTGCCGTCAAGTGGAAACAATAGAATATGTTATTCCTCGAAGGCCTAAACTATTAATAAGGTATCATTTACATGACGGGTTAAGCTACATCTCTTTTACCAACCCTTCCCTCTTAGTAGAAATCATATCATTTAATGGGAATTCTGTGTCACTTGAATTATTGATGTGTTATATAGTCTTCTGTGTTCAGAAATCTAGAAATACTTCCAAATGGATTATCTTTAGCTCTGCTAAGCTCTCCTCTGCCTTTATAAATATTGCATAATGCACAGTGGACAGATAAACAGTGTATAATGTGGCGGCTGCTATGGTAAATGACAGCTCCGTTGAAGAGGGCCTGATTTTATGTAAATATATTCATATATTTATGCGTTTTGTGAAAGTAAACATTTCTGTTTGAGTGATTTTCACTTCACAAGACAGATGTGTGCACTGAAGAGACAGTAGATCTAACCTCCTTAGTTACAGCCCTAGCCGGCATGTTATTAAGGCGCTGTGCCTCTTATTACATTGCTTTGCATGTTGTATTATTTCTCATATTTTGCCTCTTTTATTAAACATCTAGCATTGAAGAAATCAAATCTTACTCACACAAAGTCTGCAGGATTTCGTCTTCAAAGCTGTTATACTTTGGCTAGTTACTTGATATACTTTAACTTATGTTTATACAGGCAGTCCCCAACTTAAAGGGGTTTTCCTACTAAACAAGTTAAGCCCTATCCACAGGGCTGTATTCGGCAATCTCCATCAGCTCCGTAGAGATGAACAGAGATTGCCATGACGGAGGTACCCTGGACCCCATCGGACCCCTGTTCTCGTGATCTGTGTGGGACTGGTTTAGTTTGAAAATCCCTTTAAGAACAACAGACGACTCTTTAAGAACAATGGACCTCTCTGCTAACTGTGACCTCTGGTGAAGCTCTCTGCATACTGATAATTTACTGAATTTTAGCCCCAAGTTGCAATCATCCGCTCTAAGAGTCATTGAGGTGTCTGCTACGAAACTTTATTATTCCCATAACCCAAAAATCCTGATGTCACGTGGACAAAAAAACATTGGAGTTATATCTGTTTTGACTTACATACAAATTCAACTTCCAGAACCTTTGTAGCATGGGGGCTACCTTTATAGCAATATTGGTAAATCACACAATCTGAGACCATAGTTTTGTTGCATGTGTCAACTAGAAGGTTTAGGTTTAATTTGTCAATGTCATGACAAATTTTATTGTCACAAAATATAAGTAAGGTAATCTTTAAAACCAACTGGGAGCTGGATTATTAAATGTTTTGGATTATGTCAAGCTAAAAGAAAGTTTTATGGTGCATGTGTAAGGAAAGGAAGATCGTGCACCCGATATCCTACATGTGTCGCTTCCCCGGAGTTCACCTTCTTCTTCCCGGTGTATGTAAGTGCTTGACTTGCGACAAAATTTTGAAACTGAATCCCGCGGTTTGTCCGAATCCGTTGGATCGTCCGACGGCCTGTCCCCCCCATTTGTGTCGCATGAAAGCCGCTGCGATTGTGCCAAAATTCGATCACGTGTGCCAAAAACCCTTTTTAAAACCCTGTCATTGTGTACAGGTATTGTGTAATAAAGTAGTGGCAGTATTCAGAATGCTTACAAAAGCATTTTTAAAATCATCATAACATAGGCTATTGGAACATGTCAACAGCTAAAAATAACAATTCTGGTGACAAGTTCACTTTAAGAAGTGGTAGCTTATATGCAGATCCTTTGCAGATACAAAACTTGGGGTTAATCAGCTTAGAAAAAGACAACTGAGTGGAGACCTCATAACAATGTATAGATATTTAAATGGACAGATCTCTCAAAAAATATTATATACACCTAGGCCTGTAGCCAGGACAAGGGGGCATCCTCTAAACCTAGAGAGGTGGTTCTACAATCACCATAGACAGAGGACATCCTCTAAACCTAGAGAATAGGCGATTCTACCATCACCATAGACAGGGGACATCCTCTAAACGTAGAGGAGAGGTGGTTATACCATCACCATAGACAGGGGGCATCCTCTACACCTAGAGGAGAGGAGGATCTACCAACCCCATAGACAGGGGGCATCCTCTACATTTATAGGAGAGGTGGTTTTACCTTCGCTACAGACAGGAGGCATCCTCTACACCTAGAGAAGAAATGGTTCTATCATCTCCATACACAGGGGGCATCCTCTACACCTAGAGGAGAGGTGGTTCTACCATCACCATAGTCAGGGGGCATCCTCTACACCTAGGGTAGAGGTGGTTCTAAAATCGTCATAGACAGTGGATATCCTCTACACCTAGAGGAGAGGTGGTTCCACCATCAACATAGACAGGGGCATCCTCTACATTTATAGGAGAGGTGGCTTTACCTTTGCTACAGACAGGAGGCATCCTCTACACCTAGAGAAGAAATGGTTCTATCATCTCCATAGACAGGGGGCATCCTCTACTCCTAGAGGAGAGGTGGTTCTACCATCCCACTACCATAGACAGGGGGCATCCTCTACACCTAGGGTAGAGGTGTTTCTAAAATCATCATAGACAGTGGATATCCTCTACACCTAGAGGAGAGGTGGTTCTACCATCACCATAAATAGTGGGCATCCTCTACAACTAGAGGATAGGCGGTTCTAAAATCGCCATAGACAGGGGACATCCTCTACACCTAGTGGAGAGGTGGTTCTACCATCACCATAGACAGGGGGTATCCTCTACACCTAGAGGAGAGGTGCTTTTACCATCAGCATAGACAGGGGGCATCCTCTACACCTAGAGGAGAGGCGGTTCTTCCATCGGCATAGGCAAGGGGAATCCTCTACACCTAAAGGAGAGGCAGTTCTACCATCGCCATAGACAGGGGGCATCCTCTACACCTAGAGGAGAGGAGGATCTACCATCACCATTGACAGGGGGCATCCTCTACACCTAGAGGAGAGGTGGTTCTACCATCACCATAGACAGGGGGCATCCTCTACACCTAGAGGAGAAGGGCTCTACCATCACCATAGACAGGGGAATCCTCTACACCTAGAGGAGAGGTGGTTCTACCATCACCATAGACAGGGCATCCTCTACACCTAGAGGAGAGGAGGTTCTACCATCAGCATAGACAAGGGGAATCCTCTACACCTAAAGGAGAGGCAGTTCTACCATCGCCATAGACAGGGCCTCATTACTGTGTGAGCAATGAGACGTGCGCCAAAAACCCTTTTGAAATCCCTGTCATTGTGTACAGGTATTGTGTAATAAAGCATTTTTAAAATCATCACAACATAGGCTATTGGAACCTGTCAACAGCTAAAAATAACAATTCTGGTGACAGGTTCACTTTAAGAAGTGGCAGCTTATATGCAGATCCTTTGCAGATACAAAACTTGGGGTTAATCAGCTTAGAAATAGACAACTGAGTGGAGACCTCATAACAATGTATAGATATTTAAATGGACAGATCTCTCAAAAAATATTCCTCCTAGAGGAGAGGTGGTTCTACCATCCCCCTACCATAGGCAGGGGGCATCCTCTACACCTAGGGTAGAGGTGGTTCTAAAATCGTCATAGACAATGGATATCCTCTACACCTAGAGGAGAGGAGGATCTACCATCACCATTGACAGGGGGCATCCTCTACACCTAGAGGAGAGTTGGTTCTACTATCACCATAGACAGGGGGCATCCTCTACACCTAGAGGAGAAGGGCTCTACCATCACCATAGACAGGGAAATCCTCCACACCTAGAGGAGAGGTGATTCTACCATCACCATAGACAGGGGGCATCCTCTACACCTAGAGGAGAGGTGGTTCTACCATCACCATAGACAGGGGGCATCCTCTACACCTAGAGAAGAGGCAGTTCTACCATCACCATAGACAGGGGAATTCTCTACACCTAGAGGAGAGGTGCTTCTACCATCACCATAGACAGGGCATCCTCTACACCTAGAGGAGAGGAGGTTCTACCATCAGCATAGACAAGGGGAATCCTCTACACCTAAAGGAGAGGCAGTTCTACCATCGCCATAGACAGGGCCTCATTACTGTGTGAGCAATGAGACGTGCGCCAAAAACCCTTTTTAAATCCCTGTCATTGTGTACAGGTATTGTGTAATAAAGCATTTTTAAAATCATCACAACATAGGCTATTGGAACCTGTCAACAGCTAAAAATAACAATTCTGGTGACAGGTTCACTTTAAGAAGTGGCAGCTTATATGCAGATCCTTTGCAGATACAAAACTTGGGGTTAATCAGCTTAGAAATAGACAACTGAGTGGAGACCTCATAACAATGTATAGATATTTAAATGGACAGATCTCTCAAAAAATATTCCTCCTAGAGGAGAGGTGGTTCTACCATCCCCCTACCATAGGCAGGGGGCATCCTCTACACCTAGGGTAGAGGTGGTTCTAAAATCGTCATAGACAATGGATATCCTCTACACCTAGAGGAGAGGTGGTTCTACTATCACCATAAATAGTGGGCATCCTCTACAACTAGAGGATAGGCGGTTCTAAAATCGCCATAGACAGGGGACATCCTCTACACCTAGAGGAGAGGTGGTTCTACCATCACCATAGACAGGGGGCATCCTTTACACCTAGAGGAGAGGAGGGTCTACCATCACCATAGACAGAGGGCATCCTCTACACCTAGAGGAGAGGCAGTACTACCATCACCATAGACAGGGGGCATCCTTTACACCTAGAGGAGAGGTGCTTTTACCATCAGCATAGACAGGGGGCATATTCTACACCTAGAGGAGAGGCGGTTCTACCATCGGCATAGGCAAAGGGAATCCTCTACACCTAAAGGAGAGGCAGTTCTACCATCGCTATAGACAGGGGGCATCCTCTACACCTAGAGGAGAGGTGGTTCTACCATCGCCATAGACAGGGGGCATCCTCTACACCTAGAGGAGAGGAGTATCTACCATCACCATAGACTGGGGGCATCCTCTCCACCTAAAGGAGAGGGGGTTCTACCATCACCATAGACTGGGGGCATCCTCTACACCTAGAGGAGAAGGGGTCTACCATCACCATAGACAGGGGAATCCTCTACACCTAGAGGAGAGGAGGTTCTACCATCACCATAGACAGGGGCATCCTCTACACCTAGAGGAGAGGAGGTTCTACCATCACCATAGACAGGGAAATCCTCTACACCTAGAGGAGAGGCGGTTCTACCATAGGCATAGACAAGGGGAATCCTCTACACCTAGAGGAGAGGCGGTTCTACCATCACCATAGACAAGGGGAATCCTCTACACCTAAAGGAGAGGCAGTTCTACCATCGCCATAGACAGGGCCTCTTTACTGTGTAAGCAATGAGACGTGAGCCAAAAACCCTTTTTAAATCCCTGTCATTGTGTACAGGTATTGTGTAATAAAGCATTTTTAAAATCATCACAACATAGGCTATTGGAACCTGTCAACAGCTAAAAATAACAATTCTGGTGACAGGTTCACTTTAAGAAGTGGTAGCTTATATGCAGATCCTTTGAAGATACAAAACTTGGGGTTAATCAGCTTAGAAATAGACAACTGAGTGGAGACCTCATAACAATGTATAGATATTTGAATGGACAGATCTCTCAAAAAATATTATATACACCTAGGCCTGTAGCCTAGGAACTATCTTCTACAAGATGATGTAATGGCTGATGTGAAGGAAACTGTGACGTATTGGACCCCTGAAGGATATGCAAGGTCACTTAGCTATCCTTTTATAGTCACTCCCAGAATGCACGGGTTCTGAGAGGCCCGGTCACTAACGGGATTATATGGGGTGAGGAACCAACCCGGTAGCATGCATAAGCGAGACTCAGGCTTGGGATTCGTGGATCGAGATAAAAGAGCAACGCAGGTTACATTTTATATTTTATTGGGCACACTAGACAAAACAATACATAATATATATATATATATATATATATATATATATATATATATATACAGTTAAGTAGAGTACAAAATACAAGGTAGCACTACAAGTTTCTGCAGTTCAGTAAATTAGTTCCCTTGTGTGTGGTCCTAATGGAACCTGATAGTCCACACCTTAAGATCTTCCTCTGCACTTAATGCTGATTGGTTCCCAGGCAAAAGACAAGCAGCATCAGGACTTTTCTGATTATATCAGGTGCAAACACACCTCTGTGGGAGGGGTCTTGGGTCCCTCCTACCTGGTATTACGTCCCGAACCGTGGAGAAGTCATAGCTTCTCAAGTGAAAGTCAGAGGGTCATTGTTCTGGTATCATTGGATCCGGGTAAATCCCTGGATCACATTGATACCAAACTTGACCCATTTGCTATGGTCCTATCCAGAGATATAAATAGGAACCAAGGATGTAAGAGCCTCGGGAATCGGATCACTATGATCCCTTGAAGATAAATCCAAGTTTTATGGCTCTTTTTCTTCTGTTGGAAAAATGGAGGGAACCCTCAGAGTCGCTGCGACTGGGGAAATGCTTTGAAGCCCGGCACCCTACCGAGCCAGAGTTCCCCTGCAACCTCTGAATTGTTAGATAACACTAGCTAGCTCCATTAGGCTAATTACGCTGAGGCTGGGGGGAAGTGAGAGATTTGAGTAGTATAAGGCCTCCCTCCTCCTGGTCATATTTATCACAGCTGATAATTTGAACATGTTCAAGAGGGGCCTAGATGCTTTTTCTGGAGATTAAAAATATCACATTGTATAGGAATAAAACTTTATGTAAGTTGTTTCTGTTGATCCGGGGAGTTATTTTGACCCAAATAGAAACTTACATTGACAATGTTAGATTTATTTCTATCTAATCTATACTATTTCCTGTTTCTGTAGCAAACTCTAGAATCCAATATCACCAATCTGGTCAAGTACAGCAGTGAACTTGAATCCCAAATGGCGAAGCTCATCCAAATATGCCAGCAGGTTGAGGTAAGAACACCTTCTAAATTGAGTATGAATTTGTAATCCTATTAGAGTTTTAGTAATATACAATATCATGTGCTATTATTGCTGGCATCGTACATTGTAGTTTTGGGAGTTATCACTGTAAGAGTGTTCAGACTTGTATCATGGTCTTAGTTTACAGTGGAAGAACTTTTAATGTGTTGAACACAGCAGCATCAGTTTATTGCCATTGCTGTGGCAACACAGGGGAAATTAAAGGGAATCCATCATCACAATTTATCTACCCGAAAATTGCTACGTTTTATAGGCTTATGTCCACACATGCAATCATAACTTTTTTTTATTTTCCAGCTGCTCCTTCTGTCCCAAAACTTCACTTTAGAAATTTGCAAATGAGGCTGAAGTGCTTTGGGGCACAGTAACTCAGGGCTCCAGCTCCACAGCAGAAACACTGTCACTACCCAGCACCTTGCATAGCTGGATCCCTAGTGCGCTCTGCTATCAACACCCTCAGCCTCATTTGCATATTTCTAGAGAAAAAAATTTCTATGGAAGCAACACCTGGACAGTACATACAAAGCAAAGATATTGGCGGTATGCGTGGGCACAGCCCTGCAAAACACGAGTAGGTAAAATGTGGTGAGGAATTCCCGTTATTTACACAGTTTTTTGTAATTGCCTAAGTTATTAACTCGACCTGATTGGCCCACTGACAAAAGACGTCAGAGGGCGCAGGTGTCGAGTCTGCAGCTATGTTTTTCAACTGCTGCACAGCTGTAGAACCTAAGGAAAAGGCAAAAGTGGTTTATTACCACTTCTGCCTTCTCCTTTCCTCACTGCATAGCACTGAAGTAGCAATGCTAAAACTAAAACTGCCATGCTAAAACTGCCATCATTTCTATAGACATAGTCACGTGTCACTAGGGGTTAATTAGAGCTACTAGGTCTGATCAGACCCATTACAACTCTGATCTGACATTTTACCCCAATTTCCTGGGGCCCTTATAGATGCGCTAGTTACAGGTGCAAACTATAAAGTAAAAAGAAAACATTTTAAATTTTAAAAAATGTAGAAATGTCCCCCCCTCCCAGGGGTCCTTTAAGACCACATGGGGAATATATAAAGTAAAAACACACAAACGCACAATATTAACCTCTTCGTGACCAACGGTCCTAGGTGCCTGAATGTCCCGAGCCATTTTTGCTGTTCTGCTAAGCTTCACATATCATAACAGTTTTTATTTTGTTTTTTTCATGACATGTGAGATTTTAACTTGAAAGGATAGTTTTATTTAATACATATTTTTTCTTTATAAAATTTGCCAATAATTGACTACAAATGTGAAAAAATAAGTTTTTTTGTCATTTTTCCAATTAAAGTTTTTTAAGTAAGGAGTAACTTTTACCAAAATATGTTATAAATGTGTACAGCATTATTCCATCACCCTTTCCCAGAAGCAGAGGATGCATGTACTTCTTCTACATTCTACCTTCAGCTGACTGGCTGGAGGGGGGCAAATTTCACACCTATATCTCCTGAACCCTTGCACATAGAAGCACGATTCTTTTGTCATATTAAACAGGAGAGTCTCCTCTTTAATATTTTATATGAAATATGTATGGATGCTAAAGAGAACCAGAGATATTCACTCTTAAAGTTACAATCGGGAATGGAAAGCTGTAAATAAAAATAATTTTAAAACTTTAAAGGGGTATTCCCACGAAGACAAGTTTCTTATATGTACTCAGCATAACAAAATAACACATTCTCTAATTCACTGTTATTAACAAAAATACAGCATTTCACAGACATAAGTCCAACCTGTCTCTATCAGTCCTGGTTTATACAGTTTCAGTTTCCCCTAGACACGACCTTGTAACTTCCCTCAGGGTCTGGTGTCGGCCACCTTGGATGAGATCGTGGAGCTGAGTTTGTGTCTGTCTATGCTGTGTGGCTGTAGCCACGTCTCCTGCACGGAGCTCAGAGACTCTCACTGATCACATCCTGTCAGCACATGGTGAGCAGAGAGAGAGAGGCTGCAAACTACAATCTGCAAGGAGATAAGTGATCCGGAGCAGGAGGAGTGAGATGTAGCAGAGCTGTGTCTCATGATCTGTGAGATGTAGTAGAGCTATGTGTGCAATAGGCATTTCTTGCATCTCTGATCCTATGTGCAGTGTGTTAGTACAATGTTACAAGCCAGATGAAAGTGTATATACACCTTGCACCCTGATAAAGTAACCAGATTGTCTCCCCACAGAACTAGATGGATCATAAAGTGTCCGCTTAGAGAGTCCCCACCCACACCCTGGGATTTTACACTGAGCAGCTGAGGGAGTGATAGGAGCTGCAACAGCAATAACACTGTAAAATTGTAAGGGGTTAAAATGATCTTTATTGTGTTAAGATCACTACGGGATTGAGTTGTAAATTTTTATTTCATGGGAAAATCCCTTTAAGGGTAAATATCTGTTGTTCTGTTAGGCATCTATCTAAAATGACATAAAATTATGTTTCTAGGTGCCAGGCTTCAGAAGATATGGCCTTTTGAATTTGGTCACTGTCAAGCTGTTCATAGATGTCCTCTCTGCACGGGGAATGTTCAAATAGAACGTATATTTGTGACAGTCGTGAAGAGGTTAATAAATATTTTAAAATATTTACCAATAAAATAAAAACAATGCCATAGTCACTCCGTTTGCCCTAGATTGTACATACTGGGACTCATTTACTAAGGGTCTGCGGAGCGCATTTTCCGTTTTGCATCAAATTGCCCCGGGATTTTGGCGCACGCGATGAGATTTTGGCGCATCGGCGTCGGCTTGCACGCAAGAGAAATTCAGGGGAGCTCTGTCGGACAACCCAACGGATTCGGACAACGCGCGGGATTTAACATTTAGAAATTTGTCGCAAGACAGGCACTTACAAGCACCGGGAAGAAGCAGGTGAACTCAGCGCAGAAGCAAAGGATGCAGGAACTCGGGCGCACGACCTTAGTGAATCGCGGCAGACCCAAATCGCGATAGGAAAAGTAAATCTGCCCCACTATGTATCAAAGTGATTGTTACACACTAGAGAATTAATTTATATTGGTCATTTTTAAAAAAAAATATATACTATGGCCCACATTTATTAATAGTGACGCAATCTGAGCAAAGTGTTGTTTGCCTCACTATGGTGCTGAGTGCACCTGATTCACGAAGACCGGAGCACGGGATGTTTACATCATAAAGATCATTTTTAACCTCATACTTTACAGTTTTATTGCTGTTTTAGCTCCTATCACTCAGTGATGGTCAGTGTAAGATTCCAGAGTGTGGGCGGGGATTCTCTAAGCAGACACTTAATGATCCCTCTAGCGCAGTGGTTCTTAACCTTGTTTGAGCACCAAACCTGCCAGTTTCATATGCACATTCACCGAACCCTTCTTTAGTAATAAATCAAATATGTGTTTGTCTTGACCTCCGTGGCAGAGGCTCAGCTGAACCCTTGAGACCAACTCACCAAACCCCTAGGGTTGGATAGAATCCTGGTTAAGAACCACTGGTCTAGTGCTATTAGATGCTGTGAAATGACAATGTGGTTAGATTATCAGGGTACAGGTTTATCTACACTCTTATTTACACTCTTATTTACGTATTTGACACAGAAAAAGAAAAATGAGACGAATCAGAGATGATGAGATGCATGAGATGGATATAAAACACAACGGGGGTCATTTACCTTATCTCTGTTTTGGTTTATTTTTGCCATCTACTTTGTCTTTTTTCCCGTGTACTACTTTGGTAATTTATCAATCTCACTTTTTCATTGTGTTAAATGCTTTTTCTTACAAATGTCTCAAAAATGTTGCACAAATGTCTCAAGTCACTTATTTCCATTTTCTAAGTTTTCCTTAAGTATGGATTTTTCGACAATTTAAAAAGCTAAATGTCATTTGCGACATTTAGAACATCTGGAAAAGAAGATAAATGTGTCTGACTGGCAATAAACAAATGTCTAGCAGTCTTCAGTGCACATTTCTAAAAGTTCCCAAAAAGTCGGCAAAATTGCAATGCACCAAGAAAAGTCTCTAAAAAGGCAGAGAAAAAGGAAGAACAATAAAGATAAATGACCCCCAGTGATACTCTCAACTCTGCTAACTCATCTAATCAATAAAACACAGATTCAGCTCTGCTATAAAGACTTGTGTTTGTAGCTTGTAGAGTAAGTCTCTGCACACTGCTTGCTGACAGGAAGTGCCTGTGTCTGACCTGGTCCTGTAATGCAGGGGGAGTGCATGAGGCAAAGAGAACTGCAGTGTGCAGACAAGAGAAGCTATTCATGAGAAGAATCTGATCATATTCAGAAGATTTATGGTAGTTTCCGGGACAGCCATAATTGTGTACACCAGGATTGATAGAGACACGTTAGAATTATATCTGTATTTCTCAGGGGTTGGGTCCTGCAGTACCACTTTTCTATATTGCGCTTAAAATTTTCATAAACAAGTACAAGATTCCAAGTAAATATGATTTAAAAAATTGTGTTACCTTTGATTGCATTATATGATGGAACTGTTATGTGAGCCATTCAGTCTACAAGTGTGATCCGGTCATTTCACATATTGGTGAGACAGCAGACCTTCATGGGGATTCTTATCTGCTCATTTATCACATTTCTAACAAAGAAGGCTGAGAACACGATGCCTCACAAATTGTAAAATCTGTGCTACCATGAACTTGTACTGCACGGTCATTGAGCTAGCGGCAAATACAACATTAATGTTATGACACAGATATAATTGGGTTTGGAATTTTAATTTGATATTGTGAATCTTATTAAAAGGTTTCTGTCTCTACACAGATTATATGATGTTAAAGGGGTTGTCCAGGGAATTAAAACTATATTTAAAAATTTGCCTTATACTTCACTTGTGGTGCCAATTAATAGCCTTCTATGGGCATGGTGTAACTTTTTTGGAAATTGGTTTGTATTAGGAAACCTTACAAATAAATTGTCCCTTTATTTAGAAGGAAGGACTATATTGCCTGCAGGCCTTTCACTTCTTAGTAGGTACAGCGCCTCCCACGCACCTTATTGTGACACCGCGCTATTGTCTGCTGCTCGGTTCTGTTCAGGTAGCCAGCGTGTGCAGTAAAGGGTCAGCTGTGAGAACGTGCATGACATGAAACGATTGGAAAAACATATTTTTAACTATTGCCTAGAAATCCAAAGGCAGGAGGAGACTTGAGCTGGATGTGCATGTCACATCCCAGGGAATAAGTCATAGCAGGTGGTCATTTGTGTAACTGCAGGTCAGTTCTCTCCATGTGAACATGTGATTAATTTAGTCCCCGATATGTGTTTCCAAGAGTTTCTGGACTCTAGAGTGAGTTCCCTTATGACACTGTTGTAGTCAAGAAAAAAATATTACCTCTAAAGTAATAAGAACAAAATTGCCTCCAAAGAAAGAAAAAAAATGGAGGCAGTTAAAAGTGGTCAGTTAGAGATACTGTATATACTCGTTTAAGCCAATCTGAGTATAAGCCGAGGCACCTAATTTTACAACAAAAAAAAAACTGGGAAAAATTATTGACTAGGTGGTATACGTGTATAGGTGAAATAGAGTGGAATATGCAGCTGCTACAATTTTATAAAATAACCAGCAACCTCCTCTCATTAATAAAATGGCCCTCTCAATAATAAAATGACCATCAGAGCCCTCTCTATAATCAAATGTCCAGAAGAGCCCCCCCAATAATGAAATGTTTAGCAGAGCCCCGCCAATAATGAAATGTCCAGCAAAGCCCCCCTTCCAATAATGAAATGTGCAGCAGGGCTCCCCCCAATAATGAAATGTCCAGCAGAGTCCACCCAATAATGAAATGTCCAGCAGAGCACACTTAACAATAATAAACTCTGTACTTTTACTTTGGCTTCCTCTTCCCCCCATGGCTATCGCCGCTTCCCCGCAGTGAGGGCAGAGTTACATCTATGTGCTCTGCCCATGAACACACTATGACGTCACACGGCGTTGACACCTATGCGTCATGTCGTAGTGTGTGCAACAGTTTTTGTGGCCTGTGTAGCATGCAGAGGATTACAGATTCAGGATTTACGCTCTGCATGAATCTGGCGCACTCTGCACTGCCCCAACAGAGTGCACCACTTTTTTTGGTGCTCCTTTAACATGGGACGTGTAGAACATTTCTGTCAGACTGTGCATGATAAATGTGTCACACAGTCCGAGTGAACCCCAGAATGCCCCCTTCAGCGCAGAAATTTGTTTCGCACGAAGAATAGCTGCTGCGCCACAAAACGGACATGTGCAGCATAAATGTGGCGCTTGCCCTTGAAAACAGCAGTTTGTACCTAAAAGAACATGCAAAGTCTGCCAGAAAACTGGCACAAGCACCTTATTAAATGTGCCCCATTGTCGTTAAATTGCACCATAAATGTCTTTTTCTAAACTGAACTCAAAGTTCTGTAATTGGTCATTATCTTCTAGTCCAGTGGTGGCGAACCAATGGCACAGGTGCCAGAGGTGGCACTCAGAACAATTTCTGTGGGCACTCAGGCCATCACCCCAGGACAGAGTCCCAGGCAACTTAAGAAATGCTGTTCTCAGCGCTATTTTACAGCGACACTTGATTGGCTGATGGGAACTGCAAGAAAAGTGAGAACTGTTGAAAGAACTGCAATATCTTTGGAGGTTCTCCTGCTGGACCAACCATTCTTCCTCTACAGAGAGGAAAGGCTAATACAATTGAAATATGTTGAAGAACAGGTAGCAATAAGTTTCTAATTAAAATGTCATGTTGGCACTTCACGGTAAATCATGCAATTTGTCTGTAGTTTGGGCACTCGGTCTCAAAAAGGTTCGCCACCACTGTTCTAGTCCCTCCATTCCCCCAATAATCTTGGTTGCTCTCCTCAGCACCCATTCCAGTTCTACGATGTCCTTTTTATATACTGTATATACTCGAATATAAGCCGACTGAGTAGAAGCCAAGGCATGTAATTTTACCCCCAAAAACTTGGAAACCGTATTTACTCGTGTATAAGCCTAGTGTGGGAAATGCAGCAGCTACTCTTCAAAGAAATGTCCAGCAGCAGCTGCCAAAATTAATAAAATATCCGGCAACAGTCACCCCAGTTAATAAAGTGCCCAACACAGCAGCCCCCATTGATGGAATTTCCAACAGTGGTAGCCCCCCATTAATGAGCTGTGCACAGCAGCCCTCCCATTAATAAAGTGTCCAGCCCAGCCTAACCCAAAAAATAAACGGAGTACTCTCCCCCCGGCGTTCCAGTGTCCTCATCTCCCTGCACCTCCACTCTTCTGATCTTTGGGTTCCCTGTGCACTTACTATGACGTCACCAGCCACGTTGTGGTCTGTGCGTAAGTAAAGTGCATAAATGTGTGCAAAATCTGTCTGTGCTGCCAGTAGGCCCCGTGAGGAGAAGAGGACGCCAGGGGTGAGCGCCGGAGGGTGAGTTTATTATTTTTATATATTCGTGAATAAATTGTATATATATGTATACATGTGGGGTCTGACCAGTGATATGTATAAGGACAAAACTTTGTCCGTATCCTGGGCATCTATAATACTCTTGATGCATCCCATTATTTTATTTGCCTTGGCAGCAGCTTCCTGGCACTGAGCGTTAAAGATAAGTTTACTGTCCGCAGACGGAGTTATCATTTTTATAGAAACTGACAGCACATTTCTGGTGTACAGCTGGGTAATATTAATATTATACAATAATCTCCAGGCTGACAACACACTTCAGTAATTCTCATCCATACCACCTCTGCGTGTTGCTGTGTGTATAGCGGTCTATGTAAACACAGCTGATCACATAGCAAGTGTTTGATATGAGCCTATGGTACAGAGACTGCCTTGAGATGCAATGCATGATACACAATGGGGCAAATTTACTTACCCGGTCCATTCGCGTTCCAGCGGCGGCTTCTCCGCTCTGGATTCGGGTCCGGCCGGGATTTAATAAGGTAGTTCTTCCGCCGTCCACCAGGTGGCGCTGCTGCGCTGAAAGTAAACTCATCGCGCCGGAATGCACCGAGCTGGACCAGGTGAAGGTAAGCGGTCCTTATGCGACACATTTTCGGTTTTTAAATGCGGCGGTTTTTCCGAATACGTCGGGTTTTCGTTCGGCCACGCCCCCCGATTTCCGTCGCGCGCATGCCAGCGCCGATGCGCCACAATCCGATCGCGTGCGCCAAAATCCCGGGGCAATTTAAGTACAAGCGGCGCAAAACGGAAATATTCGGGTAACACGTCGGGAAAACGCGAATCGGGCCCTTAATAAATGACCCCCATTGTCTGCCTTCAGTTTCTCGCTACAGGACAGCAGACCGGGAGATGAAAGCTATGTCACGTAGGTCTTTGCCTTCTCCTACAAAAGGTGCACTCTCTTAGATGTGTGATCAAATACATCCCCAGAAACGACCCATGGCTCAGGCTGGAGTGCAGTCTGATGAAAACCACAGGGTTCACAGATCCATCCTGTAATCTTGATCATTGCTACCTGCCGTACTTTGCCGCATTTTCAGAGAGTCTGTGCTGCTGCTCATTTTCTCTGTCTGATATAATCTGTGAACTTCTAGAGGTTAAATGAACTGTGAGCCTTTTAGTAATGTGCCTTTATCTTCCCGAGATCATTACTGCCGTGATCGACAGATTGAGATCCAGCAGCGCTTAGACTTGAAAATCAGGTGTTTTTTTTGTACAAATATAGTTCAAATCTATTAAAGAAAGTTTAGGGACACAGGAGAGGGCAATAAATGCATTGTATATATTGGTTTTACTACTAATGTAAATATTACCATTTGGTGGAACAAACTATAGGGTCAACAATCTAACAATTGATGCTGCTGAAATGTCCATTCAAAATAAATCAAAAATGTCTACTCCAAAGTGTAGTGGATACTAGGATACACTTGACATTTTACATTTATTGTTAATACAGGCGGTCCCCTTCTTAAGGACACTCTACTTACAGACGACCCCTAGTTACAGACAGACCTCTCTGACCAATGTGACCTCTGGTGAAGCTCTCTTGATTTTGTCCCAGACTGCAATGATCAGCTGTAAGGTGTCTGTAATGAAGATTGATTGATAATCCTTGGCCCCATTACAGCAAAAAATGTGAAACTCCAATTGTCACTGGGGACCCTGTGACAACTAGATTCTAAAAAATTTGGTTGACAAGGGAACACAAGGATTAACAATAAAGCTTTATTGCAGACACCTTAGAGTTGCACATTGCACCCTTGGACTAAAGTAAAGTAAATTTGTGGGGAGAGAGACCCGTCTATAAGTCAGATGTTCTTAAGTCTGTCTGTATTTTTTTTTTTTTAATAATTTTTTTTTTAATTATAAAAAGAAATGTAAAGCAGTACACGGCATAGGAAGCAGTGAACAAGGTACCAAGTACATAAATTGCATTTGTAAACAATAATAAAACCATATGAAAACGGCCAATAGTTAGGCGAAAGGCAATTCAGACAAGTCAGGTGTTTAGATCTATGCAACCAATGAAACAAAATGGAAAACAAGGGGGGACTTACATTGGGGACACCTCTTTATCCCATTGATTCTGGGATAGAAACTTTTCTATACAGGCGTTCCATGCCTACTACTTTGTTTCTGAGCACTGGCATCTGTAGTGTTAAAGGGAGCAGTAGTGTCACACAGTATCAAAATCTTTGAAACTGCTTGACCCACATCTGTATTTCTACTAAACCAAGCATATTAGTTATACTTATAGAATCCAAGTTGGAAAGATTTTTTTAATCCTATGTACTTTTCCAGCTCATCTCTTGAAAAAAAACTTCTAGCATTTTGCATACTACAGATGTTAAGCTTACAGGACAGTAGTTGCATGTTTACAACTTTTTACCTTTCATAAATATTGGTGGCACCTAAGCTGTTCTCCAATGCTGCTGGACAGAACCTGTTGCAAGAGTTGAGCTCAATTCTCTTAATACCTGTGAATTACTACCCTATAGGCCAGAGGCTTCATCATTTGCTTGGACTGGGCTGTACTTATTCTTGTGTACATTCTTGTGTATTTTTTCTTGTGTTTACGGTACTTACTCTTAGGCCTTATGCACATGACCATAAATGGCGTCCCTGAGAAAAACGGCAAAAACGGCAATTAACTCATAGCCCCAATGACTTATATTATGCACTGTAATACATAGTTACGCGGGGGCTGCATCTCAAATGCCGCCCAGCTCCTATGGAGATGGGAGCTGCTACCCCCCACCTGCAAACTTCCCCCTGTCTTAAGATCACAGTCATGTGCCTAAGGCCTTGCTCTTACTCCTTGCATGAATATGAAACCAAAATACTCCATATAAGATATGGACAGCACAACTGTTTGTGTGTTTTTAGTGTCGTCAATTTGTGTCTGTCTAAATTTGTGACTGCATCAACAATCGAACACCCTTTATAAGGAATGGATGCAGAAATCCAGGTATATCCAATCAGTCCACTTATATTTCCTTGCAGTTGTAGCTCAGTGTCTGTCTAGACAAGAAGTAATATGTGACTGTGTGCGGACGTGCTCTTTCTTCCTGACATCCCATGCAGCCACATGCAGATTGTAAAAACTCCATAGTGAACGCTCTGACCTTGACATTACAGGCTACAAAAGCCTTGTTTCAGCATTCATGTAAAATTATAAAAGGATCCTGGAGAAAGCTGACAAGAGCGGCCATCGAGCCTGCTGAAGACATGAATGATGAGCCCCAGTGTTTCTTTTTTGTACTTTACATTAATTACAGAATCTGCTCCTAGAAAATAATCACATTTTTTATCTTCATATCTCATAAAAGCAGGAAAATTCCTAAGTCAATTAAAAAGGATCTTGAAGACATATTTTTTAATTGGAGTTTTAATTCCCTTAGTAGATACTTGATTTTCATCTTCAAAATTCAGTCCTTGAATGTCTTTTTAGATGAGATGCTGATAGAACTGAGTGGATTACCCTCCCGTGCTTTATTCTCATCAGAATTATGCATTTTGGGTTCCATAACAGAGCTAACAGAGTATTAATCTAGGGTTATATAGATGTATAAAATGTGCTAAAAATGTAGCGTACACTGTACACAGCATACCAGTTTTAGGGTTCTCACCTGTAAAGATCTGGTTTTCTCCCTATGGTGCTGTAGGTCTGGGTCAGTAGGAATGTGTTGGGTCAGTGTGCTACGTACATCTATGATACAGCTAGTATATCACTTCCTGCAAGCCTAACAAATGCTGCCACCATGTAATAGTGACTGTTATAATAAATCTTAAAACACACCTTATGTTTTGGGCTCTATTTTGACACTCACTCGATATATCTGTTTTAGCACATGGATATTATGGACTTATTAGCTGCAACCAAGACTTTTCTTTATCACTGTCAGGGTTCAGGATCAGTGGACCCTCTGGACCACCCCGGGAGGTGGTACTAGCCGACACCTGGGACCGGAATATAAGTGGTGCCTGGTCTTCAACAGAGCCGTCGCAAAGCAGTATAGTCTTGCTGCGGTAGGGTACCACCAGGTCATCCCACAGGTACGAATAGCCCGCGGTGGCAGCCAAGGTTACAGTAGATAATCGTAGTCCAGGCCCGTGGTCAGAAGCAGGCTGGTTGTCAGGGCAGGTGGCAGAGATACAAGGTCAGCATACAGGTCCGAAGTCAGCAACAGAAGATCAATGCAGATGGGCACGGGAACTCAGGGACGCAGGAACACGCAGGAACACACAGGAACGCAGGAATACACAGGGAGCTTTCTCTTCTCGCAAAATGCCTCAAACATCCGGCGGGGAATCATGGGAACAGCCGGCCTCTATGGAAACCCGGAAGTGCCAGCGCCAAATCAGCGATGCACTGGCCCTTTAAATCTTCGACTGCCGAAACCGCGCGCATAAGGAGCTAGGCCGGACATGGAGAGGTGAGTGCGGGCCAGGGGAGCCGCGCAACGGAGAGGGCCGATCCGTGACATGGATCGCAGGGGCACCCGTGACAATCACTAGAGGTGCTGCTTTTCCTTGCAAAGTCTTATGCCAAAGTTCCTCCTGCAGAATTTGGCACACACACAATGGTGGGTATTCATTATTGACTTTCCTCCAGTTTTTTGGCAGATTTTTTTCCCCCCTTGCTGTGCCCCGTGTGCCATATTTATAAACTGTAGACACCCACAGTTAGGGCACAGTTTAGCAATTCAGACACTATTCTTGCTCCTTTCATGTTTCTGACACTTTTGGAGCACAAATACATCAATATGGTAGACCAGCTTTTAACTCTATTTTACTTTGATGAATGAGTTCTTAAAATTTTTCAGGTTGTTCACCGATTTATTAACCCCTTGTGCCAAAATCTAACATCCCAGTGTAAATTACTGCACAATTTGTGTGCCCAAAACACAAAGCCTGCACCACAATTGATGAATGCCCCCCAATATGTCTCTGGGTGAGATGGGAAGCAGAATAAATGGTGCTTGTAGGAGAGGGGTAGCCAGGTAAGACAGAGCCCAGATATCCACAAGAGGGGCCCCAAAAGTTGAGCCACAAACAACAGGTATGTTCATCATCAGTTTCCTTTTCTAGAGCAGTTTATAAGACTTGGAGGAGGTGGGAGATTCCCTTTCAACAAATTTACATGACACAGTTCTGAGCAAGGTATTATGGATCTCTAATACTGTGATACTGTAACGTGTACTGGATCATAATATGACAATATTGCTAATTTGTCCAGCTAATGGACCTTCAGTAACACATATTTACTATTTATTGGTAACGGATGCATAACGGAAAGTTATTGATATGAAAGGTGAACGGATGACTTTCTGTTCACCTTCCCTTTTTTGTTTCGGTCTCTTTAAATGAAGAGTGTAACAGAAAGACCATATACAGGTGCAAACTCCACCCTACATACAGTCATGTAAAACAGGGAATATATTGACTTTTATTTCATCACGGTTTTGTGTTTTATTGTGATGTTGTTTTTTCACTCCCTTTAACATATCTTCTAGAACAACTTTTGTAGCTAAACCTAGGGAAGGATGACAGATTGATGGCGTACATATTTTAAACATATTTTGGTAAAAGTTTATTTAATTTTAATTAATGAAAATATCTACTAAAGTTAAAGACTCATAAACATAACAAAGTATTGTTAGGATATGTTAAGCTATTCCAAAGATATTGGGGCAGTTTTACTTACCCGGTCCAGTTGCGATCCAGCGGCGCGTTCTCCAATGCTGATTCGGGTTCTGCCGGGATTTTTTTTTTAAAAATTTTAAATTCCGCGTTTTTTCCGAATCCGTCGGGTTCCCCCGATTTCTGTTGCGTGAAAGCCGGCGCCGATTCGGCACAATTCAATTCAATTCGGTGCAAATCGGAAAAATTCGGGAAACCCGGCAGAAAAACGTGATTCAGACCCTTAGTAAATGTACCCCATTGTCATTTAATGAAGAGCAGATCTGCAAAACTTGACCTGGACATTTTGGTGCCAATGACCTTTGGTCACAAAAGCAGTTTACGATAAGTAGAAGAAATGAAAAAGAGGAAAGCTATTATGAATATTCTAATAATATACAGTACATTCAATTTCACTGCATCCAGACCAAGAACCCCCAAAGCTGAGACGAGACTTGATACTAAACACCCTCCCTGCGTGTTGTCAGTTCTTAGTTACGCAGTTTCTTAGTCATTCTTAATTCTCCATGTTTATGTATTTTTCTTACTTTCTGACGCCTGAATGTTGAAACTAAAGGCAAAGTCTGTTCCCCGGAGTTATGACACTAATTAAGCTAATAAGGCGGTGTTATGTTAATATCAGCATATTGCGCTATACCTGACTGCTGCTTGTTTCATTGACATTACTCTACTTCAGGCAGCATTTTACATGTTTGATGGTTTTGTACTTGATAATTGGTGAAAGATATAATTACATGGTGAATGATTTCCCAAATATTGGATGTTGTCTATAGGCCTTGCAGCGCATTGTTTCCAGCAGAATGAGTCACAAGGGTGTTTTATGCTTTCATTTAGAGATTCATGTGTTTAAGGCTTGTATATTTCCACTTCAATGCAGATAACTGAGCCCATTGCATTTTTTTGCTATTAATAAATGCCTGCAGTAAAATTGGCAGTCACATGTCCGCTGAGTAAAACGTAGGCAGAATATTATAATTTGTCCCTAGTAATTACTCAATGGCTTTGTGAGGCAACTAAAGCTAATGCAAAACTGAATCTCAAAATGTGAAATTGGCTCATAAATGATATACCTGGACCTCATTACTACTTGCGCTGGCAGAAGATAACAAACAGCACCCAATGCTTTCCTACTCGCTTTCCTCTACAATACAAGTTGTGCTGGCAGAGGATAAAAACAGCACCCAATGCAGTCAAAAAGGAAACAAGCAAAAACACTTCCTGCAAATGTATATAATCATGGCCGCCCTAAGGGTGCTGTCCTGTACGGGGTTACAGCAATGGCTGGTAGACTGCCAGACATATGTTCTTCAAGTTAAACAAGGAAGGGAAATGAAAGGGACTTATTCAAACTGATGTAAGGAACACAACTCCATATAGTAATGTAACCATTATTGTTGTTTTAATGTAATAAAAGGCATCTAGACCCTTCTCTGCTGTCCCTACCGTGATCAGCTTCTGAGCTCGGCTATTTCACACATTTACAGTCTTCATACTGAAAAACATTTTTTTTACCAAATTCTTTACATATATATATATATAGCAAAAATCCACAGAAGCACAGCAAAAACATCAAAAAACATCATGGGGCCAGCCAACGGAACCTGACGAAATACCACATGCATATACAAGAGAAATTCTTTCTATTGTGTGTGTATATATATATATATCTCAAGTAGCTGTTTTATGGAAATGATATTGTCAGGTTCGCTGGGGAGAATGCTGGGTCTTCTGGTGGTGCTAACAGCGTTCTCCGACCTCTGGCGCGTATCTGCGCAAACTCCACCTCTTGTCCGCTACCAGCGGTCTCTGCCATGCATCCCAAGCAGCGGCTGCTAAGACCTCGCACTGTCTAGGAGTTGTGTTCTGAACTGCTGAGACTTGTGGTAACTCTGCATGGTGCCTGCTATTGTGCTTGGTTATTCTGCACCATGAGGCGTTAATTCCCAGAAGCTGTCCAGCTCCTATCAGGTTCTGGAGGTGGGGTTCTGGCTGCATAAATTGCAGCTTCACTAGTCACCTGTGCCAGTGTCTGAAATCCCTTCATCACTCGCTCTCTGCATTAGGTTGTATTGCTCTGTATCTGTATCGTTGTGATCTCGGCTAGTTTTTTGACATTGACTCTTTGCTTACTGATTTTGTTCTTGACGTACCCTCTCGTTGTGGCTCCGGCTAGTTTACCATTCTTTTGTGTTTTATGTATGTCAGTCTGTTTGTGTTTCCCTTCCCACACTTATCCAGTGTATTTCGAGTCTTCAAGTAGTCGCCCCACGGTTTAGCGCGGGGGGGCTATAGGAAGGGACAGAGGTTGGGACAAGCTCAGGGCACACTATCCCCTGTCTTCTGTGTTACCCAATCCTAACAAGTAAAGTTATAATTAAATCATTATCATATAAATGGTTTGTTTCAGATTATGACTTGATTAGACTTTTGTGATGTGCTTGCTTAAAAGGAGTCTGTTAGATGCTTCATTTTATGCTATTAAACTAATAAAGCCAGTTATAACACTGGGGCACATTTACTTACCCGGTGCTGCAGAGTTCACGAAAGTGCATTGTCCGAGTGCATTGTGCCGCGTTTCACTAAGATCGTGCACCTGATATCCTTAATGTGTCCCGCTCAGGTCCGACAGAGTTCACCTACTTCTTCCCGGTGTATGTAAGTGTTTGATCTTGCGACACAATTTGAAAGTTAAATCCCGCGCTGTCACAGCGGCGCAAATCCCGAAAACGACAGAAAATCTGGCAAAAGAGTGGGCGGGGACCCTTAGTAAATAAGCCCCACTGTGTCTATTACTTTGCCAAATGATGGAGTGGAGCTTACAGTAAAGGGTTGGATTTAGGCAATACAATGTGCCAAAAATATGCAATAAAATGCTGCATTTTTGTCGGAATCTAAGACAGTTATTACATACTATGAACTCGCCTAGATAGTTTAAATATTTCCCTAGATAGCCTAGATAGTTTAAATATTTCCCAGATTTATCATCTAGTACCAGACACAAATTAAAATTAGCGCAGCTTGAAACTGCTTTGTGGATTTTGTTCTATCTGGCTATTAGACAGTACTCGTCTTCTTTATTGTGCCTTTACGCCAAGGAGTTAACACCTCCGAAGTAACAAAAAATTATAAATTCAATCCTGTAAGTAAATGAGTTTCCTAAATGTAAATTTGTTTGAAAGTGGTCCAAAACTTGACAAGTGCTCTAGCGCTCCTTAGGCTGGGTTCATAACACGTTTTGTGTATACGCTAAGCGTATACGTCTGTAGAGCACCTGACATATAGGCTTAGTTTATACACTGACAAATAGTGGCAGATGGAGGCATAGTTCTTGCCTTTGTCTAGCCACTATAAATCCTGTACAAAAAAAATGCAGGATGAATAAATGTAGCAAGCTATGCCTTTTCATCCTGCAGCCTCCGCCTGAGAAACGTATGCGCGGAAGCAATGGACAGCTATGTAGAGCGGATGCAATGTAATGCATCTTTCCTTTCCCCACAGACACTCCGAGTACATGCGTTGCTCGGCAGGAGGGAGGACCTGGTGACGACATTGTCCATATTAGAACAGTGACATCACTGGGGGAACACCACGCTCATCGGTGGCAGCCAATCGCCGGCTACTGCCCATGTACACTCCTGCCCTCGCCCTGTGCGACGTATCGGCATGCGTTGTAAGGACACGTCGGAATCCTCCTGAAGTGTCCTTACAACATTGGCAAATAAAGAGGTGTGAGCCCTGCCTTAGTAAACCTTACCCATAATTCTGCTTATCATCAGTGACATTATCCTTGTGGAGATGATCACTGATGTTATTGTGGGTTCTTCAGCAATACTTTACAGTTTTATACAGATGGTTCTGCAGGTTCGGTATAATGCAGTGGTGCGTTATACATGTAAAATGTCCTACTAATTAGAAGCTGAGATTAATGATGGCTCGTACCTGTAGCCTTTGATTACTCTATAGGTAATGAGCTTGGGTTTCTTGCCGTTACACATGAGTTGGTTTACTAGATCCAGTAACAGTATAATGTTATTCGATCGGTGTGGGGGGGTTGGATGTTGTTTTATTGCTTCCTTCGCATAATGTTGTCTGCTAAGCTCCTTCTGATATTTCCGCTTATTATAAAGCAAATTTTCGTTGTGTATAAAATTGAAAGCCCAGAATGCACCGCAGCTACCTTCACACATCCGCCTGACAGCAATTTTTCAGAACAGAACAGGGAGACAGCATTTCAAAGCTGCATGATGCAAGTTATGGCTTTTGTTAGACATGTTGTAATGGCCTAGCTAGCTCCGGTATGATGAAAGATAATCACAAAACCAGTGCACCTTGCAAGGCACTTTCCAGGTTTACGGAGCAGGGAAGCAGTTATATATAGGTTTAGATCCTCATAGATCAGCATCACCAGTGCCATCTAACTGCATTAAACAAAATGATTTGCCATATTGAGAGACAAACTCTACAGGATGTTAACCTAGTTTTATACTTTATTTTATTGCAGGGAATGTAGAGAAATTGACTCTTTATTCTTTACATAGTGGAAGGTGTTGAGAACAATAGAACAATGAAATAGATGTCAGAGAACAATAAAACATAAAAAGGATCAATGAAAATCAAAATTAATTTGCCATAGTGGTCATGATTTGGAATGATACTCAAAACCAAAGAGGAAATGAAATTTCAGGCTGATCCAACATCACTGGAAGTGGCTCAAGACAAGGATGTGAAGCTCAGTAGTGTATGTTGCCTCCACGTTTTTTTATGACTGCCCTACAATGCCTAGACATTCTTCTGATGAGGCTCAGTAGGATGTGTGGCCTCCACATGCCTGTATGACCTCCCTGCAATGGCTGGGCATGCTCCTGATGAATCTTAGTAATCTGTTTGGCCTCCTTGTGCCTGTATGACCTCCATACAGTGCCTGTGTATGCTTCTGATAAGGCAGTGGATGTTCTCCTGAGGGATCTCCACACAGACAGTGTGTGATACAATGTGCCATTGGTGAAAACTTGATGTCCCTGATGTGCTTGTTGGGATTCAGGTCTGGGGAACAGGCAGTCCAGTCCTTAGTATCAATGAATTTATCCACACTACAAGCACATGAGGCCTAGCATTGTTATACATCAGAAGGAACCCAGGGCCCAGTGTATCTGCATATGGCCTCACAATGGGTTTGATGATCTCGACCTGGTACCTAATGGCAGTAAGGCTACCTCTGGCTAGCCTTTCAGGAAGAAATGGGTACTTTCTACAGTCGAACAACCCATATAATGATTGACCTAAGTTGAGTTTAACTGAACCACATTCAGTTGTAACAGGAAAGCAGATCTAGAATGCAGCCTTTATCCAACACTATGGGGCAGATTTACTTACCCGGTACATTCGCGATCCAGCCACGCGTTCTCTGAGGTGGATTCGGGTCTTCCGGCGATTTACTAAGGCAGTTCCTCCGACGTCCACCAGGTGTCGCTGCTGCGAATGTCAGGTGTCCGCCAAGGTCCGCCGGAGTTCACGATCTGTTGCTGGGTGCAGGTTAGTGCGTGTCCAGTGACACTTTTTTTTAAAAATGCGTCGGTTTTTACGTTCGGCCACGCCCCCCCGTTTTCCGTTACGTGCATGCCGGCGCCGATGCTCCACAATCCGATCGTGTGTGCCAAAAACCCGGGCCAATTCAGGGAAAATCGGAGCAAAACGGAAAGATTTGGGTAACATGCCGTAAAAACGCGATTCGGGCCCTTAGTAAATTACCCCTTATGTGTCTCTTCGAACATCCAGATTCACACAGCTTATTTAGCTCAATGTATGCTGATGAGGTCTGTATGCAAAGAGCTCCACCTAGTGAAAGCTGTAGGAGAGAAGAAATTACACATATTATACAGCAGCAAAAAATGTTTTTTTTAAATGATTTGGCTTTGCTTTCCACAACCTGTAAATTAACTCCAGTAGTACATTCTCTATGTAAGAGAGAATTGTCACAGAAGCTGTCTGATGGCTCATTCTTTACCTCTCATGACTGTTCTTCCAAGGGTCATAGAAGCAAATTCTTTTAAAAGTTAAAGTTAATAATGTAGATATGAACTACAGAATGAGCCGTCAGACAACTTTGATGATCTTTATGAAAAGGGCAATGAGTATTGTGCACTGCTTGAGAAATACTCTAGACGGTAGAAGACAAAGAAGTTACATTTTTCATGAAAAAAGATTATAGAAAATATATGAGCCCATAGTATTACAATGCATTAAAATGCCTCAGAAGCTGTGTAGCCTTTAACCATTTAATGACTTGACTGTGGAAGAGAAGCCGTGGTTTCGAGGCACTGTTACAAAATCAACTGTGTGAAAGACTATACAATTCTTTTTGGAATTTAATATTTAGTTAGTACCCATAAAAGGGTTTTGCAGGACTTTGATATATTGTGAATGAAGGTCTAATTTTTGGAGACTTGATCAATAACTCGTCAGAGCTCTGTTGATTTGGCCCCCAGTAATATTGATGGTCAATATCTTGGGTAGGCTATCAATATCAATAAACTGGAAAACGCCTTTAACACTCCTCTAAAAATCCAGGGTTTATCCTTGAAATGCAGCTGGTAAACAGCCGACCCGATGTAGAGCTGTGCTTGATTTATAGCAGTCTGCACTGTACGAAACATTTATCATAAGCTGTGTGACAATATAAAAATATGGCGCAGACATAACTCAAAGTAATAGTGGCCATTACACTGCACCAGAATTTGATAAATCTGCTCCTTTGTATTGACAATTTCAAGGTAATGCAGTTAATAATGTGCTAATTAAAGGGAATTGAAACAAGATAAATAAGAGAAAGAATTTACCATCCTTAAGGAATGACTGCTTGACAGACGAGCATAGAAAATACATTTCTTCCACTCTTATAATTGCATCCTGAACAGATATTGTTAAACCTACACAGTAAATGAAAGAACATTATTTTAGGAGATACACAATACGTTGCCATTTTCAGGCAAACCGCTGTTTTATGAGTATTGACCAGTTTGGAATTGCTCAGCAGAATGAATCTGAAAAAAATTTGGTATATTCTTTACGCATTTATAACAACACAAGTTTAATGCGACTTTCTGTATTGTTATAGCTTATCATAGAAGACAAGGAAAAGCCATTGAAAGAGTCAAGCTGCCGTTTAGTGTTGCTGATGCACTAAAGGGAAACTGTCATCAGGAAGGTCTTTTTTACATGATGACAGGTTCCAATATCCTCTGGCATGTTGATTTAAAATATGTCTTTGTCGTGTATCTGAATAATTATGCTGCTTTTTCATTGTTTCTTTAACATTACCTGTCCCCCTGACAGCAGTTTGTGGGTGGAACAGGTCAGATGAGAATTCGGAAATTGAGCTGATGTAATCGAAGGAGGGAGCAGGTGAGAGGCTGAGGGAGAGTAAGGGTGATGAGGGAGGAGAAATTGAGTAGAAGACAACTTCTGCCATATGAATTCCCCCCAGGGACTTAGCGTATTTATTTTTTGTCTTGTTATTTGTGAATTTCTTTTTTTGAAAAGGTTTTGAAGTTGTTCGTGTTACTGTGTACTGCAAAATGAGCCAAAGGTGCTACATTTTACCTCGAATTGTGCCGAAAACTGACACTTTTTTTTTAATACATCCACATCATGGGGGACAACTTGTACATCCGCTTATGATCAAAGCCCCACCCCTCTGACGCCACCGTATACATAAGGAGATTCCAGCCTCCTGACGTGTCCAGCAGCCGGCTGTGCTGGTGTACAATTCTTATAGCGAGGGCGCAGGCACGGAATAGGGATGCCCCATGGCAGCCAACTTTGACACAACATTTACCCAACCTCCACCGCAAGGCTTTGTGATTATTTCAGGGATTGCACACCCTGACACTGGCTGACACACAACTTCCCACTTTTCCTCCGGCTTCGCCTTCCTTTTACGTCATCTCCTCGGCAAGGAATTGGGATTTTATTACAAAACTGCCATACAAGCCCTGATAACTTTCCACGCTGCATTCTAAAGATATATCAGATGCAACACTATTAAACCGCTGTTGCAGCAAACTGTGATAGGTAAGTTAAAAAGTTGCACGAATATGCAAATACACCAAATAAAGTAGAAGAGATAAAAAAAAAAAAGAAAATACTGAGATAAAAGTTTCTGAAATCTGAATAATCAGATCTAAGCACAACACTTGGAACACTTCTGTTTTTCATCTGTTAGATGTCCTAGATGTTGGACCCCAGCAACCCAATATTGGGGACCTATTCTATGGGAATGTTCATTATCGCTGCAGTATTTGTGTGGGTTTCTCTAGGTTCTCTGATTTCCTCCTACACTCTGAAGACATACTGATGTAAAATAGTGCGTGTTGACAGGGGCTCATATGATGTACATTACATAGTGGCATAATGTAAGCTACAAGAAAATAAAACACTATATAAACTAGTCAGTTATTGCATTGCAACACAATGTTAGTAGTTTTTATATAGCCTAGACCCCAGATCAGTATTACACTTGGTTGGAACCCAGAATGCAGTTTATCTGAGTAATGCTCAATATGATTAAAAAAGACAAACCATACAGATCCATTACATGGACTGGAGAAAAAATGGAGGAGAAAATAGAAGTAGTAAATGAGAGATAGATTACATGTATAGAGAGAATAAAAGATGAGGAAGAGAGAGAAACCTGGGCTGCTTGAGGAATGAAATATTACATTGTGAGGTGGTGGGAGCCCGAAGCAAGAAGTTGGGGAAATATAGATTGAGTGAATAAATCAAGGAGAAAGGAGTGGGAGAGAAACACAGCAGATCCTGGAAGACGTAACGCCAGGACGCTTATTTACTGCCGCTCCTTTCTTCTCAAGTTCATTTTACCTAATTCTACCATCTCAGCACTATTACTCCAGGTAATGTGATGAGTATAAATTTCATGTTTATATATAAAACATCAAAATGTTATAGATTTCAAAGTAAAAGGTTTGCGAGTTGCCGGATATACTTGCCTTGAATGTGCCATTTCATCGCTGTTCAGTTTAATGTATATTTTTTATGTATTTTACTCTGTAAGTTCATCCTGCATTCATATTGGTGATTGCCACAGGGACAAAATCCATTGACATCAAGAGCTAAGAGAAGGATTGATGTACTTGACTTGATCAAGCAAGCCCATGAAAGCCAATATGGCTGACAAGCATAACTAACAGATGCTTCCTGAATAGAAATGAGCGGGTTGGATGCTTGGGGATCCCCTCTGGCCAATCATAGCCATGGCTAGTTGCTAGGGTAGGGCATTTGCTGGATTCACAGTTTTGCCCCCCATCCAACATATGTCCAGGTCAAGCGGCCAAACCTAACGCCAAACCCTAACTTGACTGTCAGATCCGCACATCTCTTAAGCCTGGAAAACAAACAGTTAACACAATAACTGCACAAAAAGAATCAGCAGAACAATAAAGTTTTCGTTTTTGGCTGCGGGCCTGTTTACATGCGCTTCACTGTGATGTGCAATTCCTTTTGGAACAAATTAATCTTTTGTCAAGGTAAAATCAAAGTGAGAATAAAACATGGCATTGCAGACTAGATATTCCTTTCTGGATCCCCTTATCACTTACTAGAAAAGAATAATTAGCGGTTAATAGGAATATTCATGAACGGATTGTGCAAAGTAAAATTTTTTTCTTTTTCATCGAACTGTGGCGCACTGTGGGACTGGAAACTTTCCTAAAACCCTGTGCAAGTTGTGCACTAAAGTTGACCATACATAAATGAATATTGACTGAACCCAAGGATTTACCAGCCAGGCAAGTTGAGCTTCTTGCTTCAGGTAGCATCACCTGCAGCAAAATGGGTTGCAGGATCTGACACTCACAGATAGTGTCTCTTTACACACAATTTCAGCATGGGTGTGATATTCTGCATAGAGAACCCACTTGCTAAAAAAGAATTTGTTATATAACTAGTGGATGGGGTAGGGGGGATGCAGTTCTGGTGCTTGCCACAGGACCAGTAACTTATCCTATCTGTATAGTTGCATCTCATATTTTGATCTCTGGTTATGTAACGCAGTAGCAGCAGCAGTAGCACCAATATTTTATTGAACATGATGGACAAGACAAGAGACATCTCGAAGCAGGAGATGTTTGGTTGAATAGGGCCTGTAGTTGTTACAGCAGGGCAGTATGGGATATAACGGACTAATAGACAGTGGCATCTGTAAGATGTTGATAAATAGGTATTTCTTAATGTCAGCAATGGCATCAGCCAAAGTTTTGTGACAGGCATCAAGAAAATAGGGCTTCACTTCACAAATACACAATGGGGCACATTAACTTACCCGTCTGCTGTAGTTCTCAGAAAGTGCACTGTTCGACGATCATGCACTAAGATTGTGCCCCCGATATCCTGCATGTGTCGCTTTCCCGCTCAGGTCCGACGGAGTTCACCTTCTTCTTCCTGGTGCATGTATGTGCTTGATCTGGCGACAGAATTGGAAAGTTAAATCCCACGCTCAGTCCGAATCTGCCAGATCGTCCCACAGCACACTCCACAGATTTCTCATACAGTCACATGAAAGCCGGCGCAGCTCTGCCACAATCCGATCGCACGCGACACAATCCCTGTTAATTATCTGTCACAGCCACGAAAAACCTGAAAGCGTCGGGAAGTCCAACAAAAGTGCATCCGCAGACCCTTAGTAAATAAGCCTCAATGTGTCTGCTTCAGATTGATGAACCCAGTGGCCACACTTCACTTTCTTTTTTTTCTTCGCTATATACTATCACTAACCCTTTCTAAAAGAAATAGGCTTCCCCACACAATGACTGTGTATTCAGAATAGAAGTTTTATAGTGTCTATGATTTATCAGTGACCTCATATCAGAGGTCCCTCAGGACTGGCTGATTTGCTTTTCTCTACTTCTATACCTTGGAGAAAATTTGTTATGGACGCATTAAGGAGAAAAGAGGACAAGTACAAGAGAAAACTGTTCTTTTACTTAAGGGACATCTACCATCAGTTTTACTGGTAGACTAGTCCTACGCACAAGCTCCTGGTGTATTATTCTTCTCAGAACTTCTTTTATTATAGGGAGGAGGGCCTCAGAGCTCCCCCATTACTCTTCCAGTACCGACTGGTCCCTCCTGGATCCGCTCGTTCAGGTTGGAGTCAGGAGTCCAGGTTGGACCAGGCAGTACTGGAAGAGTAATGGTGGAGTGAATTAATTATAAGAAGAGGGCTCATAGGCGCTCCGGTGACTTAAGCCGGGAACACCTTAACCTGATTAGCATAATTTTTAAAACTCTATATTTACTAAATTGCAGCATATGGGGTTAAAAAAAAGTTCTGAGAAGAAGGATTCTGCAGAAGCTTGTAAGAAGGACAAGTCTAGCATCAGTGAATTTGATGGTAGATGTCCTTTAAGTGCAAAAGTTACGAGACAGAGGGCATCAAAGTATATAATACAAGATTGCAATGAGAAGTCTTCTAAGTACATTCCTTAAATTTTACACAGGATATTTTATGTATTTTTAATTGCTGAATATGTTCTTCAAAATACCCCAGTTTTTTTCTTACTTGGAAGGATATAAAAATACAAAACATCTCTCCTCGTTTTTTAATTTCCATTTATTAAAAATCCTCTACTTGCCTACAATGTTATTTGTTAGATTAAAGGAAGTATCTAAGCATCTTGAAATAGATCAACTGCAGCAGAACTGTACCTTTTTATAGAAGAGCATTTTTATATATCAAACATCTTGATTCTTTTACAGATTTATGGTTTGCTGCCATTTTTTTTTTTTTTTTTTTTTTTAAGTAAGTTTTTATTCAAAATTTTTCCCAAACATACATACAGTCGAGAAGTAATACATTTGCAATGTTTCTTTTTCCTATATTCTAAATATATATGCATTTCTATATACTAGATGTTTACATATTGGGTAGTTAGTTTTATTAGTTAGTGCTTATTTATCTTCTAATTTGCTGCCATTTTTGACAGATATTATAGAGGAGGAGAATAAGCTCCTCCTCCTGTTTGATCAATATATTTGAATGTATGGATTTTTCTTTCTTTTCTGGCCATCGTTATAAGGGCTGCCATTTTTCCAGAGCTCAGGTAGTTATACTTTACAGCAGCCTCATGGTCATAGGCAGCAATAGACATGAGACTCATTGAGGCGTATGGAAAGTTTTCTAGACATGCTAGATATTTAAATAAGAGGAGTAAATAACCTGCAACATCTTCCATTGTGTGTAATGGTTAGTGAAGGTAGTAGAGCTGTTACCACCTATTGTTGTCCTGTCTGTGATGTAACGGCGATGTGATTGCTGTATAGAAACTCTATAGAATGTCAGTATATTATTATGGCCACTGTACAGAGTGAAAGTTACAGGATATAGTATAATAAATAAAGATCTTAAATTATCAATGAAAAAAAATCCTAAAAAATAAGTTCAACTGAAAACGATGTTGAGGAATAGGTCATTATCTGGTGACACTTTCCATTCAAGATTCCTCTAATGGGCATTGAAAAGATGATGAAATAGATCTTGTGATTTCTGTGTTGGAGCTCAAAGAATTTTATTATTTTAGTTTGTACAAAGGCAGGGCAATTCCACTTTACCTCAGTCCTTTAAACCATCTTACTTTTAGCGACATGGTAAGCTTTATCTGCTCTAAATGTAGTTCAAATGTTGTAAACTGAGCCGATCATACATTATATAGATTTATGCTCCTTTGGCCAACAGGAGGTCACTTAGAGCCCCACCATGTACCTGCATGCCTTCCAGAGTAGGCAGATGTAGGCCTGCAGCCTGCATATTGGATGGCTTTTCTTTCTAAATTTGATTTGCTGTTGTAGATAAATCCCAAGTTATGTTGCACAGCTACTAGGAAATCTGTCTTTTGATTTAAGGGAGTTTCGGAGGGTGGTAGCAGCAAAAAATACAAAGTTGATTTGTATCAGAATACAAATTTCTATATAGCACCATAGAAGGTGGTCCCTATTGAGATGAGATGGCCATCTGATATAGTTTTCTAGGTAGAGGCGATTCCCGACTTAAGGACTACCAACTTACAGACAACCCCTAGTTACAGACGTACCCCTCTGCCCACTGTGACCTCTGGTGAAGCTCTCTGGAAGCTTTACTTTAGTCCTAAGCTGCAATTGAGCTGTAAGGTGTCTGTAATGAAGCTTTATTGATAATCATTGTCCCATGGCAGCACAAAACTTTGAAAATCAAATTGTAACATGGACAAAACGAAATTTTGTCTGGAGTTTCAATTATAAAATATACCTGTTCCAACTTAAATACAGATTCAACTTAAAGAGAACCCGTCATGCAAAATAACTCCCCTAAACTAAATATATTTTCATAAACTGCCATTAGAGAGCATTGCCTCTATCCCTTCATTGTCCCTCTACATGCCTGTAAACCTAAGCAATGAGGTCCCAAAGCTGTATGCAAATGACCTGTGAAATGTCCAATGAAGCATTAGCATATTCAAGCTGTCCACTCTATTCATGAGTGGGAGGCACAGCCACACCCCCAGTGCATGACTGACAGCCTGTATAATGATGTGAGGCTGTATAATGATGTGCTTCCTGGTGCTGGTGGCCACGCCCCCTGCAGCCTGTGTGTGCATGTGTGTGTGTATAGGAGAGATACAGGGACTCCAGGCAGCCATGTTACAGCAGAACATGTCAGATCCATGTGTAGCTGATGTCTGTGTCTCTCACTTGTATATTAGGAGGATGCAGCATGTCAGCAGATGCAGCACAGACACTAGCCATGCTTTACTATACATTACACACAGACATGAGCAGGGGGAGGAGAGGGGAGGGGAACAGGGGTGACATCACTGCCTCTGACCATGTGACCAGTCTCATTTACATGATAAAGAATAGATGATTTTACAATGAATAATGTATGAAATAACTAGATAAAGGCTGGGATGGGATCCTTGTGAGCTGCTCCAACAGATAGTAGTGACAGGACTAGTGGCAGAGACCTGATGACAGGTGTCCTTTAAAGGGGTTGTCCCATTAAAGCAACTTAGACCCTATCCACAGGATAGGGCAGTGATGGCAAACCTTTTAGGGACTGAGTGCCGAAACTACAACCAAAAGCCACATATTTTTCACAAAGTGGCAAATGGCAATTTAAAGGAACTCACAGGTTTCAAAAGTATTGGCGTCCTGAGGACACCAATACAGCAGAAAGAAGGAGAAATTCAGATTTTTATCATAGTTTCCCTCTAAGGTCCCCTTAACAGGAGGAATCACAGGTCCGGAGAAGGGTCTACAATCATAATCCAGCTCTGTCCACAACTCCTTGCTCCTCCTGCACTTTAAGTCACTTTAAAATAATTTTGAACGTGGCACGTCGTGGGCTGCCTGTGACTGCAGGAGGAGGTCTTGAGTCCTGAACGATGAACTTTGTGTTAGGTGATGGCTTGGGTGCCCACCGAGAGGGCTCCGAGTGCCACCTCTGGCACCCGTGCCATAGGTCCACCACCACTGGGATAGGGGCTATCTTGCTGATCTGTTGAAGTCTCATCTACATCGGACCGCCTTTCTCGTGATCCGTTGGGGTCACGGTCACGGACCCACACCGATCAGAAAGTGGATAGGGTCTAACTTTCAACGATGGGACAACCCCTTTAAGTACAAACCTAAAGAACCTATCTCGTATGTAACCCCAGCACTGCCTGTCTGTGCAATCTTCATGTTCATCACTATGAAAGGATGAATTTCCCCCCATAACATGGAATTTAAAGTTTTGTTCATTGAAAGCAGCTCATAGTTGCAATTCACTCTTCTCTTTAAGTGACAATTGACCTTGGTGAGAACTCTTTCTTCTCTTCTCTCCTTACTGTAGTGGCTGCCAACATATGTCATTCCTTTATACTTGTATTCATGTCAATTGTAATCATTCCGTTCTTTTACAATCCCATGTATCTATCTGTATTTTCTATGATGACCGTACATTAAATATTAATAATTACATGTATTTACCCCATCTGGAAAACAAGAAATGTTCTTAAAAACCGTCACAATACATTAGAGCAATGACTACGGCATGAATGAAATACAAGGTTATTGTATTATAAGTCACATGAAAGAGTTGCTGCAAGTTGAGCCTCAGTTTTGTAATTGGTTCTATCAATTACCTACTTCTAAAATGTATAATTGCATCAATAACAGAGATATTAGGATAAGAGATAGCATCGATTTTGCCCTGTGGCTGAGGATCTTTCTGACAATACTTCACAGTGTCTGGATTCCTGGAGAGATGTGAGATAACAAGGTGGCCTTTCATTGACAGCTAATCTGACATGTAAACCAGAATTGATTAGAGAACAATTAGAAGATCTAATTATAGAGGCCGCTGTCAGATAATTCAGCACTGGACAGCGACCTTTACACGCATGGCTGTTGCCCTGAACAAATATAGATGCAGATGTCATTAGTTCAACCATATTTGTGAAAAATCTTCGTATATATTCTTCTTGGTGAAAGGTTATAATAAATATTATAGATATTTTCTCATACAGCCATTAAATGATGCAAAAGAAACAAAAAAATGGTGGTTTGCACTTTTGTATAATGTCTGACATTTTAAAAAATGCCTTTGTCAGAATTCTGAAAGCTGCCACTGTCACATTACCTGGCTCCCTTCCAGCAGCGTGTGGTGAGTCCCAGTGGAGGTTGCAGTTGCAGCAGCCTGTGAGCCTGTGTGTCAGTCTCCTCCACACTCATTCATCTCCCACTGCCCCTCCCCTCTTCCTGTCAAGTGCATCGAAGGGGAGGAAGGGGGATATTGTGAAGGGGAGGAAGAATGCACAAGGAGACTGAGACACATTACCTGACTCCCTTCCAGCAGCGTGTGGTGAGTCCCAGTGGAGGATGCAGTTGCAGCAGCCTGTGAGCCTTTGTGTCAGTCTCCTCCACACTCATTCATCTCCCGCTGCCCCTCCCCTCTTCCTGTCAAGTGACTTGAAGGGGAGGAAGGGGGATATTGTGAAGGGGAGGAAGAATGCACAAGGAGACTGAGACACATTACCTGACTCCCTTCGAGCAGCGTGTTGGTGAGTCCCAGTGGAGGATGCAGTTGCAGCAGCCTGTGAGCCTGTGTGTCAGTCCCCTCCACACTCATTCATCTCCCTCTGATGCTCCCCTCTTCCTGTCAAGTGCATCAAAGGGGAGAAAGGGGGACATTGTGAAGGGGAGGGAGAATGCACTAGGAGACTGAGACCCAGGTATGGGCTGCTGAAGCACCCTACTTACACCTGGGAGTCACCATATACTGCTGGTAATGTTAAAGGACACCTGTCATCAGGTCTCTGCCACTAGTCCTGTCACCTCTACCTGTTGGAGCAGCTCACAAGGATCCCATCCCAGGCTTTATCTAGTTATTTCATCCATTAATCATTATAAAATCATCTTTTCTTTATTATGTAAATGAGGCTGGTCACATGGTCAGAGGCAGTGATCTCACCCCTGTTACCCCTCCCCTCTCCTCCCCCTGCTCACGTCTGTGTGTAATGTATAGTAAAGCATTGCTAGTGTGTGTGTTGCACCTGCTGACATGTTGCATCCTCCTAATATACAGGTGAGAGACACAGACATCAGCTACACATGAATCTGACATGTTCTGCTGTAACATGGCTGCCTGGAGCTGCTGTATCTCTCCTATACACACACACATGCACACACAGGCTGCAGGGGGCGCCAGCACCAGGAAGCACATCATTATACAGCCTCACATCATTATACAGGCTGTCAGTCATGCACTGGGGGTGTGGCTGTGCCTCCCACTCCTGAATAGAGTGGACAGCTTGAATATGCTAATGCTTCATTGGACATTTCACAGGTTATTTGCATACAGCTTTAGGACCTCATTGCTTAGGATTACAGGCATGTAGAGGAACAATGAAGGGATAGAGGCAATGCTCTCTAATGGCAGTTTATGAAAATATATTTAGTTTAGGGGGTTATTTTGCATGACGGGTTCTCTTTAAATAAAGTTTTATAAAGTAGTGGCAGTATTCAGAAGGCTGAGGAATTTTTAAAATCATAAAGACCATTATCTATCAATCGATCCATCCATTTATCTACCTATCTATTGAATTTGATATGAATGGAGTCCTATTTATCCTGCCCATACAGCCTGTACAACTACTGGAAAGGTACCAATCACTTCAAGACTCTCACATTCACTGTTTTCCTTCACCAGCTATATACGAGTTCATCTTCTACCCTTCCTTCACATCCCGCTATTAAATATGCGTCTCCTAGCTTCTAATATTCCTCTTGTGTCTATACTTTTCTACAACAAAGCCATGGTTAATTCTCCAGCCTCAGTGCTACAGCTTAGCTGTAATACTCAGTCACACTCTTACTCTCTTCCTGAAGATTGTGTCTTCTTACTGACTTCTTGTGATGCTTGTCTTGAATTTCTCCCTGACTGTCCTCTAACACTTAAAGAGCCTGTTACAAGCTTCAAACAAGTCTTTTAAACATGATGCAAGCATTGAAATACTTACCTACAGTGGTGAATCCATGGATCAGGGCCATATGTAGCTAATAAACCCAGGTCCTCTTGACCTTTGATTCAACCTTGGCCTTTGATTGAATCAATAATTAATCTTGTACATTTCTATACAATTACCGTATTCAATTTTCATTTATTATTTTTATAATTTATAATGGGGGTGTACTTCAACCGGGTCATGATTGATAATGGCTCTATGGATGAGCTGAAACGTTGCACCTTATTTTGCCATGGGTGAATAAAGATCACCTTTATACTTACCGGAGTGCTGCATTTTTTTGGATATCTGACCTTACAAACCGGTGGATCGGGGACTTGATCGATTATACTCGCTGTGCTGCTCCACAATCGGACTGTTTGTTAGCCGGGTCCTGAGATACTTGTGAATGTACACTGTGGTTTAACAGTCTTGATTTATACAAGTTTTGGACTTTACTTACTTCACGGGGGAAATTCATCACTAATTTTGGCTTGTTGACTATTGTTTTTGCACCTGGCTGGTTTCCTTTTTTGTATCATATTTATATATTGAATGTGAAATTTAATGAATGGCTTTGCTATGAAATTTGAGACTTTTTTTGTTCCAAAATATCCCATATCTTGCAACTGCGGACAAAAAGCGACAAACCAGATGCTAAACCACTAATTAATGAGTGACAAATTAGTCCTGGCAAGTTTGAGGGCAATTTGTTCAAAGGTTGCATAATAACCTGCAAAAACCTAACAATGACAAAACAAAAGTAAAAAAAAAAACCTGATAAATTCCCCCTATGTGATCTTGTTTATCCAGCTATCTAACATACGCTGATTGTACGGCTGTGTAAAAGAGTCTCCATTGCATCCTGAAGAATCTAGTGCACGGTTTCAGCAGTTCCGTAGCAGATGCTTCTTTGTATCTTAGATAACAGAACTGAGTAGTGGGACAATGTGCTTCTTAGTCCCATATCCTGACATTCAGACATTTCTAACGTTTATGCCTTGGAGGCTTCCTTCTATGTGAGCTTTGCAAGTTGAGATCTTCCCACCAACCTGGACAAGCTGGTCTTCTTGGCTGCAAAAGTGGATTTAAATATTTAGTAGAAATCCTTACTTTCCATGTCTTTCCAGTGTCCTCAACTGTTTATCCACGGAATAGGGCCTAACTAGCTGATCATTGGGAGTCTTAGTATTGAGATGGGACGGACCTCTCGTTTCTCCATCGGACTAATGGAGCAGACGGCTGCGTATCTGTATGTCACATGACTGTTAAGGCTGTATGGAGTAGGCTAATGGGCCGAGCATTCGTCATACTGAACATCACCGGTGTTAGCTGCATTATACAGTTAACAGCTGTTGCTGCCAGCACCAATTACAGGTTTCAGCCAAATAAGTGCCGCCATTAAACGTGTTGGCGGCACTTAAATTATCTTTGATACAGTCAGTGGACCCAATGATGTCATTGGAGCCGACAGCCAAGACCACTACAGAAGGTCCCGTGCCTTTAATAGCAGGATCTCTGAAAGAGAAATCATAGCAGGATCTGTGAAATAATTTTAAAAAGTTTAAAAAAATGTAAACAAAAACAAAATCAGCTCCTTTCCCTAAAATGCAAATAAAAATATATAAACAAACACAATCATGTTAGGTATTGCCAAATTTCCTGATCGATGTAAATAAAAACACGCCCCATTGTCCAAATCATTACTTTAACGCCATTTCGCACCTAATAAAAATTTTGGATAAAAGGTTATCAAAAGGACATACAGTCCCAAAAAATGGCATAGAAACCATCAGCTTATTCTACAAAAAAAAAAATTATACCTTATACAGTTCCGTACACCAAACTATGAAAAAGTTATTGGTATCATTAGCATAAGGCAAAATGAAGATTTTTTTTGTACAAAAGAATACAATTTTTTTAAATCTATTAAAATATCTTTAAATATTATTGATATCCCTCTGATCATGCTGACCCAAATAATAAAGTAGAGGTGACATTTGGTGTACACAGTGAAAACAGTAAAACAAAGCCCAGAAGAATATTGCATACATACATTTTTTTAATGAACCACATTTGAAATTTTTTTCCAGCTTCCCAGTACATAGCATGGAATTTAAAATAGGAAGTACAATTTGTTATGCAGAAAACGGGCCCACAGGCTAAGTTAACACTACCATTCAAACCTCCGTTAAAAAAAAAAGTCAAGGGGCTCATTCACTTGGTGGCAATTTGCGACCAGAACATGGCCCCCATAGGTGTCATTGGCTTCAGATCACACGGTGCATCACTACACAGTGACTGCCTTTGCAGGAAGGAAGGGTGACGAGTGCTCACCCCTCCCACCTACTCCTTCCGGCCCCGTGTTTGCCCGGGAACCGGACCACGGCTGTGGGAATGCCCCTTTAGGCAGGCATCCATGCATGCACTTTTCTTTAAAGAAAAAAAATGACGTTAGCTGAAACATAATGCCAAACTTACCATTATGGATTACATAAAATTTACATTGATGTCAATGGGATTTTTAATTTATACGTTAAACCTCCTTAAACTGAGGTTCAACGATAGCATGAACTTGCCTGATACAACTCTGTACATGTAACAATATAAAAGGTATGGATTTTTGAAGGCAGGGAGTGAAAAACATAAACATAAAATGGCAAGGGGGCTAGGAGAACCATATAACTAAGATACACTTATTAAGGCAGCACACAAACTCTCAATTTTATCTGTTTTCTTATAATCACTTTTTAGATTCTTTTTTATACAATTTCCAGTAATATGTCATATACTAGATATATATACTAGAGCAGACCTGCAGAACTGCTCTCTTCATATTGGTCCAGTTTCCATCCAGAGTCACTTGGTGGCAATTTGCGACCAGAACACGGCACCCATAGGTGTCTATTTTCCTAAATAGGTTCCTGAATATTCCAGGCCATCAGAAATATTCTTCAAGCTCTCCATAAAATATAAAGAGTTGTCACGGTGGTGTAAACTATAAAGAATGGCTTTAATATCACAGACATTCGATTTGTGCCTATCTGTGAGCTTTCAGTTCTTCGACTTTTTCTCCGAGCTTTAGCGATAAGGTCCAGTGTAAAATGTTCAATACCTCTCAAATAATTGCTAAATTTTTCTTCTGTTTTCTTACCTAAACCAACACTGGCTTTTGAAGAGCGCTCTCAATATAAGGGAGGAAAGCCAGACAGCTAAATAAAGAAGACAATTAAAAAAGTGAGCTGTTCTGAAACAAATGTTCAGCGTGACCTTTACGTACTTTTTGATGTAGTGCGCAATTAGAAAATGTTAATCCACCGTGACAGGCCTACATTAAATGTATTCCCAGCAACCAGGCATCTTGCTGTGTGGCTCTGGAGTGGAGGTTAGGCTATTTTAAATTGAATGTGTCTCCGAATCACGACTTAGGCAAACACAGCCCGGTACGCCAGTGTCTAGAATCCACATATCACTATGCATTTGACTATGGCAGTCTGCAGCGGCACCTTCTTTCCGTACTACTTTGATTTGTCTCTTTAAGTAGCATTTGGAGTCGCATAATGTCCATTAGAGTTATGCCATTAAGCAGGCAGTGTAGTGAAAAGAAATACAGATTATACAGAAAGGATTCTGCACACTACTAATGGGGAATTAAACATGTCACTTCATGGTTCTTTCCCCTTAACCCACTTAACCTCTTAAACATGTCATTATTATTCTGCTAAATTGCTTTCACGTTCCTAATAGAGTAGATGGTGTCCGGGCTAAAAACTTTGTGTTTCATGTCTTTCTGCAGGTTAATACTAGCATGCACGAGGCAAAGCTCAATGAAGAATGCGATGAACTTATGGACATTATACAACGGAGAAAGCAAATGATTGCGGTGAAGATCAAAGAAACAAAAGTAAGAAGACTCTGTACTTATTGCCGTAATGGAGGATTGCTGGTATTTCATGGTAGTGTATTAATCATACACATTAATGTCTATGAAGACCACCCTTTACCCCCAATTGCAGATGTGAAGGGAGGTAAGGATTATGAGATTATCCACGCTCAATGGGGGAGATTCATTATGGCTTCTCTAAATGCCAGTCATGATAAAATCCCCCCCAATGTCTCTGCCAAGGACTAATCCCGCTCTCCCCCATTAAGAAAATAGGTGTTTGGTAAGGAAAATAGTCATATATCTAGTGTTTTTATGATAAACTGATTTTTTTAAAGAATTTTTGATAATGTTGATGATTTTAATTAGCATAGAAAATAAAGGGGACAGTAAATTTAACATGTGCAAAGCATATATTGCTTCATAAAACAGTGAGAAACATGGAGAAAAAGGGTATCTGTTTTAGTAGTGTGAGGAGTGAGAGTACTCTGTGAGTATTGATGAGAGAAATTGAACTGTAAAGCTCCGGTCTGTGCTCAACAGTGCACGTTGAGGTCCCCAAACCTGGACTTCATGCATAATTTCGGAATTTGGCACAATGACAATTACCATATCCTTGCCGGTCTGGTAACCCCCTTCTCACTGGCACATGCCACCACTTCCTGTCGATCCCTGATGACCATAATTGAGAAAATGCCTTCCAAAAGCTTTGCCCATGGCATTTAAAGGGTAGCACCTGCCAGCACAGAATGTGCCACAAAAGAATCCAGCACTCCAAGGTTCAGCTTCAAAAAATAACTGTCCTCTTTTGTTAAAAGCTTAGTACCGAACTAAGATCATGAAACTTTTCGATCTGCCTGTACAATCTACCTTGTACATGGTGCTAAGCTTTTAACAAGTGGTATATTGGACATTTCCCAACACAGGTGCGTCATAGAATTTAGTAATGTTAGTAAGTGAAAAAAATTATTTGGGTCTAAATAGTATGGAAAGTATTTGCAGCACGTTAAAGAAAATCTACCTATCAAAATCAAGCATTTTAAACCAGGAGCACTTACTCATACATCCAGGCACCGTGACTGTTTTAATCTTCTTGGCCTCCTTTCTTTTATAATCAACTTTTACAATTATGCTAAACAACCAGAAGGAAGGGGAGGGGGCATTGCTCCTTGCAAAGTGTAAGCTACGTCATGGTGACTTCCCCAGAGCCCTTCAGGCTCATTAACATAGTTTTAAAAGTTTAGATTTTAGATAACAAACATAAGAAGATTTCCAAAGTCACGGTGCCTGGATCTATGAGTAAGACCTCTTGCCCACAAAAAAAGTGTTATAAATTACTCAACTTTGTACAGTTAAAATCATGGTAGTTTTTTATTTTGATTTTTTTCAGATTTTGTTCAGGGTTATGTCAACTTCATGATCTGTACAACATTGTTCATATAAACTTGAGCCAGAAAAACTGATGGATGCATCCTAGACTTCAATGGGCGTTTTCTTTCCCTCAGACTGGTGTCAAAGTAGGACATGCTCTACTTTTGACACATCACAACACAACACAGACTAGTGCGAGTACAATACGATGATGGATGGCATTGGACTCCCAGGAGGAGTAAGAGGCCTTAGTGTCCCTGGTTTAACATGCTCGATTTTGGTGGTAGATTTTCTTTAACCAACTTGGGCTCGCTGATCCATTCCAATGTTCAGTGGCGACACCTTATCTTATCGACATGCTGCACAATAATCCTGCGGCACAAATTGACCCGAGCTGTGTTGTCTAAACACACAGCAGGATAATGTATGCTGCAGATTGCACTGTGGCTTTCACCCTGCTCAATTGAAAGAAACGCACATCTTTTAGATTTTTTGTGAAAACTTGGACAATGAGTTGACAGAAGATCAGCAGCAGACACGTCCTTTGGGAAGCTAGCATGAACGTCTTCAGATAGCAACATATTGTGGTTCAAAGACTAACAACTAATTATATCATGTCAAGTCTGTTATTTATTGGGTTGTTTCCTACTCTAAAGATTATATGACATTTTATTAGATCGACTTAGAACAAGTAAATTTGTGAATTAATCAATGACCTTTGTAGGATTCATGATCTGTTTCGCTTAGATTCTTTATTTTTTTCTTTTGCTTCTTTCTTTCTGGATTAGTCACTTAAAATTATCTCTGTTTTTGCTTGATAATGCCTTTATGAAAAAGGTGAAGCGTTGCTGTTTGATGGTGGAATAAAAGTCTACTTTTCTTCATCTTGGAGTGCTGCTTCATCACTTGCTATAACTGTTTTTGCCATGCTCAAGAAACAGGATTTTGATCGATATTTGCATCTAATCACAATCAGTTGTGGGGCAATAGATGTATGATGCACTGCTGATTTTGCAATATTCCCACTTGCAAAGAATAGAGAGATCAGTAATTTTTATTTTTGTTATACTTCAAGAGACAGAATCTACAATAAATAACACCTGCACACTCACTCAATCAATCACACTCCAATCTCTCCACCATGGATAAGACCACAGAGCTGCATAAAGTCACCAGGGATGAAATTTTACACTTGTTTAAGGATGGACTACAGGATAATAGGTGCAACATCCCCCACTGGGTCCTAGTCTTTGGAGACAGCCGGTGCCCGGCCTAGCGCTCGTCTTCAATCACAGTGCTGGGTACCAGGGAACAGAGGCCTCGTCCACAGCCTGGCAGGTCTCCGACAGGTGGTAGGTACAAGAATGCAGGGAGAGGCTAAAGATGTAGGTTTCTCCCTGGGTCAATATTTCTCAGTCTAGAGCTCCCATATACCTTAATCCTCACTGCCACCCTCATACCGCACATTATACTACAAAATACACCTATACCATATATACACTTCACATACATTTGCACACATACACGATATATGCATAATGCACATATATAAACATAGCACCATGTATACTATACACACACTATATATACGCTGCACATACAAATACACGCACACCATATATAAGAAGCACTCATATAGATGTGCACATATATAGATATATACTGTATACCCTCACCAATACCCACATATCTTTACAATACTAATAATATTGCAGTTAATGCACCACATACATATTATATATACCAGCTGGGAATATACTGCACATTCTAAATAGCATTAAAAATGAAGATATAGACATCACTTACTGCATAAATCAGTTGTGGCCACAATCTTTTACCTCTGATCTGTCCTGGTCTTTGTCTTGCTGAACTATTCACAGGTGATAGTGCTTCTCTATACTAAACATTGATAACTTCTCCCATGCATGACATATTGCTATAGAGTTCACAACAAAATGTATTTAGCTCAGTGCAGCACATCAATATTCTGTCTAGCAGCCTCCTACTATTATACTGTCCAGCCCCCCCCTCCTTATAATATACTGTGCAGTTGCCCCCCCTCCTTATAAAATAATGTGCAGTAGCCCCTTATAATATTCTATCCATGAGCCCATCCCCCTTTACTTGTAATATACTGTACGCACACGGTATGATGGGGTGGTGATGCACCTGAGCAGTGTTTCTTGAACCTAGAAGGTAACTAGGTCACAAGAAGTGAGGTAGTGCCCTTTGTACGGGCTAAACTATTTGTTATTTTTGTTCCTTTAATAGTTTAAAGTTGAATAAAGCTGTTTCTTTTGGATCGCTACAAGCTCCTGCGTTATGGCGTTATATATACAGTATTTTTTGGACTATAAGATGCACTTTTTAGCAAGAAAAAAATCTTGCTAAAAAGTCCCTGCATCTGCAACATCCCCCACCGGGGCCTAGCCTTTTCTCGGGGCCTGGAGTCAGCCGGGGCCCGCAGTACCTGAGTGGATGGCGGTTGCGGCCTAGGCACGCTAGTGTCACGGTGCTTGGTATGGGGGAACCGGAGTATGAGTCTCTAGAGTATGAGTCTCTGTGTAGTGGACAGGGTGCCTGTGATGATGGCAGCTGTAGTAGCAGGGACCAGACGGAGGCAGAGGTTGAACAAAAACAACTTACAGTTCTTTATTGGAACCAACAGGAACCGCAGCAACGTGCCTTTAACAGAGTAGTGGAGTGCTGAGATGCTTTTGGAGGAAGCCACAGGAGATAGGTCGCCAGCCTGGATGCAGAGGGCAGGCTGGGAGGTAGCTGTGTCCTAATAGGAAGCTTCAGCTTGTCCTGGAGTGCTTCAGGTATCACCCTTGAAGGTAGGATGATACCCCTTTCCTCACTATACTAGCTAATCTATTAGCTCCACTCTTCAGAGGCAGGGGCTAGGCTCTTCCTGCTCTTATCTGGTATGCTGGCTGAATAGATTCTGGACTGGGGTACCCAGTCTGCTTCTCTTCTCATCTAAGCTAGGCTGAACTAATCTCTAGCTGGTGTCCTGCAGACCCTCAGGTCTGACCAGGACTGGTCTCTTCTCCCTCCTGGGAGAGACTGCTCTCCTCTCTCTCCTGAGCGAGACTCCTCTCGGAGTGTTCTCTAGAACATTCCTGGCCAGGGGTTTTGTAACTCCTCTGGTCAGGTGGTGGCTGCTCCTCCAATCACATCTCAGCTTACAGAGGACAGGATATAACACAAGACATTGGATGACAGATCTAGCATCATACAAAACACTTAACTCCTGCCCTGCCAGGCAGGAGCTACCACTGCAATGTCTCCTGTGTGATGTGATGACATGCTGTGGGGCTTATTCGCAAGCACTCCTTCGCCATGGCATCGGCGAGGGTGTTGCACATCTTATAGACCAAAGGTCAGGAGGATCCAGCAGTGCCAGACCCTCCTGACAGCTGTATGGGAGATCGGGTGATGGCCATTAGCTGAACCCGCTCTCCCAGAGAGGAGCCTCCGTACTACTCTCTCCTCTCCCGATTGTCCTACAGGATCTGCGGTGATGTCAGAATCATGTGACTGATCTCATTGCTTCTTACATCACCACATACTGCCGAGAATGGGGACATGCTGCCCTGGGACAGGGTAAGAGGAAGGGGGAAGGGTTATGTGTATGTAGAGTAGTGCTGTGTGTGTCTTTGTGTGTATAGTAGAGCTGTGTGTGTCTTCCTGTGTATAGTAGAGCTGTGTGTGTCTTCCTGTTTATAGTAGAGCTGTGTGTGTCTTCTTGTGTATAGTAGAGCTGTGTGTGTAACTTTATGGATGATTCCGGGGTGTGTGTGTAAATGTATGGATGATGCAGAGCTGTGTGTGTAAATGTATGGATGATGCAGAGCTGTGTGTGTAAATGTATGGATGTAGTAGTGCTGTGTGTGTAAATGTATGGATGTAGCAGCGCTTTGTGTGTTGTGCTTTAGTGCGACCAACAGGTGTAAAATATATTTTTCCTTTTTTGGAATTCTGAATCTGGGGTGTGCCTATAGTAAGATAAGTAAGATGTCTTATAATCCAAAAAATATGGTGTATTTTATATAACTATATATATATATAACTATATATAACTATATATATATATATATATATATATATATATATATATATATATATATATGGTTTTTCAGTATATGTTCCAATTCAAGCTTTGGCTTACAAACATAATTGCAAGATACCAATGAAAATAGTGTTGTGTGAAAGTAGCCTTTTAGTATTTTACAGATAATCCTGATAGAAATGAAGTGTGAAAGGGAGAGAGGTAGGATCTCCTTATCCACAACACAGCCCACACACCAATCAATAAATCTATAAATCCTAATTACTAGCCCTTCACTGTGCACAGCTCCTTCACAAGGTATGAGGCCCCTTAATTATTATCAATGACTAGCTGCAATAGCAATCATTTGTCCTTTGTTAACTTTCCAAGTATATTACAATAATGGGGATGTGGAAGTTTTTCATCGTTCTGCAGCACTTACTTCAAGTCCAGTGGAAATGATTTTCACATTAGTGAATATATAGAAAGTTTGGGAAAGAGTAAATTTCTTCTTTCTGGGGGTTAGATACACAAGAACATATCTAATTGTATGGGGGGAAGCCATGCTGTTATATAAATCACAGTTTGATATAAAAGGTTACTGTCTCAGTTATAATAGTTCCACAGAGAAAAGAAACACGGTAGATATAAAACTTTGGAAGAGATCAGTAGTATTAGTTTAGGCTTGTTAGGGGACGGATTCAAACTTGAGCAGATGGCTGGGCACCACCACTTGACAGTACATAATCTAATGTTATGGGGAAACTTTACTCAGGGATTTAAAGATACTGAAACTCCAGCCGCCCAACAGCCCTTCCTGCTTACCTTAGCGTATCCTAGGTGATACTGAACAACCACAAAGACGGTCCATCCCTGCTCCAAAGTGTGGACTAGAAACAAGACAAATGAACAAATAAGACCAAAGGAATGTCAGTAGTCCAGGTAACAACAGACATAGCTAACAAGGTACAAAATCGCAGATAACGAGAATAGTCAATAACGAGAGCCAAAAATCAGAAACCAGAAGTACAGAAACAGAGCTGCCGAAGAAGGCTTTAACTAGCAATGAGTATAGCACACACAGAATGTTCATAGGAGTAGTAGTTTTCTGTTGGCCTTTGCACTGTCGAGTGCAAACTGCTGCACATTTATTAAAGCCACATATGTGTTGCACTATACCCGACGCGACACAAATTTCTGTACTAAAAAGGGACCATGGGGCACATTTATCATGCAGAGTCCTAGAGAAATGTGTTACACGCTCTATATGAGCAGTGCAGGGAACACCAGATTCATGATCAAAATCCTTGAATCTGGTGCACCCTGCACACTTCACAGGTAAACTGGACTATTATTGATAAATGTGGCCCAATGTCATTAGCCACAAAATGGAGCTTAAAGTTGGAATTTATGATTCACAGCATTGGGGCACGTTTATTTACCCGGTCCCTGCGCGATTCCCGATCCGAACTGTCTGACAAGCATGAACTCCGCGATTCATGAAGACCGTGTGCCCGATTTCCTGCATGTGTCGCTTCCCCGATCAGGTCCGCCAGAGTTAACCTTTTTCTGCTTGGTGCATGTAAGTGGATGGCTTGCGGCACAAATTTAAATGTTAAATCCCATGCGTAGTCCGAATCTGTCTGTTCGTCCGACGGCACGCCCCCCGATTTGTGTCACGTAAAAGGCGGCGCGATTGCAACACAAACCGATCACGTGCAACACAATCCCCGACGTGATCCCCGAAAAGTCTGGGAAATTGACGAAATTGCGGCCGCGGGAGACATAGGATACTGCAACTCCCATGAGCCCTCAGTTCCATCTCTGCTCCCAATGATCTCTGAGGTGATGCTCTAACAGACTGTCCTGCTCTATGACAAAGTCACAGAACTAAGGTCCCTTAGCATTTTATTATTTCAATATAGTTTATGTCCACAGCATTTTTCTGCAAAGTGGAGCAAATTTTTAAATATCAAATTATTACATATTTACTTTTATTTTAATGACTTATTTCAATATGAATTATGCTTATTCCTGAAGTACCCCTTTAATACCAATGAATCAAAATCTCAGTTTATGCCTAATAAACAATTGTACATAGTTTATAGGAGTTTATTTGGGGGATATGATTACATATTCCAGCTATGAAATGACTGGGCTCAGGAGAATGTGACATTGGGAATGCATTGCATATTTTAGAAAAGGATTGCTGCAACTTTGTAGCAAAAAAATCAGCCCTTTCTTTGGGTAAATTCCATCTCCTAGCTTGTAGAAAGAAATTACTCGGTTATCATGGCTCACACATAGTCTTGTATAAATCTCTCATGAGCAGATGTGAAATATGTGCATATGTGACTACATCAAGCAGGGTTTTTTTTTCCAAATGGGTGATGTGCATAATGTTAAATCATTTATTAACATAACACAAGAAATGTCGTAGACATGATTTATTCTGCAACTTTCCATTTTCATTATAAAAGCTAAAATTACCTATAGCGGAGCCTCTTCTCTAGACACGTCAGAGCCTCTAAGCATTTCCAAATTCAGGGGACGTGAGTACACATGAGAGAAATGGCTTTGGAGAGAGCAAATAGACTGAGCCGTGGATGGTATTAGAGACGCACCCTCCTGACAAGAAGCCATATTAGATGTTTACACAAGACATCACCTCATCAAAAGGACGGAAATCGAGATTAGATTGTGTCTTGATATATGTCTGTTTTTCCAATCAGCCAATAATATTGTTACATGATTTATGATCTTTTTATTCTGGCAGTTCATGAAGTTCATTTAATTAAAGGAAATCTAGAATGATAAACCACTCATAGCTCCAAGCACTGTGATTGTGTTGCTAATCTTAGATTTGTTATCCATGGCCTCCTTTCTTCTAAAATCCACTTTTAACATTATGCTAATGAGTCAGATGAGCTTTGGTTTGCATTACCAGAGCCCCCCCCCCCCTGTAATGTACCTTCACAGGCTGTTACAATGTTGCACTTTCCTCTTCCACTGTGTCCTAAAACATCCTCTTGCCATGAGATTACTTCAGGCAGAGGCATGGGGGAAGTACTGAGGGAACAGAGGGGGATATTGAGACCATGGTTAAAGCCTGTGCAGGTACAGCGTGGAGCATATTTTTAAAGTTTGATTTTAGAAGCATAGAAGCCATGGATAATAAATATAAGATTACCATCAGTAGCGTAACTAGAAGCTGATGGGCCCCAGTGCAAAGTCTGTGCCAGGCCCCGACTATAATGTATGGTTTATAGTAATAGTCTTCTCATATGGGAAAGTGACACCATAAGGGTGACACCCCTAAATCTCTTGGGCCCAGGTGCGATCGCAACCTCTGCACCCCCTATAGTTACGTCCCTGATTACCACCATCACATTGTCTAGATATATACGTAAGTATCCCTGGTTTATCATGATGGTAGATTTCCTGCAAGTGGTTTGTATGATTTGTGATTTTATTATCTTATTTTAGAGACTATTAAGAAAACTTTCACTGCTACTATTAACTAGTTGGAATGCAAAATAGATGTTATAATCAGGTGTCACTTTCACATTAGGAGATTTTGACATAAGTATATTGCACCTGGTATGTTATTTATAACTTTTGAGATATTACACTTTCTTCTCCTTATGTAGTCTGTGTATCTTGCAGTGATTGTTTTATTTCCCAATCGATGAGTAAGAAACCCTTAAGAGTTTTTATAGATGTGAACACCCTGTTTTTTAATATTTTGAGTGATTTTAAAGGCTTATCACGTTCCTGTAATTTTTTTAGAAGTAGTAAAAGGTTTTATTTGCTCTTTTCAATATGTCGTTAAGGTAATGAAATTAAGGAAACTTGCTCAGCAGATCGCCAATTGTCGGCAGAGGCTGGAAAGATCGACTGTGCTCATTAACCAGGCCGACCACCTCCTTAAAGAAAATGATCATGCAAGGTTCCTGCAAGCTGCCAAAACTGTGGTAGACAGGTAGGTGACAGAATTGTATTACTGCGACATACATATTGATGAAAATGAGTTTGCTGTATAGTGGTAGTTCAGATATTTCAGTATAATCCTGGTATGGATGAGCCTCGGCTAAAGTCATTGATGTTATCCCCACCTGACAGATCGCGCTGGATATACCAAGAGGCTCAGGCCTTTTAGTATAACCTGTGTCTCACTGTGAGGCAATTCTACACCAGGTTGCTGGCCGTCTCCATGCCACTCCATGCCCACTTGGTGTGGAGGTAACATAAGCGGGAAAAGTGGGACTTTATCCAGGCTATCCACTAGTACGAGCCTTGTGAAAACCCCCTATGAATCTAAAATAGGAGGAAGATCAGTTAGGCGGTCATTGTGCAGACAGTATACAGGATTTTTGGGATTATGAAGGGATATTACAACACCAGAAACCTTTCACTTAGAATAAACAACATTGACGTTTGAGTGGAAAAAACCTTATAAATTACTTTTGCTAACAAACAAATACAAGATAAGTTTAGCCATAAGCCTAAACTGATTTATTATACTAACATGGGAATTTCTCACCTGTACATAATACAATAGCAATGAAAAGAAAAAAGAACTACAAACAGAACATAGTGCAAACGTGAAGAATCCCCGGACATGTGACTGGCCATCCTGTAGCCAATAATCCCCTGGAGCAGAAACTCCCCAGTAACATGAAATCCCGGGCCTAAAAGGATAACAAATCACCTTCTCTTGCCAACCGGTCAAACTTCAGCTTGGGTGACGACAGCCACAGGAAGGAAAACTATCTTCCTGCCAAAATCACCTAATAGGCATTTTGGGTCCGAGTTCCCAACATTCTGCCTATAGGTTGCCCACATTTAGCTCCAGAGGAAACTGCAGTTCTCTAGTCTCACTATAAATTAGGGAATAGCAGATAATGCAATATCCCAAAGTAGAAGTCAAATTCAGGAGAAGACTTAATAATATATTTTGTACTAACTAAAAAGTCCTTATATAGTGATGCAGTCTTCCTCAGTTCCTCAAGTGCTTCATGTATGATGCCTGATGCTGGTTATAAACCCCATGCACACAAACGTCTGCTTTCCTGCGCCGTAACCTGGTGGAGCACATGGCCTTGTAGAGGAGGGTTGACTTCTTCTCACCCTCTCCTCTTCATAGAAACAAGAGGCTGTATTTTGGAAAAATATAGCACATGTCCTTTATATTCAGCATGGTGGCCACCCAGCTTGGTCACCATGCGATGAGACACTGTGCTCCAGGTGCCATAGACATCTATGGGGCATGAATTAGCGGCAGTTTGGGCCCCCACATGGTCGCATGGGGCCATAGAGAGAGTGTCAATTTAGATAATCTGTATCTTCCGACATGCAAGTGGCAAACAGAGGATCTGGTGAGGTATTGATAAGAATTCAGTGTGAGATGTGACATGGTTATTTGCCATACTTCTCCCATATTTAGTATTACAAAGATTTGGAAATGGTGTAACTAATTAGTAACTCATTTTAGACTGCTACACTTATGAACACTTATGGGAACACTTTTGCGGATTGGCTGTGGGATGGGAAATACATTTCCAATGTAGCTTTTTCTGCAGCATGTGTATGAGACAGTTATCAATCCCATACACTTCAATCATACTGTATTACACGACAGTTTTGCAACATGGAAACTCAGTGCAGCAAATCACAGCATATTACAGTAGCATCTTTACATTTTTTCTAATACTTTGAATCAAAACTGATGGTTTCTTTTTTAGCCACGGGTGACTTAAAAGAAATCTACCATCAACATCAAGCAGGATAAACCAGGGACACCTACTCATAGATTCAGGAACCATGATGGGGGTAATCTTCTTATATTTGTTATTCTTAGGGCACATTCACATGGCCATCTGCGGGGACGTACACGCAAATTTGCGGCCGCATGTACGTCCCCATAGACGACAATAGCGGCGTGGCGCAGAAACGGTGCCACACATGTGTGGCACTGATTCGGGCCGCACACCGCAAGAAGATAGAGCATGCTCTATCTTTCGGCGTGTGTGTGGCCGTGCGCCGCTATTCTCTGTGGAGGGAGGAGGGGTCACCTGAGCGTTACCAGCGCCTGAGTGTTACCTGAAAACTACATCAGGCAGAGGGGTGGGGGAGTGCTGTGGGAGCAGGGAGGGAGTGAGACAGGGTGAGGGCACAACATTGAGAGGCTCCTTTAACACCCCATAGAGCCCTTCTGGCTCAGCATAATTTAAAAATGTGATTGTAGAAAGAAGGAGGCAATGGATAACAATTATAAGAGATTACCACAGTCAAGGTGCCTGGATCTATGAGTGTCCCTGGTTTATGCTTGGATTTGATGGTAGATTTCCTACTAATATGGATATGATTTAATCAGCTTCATACTATAACAGTCTTAGGTCTCATGCACACGACCGTATTGGGGGGCCCTCAAAGAGGTCTATGGCAACTGGTCACAGTGCGGTGAGCACTCACCACACTGTGATCTGGCCATGTGTACAGCCCTTGGATGAGCACACAATCGCGTGCAAGAGGCCTTATACTGTTTATACGGAAAAACTGCAAACCAAGGACAAGAGTAAAGCAAACATGCTTGGGCATTTACTATGACTTATACAGGCATACAGGGCCTCTTAGTATATACAGAATGAAGTACGGGACACGGTGAGTATTAGGAGTTCTTGATAAATTCCCTCCGTAGAGGTCAAACAGGCCAATGACTTACCTACAATGATGTACGGTATATTACTGTCTTTAAACATTTTACACTTTTTGAAACCCTCAGCACGTCAGATGTTCCTGCAGAAGTAACCTGTGGCTTTCGGAGCCATGGTGGGCGTTTCTGCTCCACAATATCTACTCCTGTTGCGCGGCAGACATTTTGCGGCAGAGACAACGCATGTTGCCCTAGCCTATAATGTGTCTAAAACACAGAATAAATTTGCATGAGAAATCTAGCACATTCCGCTAAGTAAATCTCAGGGGTAATTTGATTGCATTTTTAATATTTATTGGATGTGTCAGCCACATAAAACTTGCAAAAATAAAAGTTTAGAACACAATGAGATTAAATTTCCCGAGCAGCGAGAAAGCATTAAATCACAAATTAAGGTTTTTTTGTTAATGGAGTTTACATGAGCTGTCTAGAGAGATGCTACCAGCGGCAGCTAAATTAAAGGTGCGCTCATTAAAAAGTGTTTACATGTTGACATTATCTATCTGCTTGAGCTGATTTGAATAATTGTCCTTACAAAGGACTGTCACTTTAAATGTCTCCATTAATAGGTCAATTTACACAAATGCAATGAAAAGATTGTACTTCATATAAGCGCAAGAAGAAAAATGTTTAACTAGATAGAGGATTCACACAAGTGTTAAAAAAATCACAGAAACAACCCAAATATTTAATGGTGCTGTTATCTTATGACAGAGTATCCATGGCAACTACATCTTCTCAAGTTCTTATCCCTGATGTCAATTTAAATGACGCCTTTGAAAACTTTGCCCTGGATTTCTCCAGAGAGAAGAAGTTATTAGAAGGTTTGGACTATGTAACAGGTAAGAAGAGACAAGTCTGCGCTTTGCTGCCGATATCTGCTTATTCATCAAACACTGATACCATTTCTTTTGTAATGTTATATTTGATTTTTATAGCAGCTCAAAGAAAGCTTTCATGAAAAAAAGAAACACATTCCCCTATGTTTTCTCATTACGAAATATTGTAAAATACAAATAATTAAAAAATGAAATAACATCTTCATAGGGCGATTTGTATCATTATTTCTGCTAGTCAAATTGTCTCATTGTCGTTTTTGCGACTTTCACTGCGAATTTTGCTGTCGTTTTTCAAGTACACCTAGGTCTGCACCTTGGCAGTGCCTTATGTATCTTTGTTTTCCAGATGTTCCGTGCAACTTTTCACTTATGTATCACTTTTTTTGCTTATTTTTTCGACTTTTTAGGCGCAAATCTGCACCTGGTCCTGGGCAGGTGCAGAGGAAGGATTTTTTCATGAACCCTATTTTAACATGTAAATTGGAATTATTGCACACGCTTTAAATATTTTTGGAAAATTCGGACATTTTCGCATTTACCTTTTTTTTTCATTTGTCGGTTACTTCTAAGGTTACATTCACACTGCCGTTGCCCGCCGTACCGTACCATAGTGGGCAACGGCAGCGCAAGGGGAGAGGAGGAGGAGGTGTGCGCAGCTCACCACCGCCCCTCTCCATAGGGATACATGGCGCACGGCGCCATACTACGGAGAAAGATGTGACATGTCCTATCTTTTTCCGGGGTACGGAGCGGTATGGTGCCGCACGTGTGCCTATGGGGCACGGAGACCAAGGATAACAAATGTAAGAATAAGCCACTGTTCAGACAACAAACGCTATATTCTCCTTTTCCTCCAATCCCCTAATAACTGTAGCAGATCACTAGATGGAAGGAATTTTATGTTCTTGCAATTTTAAATTTATTTATTTAAAATATACTCACAAACGTGAAATTAAACTAGACTTCTATGTGAATGGGGCCCAATTTGTGCAGATAGATCGCAGCCACTATTCCAGGCGTCTGAATGGGGAACTTATGCAGTTATAAATAGTCACAACCACAATTAAATTATGTAGCATTAGTTTCATGACCTCCTGGAAGCTGTTGCTTGGATCAACACTTGAAATGGAGTCAGAACTATAAGTGCAACAACGGTGAACGGCACTGACCCAACTTGGCTACAAGTAAAACGGTATGGGGCTGTAAACATCTGCTGTACATGTGATGTTTGGAGGAAAAAAAAAGATGGTTAGTACTGTCCCCTTATTTGCCCCATAAAGTTAAAAACTCTTCATATTTGACTCTATGCGACCTACATGCTCCAAATAGTGACCTTGCCTGTAGATATATGTTATAGTGTTTTTGCTATTTTGAACTACAGGTCTCACAAATTCTAAAACACAAACGGAAGTTGGTTTTCAGGGTGCATGCACACATTAAGTTTTATGCATGGATTTTCAATATACATCTACAGCATAGAATACTTTTGAGGAATGGGATATTTCTAATGTAAAGTATATGGTACATTTGTCTTCTGCATGTAAACATTTTTCAATATTATTTACCCTTTTGATGTTTAGTTGTTCCCATGTTAGATGATAATCGCTGTTGTAGCCAGGGATGAATGACTTAGCACAAATGGTTTTGTGATGAATGTTCAGTTATGGCTTCAGTCGGAGTTCACAAAATCCGGGGACATTATTCTGTTTGATCCCTGTTTATCTGTGACATTATTCTGATTGCAGTTACAGATCTGCATTAGAAAACTAGACATGTCTTTGAGCTTTGGGTATTTCTCGCCAGTATTTGTGTAGAATATTTATGGTTTCATTTCATTCTACAGCTCCGAACCCTCCTACTATTAGAGAAGAGCTTTGTACTGCATCTCATGACACTATAACAGTCCACTGGATGTCGGATGATGAATTCTGCGTTGGGTCTTATGAGCTACAATACACCATCTATACGGGGCAAGCCAACTTCATCAGTAAGATTAATCTATATCAAGTCAATTTTTCACTGCAGTGCTCATTGTTTAAGTGTATAGTAGGGCAGTAATTATACACATTAGGACTGCCATTAGAATATTACAAGTTGGAGTTCAAAGTACAAATGTTGCATATTTAGTTTTATTATGAATGAAAACCATTTCTGTGTTCATCTATTTTAAGACAAAGTGATGTCATAGAAACCTTTCCTTTGCAGCAGTTTTTGGATTCCAATTGCCAGATATGATGCAAGTGCAGCTTGTACTGTTCTAGTTTTTTAGTTCACACCCTGGTTTTTACTCTACTCTACGGCTTTGTTATGTCTTGGAAATTGGCGTGTGTTTGAAGTGTTTGATTGATGAACTTATAAGTGGCAATGGTGGTGTCCAGGAATGCCATATATGCCCGCTCCTGACTCCAATCAGTGGTGTTTATACTGGTCTCTTGTAGTTTTACATTCTCTCTTGGGAATACTGCTGTGTAACCTTTGTTTAATTTTCTGACTATTCTTTGAACTGTGATTCCGTACCCTGGTGCCTGACTACACTTGTGTCTGCCTGTGTGTCTCTATTTGTTTTTTTTGTTTTTTTTTTATAACATTTTTTTATTAGTTTTATAACCATAAGAAATTTAACAGACAATATATGCCCCGTGGGCACCTATTACAATCTTATAAGTGACAAATGAACAGAAAGCTCAAAGGATATCACTGCGTTTCCCAACATCACACTTCTTGCTCATTTGTTTTTTTTTTAACTGTTCTGAGCACATAATCAGAGAAGGGACTGTTGTCCAGTTGCCGTCTGCAGGTTAGTTCAGGGCCTGGGAAGCAGACAGGGCCAGAGGTTGTGAGTAAATTCAGGGCCTTCATCTCTTCCTTGTCTTGTTACAACTGTTTATTTTAAAATATTCTGATACAATTCATGGAAGCAGCATTCAGACTCCTTAAAATTACAATAATAGTAATAAATAAAAGTAGCGGTCATTGCTTTTCTGTTTGTGAAAGATCTCAAAGAAAAACTCAACCTTTGAAAAATGTATATTGATTCAATGAATTTATATTAACATCTTACTCAACTTTATAATTGCTTTGCTTCACTTAATGATGTATGTTATTGATGCTTTTAAATATTGTTCAAAGAGTGCATTATAAAGTAGAAGGGTGGAATTAAGTGTATAAACATGGAGTAGAATAACATGTAATTGAATAATGTATATACCAAAAAGCTTGTTTGGGGTGAAACTGGATAAGGGGCCACTGCCAGTCACCACCAACTTACAAAATCACCTACTCTGTGTATAAAATAGGCTATTAAAGACATATGTGCATGAATATAAAACAATACTTTATTGATTAATGTACACACAAAATATTATATCTCCCCAGAGGGGACATGAAAAGAAAGGCAGACATAGAGAGACAACGAACAGACTAAAAAACAATGCACAAGAATCAGGTGTAAATAATTATGCAAGTGGCTATCCCTAGCAATAAAAGGCTACTGTGTTTGGGTATGGACTGTAAGGATTTCAAACCAGCCTGCATGGGCAGGAAGACCGACAATAGGGTACATAATGAATAAGCGGGAACGCAAGTAAGGGATGTAATTAACCACTACAATGATGATGTTACTAATGAGAAAAGGGATAACCTGTCAATAATACAGACCGTGAGCGTGTGCACAACCCCAACACCTGTTTCGCACAATGTATTCTTTATTACAATGTACCTGTACCTTTCTTGTTTCCAGCATAATTCATAGAAGGGAAGATTGCTTATTCAGTACATTGAACATTTCAAATGTTATTTTCCTTACAGAACTGTAAGTGGGATGTTTCCCTATCAACAGAGATGTTGCATGAAGCTGCTGAACCCCAATGCAAAGTTGTCCCAGGCTCCTAAATAACAATATAGTGTATATAGCACTTGTCCCTCCATATGGGAAAGGGACACCTTATAGGGCTCTTAGGGATAGGTGCAATCGCACCTTCTCCGCACTCTTAAGTTTCGCTCTGGACTATGAAACTCAATGGACAAAGCTGATATTAACTGGGGAGAATTAGTAATACTCAGCTATATAATAAAATGGCACCCAAATAACATGACCAGCACAAGTCCACCAGCATTATATACCCCTGTCATAATGTCTTATAGAGGGGTAACCCGAAAAAATGTCTTCTTCAGAAGAGGTCAAATACTGTAATCAAGGGCAGTGATAGCTGAGCCTGCCCACTTTGATATTTTTTAGAGACTTTATTGCTACAATGATTAGAATTTAATGTACAAAGAAAGTTACCACGCAGATATTTCTTACAGAATGCAAATGATTCCTTTAAGATGCGATCACGGTGTCATTGTGACACTGGGAAGCCATTTATTCCTCTGCAGACAGCTAAAAAGACGGCTGCGGATCCTTACATGTCTGTGTGGTGCTCACTACAATGACTTGCCTGATGACTCAGATTTTTAGCAGGTCATATTTATTTCATGGCAATCATTATCTTCAATAAAAAGTGATAGGCTTTGATCGGGTACACACTGTTGGATTCAGTCACAATTAATGAAATACACAGAAATCCTAAATGTGTCAAACCACCTCTTAGAAAAAAGAGCAACTGCAGTCTTCAAGAGAGTGAGGGTGTACTTGAAGATCACTTCCATGTGCCGCGTCGACAGTATACTGAAAATAAGAAAAAGTGGGAGGAAACGTTGTACTCGAGTGATACAGCGATTAAAAAAATAGCTCAGTACAAAAGTAACAATATGCTTGCTGTGTAGTAAGTAATTTACAGGGCTGTAACTACAGTGGTAGCGGCCATAGCAGCTGCTATGGGGCCGCTGTGTCAGGGGGCCTTGTCTGTATGCGTATACGGTGTATGGTGTGTGAGCATATACTTTAGGTGTGTATAAATGCTGTAAGTTTGTATATGGCACTGCATGTGTGTATATGTTCTATATGTGTGTGCATGAGTATATAAATCTGCGAGTATACAAATATGTATATTTTTTATAAGTGGGAAGGGGGCTCCATTGAGAAGTCTGCTATGGGGCCATGACTCTTCTAGTTACACCTCTGTTCATGTACAAGCATTGAGACTTTTTCAAGAAGGGTTACAATTACTTTTGCAATGGTATGACAAAATATGTAATATGTTACCAATACAACCAAAATGTAGAGATAATATAAGTTGTACTTAATGGACTTATGGCTTTTTAAGCATACTAACTATGTAATTATCGATCGCATTGATGATAGTTGTTAACCTGTTCCGGTGGTAACCTCACCGGTGCTAACATGACATGCTAACACAGGGTTCACAGACCAGCTAGACTAAGTTCATGCTTACTGAACCCCACGGATGTTGGGGTTCGTGGATTGAGATAAAAGAGCAACACAGGTTTAATTTTAGATGTATTTGCCTTTAAGGGCACACCAGATAAACAGTACACACAATATATATCATATATCATATACACAAGATATATATCAGCAATTTGGTAAGTTAGTTACCTTGTGTGTGGGTCTAATAGGGATGGATAGTCCACACTTTAAGATTTTCCCTGCGCTTGGTGATGGTAAGATTACCCAGGTGAAAGACAAAAGCATCAGGGGTGTTCTGATTATATTAGGCTCAGACACACCTTTGCCCACTTCCAGGAGGGTTCATAGGTCCCTCCTATTAAGTACAGAACCTTGGAGAAGTAATAGCTTCTTAAGGGGAAGTCGAAGGGTCAGGGTTCTGGTATCATTGGATCTGGGTGAATCCCTGGATCGCATTGATACCAAACCTGACCCATTTGCTATGGTCCCATCCCAGGATATGTATATCTCTGGACCCAAGGGTGCTAGAGCCTTGGGAATTAGGGCACTGGGATCCCCTGACAATAACACATCCAAAAATGTAGTTTCCATTGGGCTGAGATGGACCATAACTCCATAACGGTCTCTGATCAATGTATTGGTCTCAGAGTTTTATGACTCATTGGGGCCTATTTATCATGGCCTCTGCGCAAGTCAGTGGTGTAGACACCCTGAAATAGTTGCAAATGCTAGCTTATTGCCAGTGGGGGAGGCGCGGCCAAGCGGAGGGCACGGACGTCCAGGAGCTGCGCGGGGCGTTACTGTCCCTGTGCCGTCCCACTCGCTTCTGCCGGCAACTTTTCATATGTGAAAAGTCACCAGTTGTGTTTTTTTCTATATATAAACGCTGCACTGCAGCCTGCCCGATGCATCAAGAGGCTGAAGCTGATGTATGCTACTTTTAAAATGCAGCGGCGGGATAATCATACAATATGCACCATTGTCTCTTAAAAATTGGAGGGAAGACTCTGAGAGTCGATGAGGCTGCGGAAAAAACCCTTGAAGCTCAGCCCCTGTAGAGTTAGGTAACACTCTAGCTAGCTCCATTAGGCTAATTACGATGGGGCTGGGGGGAAGTATGGGATATGGGTGGATTGATGAACAGGACCATATCTGGCATCTGGATCTCCCTTGTTCATCACACTTACTTTCAGTAGATTCCATTCTGGTCCCTTTGTAATTTTTAATGATAAAAAATAGTGTAGCATCTCCCGTTATTTCTTATTTAAATAATGGAAGTATAATGGAACCTACCCTATCCTGCACTGGTCTTGCAAGATGGGGCCCAAACTAAACACAAGTTGAAAACAGTAGCAACTGATTGTAGGTAACAAGACAACCCAGAAGATAAGCATGGAAAATGAGGGACCATTTTATATGTTGTGAAAAATGTCCATCCTGCTCCTCAAGGGCAATTTAATGGTGTTTTTTACATTATTTGAAGCAGAAACACAATAAAACATTTATATTTTCTGTGGTTGAAACCATTTACAAAACCATATGGGGCATTTTCTCTGTGACGAAACATTGTAAAAATTCCTAATGCAATGAAAAAAAGCAAAAAAACCTTAGTTTTGTTTTCACAGCTTTCACTGTGCAATCCAAATTACCCAATCACCTTTATTCTTTAAGTCAGTACAATCATGGAGTTATCAAATTCAGATGGTTACCATACTCACTATACTCGAGTATAAGCCGACCTGGGAGGAAAATGCAGAAACTACAATTTAATAAAATGTCCTGTTGTCCCTTCATCAATTAAAAATGTCCAGCAGCCTCCCCTCATCAATGAAATGTCCAGTAGCAACCTCCTTTACTAATGAAATGTCCAATAGAAGCTTCCAATCATCTATAAAATGTCCAGCAGCTTCCCCTCATCAATAAAATGCCCAGCAGAGCCCTCTTAAAAAATATCAGCCCCTTAGAAATAATAAACTTATATACTTACCACCCACATTCCTGCAGCTCCTCTTCTCCTCGCATTTCCTGCCGTCTGTGCAAGCGGAGGCACATCTGTGTACTCTGCCCGTGCTCACAGTATTACGTCAGCACGTGGCAACACCGCTGCCTCATAGTGTGTGGGCAGGCTGAGATCATAGCTGCAAGGAGAGGAGCTGCGAGGAGCGCCGAAGGGTAAGTACTTTGTTTATTATTTTCATACATGATACTCAAATATAAGCCGAGTGGGGCTTATTCAGCACTAAAAATTGTGCTGAAAACTCAGCTTATACTCTACTTTATATAGTATGATAAGCTATCAACACCATCACCTCATAAAACTAATGCTGATTTATATCTCATTTTAGTTTTGCAGATCAGTACCTTGGAGCTCCAAGCTAATTTTTATAACCAGATTTTGTCTTCCCTTATATGGTCCATAACTGAGCAAAAAAACCTGAGTAGTCATAAATAGCTAAAGTAGTGTGAAGTGTTACTAATGTGCTATGGTGCTATGTGCAGTCATGTAAGTGCTTGTTACTATTTCATACTCTTTGCAGCTGTGAAATCTCAAGTAATTGAAGCCTTCTCAAAACACGTATTTCCATGTTACGTTAATAAAGCAATGTAAACGCAATGAAAGCAAAGTGCGGAAAAACTAAAGTAAAACAAACACCCCCCCCCCCCTCACACACACACAACTACACTATGTATACAGAACTACGTGCCTACATAACTGTTTATTTATACAGCTATTTATGGATATTGTAATTGTCCATTATTAATGTGCCTGAAGAGTTTTTGGGTTATTACATACAGTGTCCTGGAATATCCAAATTAAAGCACTAACTTGGGAAGTAAAAAGAAAAGAAACTTTAAATAAAGCTAATTGTCCCGTGACTTTATAGGAAACATTTTGGCACAAAAATGCTATAAAAAATATCTAATTATATTATAAAGTTAAATAAAATGCAATTTTCTCTGATAAAGTAACTAATCTAATAAACCCAAAAACTCAGTGTAGGTCTAACAAACTAGGACATGGGAAAAATCCATGCATTCATGTGTGTGTTTTGCTCTTTTAACCAAGTACAATATATTTTTATTGGATTTTTTGCAGGGAGATGATATTTAATTTTAACACCCTGTAATTTATACAACAGAGATGGAAAAGAGCAAGTAATAAAAACCTGATGATGACCAGACACTCAGTATCATCTCTGTTTCAGATTATACAAGCAACCACTAACCTCAGCACCTTCAGTGGCTGCATGGATGATGGAGCATGTCTTCCCTCATGACTCCTTGCTGGCCACGCTATTGATGCTATTGATGAGACTACTGTATTTTTAACTCTAATGACCAAACATTTCTTTATACTTCATTGTCGTCATCCTGAGCCCATATCTTTTTCATTTTTCTGCTGCTCTAACTATATGAGGGTTTGTTTATTATGGGTTCTGTTGCATTTTGAATGGTATTATATTTATGTTACATAAAGCTTCTTAAATAACTTTAATTACAACGTTCTGAGGGACAATGGACAAAAAAAATCTGGCCTTGTTTTTTGTTTTTTAAATGTTATTCTATTCACCATGCATATTAAGTAACATGTTAGCCTTATTTCACACTACAATCAACTGTGATACCAAATGTGTATTTATTTTATGATAAGACAAATTAAGTTTTGCATTGCTACATTGTAGACCATTTGGGAAAAAGTTTTGATATTATTTGGTCTTTGCTGCTTATTTTTAGTGGGATGACATGGAGTTTCTTTTATCTATGTGAGAATTATCTTTTCATATTATTTTCATAAAGGGAAGAAGAAAAAATTATATTTTTCTGAGTATTTTTTACAGTGTTAACTGTAGGGGTTATGTGACATTTTATTATTATTATTATTATTATTATTATTATTATTATTATTATTATTATTATGGGCTTTGTTGCAGTTGTGGCAATAAACAGCCTATAAACTGCATACCTTTCCCAAAATGTATAAGGAAGAAAATTTTTGCTTAGCAGGGGCAGTTGTATGCTATCACTATACAAGCACTACCAAAACCATTACTTCTGGCATAAATTCACTATATAGAGGTTACTATATACAGTTTCTCTGTTGAGCACTAACATGCTGCAGACACGGCATGAAAATATAGGGCTGATCAGCAGCCACCATAGAATATATATCCAGGCCATAGGCTGAATGTATTACTTATCCAACAATAACACAGTGTAGCACAAAATACACTACTAAAAATCCCAAACACTACAGTACAACAAAAGTGCCACACAAAACACAGTGTAAGGAAAAAAAATCTCCATCAGCACCTCCCTCCTCCTTATAATTGGCACAAAACCCATGAATAGGGGTAAGCAGGAAGGAGTTATGGGAACACTGGACTCAAGAATAACAGAAATGACAGTGTTTCACAATTCTGTTGCAACTGCATGAAGCAAAGTGCACCAAAAAATGTCACCAATTGTGTAATATCCTGAAAGCGAGGTTTTCTAAGAACCTGCACACCAACTGTGTCATATCCTGAAAACAGACAAGGTTTTCTAAGAACCTGCATCACTACTGGATTATAAAGCAGTTTACACCAGTTTTGCTATGTTTTGGCCATTGCTTTTTGTGAGTTTTGTTCAGTGACCCTGCATCGTGGCGGATTAAGTGTCCTATGGGCCCTGGGCTATTCACACGACTAGGAACGCCCAGCGCCCAATACAACCTTGTGCCCCGAAGCCTAATCTCCTCTACCTTACGACACCACTGCAGCCCGTACTGGCCCCCCATTAATGAAATGTCCACAGCAGAGCTTCCCTATAATGGAATGTCTACTGCAGAGCCCCTTTTCATGAAATATCTATTGTAGAGCCCCCTTTAATGAAATGTCCACAGCAGATGCCCCTTTAATGAAATGTCCACAGCAGATGCCCCCATTAATGGAATATCCACAGCAGATGCCCCCTTTAATGGAATGTCCACTGCAGAGCCCTCCTTTGAAGAAATGTCCACAGTAGAGCAGGTATACTGCTATACCCACCCATATCGCCTATATGAAGATCCGCCATTGACCCTGTATCCATTTCTCACATTTACACCAAATTACATTTTAATTACCGTATAGAAACTTTATCACAATATTGAGAATTTGTTTAGCAAGCTGTTACAGTACCAAGAATAGTATGTGATTGTATGATTTTCTGTTCAGCAGTGGAGTGTAACCTGTGCTTTTCCAGGTGCTGTCATGGTACACTGGGAGGTGTATTCTACAACGACCGGACATTGACACTTTCATTTTATATTGACCTTATAACGTTGGGATCTTTACAATTATTTTATAGATATTGTAAAACAATGTTCCTTCTTTCATCCAGGTTTGAGTAATGCTCAGAAAGGTCAGATTTAACTAAAATTGAAATATAATCTCCTTCGTTTTAATTACAGGGTGCTTTAATTCAATGTGAGTTTCATTTTGGAATGGAAAGCTCGCTTAATGGAATTTGATTTATTTTGACCTGCAATCGTCTGCAAGTAATTGTTTTAAAATAGTTCTGTCCAATTTAATTATCCGCATAGCAGTGTGTAAATCTGGCCGTCAGGAAGTGGATTGAAATAATCATCTACAAATCTCCTGTGATGCAGTCACAAATCCTGGCGATGCTCACCAACCATTTCAGCCACACAGATAAGGTATATGTAGTAAGTTATGGGCCCTCTTGTTATAGTAGATGCTATTTGACTTCCTTATCCTAACCATGACATTTGTGTAACGACTTTCAGAAAAATTCCCAAATCCACAACGGAACCTTTTGTACAAAGTGTAATGGCAATACATACAGTATTTATCCAGGCTTTATCATTTATCCCGGCTCATGACTCGCACTAACATTTTTACAGAAGGTTAATAAAACTCCTCTTACTATTTTTGGGGAGTATTTTTAGCCGAGGAGGAGTATTAAATACAAATATACAAATATTTAACTCCTAGCTGTATATGATGTTAACAAACGCTATTTACACGTGAAAATGATCTTCACCGCACACACTACACACAGCATGCTCACCCTGCACGGCACGCACACAGCATGCTCGCCCCCCACGCACACAGCACGCTCGCCCTGCATGCACATGACACACTCACCCGGACGCACACAGCACACTCGCCCCGCACACTCACTGTACACAGCACACACACTTGCTGCACACAGCACACTCGCCCCGCATGCACACTCACTGCACACAGCACACTCGCCCCGTACACTCACTGTACACAGCACACACACTCGCTGCACACAGCACACTCGCCCCGCACACTCACTGCACACAGCACACACACTCACTGCACACAGCACACTCGCCCCGCATGCACACTCACTGCACACAGCACGCTTGACCCGCACACTCATTACACACAAAGCGGACACCCACTACACACAGCATGCACACTCACTACACATAGCACAGACACTCACTACATACAGCACGCACAGTCACTACAAACAGCACGCGCACCGCACACTCACTACACACAGCACGCACACTCACTACACTCAATTCACACAGCACCCACACTCACTACACAAAGCACACCCACAGCACACTCACTACACACACAGCACACTCACTACACATATTGTGCAGAGAGCACAGTGTGGGCGGTGTACTCCCCGGCTGGGCCTCGCTCTCATCTGGAACTGCTCTCCGGTCCTGCCAAGATCATATTGGCTGCTGCAGAGGCTGTAGAACAGGCAGGGAGCCCCACAGCCTTCATGTCTCCCCAGGGCCTGCACTTTCGCTCTAGGTCACTCCAACGCGGTGCTGACACAGATCACTGTATCACGTGTCCTACTGAGCGGCACGGCGCTCAGCCTTTGCGCTACAGGGAATAATTGGGGGGTAATGCTTTATGATGCGTGGTGAGGCGTTAATGCGACCTCTGGTCATGACCATGGGTTTTTACATACTTATTTAATGGTGACACAAGTGCTAAATACAACATTTAGCAAACCCACTTACACAACATATAACATGGAGGCAAACCTTTGTCAATCCTCTTCTAACAACATGGGTTCCTCTCTTGCAACTTCAACCTTCACTTTTGGTGTCCGTCTTTTTAACTTAAGGGCATTTGAAAGTTCAAGGTTTGGAATCACAATCAGTGTTCCATTTTATCCAATGTCCGATAATATTGAGTTCCGCTGTATCCACACCACACATTGGGAGGGGAAGGGATTTAATATGCTTTATCCACCATTTTCTAGTGGACAAAGCATGTAAAAAGGCCACATTACTGTACTTACTGTACAATTGGAGGCTAAATCTTAAAGGACATCTATCACCAGGATCAAGGATTGTAAAGCAAGCACAATGACATACAGGGGTGTACTCCATCTGACAGGATCTGCTCTTCTTTTAGCTTCTTACATCCTGGTTTTTACAAAAAATAAATACAATTATGCAAATGCTCTCACTAAAGTGCAGTTTTAATACCAAAACAGAAATAAATCAATCTAAATTGAGTAACCCCTTCGGCCTGGTGTACGGTAGTGTACCTGGGTTTACGATCAAGTGTTTTACAACACTTTTTAGTCCTAGAAACTCAGTCTTACGTCCATCTTCTCTGTCATTATGTCCCGTACACGTTCATACTAAACATGAAAGCGTTAGCAGTAATTTAGGATTTATTTAATTGCTCCCTGTTACTGAGGGGTCATTCAGTTGCCTTTGCTACAGTAGGAGCAGAGATATGGATGAGGTTTTTAGGGAGGAGCACTTGGCCAAAATATGAATTATAACGCATATTCTTTGATGTGTAGAACAAGATGAAGGTTTTTAGATGTGACCTCAGATATAAAGAATACTTTTTCTCACCTCTGTAACGGATTTACATAGGAAACCCTCTTTTTATCATCAGGTTTTATGATGGGGGTCTGGTTCCTGTGAGGTGCTGGTTTATGACACTTGCCTCTAGGCTGGTTTAGGGACAAGTAGAGGAATTGCTAGGAAGGGGCCTCCTACTTCTACTTATCATTTTGACATTTTCCTATCTAACAAAAAAGGTATCATGATTTCCTATTATTTCCATTGTCCTTTCTGCAATAGGAATAGATCTATGATAATAATAATGTATTGTAATAATAGTATCCATCACATGATGGCACCCGTCAAATCCCTTTTATTATAATGGGATGTTAGGTTTTTAGTTGTAACCAGAAGAAAAAGCACAGCGAGCTTCACTATTTCTATCTCCTTAGACAAAATCTGTGAAGCCTCTGTAACAATTAGAAGAGTCAAAGCATAGAAAGATCTCCTGCTCTATAACATGCTGCCTACGATGAGAACTACATTTTCCATGTGCCAAGTTTGCTTTTATTTCACCTAATACTTCATGTGCTTTAATCTCACTTTTAGTCATACAGTAGCTCACTTTTAAGATCTGTTGTCTACTTACATGAATATGTTTAGAGTAACAGAATGCTACCTAATTTCTGAATGGCTCAGCTGGGAAATGTATATTGAGAACAGCATACAGGAGATTGGATAGCAAAGGGCCATAAAACGCCATCTGGGGTGCACTATAACATCAAAATCCCCAATGTGTTGATTTTGTTTTCTCTCCCAGACATCTGCCACAGACTGTCAGGTCATCTATAAAGTGGACAAATAATAGATTGAAGAAACACTAAAAGACAGTAGATTTTAGACCGTGTACAAAGAGATATGACAGCAAAGAAGTAGTGAAAGGCCGAGAGGCCTGCGCTGTAATTGGTAAGTTGTGTTTCTGTGCGCACATTTGCGCTTGACTGTGTCAGCGAAGAAACAGCTGGAGGGAAGAGATGGATGTGTGATACAGAGATGTGTGTGTGATGTTTGGGAGGATGAGAAAGGAGGACTGTAGGGGAACGAAGGACGGCTGTGTGAGAAACAGACAGACAGACGCGGAAAGCCAAAACAGGGACAAACACTGAGAAATCTTGGAGATGAAGACAAAAAGGCAAAAATGATCATTTTTGTTTTGTACAGTAGTCAATGTGTATATCAGGTTATAGCACCCAAAGGTTTAGTGCAGTATGACAAATATACTGTAAAATAATAGGAGGAAGGTGAAATAGCAGAGGAGAGGAAGACGTCTCTTATCTCCACATTACTATTCAGCTGATGTTAGATACACACAGCTAAATCTCAAAGGTGAGTCTGTCCTGCGGTGTACAAGACACTACCTAATCATTTACATGCAGGCACGTAATAATATGGGGGTGGTGACAGTGATACTGTGTGTATACGTACATTAACCCGGCAATGTGCAAAATGATGAGATTACAATGCACGGACATGATGCTAGTGCCCTGATGTACAGCATGGCAATGCATATAGTCCTTCACAGATCACAATGCAAAAGTAAATGATTTATTATACAAAACCAATATTCTGTGTATTACAGTCACACATGAGCTGTGCGCTGGGCTGGCATCAATGCCATAAAAATCCACAGGGAACAGAGAGGGCTTTCCCTACAAATGCCTGTGTTATTTGCAGGGGTAAATTTAGCATACAAAAAAGAAATTTCCGGATCCAGCTAGGTGCAGATTAAAATCGCCTTTATTCGATTTTCAGGGCATCCATCAGATAAAATACAGGTGGCATGGTATAATCGTCAACGCGTTTCTAGCACATACAAGTGCTCTTAATCATGACTGAGGAGTGTGGTCGACCTGTTTGTTAAATAACCCATCGGCCACTCCTCCCCCTTCAGATTCCACCAATCACATGTGATAACAATAAAACATGTCAATCTTTGCAAAACTTAGTACAAAATTCCATTGCAAGGCATTATAGGTGCAAGAATTATACATAATAATCATGTTTGTTATAAAAATTAGACTTAAATAATACAGAGGCAATGTTTTTCTTTGTGTTCCGTGGTTCCTTTCAGCTGTTACCAAGGGAACTCCACGCTGATCTGGTATCTGCGGTCATGTGACTTGTCACCTGGTACAGCAACCGGTGAACAGCCGGAATACATTCAATAGTAAGACATTCCGTGGCGCCTTGAATTCATAAATGTAAGTATATATACCGGTGCATCGAGGACCAACCAGCCTGGCATATCTCCCGGTCGTTGGGGAGCACTTTGTGTTAATAATATTATCCACGAGGTACCATCGGTTGGTCGGTCGATCGATGGATACCGATTAGCCCAGTAACTAAATACAAAGAGTAAGACACAAATATTAAAATATTATATATTTTTTTTAAAAAAACAATGAGTAAATATAAAACCACATAAGTAGTGACTGTAAACATGCATTCTTATGTAAACATGTAAACATTAGACATGTAAACATATGTTAACATGTAAACATGCAAACTGTAAACTGTTAACATATAAACTTTTTATGTTAACACATGTTAACAAGTAAACGTGTAAACATTAAACATGTAAACATGCATTAAGCAAGTTGTGTGGGATATGCAATGGATTTCTTTCCATCCCTAAAAAGTGTGTACGGAAGTGTCCGGTACCCTGCTGGGCATTCGATCCGGGTAACACATCCTTGTACACACTTGTTACTACACACCTAAGAAAAAGAGAAAAAACCCAAAAACTGAGTTTTGGCTATTAAACACATAGAAAGGCCTAACACAACACTATCTAGCAGATGACACTCAGCACATTCAGTAGTGGTACATAAATTCGTTCTTATAGTTCATCCCTGATGGAAACATTGTTTTGAGCTTAAATTGCCAATAGGCTTCCCTGTTTTTTAATAAAGTGCTTATATTGCCCCCTCGTATAGGTAGCCTGATCTTCTCAAATGCATGTGCTCTCAGACTGGCAGTTTTTCCCTCATGTACCATCACAAAGTGTCTAGATATCCCTGACAAATTTTTCCCTGCTGGGTTTTTGATATCTTTTAGATGTTCCAAGAATCTAGTCTTGAACTTTCTGCTTGTTTGGCCTATATACTGTAAATGGCATTCATCACAATACACAGTATATATTACATTGGTACTGTTGCAATTTAGGAAACTATCTATGTTGAATTTGATGTCACCCGTATTGTTTGTGATTGTTTTTGTATTCCTTACGTAATTACATGTTTTACAAGGGAAAGTGCCACATTTAAAAAATCCAGTTGTGTTCAACCATGTTTTATTTGTATTGTTGGATGAACTTGTTATCAGGGAGGGGGATAGAGTGTTCCCTATGGTTTTATTTCTACGGGATACTATTCCACATCCCCCCTTCAGTATTTGCTCTAAAATCGGATTCTCATTGAGGAGAGGTAAATGTTTCAGAACAATATTTTTAATGGTTCCATCCTCATAATCCAGATCTGTACTACAATTACGTCGGGCTCTTGTCATTTCTCCCACAGGGATTGATTTGACTGTATGTTGTGGATGTTGGCTATTGGCCAACAGAATAGTATTACCCGCCGTAGGTTTCCTGTAAGTACTTGTTTTAATGATATTCCCCGGTGTGCCTTCCAGGCTCAGATCAAGGAACACCATAGTTTTGGGATCAACACAATGGGTAAATTGTAACCCACATTCGTTGCTGTTCAAATAATCCACGAAGAGTGGTATGGCAGACACATCGGCTCCCCATATAATAAGCAGGTCGTCGATGTATTTGCCATACCACTCCACGCAGGCAACAAATGGGTTATTAGGACCAAAAAAGGCAGTTTCCTCCCACCAAGCAAGAACCAAGTTTGCCAGGGATGGGGCAAACTTGGCCCCCATACTTACACCCCTGGTCTGCAAAAAAAATTTGGAATCGAACATGAAAAAATTGTGTCTCAACAAAAAATCGCATGTCTCCATTAAGAAAGTGCAAAGGTTGTCATCATATATGCTGTGGTGTATTAAATGGTAATGCAATGCTTTCAAGGCTACATTATGCGGAATTGATGGGTAGAGAGCTACCACATCGCAACTGAGCCATGAGAATTCTTTTTTCCATATTTTGTTATGCATAGCTCCAAGTACCTCCCCGCTATCTTTCAAAAAACCTGGGATTCTTTGTACTAAGGGTTGAAGGTGGTGGTCTAACCATCCACAGAGGTTCTCATTGATGGATCCGATACCCGCCACGATCGGTCTCATGGGTGGGGGATGTATTCCTTTATGCGTCTTCGGGAGACCATGCAGAATTGGAATGGTAGCATTTGTGGGGATGAGACGTTCTATTTGTTTATCTTTAAGAACCCCCAAGGCTACACCTTCCCTGCATAACTCCAACAATTTTGCAGAGAACACTTCAGTAGGATCCCCTCCTAATTCACGGTATGTTATGGTGTCGGACAAAAGGAGGCTCATCTGGTCTATGTAATCACCTTTGTTCATGACCACAACTGAGCCCCCTTTGTCCGACATCCTGATCACCACGTCTTCCCAACCTGAAATCTCTTTAAGAGCCATTCTTTGGCTATATGATAGATTTTGTGGTGTTTTTAAGCCTTTATTTTGGATATTCTCATGGAGAGACCTAATATCCCTTTCCACCCGTTCCTGAAAGAGACCCATGGAATCTGTTCTCTCTTTTGTCGGGTAGAAAGACGGGTTTTTGATGTGATATTGTGTCATATTCCCCACTCTTAAATGATCGCTATCCAAGGACTGCAGCAAATTTAAAGTAACCTGGGATTGAAAATCTTTCCCACTAAATTCATTAGGTATGTGTGTCTCATTATCCCTCTCTACTACTGGATCCTTATCATCACAGTTAAAAAAGTATTTTCTTATGGTGAGATCTCTAATAAATTTGTTAACATCTTTTATTGTATTAAATGCATCAAAATCTCGCGTAGGGACAAAATTCATACCTAGGATCAATACTGACCGTTCAATATCTGAGAGTTCTCGATCAGAGAGATTTACTATGTCCATAGACTTTAGCTGTTCTTCTGACTCCGCAGTTTTCTCGTGGGGATGCCCTGTGATTGGTTGCCGTCTGTGCTTTCTCCCCCCACGTCGTTTTTTTGTTGTTTCTGCGGTTTTCGGGCTTTTTTCTTTTTGTAATATGAGGGTTTTTTTCTCCGGCTATTATCCAAGTCAGAATCTGCAGAATCTCCCGAATCCTTTTCAGTGGAAGTGAAACTGACATTCCTGGTCGTATTTTCTCTAGACGTAGACCTACGTTTCAAAATTGCTTTTGGCGTATGTGGGGGTCTTTCCCACCTTCCCCATTCATAGACTTGTTTATTATTGTAATCGAATTGGTCTCTTGAAAACTTATTCTTTTTAGTGGAGATGATGGAATCCTCCAAAGTACTTGTTGAAGTTGCAGCTCTCTGTAGGACTTCTTCAAACTTCTCTTTGTCCAATGTGTCCGCTAAGTTTTTCTTGGTAGTTTCAATTTCTTGTTGTAGCACTTTAAGTTTTATATCTTCTTGTTGTGTTATGAGTTCCATAAGTCTGAGTGAGCACTCTGAGAGAGCATTGTTCCAGTCCTCTATAAATGTCTCAGAGTAAACACAGGTGGGAATCTTTTTTATGCGTAACCCTCTTGGGATCATTTTTCTCTCTCTGTATTTATTTAGAGTTGTATAATCCCACCAAACTCTTGTTTCATTATGTAGCAGCTTTTCCAATTGTTTCCCATCAGCTGTTGGTGAACTTTGTTCATTATTGTCCAGGAATAAAGCTGCAGCCTTCTCATGTCTGTTGGTCATTTTGTGTTAATACACAGTAATCGGAAACTATGCCGTTTTTACACAACAGATGCTTGAGGTGTGTATAACCATGGCCAAAATATTAGCCTGTAATCTGTGTAGGATTTCACCCGTTTGTCAATTTAGGATCCTTCAACAGTGTGCACGGAGTATAGCAGACAAAAGTATATATACAAAAAGTCCTCCAGCTCACCTGGATCATGCGGCAACTTAGTCCGCTAGCACGGATCCACCCCGCTGCTGGGCAATGTAGTCCACAAAAAAGAAATTTCCGGATCCAGCTAGGTGCAGATTAAAATCGCCTTTATTCGATTTTCAGGGCATCCATCAGATAAAATACAGGTGGCATGGTATAATCGTCAACGCGTTTCTAGCACATACAAGTGCTCTTAATCATGACTGAGGAGTGTGGTCGACCTGTTTGTTAAATAACCCATCGGCCACTCCTCCCCCTTCAGATTCCACCAATCACATGTGATAACAATAAAACATGTCAATCTTTGCAAAACTTAGTACAAAATTCCATTGCAAGGCATTATAGGTGCAAGAATTATACATAATAATCATGTTTGTTATAAAAATTAGACTTAAATAATACAGAGGCAATGTTTTTCTTTGTGTTCCGTGGTTCCTTTCAGCTGTTACCAAGGGAACTCCACGCTGATCTGGTATCTGCGGTCATGTGACTTGTCACCTGGTACAGCAACCGGTGAACAGCCGGAATACATTCAATAGTAAGACATTCCGTGGCGCCTTGAATTCATAAATGTAAGTATATATACCGGTGCATCGAGGACCAACCAGCCTGGCATATCTCCCGGTCGTTGGGGAGCACTTTGTGTTAATAATATTATCCACGAGGTACCATCGGTTGGTCGGTCGATCGATGGATACCGATTAGCCCAGTAACTAAATACAAAGAGTATTTCTGAGGACCAGGTTATAACTGGAGGGTGGAACTACTGCACAGCAAACAACCACATTGTGGGCCTCCATTGGTCTCAAACCAAAAATTGCATGATTTACACTATGAGTAAAGTCCATATTTCTATGCCAGTATCTTCAATTTCAATGGCGCATTTTATCCACAATGGGTGACTTGCCTTTTGTTAGAAGAGTCCTCCACAAATTATCTAATCTGCTGCTCAGACACTTGTATAGTTTTGTGGGAAGAGATTCAGTATAAGATTTTTCCACATTCCCTTTAAATGAAACCTGTCCAGTCTGCAGGCCCCATGTTATGGAGTATGTGGAGCTGTGGTTACAGATATAGCTGTCATTTAGCAAATGGGGACTGGGACTAGCGAGACCAGGGATCTAACTCAATAAAACTCTAATAAAACAATATTGTCATATATGTAAATGTGCTCATATTCTCCTTAATAATGTGCTGCATACAGACTACACTGCTTATTCATGTTGTCAGGTTGTCAGGTAGCTCTTTGCCTTTGCTACTTGCTGTGGTGTACATATAACATTATATTATATCTTCTGATTGTATACAGAACCTTATAATGCGGTATACCTGTGCCACATTCTGTGTCTCTTTGGTATTTAGAATATTGGATGTCAGATCAATCACCATACTCTCTCCACTCATGTGATTACACCCAATCCTTCACAGCCTTCACACCTCTCAAGGCTTATTAGCTGCTTATAAATCCTGAGCCACTTGAGTCACATACAATAAGCTTCCCTGATTCCTTGACAACATGACAACGATCCTGCGGCTTTAACAGGTTAAATACGAATCCATATCAACACTAAGTTGCTGTAACTACTGACTAGTATTACAATTTATGGAATATTGGATTTTTTTCCTATAATTTCCACACTGGATTATGAGAAATAGAAAAAAGTCTGTTAATTAAGTGTCTAATATTATGGCTCATGTTTTAAATAAGTTAATAAGCTATTGTAGGCGGAAGTAAAACTTATTTTCTTAAAGGGGCTTAAAAAACAATAATCTAATTTTACTCACCTCTCACGGCTCCCGTTTTCCCATGGCACCGCCCATCACTTCCGCCCCAATGTATACCTTCCTGACCACCGCTACTGCCTGAACTCCTATTGTAACAGGCATGTGGCACAGCTCAGGAGAGCAGGAGAGCCAGAGGAGGTAAATAAGTAGTTTATTGTTTTTTAACCCCCCATCCAATATATACATTTTTTTTATCGCACTACTGTCTAATACACATTTTTGGTGCTCATTGCACCACTGGCCCATTTTGCTTACTTAACCTCTATCAGGGTATTGCAGTGAGCAGTCGTCTTTACTTGCACAAGTCAAAAGTTGCTGACCGGTTCCCTTTTAATATGTTTAACCTGTTGAGTTTAAATGTCTTCCTTCCCACTTCAATGGGAGTCGTGTGTTTAATCCAAGATTATGTGTTTGGACTCTCCCTCTTGCATAGGCCAAAGGGTTACTTGCAGTCATTAAAATTCTCAGGTTTAACCCTTGATTTGGACTTCTGATTCTACATCTGCCTCCCGCTTTTTTTCTGGTAATGATGTTTCTAGCTGCCAGTTGGTGCCTATATGGAGAGCTGGGATCTTGGAATCTCCACTCTTTTATACTCGGTTTCCACTAGTTAAGATGCAGTTAAGATGCAGGAGGTATGAGCTCTCCTTACAGAGACTTTACCAATTAAGGAGGCCTTGTAGGTGTGTAGAAACTTGAAGTCATTGATGCTCCACTAGGGAATTATGGGAAATATGTTTTCAGGATGGGAGAAGGAAAACAATACCTCTTTTTGCTACCTTGAAAGGCAGCCCCCTTAACACCAATCATCAAGAAGCCTAACATATGAAGTCAGCTGTGTACAGCCTTGTTTCGACATGCTTGTGTCTCTTTAGTCAAGTGTAGGGAACTGGTTTAGCTGATTGAGAGGCTTTTGACTATTGTTGGGAAGTAGCAAAACAAGGATTGTTTTCTTTGTTCCATCCTGGAAAACTATTTGCGTATTTTCCAGAATTCCCTAGAGGAGCAGCAATGGCTATAAGTCTTCACACGACTATAACACAGCCTTAGGCTAGATTCACACTGCCGCATGGGAGATGTATATTCAGCCGACGTTTATACGGCCAATATACATCCCCCATAGACGGCAATGGGCGCACGGCGGCATACGGGAGCGGTATGGTGCGACACCATACAGGTCCGTACCCGGGAAAAAGATTGGACATGTCCTATTTTTTCCCATATTACAGTTCCGTGTACCATATATTACAGGGGGGGGGGTGAGCACCGCAAACCTCTTCTCCCCGCGCTGCCGTGTACCCGCTGTACCGTAGCAACAACAGTGTGAATCTAGCCTTAATTTGTATAGTCTCCGTAAGGAGAATTCTTAATCCTGACCCTATTCAATATCCTTTCATTCAGCCAAATCAGTTCCCTACACTGTTCTGAAGCGATGCAAACATGTCAAAACAGTGCTGTCTACAGCTGGGAATCTTTTTCTTCTGCAGTAGATATGCTGGTTTGGCTTTAATCCCACATCATGTTCAAAAGAGGCAATGTTTTCCACCCTGGAAAACGAATTTGGATATATCCCACTTGTCAAGATGTACAGCGATTTAGAATTTTTAAGGTTCCATTTTTTACGCTACGCCTATGAAACACAATCAGATGACAAGACTGCACCTCTATCCACAGACCTTTTCACATAATTTTTCTTATTTGCAAAATACATCAGATATTATGGGGACAAAATATTTTGTTGATTTTATGTAGATCAAGGGAGCTTTTCTGACATATTGGGGCACATTTACTTACCCGCTCCTGTCGCAATCCCCGATCTGGACTGTCCGACGAAGATGAAGTCCGGCGCGATTTAACAACATTGTGCACCCAAGATCCTGCATCTGTCGCTTCCCCGCTCAGGTCCGCCTGAGTTCACCTTCTTCTTCGGTGTATATGAGTGCATATCTTGCGACATACTTTGCAATGTTAAATCCTGCGTGTTATCCGAATCCGTCCGATCATCCGAAGGACCACCCCCCCTCCCCCCCCGATTAGTGTCGCGTGAAAGCTGGCGCCAGTGTGCCAAAATCCAATCGCGTGCACCAAAAACATCTGTTAAATACGGCGCAACACGGAAATCGTCAGGTAACCCGACAAAATCACGGTCCGCGGACCCTTAGTAAATGAGCCCCACTGTGGTCGGGATGGAAGTTTTACTCGGACAATTGGCATTGGCCTTGTAGGTCTTTGGGGGCTTTTTGGCCTTCTCCTGCATCAACAATTATAGGATTTAATGGACTGATTTTTTCAAACTTATCTACCATGAAGCTATGATACTATAAAAATAATACTATAAAAACCTTTACATAAAAACACATTAAGTAACCACTCAATAAAAGGTAGAAATATATTGTACTTAATGTATAGCTACCATTAGTATTGAGGGTTCAATGTCATTAGCATTTATACTGTTTATTGCTCTTTGCTTTCAAGGTTTTCTAGTGTTTCTTTTCCTAATGATCAGTAAAAGTTAAAAATTGTTTCCAAGCCAGTTACTAAATCTGCAAAATTTACTGGATTGTGTCTGTTTTTTATTACACATTATATAGCTTTTACACTGTGTATATGGTGCCACATTTACTGCCTATCCTTGATTTTTTTGGTAAGTCTCTGTTTGTCCCTGACCTATCTTATCTATTTTTACTGCAGAACTTGTCGTGTTCTGAGTTCTCAATGTGATTGTCAGAATCTATCATTTTTATGTCGTATAGCTTGAGATTTATTGATGGTGTGTATATAAAAAAAATGTAAAATTGAATTATGGTTATGCTTGGAGGTCATGTCACTCTGGGAGGTGTCTGCTTAGAATAGGCCATAAAAATGTGCAAAAATGCAGATTTCTTTTCCTTTCTTTTGCTCTAACATTCAGACATCCCTGAATCATGATGTATGAAATATATGCGCACTTTGGTAAAGAAGCATGGAACATAAATCAATCTTATATTTTCGGTTGTACTGTGTTCTGCACTTGTAACTGTATTTATATTATTAGCTATTCCATAACTTCATAAGTATTTTCAGCGTATCCAGAGCCGTACAAATCTAATTTATGCTGCGAGATCTAAGAAACCCATGCCAAAATGCAAAATTCTATATAGTTTAAGATACTGGTTTACTGGTTTAAAGGGAACCTGGTACCAGATTTACCCCATTTAACCAGCCCCCCCAGGTAGGTTATAAAATGTCCTTTCTAGAGTTCCTTATTTTATGTGAAATCTCTGCCTTTTACCCTTCAAAAAATCATCAAGGACTGTAAAATTTAGCAGAGAAGTGTCATATTTTCCCTTAGATAAGTCAAGTTTCTGTAACATAACATATGCTAAATGAAAAATAAGAATCTCATCTTTCAGACCTTGTGGTTCTGTGAGCTACCAGCTGGGAATTGAAAACTATGTTATTAACCATCATTAACCAAACTATGTTATTAACCAAAAATATGTTTCTAGATACCGTAGAACTAAATATAGAGGTGCCTGAAAAGACACCCACCCCTGCAGCCTCTAAATGTGACTCCTCTCAGGCAAATATGACTCTTTTTTTGCTCATGATTTTGATAAGATTTTACATAAAAGAGGAAATTTATAGTACATTACATTTGGGGCAAGTAATTTAATTGAATAAAATCTGATGACAGTCTCTTTAAAGGAGTATTCCCACGAAGACAAGTTTCTTATATGTACTCAGTATAAAAAAATAACACATTCTCTAATTCACTGTTATTAACAAAAATGCAGTATTTCCCAGGTATAATCCAACCTGTCTCTATCAGACCTGCTGTACACAATTTCAGTTGCCTCTAGACACGACCCTGTAACTTCTGACTTAGTGTCAGGAAGTGGATTGAAATAATCATCTACAAATCTCCTGTGATGCAGTCACAAATCCTGGCGATGCTCACCAACCATTTCAGCCACACAGATAAGGTATATGTAGTAAGTTATGGGCCCTCTTGTTATAGTAGATGCTATTTGACTTCCTTATCCTAACCATGACATTTGTATAACGACTTTCAGAAAAATTCCCAAATCCACAACGGAACCTTTTGTACAAAGTGTAATGGCAATACATACAGTATGTACCTTCATTTATCCCGGCTCATGACTCGCACTAACATTTTTACAGAAGGGTAATAAAACTCCTCTTACTATTTTTGGGGAGTATTTTTAGCCAAGGAGGAGTATTAAATTTTTTGTAATACAAATATTTAACTCCTAGCTGTATATGATGTTAACAAACGCTATTTACACGTGAAAATGATCTTCACCGCACACACTACACACAGCACGCTCACCCTGCACGGCACGCACACAGCATGCTCGCCCCCCACGCACACAGCACGCTCGCCCTGCATGCACATGGCACACTCACCCGGATGCACACAGCACACTCGCCCCGTACACTCACTGTACACAGCACACACACTTGCTGCACACAGCACACTCGCCCCGCATGCACACTCACTGCACACAGCACACTCGCCCCGTACACTCACTGTACACAGCACACACACTCGCTGCACACAGCACACTCGCCCCGCACACTCACTGCACACAGCACTTGCCCCGCATGCACACTCACTGCACACAGCACACACACTCACTGCACACAGCACACTCGCCCCGCATGCACACTCACTGCACATAGCACGCTTGCCCCGCACACTCATTACACACAAAGCGGACACCCACTACACACAGCACGCACACTCACTACACATAGCACACACACTCACTACATACAGCACGCACACTCACTACAAACAGCACGCACACCGCACACTCACTACACACAGCACGCACACTCACTACACATATTGTGCAGAGAGCACAGTGTGGACGGTGTACTCCCCGGCTGGGCCTTGCTCTCATCTGGAACTGCTCTCCGGTCCTGCCAGGATCATATTGGCTGCTGCACAGGGCTGTAGAACAGGCAGGGAGCCCCGCAGCCTTCATGTCTCCCCCGGGCCTGCACTTTCGCTCTGGGTCACTCCAACGCGGTGCTGACACAGATCACTGTATCACGTGTCCTACTGAGCGGCCACGGCGCTCAGCCTTTGCGCTACAGGGAATAATTGCCAATTATTTTGGGGGGTAATGCTTTATGACGCGTGGTGAGGCATGGTGCGACCTCTGGTCATGACCATGGGTTTTTACATACTTTAATGGTGACACAAGTGCTAAATACAACATTTAGCAAACCCACTTACACAACATATAACATGGAGGCAAACCTTTGTCAATCCTCTTCTAACAACATGGGTTCCTCTCTTGCAACTTCAACCTTCACTTTTGGTGTCCGTCTTTTTAACTTAAGGGCATTTGAAAGTTCAAGGTACTTAGTGTCGGGCGGCGGCCATCTTGGATTTTTGTTTGAGATCGTCGCCTTGCACAGAGCTCAGAGACACTCACTGATTACATCCTACCAGCATATTGTGAGCAGCGAGATAGCCTTTAAACAACAAACTACAAGGAGATAAGTGATCCGGTGACACATATCTGTGAGATGTAGCAGAGCTCACAGTGTAACAGTGTAATGGTCTATCAGCCTCTGTGTAATCATCTCATGCATCTCTGATCTGTCTCATCTCTCCATGTGTCAGTGTGTCCATAGTACAATGTCAGAAGCCAGATGAAAGTGTTTATACACCTGCGCCCTGATAATCTAACCACATTGTCACCCCACAGAACTAGATGGATCATACAGTAATGTGTCTGCTAAGAGAGTCCCCGCCCACACCCTGGGATTTTACACTGAGCAGCCGAGGGAGTGATAAAACTGAGTAAATTGTAAAGTAAGGGGTTAAGATGATCTTTATTGAGTTAACATCACTAGGGGAGTGAGATGTGAGAATTTTCTTTCTTGGGAAAACCCCTTTAACCCCTTGTCTAGATTTGACTTAATAATTGCAGGGCTGGAGGTGATTTTGTAGAAAATTTTTTATAGGTAAAAGGGTAATATTTCACATGAAAGATGTAATTCCCCATAATTGTTTAGGTTTTTACGAACAAGAAGGACATCAAACATCGTCATATTTTTTAGTTATGTATAGCAGACCCAAACCACAAATTTTGGGTTGGTACCAAACTTTGCGGATTCGGGTCTGGACCCCTACCATTAACACTATCGGAGGATTGGTGTTGGCACTGGCACTGATGTCAACTCCTTAAATGTTGCTAGCAAAGTCACTGGCGACATTTAAATTGTAATGGCGGTGTGCACCAAAACTCCCCTTCTGGCAACACAGGGCGCTGGCAATTTGGGAAGGATAGTCCCTCCCTGATTATATCATCAGGAGCAATGACCCTCCCCGAAATGGCGGTGCCTTGCATCTTCTACTTCTTAGCCCCAGCGCAGCGTGGCCAGAGGTAATTGAAATGCAGCAGGTGTTTAAACAGTTAATGTCCGCTATAGGTATCAGCGCTGATCACTGGTGTTACAAGTTGGGGTCTGGGTTCTGGTAGCAAACAGCTTCTTTAAATTTGTGTTCGGCCGAGTTTTTTAATGGGTCTACAAATCACTAGTTATATATTAAAGAACATCTACCACCAGGATGAAGAATTGAAAACCAAGCACACTGGTATGTGCCCCTTTTATAGCAGGATCTTCTCATCTTTAAGCTTCTTATGCCCTTGTTTTTGAGAAAAAAGCCTTTTTTAGAAGCTATGGAGCCTGGAGCCCTTCCGGCTCATTTTCATAATTTTAAAAGCTTTCTTTTATAAAAACCAGGGCATAAGAAACTAAAAGAAGAGCCAATCCTGCCAGAGGGAGCACACACCAGTATGTCAGTGTACTTGGTTTACAATCCTTCATCCTGGCGATAGAAAACCTTTAAAAAATAGACATTAAAATAATAATAATACATTTGAAATAAGTAATTAGTAATATTTTCCTTTTAAAATTGCTGTTGAAAACACCCAAAATGTGGATGTTTTATTATTGTTGTTATACAGTGCACATCATTCATTACACAGACTAAGGCAGGGACGCCATGTACAGAACTGTCATATTCTTACCAACGTTTTGTATAAAATCCCACTTATTCTTGCAAGACAGCTAAATAAAAAATAACATTCTTGAGAAGGCCTAAATAAAATAACACATTCTTAAGAAACACTTGACAGTCTGATGCTCGGTTTCCTTCTCTTGTGCTCCAAATGCTCTCCGCGTTGGCTGATTGTATCAGAATAGGCACATGGCAGGACTATATGACACTATGCACACAGATGTATTCATTATTAACACGGCTGACAAAATGTCCCTACTGCATCTCTGTGCATAGACAATTTCATACTGAGCCGTAAAAAAAATTCTTACTGTCGGATTTTGTACAAATCCAAGCTAAAAATATGAATTTGCTTCTGTGTACATGAATCCTACTGTCGGGCTGGTCTGTCTGGCAGGGGTGATCCTCAACTATTTGCTGCCAGAGGCGAGAGAGCTGGTTATATTATTTTTTTGTCAAGTGCTGACAATGGATGTAAAGAGACACTATTTTAAAGGGAACCTGTCACCAGGAGACCCGTTTTTAGGATCTCCCAGTCCCCACAGAGCATAGTACATACACTGCCAAAGAGGTTTTGTTTAAAAAATTGGTTTTACAGAAAAAAAAGATATGTTATATAGTACCTTTTCAATGCCATGTACTAGGCAATTGTCCCCTGGGAGTGGCTATAGAGGAGCAGTTCGCCCAGCCCCCCGCCACACACACACCCCTGGGGACCGCTCTTCCATGTGTCCTTTTGAAATATATGAATAACACCCATCATGAGTGTTTTCATATATTTCATAAGGACACATGGAAGAGCGGTTTCCCAAGGTTGGGGGGGGGGATCTGCTCCTCTATAGCCTCTCCCAGGGGGCTAGTGCCTAATCACAGAGCACATGGCATTGAAAGGTACTAAAACCTATTTTTTTATACAACAGCTCTTTGGCAGTTTATGTACTATGCTCTGTGGGGACTGGGGGGAGTTCTAAAAATGGGTCTCCTGGTGACAGGTTCCCTTTAAGTGTCAGGACCTTCTTTGTTGCAGGTGACTGCACCCCTTATACTGCCCCCATCTAGATGCAGGTGGTGCTGCCTGAGGCAAGAGGCTCAACTTGCCTCATAGCCAGTGTACCCCTTCTGTCTGGCTTCTTGCTTTATAAGCTCCTTAGGCTCTGACATATGCACTGGTGACTTTTGAATGGTAGGTAGGTTGGTGTCTTGGGACATCAGTAAAATTATTGGGTAACATAAAAACAGGTACAGACAATAAGTGGAGCTGGCACTCATAGCAGCCGATTTCCGGCGGTCTCTTTTCACTACTGCAGTTTGGATGACTTCACTTTGTGTCAGTAATAGTTTTTATTCTGAAAAAGTCTATTACTGAGTGCTTCAGATGTAAACTTTTGATCATTTCCACTTCCAAATATAACTTGTAATGTTTGGAAGTTATGGCACTGTCAGCATTTTCATTTACACGGGACTGGCCTATTACTAGATGAAAGAAGTTCCCTTTCCAGTGCTACACATCAGAAGAAGATGGCTGGCTTGTCAGCAATTTGCAGGGTTTTTTTTGCTAAGGGGTTCAGTTGTGTACAAGATCAGCAATCCTTTAGACTTCAGCTACTCCATCTACAGTGTATAACAGGACAAGTTATACTGCAAATACTAAAGTGAAGCTTCATTTTTCTATATTAGGGAAACTGATTCCTAGTGCGGCATAAGTAGGGGTAACTGTACGTGTCAGATAGGATTTCATCATCCATCAATTCCTTTGGAATACTGGTATTTCGGGCCTCTTGGTATTTCGGGCCTTTCGGGTTTCGGGTTTTTTTAGTTTTTAGTTGCTGGCTGCACAATGACTTTTCTTCTTGCTGTTAGGACACAGTGCTAGGACCTTTACTTCTCTTTTGATACAGTCCTTCAGCTATCAGTACTCCTATATCAGTTCCTGTACTACTACAAAGCCCCAGTGGTGGTCTGTCAGCTGTCTTTAGCATTATATCCTCTTTCTATATAACATTACTATGAAACACTGCTCTTCTCGTGGTTCATGCATCTAGGAACCTAACTAAACATGATGTCTGCATCTCACTGTGTGATACTGCCATACCTCCAAGGCTGCATGTCTGCTGTCATGGGGTCATGTTTTATTCACATCTGTCTCTTACTCTTTATATACAGTCACTTGCACACTCATGTCACCTGCACCCTAAATCATCTCCCCTTCCACCATTCTACTATTCAGAATTCTCTCTCTTTTTGAGACTGTTCTGTGGCTCATTACTTATTCCCTTACTTTTCCTTTTGCCTACCCATCCTCAATACTGCCAGCAAACCTCTGGCCAACCACTAAAAGTGGTCATCAGATGTATACCTCACCACTTCTTTAGGTCCATCATCCATCTACTGCCTATGGAGTCTTCCCACGTGTAGAGAGGAAGGTCATGATGATGGATATAAACACTTATTCTAGGAATTACCTGTCCATTTCTTCCCATTCAGAATGCGCTTTTGTTAATCATTTGGTTGAATGCTCTTTACTTTTTATTTTTATTTGTACATGTATCCGGTAAAGTGCTAAATATGATGGCGCTATTAAAATACATTGCAGTTAAAGGAAATGGCCACTTTTTATACAGTTTTTTGTAGTGTGTAAAGCATCTTTTACATTAATTTATGGTACAATGGGCGGTGGAGAGAGGAGGGGTGAGTGCTGTTCCCCATAGCGAGGCATGGTGCCCTGCCGTACATACAGGTAAAGGTAGAGCATGTTCTTTCCTTTTCCTGTGGACATCATGGTACGGTGACACACACGGGAGCCATAGGCTTCTATAAGCAAATTGTGTGGCCAGATAAAGGTCTCTTTTTCTGTAAAAGAGGTAATGTATTACCTACTGTAATTTACCATTACAGGCAGTCCCCGCGTTACGTACAAGATATATTCCTTGGGTTTGTACTTAAGTTGAATTTGTATGTAAGTTTTAATAGATGAATTTTTAATAGGAGTTTTAATAGATGGATACAGGCGGTCCCCTACTTAAGGACACCCGACTTACAGATGACCCCTAATTAAAGATGGACCCCTCTGCCCCCTATGACCTCTGGTGAAGCTCTCTGGATATTATTATAAAGTCGGGTGTCCTTAAGTAGGGGACCGCCTGTAATCCTAGATTGCAATAATCAGCTGTAAGGTGTCTATAATGAAGCTTTATTGATTTGACTTGGTCCCATTACAGCAAAAAAATGTGAAACTCCAATTTACACTGTGGCAAAAACAAATTTGTCTGTAGTTACAATTATAAAATATACAGTTTCGACTTACATACAAATTCAACTTAAGGACAAACCTATGGACCCTATCTTGTACGTAACCCGGGACTGCCTGTATTGGTAAATCACCTAATATCCTGCCCTCCAGACACTTACACACAAATTACAAAAACATGAGGTAAAGTAGACAATTCCTTGAACCTCACTTTAATATATGGGATAAAAGTCCCGTGCATGTTGATAGGAGAGGCATTTTAGCTTACAGAAGATGTTGTCTTGAGAAGAATCATTTTCATTTATTATATACAGATAAGATGTTGCGCTACAATCTCTACTGCTGTGTGCAGGCGAGAGGAATAAGATTCAATTTGTATCAGGAAATATAGGCCAGAGATATGGAGCTGCAGTCTCCAGCAGGTATATGAGGGCAGATTAGTCACCTTGAACGGCTCGGCTGATGGGTATCTATGCTGAGTTTTGCTGTATCTTATCGAATTTGATGCCTTGTGATAAACTACAGTACTTTTGAGGGAGATTTATTAGGGATTTTTAAAATAAAAATTCTCATTGTCACAACCAATGAGAGCACAGCATTCACTACTGATTGTGCTCTTGAAAAAAACGCAGTGATTGGTTGCTGTGAGCAGCAAAACAGTCTTTCCTAATACTGCTCCATTGTTAGGTGATGAACGTATTATTATAAATGCTGTAAAGGGAACCTGTCACCAGAGACCCTATTTTAGCCTTCCCCATGCCCCCACAGACAATAGCCTGACCCCAAATAGTTTTCATTAAAATTCTGTCATTTGTGGGTCAAATGATAACTTATATTAAACTTTACCTGGCTCCCTGCTAGCTGTTTCCCCTGTGTCCCCCGGGCGTGTTCATCACAGAGCTGAGCCCCCGTCCCTCCTGTGCAAAAAGCTCTTCTTCCTTCACTTGGAAAAGAAACCTTTAAAGGATATTGGGGTGCTATTATTATTTTTGGTGCTAGGTGTTCTTTTTTGGCACCCTATTTTAAGTGTTTTGCACTGTGATTATATATATTGTGGTGCACACCCTTAATGGATTTGGTGCACAATAAGATGAACAAATGAGCGTTGGAAATATCAAACCACATTCATGAAGAAGTTTCCAAGTTGGTAGACTTGCTTTTTGTTGGTCTAATTTTGTGCCAAAAAAGTGTCAGGAAACTAGAAGTGCAGAAATAGCATCATGATTGAAGAGCTGCACCCAAACTGGGTTGGAAAAGATGGTAAATTGTGGAACCAACACATAATAATATATGGCGCACAAGATAAAGCAACAGGAAAAAGATTGCAACCACAAAAGAAACTGGTGCAAAGCCAGCTACTTACATTTTTGGTAGAGAAAAATAAGAGAAATACCATAAATTGATTCCAGAAAAAATAGAGAGATGAAGTGACACTGTGAAATCGGATTTAGATCCAAAGGTAGGGTGCAAGCTTGTGGTGGTCCGACTCAGGGATCCCAAAATTCCAGTTTGCCAAAGTAAAAAAAGCAGCACTCCGTGACAAATAGGTGTTTATTTCACCAGTGGAGATTGCAACGTTTCGGCTATCTCGATATAGCCATTTTCAAGTAATGAGAACAGTGATACAAGGCGGGCTTATATCCCCCGCAGGATGTGACATCATCAATGGGTATACATAGACTAATTATATATATATATATATATGTGTGACATCATGGTCCAAATAACAATCATTACATAAATAAATAGAAATTGCCAAAGGTAATTCATCGCTGCATTCATCCCTGCACGCCGTCTTGCCATTGTTTGTAAATAATGAAAGGGCGCATGTCCAAGGTGGTTGCATAGCAACCTCAAACGCAACACGTAACGGGCAACACACTGATAATAGTGAATACACTTCCCCCCAATCACGGCTCCAGTACGTCGATCTCCAACAGAAATCCGTGGCCTTACCTATGGGTGGTGGAGGCAGGACTCCGGGTTGTGTCGCTGTGATATCGCGATCTAATTGCTGTACTGTTACCAGACCTCACAGTCACTTCGCGTCAACACTCTCCCAGGAATCATTATTGCTCTCACGAGAACCACTCGTGACATCAGCGGCCATATGGGAGAGCGTACATCGGACGAGTACACGGGTAAGTCTTAGTAAAGGAATATAAGAATGCGAAGTAATCGCTAGTAAGTAGCATACATGCTCACGATCAATGAGATAATAAGTCGCACGATGTGCCCTTGTATGTGGATAAACCTAAAGAGAGATATGTTTTAAGCCTCAGTTAGGTTGCAAAAAATAAAAGTAAAACAGAAGGGAGAGGGACATGGCATGGAGTATATAAGGGAAAATTTCTTTATCCTAGATGACGGGTGTAGACAAGTTGGCAGACTATTGGCTAATGGGATTGATTGTCCAGTGGCATTACACATAATGTGATCTGTAGAGAGAAGAGAAAAAATTACTCATCATTCCAAAAGATGAAATCATAAAGAAAGGAACTTCCTAACACCATATCTTATGCAACCAGAATATCTGATGGGGGTATCGGTCTAACATTAAATCAAGATGTTCAAATTAAAGTCCATATTCAACCCATGCAGGTGAAGAGAGTTTAACCTATGAATCCATTCGGTCTCACGTCTCAAAAGGACCTTCTGTCTGTCCCCACCTCTCCTTAGTGGAGGTACATAGTCAATGATAGAAAATTTTAGATGTTGTATCTTGTGGCCATATTCAGAGAAATTACGTGGGACAGGGGTCCCCAATGGCCAGGTCAGGGCCCAAGTCTGGAACATGATAGAATTAGTCCCCGTCGAGACCCCAAAGAACTGTGATTAAGGACACAAGTTATTATATATATATATATATATATATATATATATATATATATATATATATATGTCGATGGATATTTTTGCAAGTTATTGACCTTAAGTAATCACATTGAGCAAGTGGCCTTGTAGCTAAGACTACTGTGTTCCTGGAAAACCTTCTTCTGCACAGGAAAACTTGAACGTTTCACTGAACATATTTGTAGTTGAAAGTAAAATTTTACGAATGAAAATTTATTCCATCTGCTGGAACATTAATTTACTGTGTAGATATTCATAAAATATAAATGTAACATTGCTGTATTGTTAATGTATAATAACATTCATTTTGACCTGTTCCTAAAGGGAGGACCGTCTATATAAGAAATGTATAGATCTCGCATCTTCCATATTAGCTGGGGTTTATGAATACAATGGCCAGTGTATGAATAGATAAGATGCTGCATTCATAAAAAGATGCTATATCCATCCACACAACACAATAATATCATATGCATTGTGAATATAAAGTACTTTCATGGTTTGGCTATAGTGTGTGAGGGCTACACAGGGCAGCCATAAAACAATTTACTTCCATAAACCAGGTCAGGGAGAGTACAGTATCTCAGGATTCCTGTGGGAAATTAGACATTTCTTGGCTGCCCTGTCTCATTTTCCAATCAAATGTCCCTGCTAATAGGAAAACCTGTGTGCAGTCCTCCAATCTTTCTAATATTTTATGTATATTATGAAATCCTAGAGGTAGTCTGTGAGGTATATTTAGTCTTTGGGTCTCATCCATAAATCATTTTGGAACAAAAATAGGCAGAGATGATAATGGGGAGACAAAAATAGAAGAGATGTATGTAACGTATTATGAAGCAATTTCACAACGAGTTCATTCATCCCTTTTTGGCTTGAGCCCCTGCCCCAGCTGCGTTGCTGTATTCACACGGTTCACTTTTACAAGGTTTTTTTCCTCTTTATTTCATAATGTAATAAACAGGAAAGTTCTATAGATGTCATATAGACATCTTCTCTGGGTGCAGATCAGCTGGTTGCCACTGTCATGGCCTACAAAAGTTTGGGGCACATTTACTTACTCAGTCCAGTCGCGATCCCGCGGCACGTTGTCCGACGCTGATTCGGGTCTGCTGGGATTCACTAAGGTCGGAGTGCCCCGATATCCAGCAGGTGTCGCTGCTGCGCCGAGGTCCGCCGGAGTTCACCTTCTTCATCCCGGTGCATGTAAGCGCTGATCTTGCGACACAAATTCTTTTTTAAATTCTGCGTTTTTTCCAAATCCATCGGGTTGTCTGACGGCCACGCCTCCCTATTTCTGTCGCGTGAAAGCTGGCGCCGATGCAACACAAACCGATCGCATGCGGCAAAATCCTGGGGCAATTTGGCGCAAATTGGAAATATTCAGGAAACCCGACGTAAGTGCGGCGTTGAGCTCCAGTGTATTTTATATATGGAGCATTCTGAGACTTTTGGCCACCTCATAATTTCTGCCCAAATGGCGTTTTGTTACTCTGGGATTTATGTTTAAAGCTTCATTTTATTCTGGATTTGAGAACCAGCTGTGTTATCGATGTTTTCTCTCTCTGGCATATGCTCTCTTATTTTTTCCCGGAGGGTATGAATCTGCCGCAGACACTACTGCCCATTCTTCCCGAGTCACAAGAGAAACCTCTGTTTTAAGGGGAATGTAAGGCCATGGAGGATGACCCATAATTCTCTCAGTCTGGGAATTTCTGTATTCTTTGACATTTTACTGACGCTTGATATTTTCCTGTAACTCACATTTTGGAAAATGATATGTAGGCTTTGATTAAGAAACATTAGTGGTGTGTGCAGTTTGAAAGGTCATTGATAGACTTTTTGTAGCGCAGATAATTTTAGAAAATGAACTATTAAATATTGTCATTAGAGTCCTGGTCACAATGACCCAGAGTACTCAGAATTATCCATTCATTTAGTAATTAAAACCTGTATTTTAGCTGCTCCGTTATCTTTTTCTATGAATTAACTATTAGACCTCTACATTTGCTTGTCTGGAAGCCCCTGAGCTTTTGCTTCAGCTAATTGTAATTGTGTGCAACACGTCCTGTAATGTGAGGGAAACAAATTAGAAGACACAATTAACGAGTTGCCATTTAATTATGAGCATGACCATATAGATGGTGTATAACACAGCCTGAATATACATCCGGAGCACAGGTACAGCTGTTCTTGTCCTTGGCATATTTCATGCTACTTCTGCATTGTAATAAGGATCCTTTCCTAATAGCCTTTTGGGAGATATGAGTAACACAGCTGTATGATCCCAAACCATACGTGATACCTTAAAACTGGATAAAGGGTTTGTGCCAGACAGTACACCCACTCCTTAGAACATACAGGAACATATTAGATAAAACACAACAATGCCATATACAAATACAGAGGTACTGGGGCTTATTTACTAAGGGTCGCAGATCGCACTTTTGTCGGCTTTGACAGGTATTTAATAGGTGTCTGCGCTGTGATTGTGTGGCACGCGACCGGCTTTTGGCGCAGCTGCACTGGCTTGCATGCAACACAAATTGGGGGCCCGTGCCGTCGGATGATCAAACTGATTCGGGCTGAGCGCAGGATTTAACTTTCAAATGGTGACGCAAAATAATTCACATATGGAAAGTTGCTGGCCGTGCCCCCCCCCCCCCTCACGCCCCTTCACACCCCTTCACACCCACTGGCGTGAAGGTAGTGGAAAGGGCAAATTAATGGCAAGTGCTAGCAATAAGCTAGCATTTGTGATTATTTCAGGGCCTCTACGCCATTAACTTGGCTCAAAGACCCTGATAAATATGCCCCGTGACTCTAATTCCAAAGTCTTGTTACTGCTGTCAGTGGAAATTTGTAGGCAAACTATTGCTGGTAGTGTTGAGCTGTTAGCTGATTTATTCACTGGAGCAATACTCCTGAGAATAAGTTATCCTGTCCCAGCTGGCCCACCTGGGACCCTGTACCAGTCAAAACTGTAGTAACTGTGTGCCACTGACTGCACCACAGAACAAGTTATTACTTTTATAAAACTGGTGAAAAGTTTCCGCCACTAGTGCCAGTACAAAGTTTTTGGTAGTACAGTGAGTTCAGCGACGGATTCCATGCTGTTTATTTACTGAGAGAGTACAGAGGTTCCATAGTTTTAAGAGTTGAATTGCGGGTTGAATAATCCATAGAGAAATCAGATAATGTTTCGGAGCCAGGAAGGATTTTTGCACATCTAAAGGCTAATCTGGATAGTGTTCAATTGGCCATCTGCTTTACTTCAGTTTTTTTAAAGGAGATGTAAGACATAAATATAGATTTTATCCTGACAGTACTAGTATTTTGCAATATAGATAACCAAATAATAATTCTAGTGACAGTTAATAATATAATACTGATACCGAAAAGGATTTAGCGATTATATATTCAATAACATTAATGTATAATACCTGCATTTTACATATGACCAAGTATGAAGTACATTTTTAGTTATAATAAACTAGAAAATAAATGATAAAGTTCCCTGTGATCACTTTTGTCATTTACGCCAGAAAAAGCTTGCCATGTGTCTTTCTCCATTGAGGTCTATGGCCATACACAATGAGATATCAGCTTCATGTTCAGTAGCGGATTATAAAATAGGTGGTTTGGGCATTTTATACTGTAAGGGAGCTTCAGCCATGAAATCCTCGTACATCTTTTCCTGCTTTCAATATATATCTACACAAGAACCATTTCAGGACTTTGTAAGGTCCTCCAAAGGTCCTGGAACTGAAGATTGAAAGCAGACAGAAGGGAACATCCTCCAGTGTACTAGAAGCTTTATTCTAGTACCAGATGTAGGAAGTATATTCCAGACGTGTAGGGGCCATAAGATTCATGCCGCCCAGGGCTCATGGCAGTCTTAATTCGCCCCTGTTTGTTTTACAAAGGTCTCTCTCTCAAATGCTTCTTAGTGTGAGCTTATACACGCATATAATCTAAAACTGGAGAGAACAAGTCTTCAAATCTAACTTTCTGACATCTCAGCTTACATAAACAGAACCCAAACTACAAAGATGCGCGGATGGTCCTATGGAAAACAGAAATTTTAGCCTTTGTACATTTGATGAATATGACTAGCTTTTCCAAAGCTCTAGGACTTAAAGGAAACCTACCACTTAAAAGTGGTAGTTCTAAGACACATGGCACCAGCTCAGGGTGAGCTGGTGCCAGAGCTTATTTTCATTAATAAAATAAACCCCCTATCGCTGAATTATAAAATTTGTCTCGGCGCACCGCAGTAGGGCACGGCGCACCATGCATGCGCCCATACGTGCGGCCAATTCTGAAGTGCCAGAGAGTCGGTGACGTCACCGAGCTCTCCGGCACACTCGCGCCTGCACAACTTTACACGGGGAAATCTAGATTTCCTAGATTGGAAGATGGTAGAATAGTTCCTCCTTCACTCAAAACATATGATATAAGAAGAGGTGATTATGCCTTGTAGGTACCAAATTGTGTGGTGGTCATGTTTAACAGAGCTTCCTACTCTACTGATCAGATCTTGTCACTGTGACTCAACATCTTGTGCCAGTGCAGCTTTTTCACTATTACTACTAAAACTGTTCCCTTAGTCAGAACGGACTCTTTAAATCAGTCCCTGTCATGGGCTCAGTGTGCTTCATTAGACAGCACGGCGAGAAGTATTGGCTGCTAAAATATCCCACTACAAGGAAGAATAATCACATCTCTTAGAAATCCCAGGCGCCTGTTGTAATGCACATAATATCATAACATAAATCTTAATTAGAACTGATTCTGACTTGCACGAGTACCATATCAGTAAATGTGTTGGCTAGGAAAATATTAATACAGTGCGGTTCTTCAAATAATTATTATTTAATACTCTGGAAATAAAGAATACAGATTATATATACATAGAAAAACAACAGCAGAAGACACAATGAGGCGGTAAATTAAAACGGGGGACGCTGGTTAGTGAAATATGGAGAACCTAGAGGCAGAGAACTATATACAATATAATGAAGAATGATTTGAATGGGAATATTTCTACAGGAAAATAGGAGGTTAAGAAAAATTGGGGGCAGCGATGGCTTCTTGGATACTCTAAAAGTGTATTATTTTCTGTTTCTTGTCTACTATCTAATTTTATTTTCATATTTTAAATGGAAACAAGGCAGTAAATTAAATGTATGTGGGGTACAATTACTTTTCCAGCACATTGGGCAACAGTATTAGTAGTTTTACTGTATAATACAACAACTAGTAGATCTTGTGCTCCCTACATGGGGTTCCTGCAGAAACTATTGCATAGTAGCGCCCAGGATGCTTTGGCACCACTTTGTTTTATAACAAAGATTTGATTAAGCGGGTGCCCAGTATTTAAGGCTATATAAGGCCCGTTCCACACTTGCGAGTGTGATGCGATGAATTCACATCACACTCGTAACGCATGCTGACCGGATCGCACAGCGCGAACGCTGCACATCGGGAGTGAACTCAGCATGTCAGTTCAGTTCCGGTTTGCAGCATTCGGCCCATGCGATCCGGGCAGCATGCGTTGCCAGTGTGATGCGCGTTCATCACATCACACTCGCGAGTGTAGAAGGAGCCTAAGAACCCATCACATCTGACCCTGTGAATGGACTTTTAATCCCCCTCCCTCTGCCTGTTGTATTACAGTGACAGGGGGAGACCCATCTTGGGTGCAGTTGGCTTCCTGTAGAGGCAAAAGCTTCATTTGTACACCTGAAAAATTGCAAAAATTTATGATATGATACAGACCATATACAGCTAATTGAAACCAGAAACAAATGTAGCAGGACCTGTGGCTGGATTAAGGTTTTAAGAGGCCTCTTAAGTTCCTGTAGTCCCACACCCCTATTTTAGAAAGAAGTAAACTTAGGAATTTTTGCATAAAAATATTTCTATGTATGTAGTAATCCTCGTTCTGTTGTTGTATCTTTTGCAGTCAGATTGGTTTCAGTACCTCATCTTTGTTCTTTCTCATATGTATGCAAAAAAGTTAGTACTGTCGCTATAACTAAGCAGTAACATTGGCCCACATTTACTAAGAACAGGGCAAACTGCACTAAATGGAGTTTACCTGTGTAGTGTGCAGGGGTGTCAGCTTCAGGATTTCTGGTGCATGTTCTTCATGAATCTGGCACTCCCTGCACTGCTCCGATAGAGTGCACCAACTTTTTTTGGTGCACCTTTAACATGGGGCGTGCAACACACTTCTGTCAGACTTTGCATGATAAATCTAGTGCATGGCCTGACTGAGCACCGGAACGCCCCCTAATTTGGGTCGCATGAAGACTGGTGCATCTGCACTACAAAAGGGTCACGTGTGACACAAATGAGGTGCAGACATTTCTTGAATACTTGTGCAAGCAGTTTACACCTAAAAGAATGCTCAAAGTCCGACGGAAAAGTATCTCAAATCCCTTTATGGAGTAACATTGCTTCCTATACTGTATCTATGTACTGTAATAAGCTTTGTTCTGTTACTGTATCTATGTTATAAGCCTATACCTGATACTATAACTATTTAGTAATTACAATAACTATAATTATCATTGTTATTATGACATAATTAAAGTCTGGCTCTGGCACCTTATTTATGTAGAAAGTTTAGTTCTAATACTGTGTCAATGTAGTAAATTTGGTTCTGCTTTTGCGTATGACAATGTTGTTTTCTTAAGATGGAGGACTACATTAATATACCTGTGGACACGATGTATAGTAGCTTTTCTATGACTTTTTTAGTTTTCAGGCAATATTAAATCTTGAATCCTCTATATTATAAAGATTTTTGTGTATTAATTTGTCCATTTCCAGACACAGTACATGTGTTTTTTAGTATGTGGTTTGATCACCCTTCCATTTTACTGTAGAACAGGATCTGCCTACCAGTCTAAAGAAAGTCTTTAACGGAAATCTACTATTTGCTTTTATGCATTATGAACCAAACATACCTTGAGAATTCTGTAGCTACACTGATGCAGAAACATACCTTGAATAAACCCTGAACTGAGTGGTTTTGCTGAAAAAACAATTATAAAATTATGATAATGAGGCTCTGTCGCTCCTTTGCTGGGGCTCGGCTCTTCTCCTCACCCTAATTATGCACTTCTCCAGAGAATGACTTAATCACTGTGCTGTCCCTGACAGGCAGAAATAATCAATCACTGCACCATTAAACCAGTTCCTGTGTATGAGTCATCCAGCTCAGGTTGATTATTCCTGCCTGGACAGTTCAGGAAACTCTGTATAATGTGTGAGCCAGTATGCACCCAGCTTTCCCAAAGTCCTGAATTTTATAATTGTTTTTTGAGCAAAACCACTCGGATCAGGGATTAAACAAGATATATTTCTACATCAGTGTAACTACAGCATTCTTAATGGATGTTCACAATACATGAAAACAAATGGTAGATTTCCTTTAATAAATTTCTGGATGTCATGACAACTGATTGCTGTCTCCCCATGTCTTCATGATTGACCACGTGAACAGTTACCACTGGTGCTGTCACTGTTCGGGCTGTTATGTAACACACATTGTGGCTTGTGTATCAGGCAGCTGACACATTACGGATACAGAGAGTCCATAGCTCTTGATGTGACATCAGTATTGGGAGGCCTCACTAGCTTTAGTAATATTGTTAGCATTCAGATGACCTGCTAGCACCATCAGCACATTTCATGTTCCCTTCCAGTTGTATGACTGTGAATGTGACTTTCAGAGTCTATGACAGCTTCTATTCACAGCTTGTGTAGTCTACTGACATGGCCTGCAGGGAGGAAGCGGCCATCTTGACAGAATCCATACATCACAGTGTTGTTCCAAACGTAACTTGTATGTATATAAAAAAAAGTGAGTAAAATATTGGTAATGATAAAGCATAAGTAGGCTGTGTATGTTATCCCAAAAAACATTAACAGTGTATTGCCCAGAATAAGTTGCCAGGAAATGATGAGCAGTGCCCCAGCAGTATATAAATAATATACTGCCTTGGTTTTTCTGTGCCGTACTGTAATGCCGGGTATTTCTGATTTCCCATATTACGGACAACCCCCACTGCACTCTGCTTAGTATGCAACGACTCGACTGACTTCTAAAGCCGACTCTTTCTGTCAATCCCAGCACTGACGGCTTGTGTACTTCACGATTCAGGTGCGTGAAATTGCATATGAATTCAGGAGCCTGAGACTATTTCAGTTGATATGGTGTTTAGTGAATCAAGTACATAAAGTAGGAAATTGCTTATAGACTCATATTTTAGGTAATTTTGTCCTGCTTAAAATGCTAGTGCTGTAATAAATGGAAGATAATAAAACCAGTAATATTAGGAGGGATGTGCAAGCCATCCTCGTAATGCAAAATTCTGCATCAGTTTTGTAAAACATTCATCGAGTCCGTCTTCTATGTATCCTTTTCCTCTTTTTGTCTTGGTAGTGTATGATTCCTGTTTGATATCATGGTTGCAATATGAGCACATCTCTCAACCGCTCCAAATTGAAAGGGATATCTTTATACAACCTCCGCAGTGAAGATGGAAGAGGAGAGGACTGCTGTGGGGAAAGGGAAAGCTGAGTATCTTACAGAAATGGGAAATAGTAAACATGAGAGGAGGTATAAAAATTTAAAATTTATAAGAAATGGACTAAAGAAAAGGAAGTATTTTAAATGGGAGACAACACAAAAGGGAACATTGTAAGGAGGATGATATAGGAAAAGGGGAGTTATACCATGTTGGGGATCAAAGGAAGGGGGAAATTATACTGGGGACAGCCAGTAGGGGGGTATTATATACTTTGTGGGCACAGTTCGGGTGGGTTAAGGGCAGGGCTTGTGAACTGTAAATTTTCCCAGCTACAAGCCAAAATTCCCATTTTGGGTAGTGCTAACTAAAAAATATGCAACATGTATGATGTGCTTTACCTGGATGGTGAATTTGGTGCCTCCATAGGACGGCGGTGACTGCCAGGCTTTCTGCACCTCCTAGTCCTGCCTCCTCATGAATACACCAGATTGCTTTAAGCACAGTCTGGCGTTCCTGTTGTACTATGCGGCAGTGTCTGCTAGCTTTATGGGAGGGTTCCAATAAACCTAGCAGTTTATCACTGCTAAAAATAGGCTAGGGCTAGGAGCTACTTTAGTAAGCAGCACCTAGTGCTTTTTTTATAGGTGACTGGTCTTATTTAAGTACCACAGGCCGAGGCATTCATGCCCCCATCCGCCCCACATGCCGCTGCATAACACCCAAAGTGGCTTGTGGAATAGTAAAACCAGAACACTAGTGAGGATGGGGAAGTTCACATGCCATTTCTACCAGAAAACTCAGAGGAGGCATAGTAAATTGTTTATTCCATTGTTTATTCCACCTACTAGTTGACTTACCTTGCTCCTTTGAGACAGAAGTGTAATTTGGATTAATCAAACCTATGTCCCCTTGTTGGTCAAAAAGTGTCTAAAATACGCAATAAATAAAGATGGACATCATGTATGTATATTTTGAGGGCAAATGTTGAATTTTTTCGGATCGACTTATTTTATAAAATACAAGAATAAGTATATGTGCTTAAAATACACACATATATACACTCACCGGCCACTTTATTAGGTACACCATGCTAGTAACGGGTTGGACCCCCTTTTGCCTTCAGAACTGCCTCAATTCTTCGTGGCATAGATTCCACAAGGTGCTGGAAGCTTTCCTCAGAGATTTTGGTCCATATTGACATGATGGCATCACACAGTTGCCGCAGATTTGTCGGCTGCACATCCATGATGCGAATCTCCCGTTCCACCACAAAGATGCTCTATTGGATTGAGATCTGGTAACTGTGGAGGCCATTTGAGTACAGTGAACTCATTGTCATGTTCAAGAAACCAGTCTGAGATGATTCCAGCTTTATGACATGGCGCATTATCCTGCTGAAAGTAGCCATCAGATGTTGGGTACATTGTGGTCATAAAGGGATGGACATGGTCAGCAACAATACTCAGGTAGGCTGTGGCATTGCAACGATGCTCAATTGGTAACAAGGGGCCCAAAGAGTGCCAAGAAAATATTCCCCACACCATTACACCCCCACCACCAGCCTGAACCGTTGATACAAGGCAGGATGGATCCATGCTTTCATGTTGTTGACGCCAAATTCTGACACTACCATCCGAATGTCGCAGCAGAAATCGAGACTCATCAGACCAGGCAACGTTTTTCCAATCTTCTACTGTCCAATTTCGATGAGCTTGTGCAAATTGTAGCCTCAGTTTCCTGTTCTTAGCTGAAAGGAGTGGCACCCGGTGTGGTCTTCTGCTACTGTAGCCCATCTGCCTCAAAGTTCGACGTACTGTGCGTTCAGAGATGCTCTTCTGCCTACCTTGGTTGTAACGGGTGGCGATTTGAGTCACTGTTGCCTTTCTATCAGCTCGAACCAGTCTGCCCATTCTCCTCTGACCTCTGGCATCAACAAGCCATTTCCGCCCACTGAACTGCCGCTCACTGGATGTTTTTTCTTTTTCGGACCATTCTCTGTAAACCCTAGAGATGGTTGTGCGTGAAAATCCCAGTAGATCAGCAGTTTCTGAAATACTCAGACCAGCCCTTCTGGCACCAACAACCATGCCACGTTCAAAGGCACTCAAATCCCATTTCTTCCCCATACTGATGCTCGGTTTGTACTGCAGGAGATTGTCTTGACCATGTCTACATGTCTAAATGCACTGAGTTGCCGCCATGTGATTGGCTGATTACAAATTAAGTGTTAACGAGCAGTTGGACAGATGTACCTAATAAAGTGGCCGGTGAGTGTATATCTTCTCTCAATTTATAGTATGTACAGTATGTATTGACTGTCATTTTGATTCTTCTTATCTTCATCCATCATAATGCTAGGAGCAGGGGCAAGTTATTTCTGTAGCTTCAGTACTATAGTGTCCCCTGCTATTTCTACGGTCTTCACAGGATCAGACATCAATAGTTCATCCAGGAGGCCAACACTCAGCTAACACACCCCTGGACATGGATATGGAAGAATACAGCTCTATGTGCCCATTGGGGCTGGAGGTTGCAATTACAACAATTTCTTAATTTTTCAGTGTGACCCATCGCATCGACCACCTCGACCACCATAGGGACACAGAGCCAACTATTTTATAATATTAAAGTGATAACAACTTCAATATGTGGTATAACGAAACACAAAGGACAAGGCTTCACGTCTAGTTAGATTATTTCTATCTTCTCTGATTATATTGTTTTAATTTGACATTAGCCAAAGTGCCTGGATATTTATGACCTGCATATTAGGGGTCACCCAAAATTCATAGTGACATACCGATTCATAGCTGCATGAACTTGTGTAGGTTTTTTGTGTGCATGCACTGTAATGGAACATTAGAAAGGTTTGTATTTTAGTTTTGATATTTTAGATTCTACTTTGTGTATCCCTGGGTGATAGGTTTAGTGCAGCACAGGCGTAAACATTTACACATCAGATTGAACTTTATTTGCACTCCCGGAAAAATCTGCAATTTGGAGATGCTAGTAAACCACACAGATTAATTCAAGATTAGTTATGACAGAAAGGAATACATTAAATACTTCATATCCTGGATTAAGCAAATCCCCGCAACACTGAACACAAAGTTATAGTAAATGTCACAGTTTCACATGGAGATTGTGATCATCTCCGCAGCACATGGGACAGGGCCTGTACTCTGCATCAGCCTCGGGATTCATGATTGACTTACATCTTAGATTGCATCAGTATCACACAGAGTTTTATTCATGAAGGAGAAGCAGCTTTGAAAACCATCTCTTAAAGGGACTCTATCATTAGATTTTGACTCATTAGGTAGGGTATAAAATCTCATCTTTAAAAAAAAATCTTTTCCCTGAGATGAGTCATATTTTGCCTGAGATGAGTCATGTTTAGAGGATGCAGTGGGAATGTTAACTCAGATGACATTATCTTCACTTCTGTGAAGAAGCAAGCTTTAGGTGACAATTTAAAATTAAAAATCTTATCTTTCAGAGCTGGAACTTTATCTGCAGTTTTCATTTCCAACAAAGTTCTAGTTTTAGCTTCCTACAATGGACGATTGTTTATTAAATATAAAATATATAAAATATAAAATAATAATAATAATAATAATTCTTTATTTATATAGCGCCTACAGATAATATTTCAACTATGTACAGTTTGCCTCACTAATGTACAGATTGTGCCAGATTATTGAATATTGGTGCACGGTCTTCATTAAAGGTTAACCATCAAAAAACATTCCTCAAAGTATAATACCTTTTTGGTCCATAGCAACTATGGTTTCCAACTCTAAAAAGAACTACAATCAGAAAGATGGAGGGATTGAACCTGCCTCCTGTGACATCATCACAAGCATATCTATCTTTCTATTTATGTAAAACTGCAGCACAGCACATGGGACATATTGAAGATCTGTAGAGTAACAGTACACATATCACTGCTCTCTATCCGCTGTCTGCCATGTTCTGCTGTCATGAGGTGAAGGGGGGTAGGTGAGGACTGTGTATTTGTTTATGTAAAAGTGTAGGGAAAGCTGAAGGTGAACAGTGAGATATAAGAATCTAGGTGGGTTATTATCACATTAGTTAGAGCTCCTGGGAGCACATGGCAGCCATGAGGAGAATCAGCTGACAGCAGAGAGGTGAGGGGGTGTGTCTCCCATGTACAGTCTCCCTCCCTATTCAGCACAGTGAGGTGCCTAGCAACGGCCATCTGAGGAGTCACTGATAACAGGGGGAAATCTGCTAAATAGCAGTGAAAGGAGGAAGAATTGGGTAACCAATCCAATTCCAGCAGGCTTAAAATTGCATGCCCTACAACATATAGAAAAGATTTTTTAAATGACGGTTACTTTTTAAGTTACATATTTTTTCAGAGTCAATAAAAAGGAAGCAGATTTTGCTCTGGTAAATTAAATAAACATGTTAAAGTCTGTCTACCAGGTATAACTAGTACACATACAGGTTATAGAATATAATGGGGCACACTTACTAAGGGTTCAAACAGCGCATATTCGTCGGGTTTCCCGACTTTTTACTGTTTTGGCCTGAATTGTTTCCATACATCTGCAAGGTGTTCTTCACACATATTGTTCTTCACATACTATTATGGAGAACACCGTTCTGCACGCGTGTCTTCGGAACTGATTGCAGATGTACTCGAACATCTGCAATCTGTTCATCAGTGTTCTTTCAATGTGTTCTTTCAGTGAAAACATCGGCAAACATGTGCAATATGTTCTTCTCGAATAACGAGTACCCAAGCATTTTAGTGCTCGCTCATCTCGAGTAATGAAGTCAAAAAATTAGAGAAAAAAATTGCAAAGACAATGTGGATTAAAGGTATTGACCTAGACATTTAACCATGAAACCTATGGTATTTCTATGAAAACATATTGTATGATGATATGTCGAAGCATAAGTCGAGTCCTCAGATGAGGTGGGAGACCGGTGGAGATCCTAGTTATAGGGGTTAAAAACATAGATTAGCTTACTATAGGCCAATAGTAGAGTAGAGGAATTGCAGAATGGTGCCTGGGCTTAGTACTAAGTACTATGATTACATCATAATGTCATTTGTACCACATAATATAACATGATATTTGTGTTAATAAATTCAGTGTTTGATAAAGGCTGTTGTATCAGCTGAAAACGTTTGCATGAAAATTTTGGCCAAAAACCACTTTCTGCATACTAGAGTGCTTGGATTACATTGCATAGACATTTCTTGGAGTCGGATCCCTAATCCTTATGCACCCCTCCTTGACACCTGATGTGCACCGATACATGTTGAAAAAAATGTTTGCATTACCATCATTCCTAGTCTCCTATGTTTGCTGTCTGTTCTGCTTCATTCCTTCTTAATAACATTCGATCTATGGACAAATATGACATTTAAAGTGGGGTTTTTTGGCAATTATATTTGTTGATCTCTCCTAAGGAAATACCATTAGCATCTAATTGGTGTTGGCTCATGCATCAGAACTTCTAAACTACTGCTGGTCTGTTCGCTACACATGGATGGAACCAGATGCGGATACCTCCATCTCCATGGCAATCTCCTTCAGCTCCATAGAGATGAATGGAGCAGAACGGTTATCTCCGTGAACGACGAGGGGTCCGACTGAGGTACCTCATTGGACCCCTTGCTCTCGTGAAATGTGAGGTCTCATCGTTGAGACCCCCACCGATCAGTAAGTTTATCCCTATCCTGTGGATAGGGCCTAACTTTGTTCGTTGGACAACCTGTTTGATATATGTACCACCATTATAAATTCACTTGGCGATATGAAATTCTTGATATTATTTTAGATGGGATAACCTGTAAACAATCCAGATCTATACCCCAAGCTCAAATTGAATGTGTTATCATTCAATTGGAGCTTGGGGTAATAGTGTGGGTCCATGGAGTTTTCAGGTGTAAGTATATTTGTGTGTCTGGCTTGAACATCCTTTCCAATGCGCCATTTTCTTTCCTTCATCTGTAATATACCCAATATGAATTGAAATTTACTTTTGTGAATTTGTTTCGAGATATTAACTAATGGATTTGTGTGTTTTGTAAATAAACAATTATATTTTAGTGAAGTTTATTGAATCTAGTTTTCTGGAATTTCCAGTCCTAACCTTAAAGGAAACCTACCACTTGAAGTGGCAGGTTTCAGATGGAAATACCGGGCACCAGCTCAGGGTGAGCTGGTGCCGGAGCTTATTTTTGTTAGTGTTTTAAACCGCTGTATTACGGTTTAAAACACTTTTTAAACTTTATAGCCGGCGCAGGGAGGTACGCGCTCGGCGCTTACCATGCGCGCGACCGTGCGCACGGCTACATAGGAAGTGAAGGAGAGCCGCGCGCATGGTAAGCGCCGAGCGCGTACCTCCCTGTGCCGGCTATAAAGTTTAAAAAGTATTTTAAACTGCAATACAGCGGTTTAAAACACTAACAAAAATAAGCTCCAGCACCAGCTCACCCTGAGCCGGTGCCCGGTATTTCCATCTGAAACCTGCCACTTCAAGTGGTAGGTTTCCTTTAACGGGCAGGCGAAGGGAGGGATAAAAAAAATACACATCTACAAGTTAAATATATCAGAGCTAGTTGGTCCCCCATAATACAAACACAAGAAGAAAAACTTTTTTTGGTTCACATGAATAAATCATAACCTACTGTACCCCATTACTGGGAAATTAATACAAAAAATATATATTTAAAAAATGTTGATAAAATTTCATCTTTATTAACATAGTCAACCTGTAAATCGTGTACAAACCACAAGTGGTGGAACACAGAAGAGGAATGGTACATGGAGATAAAATGGTAGAAACATACATACAAGAGCACTGTAAACCCTTTTTTTGTGCTAAGAAAAGATTGTTGGGTAAACAATCAGAGCACTGAAGGCAAACATAAATCAGGAATCTGACAATAGAGTACATAAACTTAGTGGACCAACATGCCAAAAGAGGCTCCCAATTATACTCAACGTGAAAATAAATCAGTTAAGTTGTACGGTATCTTACACATGTCAGATTGTGAATGAGCTCCGGTACCAAGGGATAACACAACTCCGACGTGTGGTTCACACATTGCATAATGCACGCCAGCCTGTACAGTGCCTTCTCCTTGTAGTTCCCACTCTGCAATGCCTTGTGTCCGGTGGATACCTTCCAAATTGGAATGTCCCTGGGGACCCCGTAGATATATAATTACGACATCTTTTTGTGTATCTGTGTATCTAAAGAGTACTGGGCCTATACATTCTGCAATACATAAATTCTGCTTTAATAATGTATATGTATTCTGATATATATATATATATATATATATATATATATATATATATATATACTAGCTGTAGCTCCTACCATTGCCTGGGATAGTAAATAACTGCTCTTAGCTTTAACAAAATAGAATTGGTTAACAAAAATATTTTATATGTATCTATAGACTGTCTCTGACGCTGTCTCGGCACTCTCATTCCAGTGACTGTCTGTCTCGGGCACTCTCATTCCTGTGACTGTCTGTCTCGGCACTCTCATTCCAGTGACTGTCTGTCTCGGGCACTCTCATTCCTGTGACTGTCTGTCTCGGGCACTCTCATTCCAGTGACTGTCTGTCTCGGGCACTCTCATTCCAGTGACTGTCTGTCTCGGGCACTCTCATTCCAGTGACTGTCTGTCTCGGGCACTCTCATTCCTGTGACTGTCTGTCTCGGGCACTCTCATTCCTGTGACTGTCTGTCTCAGGCACTCTCATTCCAGTGATTGTCCGTCTCTGTGACTTTCTGTGTCTCCGATTGTCACTTTGTTTATGGGGAGATTTATCAGAAGTGTCTGAAAGCAGAAATGCTCTAGTTGCCCATGGCAACCAATCAGAGCCCAAGTTTAATTTTTGCACAGCTCTTTATACAATTACAGCTGATCTCTGATTGGATTCCATGGGCAACTGGAACAGTCTTACCTCAGACACTTCTGATAAATCTGGCCCCATCTCTGTATCCCTATCAAGCTTACCTCACACATAAGTGTGTTATTCTCATTGCCTATCAAAGCTTAGAGCTCATATTGATGATCTGTGGCAGAACAGTAGCCAATCACAGCTCAGCTTCCAACTGCCACAGCAGCAGCAGACAATGGCTCCTGAATATGGTGGGTAATAAGTGGACTTTGGAAAGCAACCTGGTCTAAGACGTTCCCCGAGTCACAGGCAATAACTGTGTAAAATTTGGTGATTGTAAATGCAAAGGTGCAGATTCCTTTAGTGGACATACATACATACATACATAGATACACACACTCAGCTTTATATATGATATATATATTTTCATGTATTCACCCATTGATTTTACCCTGTTTCTAGGTCTGTATAGCTCTATGGATAGCTGGATGATTGTGCCTAATATCAAGCAGAACCATTATACGGTGCACGGCCTCCAGAGCGGAACGCGTTATATATTTTTAGTCAAAGCAATCAACCAGGCTGGGAGTCGACACAGTGATCCGGCAAGGCTTAAGACTAATAGTAAGTACATGTGGACATTGGGTGGTAAAGCACCGTCGTGTGTAATAATCCTTCTGTCCTGTTTCTTCTATTACGTGCCAGCAGATAAATCAAGATGATCATGTAGCCTCCATCGTCCTGCGCCCTAGGATACATGCATTTCATATATTGCACAGGTTGCAGGTGGTGAGAAGAAACAAAATATGTGTAGAATTAGACTACAATTTAAGAGTTAAGAAGAAATTCACTCATCATCAAAATACTTCTCCTCCAAGGTTTTTTTTTAATTATTATTCAGCATTGAAACAGATTCCCAACTGTAGACAGTCCTGTTTGCATCTCATCATCGCAGTGTAGGGAACTGATTTGACTAGATGAGAAACAGTAGAGTTTCCTTATGGAGTCTTCTTACTTCTGTGAACTAGTCTACAGTCATGGCCATAAGTTTTGAGAATTATATATTTTTACAAAGTCTACAGCATCAGGTTTTATAATGGCAATTTGCATATACTCCAGAATGTTATAAAGATTGATCAGCTTAACAGCAATTAATTGCAAAGTCAATATTTGCCTACTTTTCCCCCAAAACACATTTCAACTTCACTGCAGGCCTACCTTCAAAGGAGCAGCTAACATCGTTTCAGTGATTGCTCCAGTAACACAGGTGTGGGTGTTGATGAGGACAGGGCTAGAGATCAATCTGTCATGAGTAAGTAAGAATCACACCACTGGACACTTTAAAAGGAGGCTGGTGCTTGGCATCATTGTTTCTCTTCTGTTAACCATGGTTATCTCTAAAGGAACATGTGCAGTCATCATTGCACTGCACAAAACTGGCCTAACAGGGAAGAGTATCGCAGCTAGAAAGATTGCACCTCAGTCAACAATCTATCGCATCAACAAGGAATTCAAGGAGAGAGGTTCCATTGTTTCCAGAAAGGCTCCAGGGCGCCCAAGAAGGACCAGCAAGCGCCAGGACCGTCTCTTAAAAGTGTTTCAGCTTCAGGATCGGGCTACCAGCAGTGCAGAGATTGCTCAGGAATGGCAGCAGGCAGGTGTGAGTGCATCTGCACACAGTGAGGTAGAGACTCTTGGAGCAAGGCCTGGTGTCAAGGAGGGCAGCAAAGAAGCCACTTCTCTCTTCTTGCCCAGGATCCGGATAGGAATGCACCCTTAAAGGAAACCTACCATTTGATTTGTTGCATTATGAAGCAAACATACCTTGAGAATGCTGTAGCTACACTGATGCAGGATCATATCTTGGTTAATCCTTGAGCTGAGTGGTTTTGCTGAAAAAACAATTATAACATTCAGGACTTTGGGAAAGCTGGTTCAGGCTGGCTGCCTAGATCGACACATTAGACACTGAGCTTGTTATTACAAATGGAGGTTAGTTAAGCATATCTAATCAACCTGAGCTGGGTCACTCATACACAGCAGATGGGGGATGGTGCAGCAATTGATTATTCTGTCCGTCAGGGAGAACAGCGATTCCATCATCCTTTCCTGCAGAGAAAAACTCACCAGCTAGGACATGCGCTGAACAAGGCGCTGAAGGAGCCATAGAAGATAGACAGCTTAATTATCATAATGTTATATCTGTTTTTTCAGCAGGGGGTTTCACTCAGCATAGGGATTAACCCACATATGATCCTGCATCAGAGTAGCTACAGCATTCTCAAGGTATGTTAGCTTCATAATGCATCAAATCAAATGGTAGAGTTCCTTTAACTGTGATTTTACTGCAGCATTATCCTGGATGCCCCAGGTCATCAGCAGGTTTTCCTAATATTTTAATGAGGGCACATTAGCAGTGCTGTTTTTGGTTCTTTTATAGAAGATATTGGTTAAGATTAGAGATGAGCGAGCACTAAAATGCTCGGGTACTCGTTATTCGAGACGAACTTTTCCCGATGCTCGAGTGCTCGTTTCGAGTAACGAGCCCCATTGAAGTCAATGGGAGACTCGAGCATTTTTCAAGGGGACCAAGGCTCTGCACAGGGAAGCTTGGCCAAACACCTGGGAACCTCAGAAAAGGATGGAAACACCACGGAAATGGACAGGAAACAGCAGGGGCAGCATGCATGGATGCCTCTGAGGCTGCTTAATCGCACCATTATGCCAAAATTATGGGCAACAGCATGGCCATGACAGAGTGACCGAATGAGGCTAGATAGCATCTAAAACATCCAATAATTGACCCTGACACTATAGGGGATGGCATGCAGAGGCAGCGGCAGCGGCAGCAGCGGCAGGCTAGAGAGTGTCATGGCAACATACCCTAAATGGACTCAGGCTTCAAACCAATGGGTGGCAGAGAGGAACCAAAGGAGGTGAGCAAGAAGCGCTCAAATAATATCGGTACATGATAAAAGTTTGCCAGTATATTTTGTGGATTACACAGCAGGGTGGCGACAAAGTTAACATGGAAGCCATGAAAACAACCCAAAATTCTGCCTGACACAGCTCGTTTGATAAGGGGACCATGTATGGAGGCAGTGAACTAGTAGTAGATTAAAGGTGCTGCAGTTAAAACTATGTTAGTTGGACCTTGGCATGGAGCTGGCGCTCCGCTGCCAGGCAAGCTTTCGCCAATCCAAGCCCCTGTCTCTAGGCTACTCCCCAAACAGCACTTCTAAGAACCTTTTGTATAAGATCAAGTGTAGTAGCGTTCTTATAAGTTTGGGATATGGCGGGTGAGGGGAATGTAAACAGATGCGCAAGAAGCGCTGAAATAATATCGGTAAATGATAAAAGTTTGCCAGTATATTTTGTGGATTACACAGCAGGGTGGCGACAAAGTTAACAAGTTTGATATGGAATGCCCTGTAATAGCTCTTGGGCGGTGTGCCTTTTATCGCCTAGGCTCAGCAGTTTGAGCACCGCCTGCTGTCGCTTAGCGACGGCACTGCTGCTGTGCCTAGAGCTACCGACTGATGGCGCCATGCCCACGGATGGTAATTCGGAGGAGGAGGTGGAGGAGGGGTGGGAGGAGGAAGGGGTATAGTAGGCCTTTTTTAGACCTGGACCGAGGTAGGCCCCGCAATCCTCTGCGTCGGCAGTATATGACCAGCCCCAGGGTCAGACTCGGTCCCAGCCTGCACCAAGTTAAGTGTAGTAGCGTTCTTATAAGTTTGGGATATGGCGGGTGAAGGGAATGTAAACAGATGCGCAAGAAGCGCATGATGCGCATGGAGCTGGCGCTCCGCTGCCAGGCGAGCTTTCGCCAATCCAAGCCCCTGTCTCTAGGCTACTCCCCAAACAGCACTTCTAAGAACCTTTTGTATAAGATCAAGTGTAGTAGCGTTCTTATAAGTTTAGGATATGGCGGTGAGGGGAATGTAAACAGATGCGCAAGAAGCGCATGATGCGCATGGAGCTGGCGCTCCGCTGCCAGGCGAGCTTTCGCCAATCCAAGCCCCTGTCTCTAGGCTACTCCCCAAACAGCACTCCTAAGAACCTTTTGTATAAGATCAAGTGTAGTAGCGTTCTTATAAGTTTGGGATATGGCGGGTGAGGGGAATGTAAACAGATGCGCAAGAAGCGCATGATGCGCATGGAGCTGGCGCTCCGCTGCCAGGCGAGCTTTCGCCAATCCAAGCCCCTGTCTCTAGGCCACTCCCCAAACAGCACTTCTAAGAACCTTTTGTATAAGATCAAGTGTAGTAGCGTTCTTATAAGTTTGGGATATGGCGGGTGAGGGGAATGTAAACAGATGCGCAAGAAGCGCATGATGCGCATGGAGCTGGCGCTCCGCTGCCAGGCGAGCTTTCGCCAATCCAAGCCCCTGTCTCTAGGCCACTCCCCAAACAGCACTTCTAAGAACCTTTTGTATAAGATCAAGTGTAGTAGCGTTCTTATAAGTTTGGGATATGGCGGGTGAAGGGAATGTAAACAGATGCGCAAGAAGCGCATGATGCGCATGGAGCTGGCGCTCCGCTGCCAGGCGAGCTTTCGCCAATCCAAGCCCCTGTCTCTAGGCTACTCCCCAAACAGCACTTCTAAGAACCTTTTGTATAAGATCAAGTGTAGTAGCGTTCTTATAAGTTTAGGATATGGCGGGTGAGGGGAATGTAAACAGATGCGCAAGAAGCGCTGAAATAATATCCGTAAATGGTAAAAGTTTGCCAGTGTATTTTGTGGATAACACAGCAGGGTGGCGACAAGGTTAACAACTTTGATGTGGAATCCATGAAAACAACCCAAATTTCGGCCTGACACACCTCGTTTGATAAAGGGACGATGTATGGAGGCAGCTATATAAACGACTTTTGGAGGTAGCAATGGAGACAACGTGTGGAGGCTGCTATGGAGACAATTCAATTTGGATAGTGCCTGTATGTGGCAGTCCAAAAAAGTTTTCAAACCAGAGGAGCAGGTAGGTGGCCCTCCAGAAAAATGGAATAGATTGAGTGCCTGTATGTGGCAGTCCAAAAAAGTTTTCAAACCAGAGGAGCAGGTAGGTGGCCCTCCAGAAAAATGGAATAGATTGAGTGCCTGTATGTGGCAGTCCAAAAAATTGTTTAAAACAGAGGACCGGGTCGGTGGCCCTCCAGAAAAATTAAATGCATAAAGTACTATAGGTAGAGCCAGTGGGCGCTGTCAAAAAATAGCCAGTTTCCTCTGCTTTACTGTACAAAGAGCAGGAGAAGGAGGAAAATGAGGAGGAGGAGGAGGAGTGGATAAATTATTCAGGTTGAGCTTCCTTCACCTGCTGGAGATTGGAAATTAGGAGAAATCCATGCTTTATTCATCTTGATAAGCGTCAGCCTGTCAGCGCTGTCAGTCGACAGGCGTGTACGCTTATCGGTGATGATGCCACCAGCTGCACTGAAAACCCGCTCGGACAAGACGCTAGCGGCAGGGCAGGCAAGAACCTCCAAGGCGTACAGCGCCAGTTCGTGCCACATGTCCAGCTTTGAAACCCAGTAGTTGTAGGGAGCTGTGTGATCATTTAGGACGATGGTATGGTCCGCTACGTACTCCCTCACCATCTTTCTGTAAAGATCAGCCCTACTCTGCCGAGACTGGGGACAGGTGACAGTGTCTTGCTGGGGTGACATAAAGCTGGCAAAAGCCTTGTAAAGCGTACCCTTGCCAGTGCTGGACAAGCTGCCTGCTCGCCTACTCTCCCTCGCTACTTGTCCCGCAGCACTACGCACTCTGCCGCTAGCGCTGTCAGAAGGGAAATACTGTTTCAGCTTGTGCACCAGGGCCTGCTGGTATTCATGCATTCTCACACTCCTTTCCTCTCCAGGGATGAGAGTGGAAAGATTTTGCTTGTACCGTGGGTCCAGGAGAGTGAACACCCAGTAATTGGTGCTGGAATAAATTCTTTGAACGCGAGGGTCACGGGATAGGCAGCCTAGCATGAAATCTGCCATATGCGCCAGAGTACCAACGCGTAAGAATTCGCTCCCCTCACTGGCCTGACTGTCCATTTCCTCCTCCTCCAACTCCTCCAATTCCTCTTCTTCTGCCCATACACGCTCAACAGTGAAGGACTCAACAATGGTCCCCTCTTGTGTCTCGCCAACATTCTCCTCCTCTTCCTCCTCCACCTCCACCTCCTCCGATATGCGCTGAGAAACAGACCTAAGGGTGCTTTGGCTATCAACAAGGGAATCTTCTTCCCCCGTCTCTTGTGAGGAGCGCAAAGCTTCCGACTTCATGCTGACCAGAGAGTTTTTCAACAGGCCAAGCAGCGGGATGGTGAGGCTGATGATGGCGGCATCGCCACTGACCATCTGTGTTGACTCCTCAAAGTTACTCAGCACCTGACAGATATCAGACATCCACGTCCACTCCTCATTGTAGACTTGAGGAAGCTGACTGACCTGACTACCAGTTCTGGTGGAAGTTGACATCTGGCAGTCTACAATCGCTCGGCGCTGCTGGTAAACTCTGGATAACATGGTCAGTGTTGAATTCCACCTCGTGGGCACGTCGCACAACAGTCGGTGAGCGGGCAGTTGGAGGCGGCGCTGCGCTGCCCTGAGAGTGGCAGCATCTGTGCTGGACTTCCTGAAATGCGCACAGATGCGGCGCACCTTCGTGAGCAAATCAGACAGATTGGGGTATGTCTTGAGGAAACGCTGAACTATCAGATTTAACACATGGGCCAGGCATGGCACATGTGTCAGTCTGCCGAGTTGCAGAGCCGCCACCAGGTTACGGCCGTTGTCACACACAACCATGCCTGGCTTCAGGTTCAGCGGTGCCAGCCACAGATCAGTCTGCGCCGTGATGCCCTGTAATAGTTCTTGGGCGGTGTGCCTTTTATCGCCTAGGCTCAGCAGTTTGAGCACCGCCTGCTGTCGCTTAGCGACGGCACTGCTGCTGTGCCTAGAGCTACCGACTGATGGCGCCATGCCCACGGATGGTCGTTCGGAGGAGGAGGTGGAGGAGGGGTGGGAGGAGGAGGAGGCATAGTAGGCCTCAAACACCTGGACCGAGGTAGGCCCCGCAATCCTCGGCGTCGGCAGTATATGACCAGCCGCAGGGTCACACTCGGTCCCAGCCTCCACCAAGTTAACCCAATGTGCCGTCAGAGATATATAGTGGCCCTGCCCGGCAGCACTCGTCCACGTGTCCGTGGTCAGGTGGACCTTGTCAGAAACGGCGTTGGTCAGGGCACGGATTATGTTGTCTGACACGTGCTGGTGCAGGGCTGGGACGGCACATCGGGAAAAGTAGTGGCGGCTGGGGACCGAATACCGAGGGGCGGCCGCCGCCATGAGGCTGCGAAAGGCCTCGGTCTCTACTAGCCTATAGGGCAGCATCTCCAGGCTTAGCAATCTGGAGATGTGCACATTAAGGGCTTGGGCGTGCGGGTGGGTTGCACTATATTTGCGTTTCCGCTCCAGCGTCTAGGGTATGGAGAGCTGAACGCTGGTGGATGCTGTGGAGGATCGTGGAGGCGACGATGGGGTTTTTGTGGCAGGGTCCTGGGCAGGGGGCTGACTATCAGCTGACACAGGGGAAGGAGCAGTGGTGTGCACGGCCGGAGGTGAACGCGCTTGTTGCCACTGAGTGGGGTGTTTAGCATTCATATGCCTGCGCATACTGGTGGTAGTTAAGCTAGTAGTGGTGGAACCCCTGCTGATCCTGGTTTGGCAAATGTGGCACACCACAGTCCGTCGGTCATCCGGTGTTTCCTTAAAGAACCTCCAGACTTCTGAAAATCTAGCCCTCGCCGCAGGAGCCCTTGCCACGGGAGCTTCACTAGTTGACACATTTGGCGCTGATGCACCAGCTCTGGCCCTGCCTCTCCGTCTGGCCCCACCACTGCCTCTTCCAACCTGTTCTGGTCGAGGACTCTCCTCCGTCTCAGAAGCACTGTGTTCACCCGGCCTCTCAACCCAGCTTGGGTCTGTCACCTCATCATCCTCCGATCCCTCAGTCTGCTCCCCCCTCGGACTTCCTGCCCTGACAACAACTTCCCCACTGTCTGACAACCGTGTCTCCTCATCGTCGGACACCTCTTTACACACTTCTTCCAGTACGTCAACAAGGTCATCATCACCCACAGACTGCGACTGGTGGAAAACCTGGGCATCGGAAAATTGCTCATCAGCAACCGGACAAGTGGTTTGTGACTGTGGGAATGGTCCAGAAAACAGTTCCTCAGAGTATGCCGGTTCAAATGGCAAATTTTGCTGGGAGGGGGCAGACTGGGGGGGAGGAGGCTGAGGTGCAGGAGCTGGAGGAGTGCCGATTTCGGTGACATGGGTGGACTGCGTGGAAGACTGACTGGTGGACAAATTGCTCGAAGCATTGTCGGCAATCCACGACATCACCTGTTCGCACTGTTCTGGCCTCAACAGTGCTCTACCACGATTCCCAGTAACTTCAGACATGAACCTAGGGAGTGTAGCTCTGCGGCGTTCCCCTGCTCCCTCATAAGCAGGTGGTGTCTCACCCCGCCCAGGACCACGGCCTCTGACCCCTGCAGTAGTTGGACGCCCACGTCCCCGCCCTCGTCCTCTACCCCTAGTCCTCGGGTTAAACATTTTGAAAATGAGAGTTATAACTTGAATAAAACACAGTGGTCGCAAGTCTGACTCCAAATTGCTCACAATTTACTAGTAGATGCACTGCAACAACTACAGCCACCAGCAGATCAACCAGAAATCAAATATATATAACGCTACTGTAGGCGTAATTAAGCCGTTTGTATTCTCCTATGGCTATTTTCTAGCCAAGTATTACAGCACACTACTATGCCAGATGAGATGACGCTGAGTTATGAAAAAAATAAACGTAAAATAAAAAAGGAAATGGCAGACTGTGCCTAATTGAAATACAACCCCGGGCCCTAATAAATTTTCCCACTTCGGTCTTTGCGATGGATATGTGCGTCACTAAAACACAGTGGTCGCAAGTCTGACTCCAAATTGCTCACAATTTACTAGTAGATGCACTGCAACAACTACAGCCACCAGCAGATCAACCAGAAATCAAATATATATAACGCTACTGTAGGCGTAATTAAGCCGTTTGTATTCTCCTATGGCTATTTTCTAGCCAAGTATTACAGCACACTACTATGCCAGATGAGATGATGCTGAGTTATGAAAAAAATAAACGTAAAATAAAAAAGGAAATGGCAGACTGTGCCTAATTGAAATACAACCCCGGGCCCTAATAAATTTTCCCACTTCGGTCTTTGCGATGGATATGTGCGTCACTAAAACACAGTGGTCGCAAGTCTGACTCCAAATTGCTCACAATTTACTAGTAGATGCACTGCAACAACTACAGCCACCAGCAGATCAACCAGAAATCAAATATATATAACGCTACTGTAGGCGTAATTAAGCCGTTTGTATTCTCCTATGGCTATTTTCTAGCCAAGTATTACAGCACACTACTATGCCAGATGAGATGACGCTGAGTTATGAAAAAAATAAACGTAAAATAAAAAAGGAAATGGCAGACTGTGCCTAATTGAAATACAACCCCGGGCCCTAATAAATTTTCCCACTTCGGTCTTTGCGATGGATATGTGCGTCACTAAAACACAGTGGTCGCAAGTCTGACTCCAAATTGCTCACAATTTACTAGTAGATGCACTGCAACAACTACAGCCACCAGCAGATCAACCAGAAAACAAATATATATAACGCTACTGTAGGCGTAATTAAGCCGTTTGTATTCTCCTATGGCTATTTTCTAGCCAAGTATTACAGCACACTACTATGCCAGATGAGATGACACTGAGTTATTAAAACAATAAACGTAAAATAAAAAGAAACTGGCAGACTGTGCCTAATTCTACTCAAACCCCTAATAAATTTTCCCACTTTGGTGTTTGAGGTGGATATGTGTGTCACTAAGAGCTAAACACAACGGTAGCAAGTCCCCCTGCTAATTCCTCACAATATGGTACTAGCTGCAAATAAAAAAATTAAAAAATTATAACGTTATTGTAGCCCTAAGAAGGGCTGTTGGGTTCTTTTAGAATCACTCCAACAGTAAGCTAATAGAACACCCTAACGCTTTCCCTGACCAGCAGCAGCTCTCTCCCTAGCGGCATCCAGACAGAGAATGATCCGAGCAGCGCGGGCAGCGGCTAGTCTATCCCAGGGTCACCTGATCTGGCCAGCCAACCACTGCTATCTACGTGTAAGGGTACCACGTCATGCTGGGTGGAGTGCAGAGTCTCCTGGCTTGTGATTGGCTCTGTTTCTGGCCGCCAAAAAGCAAAACGGCGGGAGCTGCCATTTTCTCGAGCGGGCGAAATACTCGTCCGAGCAACGAGCAGTTACGAGTACACTAATGCTCGATCGAGCATCAAGCTCGGACGAGTATGTTCGCTCATCTCTAGTTAAGATGGCAAGAATGTGCAGCTACATTATTACTGATTTAGATTCTTTTTGTCCAGTCTCCTTACCTTGAGCATAGTAAAAATATATATCTGAATTTCTAGCAGTAGAATATAAAATATGCTCCATTTTCTATATTAGCAATTGTTACTTAAAATTGAACATCATCTTCCTCTCTGAGAAACATTAAGCCACAGGAAACCATCACCAGACATTTTGTACTTACTGCGTCCAAGTGAGACAGGTGCAGCGTTTCTATTAAAACCAAATTTTATGCCTCTGCTTTCAGAAAACTCCTATTCACCATGAATTCTGAATGTAATATCTCGTACTGCTAAAATGACTCTGCCCTTGTAGGATCTTCCGATTCATTGTGAACATGCATTTTCTATATAAGCCCTGGCGCCTGTCTCAGACTGAAATAGCGGCCTTTAAAAGCTCAGACACTCAATAAGATTTCAAATCAGGAGTCTGACAAGCCAAATATAAAGCGTGTGACCATTTACCAACCAAACTCATATCTGTGGCTTCAAATTGATTTATCTGCCTGCAGCTAATGCATTACGTTGGCGATACGCCGGGCATTTTATTCACTAAATGTTAAATAGGGTACAGCAGTTACTCCCAACCAGATGGTTTATTGTTAATGTAGAAAAATTGGTTTGTATCAAACATATTGTCTGTGTTCTCACAAATAACTCTTCTCCTCGATTTGCTCCCGAATGTCCTCCAGAATGCTCCCTATGGCTCCTCTAATTGCCACTGTCAAGACTAGCTCACATGATGCATGTGTTGATGTGGCGGACTTTCGAGATCCTATATCATTGTCTGCCTCACTATACAAAAAATGACTGTAAACTACAGCAGTGACTGCAGATAATATGACAGCAATGTAAGAAAAATGCATGAAGCCCTAGGCAAGACCTATTTACCTGGTCAGAGCAAAGTAGTGCAAGTCAGATATTAAAAATAACCCCCCATGATAAATTTTTACTGATACCATATATACTCGTGTTTAAGCCGAGTTTTTCAGCACAAAAAATGTACACGAGTCAATTAAAAAATAAAAAATGTAATACTCACCCTCCAGTGTCCGGATCGTTGGCACGGGTCCCGATCTTCGGCGCGGTTCCCAGCGGCTCCTCTTCTCTCATCTTTCTTCTCTCTTCTATCTTCTCTAGCCGGCAGAGTTGTGTTGATGCGATCTGCCGGCAGCCACACACTATGATGTGTCGCCACTGATGCAGCATCATAGTATACGATGTATACTACTTGGGGCTGGCTGTATAGTACATGGGGCTGGCTGTATACTACATGGGGCTGGCTGTATACTACATGGGGCTGGCTGTATACTACTTGGGGCTGGCTGTATGCTACATGGGGCTGGCTGTATACTACTTGGGGCTGGCTGTATACTACTTGGGGCTGGCTGTATACTACATGGGGGCTAGCTAGCTGTATGCACCCTCGGCTTATACTCGAGTCAAAAGGTTTTCCCAGTTTTGGTGGTAAAATTAGGGGTCTCGGCTTATACTCGGGTCAGCTTATACTTGAGTATATACGGTAATTTACTATACAATACTTTGCCAATAACTTGTCATTCTATAGAAGTTTCATAGTTCAGGATCCCTTTAAATTTTCTTTCTAGTTTCCACGGTTGCTATGATATCAGTTGCAGTATGAGACCATTATAACCCTCTCTGCTGTCAGAGAGGAGGTGCTGGGAGAGGGCAGGTGGTATTGTTATATTCTCTGATTAGAGGATAGTAGAAGATTATCATAAAACACCCCTCCCCCCTCCCTAAATCTTCACCAGCCCCTCCTCTGCGACAGTGGAGAGGATTATAATGGTCAGATGATTTACTGATTACTGATATCTTAGCAACTGTTGAGTCTAGTAAGAAAATTCAAAATGCCCCTGAATCTCTGTAGCAACCACTACAGAATACTAATGGTAATCCCATATAAGTGAGGTTTATGGTAAAAAATATAGTTGAGCAAAAAAAAAAAACATAAAGGGGTTGTCCATGCATTTTACAATAGTCCCATTAGGGTACAAGCAGGTAGAAGTGTTACCCATTGCAAGACTCTTCTTTGACCAATCAATGACTTCAGAAGGACTCAGGACTCGCTGACAGTTGATTCCCATGACTGTTGATGCTTCTAGCCCAGTCCTGGAATCAAGCGCTAAAGTATGGGAACAGAGCAAATATTGTTGTAGAACTCCACTGAAATAAGGGAGTTTTTAGATGAAAGGGATTCTGTACAGCTGAGGGCTGAGCAAGGAATTGTGGACTTACCTAAAGTGGTGGAACAAAACTGGTGTAACCCTGAGTTACACTTATAATAACTTATAATAACTGGAGTAGGGTAAAAGTGAAGTTTCAGCCCTGAGGCTTAGTGATGACATATTCATAACAGTATTAACAAACTCAGAGATTTGTTTGAAATGTATTTCTTGCCTTTAGTGTAGTGACCTGTTCTCTTTTTTGTAGAATAATGTCTATTACTCAATATCTTATATTGTGTCATTTTACATATAGGTCAGCCATTTAAACTTGACCCTAAATTTGCACATAAAAAGCTAAAAATAACCAATGATGGAATGCAGATGGAAAAAGAAGAAAGCTCCCTGAAGAAGAGTCATACACCGGAGCGCTTCAGTGGCACAGGATGCTACGGGGCAACGGGCAATGTCTTTATTGACAGTGGATGCCATTACTGGGAGGTAGCTGTGGGAAATTCTACTTGGTGAGTAAATCAATGTTATATAATAATAATAATAAAACTTTAAATTTATTTAATTTAAAAGTGTAACAGTCACTGCAGATGATTTTTGATGTTGCCTACGAGGGAGTGTTGTAAACATTTTTCTAATATACTTAGTTCATAAAGAAACCAAATGCTAAGTGCCCCTTAGTTACAATGTTACTTCCACATTATGATGGCAATTCTGTCTCTCTCTCCTCACCTGTTTGTTACACAGCTGTGAGTGGTAACCCTTCCTGCTCTCTCCCTGGCTGTAGTATGCTAAGAGCACTATTTAAAACGTGAAGTAAAGGGGGAAAGTAAAGGTTAATTCCCACTGCCCAGATCTGTTTAAACAAATGCAGGGAGATTAGATGTGAGCTCATGCAGCCTCCATACACACACTGTACAGGCTGAAATACGCATCTCTATTGGAGGGAGTAACTTGATTTTTTTTTTTTACAAACTAGACCACATAAGTATCTGTTAGATACCAAATTCCTGTCCAGAGAACAAAAAGGAATGTCTGCATGATGTGACCCTACTGCTCAATTCCTTTGTGACTTCTATATCATAACTGCCTATGCCTGGTATTTTTTATTCTAGCTTTTTTTAACCCCTTACCGCTCTGCGCCGTAGCTCTACGGCGCAGAGGTATAAGGGATGTATGAAGAGGGCTCACGGGCTGAGTCCTCTTCATACAAAGGTGGGGGTTTTTGCATTTTGCACAAAACCCCCACCGCTAATAACCGCGGTCGGTGCTTGCACCGATCGCGACTATTAACCCTCGCGACTATTAACGTCATTGGGGGGCGGCGATCGGTTACCATGGTAGCCTCGGGTCTTCTTTTGACACGAGGCTACATGGCTTATGCAGGTTCGTTACAATGAGCCAGTGGCTCATTGTAATGTATGACCTGCAAAAATGCCATATATTGCAATACTGTAGTATTGCAGTATATGGTAGGAGCGATCTGACCATCTAGGGTTAATGTACCCTAGATGGTCTAAAAATAGTGAAAAAAAAAGAAAAAAAAAGTTTAAAAAATAAAAAAAATTAATAAAATATTAAAAGTTCAAATCACCCCCCTTTCCCTAGAACGGATAAAAAACATAACAAACAGTAAAAATCACAGACATATTAGGTATCTATCAAAATATAAAAACGGTTACGGCCGGCGGTGACCTCCGAGGCGGGAAGTGGCGCCCAAATGTCCGAAATGTGACTTTTACACCTTTTTACATAACATAAAAAATGAAATAAAAAATGATCAAAATGCAGACCTCAAAATGGTAGCAATGAAAACGTCGCCTCATTTCGCAAAAAATGACCCCTCATACATCTCCTTGCGCCAAAGTATGAAAAAGTTAGAAGATGGCAAAAAATTTTTTTTCTTTTTTGTACACATTCGTTTAATTTTTGAAAATGTATTAAAACACAATAAAACCTGGATAAATTTGGTATCACCGCGATCGCACCAAACCAAAGAATAAAGTAGGCATGTTATTTGAGCGAAGAGTGAAAGTCGTAAAAACTGAGCCCACAAGAACGTGACGCACGTGCGTTTTTTTTTCAATTTTTCCACATTTGGAATTTTTTTTCAGCTTCGCAGCTTCGCATGTTAAAATAAATAAGATTACGGGAAAGTAAAATTTGTTAAGCACAAAATAAGCCCTCACACAGGTCTGTACACGTAAAAATGAAAGAGTTATGGATTTTTGAAGTTGGAGAGCGAGAAATCAGCCGAAAAACCCTGTGTCCTTAAGGGGTTAAAGACTTTATTGTTTGTTATTGTTTTACATAAAAATACATTTTTTTCATTATGTGTTTACTATGGCAATGGTCTAATAGAAATACGGTATAGGCAAACCTGGAGAAAACATTGAGCTGCTGTGTGATTGGCTGGCCCCCAGTCACTTTTGTGTGGTGCCAAAGGCGGGAGATTGCCCACCTACTGCAGCCACTTTAACCGCAGTTCACTAGTGATAACACAGCCAAGTACCAGCCACATTGCATCATGTCCTGCAATGTTTTTCTGATGTGGTGCTGTAGAAACTCGGCCATTCAACGGCTTCTGGAAAAAAAAAGATGTGTCATTCCAGGGATTGAACAGTATTTGGATTAACTTCCAAATAGATCACTCTCAGGTTGTTTGTACCTTTCTGTACAATTAACTTGTACCCCATACCACAGGGTGTCTGATAATACCAAACAGGGGACGGAGATAATCTGGTGTTATTGCTCTACACTATTTATAATGTCGACCTATTGACTCAATGTAGACAAACTTAAAGGGAACCTGTCATGAGAAATTAGCCTAATAAACCACTAAAAGTATATGGTCAAGCAGTTGAACAGCTTCTAGAAATTGTTTCTATCATGGCCCAGCTTGGTGGCATCATCCAAAAAATCAACTTTGAAGTTAGATGTAAGTTAGATGTATAAAGTCAGGAAGGCGGAGACTTTAACATTGAAACACCTCCTTCTATGTGTTTGACATCATTAGGCAAACTTCAGGAGATCTGATCAATGATCAAATGATGTCAGTAGTAAAAAGGGCAGTGATGGAAAATATTGGCAATACTACCCAAGAAATTAATTAGTATGAAAATAATAATAAGCTTGATTTCCATTATTAATCAGTGCCTCTATGCAGTCTTGGATATTTTAAGGGACAGAGCCGAATGTATGGTTTATGTACATATGCAGACTATTATATGCTGACTGGTATGCTGAAATAACAGGTACAATGGGGGATTTATAATATACGTGGACCAGTGTATGATGGTAACCCAACAACCACCGGATTTATCAAGAGGTACCCGCCTCCTGATATGTCTGGTCGGTGGGCGTGACGCCAGGCAGTTCTACACTAGGTGCTACAGTTCCTGCTGCAGCCTATATCTAGCGGAACACCCTACCCAGGAACGCCCTGTGCTAGCCCACCATGTCGTCAGACACAGCACCCTTTCCTACACCCACTTAGCATGGAGGTGGCATCAGGGGTAAATAGCCAGTTTTTTAGTGTACAAGCTCTGCTAAAACCACCCCAATATGTGTATGTGCTAAATTGTAACCCAAATAAATAAATGGAACAATCGTTATAAAATACAATATATGAGATACATTTATATATGCATTGCTCATACTGCTGCCTTGTTTGCCAGGAAGGAGTTAAAATGTTCTGTGAGTTTCTTAGCAACACAGGTTAAATCTAGCAGGTGACTCTGGACCCCTGGTTATATCACTAGTAGGATGGTGGCTTTATTGATATCTACTTGGGACCCAACACACAATTATGGATTTTTCTCTATTTTTATTACTATTGATTCAAAGCTATAGAATGTGAAAGGCAGTGTGGCACATTCTTACCTTTCCAACAGAGAAACAATAATTCTACAGTGAAATATGTAAGGAAATAATCAGACAGTAAACTAGGATGGGTTTGCCTTTCCTGGTGGGCATGAACACTTGTTTCCTTCCTCCACCCCACGATTCGACACCTGCTTCCAGCAGCCAGGGCCTCCCAGGTCCTTAGCCATGTGCCAAAGGAATATTTAAAAGGCCACTGGGCCTACTGTTACTGTGTCTTCCATGGCACCTTCCCTTCCAGGATGGTGTCTAAACTTTATACCTCCCTAGCCCCCTAATTCCTTGAAAATGTGTTCTGATCTGTGAATGTCAGATTAATGTGTCCCTGTCCCAGTTTTGTGTATGACTCTGCCTACCCAGGCCTTGTCTTGTTCATGACTATAATCTGCCTGACTCCCTAATGCTTAATATCTGTGTCTCCTACACTGGGAAGTAAGAGTTCTTCTTATGGAGACTTTGCTGTTGAAGGACACTTTGCAGGAACGTGGAGACTTGCAGCCATTGATACTCAACTAGGGGATTGGATATGGGAAACAATGTCTCTTAGCTACCTTGTAAGGCAGCTCCTAAATAGAGCATATATAGAAAATATAGCGGAGAAGCCCCTAAAGCGCTCCTATAGTGCAGTACCCTTTTAAAAATTAAAAATTAATAGTAGTATTAGAACTAATAACCTGAGGGGGTTATGCAAGAGGGCACAACTCCAGATTCCACTTATGTCTTTGCTTGTCCTCCTGCTGCCAGGCTTGTGAAGCCATTCCTTCTCCGAGATGTAAAATGGCTCCCAATACCGAGTTTATATTCCAATAGGATTTTGTTGAGCATTAAATGGCGCTGTATGACTCCAGTGATGATTGAAAAAAACTATTTATTTACATAAAATATATAATTGTATAACAGCGTAAAAATAGAATTATATTTTATGTAAATTAATTGTTTTTCAATCTGGAGTCATCCAGCGCCATTTAATGCTCAACAAAATCCTATTGGAATATAAAATCAAGCCTAATGACATGATGCGGGACAGAAGCCACAGTAGTATATCTATTCCAAAAGGAATAGATTCCCAACTGTAGACAACACTGTTCAATGAGTTTGCATCTCATCAGTACAGTGTAGAGAACTGGTTTAGATGAGTGAGAGGCTTTTGGCTCAGTCAAAGGAATATAATAATTCCCCTACACTTGGACTACTCCAAGTATTAATACTTGTGACCTCCGTAGAAGCTATTAATGGCCAATATTGGTACCACATGTCAAAAATGGACACGTCATTTCAAGCAGTGTGACATGTTAAAGGTACCGACTTCTTGACCTCATCACAGCCAAAATCAGATCCCTGTACAGATCCCTGTAGAGGTTAATTGGATAAGGCACAACTCTTTTCAAGTTACAAAATAAAATGTAAATGATGCTAAACAACAACAGCAAAGTCTATACATGAGTATGTAGCAGAAGATTCTCCCGTTTCTTATTCTTTGACTAAAGGATAGGCTGCCTCCTCTACATGTCTGTGCCCCGGGAGCCCCAAGGATATTCCCTAAAAGACATATATATATATTTAGTCATTTACAGTTCTATTAATTTTCCCTTTGATATTAATTACATTTTGTAAAAGTAAATCCCATTTTAACTCCCATAGCACCATGAAGATTTGATTGACTGGCTACATAATTTTATTAGAAAATCTAATTTAATCTCTTACTTTTAATATCCGAATCTAACCGGGCATCTGTCAGTTTATACCCACATACCCGGTTTCCTTTGTGATATACAGGGAACGGATGTCTAAGTCTGTTATAATAACTTCTAATGGTCCGGGGTTCTTCTTGCACTCTGCCTCCCTCCCGCCTCCGGGTCCCACACTATGTGGTCAGTTGGTTCCTGACAACTTCTATTACAATGATGCTGTCGACTCTACTTAAAATTCTCACACACAGTCTGTTTAACATGCAGCGTGCAGACCTCAGACATTTATTTTTAATAAGGTACATAGCACTTCAGGCTTTCTAAGCGTGAAAAAAATCCCATTCCCTGCTGCAGAGGTGTTCATAATGTTTAGGTTCCAGCGCAAAGGAAATCTGTTTTGCCGAGTTAATAAAAACCCACAAGCAAAATCTCTGCTCATTGTGGATGTATTACCCAGAATCCCTTCCTGGTGACACTGTGCAGTTAATACATTTTTAACATTGTTATGCATTAGTCAGAGATTAGGCAGAGAGATACATCAGTAAAGTGTTTACCTCTTGCTGACTTTAAGCAAATGGTAGTTTAGAGAATTCCTCACTCTTAACGTTAACATCTTTGCTCTTGGCAGTTTTTGGGTCAAAAACATTGGTCAAAAGCTGGCAATCCATTCTGTAAGCTGCTGTATATGACATAGGACATAGAGTTTCCACTACTGTAGATGCTTCTTCATACATCACTATTTACCTCTAGACCTACCCCCCCCCCATTCAAATTAGAAGCATGATGATATTTTATATGGAAGCCATGACCTTGAATATACGGGTGGTCCCCGACTTAAATACAACCCTTAGTTACAAAGAGAGCTCTGGATGTTGGTAATTTACTGTACTACTTACAATAATCAGCTGTAACAGTTATCACAGATGTCTACAATTAACCTTTATTGTTATTCCTGGTTCTTATGACAACCCAACATTTTTAAAATCCATTAGTCACAGAGACCAAAAAATGTTTGTCTGGGGTTATAATTATAAAACATACAGTTCCGACTTACATACAAATTCAACTTAAGAACAAATTTACAGATGTAATGCCACTAGTTCTGAATGGGGTTGTTTGGCCTTTGTTTTTCCATGAACAATTCTATTAGTATATTCAGGAGCAACATGTTTATAATTAGCGATGAGTGGACCCGTTAACATACAGTGAAGCACCAATGTTTAACCCCTTAACGACCTGGCCATTTGTTTTTGCATTTTCATTTTTTTCCCACCATCAAAAAGCTACAACTTTTTTATTTTTCCATTTACTGAGCTGTGTGAGGGCTTGTTTTATAAGTAACAAATTCCACTTCATAGTGACAGTATTTAAAGGAAACCTACCACTTGAAGTGGCAGGTTTCCGATGACAATACCGGGCACCAGCTCAGGGTGAGCTGGTGCCGGAGCTTATTTTCGTTAGTGTTTTAAACCGCGGTATCGCGGTTTAAAACACTTTTTAAACTTTATAGCCGGCGCAGGCAGGTACGCGCTCGGCGCTTACCGTGCGCGCGGCTACATAGGAAGTGAATGAGAGCCGCGTGCACGGTAAGCGCCGAGCGCGTACCTGCCTGCGCCGGCTATAAAGTTTAAAAAGTGTTTTAAACCGCGATACCGCGGTTTAAAACACTAACTAAAATAAGCTCCGGCACCAGCTCACCCTGAGCTGGTGCCCGGTATTTCCATCGGAAACCTGCCACTACAAGTGGTAGGTTTCCTTTAACATTCCATGTCATGTACTGGGAAGTGGGGAAAAAAATTCCAAAAAAAAGGGCCATTTTCGACTCCGGCTGCTATTTTCCATTATTGGGTTAAACGCAGTGAAAAACTGTTATTATATTTTAATAGATCGGACATTTTGGGTTGTGGTGATATCTAATGTGTTTATTCTTTTTACTGTTTATTTATATTTTTATGACTTCTAGGGAAAAGTGGGTGATTTGAATATTTTTTTTATATCATTTTTTAAACTTTTTATTTTTACTATTTTTCAGACCCCCCCAGGGTACTTTAACCCTAGGTTGTCTGATACTACTACAGTATGGCAGTATATGGGGATTTTCTCCTCATTCATTGCAATGTGTGAATCGAACATTGTAATGAATAGGTTAAATCCAGACAGGACCTTGAGTGAGTCATCACATGCTTCAGGTCAGTCAATTAAAAAATGCAGTCCTGATTCACCCTCAGTGCTCTGGTCTCAGTGCCCTTAACTGATGTCACAACAGGAAGTGCCGCCCTCTTCAGGAGAAGCTGAATATGATTTTATACGAAGGGCTGATAGATATATCAGGCTGTATCTAAGGCTAGGAAGAAGCCAGCAGCATGATAAAGCTATCATTGGAATTGTTGTCAAAGACTTTCTCCAGCTGCGATAAAACTATTTTTTGTCAGTAACTATACAGTTACACTTTAACTTACTAACTGCAAGCACAAATACAGAGCCTCCCCCAAATAGTGGTACCCTGCACTGTTGGCATGCACACATGGTCAAGCCATTTAAATGCCACTGACAACTTTGCCTGTGGCATTTGAAGAGTTAATTCCAGCACTGATCACAGGCGTTAATAGCGGTGGTTCTTTGAGTTGAACCAAGACTGGCACAGGAACGTCTAATGAAGTTTGGGGTCAGGTCCCGGGTATCTTCACCCTCAAAGTTCACACAAGGAGAAGTGCTCTGCCATATTCTCACAGCCTATGAAGCTACAGCATAGAAGGGGTTAGGTAATGCTCCCTATAGCACTTCTGGCTTATTTACATAATTTTAAAAGATACATTTATAAGGAGGCCATGGACAACAAATATACGAAGATTACCACAGTCACGGTGCCTGGATCTATGAGTAGGAGCCCCTGGTTTATCATGCTTGCTTGATTTGGATGGTAGAGTTCTTTTAAGTCACATTATAATTGCTAAAGACACAGGTGAAATGTACAATCCAGTCTTATTCCTCCTCTTTCAGTCAAGTTTCGTAATATATAACCTCTGAAGCCACAGAGTTTCTAAAAATATAATGATTTCGTGCCTCCCTTTCTCCCTAGGTATGCCATTGGAATTGCGTACAAGTCTGCTCCAAAGAATGAATGGATCGGGAAGAACACCTCTTCTTGGGTTTTCTCTAGATGTAATAACAATTTCCTCGTTAGGCACAATAATAAAGAGGTCCTTGTAGATGTTCACCCTCAGCTGAAACGCTTGGGCGTCCTCCTGGACTATGACAACAATACACTTTCTTTCTATGATCCGGCTAATTCTCATCACTTGCACACATTCGAGATCTCATTCATCCTGCCTGTGTGTCCTACTTTTACTATATGGAACAAGTCACTGCTGATCCTCTCAGGGGTCCCGGCTCCGGATTTCATGGACACAGTTATGACTCCTCAGCCCGAGTGTATCTGTAGACCACAAGAATCTCCATATGTATCTGGCCTCAAAGCTTGTCAGTGACTACTAACATGGTCTTCTAATAGTAGTATAAGATATTGGACACCTGTACCCTGCTGTGGGTAGTCTGCCATAAGACAATGCAGGGACTTCTCTTACGATAGAAAAGCCTTTCCTTCAGCTACTAGCAGACATACAGCAGGTCAGATAGCTAGCTTTGGTCATATTTTTTTAGCATATTAAAGGGGTTGGCCACTTCTGTGGAAGTGTAGGGGGGGGGGGGATATTAAGTCATTCACCAATATATATCCATTAATAGTTCTTCTCCGCTTTCTTGATATGTAAAGTGAAGCCTCCTGTCTTTAACACTCCTGTCCATAAAATGTACACAGATGGAGGGTCATGTGATCTCTAACAATCGCCCTGCCAGGACCTTGATCTTATATTCATGAATACTATCATACAGTCCTGGAAGTGGGATTGTTCATAGACAGACATGAGATTTTAATGTATATTGTTAAATTACCTAATATCCTGCCCCCACACTTAGGCCCCTTTCACACTTGTGGGTGTGATGAGCTGAACTTGCATCATCGATCAGCCCGAACGCTTGCAAACCGGAACTGACATGCTGAGTTCAGCTCCGGTTTTGCAGTGTTCAGACCGGGCGATCCAGGCTGAAAGTGTGATGCAAGTACTGCACATCGCAAGTGTGAAAGGGGCCTTATACACACAATTCAACAAACATGATTTAAAGTGGCCTTTAAGACGACCCCTTAAGATGTGTTATTCTAAACAAGTCATCATACGCTGTCATTCATTGACATTGCCCATATATATATATTGCAGGGATGAATTGCAGAGTGAAATAATTGCCTTCCCCTTTATGTTAGTTCTATTATTTAAGAGCTTTGGCCTTGCAAATGTCCTTGATCAAAACTCGTGGAGGGAATTTAGCATTGAACTTGTTTGGGGCGTTGCTTTCGCTTCCTAGAGAAATGTAATAGTCACAAATCAACAATCTGTTCTTCTAATCATCCCTATAACTATATCTATGCAGATAAAGCTTGGTTTCTGCAGATAGTACATCGCGTGCCTCCCTGTCTTTGTAGTTTTCCAAAGATGATAACTCTCAGTATTTTCTATGTTATAAATCCAGTTTCGTGAGAGTAGTTACACTGGAGCGTGTTCACATGATTAAAGTAATTACAATCATTTTCCCAAAATAGTTAATTGACCTGTTGGAAAATGTGGGAGTTTTGAATTGCAGATCTATGCAGAATTATACATAAATACCGTCTGTTATATTTTATGGATATAATCAGATGAACAAAAACAAACCAATATAGAGGGCGTGTGCAATTCTCTATCATATTCTGTTCATCTCGTTATGTATGGCAGCAATCCATGGACAGGCTGAAGAAACAGTTCTATTTAGATGTACGGGACTGATCTGTTGAATCCACAAAGTGTGAATATGACCTATCAGGCCCCCCACTGTTCTTTTATATGAAATTGAAACATTTTGGGCCAACATAACCACCAGTGCTGTTGATAGCTCTGCACTTCCCATAATAATGATCTTTGTTGCACGTTTTATAACTGCATTCAATTACTTATGTCAGTCGGTCACACATTTAGGTTTTGTCTGGCCAGTGGTGCATGTGTTATTAATGTGGAAAAGCTGTCAGGTTCATCTAATGGAAGATGATCTCCCCTATAGAATGAATGAGTCAGGTGGCAGCTTAAAGAAAATCTACCATTTGCTTGTATGCATTATGAACCAAACATACTTTGAGAATGCCGTATCTACACTGATGCAGAAACATATCTTGTTTAATCCCTGACCCAAGTGGTTTTGCTGAGAAAACAATTATAAAATTATCATAATGAAGCTCTGTCACTCCTGTGACTTGCTCGGCACTTCTCCTCTTACCCTAATTTTGCACTGCTCCAGAGGATGATGTAATCACTTTGTTGTCTCTGACAGGCAGAAGTAATCAATTGCTGCACCGTCCCTCAGCTGCTGTGTATGAGTCATCCAGCTCAGGTTGATTAGTCCTGTCTGGACAGTTCAGGAAGCTCCTGGTAATGTGCTTATGCATGGCAGGTAGTCTTCACCCAGCTTTCCTAAGGTCTTGAATGTTATAATTGTTCTTTGAGAAAAACCACTCGGATCAGGGATTAAACAAGGTATGTTTCTGCATCAGTGTCACTACGGAATTCTCAAGGTATGTTTGGTTCACAATGAATGAAAACAAATGGTAGATTTCCTTTAAGTTCCTTGAGAACCAAAGGATCAGACAAAAGGTCGACATCAATGTAAAAGTCCTGTCACATCGAAATACCAACTCCTAGGTAGATTGGCCCACAGTCAATTCAGAGTAAGCATGTGGTTACTGCTACCTATTGCTCCCATCTCAAAAATCTGTATCACCGACATTTGTACGTCAACTATGTTACAGTATAGGGGCTAGGTTTTGTGATGTGACGATTGGACCTAGTAAAGGTTACTCCTCTGTTTGTGGGATTATACCCTGCTGAGCCTCTGTGGAACCTATCCTACTGCCTAGGTCTATATTAGGGCCATCTTTTGAAAGGGACAGGTTCCAGTCGGGGTGGCAGCTGATTCGTTTTTAGATTGCTTTGACAGGAGACTCCTGTGTTTGGATTGTAGCGATCTCATAAAATTTGACACACTCGTGTGGATAATAATTTTTTTATTTTGTATCTTGAAGTAAAACTTGCATTTTAAACTTCAATTTCACCAGTTAAAATTTCATTGTGCCTTGACAGAGCCGGGCAGTCACCTCACGGTCCGATAGACCATTTTTAGGTGCGGCCACTCTGCTTCCTATGAAAATAGAATCTGACCCACGTGAGCACATGGTCATGTACATTTAGCCTAAAGGGGTATTCCCACAAAGGCAAGATTCTTAAATATATTCAGGATAACAAAATAACACATTCTCTAATTCACTGTTATTAACAAAAATACAGCATTTCACAGATATAATTCTAACTTTTCTCAGTCTTGGCGATTGAAATTTTGGTTGTCACTGGATAGGACCTTAAATCTTCTTACTATGGTCGATTTTTCTCATGAATAGCTTCTCTTGTCTGCACAATGAAATGCTCGCTTCCTCCTGCATTACAAGGCCAGCTCAGACACAGGCACTTCCTGCCAGTAAGCAGCAGACAGATAAGGTTTTTATAGCAGAGCTGGCTATCTGTTTTATAGATCTCATAGGTCTCATCTCTCTTTTAGTATGTGTCAGTAGAATGTTCAGATGAAAGTGTAGATAAACCCTGGATCCTGATAATCAAAGCACATTGTCAGCACACAGCATCTCGTAGCGCAGAGGAATCAGGAAGTGTCTGCTTCCCACCCACACTCTGGAATCTTACACTGACCATTACTAAGTTATAGGATCTAAAACAGCAATAAACTGAGTAACATTTCAAATTAGAGGGTTAAAAAACGATCCATATTATCTAAACATCACTAGCGGATTAAAATTTGAGAACTTTCTTTCATGCAGTTTTGCTCTTTCAGGAGACATTATACAGTGGTGATCTGCCTAGGAGTTGAAATGTCACTATGACAGGACTTTCTCATTTGATTTTAAGACTTTAGGGGGTGTTGGGGCACATAATAACCTATCATACTGCCTAGATCTATAATAGGGACATCTTTTGACAGTGACATCTTTTGTGCATTTCTTATTGGATTTTGACCCTTGCATTTAAAGGGGGTATATCATCCAATTTGGTTTAAAATGATTAACATGTCTGATTATTTCTTGAACATAATGGGGCACATTTACTTACCCGGTCCCGTCGCGATCCAGCGGCGCGTTCTCTGACGATGATTCGGGTCTGCCGGGATTCACTATGGTTTGTGCGCCCGATATCCACTAGGTGTCGAGGTCCACCGAAGTTCACCTGCTTCTTCACGGTGCACAAATTATTTTTTAAATTCCTTTTTTTTTCCGAATCCGTCGGGTTGTCCAACGGTCACCCCCCCCTGATTTTTGTCGCGTGAAAGCCGGCGCCGATGCGCCAAAATCCAATCGTGTGCGCCAAAATCCCATGGCAATTCAGGGCAAATAGGAAATCACTGGGAAAAACAACGAAAGTGTGCGATTCGGACCCTAAGTAAATGAGCCCCAATCTGTCAAAACAGTCAGGACATCTTAATACACTTTAGACAGTTGTCCATAAACTGATGGGTTTGGCTGAAGTAAATCTAATGCATCTGTATATTAACAGCTTTATTTTAGGCTATAATTATTCCTAGTACAATATGCAGCACTGACCCTAAACACACAATGGATTGGGAGTCATACTAATATATATTTGTTTATTGGGATGGCCATTTCATTTTTCTGAGTAGTAGAAATGGACACAAAGGGCTCACACCTCATTATGACACAAGTAGGCCTCAGGCCATTCCGGTTTTCCTCCCGTGGGAATGCTCATCTGTAGGAAAAGTTCTTCATGACTGCAAATTAAACTGGAGGCATCCAGGAGTATAGTGATGGCTCCAGGCACTTCCACTACTCCGCTTCAGACCAAATCACAATGTGATCTTGCATGAAGATCTGAATTAGGGAATCACATATTTTTGCACTTAATTAGATCATGGAAAAACTGTTGCCAGTGTTTGATGAAAGGAGGGAGTCATTATTATGGATGTTACAATACAATTCTGTCTGGGTCTTATACCAGCAGCTATTTCATCCTACTGTACTGTACATGTAAATGTAACAACTACTGTGTCACTCTTATATAGCTAAAACAAATGATATATGTAAAATATACAAATGTTGTATCATATATTTATTCCAAAACCTATATAAATGTTAAATAGAAAGGGTCAAAGGGGCAAAATGTTTTTATTGGAAAATCTTCAAGGTGAACGGATAAGGAGGTGGTCGGATTTCTATAAATAAACTTTGTGCAATAGTATTTGGTGCCGCGGTTCTATTCTCGTTATTCCAGATTTACACAAAAATGGATCTTATATTTGTTGTTTTAAATGTTTCTTTTCTAGAGGTATTTGGATCACACAAACAGAAGGTTCAGGATGTGAGTTCAAACAATGGAAAAAGTCTATTCACATCCCCAAATCCAGGGACTTTTATTCCTTACCAATCTTTTCCACCAGCAGAGAGCTTGGTGCCATGCCAGTAAGCAACCAACACAAACTCAAAATAGCCGACAATTCTCTCTTGTTTTACACCAGCAGCTTTCATTTTACTAATCTCATCATTTGTAAAGAATCTTTTACCAACTTTTTGCATTCTTTTAACGCCTTAAAGGGAACCTGTCACCAGGGACCTCATTTTCACTAAAGACAGGTTGCAGAAGCCCTTTATACCTGCATGGCAAATATGCCTCACTGCCTTTTATAAGTATTTGCATTGCAATATAATTGTGTGTTATAACTTATCTTGCAACCTGACAAAATCCTGGGGTAGTGACAGGGGTTGGGCTTTGGTTTGGATGCATTTCAAAAAACAACAGGTGACTTCTCTGTGTTACTCACTCCTTAGATCTTAGCCCCCACCTTTATGTTCCTGTACAGCTCCTCCCTCCCTAACCAGGCTGTGACCTCTGTGAAGGAGCAGGTGGAAGGAGCTGAACAGGAGCACAAAGGTGGGAGCCAAGCTATGAGAAGTGAGTAACACAGACACGTGTCACGTGAGTAACAAGTCACGTGTTGTTTTTTTAAATGCATCCAAACCAAAGCCCAACCCCTGTGACTACCCCAGAATTTTTTCAGGGTGCAAGGTCAGTTACAACACACAATTATATTGTACTGCAAATGCTTATAAAAGGCAGAGATGCATTTTGCATTGATGGGATTCTGCAATCTGTCTTTAGTGAAAATGAGGTCCCTGGTGACAGGTTCCCTTTAACGACCTAGCCCTTGCTTGTTTTTTGTGTCTGTTTTTTGCTCCCCACCTTCAAAAATCTGTAACTTTTTTAATTTTCATTTACAGAGCAGTATGGGGGCCTGTTTCCTGCATAACAACTTGTACTTCTAAGCATCAGTATTTAATATTCCATGTCGGGTACTGGGAAGTGAAAAAATATTCCGTATTTTTTTGGACTTGAACTTTTTTATTCATTTTTATTTAAAAAAAAACAAAAACTTACACTTTTTCAAATCCCCTAGTGTACTTTAACCCTTTGGGATATTCTTGTTACTAATAAAGAAAATTATATTAAAAAAAACCCTTGGGGGTCTGATCAAACCTGCCATATACTGAATACTACTGTACTGCAGTACATGGCAGTTTTCCTACTGATCAGGCTGAATTTCAGGTCCTGGATTCTGTATAAGACTCCCGGCTATCATAGCAACCTATCCCCACCCCACTATCACGTCATGCCTTCATACAACCGTCGTGATAGTGGGGTGTATATCGGGAAAGGGTTGCTCTTGCTATTACAACCAAGGTGAATGTATTGCTATAGTTCTTACCATTCCTGAGCAAACAGTGCTGTTAGTTTTGACTCACTACCATGACACATATTGCACCATAATGTATGGGATTGAACTCTAGTTGGTCTACAAAAATGTTGAAAAAAAAACAATAAAGGTTTAAAAAGGTAGTTGAAATATTTTAAAGTATTGAATTTCAAAACCGTCCACTTTCCAGAGAACCCATATAAAAATAATAAGTCCCCAAACATATAGGTTATCCCCACATCTCATAATACCCATACAGTACTAATAAATAAAATCTATATACAGCAAAAATTGGATATGGTTTAAGGGGTATGCTGGATGAAAAATCCCATAATGCTATAAATAAATGAATACAACAAAACTCAATGTCATTAACGATGTCACAAAATGGAGCTTAGATAGTTTGCTTCTATGATTCACAACATTTTATGGGATTTCTAAAGTAGACAGAGGTAGCGCCAAAATAGCCGCCATGCAGTCTATGCAGGCTCTAACAAGTCCTGTCACCTGCACCTGTGGGCTATACAAAAACCCAGGCCCGGAGACCTGATGGAGTAGGCGTCCCACTACCAGCCTACCCCTACTCGGGCCCACTACAGACTTTACAAAGGTGTCTATGCTAGCTAGCCCAACATAGACTAAACCTACAACTCCACCCTTAGGTTACTGCGGACAAGTCCAGGGCTTTTACCACCCTTCACCCGGCCTGTATGACAGATAGCACTTCTCCCTAAAAACACCTCTCACTTTCTCAGATACCATCCCCTTAGTTCACACCCACCAGGGCTAACTCCAGACATTAAACAATGGATCCAGGACAAGGCATCTGCTTTGCTATATACAGTCATGGCCATAAGTTTTGAGAATGATACAAATATTATATTTTCACATGATCTGTTGCCCATTGGTTTTTATGTCTGTCAGATGTTTTTATCACATACAGAATTACAAGTGCAATCATATTATGAGTAACAAAAGCTTTTATTATTATCACCAAACTTCTCTTGGACGGTTGGGAGAAGTTGCTCTTGGAGGACATTCTGGTACCATTCTTTATTCATGGATGTGTTTTTAGGCAAGACTGTGAGAGGGCTGATTCCCTTGGCTGAGAAGCCGCCCCACACATGAATGGCTGCAGGATACTTTACAGTTGGCATGAGACAAGACTGGTGGTATCGCTCACCTTGTCTTCTCCGAACAAGCTGTTTTCCAGATGTTCCAAACAATTGGAAAGGGGATTCAACAGAGAAAATGACTTTACCCCAGTCCTCAGCAGTCCACTCCCTGTACCTTTTGCAGAATATCAGTCTGTCCCTGATGTTTTTTCTGGAGAGAAGTGGCTTCTTTGCTGCCCTCCTTGACACCAGGCCTTGCTCCAAGTGTCTCTGCCTCACAGTGCATGCAGATGCACTCACACCTGCCTGCTGCCATTCCTGAGCAAGCTCTGCACTGCTGGTAGCCCGATCCCGAAGCTGAAACACTTTAAAAAGACAGTCCTGGCGCTTGCTGGTCCTTCTTGGGCGCCATGAAGCCTTTTTGGCAACAATGGAACCTCTCTCCTTGAATTCCTCGATGATGCGATAGATTGCTGGCTGAGGTGCAATCTTTCTAGCTGCGATACTGTTAGGCCAGTTTTGTGCCGTGCAATGATGACTGCATGTGTTTCTTTTTTTTTTTTTTTTTGGATTATAAAAGGTAAACTTTATTATACAAAATATGCAAAATATAAAAGGTTACATCTAGGATTTGACATGAATATTCCGATGTTTACAAAATAACCTTCTACCTTTAACAAAAATTTTTACCCTTACACTCATATTTCTTTCTGTGACTATCAAAATACAGAAGCGTTCTTCCCAAATGTAATTGCACATCATCTTTTCCATATAAGTGTAAAAATTCAAAAGAACACATACCACATGAGGTTATATGTCATATCTACAGTTGTACACAAATAATTTCATATCCTACCTCCCCCCGCTCCCACCCCCTCCCCTCATAGATCCGCTGGAGAGAAAAAAGGAAAAAAAAAAAAAATTATTATTCCCATTTCGCCCATATCTTTTCCCATTTTGCCAGAGCTCCATTCTTCCTAGCCCTATTCTTCTCAAAAGTTTTTAATGCGAAGGGTATAACTCTGCCAGGCTTCAATCGAGGGAGGATTTTCCGAACCCCATTTTTGTGCTATGCAGACACAAGCCAAGTTCATTAGTTTTAAAATCAGTCTACCATATTTCCTTTCTATATCTGGATTCTCAATTAATCCAAATATAGCGATTTGAACGGACCTAGTTAAATTAATATCCATCTTGCAAGAGATATACCCAAAAATTCCTTCCCAGAACTCCCCTATTATCTGACACCCCCAAACCAAATGAAAAAAATCAGCGTCCAACCTCTTACATTTCCAGCAACTAGAATTTGATTTTACCCCCATTTTGGACAGACTTAGTGGTGTATAATAAATCTGATGCACAATCTTAAAGTGAATAATCCTATGGTTAGCATTGATTGACCCTTTTTTTGTATTTTTGTGAATTTTTTCCCAATCTGCTCCTTCAATATTACCTATCACTCTTTCCCATTTGTTTTTTGCTTTACATTTTTCCCTCTGTGCTACCCCAGCTACCACGTGTCTGTATATTTTCGATATCAACTTCCTATTAATCCCTCCCTTCATAATCAATTCAAGCCCTACATGTGTTTCAAATCTTACCGCTAATCTGCGTGCATCCTCCTTTAAAGCATGTGAAAGTTGCAGATAGCGGATCCAGTCTGTGTTTTTAAGGCCGTATATCTCCCACAGTCTACAAAATGGTTTTACCCTATCATCCTCCCAAATTTGTGCTACCTGCCTAATCCCCAGGTTTCCCCAAAATGTTCTATCCGGAATTTTGTCTGCTTCTATTAATTTCTTATTGAACCAGATAGGGGTCTCTTCGATAAAGCCAGTGATGTTTAAAAGTTCTTTATAAATCTTCCAGGATTTTGTTATTGCCCCACAGAGTGCCCATTTATTATAGGGATCTTCCATCCCCAGATAACTTTCCAGAAACTCAAAGATGGATTTCACCTTGCCCTGTGATCTTGATACCATCTTATTTAGCCAGTATACCTCTTTCCATTTTGCAAGACGAGCAATCTGTGAAGCAATAAAATAGCCTTTGAAGAAGGGGATCCCCAACCCTCCTTCTCCCACTGGACTATACAGAAATTTCATTTTCATTCTCACCTTCTTTCTGCCCCATATCAGTTCATTCAAGATAGATTCCATTAACTTAAAATAAGAGTCCTCAATCCATATAGGGGATGAAAACAAAACGTACAAAACTTGTGGCAGCACTATCATCTTTACTATCCCTATTCTGTCCGCCTGCGAGAATGATAGCTTACTCCAACATTTAATTTTAGCCCTCACGGTCCCAATCAAAGGCTGCAGGTTCAACTTGTGAAATTCTGAAATAACTCCAGATATTTCGACCCCAAGATAACGAAATTTTTCCCTGCACTCTATTTCACATCCCTCCTTCGCCCATTCTTTAGTTTCTGAATCCAGGGGCATAATAACGGATTTATTCCAATTTATCTCCAGTCCCGATAGACCTCCATATTCTTCTACCACCTGAATGGCTTTGGGTACCGAGGTAGGGGAATTACTCAAATACAGGACTAGATCATCCGCGTATAAACATATTTTGTCTTGTGGGTCCCCACAACCCCCTGCCCGCACGCCTTTTTCTCTCCTGATTTTGATAGCCAGAGGTTCTATATAGATGGCAAACAGGAGGGGGGATAAGGGGCATCCCTGTCTAGTTCCCCGAGATAGTAGGAAAGCTTCCGATTCTCTCCCCACTGCTCTTACTCTAGCAACAGGCGCACTGTATAAGCATTTTATATATCTAATAAAGGCTGGGTCTATTCCAAACCCTTCAAGGGTCTCCCATAGAAATCTCCACTCCACCCTATCGAAAGCTTTAACAGCATCCAATGACAGGATGGAGCGAAGCTCACCCTCCCCCATTTCAATAACAGAGTACATCCTCTGGATGCAGTCCCCCGTGCTCCTGCCAGGAATAAATCCATTCTGATCTTGGTGTATAATATCCTTCATTACCTTTTGTAATCTTGTCGCCAATACTTTGGCCAAAAGTTTCACATCGGTGTTCAACAACGAAATAGGGCAATAGGAGGCTGCATCCAAAGGATCCTTATCTTGTTTTGGTATCAATATAATACCTGCCTCTGCCATCGACCTCGATACTGTCCCTCTTTGAAATATTTCCCCACACACCCTCTCCAATTTCGGGAGTAAAGTATCATGGTATTTCTTATACAGGGCAAATGGGATACTGTCTAGACCCGGGGAGGAGTCTTTACTAAACGAAAAAAGTGCCTCCTTTAATTCCTCCACTGAAATTGGGGCGTCCATGCTTTCCCTCTCCACCTGGGAGATTCTCTGGTTCTGTATCTTACTCAGATATCCCTCAATTCTCTCAATCGGGGCTTCAGTTTTGGACTGATATAATTTTTCATAAAATTTGCTCAAAATTTGTACTATTTCAGATGACTCCCTTGTTATTTTCCCATCCTCTCCCCTAAGCGCCGATATTGTATTATTTTTCCCATTATACTGGATCAACCTCGCTAAGGTTCTACCGGATTTCCCCTGTTCTACAAACTGATTCTGGTCCCTAAAAAAGGATTTATGTTGCGCTTTTTGTGTTAAAAAATTATTGAGGGCTTCCCTGCTTTTCGAAGCTTTTTCCCTGCGACTCTCTGTTGGAGATACCAATAATTCTTGCTCAGCTACACGCATTTCCCGTTTCAATTTCCGCTCTTCTAGCTCAAATTGAATATTTGCCTGTTTAATATACTTAGAATATATACCCTTTAAATGCAGTTTGTAGGCGTCCCAAACCGTTAATAAGTCGGCAGTTCGTAAGTTCTCAACCCAGAACCATTCCGACTCCCCGACCATATCCAACTTAGGTTCTAATAGCGTAATCCAGTATGGGTTAAGTTTAAAACGTCTGAAGCTCCTCTCCGGGTTCTTTAATATAATCATGACTAAAGCGTGGTCCGAAACCACTATTTCCTCATATACCATTTTTCTGATAAGCCTTAGGAATTCTCTATTCACTAGGCATAAATCAATTCTAGACAAAGTCTGATATGTCTTACTCATGCATGAAAATGCCCTCTTATTCCCGTAAAGTGAGCGCCAGACGTCAACCCATCCCAGGCTTTCGCATAAGTAGCTAAGCTTACCCCTTTTACTTAATGCCGGTTGTAGCCCCCGGAGGAATTTGAAGCGATCTTTATATTCGTCCATTACCAAATTAAAATCGCCCATAACCATAAGTGGAGCGTCATCTAGGTTTTCCAAGAACTTTACCAATAAGTGAATTACCTCCAGGGATGCTGGCGGTGGAAGATATACAAAGGCCAGAGAAATTTTTCTTCCTTTTAGGATACCGTGTAGAAAAATAAACCTCCCTTCTTTATCTATTCGTTGCTTTTCTATCCTGAAATCAATATTTCTATGTATAAGAACTGAAACACCTCTTGAGAAGATATTACCAAAGAAGTGGAATTCTTCCCCTACCCAATTCTTCCTAAACCTGATTACATGTTCTTCCGTAAGGTGAGTCTCAATCAATGAGACAATTGCTGGCTGATGTTTATTAATAATATCAAATATCTGGCATCTTTTAAGCTTTTCACTACAGCCTCTAATGTTCCATGATATTATTTTGACCTCTGCCTCCATTTAGGATGGGAGAGAAGAAAAAAAAAAAAAAAAAAACAACCCACACACCCTTCCAGCGGACCCCCCACCCCCTTCTCCATCTGACCCGATTGCATACCTCTTCCTTCTACTCCGGGTCTCAAATTTTCCTCCTAGCGGTGTGCTCTTTCTACCCCAAAGACGGATGAAAGGCATTCACTTCCAAAGGTCTCCCTTAACCCTTTTTGTATGATCTGGGGCAACTCTCTGTTATTTTCTTCCTCCGGGATACCAACTATGCGAATATTACTTCTTCTGGATCTATCCTCCAAATCTGTAATTTTTTCCTGCATACTCCTGTTTTTCTGCTTACTCAGCTCCATCTCCTTTTTTATTTCTTTTAGCTGATGAGCCAGATTTTTACAATCTTTTTCCATCTCTTTAGATTTTTCCTTTAGCTTACTCATTTCATCTCTTATAACCATTACCTCTGACTGCAAGGAGCCAAGTTGTTGGCTTAGTTCTCCTATTGCCCCCTTCGATTCTTCCACTGCCACCTTTGTTTCCTTAACCGTTGCCAGAATCTCTTGTAGGGTCTCTTTCAGTTCCCCTGGTAATTCCTCCACCTGCAGAGCCATAAACCGAGAGCCCCCTTCTGCTCCTCCCTCTAATTCTTTGGGATTTTGTCTAGTTTTTGCAGGGGAACCTTTCCATAATTTGTCAATCCCCCCCCCCTTGATTTCCACTGAGCGGCTTTGGGGACCATTATCCTTCTCTTTCCCTTTCCAGGGTCTCACTCGCCAGCTCTAATTAACTCGGAGCTTTCCCCTACTTCTATGCTTCTTCTCAGCACGTTTTCTGACTTCAGTGTCTAACCATATACCACTGCTTATTTAGTGTCAACTTATTACAATAACAAGGTAACAAAACAATGTAATGACATAAATTAACCAAGGAGGCAGTCTATTTTAGCAGCCTGCAGAGTAAGCACCTCCTGTTGATAAATGCACCTAAATACAGTTTAACACTACAAATTGGTACAATACATAGAGTCCAAAAACAATGGATGTTAATACCATACAAAACGGGCACCACCTGAGGTTTGTTAAATATACAAATATAAAAGATAGCACTGTGAATCCTATACAGTACCTGATATACAATTGCCAGGTCTCCACATCCGACATCCACATCCGTCTATAGCAGAAGAGGCCGAGACCGAGACGATAAAGGGCAGATGAGCCTTTCCTAGAACCGTGATATTGCTTGAGTTAGACGAGTTAGTATCTCATATCCCTTTGTGCAGTGTTCATTAGTAGCTTATAGTAGGTTATTGGTGGATTAGTCAATATGAGCCTAGAACCAAAAAGCTCCTTTCCCACTCTACGCTGCCATTTATACAAGCCTCTCAATCCATAATTCCGCTGTTTGGTTACACAGGTGTTTGAACAGTCATATGACTACCCTCAGACAGCAGAGCGTAATATTCCGCAGAGAGTGGGTTAGATGGACATGAAGCAGCCAACATAAGACACAGTAATGCCAGGACGGAAGGTCATTAGTAGCTTTTAGTGGGTTATTTGATGAGTTAGATGAGTTAGTCAGTATGAGCCTAGAGCCAAAAAGCCCCTTTCCCACTCCATGCTGCCGTTTAAACAAGCCTTTCAATCCATAATTCTGCTGTTTGATTTACACAGATGTTTAAGTAGCCATATGACAAGCCTCAGACAGCAGAACGTACTATTCCGCAAAGAGGGGTTAGATGGACATGAAGCAGCCATCATAAGACACATCAATGCCAGGACGGAAGGTTTAGATAGACATCAAGTGGCAAAGTAGTACATAGCGAAACCAGAAAGGTAGAGTGAGAGGGATCAAAGCAGCTGACACAGGGTGGCAGGGGACTCACGTATCTACGGTCTCCAACAGTTCTTTCAGCAGCGCCGGTTCCACTCCACTCCTCTGGCTTCCTCGTGCCGTTCAACAGAGATGAGTGCTGCTAATTTTCTTCCAAGCCAAACCCTTTCATGTCGCCATCATCTCATCATTCGTCCTTCTATCTCACATTGTGTAGCGTTCCCCGACTTGCTTCCCCTTCACCTCTCCCTCTGGTCACGACTCCAGTTGAAATCGGAGTCACGGTGCACCCGTCCTAGCCGTATTTGCTGACGTGGACGGGCTATGAGCGCTCCAGGTCATCGGTGTGCTGGAGCCGCTATCCAGCGAGGCATACCGCGGTATGGACCATACAAACGGGGATAGACATGGCGCGTGGACGCCGGGTCTCGTCAGGCACTAGATCAAGGGTAGGTGGAGCCGCCGGGAGGGGAAGAGGAGCGGCCTCGACGTAACACTCCTACGTCATGCCGTCACGCGCCCCTGTCTAGTTCTCGCATGTGTTTCTTTAGAGATAACCATGGTTAACAGAAGAGAAACAATGATGCCAAGCACCAGCTTCCTTTTAAAGTGTCCAGTGGTGTGATTCTTACTTAATCATGACAGATTGATCTCCAGCCCTGTCCTTCTCAACATCCACACTTGTGTTACTGGAGCAATCATTGAAACCATGTTAGCTGCTCCTTTTAAGGCAGGCCTGCAATGAAGTTGAAATGTGTTTTGGGGGAAAACGTTCATTTTCTAGGCAAATATTGACTTTGCAATTAATTGCTGTTAAGCTGATCAATCTTTATAACATTCTAGAGTATATGCAAATTGCCATTATAAAACCTGATGCAGTAGACTTTGTAAAAATTAACATTTGTATCATTCTCAAAACTTTTGGCCATGACTGTACTGAAGAATTGCAATGGCAAGAAAAAAAAAGCTTTATTTTACTCCAGTTACATGCAGAGAATTTCAGTTTGAGGAGGAGACGCTGATGATGTTTTTCCCAAATTGCAATTAAAATTACAACTTCAATTATTGAACTTGTTACAAGTGATTTACAACAGCCCAATGTGACAAACAATAATAAACCTTGATATTTAGAAGATCGCTTATCACAGCAGTAAAAACACCACTAAATATACAAATGTAATACTGCTGTCCTGCTAGGATGATATTTAACCCCTTAACGCTCTGCGCCGTAGCTCTACGGCGCAGAGGTATAAGGGATGTATGAAGAGGGCTCACGGGCTGAGTCCTCTTCATACAGAGGTGGGGGTTTTTGCATTTTGCACAAAACCCCCACCGCTAATAACCGCGGTCGGTGCTTGCACCGATCGCGGCTATTAACCCTCTAAACGCCGCCCGCAAAGTCGCGGGCGGCGTTTAAAAGACGGCGGCGCGTGGGCGCCGCCATCTTTTTTTCGATCGCCACGCCCCCGAACGTCATCGGGGGGCGGCGATCGGTTACCATGGTAGCCTCGGGTCTTCTCTTGACGCGAGGCTACATGGTTTATGCAGGTTCGTTACAATGAGCCAGTGGCTCATTGTAATGTAAGACCTGCAAAAACGCCATATATTGCAATACTGTAGTATTGCAGTATATGGTAGGAGCGATCTGATCATCTAGGGTTAATGTACCCTAGATGGTCTAAAAAATAGTGAAAAAAAAAAGAAAAAAAAAAGTTTAAAAAATAAAAAAAATTAATAAAATATTAAAAGTTCAAATCACCCCCCTTTCCCTAGAACGGATATAAAACATAACAAACAGTAAAAATCACAGACATATTAGGTATCGCCGCGTCCCAAAATGCCCGATCTATCAAAATATAAAAACGGTTACGGCCGGCGGTGACCCCCGAGGCGGGAAATGGCGCCCAAATGTCCGAAATGCGACTTTTACACCTTTTTACATAACATAAAAAATGAAATAAAAAATGATCAAAATGTCGAACAGACCTCAAAATTGTAGCAATGAAAACGTCGCCTCATTTCGCAAAAAATGACCCCTCACACATTTCCGTGCGCCAAAGTATGAAAAAGTATTAGCGTCAGAAGATGGCAAAAAATTTTTTTTCTTTTTTGTACACATTCGTTTAATTTTTGAAAATGTATTAAAACACAATAAAACCTATATAAATTTGGTATCACCGCGATCGCACCGAACCAAAGAATAAAGTAGGCGTGTTATTTGGAGCGAAGAGTGAAAGTCGTAAAAACTGAGCCCACAAGAACGTGACGCACGTGCCGTTTTTTTTCAATTTTTCCACATTTGGAATTTTTTTTCAGCTTCGCAGTACACGGCATGTTAAAATAAATAACATTACGGGAAAGTAAAATTTGTTACGCACAAAATAAGCCCTCACACAGGTCTGTACACGTAAAAATGAAAAAGTTATGGATTTTTGAAGTTGGAGAGCAAGAAATTAGCCGAAAAACCCTCCGTCCTTAAGGGGTTAAAGGGTTTTTTTTTTACAAAACAAGTTAGGCCCTAGGCACAGGGAGCTCAGTGATGGGATCACCACAGATCACCACAACTTTTTACCATATACATCAGGGGTGTCAAACTAATTTCCATGTGGGCCACATCATCCTTGTGGTTGCTTTGAAAAAGCCAAATGTCATTTTATTAATGTATAAATGTATCATCTTGAGCTGTTTAGTAGTTACATTATACAACTTTACCATTACAATCAACCCTTTGAGGGCAACCACAAAACTGATCATATTGTTAAATGAGCTGAAGCAAGTGAGCCCCCACACAGTGGCCGGAGTGCCCCCATAGCAGCTAAAGGGCCCCCACAGCAGCCAGAGTGTTTCCATAGATGCCAGAGTGCCCCCCATAGTCCCTCCCCTGATGTATATTCCGCTTAGGAAAAAATAGAAACATTTACCTTTCCCACAGCACTGAAGCACTCCACTGCTGTGAGAATTGGTAAGTATTCAAGTATTCTGCCACTATGTTCTACTCTTGAGTAGCGCAGAATTGGGGCAGGAAGCCAGAACAGAATACACAAGGATGACGGCCAAATTTGGCCCTTGTGTTTTAAACCCATGAAATCGCCTTTTTACCATCTGAAGTGTAAGTCCTCTGGTCCTTGGTACAGTTCTTGGAAAAAGATTTCTAGTGCAAGGTCTTTATACTTACCACATAGATTATTTTATGTAAATCACCTCCATGATTTTTTTTAAGCCTAACAAGCCCAACTTTTCTAGACTTTCATTGTTAGAAAGACCTTCCATTAAACTAAGATATTGGGTGATGAAATGAAGAAACGGAAAGTCCGCACACCCAAGACCATCAGCTATGTTCCGATGGAGTCTTCTGTGATGGATGACTTTATTGATGCCAATTAAACAAAGTACGGTAGACAAAGCCTAAATGTTTCAGTTGTTAAACCTTACTCATGGCTTTATATTCAATGTGGCTTTAAAAAATATTTTCTACATAGATAATATTACATTCAGTTCCCTGCTTTGTATCTCTCCATTAATAGCCTGACATTGAGTACTGCAGATTAGCTTTATGCTTTATTTTGTTCTGTAGTAGGTTTTATGTATATTATATAACACTCCTGTCCATATAAACAGTTTATGGTTGTTTTAGTATTTATACAATTTTGCAAGTGGAGTTTAAACAAGCGGATTTTGTGTGTGCTAAGAGTGAATCTGTGGTTTGGGTGATTGTGAATTGAATAGATAAGTAATAGCAAGGGCATTTTCTTAGTGTCACAATTGTTTTTCACTTTCTTTGCCTGGCTTGTTTATTGGGAGAAACGATTAGTGTTCTCAGCTGATAAATTAAGGGACAGCAACTCGGTTTTGAGCTTTCTCAATTTGGCTTGTGCTTCTAAGTGGCTTGTGAACATAAGTGGAGTTTAAACAACGGTTGTCAAAAAAGAGAAGTTGTAAGTAATCTTCATTTTATATATCTTGATTTATATATTCCTTACAGTTTTGTAACTAAGATATAGCTAGCAAGATTGGTGGTATGCTCCAGTCCACACTCTGCCGTATGTATACACTGCTGGAGCAGGAGTTCCAGGGTGAATAACGCTGTGACAGATGTGCCCATATTTTTCTCCTGGAAGCTCGTGTTAGAGATCTGGAGGAAGATATTGCACAGCTGCGAGCAAACGACAATTTTGAGAGGAGTATGCTGCTCACTGAGCAAGCAATATGTGGGATTTTAGTGGAGGGTGGAGAAGAAAGCCAGGGGGACTGGGTAGGTAGCTGGGTTACTGTAAATAGAAGGGGTAGAAAGGGGAGGCCAATTCCGACTCTGAACATCCAAGCAAAATTGGAAAAGGACATCACTGTCAGAAATGGCAGCCCTAGCGGATCCTGATCTCCCTAAAAGCCGGGGGAGCAGATCAGCTAGCAGTAGGGTGGATGGGAGTGCAGGTAAGCCAAGGCGGCTAGTGGTTGTAGGAGACTCTATAATCAGGAAGACGGGTAGAATAATTTGGTTTGCTGTCTCCCTGGTGCCAGGGTTCGGCATGTGGTGTAAAGGGTACCAATAAACCAATAAATTACTGGGAAGGGCTGGGGATGACCCAGCTGTTGTGGTCCATGTTGGTACCAATGGCAGAATAGATGGTAGGTGGAGGAGCCTGAAGAATAGTTTAAAGAATTGGGTTCAAATCTGTGCCATGCGCTACACAGAGAAGATGGCGGGAGCTTAGGTAGTTAAATGCATGGCTCAGATCCTGGTGTAGAGCAGGATTTGGGTTCCTAGAGAACTGGGCTGACTTTTCATTGGGGTACAAGCTGTTTTCCACAGATAACTTATCACCTAAATGGAAGGGGGCTGCTGTGCTGGGGGAGAAGATCTTAGCAGGGGTGGCAGAGTATTTAAACTAGTATTGGAGGAGGAGGAAAAGGAAGACACAAAAGGAGTAGACAGGTCAGAGAGGGGACAGGTTATGTGGGTGGTGATGTTGGCAGCGTATGGGGGATTAAGCTAGTGGATCCACAAGTTACAAAACAATAGTGAGAATATATTTGCCAGTAAAATTTACTATAAATCAAATAAATAATTGTGGAAAATGAAAGTGTATGTTCACAATGCCAGAAGTATCGCAAGCAAAATGGGTGAGCTTAAGGCTCTGGTATCAGAGGAACAGTTAGATGTTGTTGGTGTAGCAGAGACATGGCTCGATGCATCGCATGCTTGGGGTTCAAGGTTTTACACTCTTTTGGAAAGACAGGGCAAATGGGAGGGGAGGTGGTGTATGTTGTCACGGGTGCTGTTACAACCCTCATCTCGGGTCGCAGGCACACCCGTGTGCCTCCCTGTGCCCCCTCAGCTGTGTGGCAGGCTCTATAAACTTTCCGCGATCCAGCGCAGTCTCCTGCGATCCGGTGCGCACACTCGAGATTTAAAGGGCTAGCGTGCCGCCAATTGGTGCTGGCCACCTGGCCTCTTCTCTCATGCCCTGCCTTGTGTCTGAGAGAAAGCTTCACGGTTGTACTCCTGCGAGTTAGTGATTTCTTGTTATGACCATCTGCTACCTTCCTGACAACGATTCTCTGCCCCCTATCCTGCTCTACCACTACGTCACTGACTCTATTCCCATACTGCCTGTCTCAAACTCATGCCTGTGCCTGACCACGTCTCTGTACCTTGCCTTGGCAACCGCCACGGACAAAGTAGTGCCTGTGGAGCAACCTGGTGGTACCACGCCACAGCAAGTCCAACCCGCTTGGTGGCGGGCTCTGGTAAAAACCAGGTACCACTTAGACTCCGCTCCAAGGTGCCAGCTTACGTCATCATCCGCTGTGGTTCAGTGGGTCATCTACCCCTGATCCTGACATATATCTGTATGTCAGAAGAGACTTAAAAGCGATTGTGAATGAGACAGTGGTCTCAAAAGAGTGTGAGGAGGCTTATACTTTGTGGGTTGAAATTCAAAGCCAGGAGAAAATAATTAGAGAAAATATTTTTTGGTGTAATTTCTCTGAGAAAATAGAGATTCACCTATATAAACAGATGGAGCTGGCTGCACAGGAGGGGACAGTACTTTGACTTTCCAAATATAAATTGAGGTCAGGGCTCTTCTTCATCTGTGAAGGGGAGACATTTTATCAACTTTCTTGCAGGATAAATATATGGTGCAGTTTGTAGAAGATCCCACAAGAGGTGACGCATTGTTGGACCTTGTGGTTTCTAACAATGCAGAAATTGTCCAAACTGTCAGTGTTCGGGAAACCTTTGGGAACAGCGATCATAACATAATTATTTTCCTCTTAAACTGTAAAAAGCAAAAACATGTGGGGAAATCGAAAATGTTGAATTTTAAGAAGGTGAATCTCCCAAAATTCAGGGCTGCACTACAGGATATAGACTTGGATCAGATACTGTCACATGATGATACAAATGTTAAATGGGAGACATTCAAATCTATCCTGGGTCATTATACTTATAAATTTATTCCAAAAGGTAACAAATATAGACGGGCTAGATTACACCCCGCGTGGCTTACAGCTACAGTTAAAAGGGCAATTAATGATAAAAAGAGGGCATCCAAAAAATATAAATCTGACGGGTCACCTGAGGCTTTCAATACGAACAAAACACTTACCATAATCTGTAAGAAGGAAATAAAATCAGCCAAAATAAAAAAAGAAAGACAGGTGGAAAAAGATAGCAAAACAAATCCAAAGAAATGTTTAAGTATATCATTGCAAAAAAAGGGATCAGAGCAGGTTGGACAAAGAGAAGGTGGAGATACTAAATGGGTTTTTTAGCTCCATTTATTCAATATAAGAAAGAACTTCTGACGTGGGTGGTGCCAGTGCGGGTCATGTATCCTGTAATATACTAGACTGGCTGAATGATCCAATCTTGGCTCAATAAATTCAGTTCTTAAAGAAATCAATTCAGTTATTGCTGAAGCGCTGTCTAAAATCTTCAGGGATTCCCATAGTCTGGTAAAGTGCCAAAAAAAGAGAAAAGACAACAACCTCTGTAGATCCTAAGAAGTGATGTAGGTGGTGGATGCAGCTTAAGAAGAACCTGGGCATACTAGTAGATCATAAGTTAAATAACAGCATGTAATGTCAATCAGCTGCCTCTAAAGCCAGCAAGATCTTGTCATGTATCAAAAGTGGTCTGGACTCTCATGATAGGGATGTAATATTACCACTGCACAATGCATTGGTTCGGGCTCACCTGGAATATGCGGTCCAGTTCTGGGCACCGGTCCATAAAAAGTATGCCCTGGAGCTGGAGAGGGTTCAACACAGAGCCACAAAAATGATAAGGGGTATGGAGGGTCTCAGTTATGAGGAAAGATTAAAATAACTAGATTTATTTAGTCTGGAAAAGAGACAACTACGAGGGCATATGATTAATTTATATAAATATACAAAAAATATGGTGGTAAATTGTTCCAGATTAAATCAAATCAAAAGACACTGGGGGTCATTTACTAAGGGCCCGATTCACGTTTTCCCGACGTGTTACCCGAATATTTCCGATTTGCGCCGATTGTACCTGAATTGCCCCGGGATTGTGGCGCACGCGATCGGATTGTGGCGCATCGGCGCCGGCATGCGCGCGACGGAAATCGGGGGGCGTGGCCGAACGAAAACCCGATGTATTCGGAAAAACCGCCGCATTTAAAACCCGAAAAAGTGTCGCTTGGGGAGCGCTTACCTTCACCTGGTCCGAGGTGGTGCATTCCGGTGCGATGAGATGACTTTCAGCGCAGCAGCGCCACCTGGTGGACGGCGGAAGAACTACATTCATAAATCCCGGCCGGACCCGAATCCAGAGCAGAGAACGCGCCGCTGGATCGCGACTGGACCAGGTAAGTAAATGTGCCCCACTGTCTCCATCAGGAGAAATCAAGGTTTAATCACCAGAGGCGATGGCTTTTTTACTATGAGAACTGTCAATCTGTCGAATAGCCTGCCTCAGGCGCTGGTCACAGCAGGGACAGCAAAAAGCTTCAAGAAGGGTCTAGATGCCTTTATACACCTAAATAATATTGATGGTTATGTTATATAGAATTGTTTCCCCTAAATCCCTTCCTTGGTTGAACTTGATGAACAGGTGTTTTTTTTTACAGTATAAGCCGTATTGTCATTTGTCAGATCAATGTCATAAACTAAGTTTCTATGTGAGGGCCAATGGACTTTTGCTTGCAGCACATAAAACAGTAATGCAGTTAAGAAAAGGGGGGGCATCAGATATGGGAAAAATTGTAGTAGAGTTTCCCTTCTTCTGTTATATGGAGTCATAGGGGGGAATGTATCATGGCTTCTGCACCACTCCAATGGAGTATAAGCCCTGAAATAATAGCAAATTATAGTTTATCGCTATCGCATTTGCGATTATTTTCCTCTTTCCACCACCTACACACCAGGTGGGGGGGGGGGGGCATTTTAAGGGTGTAAATGGAGTGGGCACGGTCAGCAGGTAGTGGGTCGGCGTGGGCGTTCCTGTCCCTGTGCACTTGCTGCAGCCGGAGCTTGAGCCACTAGAATGATGCAGAAGCCATGATAAATTGTCCCCTATGATTTCATATAGCAGGAAAGGGGAACCTATACATCAAGAGGCCCGGAGCCTCTTGTTGTTTCCAGCTGCGCCATCATGCCTCAGCGCATAGGCCTTATGCACAACACTGTGTGCAGTATGCAGTCCACAAAAACAAGGGGCTGTGTGCTGTTGTTTGCTGCCTGTAAAACATCAAAGGGTGAACGTCACTCACCCATCTAATGCCTATTGATCTCTACGTTGTAGCTGCCCGGCTCATTGCCCACACTGTGACCATGCCAAAAAGAACTCAGTCGGGCCATGAGCTATCTGCAATCTGCTGGCCGACGGCGCCCAAATAAGGTCGCATGCATGAGGCCATCTTGTAAGCATTGCACATTTGTGTCCTTAGGGCATGATTGTGGGTTCTTATGGTTATTGAATGTTTTGAATATTTGTCTTGTTTTGTAAGTATTTATTTTGTCAGTGTGAAATGAATGCATAAAGTTGGCAACCATTGATGGGTTCAGGTACAGAGAAAACAAATTGAATTTACTTAAAAGTAAATTTTGGATAACATTTATTTTATGGCTTAACAATCATTTCCAGTATAATGTCATGCATCTTATAAGATAGATTAGTCCTTACACCTTGGCTTGCCCGTTCATGTTACAGCTTTAATGCAAAACCACTATATTGTGTTATGTCTTGTCCTGTGGAAGCAGTGCATAACACAGGGATTAACGCTTAAGGTGTATTTCCCACAAAGATTCTTAAATATACTCAGGATAACAAAATAACACATTCTCTAATTCACTGTTATATCTGTGAAATGCTGTATTTTTGTTAATAATTCCAACCAGTCTCTATCAGTCCTGGAGTATACAATTTCAATTGCCCTGGAATCTGACCGCAAATCTTCTGACTATGATTGGGCAGGGTAGATTGTTCTCATAAATAGCTTATTCTATCTGAAAACTTATCCAGTCCCTCTCCCCTCCATTACTAGACAAGCTCGCACACAGACACTTCCTGCTGGCAAGCAGCGTGCAGAGACTTACTCTACAAGCTACAGGTACGATAAGGTGAAGGAGGCTTACTGAGGCGGTATACCCAGGCCCTATATAAAGATCCGCTATCAGTCTTAAAAAAAATCTATACTCACCGTCCGGCTTCCTCTCCCCGGCTCTGCGGCTCCGTGTTCTCCGTCTTCCGGCCGGGCGCATGACTATGACACGGCAGTGTCGTGGCCGTGACACCGCTGCTTCATAGTGATGTGCCCGGGCCGGAAGAAAGAGAACATGGAGGCGCAGGACAGTGGAGAAGAAGCTGGAAGGTGAGTATAGATTTTTTTTTTTGTTTGAAGTAGCTGGAGGGGTTTATGTAAAGGGGGGGCATCTGAGGTGGACATTTCATTAAGAAGGGGCATCTGGAGTGGACATTTCATGAATAGGTGGCATCTGTGATGGACATTTCATTAAAGGGGGGCATCGACTGTGGACACTTCAGTAAAGGGGGCCATCGACTGTGGACACTTCAGTAAAGGGGGCATGTGCTGTGGACATTTCAGTAAAGGGGGCATTATCCATGGACAATTTATTAAAGGGGGGCCCTGCTGTGAGCATTTCAGTAAAGCAGGGCTCTGCAGTGGACATTTCTGTAAAAGGGGCATCTGCTGAAGGACATTTCATTAATGAGATGCACTTGCTGCTGGACATGTTATTAGAGTAGCAGCTGCATTTCCTACCCTAAGGGCTTATACTTCAGTCAATAACATTTCTCAGTTTTTATTAATGGTAATATTAGGAGCATTGGCTTTATACGCAAGTATTTACAGTATGAGGGGTAGATCAGCTGCAGAGCACAGAGGCCAGGGGCAGCATCCACATTTCCTACACTGACTGGGAGATCTGGTCTGGAGGGTAGTTGGGGTGGAGGGTTTCATGCAGTTAGGGAATGTGATCAGCTTTCCTATATAGATGAGTTATAAGAACAAGTAGGAAGTTCATCATTAAATTACGTATGGACGCTGGAAGGGCCCTAGTCGTGTGAACTGCTCAGGGCCCGTGGGACACTTAATCCGCCACTGGCTGAGATGTAGCAGTGTCAGTGTGTGTTATATCCATATGGATCTCTCACCTCTGATCTGTCTCCTCTCCGTTTTCTATGTGTCAGATACTAGTAGAATGGCCAGAAGCTAAATAAAAGTGTAGATAAACCCTGTAACCTGATAATCTAAGCACATTGTCAGCATACAGCATCCCATAACCCAGCCCAACTTCAATCATGAAGTTGCTGCTTAGAGAGTCCCCGCCCCCACTCTGGGATTTTACACTGATCATCACTGAGTGATAGGAGCTAAAACAGCAATAACACTGAGTAAAATTGCAAAGTAAGGCGCTAAAATGTTCTTTATTGTGTAAACATCCCTAGGGGGTTAAAATGTAAGAACTTTCTTTCATGGGAAAACCCCTTTAAGTCTTGGGCCTACATAAGGAATTTTCTGCATTTTCAAGCTACCTTGTGGTTCGTGGGGCAACACAACGAACTATGACAAACTATTTCAATGAAACATGGCCATGTAACCTCAGGCAATGCCTAGTCAGGACCCGCATTGGTTACAGTTTGTTCAGTCGGAGTATTTCTGCACATTTTCAGCAGAGCCTGTCTTGCTGTTATAGCTTTTACTTTTATCTGTAACCAGTTCTTTTTTGCTTATTTCATTGTAATTGCTATTGAAGATCTGAAGACGGATCACCTTGTTAGCAGATTTTACAGACAATCTTGCTGTTGGCAATAAAACTTCTGAACTGGAAAAATACATCCGAAACTTTAGGCTGCTAAATACTAAATAAAAGAAGAAAGGATTTTTAATGTGCAATTTACTTTTTTTTTCTTAGCCTATCAATGGCCAATTACTACATTTACCAATAATTAATTCACTAAAGTAAAACGGCATTTTAACTAAGAACACCCAATCAATAAACCAAACAGAGGATTATTAGGGAACTAGAGCTGTTGGCACAGGTTCCTAAGAGGCCAATATTGTCCTATTCTCTCTTTATTTTTGTTGCATATATATAGCAATACCATATATTATGGGACAATCAGTCCATTCATTTAATGATCTAAAAATCACATTTTTCTTTCTTAGATGCTACGACCAATGTCATTAAAAGAAAACCTATGCAAGCAATGGAACAGGCAAACTCAATGCAAATAACACTATTAGGATCCATTCACACTTGAACAATACAAATACAATGATGTATCTTTTTTAAAGTTCTGAGTTGTCCATTTTTAGCAGTCGTTCCAGTTTGATGTTTACAGTTCTTCGATGTTTTTGTAAAGTTGTAGAAATATAAGTTGTAGAAATGGTAATTTGGTAATTTTATATCATCTTTCATTCCTTCTAAAATCAACGTTTAAAATTATGCTAATGAGTCGGTGGGCCTCCTGGGGGGCCTTACCAGAGCCCCTCTGAGCTGTAGATTCACAGAATGTTACAGTGTGCATGAGCACTTCAACCCTCCCACTACAACTTCCTCTTCTGCAGTGAGATTACATAATACAGAGGGAGGGGAAGGTGCGAAAGGAGCAGGGGAGACAGTATAACAGCCTGTAAAGCTGCAGCATAGAGCTACTCTGGTAAGACCCCCAGAGCCCTTCAGGTTCATTAGCATAATTGTAAAAGTTGATTTTAGAAGGAAGGAGGCCATGGGTAACAAATATAAGAAGATGACCACATCACGGTGTCTAGATCTATGAGTAAGTGTCCTTGGTTTATCATGATGGTTTTTTATGGAAGATTTCCTTTAAAAGGCATATTGAAAGGGGGTGTTCTAAGAATATATGTTATTCCCCACCCACAAGATTGGGAATTACTTACTGATCAGTCAGAGCAGTACCATTGGGACACCAACCAAGAATGGATGTCCCCTTCATCCAAATGCATAGAGTGTCAGGATGAGTATGTGGTACATTGATTTGGGGTAAGGGGACCCCCAATAGCATCAACCGGACAACCAACCATAACAATGTTTTCCGATTTCCCATGGGCAGGGATAGCATTCATTATTGGGACAACCCCTTTAAATGTATTGGCTTTTTTTTGTCTGTGTGTAAAATATGATTAAAGGACCCACTACATACAAGTCTGAAGGAGGCTTTTTGAAATCTGAGACGTTTTTGCAAAACACAATCCAACCGCTATATAAGGAGATCAGCTCTTTCTATACAGTAAATCCTATTGCTTTGAATTCTGGCAAGTCTTTTGCATTGGGATCTGGGAACATACGTGATGCCTCCAAATATAAAGCCTGTCTGCTATTCCTGTATTTAATAGAAATATACAACATTGACTGCAAAACGATATAAGGCCCATCTTGTCTTGATCCACATAAATACTTATTGATTTACTGGCTTAGTTTTCTTTTAACAGTGTCTTATCCGTTCCTCTTCCAATATCTTCTCTCTTCATCTGTCGGTACGATGACCTTATACAGTATTTGCTCTTAATAATATAGTCTGTTGTCTCCAGTGTCATATATAAGGAAGCCCCATCTTCCTACTTCTTCGTGTTGAAGTGTCCTTTGGGTTTCCTTAATTTCTTTTAGGTCACGTTATGTTAGGGTATAAATAATTGCATTTCATAATACAGATCAGATAGAGATGAAGGTCATGTGCTCTATAGTACATAGAATTAGACTAACAATGTTTGATGTGCTAATACAACATATTCTAGACCGAAATTGTGTAGGACAGGCACTACCAAGGTATACGAATGTATGTGAGCCAACGCACCCCGATAGCTATACAATCCAAACAAAACAAGAAAAAGGTGGGATGCGTACACAAGGCTAGACAGAAATAACAAAAAATGTTTATTGGATAAGTAACAATTTTAAACACAATCAAGACGGGACAACAATAAATATAAAAACACTTCAAAAGTACACCAGAGGGGTGTACAAAGCTGCCAAGGGCCAAGTTGCCCTAGAAACCCCCTACTGCAGTCTGCCAAGAGTACAACTACAGTAACCATAAGGAGCAGAATATGAATAACTATATAGAGCTAAAGTGCAAAAAATGATGCATGAAAAATGCAATTTGAACAATGTAACAAAGCTCTGATGCATCGATCCCTACTTGCCCAACATATACAATACCATGTTGTGGTAGAATGAGACAATAAAGCAAGGCAGGCAGGTGTAGGCAGAGAGAGAAGGGGGGTACGCAGACCCAACGCGTATCGTCACCTATTCGGTGACTTCCTCAGGGGTAAGTCATTTTTGCACTTTAGCTCTATATGGCTATTCATATTGTGGTCCTTATGGTTACTGTAGTTCTACTCTTGGCAGACTGCATTAGGGGGTTTCTAGGGCTACTTGGCCCTTGGCAGCTTTGTACACCCCTCTGGTGTACTTTTTAAGTGTTTTTATATTTATAGTTGTCCCGTCTTGATTGTGTTTAAAATTGTTACTTATCCAATAAACATTTTTTGTTATTTCTGTCTAGCCTTGTGTACGCATCCCACCTTTTTCTTGTTTTGTTTGGATCTAATACAACATATGCCAGTACAACATACACAGTAGGGAGCACCTACCGGCAGTCATCTACTAGGTAGTTAAAGAAATACTTCTAGTGGAGCCCACAGATGAAAGGGTCCCAGCCAGGCCACATAGCACATGCCAACTCTATATGCAATTGCCAATGGATTTCGCTAAGGACTAGGAGAATTAACCCTTTAGTGACCAAGCCAATTTCTGCTTCAATGACCAAGCCCTGGTACATGTCACTTTATCAAATAATAACTTAGAACTTATTAACTTACCCAACTTACCTTTTGGTTTTCAAACAAACTTTATTGTTGAAAAACATATGGACATCTTTTTGAATGACATTACTCAGACATATAACATGCTTATTGTTGGGGCCGATGCAGGAAACGTGAGTCACTATAGGTGGCGATAACGTTCCTTCTGGAGAATAAAGTCTATTCTATGTCTTCTTTCCGCTGCTGGCCAGGTGTGACTTTGCGTTTCCTAAAAAGGAAGCTTAAGAAATTGACAATGTAAGTCCTATACAGTAATATAGGGACAAAAAAAACAAGAGAAGAAAATAAATAAAAGAAGGGGGGAAAGGGGGAGGGGTACAAAGAGGGGAAAAGGTCTTTGTTGGAGGGAACCAAAGGGAAAGGTAATGTTTGATCCAGAGAGGTCCACAGTTTCACAGCCAAGGAGTCAGTAGTAGATCGAGTATTGGTTAGTTTATATAAGGATGTGAACATTTCACTGCATCTAGGGTGAGTTCCAAAGGCTTGTTTTGGTGGGTGGGACGGGCGTGGAACCTGGTTATGAGAAAAAAATTGAGGTTACACCACAGAAGAGAGGCCTGTCAGGACTGTCTCCTGTATTTGATCCAGTTTACCCATGTACAACACCCCTGCCAATACAGTGGCAAGGGGATAGTTGGGAACAGTTTAGGAGCTCCAGGTTATGTGCTATCAGAGGGAGTCGTGAACCCTCCAGTAAGGTTCCAGACCTGGACATCAGGTGTTAGCAGTGGTGGACCTTGCCTGTACAGCAAGGGTTAAAGTTATGTGAACTATTATCCAATTGTATTCCTTTATGTACACTGGAGTGTGATTGAGAAGTGAGGCACCACCTGACCAGGGTTTAACAAAACACCTGGACAGGGAGGGGCTAGGGGTCTTGAGTTCCAGAAACCTCTTAGAGCACAAGGTCTTGGAATCTAGCTCTCTTACAGAGCATACCTCTTTTACCGCCAGCTCTCCCTAGAGAGCACTAGTCTGTCATCAGAGACAGAGTGAACAGAGACAGCGTCTGTGCACCTCCAGTAGGCACTTAACCAACCCAGGACAAAGCTGCAGCTTCCAATATTGGACACAGCTACATTCTGGTCTGTATCTACTACCAGGCTGGTGAATCTATTCCTGAGGAACACTCTCCATGACCACTTCAGTAATCCAACAATCCAGCATCTGTAACAAGAACGTTTGGACCGTGAGTTATTTTGCACCACGTTGCCTTCGTCTGTTCCTTGGATATGGCTGTCACCACCAAGAACTCCCCATCCATTACCAAGGAACATATATTAGGGACACTAAAGGGTTGCCCCAGGGAGAACCAGTACATCAGCCTCTCCCTCTATATTTCTTGCACATACCACCTGCTGCTGGAGACCTGCCAGACTGTAGGACAGCCCTCCAATCCCCATACCAAGCAGCGTGACATCAGCGTGCCTAGGCCTCAACCCCCAGGCACTCCGGTTTTCTGGGCCCCGGCTAACTCCAGGCCCCAAGAAAAGGCTAGGACCCTGTAGAGTATGTTGCACATGTCTTTAGGAAGATTTCATGTTTGCTATCTGCCCAGCTCCCCATCTCTTACAGTATATGTATTTGGTCCACTGCATTAATCCATTGCTCAAATGTTGGAGGCGGGTTATGCAAGGATTTGGCTGCTTGTATGAGGATAATCGGAAGTTGGTTTTCCATGGGGGTCCAGTAGTTACTTTTTAGCCAGAGTAAGACTGGTAAGCACTGGAAAGGGCTTGATCTGGGGGGCAGGTCCAAGAAATATGTAGATGGGAAGCCCCCGTCGTGTAGCACCTCCAACACTTTCTATGGGGGAGCAACCCCATGCGCTTGAGGAATGCTAGGGTTCTGTGACATCTTATTATGATTTTGTCGGAGTCTTGTGCATCGAGAAAAGCCATGGGAATTTTTAAGAATGCATTGTGTGTCACTGTGTGAGGTGGTTGACCCCAAAGCCTACTCACAAGCTAAAACAAAGGCTAGTTTAGGTCCTGTCTCCTCACTGGATAGAATTTTATGGTATAATTTAGACACCAAAAGTCTTGGTGGTTCAATGGTAAGTATCTGCTCTTCCAGCCCTGACAGTTCAGTTTTTTGTCTCTGGAGGGTCCCAATTTGTCTGCATATTAGTAAAACTTCTATCTTATTGAGGAAGTAAAGATTGGGTAAAACTCTGTTAAGAAACTGCATCAATGTGTTGTTCTGCCCGAGCAAGCAGCTCGTGAAAAGGTTCTAAGTAGGCCCAGGCTCCTGATCTATTTCTGCCCTGAGTCCATCATATAGGGGAGTAGGTTGCCTGGCATAACCAGTGAAGGTGCTGCCATTTGTTCATTTACCCACGTGATTTTTATCGAAAAATTAGGAATCAAACAGTGTTAAAATTTTATGACAATTTTTGAATCACTTACAAAAATAAAATCACAATTTTATTTCTATATCAACTGAAACTCCCCAAACCATATTAAAAATGTCATCCCTTAAACTATGCAAAGCAGAAATTAGGAAGTTTGTTAACCCTTGTTAAGCATTTTACAGAAATTGAACCAAAATGGAGGGTCTTTTTTTGGAATTTTCTAATTTTCATTTAGACCTAAAATTTGCAAACACAAAATGAAGGAGAAAATACATCTAAGAATTTGATGTGCAGTTTCTCCCAAGCACAATTTCCATGTAGATGTACTCCGCTGTTTGCGCACAAAGTGGGGCGCAGAAGGAAAGAAGCTCGATTGAGTTTTTGTATGGAAAATTTTGACGGAATAGTAACTTAAAATGTTTGCAGAGCTCCGAGGTACCAGAATAATAAAAGTACCAAGAAATAATCCCATTTTGGAAACTTTATTCCTCAAAGAATCTACTAAGGGGTATAATGAGCATCTGAATCACACAAGTGTTTTATAGAAATGATTAATATTGGCCTGTAAACCTTTACTCAAAAACAGAGGCATAACTACAGGGATAGCAGCTATAGCAGCAGATGATGTGTATCTGGGTTTTGTATATATTGTACTTTTATGTATATATGCCTTTATATAATGCTGTATGTGTTTGAATATGTGATGTGTATATGTAAGTATATAAATATGTGTGAGTGTACAGATATCTATATTTGTTTAGGGGGAAGAGGGTCCCATTTAAAAACCTGCTATAGGTCCCAACCTCTTCTAGTTACGCCCCTGCTAAAAAAAAAGTCACTTTAGTCTAATACCTAATAGTCTAATATTAGGTACTGAGTAAAACTTGGCTTTAGAGGTAGGAATTTGCTTGACTAGATTTCAGTTTTAGGTTGCATTTGCAGCTCCCTTAGATAGCAGAACAATAAAATCAATAAATGAGTGGACTTAAAAAGGAAAATGCAGTACTGGCAGTCTCCGGGTTCTGTAGGTTTGTTCAGTTGAATTTGTGTATAAGTGAGAACTGGTATATTTAGTAGTTGTAACTTTAGAGAGTCAATGCAGTACAAATTCACAAGGCAAGCAGATTGTCAGAAAATAAGCAAAAGGGCCAAACATACTAGAATACAGCAGACAGAAGGAACATTAGCCAATTCGGTACAAGACTATAGCAAGCAAAGAGCACTAGACCACAAAAAAATTATGAGATTCCAGAACCTCATCTAGAAGATGATGTCAGCAATGAATGCGGAAGGATTCTGTTCATCATAGCTGATTACCAGTTATTGAGCCAGAGCAGAGATCACAGAAGAATGATGGGTGTGGTGCAAATTAATCAAGACTGATAGAAAATTAATACACCTGTGTTCAGACTAGTGAAGACAGAATGCAATAAAATTACTGTTATCAGCGCATATTTAGCTGTACTTTACTTCACTGAGGATAGTGCAAAAATCAGAAAGTGCAGAAATTTTGTTTTATATGCAAATGGGGCTTTTATTTATATTTTAATATTTTTTATCTTTTTTCATAATCTTGTTATGAGAATAGAACAATTGCACTCTTGATCACTTGTTCATTAACCCACTGCAATAACCATGTATTGTACTAGTGTTGTCCGTCTTGCACATGCCTGCACATGCACAGGCTGACATAAAGGGGCACATTTACTAAATGCAGGTTGCCTTTGTATAGTGCAGGGGGCGCCAGATTCAGGATTTCTTCATGAATCTGGGGTCCCCTGCACAGCTACGACAGAGTTCACCAACATTTATTTTTTGGTGCACCTTTGAGATGGGGCGTACAACACAGTTCTGTCAGACTTTGCAAGGCCACGTTACTCCCTGCACTGAAGACTACAGCTGGGGTGAACGGAGAAAGGGACGTGAGTATATATATTTGCTATTTGCTAAGGATGTGTGTGGGGGATAATGGAATAATGCCTCCTATATATAATGTGGGGGTGGGTGGAATAATGGCTCCTGTATGTAATAATGGAGGGGGGGTAATGGCTCCTGTATATAATAATAAGGGTGGGATGCTTTGTTACTTTAATATTTACCCCGTTAAATTAAAAGTAATCCTGCACCCCATTCACCCCATTGTAAATTAATTAATGGGAGTAAACATAAATTTATAAGAGGATGTTGTTGCTGTATATAATTTAGGAGGTAGTTTTATATGTGACATTAAACTTTAAGTGACTGTGGTGTTTTTGGGTGCACAGTTCTGTGATGTGCTGCCTGGAGCTGAAGATGTCTGATTTATACAGTAAGTGATGTCTATATCTCCCTTGTGGCAACCCTGGAGTGCAGTCACTTTTTGGGTGCTCTTTAGTAATGTGCAGTATATTCCCAGCTGCTATATATTTATATATGTGGTATATACATTACTGCACTGTTATAAGTATTGTACAGGTGGGTATTGATGTGGGGTTATATATTTATGTGCATCTGTATTTCAGTGTTTATTATATATGCTGTTATTGTATCTGTATTTTTACTATATACATATGGATGTTATTCATGTATAGTGTATGTGTGCATATGTCTGTGGGACATGTGTAATATATATTGTGGGGTTTGGGGGTAACTTAGCATCAAAGGTAGAAACTTCTGGACCTTACAGGGGACTTTTGTGGTGCTGAGCGCCAAAGCAATAACGTAGGAGCTTGTAGCAATCCAAAAGAAACGGCTTTATTCAGCTTTAAAACTATTACAGGAACAAAAAAAAACCAAACAAATAACTTAGCCTCTACATAGGGCACTACCTCACTTCTTGAGCTTCTGTATCCCAGTCCTCTTGGGACAGACCACCTTCCTGTCTCCAACTGGTCCCAAGTCCTCCTGCTGACTGCAGGACACACAGCACTGGCTTGCTGCGAGCTCTCCCTCTGGAGTTGGCCAGGGATGAGTGGTCAAGGTCCTTTTCAACCCTGGTTGTGGGTCGCTCTCAAGCGCCCCCTAGGTTCACACTCTTACAATATATATATATATATATATATATATATATATATATATATACGTGTGTGTGTGTTCTGAAGTATTATGTGCGGGATGGGATCGCAGTGATGTTATAGGTATATCGGGGCCCACTGGATTCTTGTTACGCCACCACCATGAGCAGAACCGGGGACCTGCATTCGTCCATAGGCCATCCTTCTGAGCAGACGCCACCCCAGAATAATGGTGTACCGGCAAAGGTTAGTATAACACTTACCTTTGCAAGGAGACTCTCTTCGGATAATGCTTTCGATATGACCACAACATAAAAAGAGTTAACTGCCAACAGCCACCTTCTACCCAGCAATGTGCCAGCTATTGACATAGTTCCACAGAAATGCTTTTAAAATATGTATTTCATTTCTAAATTTTTGTGATATAATATATGAATTCAGATAGTAGAGCTTTAAGCTCCTGAAGCAAATTTATTCATCTTTACTGTAACAGATGTAAACATATTTTACATACATAATCAGGCTTTACATAGTTTCTTGCACACACCATAGAAATGTTTTTGCTCTCATGAGACCAGACGGATGCACATATTTAATTCAACTATTTTGGATTCCTCACATATCCAAAAACCCTTATAAGTACTACACAGTATATGAACAGGTCCTTATAGATGACAGTCACTATTAAGATCAATGCGTTGACCCCAGTCTCTGCCTTCCAGTGGTTTTCCCGGTGGAAATTGTTCAGGTTAAGTACAAATACAGCAGGAGCGGGGAGGCTGATGGAGGAATCCACCTTGTACAAACTGTAGTAGAGAGGAGAATATAAATGTACTTGAAATGTTCTGTAAATGCGCCTCTCATTATCGTTAAACATTATTCCTGTAATGGTGCCTTATCATTACCATGCAGACAATCAGTTTACTGCAGAATAAAGCCTCAGAATTAAGTACTGCAGACAGCGGGTCCCAGAGGAGCGAAGAACAGAAGCCAGAACAATATGAGATTTTAACATCTCTCTACTCTGTGTTCACAAAACCGAGAAATATAATCCACGTGCTGTACAAGCTGACTTAGTAGCAAATTCTTATCAACCTCCAGTGAATTAGTTACACAGTATTACATAGTCTACTTCTACCTTCTATCAACACAAAAATATGTTCTGCCTCCGTCTAGAGCAATGTGTGATTTCTGCTGCCGAGCAATGGGGACTAGAGACAACACTCGCGTCTGTAAGGAAACGCGGGCAATTCCTTTAAACTGAGCGCTTATATGGTGTTCATACATAAATGATGTCTTCACACATCGGGAGAGTGTTTGTTATATCAAGCTGGTACACAATGTACAGATTTGTAATATTTACCGAGACCGCTGGGAAGTAAAATTATATTCCGAAGGAGGAAAATGCTGTAGTCATCAAGTCTAGGGTGATGCAAGTGTTGAGTATAGTATGGGGTATGGGAAAGTAGAATTTGTTTATAAACATTAGGAAAGATGGGTACCAAAATAAACCTACAGCATCAGCATCAGTTTCCGGCTGTAGCGGGTGCATGGCAGTGGTTGGGACAGCACCACCGACCTCTGTATACAGAGGCCTGGCAGTAACGGACAGTGCTGCAGCCCAATGGGAGCATGGAGAGAGGTAAGTAATATGCTTTCTATAATTTTAAAATCCCCACCCCCTCATATATTAATTATATTATTACGAATTACTTAGGTAACCCATTTAATGGTATACATAATCTGCTCATCGCTATTAGGTGCCAACTGCCCTGTGCTGCTGAGCCCCAAGGCAACCACATGGGTTTCTATAGTGATAGCTACAACCATGTTCATAAACAATTTTTAAAATTGCATAGGAAAATCTGACAATAAAGATCGGTACCATGACATCTATATTATTAATTGTATCACTAATGGTTTAGGGTCACGTTACGCTGCTGGCTCTGTGGTATAAGAGCATGTTGGTTATTTTGTGATTAATTCCTTTAATAGGATACATAGGAATTAGGGAGGGGGAGCTAAATAGAATAGGTAGTAGTTGGCGGCCATGAAGAAATAATATACAGGCAGTCCCCGGGTTACATGCAAGATAGGGTCCGGAGGTTTGTTCTTAAGTTGAATTTGTATGTAAGTCAAAACTGTATATTTTACAATTGAAGTTCTAGACAATTTTTTTTCTTTTGTCCCAATGACAATTGGAGTTTCAAAATTTTTGCTGTAATGGGGCCAAGCATGATCAATAAAGCTTCATTACAGACACCTTACAGCTGATCATTGCAGTCTGGGACTATAGTAACATCCAGAGAGCTTCACCAGAGGTCACAGGGGGCAGAGGGGTCCATCTAGGGGGTTGTGTGGGCACATTACTTACTGGGGGGGCTGTGTGGAGGAAATTACATACTGGGGGGCTGTGTGGGGGACATTGCTTACTGGGGGGCTGTGTGAGGCACATTACTTACTAGGGGGCTGTGTGGGAACATTACTTACTGGGGGGCTGTGTGGGCACATTACTTACTGGGGGGGGGGCTGTGTGTATACAGGGGGTGGGGGTCAGTGCGTATACAGGAGGAGGGGGGCAGTGTGTATACAGGGGGAGGGGGGGCAGAGTGTCCACAGGGGGGTGGAATGTGTACACAGGGGGATGGGGTGGCAGTGTGTCCACGCGGGGGAGGGGGGGCAGTGTGACTAATGGAGGGCGGCCCATAAAGGGGCCCACTAGGGCTCTGTCGCCTAGGGGCCCACTAAAACCTGGAGCCGACCCTGGATAGGAGAATCTTTAATAAACACTATTCTGCATTGTGTAAATCTTAGTCACCAACTCTCTATTTGAGAAATTCAGGGAAGAAATGATCCTTTGATACTGTATGTCCTAGATACGTGTAGATACATGTGAATCTGATTTAATGTTATTGAAAAATGTAGGGATTTTCTGGATTAAGTAAACCCCTTTGAGATCTCTGTTACTTTAAACTAACACAACTAGTGATGGACTGATCAGAAATGCAAGGTCTGGCTCAACTCCCCTCCTCACGCTCTTTAACCCCTTAACGACAAGACCCTTTTTCGTTTTTGCGTTTTCATTTTTACTCCCTACTGTCAGGTTTGCAGGGGAGAATGCTGGGACTTCTTGTCCTTCCTCTGATGCTATTGGTGGTGCAAGCAGCGTTCTCCAACCTCCCGCGCGTCTCTGCACAGACTCCACCTCCAGCGGTCCAGCGGTGTCTGGTGCGTGCTCCGGGCAGAGGCTTCTAAGACCTTGCGCTGTTTCGGGGTTGTGTTCTGTACTGCTGGGAGTGGTAACTCTGCATGGTGTCTGTGATTGTGCCTTGTTGTTCTGCACCATGAGGGGTTAATTCCTTGAAGTTGTCCAGCTCCAATCAGGTTCTGGAGGTGGGGTTCTGGCTGCATAAATTGCAGCTTCACTAGTCACCTGTGCCAGTGTCTGAAATCCCTTCGTTGCTTTCTCCTTGCTATAGGTTTGACCTGCTCTGTGTTCTGAATTGTTGTGATCTCGGCTAGCTCTTGACGTTGACCCTTTTGCTTACTGATTTTGTTCTTCACGTACCCTCTCGTTGTGACCCTCACTAGTTACTACTCTTTTGTGTTTTATGTTTGTTAGTCTGTTCGTGTTGTTCCCTTCCCACACTTAACCAGTGTATTCCGAGTTTTCAAGTAGTTGCACCACAGTTTAGCATGGGGGGGCAATAGGAAGGGACAGAGGTTGGGGCAACTGCAGGGCACACTATCCCCTGTCTTCTGTGTTACCCAACCCTAACAGAAACACTGGCCACACTTAGGTCTGCATCCTGTATCCGACCTGCTACATTCTCTCCTCCCATGGAGCTTTTGTCAGCTGTGGTCGCTCAGGTCCAGACCCTAACTCAACTTGTTCAGGATCTGACTGCCCATCTCCAAATTCAAGCTATGCAGGTGCCGGAGCAGACACCACCACAGGCTCCCCTGCCACCTGCGCCAGAACCTAAGGTTCCTCTCCCTGAATTGTTTTTTGTTGATTTATTTTTTTCATTTTGGAAGGGATGTAAACTTTATTTTTCTTTACGTCCTCACTCTTCGGGCACAGAGACACAAAGGGTGGGCGTGGTCATTTCCCTTTTTATGTGGGGATCCGCAAAATAAGGCCTTCTCTCTCCCACCTGACTCTCCATCCCGTTCTTCTCTTGACGTTTTTTCTGCTTTAGGCCAAATTTATGACGAACCTGACCGCCAAGCACTTAGCTTAGTCTTAGCTTATGCCGAGCCTCAGACATTAGATGAAATTATGACTCTGGTCATTCAAGTTGATCGTCGCCTAAGATCCAGGCGATCATCTCGGGTGTCCCCTGACTGTCATCCAGCAGCCAGTCTTTCTCCAGGCCGTCAAGAATTGGAATCCATGGAGCTGGATAGCATCTCTCCTGCACAGCGGGAGCAACATCGAATAAGAGGTCATCTTTGTTTCTACTGTGGAAGTCCTGATCATCAGATCAACACCTGTACCAAGAAGCAGAAGCAGGAAAACTTCCGCTCCTAAGCAGTAATCGGGGGGGGACTGCTTAGGAGCTCAGGTACTCCCAGTTTTGTCTAGTATGTATTTACCATGTACTGTTAAGTTTCAATCTGTTTCCTGTACTGGTCGGGCCTTCTTGGATTCAGGTGCTGCAGCTAATTTCATAGATAACAATATTGTTTCTCAGTTGTCTCTGTCATTGATTCCGTTGTCCACTCCTATCCAGATGCTGGGTGCGGATTTGACCCCTCTACAGGCGGGGTTGATTAAATTCTGAACCCTGCAGATAAAGCTTATGGTAGGAGCTATGCATGAAGAATGGTGTTCTTTCCCAGTTATGGAAAATTTGTCTGAAAACGTCATTCTTGGTTTACCCTGGCTCCGAGTCCATATTGCGATATTTTGATTTTTCTCTCCTGATTTGGTTTCACACCAGCAGCATCTCCGCCAGGTATTTACACGCTTACGCAAAAACCATCTCTTTGCTAAGCTGAAAGTGTTTTTTGTGTCCAGAAGGTTTCCTTCTTAGGATATGTTGTTACTCCCTCTAATGTACGGATGGATCCGAGTAAGGTTCAGGCGCTCACAGACTGGGTTCGGCATGTCAATCTTAAGGCCTTACAATGTTTTTGGGGTTTCGCTAATTATTATCGGAACTTTATTAAGAACGTTTCTGTGATCGCCAAACCCCTCACTGATCTAACCCATAAGGGTGCTGATCAGAGTAATTGGTCTCCCACCGCTTGCTCCGTGTTTGAAACGCTAAAAGCGGCTTTCTCGTCAGCTCCAGTTTTGGTTCAACCTGACCTCTCTCAACCGTTTGTTGTGGCGGTAGATGCCTCCGAGGTTGGAGTAGGTGCAGTGTTGTCTCAGGGGTCCTCCACTCTCACCAGACTCGGACCCTGTGCATATTTCTCTAGAAAGTTTTCTTCTTGTGAGAAGAATTATGATATTGGTAATCGAGAGCTCCTTGCCATTAAGTGGGCATTTGAAGTCTGGCGACACATTTTGGAGGGAGCTCTTCATTCTATAACTGTGCTCACGGATCATAAGAACTTAGTATATTTGGATACTGCTAAGCGTTTGAACTCACGTCAGGCTAGAGGGGCCTTGTTTTTCTCGCACTTTAATTTTGTGGTCACCTACCGACCTGGGTCAAAAAATGTGAAGGCTGATGCCTTGTCCTACGGGACTCCTGAGCTTCCAGAGGCTACAGACAGTAATATTTTGTCTCCAGGTGTTGTGCTGGCAGCTCTCTCCTCCCACCTCTCCTCTCAAATTTTTAGCAGGACAATGAACGACCTTCCGGAAGGCAAATTATTTGTTCCTTTTTCCTGTCGTCTGAGAGTGTTGCAGGAGACGTATTGGCCGGGCATCCGGGAATGCGGAGCACCTTGGATCTCTTAAAAAGAATTTACTAGTGGCCTCACATGACTAATGATGTGCATGCATTCGTCCAAGCCTGTCAGGTCTGCGCGCGAGGAAAGACTCCCAGGAGATGTCCTGAGGGGTCTCTTCCGCTCCCAATTCCTACCAGACCATGGTCTAAAATCTCTATGGATTTTGTCACTGCCAGCATCTCAAGGGTACACGGTGATGTGGGCGGTAGTGGATAGTTTCTCTATGATGGGACACTTTGTTCTTTTAAAGTTGCCTTCTGCTGAAGAGTTGGCTGGACTGTTTTTACACAATATTGTATGCCTTCATGGTATACCAGATGATATTGTGTCAGATAGGGGCGTACAATTTGTCTCCAAGTTTTGGCGAGCATTTTGTTCTAGACTGGAAGTGAATCTGCCGTTCTCGTCTGCATTTCACCCTGAGACTAATGGTCAGTCTAAGAGAATGAATCGGGAGATGATTCAATATCTGCGACTCTTTGTCTCGGGCAGTCAGGACCAGTGGGTGAAATTTCTTCCGTTGGTAGAATTTGCTATTAATAACCACAGTAATTGTTCCACTCAGGTTTCTCCATTTTTTTCTGCAGCTATGGTTTCATCCTCGTTTCTCCTTTTCATCTGTGCCTGTCTCTAATATTCCTCGGGCTGAGGCTAATTGTCCAAGTTGCGCTCGCTCTGGTCACAAGTTCAGCAGAATATTCGGAGGGCACAAAATTCTATGGTTCAACAGACTCAAAGAAGGCGCACTAACTCTGATACATTTGTGGTAGGGGATAAAGTGTGGTTATCCACAAAAAAGCTTAAACTAAAGGTCCCCCTCTTTGAAGTTTGCTCCCAGGTTTGTAGTTCTTTTTGTTATTTCTCAAATTGTTAACCCGGTCTCCTTCAAGGTTACTCTTTCAGCAGGGTGGTGGGTTCATAACACCTTCCATAAGAGTCTTCTTAAGCGATATGTTGAGCCAGTTTTGCCTCTTCCTGATCCTCCTTCATCTATTGTTGAGGGGAATAACTTTTTTATTTTCCCATGTAAAGAGCTGTATGAGGGTTCGTTTTCTGCATAATAAGTAACACTTCATAGTGATGGTATTGAATATTCCATGCCATGTACTGGGAAGTGGGAAAAAATTCCAAATGCAGTGAAATTCAATGTGCACCCCAAATTACATGTCTTCTTCTTTGGGTTGGTGTGATCATGCAGATACCAAATTTATTTAGGATCTATCATGTTTTCATACACCGATCACGAGCCCTCTACAAACATTGCCAGATGACGTGGTGATACATCACATGTCGTTAAGGGGTTAAATGCTTTCCTTTTTATAGGGAACCTGTAGGGAACCTGTCACCAGATTTTACCCCTCTGAACTACAACCACACCCAGGTATGGTATGACAAGATGTTAATTGCTAATTATGCACGCTCTCACCACCTCCCTCTTCCATGCAGGGAGGTGACGTTAATTCATGCTTCTCGCATGATGTCAGGGGAGAGGGAAGTGCGTGACGTGCATAATTAGCAGCCCGGGGCACAGGACATCTTATCCCCGTGCTCTGTGCTGCCAATTATACGTTTCTTTTCTAGATGATCCCCACATGTCAACATTAAAGAAGAAAACCACCATGATCAAGATGAAGAGACTAGGTATTTTCGGTCTATTTTGCTATTTTGAAAGGTAATAAAAGTTTCCCTTTATTATGATACCAGATCTAAGTACTATGCCCAAGATATGGGTATCTGAAGTGACACTCTCACTTCATAAAAGTGACTGTTCTCAGGCAAGGTGATATTTCATACCCTATCTGTCTTTGTAACATATGGCTATTATATTGGTTGTCACAGATCCTACAAAGCACTTTGTTCATCAAAGTGTTACAGTACAGTAGGTTGTTTCACCACAAGGAGACTTCAATGTTTCCTTGTGGGAAAAAATGTAATCCATAAGCCTTGACTTAAAGGAGTTCTCCAGTGACATTCAAGTTAGCCACTATCTAGTACGGGACTTGGCTCCATCTCCATCAGCCCATAGAGATGAATGGAGCGACCAGAGCATGCACAACAGGCTGCTCTCTTTATCTCGGGGAACGATGGGGGTAAAACAGACCGATTCTCATGGTCCACTGATCACTTTGGGGCCAACTTGTATGTCACTAAAGGACCTTTAATGTTTTAGATAATATCTATCTATTGTTACATACAGTAGAAATAAAATAAAAAAGATGTGCTGCAGCAAAACCTTATTCCTTATTGTTACTGAAATATAAAAAATAATGTGATATGATGGAACAGTCTGCAGTCTGTGTTTTGCTGCTCTTCTTCTACATGGCCTTTCTATAAATCCTCTATAAATCTGAAAGTCATTTCAGACACAGTGTGACTTCATGATCATGATTACTAGTTGTACTTTCAGAAATATATTGTAACTAAACCTACAGAGAAAAGTGAATGCCACAATAATAGGAAAGCTGCTTACTGACCTAATATAAACTTTATAACAAAAAACTTAAGTTAAAGGAAATCTACCATGAAAATCCATTATGGTAAACCAAGGACACTAACTCATAGATCCAGGCACCATGACTGTGGTAATCGTCTAATATTTGTTATCCATGGCCTCCTTAATTCTAAAATGTATTTAAATTATGCTAATGAGTCTGAAGGGCTCTAGGGGGTATTGCCAAAGCCCTTTAGTGCTCTGGTTTCACAGGTTTTTACACTGTCTTCCCTTTCCCAGGACTTCCTCCTCCCTCAGCCTAATGTTATTTCACTCCAGCAGAGGAAGTTTCTGCACACAATTGGAGGGGGAAGTGCTCTTTGTACACTGTAGCAGCCTGTGAACCAGTAGCACAGGGGGGTTCTGCCCGTCAGGCTCATTTGAATAATTTTTAAAGTTGGTTTTAGAAGAAAAAAGTGCCAAAAAACTAATTTTACCACAGTCACTGTGGATCTATGGTTTATTATGCTTGATTTTGATGGTAGATTTCCATTAAGGAAAAAACATAATAATGATAATAATAATAAAAAATATTGGAAAATGTTATTAGTGTGAAGAAACTTACTTTTACAGTTATTTTTAATGTTTCTATCAGTTTTATATACACGAGACTTGACGTGAGAACAATGTACTGTGTATGGACCATGTTAAGAATTACAGATATGTCCTGCTCCAATATCATGCTGTACAATTGGACTATAGGTTAATGGAAATTCATTTGTAGTAGATAGATACCTTGAGACAGAAGTGCATCAGGTGCACGGAGCAGCCAACTCATAACTTGGTTTCAACACTACATATGAAGAATGAGATGCATGATGGGGATGATACGGGATAATGAAACATTGCTGCAACTTCCACTATTAGTGCCTGTTGAAGCTATTGGGGCAGATTTATCAAGCTGTCTGAAAGTCAGAATATTTCTAGTTGCCCATGGCAACCAATCACAGCTCAGCTTTCATTTTACCAATGCTCATGAATATTTCAAAGGGGAGCTGTGATTGGTTGCCATGGGCAACTAGAAATATTCTGACTTTCAGACAGCTTGATAAATCTGCCCCATTGTGTATATACGTATGGAAACAATTGTGTTTCTTCTTTCTTTGGGCATAATCATAACATTATCACTGCTGGATCCCAAAAGACCTCTTAAGAGAAGGTTACAAATTGAAAAACATATGTGGAAAATGTATTTTAATAAATAAATAAAAACAAAGAAAATAAATGACTGTATTGTTCGAACTATAAAACACACAAAGGGAAAATATAGTTGACACTAAATACAATTATGACTAAGAGGAGCAACCGGGTTGTATCTGCATATTCTTTGTTTGTCTGATCTACGTATACTGTATATTTTTGTAGAATATTCTGTATAATGTTGAGGAATATTCCTGATGTCAAAAGGAGGAGTATAGTTTAGTACAATTCTGGAACTGATCCTACAACAACTATTGAGATATATATTAAATTGGCGTGAGAATTGCGTGTCTGCTGCAAATTTGCAGTGTTTTGTCTTAGGTTTGCTTCCATTTTGTCTCTGGATCCGCAAAAAAAAAATGTTTATGAAACACTTGGCTCCGCGGCCTCATCAGAAAAACGGACATGTCATGAGTTTTTTTGTGTATGCACAGACTTCCGTGATCCACATTAGTGAAAAAACAATGCACCAAAAGAAGTGTTGGGAAATTAAAAGTGCAGGAAAAGTGTTTCACAGTTGCACACAAATTGTGCAACCCAAAAAGGCGCAATATTGTGGTGCCAACACTTCATAAATATGGCGCAGCAAAAGGAATAAATATGCCATAAAACTGGCTGATAGTCAATAATGAATTCCCAAGAAAATGTTTGCAATTTTCATAATATGCCTTGTGAGCATACATTTATTAGTCTATTTCTGCAAATTAAAAAAAGTATGAAGATACTCTGAATGGTATATTACACAAACTAATTGCAGGAAATAAATTCCAAATGAAATGCGCAAAGTAATCAATGGAGCCTACAATTAAGGTCTATCTTGGTATATAGATGTCCCTATACATTTGTACATGGGCCGAAGTGTCCTAAAATAACTGGTGGTGTCTAGGGACCTAGATCACCATCTGTGTATAAATGATGTGGTAGGAGAAATATGCAGTCACTTCCCCGCACTGGCTATTGCAGTCATAGAGGTATAAATTCCAATAATATAAAAATTCTTGATTAATTATGAACAATAATTGGTCCTTATGTTTCTCTTTATATGTAAATAAGGCATATGTGCAGAGAATAGATGGATGGACCTCACCTTGCTGGATGTGGATGATCCTCCATGGTTTTATGTGTATTCACCAGTGTCCTACGGCAGTGTCCCGGACAACACAGGCGTCTGTGCAAACTTGGCACACTTGGTTATTACAATATTTTGTCGTAAGATACAGGATCAAGAAAACATGGTATATGTGCATCTTAACAGAATTATGCTGTCGTACAGAAGGTAGATAGGCCACAGCTTGTCATGGGAAAGTTACATCATGAGAGGCAGGAGCATATGCTGAAGACCTCCAGCCACAGGGTACACATGTTAAATCTGGTCAGGATGACATAATCTGAAGGAAAAAAGGCAGCTTACCAATTTGTATATCATAGTAGGGATTGAGGTGTTAGCATATTGCCATGGGGCACCGAGGAGCAGGAATGGCGGTCGTAGCCGCTCTGGGAAGAAGGTGCTGCTATCCTCATGGTGCCGGCGTGTTAAAAAGCCTCTGTGGAGGTGATGGGAGGGTACTTCCGGTTTCGGACCGGAGTACTTCCGGTTGCCGACCGGAAGTTGTAGTTTGTGCGTTCCACTGTTGGAACGCATGTGCGCGCATGCGCACAAGGGAATCGGGCCGTGATGAATGAGGACGGGGATGAAGACATTGCAATAGCGATGTGAAGAACAGGTAAGTATATGGGGATGTGGGCCAAGTATTGGTATTGCCAGTGTAGGAGAGGAGGGCTGGCTGATAAAGAATCGGGGAAAACAGCAAAATGACAGAGCAAAGATGGCAGAACAATTTGGCTGAGAAACAGAATAAAGTCAGGTATAGGGAGATGGAGAGAATTATCAGGAGGGAGATGAGCAGAAAGACACCGGGAATGGAATGGATGAAAAGGGTGAGTGTAAGGGAATAAGATGCAGGGATAAGAGGAAAGTTGCACATGGGGAATAGGGTTGTTACCCATCCTCGGACGTGCTGCTCGGGTATTCCCATCTTGCTTGTTTTATCGTCTCTGTGGAGAATAAGTTTGTTAGGTATTATATCAGTGGGATGTGCATTCAACAAAAACTTTGTATATTGTAGTCCCGGTTGAGTCCATCTGGTTGCAAAGTTTGTAGTGTGTGAATCCAATATGATTCACGCTTTTTTAGGAGGGCAACTCGATCCCCTCCTCTCCTTGGTGTCTCGATCTGCTCAATGATCTGGAATGTAAGTTGGTTAATGGAGTGTCTGGCCTCTGAGAAGTGAGCTGGAATGGGGAGCAATATATTGTTCAGGCGGATAGTGGATTTGTGTTTAGACACCCTGTCGCGTATCTTTTGTGTTGTCTCGCCTATGTAGCCAAGGCCACATGGGCACTTGATGAAGTAGATGCAGTAATCTGTATCACAGGTATAGTATCCCCTAATCGGGTATCCTTTCCTGACAGTGGATGCTTAAATGAATGCAATCAAATGAAGACAAAAGAGAGCGGCACTCACCCAGAAATCTTCTTTTTATTCAGTTACTGCATAGGACAGGGAGGTGTAGCACAAGAAGGGCTTCGGCGACGGGCCGTTTCGCGCACTCCTGCGCTTCGTCTAGCCGTATCGGCTATACGGCTAGACGAAGCGCAGGAGTGCGCGAAACGGCCCGTCGCCGAAGCCCTTCTTGTGCTACACCTCCCTGTCCTATGCAGTAACTGAATAAAAAGAAGATTTCTGGGTGAGTGCCGCTCTCTTTTGTCTTCATTTGATTGCATCCATCTGGTTGAACAAGCTGTGCACCACCCGTATACTTCGGTTTATCTAGCCCGATAGCACCGTACCTGTGCCCCAAAGCCATCCACACACTTTTGGTCTGGCAGTGCCGACATCCCGCTGGGAGACTTGCCGGTCCCCGGCGTTTTTCCTGTTCTATTGACTGGATGCTTAAATGAGTCGCCTCTGCGCACATTGGTGCATTGGGCACAGTGTCGGCATGGGAAAGTGCCTTTCTTGGGTGTTTGTAGGAAAGTTTGTCGGGATACTTTTGTGATCGTGCCTAAGTCAGCCTTAACCAGTTTGTCCTTTAGATTGGGGGGTCTCTTAAAGCAAGGTAAAAATGGGTGTTGGAACCACGGATGGATGTCCCTTGTTAAGGATGGACCAATGTTTTCTGATAGATTGGTGGATTTTATATGCAAATGGATGGTACGAATGTACAAAAGATATGCGTGGTGGTTTATCTTGTTGTGGGCGTGGTTGTCGGGTCCTATGAACATCTAGGGTGTTAATGGGATAGCCCCTGTTGGTAAATCTGGTTTCCATCTCTTTTAAGCGTTTGTTAACTAGTTCTGGCTTGCTGACTATGCGTTCAACTCTACTGAATTGAGTGAAAGGTAGTGAAGTTTTGGTGGATTTTGGGTGATAACTGGTAAAGTGTAACAGATTATTGCGATCGGTGGGTTTTGTGTATATGTCGGTCCAAATTGTGCCATCACTATTTTTATTGACCAATGTGTCCAGGAACTGTATTTTATTGGGATCGTGGTGGATGGTAAATTGGAGCTCGGGTCGAATAGAGTTGAGATTTCAGTGCCCTCCCATATACAGAATATGTCGTCTATATAACGTTTCCAAATGTGACAATGTGGTTAGGATAGATGAAGGTTTCCTCGAAGTCTGACATATATGTATTAGCATAGGGAGGGGCTACGTTTGAGCCCATAGCGGTACCCTGTTTTGGTACGTAAAAGGTGTCTTGAAACATGAAATAGTTTTCGGTAAGAACTAACTGTAAGAGGTCCATGATGAAATCAATTTCAGATTGTTGGTATTCGTGTGAAATGAGTAGTTTCTGTACAGCCGCTATGCCCAGATCATGTCTGATGGATGTGTATAGGCTATTAACGTCAAATGTAGTAAGAATGGTATCGGGGTGTAGTCTGTGAGTGTCTTTGATAAGTTTGAGAAATTCTGATGTGTCCAAAAGAAAAGACTTAGTAGTTTTCACCAGTGGAGTGAGGATTTTTTCTAATAAAATGGATAACGGTGAGAGAATCGAATCAGAGGATGCAACAATAGGGCGACCAGGGGGATTGTTCAAATTCTTATGGATCTTGGGCAATGTGTAAATGACTGGGATTATTGGATTAGTTTTGGTGAGGAATTTACGTGTGTCCCAGTTAATGATGCCCAAACTGATGTATTTGTCTAAAATCTTTTGTATTTCGGTTGCAATTCTACTGGTAGGATTCTACAGGAACATAAGACTCAAAGCACATTTTTCAGAATCCCTACCAACTGACGCTCCCACTAATTCCACCAACCAGACATGTCCCATAAACATACGGAACCTAGGTCTCAGAAACAAAAACACATTCATGCCCCCCAAGAGCTCACACGCAGTGGAAACTTTTATATCACTTATTCAAAAAGACGTTACTGATTTCAGACGCAACATTGATAGCAGACAGATGCACGCACCACCCAACCTCTCCAGCAGCGACAGAACCGCTCTCTTCAACCTCATGTCTAACAAAAATATCGTAATTAAACCCGCTGACAAAGGGGGTGCAGTAGTGATACAGGACAAAAATAAATACACCAACGAGATATTGTCGAAGTTAAGTGACACTACTATCTACAACAAACTAGACAGGAATCCTACCAGTAGAATTGCAACCGAAATACAAAAGATTTTAGACAAATACATCAGTTTGGGCATCATTAACTGGGACACACATAAATTCATCACCAAAACTAATCCAATAATCCCAGTCATTTACACATTGCCCAAGATCCATAAGAATTTGAACAATCCCCCTGGTCGCCCTATTGTTGCATCCTCTGATTCGATTCTCTCACCGTTATCCATTTTATTAGAAAAAATCCTCACTCCACTGGTGAAAACTACTAAGTATTTTCTTTTGGACACATCATAATTTCTCAAACTTATCAAAGACACTCACAGACTACACCCCGATACCATTCTTACTACATTTGACGTTAATAGCCTATACACATCCATCAGACATGATCTGGGCATGGCGGCTGTACAGAAACTACTCATTTCACACGAATACCAACAATCTGAAATTGATTTCATCATGGACCTCTTACAGTTAGTTCTTACTGAAAACTATTTCATGTTTCAAGACACCTTTTACGTACAAAAACAGGGTACCGCTATGGGCTCAAACGTAGCCCCTCCCTATGCTAATACATATATGTCAGACTTCGAGGAAACCTTCATCTATCCTAACCACATATTTTCGGAACATTGTCACATTTGGAAACGTTATATAGACGACATATTCTTTATATGGGAGGGCACTGAAATCTCAACTCTATTCGACCCGAGCTCCAATTTACCATCCACCACGATCCCAATAAAATACAGTTCCTGGACACATTGGTCAATAAAAATAGTGATGGCACAATTTGGACCGACATATACACAAAACCCACCGATCGCAATAATCTGTTACACTTTACCAGTTATCACCCAAAATCCACCAAAACTTCACTACCTTTCTCTCAATTCAGTAGAGTTGAAAGCATAGTCAGCAAGCCAGAACTAGTTAACAAACGCTTAAAAGAGATGGAAACCAGATTTACCAACAGGGGCTATCCCATTAACACCCTAGATGTTCGTCGGACCCGACAACCACGCCCACAACAAGATAAACCACCACGCATTCCTTTTGTACATTCGTACCATCCATTTGCATATAAAATCCACCAATCTATCAGAAAACATTGGTCCATCCTTAACAAGGGACATCCATCCGTGGTTCCAACACCCATTTTTACCTTGCTTTAAGAGACCCCCCCAATCTAAAGGACAAACTGGTTAAGGCTGACTTAGGCACGATCACAAAAGTATCCCGACAAACTTTCCTACAAACACCCAAGAAAGGCACTTTCCCATGCCGACACTGTGCCCAATGCACCAATGTGCGCAGAGGCGACTCATTTACGCATCCACTGTCAGGAAAACGATACCCGATTAGGGGATACTATACCTGTGATACAGATTACTGCATCTACTTCATCAAGTGCCCATGTGGCCTTGGCTACATAGGCGAGACAACACAAAAGATACGCGACAGGGTGTCTAAACACAAATCCACTATCCGCCTGAACAATATATTGCTCCCCATTCCAGCTCACTTCTCAGAGGCCAGACACTCCATTAACCAACTTACATTCCAGATCATTGAGCAGATCGAGACACCAAGGAGAGGAAGGGATCGAGTTGCCCTCCTAAAAAAGCGTGAATCATATTGGATTCACACACTACAAACTTTGCAACCAGATGGACTCAACCGGGACTACAATATACAAAGTTTTTGTTGAATGCACATCCCACTGATATAATACCTAACAAACTTATTCTCCACAGAGACGATAAAACAAGCAAGATGGGAATACCCGAGCAGCACGTCCGAGGATGGGTAACAACTAGAGATGAGCGAACATACTCGTCCGAGCTTGATGCTCGATCGAGCATTAGCGTACTCGTAACTGCTCGTTGCTCGGACGAATACTTCGCCCGCTCGAGAAAATGGCAGCTCCCGCCGTTTTGCTTTTTGCCGGCCAGAAACAGAGCCAATCACAAGCCAGGAGACTCTGCACTCCACCCAGCATGACGTGGTACCCTTACACGTCGATAGCAGTGGTTGGCTGGCCAGATCAGGTGACCCTGGGATAGACTAGCCGCTGCCCGCGCTGCTCGGATCATTCTGTGTCTGGATGCCGCTAGGGAGAGAGCTGCTGCTGGTTAGGGAAAGCGTTAGGGTGTTCTATTAGAATAGTGTTAGGCAGGAGTGATTCAACAAGAACCCAACAGCCCTTCTTAGGGCTCCAATAACGTTATCCTTTTTTTTTTTTGTTTGCTTGTGGCTGGGCTTGCTGGCACTAGTAGTGCAGCTAGTACCATATTGTGAGGAATTTGCAGGGGGACTTGCTACCGTTGTGTTTAGCTCTTAGTGACACACATATCCACCTCAAACACCAAAGTGGGAAAATTTATTAGGGGTTTGATTTCAATTAGGCACAGTCTGCCATTTCCTTTTTATTTTACGTTTATTTTTTCATAACTCAGCGTCATCTCATCAGTGTGCTTTCATACTTGGCTAGAAAATAGCCAAAGGAGAATCCAAACGGCTTACTTACGCCTACAATAGCGTTATATATATTTTATTTCTGGTTGATCTGCTGGTGGCTGTCCTTGCTGCAGTGCATATACTAGCCAATTGTCAGGAATTTGGAGTGAGACTTGCGACCGCTGTGTTTAGCGCTTAGTGACGCACATATCCATCGCAAAGACCGAAGTGGGAAAATTTATTAGGGGTTGGATTTCAATTAGGCACAGTCTGGCAGTTTCTTTTTATTTTACGTTTATTTTTTCATAACTCAGCGTCATCTCATCAGTGTGCTTTCATACTTGGCTAGAAAATAGCCAAAGGAGAATCCAAACGGCTTACTTACGCCTACAATAGCGTTATATATATTTTATTTCTGGTTGATCTGCTGGTGGCTGTCCTTGCTGCAGTGCATATACTAGCCAATTGTCAGGAATTTGGAGTGAGACTTGCGACCGCTGTGTTTAGCGCTTAGTGACGCACATATCCATCGCAAAGACCGAAGTGGGAAAATTTATTAGGGGTTGGATTTCAATTAGGCACAGTCTGCCATTTCCTTTTTATTTTACGTTTATTTTTTCATAACTCAGCGTCATCTCATCAGTGTGCTTTCATACTTGGCTAGAAAATAGCCATAGCAATAGGATAGCATTGTTTGGTTTTAAAAACTAAAAAACACAAAAAAAAAAAACACAAAAAAACAAAAAAAATGTAAAAAAAAAATTAAAGTTATAACTTTCATTTTCAAAATGTTTAACCCGAGGGCTAGGGGTAGAGGACGAGGGCGGGACGTGGGCGTCCAACTACTGCAGGGGTCAGAGGCCGTGGTCCTGGGCGGGGTGAGACACCACCTGCTGATGAGGGAGCAGGGGAACGACGCAGAGCTACACTCCCTAGGTTCATGTCTGAAGTTACTGGACTCGTGGTAGAGCACTGTTGAGGCCAGAACAGTGCGAACAGGTGATGTCGTGGATTGCTGACAATGCTTCGAGCAATTTGTCCACCAGTCAGTCTTCCACGCAGTCCACCCATGTCACCGAAATCGGCACTCCTCCAGCTCCTGCACCTCAGCCTCCTCCCCCCCCAGTCTGCCCCCTCCCAGGAAAATTTGGCATTTGAACTGGCATACTCTGAGGAACTGTTTTCTGGACCCTTCCCACAGTCACAAACCACTTGTCCGGTTGCTGCTGAGCAATTTTCCGATGCCCAGGTTTTCCACCAGTCGCAGTCTGTGATGATGACCTTCTTGACGTAGTGGAAGAAGTGTGTAAAGAGGTGTCCGACGATGAGGAGACACGGTTGTCAGACAGTGGTGAAGTTGTTGTCAGGGCAGGAAGTCCGAGGGGGGAACAGACTGAGGGATCGGAGGATGATGAGGTGACAGACCCAAGCTGGGTTGAGAGGCCGGGTGAACACAGTGCTTCTGAGACGGAGGCGAGTCCTATAGCAGAACAGGTTGGAAGAGGCAGTGGTGGGGCCAGACGGAGAGGCAGGGCCAGAGCTGGTGCATCAGCGCCAAATGTGTCACGTAGTGAAGCTCCCGTGGCGAGGGCTCCCGCGGCGAGGGCTAGATTTTCAGAAGTCTGGAGGTTCTTTAAGGAAACACCGGATGACCGACGGACTGTGGTGTGCAACCTTTGCCAAACCAGGATCAGCAAGGGTTCCACCACTACTAGCTTAACTACCACCAGTATGCGCAGGCATATGAATGCTAAACACCCCACTCAGTGGCACCAAGCCCGTTCACCTCCGGCCGTGCACACCACTGCTCCTTCCCCTGTTTCAGCTGATGGTCAGCCCCATGCCCAGGACCCTGGCACAAAAACCCCATCGTCGCCTCCACGATCCTCCACAGCATCCACCAGCGTTCAGCTCTCCATACCCCAGACGCTGGAGCGGAAACAGAAATATAGTGCAACCCACCCGCACGCCCAAGCCCTTAATGTCCACATCTCCAGATTGCTTAGCCTGGAGATGCTGCCCTATAGGCTAGTAGAGACCGAGGCCTTTCGCAACCTCATGGCGGCGGCCGCCCCTCGGTATTCGGTCCCCAGCCGCCACTACTTTTCCCGATGTGCCGTCCCAGCCCTGCACCAGCACGTGTCAGACAACATCATCCGTGCCCTGACCAACGCCGTTTCTGACAAGGTCCACCTGACCACGGACACGTGGACGAGTGCTGCCGGGCAGGGCCACTATATATCGCTGACGGCACATTGGGTTAACTTGGTGGAGGCTGGGACCGAGTCTGACCCTGCGGCTGGTCATATACTGCCGACGCCGAGGATTGCGGGGCCTACCTCGGTCCAGGTCTTTCAGGCCTACTATGCCTCCTCCTCCTCCCACCCCTCCTCCACCTCCTCCTCCGAACTACCATCTGTGGGCATGGCGCCATCAGTCGCTAGCTCTAGGCACAGCAGCAGTGCCGTCGCTAAGCGACAGCAGGCGGTGCTCAAACTGCTGAGCCTAGGCGATAAAAGGCACACCGCCCAAGAGCTATTACAGGGCATCACGGCGCAGACTGATCTGTGGCTGGCACCGCTGAACCTGAAGCCAGGCATGGTTGTGTGTGACAACGGCCGTAACCTGGTGGCGGCTCTGCAACTCAGCAGACTGACACATGTGCCATGCCTGGCCCATGTGTTAAATCTGATAGTTCAGCGTTTCCTCAATACATACCCCAATCTGTCTGATTTGCTCACGAAGGTGCGCCGCATCTGTGCGCATTTCAGGAAGTCCAGCACAGATGCTGCCACTCTCAGGGCAGCGCAGCGCCGCCTCCAATTGCCCGCTCACCGACTGTTGTGCGACGTGCCCACAAGGTGGAATTCAACATTAACCATGTTATCCAGAGTTTACCAGCAGCGCAGAGCGATTGTAGACTGCCAGATGTCAACTTCCACCAGAACTGGTAGTCAGGTCAGTCAGCTTCCTCAAGTCTACAATGAGGAGTGGACGTGGATGTCTGATATCTGTCAGGTGCTGAGTAACTTTGAGGAGTCAACACAGATGGTCAGTGGCGATGCCGCCATCATCAGCCTCAGTGCAGCTGGTGGCATCATCACCGATAAGCGTACACGCCTGTCGACTGACAGTGCTGACAGGCTGATACTTATTAAGATGAATAAAGCCTGGATTTCTCCTAATTTCCAATCTCCACCAGGTGAAGGAAGCTCAACCTGAATAATTTATGCACTCCTCCTCCTCCTCATTTTCCTCCTTCTCCTCCTCTTTGTACACTAAAGCAGAGGAAACTGGCTATTTTTTGACAGGGCCCACTGGCTCTAGCTATAGTACTTTATCCATTTATTTTTCTGGAGGGCCACCTACCCGGTCCTCTGTTTTAAACAATTTTTGGGAGTGCCACATACAGGCACTCAATCTATTTCATTTTTCTGGAGGGCCACCTACCTGCTCCTCTGGTTTGAAAACTTTTTTGGACTGCCACATACAGGCACTATCCAAATTAAATTGTCTCCATAGCAGCCTCCACACGTTATCTCCATTGCTACCTCCAAAAGTCGTCCATATAGCTGCCTCCATACATCGTCCCCTTATCAAACGAGGTGTGTCAGGCAGAAATTTGGGTTCTTTTCATGGATTCCACATCAAAGTTGTTAACTTTGTCGCCACCCTGCTGTGTTATCCACAAAATATGCTGGCAAACTTTTATCATTTACCAATATTATTTCAGCGCTTCTTGCGCATCTGTTTACATTCCCCTCACCCGCCATATCCTAAACTTATAAGAACGCTACTACACTTGATCTTATACAAAAGGTTCTTAGAAGTGCTGTTTGGGGAGTAGCCTAGAGACAGGGGCTTGGATTGGCGAAAGCTCGCCTGGCAGCGGAGCGCCAGCTCCATGCGCATCATGCGCTTCTTGCGCATCTGTTACATTCCCCTCACCCGCCATATCCCAAACTTATAAGAACACTACTACACTTAACTTGGTGCAGGCTGGGACCGAGTCTGACCCTGGAGCTGGTCATATACTGCCGACGCAGAGAATTGCGGGGCCTACCTCGGTCCAGGTCTCAAAGGCCTAGTATACCTCCTCCTCCTCCCACCCCTCCTCCACCTCCTCCTCCTCTGAATTACCATCCGTGGCCATGGCGCCATCAGTCGGTAGCTCTAGGCACAGCAGCAGTGCCGTCGCTAAGCGACAGCAGGCGGTGCTCAAGCTGCTGAGCCTAGGCGATAAAAGGCACACCGCCCAAGAGCTATTACAGGGCATTCCACATCAAACTTGTTAACTTTGTCGCCACCCTGCTGTGTAATCCACAAAATATACTGGCAAACTTTTATCATTTACCAATATTATTTCAGCGCTTCTTGCGCATCTGTTTACATTCCCCTCACCCGCCATATCCCAAACTTATAAGAACGCTACTACACTTGATCTTATACAAAAGGTTCTTAGAAGTGCTGTTTGGGGAGTAGCCTAGAGACAGGGGCTTGGATTGGCGAAAGCTCGCCTGGAAGCGGAGCGCCAGCTCCATCTCAAGATCCAACAAACATAGTTTTAACTGCAGTACCTTTAATCTACTACTAGTTCACTGCCTCCATAATAATAATAATAATAATAATAATAATAATCTTTATTTATATAGCGCCATCATATTCCGTAGCGCTTTACAAATCATAGGAAACAAATACAAATGTAATGTAACAGAGCACAACATTTGTATGGAACAACAGGAGTGAGGTCCCTGCTCGCCAGAGCTTACGGTTTATGAAGATGATGGGGTAACCCGAGGTAAAAGAATATTTAATGGTCAAGCCATTCTTCTTAGGGAATAGAACAAAATATAATAAATGGAATTGCTGTCGCTTGAACCACTCAGCCGTCATCTTATATACCAGGTCCAGGGTGAATGGGACTGCAGAGAAGTCTGGTGCCTGTTGGTTGCTGGATAACAGATGGGAGGACGACACAGGACGGGTTAGTAGAAGAGTTAAAACTTCATGCAGTTAATGAGTGTTATAGGCTTGCCTAAAGAAATGGGTTTTAAGAGCACGTTTGAAACTTTGGAGGTTAGGTATTAGTCTGATAGTCCGGGGCAGAGCATTCCATAGAATTGGTGCAGCTCTAGAGAAGTCTTGGAGACGCGAGTGGGAGGTCCGCACTAGAGTAGAGGTTAATCTAAGATCACTGGCGGATCTAAGAGCACGGGTTGGGCGATAGACTGAGATAAGAGAGGAGAGGTAGGGGGGTGCAGCATTATACAGAGCTTTATGGATGAGGGTTATTATTTTAAACTGTATTCGAAAGGAGACTGGCAGCCAGTGCAGCGACTGGCATGAACTGTAGGCATACATGGTCCCCTTATCAAACGAGCTGTGTCAGGCAGAATTTTGGGTTGTTTTCATGGCTTCCATGTTAACTTTGTCGCCACCCTGCTGTGTAATCCACAAAATATACTGGCAAACTTTTATCATGTACCGATATTATTTGAGCGCTTCTTGCTCACCTCCTTTGGTTCCTCTCTGCCACCCATTGGTTTGAAGCCTGAGTCCATTTAGGGTATGTCGCCATGCCACTCTCCAGCCTGCCGCTGCTGCCGCTGCCTCTGCATGCCGTCCCCTATAGTGTCAGGGTCAATTATTGGATGTTTTAGATGCTATCTAGCTTCATTCTGTCACTCTGTCATGGCCATGCTGTTGCCCATAATTTTGGCATAATGGTGCGATTAAGCAGCCTCAGAGGCATCCATGCATGCTGCCCCTGCTGTTTCCTGTCCATTTCCGTGGTGTTTCCATCCTTTTCTGAGGTTCCCAGGTGTTTGGCCAAGCTTCCCTGTGCAGAGCCTTGGTCCCCTTGAAAAATGCTCGAGTCTCCCATTGACTTCAATGGTGTAAAAGAGTGTGGCAAGAGAGGACAGGGGGAGAGCGCTAATAGTGTTACACCTTTTTTAAGAGGATAGGAGTAAGGGTGAAAGATTGTGCTCACCGTACAGGGTTGTGCTTCAATAGGCACAACTCTATGAGAAGTTAGAGGTTCAGATGGCGAATAGTCTGGTGCTGCCTCCCGGTAGAGGATCTCCTCTGTGGTATAGCCGTACCACTCAGGAGTTTTAAGTATAGTAGGAAAAGGTTTGTGATTAAACCAGATGGCGCACTCGGAGTGTATGGTACAATTTGGTTTATTTGGGATCTTAAAACACAACGCGTTTCGGGGTTATAGTACCCCTTTATCAAGTGTACAAAGACTGTAAAAGATAAGTAGTTACAATAGGAGCGGGGGAAATAAAAAGTATATACATTGTCGTTGGTTGATAAAATTGACGAAATAAAATCGATACACTGATGTAATTCATAGATAATACAAAATTAATACAATAATACAATAAACTAATATAATAACATATGTCTTAGTAAGAGAATGCATAGTAGCTTAATAGTTCTAAAAAGTATATATGCGATGCAAATTACGTGGTATGAAGATATTTAAGCGCTCGTAGCGGGGATAGGCTCGCGCCATAAATTATCGGGCGCATGCGCAGTAGCGCGAGACTCCGACAAGATGTCGACCGTGTCGGGTGCGACACAACTTTGTGAGGCATTGCGCATGTTCCGGACGGGACTTCGTATTGGTGATGGGGGATACGGAGTCCCCATCACTATGGTGATGGGGGATGATCGTGACGAATGTTAAGGTTTTGTATGGGATAGACGAAGCTGATTGATGTGCTGATCCGAGCTTGGAGCACATAAGAGATGAAGGTAGGGGGCTGGTTAATGCATGTAGAGAAGAATTGGATAATAAAACAAGGCAACTTGCCGCTGTGAAAAACGCACAATTATGTTATACACATAAGCAGAAATCGAGGTGGTGGATATATAGGCATATGAAAGATGAAGGGTTCGACCATATGGGTAGAGGGTTCAATCATATGGATAATGGGATAAATGGGGATGTCAATAAATCGAGTATTTGGGGTAACACTAATTCAGGTTTCGGGAAATATGAAAAACAAGTGCATTAGTATAGTGGTATGTAGATGCATGAGGGGGGGTTGTGTGAGGTAGAACTCAATAGTCTTTTGGGAGTCGGTAGAATGTACATGCATCAGTGGTCGGTTGATGCATGGGGGGTAGCGGAGTGAGATTCGGTTACATGGGGGTTCTGTTAGAAATTGGTGCTCTCCAGGGATTCGTTGAGTCCGTTAGGAACTAAGCAATTAAGCTTGTAGATCCAGTACATCTCTCTCTGACAGAGTATGGTGTATCTGTTACTCCCGGGGGGAACCTGTTCTATGGGAGTGACTGAAAAGGAGGAAAAATCATCTTGATGGTACATATGCCCGTGTCGGGAAACGCTATGCTTGAGGAACCCATTCGTGACATTACTCCGATGTTTGTTGATCCTCGTGTTCAGTTGTTGAATAGTGCGTCCAATATATTGGAGACCACACGAGCATTCCAGCAAATAAATTACAAAAGAAGATGTACAATTCAGGAACGATTTGATCTTAAAGGTTTCCTCTGTGGTGTTACTTTTGAATTCTTTTATTCTATGGTTTATATTCAAACAGCATTTACAGTTGGGTTGACTACACTTGTAGCTACCGGTGATCTTAGGTAGTAGTTGATTAGTAGTTGAACTCCTGATGGTCCGAAGTTTACTTGGAGCAAGTAGATTTTTTAGGGTCTGCGACCTTCTGTAGGTTATACTGGGTCTGGGAGGTAGTTGAGGTTTTAAATAAGGGTCATCTAGTAAGATCGACCAATGTTTTTCAAAAATATTTCTTAAATGAGGGTGGTTGTCATTGTAGGTGGTAATGAAATTTAATCTGCGGTTTTTGTTTTGTGTTTGTTCGGAGACCTGCTTGGCTCTAGGAGCAAGGCAATCTTTTTGAGATAATTGTTCGGCCCGTTCATAGGCGGATTTAACAATTTTTTTGGGGAATTTTTTGTCTATAAACCTATTGTAAAGTATTTTGCTCTGTGCTTGAAAACTACTGGTTTCGGAGCAGTTTTTCCTTATGCGTCTAAATTGGCTAAAAGGAATATTATTTTTCCATTTGTGGTGGTGGGCACCTACAATCTGACACACAAAGAGCGATTGGCAATCAGCTCCTTATTGAAGAATAACGATATCATAATCCGTAGTGCCGACAAAGGTGGCGGCATAGTGATCCAAGATAGGGAAACCTACATCAAGGAGGCTATGAACATCCTATCAGACTCTAACTACTATGAAGTCCTACTCGAAGACCCTACTCATTCTCACGCACAGGAATTAAAACTACTTCTGAATGAAGCCCTGACAAATAATACCATCACGAAATCAGAGAAAGATTACATCTGGATCGACTCACCATCCACCCCCATCTTCTATCATTTACCCAAAATCCATAAAAACCAACAAAACCCACCCGGACGACCAATCATTTCTGGCATTTCCTCACTCACCTGCAATCTCTCTCACTATATAGATGTGCTCCTCCAACATTATGTCCTAAATTTACCCTCCTATTTACGCGATTCCACCAGCGTTCTGATCAGCCTCCAAAAACCCTCCTATTGGTGGGTCACCCTGGATGTATCATCCTTATATTCAAACATTCCCCACCAAGAGGGCCTCTTCAGAATTAACCAACATCTTGAAAAAAACGGTACCATGCCCAGAAAACAAAGGACCTTCATCCTGGAAGCAATACGCTTCATCCTTACACATAATGTTTTTAGTTTTCAAAATAAAATATTTAGGCAAACCAGAGGTACAGCGATGGGTACGAGATTTGCCCCCAGCTTTGCAAATTTATATATGGGGGAGTTTGAATCAGAATTCATAGAGAACAACCCAAGATGGTCCGACAATATTATGTATTATCGGAGATATATAGACGACCTCCTTTTAATTTGGAAGGGAACCAAAGAGGAGATCCAGTCCTTCGTAACCACCATCAATTGTAATAATTGGGGCCTGTCCTTCACCCAATCCGTGTCAAAAACAGAAGTGGAATTTCTTGATCTACATCTGCAAGCGAAAGACAACAAAATAATTACGGAGACTTTCTTCAAGAAAGTCGACAGCAACAGCTTTCTGCATTATAACAGTGCCCACCATCACAAATGGAAAAAGAATATTCCTTTTAGCCAATTTAGACGCATAAGGAAAAACTGCTCCGAAACCAGTAGTTTTCAAGCACAGAGCAAAATACTTTACAATAGGTTTATAGACAAAAAATTCCCCAAAAAAATTGTTAAATCCGCCTATGAACGGGCCGAACAATTATCTCAAAAAGATTGCCTTGCTCCTAGAGCCAAGCAGGTCTCCGAACAAACACAAAACAAAAACCACAGATTAAATTTCATTACCACCTACAATGACAACCACCCTCATTTAAGAAATATTTTTGAAAAACATTGGTCGATCTTACTAGATGACCCTTATTTAAAACCTCAACTACCTCCCAGACCCAGTATAACCTACAGAAGGTCGCAGACCCTAAAAAATCTACTTGCTCCAAGTAAACTTCGGACCATCAGGAGTTCAACTACTAATCAACTACTACCTAAGATCACCGGTAGCTACAAGTGTAGTCAACCCAACTGTAAATGCTGTTTGAATATAAACCATAGAATAAAAGAATTCAAAAGTAACACCACAGAGGAAACCTTTAAGATCAAATCGTTCCTGAATTGTACATCTTCTTTTGTAATTTATTTGCTGGAATGCTCGTGTGGTCTCCAATATATTGGACGCACTATTCAACAACTGAACACGAGGATCAACAAACATCGGAGTAATGTCACGAATGGGTTCCTCAAGCATAGCGTTTCCCGACACGGGCATATGTACCATCAAGATGATTTTTCCTCCTTTTCAGTCACTCCCATAGAACAGGTTCCCCCCGGGAGTAACAGATACACCATACTCTGTCAGAGAGAGATGTACTGGATCTACAAGCTTAATTGCTTAGTTCCTAACGGACTCAACGAATCCCTGGAGAGCACCAATTTCTAACAGAACCCCCATGTAACCGAATCTCACTCCGCTACCCCCCATGCATCAACCGACCACTGATGCATGTACATTCTACCGACTCCCAAAAGACTATTGAGTTCTACCTCACACAACCCCCCCCCCCTCATGCATCTACATACCACTATACTAATGCACTTGTTTTTCATATTTCCCGAAACCTGAATTAGTGTTACCCCAAATACTCGATTTATTGACATCCCCATTTATCCCGTTATCCATATGATTGAACCCTCTACCCATATGGTCGAACCCTTCATCTTTCATATGCCTATATATCCACCACCTCGATTTCTGCTTATGTGTATAACATAATTGTGCGTTTTTCACAGCGGCAAGTTGCCTTGTTTTATTATCCAATTCTTCTCTACATGCATTAACCAGCCCCCTACCTTCATCTCTTATATGCTCCAAGCTCGGATCAGCACATCAATCAGCTTCGTCTATCCCATACAAAACCTTAACATTCGTCACGATCATCCCCCATCACCATAGTGATGGGGACTCCGTATCCCCCATCACCAATACGAAGTCCCGTCCGGAACAAGCGCAATGCCTCACAAAGTTGTGTCGCACCCGACACGGTCGACATCTTGTCGAAGTCTCGTGCTACTGCGCATGCGCCCGATAATTTATGGCGCGAGCCTATCCCCGCTACGAGCGCTTAAATATCTTCATACCACGTAACGTCCATCATGACTGTGGACGACACCGCCAACACCTCTAGCACGGGTAAGCAGATTCAAACATCCTCCATTAGCAGCAGCATTACTAACTTTGTATTTACATCTATATGTGTTATATTCACTATCACCATTATTTTCTTCATTGTGGGTACATATTGCGAATTTACCATTTAACCATTTGATCAATTCATCGTGTACCTATGTTTTTTAATTATTTATTTATCCATTTTTCATTTGCATCGCATATATACTTTTTAGAACTATTAAGCTACTATGCATTCTCTTACTAAGACATATGTTATTATATTAGTTTATTGTATTATTGTATTAATTTTGTATTATCTATGAATTACATCAGTGTATCGATTTTATTTCGTCAATTTTATCAACCAACGACAATGTATATACTTTTTATTTCCCCCGCTCCTATTGTAACTACTTATCTTTTACAGTCTTTGTACACTTGATAAAGGGGTACTATAACCCCGAAACGCGTTGTGTTTTAAGATCCCAAATAAACCAAATTGTACCATACACTCCGAGTGCGCCATCTGGTTTAATCACAAACCTTTTCCTATTGACTTCAATGGGGCTCGTTATTCGAGACGAGCACTAGAGTATCGGGAAAAGTTCGTCTCGAATAACGAGTACCCGAGCATTTTAGTGCTCGCTCATCTCTAGTAACAACCCTATTCCCCATGTCCAACTTTCCTCTTATCCCTGCATCTTATTCCCTTATACTCATCCTTCTCATCCATTCCATTCCCGGGGTCTTTCTGCTCATCTCCCTCCTGATAATTCGCTCCATCTCCCTATACCTGACTTTGTTCTGTTTCTCAGCCAAATTGTTCTGCCATCTTTCCTCTGTCATTTTGCTGTTTTCCCCGATTCTTTATCAGCCAGCCCTCCTCTCCTACACTGGCAATACCAATACTTGGCCCACATCCCCATATACTTACCTGTTCTTCACATCGCTATTGCGATGTCTTTATCCCCATCCTCATTCATCACGGCCCGATTCCCTTGTGCGCATGCGCGCACATGCGTTCCAACAGTGGAACACACAAACTACAACTTTCGGTCGGCAACCGGAAGTACTCCGGTCCGAAACCGGAAGTACCCTCCCATCACCTCCACAGAGGCTTTTTAATACGCTGGCTCCATGAGGATAGCAGCACCTTCTTCCCAGAGCGGCTACGACCGCCATTCCTGCTCCTCGGTGCCCCATGGCAATATGCTAACACCTCAATCCCTACTATGATATACAAACTGGTAAGCTGCCTTTTTTCTTTCAGATTATGTCATCCTGACCAGATTTAACATGTGTACCCTGTGGCTGGAGGTCTTCAGCATATGCTCCTGCCTCTCATGATGTAACTTTCCCATGACAAGCTGTGGCCTATCTACCTTCTGTACGACAGCATAATTCTGTTAAGATGCACATATACCATGTTTTCTTGATCCTGTATCTTACGACAAAATATTGTAATAATGACTTCATAACGATGTTATACTCCATAATACGATTATGCATACAGATGCTGTGAATATCAGAATGTTTTCTGAACAATTTGTATATATGTATATATTTGTATATTTTGAAATTTTGTACACACTATAACACGCACTTATTGTACCCACAGAGTCTGATGAAGGTCTAATGTAGACCGAAACGTCACAATTGAAGTTTGTATAATAAATAATCCTAAAATTGCAACTCAACAGTGTGACTGGAGTTCTATAATTTTTTACATGACACGGGGTTGGGACCCTCTCCAGAGCACCTGGACCCTCTAATCGAATCTGTGTGCAGCAGAAATCGGAATTTTACCAACTTCTTCTCTGGCAGCATGAAAGGGTTTATGGACCTTACAGCGCTGCAGGAGGCTTGTGATCAGTAAAAGACATCTGATATCATGCTACGTCCTGCAGTAATATTCTTGGGGAGGGATAGAGCAGTGCAGAGACTCTTCTTTCTCAGACTAACAACGCACTTGACCCAATCTCCAGGTCAGAGGTCAGGAGGGTCTGGCGGTATCGGATCCACCTGACTTTTGGACTATACTGTAAGATGTAGGCACTATTTAGCAAAATACTGTAAATTGTGAGTCAGGGCAAATGGCCCCGTAATGAACTAGTTAATTATGAAAGTTTTTTAAGATGGTTTGAATGAATGAGCTGTTTTGACTATTTTGGAATACCCACACCCAAAACAGTGTATTTTAGAATAATGTTGGATAAACAATTACTTTTTACCCAGTTAATAGTCACTAAAAACATTTTACTATTATTTACAGTAATGAACTCTATACTCTCTATCCCCTGGTTGGGGTATTAGGCCTACAGGTCCCGAGAGGGTGCTATGTGACATGATTTTGTCTTGGATGACTGGAAATTACAAGTTCTGTAATTCACACATGAAATATTTATAGATTTATTGAATGCACATCCCAAGGTATCAGCAACAGCCGACAACATGAAAGATATAACTTTACTAATTTCATGCTGCATAGCTAACTGCTGCGAGACTGCACACAGTGATACGGTCTAAACACAGAAGACGTTATGCCCAGAAGGTTCTGCCTTACAAATGCACACATGGTTGACTTTCTGTTGATACTTTGGTGATACCATACAGGCAGCACCCAGGTTACATACAAGATGGTTTTTTTAGGTTTGGACTTAAGTTGCGTTTGTATGTAAGTCAGAACTTTATATTTTATAATTATTAAAAAAAAAATTTTGTCACTTTGTGCTGCCATGGGGACAAGGATTATCAAGGGTGTTCTTAAAAAGTAACTTTAAAGGTTTTTTTTTCACAAATCAATAGCTCTTGGGATGTAAAACAAACTTGCCTATTATCTTTTTTTACCTATATGTGGACGTTTCTTTGCTATCCCCCTCAGACTACCGTATTTTTCGGACTATGGAGCACCGGATTATAAGGTGCACCATCAATATATGCCTGTTAAAACGTGTAGGTTAATATATAAGGCGCGCCTGATTATAAGGATGAATGTGTCAGGTCCGCTGAAAGGGACACCGCGTCTGCTGGTCCTTCTACCCTCCAGGCTGACAATGCTAGCGGTCCTCCCCGAGTTTCTGCACGTCTCCACGCTGGCTCCGCCCCCGGTCTGCAGCGAGTTAATCCTGCTGCACGCGCGCGGCAACGTGCATCCAGGACGCGTGCGCTTTAGGGAAATCTTAGCTGTCTGTTTCTGAATCAGCCTGGGTTCCTGCTCCTATGGGATTCTGTGGGCGGATCTCAGGCTGCATAAATTGGACCTGGACCTTCCACCTGTGCCAGTGTTTGTCCTTCTGGAACTTAAAGCCTAGCTGGATTCCTGGTCTCCTGTAGCTTTGTTTGCTTCACCTTGGTAGTGTATTCACCAGTTGTGGTTTGACCTTGATGTACCCTCTGGTGTGACCCGGCGGTTTTGCTTACCTTTCTATGTTCAGTGTCTTCACATATTTAGTTCTCTTTCCTCGTGTCTGCTTTGGTTTCTTATGCTGTCTTGAACCCCGCTTGTTTCTTCCTTGTTCGTCCTGTTTTTTCCCCCTGTCTGAATACTGTCCTAACTCCCACATTGCAGTTTTCTGTCTGTACCACCTCACTGCGGCTTACAGACCTATTTGGGTTCCTCTCACCTCCCAGGGCCTTGTAGGGTAGATAGGAGGTTCCTGCGGCAGAGGCTCCCTACCTTCAAGGGGGTTTCTGCCATGGTAGGGTCTAGTTGGTAGAACAGCGCAGGGTTAGTTCGCCCTCTTGCTCTGTTCTGTCAGCCTGCACTCAGACTGTGTGGTAGTTTGGCGTACAGTATTCCAGACGTAAGTTTTCCTAACAGAAACACTGGCCCATAACTGGTCTGCATCTTGGATTCGACCAGTGACTTTTACTCCTCCTATGGAGCCTTTGTCAGCAGTGGTCTCCCAGGTTCAGATCTTGACTCAGCTGGTGCAGGATCTGGCTGCCCGGCTCCAGTTACAGGAATCTAGACAGGCTTCGGCCCCGGTTCCTGCACCTGCGGTTAGGTCTCTGGTTTTAGAGACTAAGGTTCCCCTTCCTGAGTTTTTTTTCCGGGGACCGTAAAAAATTCTTTTCATTTCGGGAGGGGTGTAAACTTTATTTTTCTTTACGGCCTCACTCATCTGGCACTGAGACACAGAGGGTGGGTGTAGTCATTTCTCTTCTGCGTGGTGACCCACAAACTTGGGCTTTTTCTTTACCCTCTGAATCTCCTTTTCGCTCATCTATTGACACAGCGAAACGCCTGAATGCTCGACAGGCCAGGTGGGCCCTGTTCTTCTCACGTTTTGATTTTGTAGTCACCTACCGGCCTGGGTCTAAAAATGTGAAGGCAGATGCCTTGTCCCGTAGTTTTGGTACCCCTGAGCCCGGGACTGAAAACATCCTTCCACCAGGAATTGTGTTGGCAGCTGTCTCCTCCCACCTCTCCTCCCAAATTCTTGCTGGTCAAAATTCTGCTCCTGAAGACCTTCCGAAAGGCAAATTATTTGTACCACTTACCTGTCGATTGAGAGTGTTGGAGTAGACACACTGCTCTGTGCTGGCAGGACATCCAGGAATTCAGGGTACCCAGGAGCTTCTTAAGAGGAGTTACTGGTGGCCTCGGATGTCCAATGACATCAAAGCATTTTTTCAAGCCTGCCAGGTCTGTGCGCAGGGAAAGACTCCCAGGAGACGTCCTGAGGGTCCTCTTCTCCCGCTCCCAGTGCCAACTAGGCCATGGACTAATATCTCAATGGATATTATTATTTTATTGTCTTGTGGTTTGACCTTGATGTACCCTCTGGTGTGACCCGGCGGTTTTGCTTACCTTTCTATGTTCAGTGTTTTTACATCTTTAGTTCTCTTTCCTCGTGTCTGCTTTGGTTTCTTATGCTGTCTTGAACCCCGCTTGTTTCTTCCTTGTTCGTCCTGTTTTTTCCCTCTGTCTGAATACTGTCCTAACTCCCACATTGCAGTTTTCTGTCTGTACCACCTCACTGCGGCTGACCTATTTGGGTTCCTCTCACCTCCCAGGGCCTTGCAGGGTAGATAGGAGGTTCCTGCGGCAGAGGCTAGTTGGTAGAACAGTGCAGGGTTAGTTTGCCTGCACTCGTTGCACTAGTTTGGCGTACAGTATTCAAGATGTAAGTTTTCCCAACAGTATATAAGGCGCACTGGACTATAAGGCGCACCTTTGATTTCTGAGAAAATCAAAGGATTTTTTGTGCACCTTATAGTCCGAAAAATACGATACCTCAGTGCTGCAGTTATGGAAAGCTTCTATGTTTACTTCTAGTGGATAAAAATCTGTCCATGGTCACCACTTGAAAACAGTGAGGAATTGATACAGAAAGTAAATTGGAAAATTGAGTGTCTCATGGGCTGTTCACATGACTAGTCCCCTCCCCCCCCCCAGTGTCCAAACCAACCTTGTGCCTTACGGCCTAATCTCCTCCAACCAACTACACCACCGCACCATCATACTTTATGAGCACAGATCGAAGAGGAGAAGAAATCGGAGATAAGTATAGAGTTCTTTTTTTAATAACCTGAAACCATTTGGCAGCTGCGATCTTCATATATCGCCAGATAAACTGCCTATATGAAGATCCTCCAATGCTTGCAGCCAACATCATACTTTAAGGGGTATTCCTGGAAAATGAATGTCTGCTACAAAATCCCATAATGCTATAGATAAGTGAATACAAACAAGCTCAACTTTATTGATCACAAAAGGAAACTTAAATAGTTTACTTTAATGATTCACAAAATTTTATGGGATTTCTAAAGTAGGCGGAGTGATCTCCAAGATGGCCACTGCGGAAACTACAAGTCCCATGATCCTTCAGTTAACATGTTCAGAACCTCACAGCTCAACCTTTCACCTGGAGCAGATATCCTACTCTGATAAATACCCTGTGTGTGCTATCCTCTGACTGCCATGGGCCCTGGGCTGCGTCAATATTATAGCCTGGAATTTACTTCCTACATATGGTACTAGAATCAAGCTTCTTGGGGAATGGAGGATACGTGCTTTCAATCTGCGGTTTTAGAACCTTTGGAGGAAATGGCTGTTGTGTACATGTGTATTGACAGCAGAAACGGATGGATGAGGATTTCATAGCTAAAGGTCCTTCTAAGTGTAACATTTGGTGGTTGGTTTTGGTGGCCATGGGCCCTTTAGAAGGTTTGGGTCTTGGGCTACCGCCCAAACCTCCTGTATTATAAGCCACTGCTGCTTGCTAGCTCTATTGTCTGTGCTTTATGCGCTTTTCTTCTGTACTTCTGGTTTCCAGTACTTGGCTCTGGTTCTTGGCTAGCCTTTATCTTCTATATTTTCTATTATTGCTATGTCCTCTTGTGCTATTTGTTTGTTTGTCTTGTTTTGTGTCTGCAATTTGGTGCAGGGAGGGACTGCCTTCTTGGTTGTCCAGTATCGCCTATGATATGCAGAGACAAGCAGGGAGGGCTTCTGGGGGGTGGAGTTCTAAGGTTCAGTGTCTTGAGTCCAGCGTCCCCATTTCACATGGTCATGATCCTTTTATATATCATTGGAAGGAACATATTACCCCCTTAAGGACGTAGCCTGTTTGTATGTTGGCTCAGCCCTTTTTCTTGATGTAGATGTAATACAATGTGAATGGTGCAGAGTAAAAAGTTTTTTTTTTTCTTAAAAGTGACATTTTAGTGCTGAATGTATTTTTTCCAAACTCATGCCACTACAGAAAAAACACCCCAAATATCATTCTGCAGGTTGTCCTATGTGGCAATAATCTACAGGCTGGGCACAAAGCAGGGCTGAGAAGGGAACAAGCAAAATTTAGCTTTTGGAGCTCTGTTTTTATGGGTTTGGATTTGGAGTACCATGTCGTGTTAGCAGAGCCCCAGAGGTACCAGTACAATAGAAACCCCCGAGAGGTGAGACTACTTTAAAAACTAAATCCCTCAATGAATTTATCTGGGGTTGTAAGTGAGAATTTTAACCCCCAAGATGCTGGCCAAAAAAGTAATACAAAAATGGACAAACAGTTCAAAAATCATTTATTTGGTTATGGCAATACCTCATATGTGGCAATAATTCACAGGCAGGGCACATGGCAGGACTCATATTTAACCCCTTAACACCCCAGCCCTCTTTTTTGTTTTTGCGTTTTCATTTTTCACTCCCCACCGTCAAAAATCTATAACTTTTTTTATTTTTCCACGTGCAGAGCTGTGTTATAGCTTATTTTCTGCTTAACAAATTACACTTCAAAATGATGGTATTGAATATTCCATGCCGTGTAATTCCAAATGCATTGAAATTGGTAAAAAAAAGCATTTGTGCCATACTCTTATGGGCTTGGATTTTACGGATTTCACTGTATGCCCCAAATGACATGTCTTTGGGTCGGTGCGATTACGGGGATACCAAATTTTGTATAGGTTTTATAATATTTTCATACGTTTAAAAAAATTAAAACCTCCTGTACAAAAAAATTTTGCCGTCTTCTGGCCCTAATAAATTTTTTATACTTTGGTGTACGGAGCTTTGGGAGGTGTTGTTTTTTTTGCGAATTTTGATGTTTACAATGTTATAATTTGTAGGACTGTACGACCTTTTGATCACTTTTTATAGAATTTTTTATTTTTTTTTAAATGGCAAAGTGCCATTTTTGACTTTGGGCGCAATTTTCTGTTACGGGGTAAAAAGCAGTGAAAAAACATTATTATATTTTGATAGATCGCCATTTTCGGACGTGTCGATACCTAATGTGTTTATGATTTTTACTGTTTATTTATATTTATATCAGTTCTAGGGAAAGGGGGGTGATTTGAGTTTATAGGGTTTTTTTATTATAATTAACTTTTTTTTATTTTTACTGTTTTTCAGACTAGGTCGTCTGTACGATCCTATCATATACTGCCATACTACAGTATAGCAGTATATGGGGATTCTACTCCTCATTTATTACAATGTGCTGATAGCACATTGTAAAGAATAGGTTAACCTGAAGTAGCCCCGGGTCTTCAGAAGACCCAAGGCGACCATGGCGATGGATCGCCACTTCCCGATGACATCACGATCGGCGATTAGTGGGAAAACACCCGCGATATGCAGCAAAGATTTACCGGCTATGGAGAGGGCTCAGCTCGTGAGCACCCGCACCCGGCATGTGACGTAGTATTCCATCACATGACGGTGAGGGGTTAAATGGACTGCATTTAAATGAGTGTCACAGCAAAGGGTCTGAATACCATGTGACATTTTCATTTTTTCTTGTTTAATAAATTTTTTTGGAGGGGGCAGAGTGTACATTAATGAGCAAACAAATAACTTTTTTGATATTACTAATTGGCTGCAATGAAACAAAGAGTGAAAAATTTACAAGGGTCTGAATACTTTCCGTACCTACCGTTATTATTGATGACATCATAATACAGTAATTATATTTCTTTGCTTCCTCCATAGATATAAAACGTTCCTCTCAAATTGATAGATCCAGTGGAATCTGTAACAGCAGAATTTCCAGCTTCTTTCAGAATTGAAGATATTTTCTGTTTCCTATGCGCTAACTTTTTCCAATCTAGCAAGCTGAGCAATTTTGTTGATCCATTGTCTTATAGATGGATTTGGCCATCAGTAAAAAGTAGAAAAGCTTGCCAGGTTGGTTTTTGGTGCGTGAGTCGGGCTTTATATTCAGGAAGAGGAGTTTGGGAGTGATGTGTAGGGCTTTCAGATTTTACAGGCCTTCGGATTGTTCATATTTTAAACTCTTGTCCTTTCAATAGTTTTCAAACGGACAACATAAAAATAACAAATTATTACTACCTTACTTTAACCATCACTGATAAATGGCTGGATAATGTAGCCGTACTGCATATGCTCTCTAGGCCTCAAGATGGTGGGCGGTACAGCATAAAGTACAAATAGTAGACGACAGAGCACACCGGCTAATGTGATGAAGATGTACAAGACGTGCCTCTCCCCGCACTATCGAGGGCTGGAGCCAAGCTGAAAAGGCAAGACTGGGGAGAAGAGGGCACCGAGGGCGAGTGCCACAGATGAGTACTATGTTTATTTTATCAGGGGCAGTGCTGGACATTATATTTAAAGGGGGGCACTGCTGGACATTTCCTTAAAGGGGGGCTCTGCTGGGCAGTTCCTTAAAGGGGGGCTCTGCTGGGCATTTCCTTAAAGGGGGGCTCTGCTGGGCATTTCCTTAAAGGGGGGCTCTGCTGGGCATTTCCTTAAAGGGGGGCTCTGCTGGGCATTTCCTTAAAGGGGGGCTCTGCTGGGCATTTCCTTAAAGGGGGGCTCTGCTGGGCATTTCCTTAAAGGGGGGCTCTGCTGGGCATTTTCTTAAAGGGGGGCTCTGCTGGGCATTTCCTTAAAGGGGGGCTCTGCTGGGCATTTCCTTAAAGGGGGGCTCTGCTGGGCATTTCCTTAAAGGGGGGCTCTGCTGGGGATTTTATTAGAGAGTAGTTGCTGCATTTTTCACTGTTGGCTTATACTCAAGTCAATAACTTTTACAACTTTTTTGTTGCAAAAATAGGTACCCCGGCTTATACTCAGGTCAGCTTTTACTCGAGTATATATGGTTTATAAATGTAAGTGGATGAAAAGTTATAGAGAATGTATACCAATGGCAAAAATAAGAGGAGAGGGAAAGACCAATGAAAAAATAAATACTACAAGTGAAATATAAGCAGGCATGGGAAGAAATATATGCATGGGGAGTTGGGGAATCCCCACTTTTATATACAGAGGGAAATAAAAAGCTTTATTTAAAATATTTTATAATAAAAAATGACAGGATTTATCAATTATTTATCACTTATTTATAGTTGTAAAATGAGGACCTGTAGATATACGGTATATATTTTGTAATTCTTCTCTACTATTTTTGACGGCAGATTGATCTCTCCAACCTACTTTATACCAGCCCTAGGACTCTTGATACACTATATATGATTACTGCTTTGATTATTGCCACCTGATTTACTGTGCTGATTATTTCCATGAATGGTTATCTAATATATAAAGCTGATTGTATGTATGTCTGCAAAAGGAATCTGTACCGTCACATTTACAATCACCAAATTTTGCACAGTTGTTGTCTGGGACTCAGGGAACGCCTTAGACCAGGTTTTGAGCCAAAATGTTCACCCTTTGCTTTCCAAAACCCACTTATTAACCACCATTTATAGAAGCCATTGTCTCCCACTGCTTTGGCAGTTGGAAGCTGAGCGGTGATTGGTTGATTTTCTGCCACAGGTCATTCATATGAGCTCTGAGCTTTGATTGGCTGCTACAGGCAAAGAGTAGAAGAAAACTTATGTACGAGGTAAGATGGATTAAGATACAGAGATAGGGGAAGATTTATCAGAAATGTCTGAGGTAAAACTGTAAAACAGCTGTGCAAAAATGAAACTTTAGCTCTCAGACAGTCATTCGACAGACAGTGACTGAAAGAGGTTGCCGGCCACACAGATGCTACCTAGTGTCGGCAGCATTCTCCACACGTAGTATTGGCAGCATCTTCCCTCCTCTGAAATAAACCGGACTGATAGCAGGAATCTCAAAATTGGGCAATTGGCAAGTAATAGGATTGGGTCTATATGGTACAAGGGTGAGGCTTAATTATACATCCATGCAAGGAATCTTAAGATGAGAGTACATTGATTCTCCAGCAGGGGTGCTCAACAGCAGGTGTTGTCTGGGACACAGAAGTATCCTGAAAAGTAACACAGTCCTGAAAAATTTCTCTTTGTGTTTCTATGGTAATAGATGTTGGCTTAGCTACCTCATCATCATCTGACATACAGTGTAGCTGTATAGGGAGGATCTTTTGTCTGTAAATGGTTTACTAGTTAACTTTTTTCTCAGATTATTCTTCAGTAAAGATAGTGCGGCGCATTGGTTTCTCCACTGGCTATCAATCACTGATTACTGAGTTTTCAGACATCATGAGGCAAAATCAATATCAGAGAAAGTCATTTCAAAGTAGGACGGATATCTGACTGTGTTTTGCCTTCACAATCCATCCCGCAACATGTAATTTGTCTTTTTTACTATATCATAAGGGCAAAATATTTGACTGTTATAGAACTAGATTCTTGTGGGTAGTATTTGCATTACATTTTGTAACATTGCTGTGGGATTTTCTACCTTTTTAGCTAGTAATAGTTCCAGTTCATCCCACTAGTGATCAGTGTTGAGGAACCTGGAACTATATGCAGAAAATTCAGATTTTGCCATAACTGAGCCGGTTTTGTCAAACCTTCTTTATAAAACATGTGTTAAAGAACCTAAGAATTTGGGACTCTGGGTTAATTAATTCTGGTCCTATTTTTTGAAACAACGGTAAACTTTCCTAGAGAAGAAAACAAGTAAACCCTGAACCATCCTAAAAATGTAGTTCTAGTATGTAATGACATATTTTATAATACTGGTTAAAATAAGACCTGCCATTGGGTCCCCAGCTAGAATTCTTAGTCCCAGCTACTGTTCTATTCAGCTGTTTCAATGCTTTCAAGTGTCTGTAGAGTTTACGACTCATTAGAGTTAGCTTTGGGTGAATGGACATTGAGCTATTGAAGCAGAGAGCAGCTTATTTCACTTTATAGTGAAGGTAATGACCTATATATGCAGGTGGTAAGAGGGTATCCAATCTTTTTTTTTTTTTTTTAATAATTTTTATAGAAGTTTTCCTTTTTTTCCACTTGTATTTTTTCATATTGCTTCATTTTCAAATTATACCAGTTTTTAACTGGTGTTATTTCACTTCCCCATTCCCTAGTGATAAGGATTTTGGCATCAAATCTTGGCATCAGATCTTGATTGATTTCTCCTATATTTCCAGTCTTAATCCTCCCAATAATTGGCAGATCTATTGTAGGGGTCAAAGTTGTTTGCAGAACCTCATTGATTTGTCCAACTATTTCTGCCCAAATTTTTTGGGCAGAAATATTTGGAAGAGGGTATCCAATCTTAGATGTTTATGTCACAAATATTGGATTGGTGCCCCAAGCCTAACTGCTGTCCCAAACAAACAGGAGTTCTCTAGTCAAGTCAATGGAAGCAATAGCTGGGCTACTTCCTAGTTGCTTCTATAGGAAAACACTTGGTCCTAACCACCTCCCCATTTGGGTCATCCATGAGATGAAGGTCAGGATACCTCACTTTTTGAGGTGGGTTTCAGGTTCCAGAGGAGAAAATACCCCTTTAAAATAAAGACCTCCAGGAACATTAACTTTTATGCCATAAGCATCATGTATATTGTATTTCAGATTCCTTTTCTTTACTGTAAACTTTAAACTACTCTACCAGGAGTATGATAAAAACAAAAAAATATCACACAGAGTTTAATATTTGCGCATATTGTTAGAAGAGCTGTTCATTCAACTTCTGCCACTTAGTGGTAATTTACAGTCTTTCAGAAAATTATTAGCCAAAGCAAAGCTTTTAGAAGTTACATGGAAAGAAAAAATCATCACATTTGGATTTATTTCATGTTGGCACATGCCGTGGATTCATTTTGGCTGTGAATTGTCATGGAAAATATCCAGTGTTAAAGGTAATTGTCTGTTACTATCCGGTGACACAGAATGTCTGGTAAACTGGCACTACTAGGGTCGGACTGTACATATGCCATGCGGTTATTATGCTTCCCACAACATGTCAGCAACGTGCAGCAGATTGCGTTGAGCAGCTCATGAATATGTTGTTCATTCTAATTAATTACTTCATTTATTGATTTATTGGCTAGACGCTTGACCATGACAATCACAATCTTTATTGTTCACCATATGTGGTGGGTGACTAGATAGACATGAAATGAAAATCAGGAGGATATGTTATGTAATTTGTTGATGTAATACATAACAGCTTTACAGCATTATAGTATTATAATGGGGAGCTGCCAGCTATTATAACTTTTATTCTTTTTTTTCATAGAACTCTAGGACATTAATAAAAATATTGATAACTCCTACTTCTATTGATTTACCATCCTACTGGCAAAAGCTCAACACCAACGGCAATCCGTTATTACAGTGATGGTGAACCTATGGCACGGGTGCCAGAGGTGGCACTCTGAGTCCTTTCTGTGGGCACCCAGGCTGTCTCCCAAGGACAAAGGTCACCAGAAAGGACTTGAATCTTCCTGCAGTCCCAGACAACTTGAGATGCTGCTCCCAATGCTCTTTTAAGGTGACACATCCTTGACTGATTGGAACTGCAGAAAGAGTGAGAAGGTGTGAACAGGGTCGGATTATCATTGGAGGTCCCCTTTGCTGGCCCCATGAATCTTTCTGCATAGAGAGACCCTGGAGAGGAGCTACAATGATGTCTGAATTTTCCCTCCTGCTTTGTATTAGTGGCCTGAGGGGGCCAAACGATTGAATGTTGGGGAAGAACAGGGAGCAATATGTTACTGTATAAATTGTCATATTCGCACTTGATGGTAAAGTGGGTGCTGGTTGTAGTTTGGGCAACCGGTCTCTAAAAGATTCGCCATCACTGCCTTATTATATAGAGAACTAAACAGCAATAGGTTATCTATCAAAGGGTAAACCCTTTGTTGATGGTGACCTAATCACCACCGAGGTCAATCACATAATGACCTCGAGTACACAGATTTTTTTCATTTATTTCATTCTTAAAGGGGACTAGTTAAAAAAAATAAATAAACATGAACTTACCTCTGCAGTCCCTACTCTCTCGGACAACAGCAGATAAGTGGATGAAATGTGTCACTTCAGTTCTTGGGGTGTGAGTAACAGTAGATGAGGCAGCATAGGGACGATGTTGGTTGCTTGTCAAATGTGGACATTCATCCTTAGTGTTAGCCCCCTTGTATTTTACGGAACACAAAGGAGATGCATTACATATGTTTTGGGGGTAGGTTAAGTCCGAAATAACTAGTATTGTGTTTGTCCTCCCAAAATATATTATGACCCAGGATACCGCTTTAAAGACTATTGTTATTTTTTGGTTTGTTGTAGCACAGTATACTTTTACACTAATGTTTAGTACACAAACTATCACAATTTGCAGGGTATTATAGTCTATATTGGGGTTGATAAATTGGGATCAGCTGTCTTGGTCTAATGAATTTGATGTATATTTTTCTCATATATGTTATAACAATAGGTATGCCTCGCTGTCCCTGCCTACTTTACATTCTCCCCAGATGATAGCCCAGTAATGGCCAACATTCCCTGCTCTGAATAATGTTTAGGATAGGGAGTAGAGTAAACCAAAAAAAAGGCCAGCAAGTTAAGTTGAAATGAAGAGAGTACAAAAGGGAGAAAATAATAATTTAGAAGTAATTGTAATAATTAGAGGTAGACACTAAAGTCAAAACCAGAGGGCAACAGGCTACAAAATCAGAAGGCAAGGGTGTTCAGAAAACAAGAAGGTGGGCAACTCAAATCCAAGTCCAATGGAATAAACACACAGATAGGTAAACCAAATCAATGTGATGGATATCCAGCCCCGAGGAAGTTTTATAGTTGGCTGATAAGCTGATTGAGAGGCAGGTGAGCAAACTTTCACCTACCTCTCATCCAATAACTGTAAACAGAACACAGGACTACTAATTTGAAGACTATTTATTAACTTACTATAGTTTTTCTTTATATTGTTTACTCTTCTACTGGACTTTTTGTAAATTCATGTCTTTTCCTCCTGTATCATGTAACACTTATTTAATTGTGGGAAATGAATGCCATTATCTAATGCCTAAACTTAGCTGGTTCGATGGGGTTCTCATAGGTCAAGCAAAAGAAAGCAATATAATTATTTCTGTATTTGTAACCTATGTCAATTTAATTAAATCAAAGAATTACGCTTTAATATTATATACAAAGCAGTGATGATGGCTGTGAGTTAATAAGCACTACAAAGACCGAATAATCAGGAGCAAACTATTGAGAGTACTCTAAATGTGCTAAAATTTCTGTTGATATTCCTTTTGATATTTTGTGCACAGTAAGTGTGGGAAGATGAAGAGATAAATCATGAAACATTGAATGTTCAATAGGTAAATTATCAAATTCTTATTAACTTAATGATCAAGTAAGAAATGTATAAAACACAGAATAACGTTAACATTAAAATACTCTATCCAAAATATATAGAGTATATGGATATGGATAAAGCTTTGCTGAATTTGCTATTAAACTTTTTTTTTTTTTTAGCTCCCTACATTTATTCTCATCTGTATCCGTATGTGAAGAACCTATGTTGAGGATTTCATCAAAAGTCATAGATAGAACTTTTCTTCTGATACATTTATGGACTCTCCAATAGAAGCCTAAAAGATCCAGCTGTGGCTCTGAATTGCACAGGGGTCTTTGGTGCACGCGATCAGATTGTGGGGCATTGGCGCCGGCTTTCATGTGACACAAATTTGGGGACGTGGATGTCGGACAACCCGACTGATTGGGACAAACCGCGGAATTTAAAAACAAAATTGTCGCAAGATCAAGCACTCACATACACCGGGAAGAAGAAGGTGAACTCCGGTGGACCTCAGCGGAAGAAGCGACACATTAGTGAATCGCGGCAGCTCCGAATCCTTGTCAGACAACGCACGGTGGGGATCGCGACGGGACGGGTAAGTAAATGTGCCCCACTGTTTTTTAATTTTATCTGCTTTTAGGCAGCAGAACAAATGACATAAACAAACTTGAAATTAACTGAATTTTTTATGCTAAAACGTATTCATTTTATAATATTTCTTTTGGGTCAAGTACTTTTGGTTGTCCTCCAACTTCTATGTTGACCATGTTTTTGCCACATTCTTAATCCCTTTACATTTGGACCTGTCCAATATAACATTCTGCTTCTCGTTTCAAAAAGAGAAAACAAGCCTTCACAACCTGAAACCTCTGCTGGTTTCATCTGTCATAATTTTCTGTCAACAAGATGTGTAAATGTGTGTGTATATCTCAGGTGTGGAAACAAGTAACACTTTTAGTACATTATTGTATCTCTTGGTAGTTCCTTCTTTTGTACTGTCCTTGTGTAGACACTCAGTCTTTGAGGACTAACTCTTCTTGCCAAATGTCTCTAACATTTTCTTTTCATCTGTTGCTATTGTGCACTAAGCCTTTATATAGGTCTTAAAAGAAGCACTTATCAAATAGTGTTATGTAAGCTGTGACTCAACCCCCATTTAAGTTGTACTCTGCTTCCCTTAATTATTTGGGTCAGATCAATCAATTGTAGATGAATCAAATAAAAGTCTATATATTTGGTATGACCACATTTACACATTACCTTTAAAAAAAATTACGTAAGGGACGGCCTGGGAACAGAATTATGAACACCAACTGTGAACTGTAAAACTGAACCTACCAGAGTTTCCCTACCTATGTGCTTGAAACTATCCTAGGTAGTTGCCAGTAACTGGGTGACAGTCCCTGCTTGATTCTAAGTGATGACAACAGACAAGGCCAAAACAATAAGAAAAGTTGTCAGAGCCTAAGTACAGTACCAAATTGATATACAATAGGGATAACCAAGAAGACAAGCCAAGGAGTCAGAAATTGGCAGATATAAGCAGACAGAATAAACACAAGCTTGGTCAAATGTGGACTATAACAAGCACAGACGTAAGGTTCTCAGGTGAAGTCAGAATCCTGATTCCAATGCTGATAGAGTAAGGATTCTGTCACAGCACGTTATCTGTTAGTGACAACAGACAAGAATATACAAACAAACAAATAAAAAAGTTGCCAGAGCCAAGTCAAAACCTACAGGACTGTGAAGTACCAAATCAATAGTCAAAAGGGATAACAAGGAACACAAACAAAGGGGTAAGAGGATACCAGTTATATATGCAGAAAAAATAAATGCAAGCTAGGTCACTACAGGTGAATTACATGAACTATATCAAGACACAAACAGGAAAACAATCCCAAATCGGTTACAGCTCCATGATCAAACCATCACATGACCGGTTTGTATAGGATAAGGATAAGATAAGTAGTTGTCAATCACAGCAACCCTGTTAAACTGGGGGAGACTACTGGGTGTGATGCATGATTATTTAATGCTGTAATAAAACAATTGACCAGTGTTCAGGCAGAACAATGCTTATCAGCGCAACCTCCGCCACATCTTGTTGATGCCAACACAGATATTACAGCTAATTTATAAATGATAGGCACATTATATCTTACAACAAAGCTTTAATCTTACTACAATAGCTCTCTGGCCGCAGCAGAACGCATTGCTCCATATCTGCTTATGATATGAGTTGAGTTCAAATGGCCATTGGCCATAACCTTTTTTTTTTTTACAAATATAGTTAGCATACTGACTGTTTTTAGGGTAAATTACTGCTGGCAATTTTGATAGACCTTATTGGCTTAAAATAGTCCACTTTTTGGCAGTTCAGAGTGCTAAAAAGCTGTATTGTAATATGAATTTCACTGTAAGGAATGTTAAACTACTGTAACTCAAGTTCCACTAAATCAATATGATAGTGTGTTTGAAGAATTTGTCAGTCCAAAATATGTTGCTCATTGTCTTTTAAGTGCATCATTAAATTAGCTAACCACAGTTTCAGGGTTGTCAAGTCAGGATGCAGTTTAGTTAATGAGAAAACATAGTTTAGAGGATGAGGTTAATGATAGGGGTACAGACACAGGTGAACATAAATAAACCACATCCAGCACCTTCTGTTGTGTTAAGATTTGTCTTGCTTGACTTTATTTTTACTTTTTAAAATCCATCAAACAGGCTGACTATAACCCTTGGCAAAAGCATTACATGGAAGCAGATCTACGCGTTTCAGCCTTCCCAGCCTTAGAAAAACTTCCTGGCATCCCAAACTTTCCTGTTCCATACATTAAAAAGAAAAACCAAGGTGGGCTCCACTCCTCCACTTCTCATGACAATTTACATTTTTAAGAATTTGGAGAAGGTGCTCTTGGGGAGCTAGGGTTTATATTGGTTAATGGCTGAAGATAGAAGTCTAGCCATTCCCCTAACCCCAACACTTGGCTAGATTTGAAGGGGAGTTACAAATGCGGACATACTGGGGCACATTTACTTAGCTGTCCAGAGGAGTTCACAGAGTTGTGTCCGACGATAATGCACTGTGCGGCGATTCCCTAAGATCCTGCATGTGTTGCTTCCTTGCTCAGATCCGCCAGAGTTCACCTTCTTCTTCCTGGTGTATGTAAGTGCATTGGATTGCGACAGAATTTGAATGCTAAATTTCATGCATTCGTCCGGTGGCCCGCCCCCCGATTTGTGTTGCATAAAAGCCAATGCAGTTGCGCCAAAATCTGATAGCGTGTGACACAATCCCCTGCTAAATACCTATCACAGCCGTGCAATCCCCAAAAATGTCGAAAAATCCAACAAATGTGCGGCCGTGGACCCTTAGTAAATAAGCCCAAAAGTATGTAAGGCATGTAAATATGTACCATGTGGAAAAACATTTAAGTCTTACACCACGCATAAAGAACATAAAGTAAATATGTACATCAACTGCAATACATGTAATGAAGTCTATTTAGCTGCATGCACAACATGTAGGGTTCAATATGTAGGATGCACAATAGATCCAGCCAAGGTGAAAATCAGAAGGCACATATCAGATGCAGCAGATACAAAGACGAATATTTCCTCTTTGTCCCATATCAAATTTTGATACATTTAGATGGAAGGGAATAGAATGGGTTACCACTCCAGTCAGAGAAGGGGATGTCTGAAAAAAATTACTTTATCAAGAGTCCTTCAGGATGTTTTAAATGTCCAGAGGGTGTAAATTTACATCAGGACTTGATCTTATGCTACTAAATGTGTTATATTTAGAGATGAGCGAGCACTAAAATGCTCGGGTGCTCGTTATTGAGACAAACTTTTCCCGATGCTCGAGTGCTCGTCTCGAATAACGAACCCCATTGAAGTCAATGGGAGACCCGAACATTTTTTTAATAAAACAGAACATTAAAAGAACAGTGCAAAAAAAATATTCCAGATGTTTCCTGATGTTTTGCTTGTAAGAACACATTGAAATACCACTATTCTTCACATTGCCGGTGTGTGCGCGTGTCTCCCGCTAAGTTAGGAGATGTGCACGAACATCTGGAATGTGAAGAATAGTGTTATTTCAATGTGTTCTGCACTTAAATGGTCCTGTGTTCACTGTTTTTAATGTTTTAATTCTATTCTTCACTTTGCAGCTGTGCGCGCGTATCTCCGAACCTATCGGGAGACATGCGCGAACACCTGCAATGTGAAAAATGTGAATAACTCACAATATTAACTAAGAGGTGATGTCACAGGAATGCAGGGGTGGAGCACACCTCGGTTTTTCTATTTGATGATTGGAATGTGAAAGTTTGGGAGATTATGGCTAAGGCAAGGAAGGCTGACACGCGTAAATCTGCTTCCATGTAATGCTTTTGCCAAGGGTTATTGTCAGCCTGATGGATTTTAAAAAGTTAAAATAAAGTCAAGCAAGACAAATCATTTGACACAACGGAAGGTGCTGGATGTGGTTTCTTTATTGCTGGACTGCACCTGTTTCTATATATATATATATATATATACTGAGAGAGGAATGTTACTAAACAGTATTGGTTACTGTGGGGACATAGTAAGTATCTCTAGGGGAACAACAGAACAGTATGAAGTTTGTGATAAGAAATGATGATGATGAAGAAGATCAAGATCAGATGTCATTGAATTTACAGTCACTGCTGGCATTACTCATGAGCTCACAATTCTGCACTCAAAACACAACGGGCGACATTTACTATGGCGGTTCTGCCAGTTTTGTGGCGCTCTCACCACATGTTCTGCTCTCCGACCTATTTGTTAGCTGGCGGCGCCAGAAAAAATGACTTTTTCCGCCTGCTCCGACTCTTCTCCAAAAAGGGGCGTGGCTTTGGTGGAGTGGAAACTCAGACACAATTAATATGTGTCGCTGCTGTTTTTGGGCGCTGCAAACTGGCAGAAAGTAGACCAAAAGAAAATGGTCTCGGTGCCAGAAATGTCTCTGCACAGCTCCACAATATTAAATGTGTATCTTCTCTTCGAGAGCAGGCCGGTAACAAAGCCAATGCAGACACCGACACTTTATGTAAATGTCCCCCAATATTTTTTTTACACTGATCTTGGTTCTACGTATTTCAATATACTTAACTGGGATCTGGTAGTGTTTTTTTTTTGAAGAAAATTAGTGGAATCCAGCACTTTAGAATAAAACTTCTTCTTTGTTTCGTCATCACATAAAATTAGTCAGCATACAGAGGTAATCCATTCCATATACCAGTGATGGCAAACCTTTTAGAGACCGAGTGCCCAAACTGCAACAAAGACCCGCTTATTTATCGCAAAGTGCCAACACAGAAATTTAATTTGTGATTTATACTCCCTTCTCACAGTTTTCATTGATACCAGCCCCTGAGGCACCAATAATGCAGAAAATAGTCCCAGGTAGAGCTGTCACTTTAAAATAGCTCTGTGCACAGCAAGTCCTGGGCTGTCTGGGATTGCAGGAAGATACCTGGAGTCCTCTCTGGTGATGGCCTGAGTGCCCACAGAAAGGGCTCTGAGTGCCACCTCTGGCACCAGTGCCATAGGTTAGCCATCACTGCCATATACTATAGTAAGGAATATAATATATTTGTAATATAATCACCAAAATATATTCAATAAACATATATATATAGTGCTGGATTCCACAAATTTCTTCATTTTCTGTTAAACCCGTACCAGAGGGTTTATCTTGTGCACTATCAAAGACTTGGAGAGGATCACCTGACACTCACAGGTGGGATGATTTCCTTTAACCCCTTAAGGACGCAGGTTTTTTTTGCCCATTTCTCGCTCTCCACCTGCAAAAATCCACAACTTTTTTATTTTTCCGTGTACAGAGCTGTGCAAGGGCTTCTTTTGTGTATAACAAATTTTACTTCTCCGTCACATTGCCATGTAGTGGGAAGCTGGAAAAAAAAATCCAAATGTGGAAAAATTAAAAAAAAAACGTGTTTGCGTTTGTGGGCTCAGGTTTTACAACTTTCACCATGTGCTCCAAATAACATCTCTACTATATTCTTTGGTTCGGCACGATCACGGTGATGCCAAATTTATACAGGTTTTATTGTGTTTTAACACCTTTTCAAAAGTTAAACGATTGAAAGAAAAAAAGAATTTGCCATATTCTGATGCTAATAACTTTTTCATACTTTAATGCACAAAGCTGTGTTAGGTGTCAATTTTTGTGAAATAAGCCGATGTTTTCATTGCTTCCATTATGAGGTCTGTGTGACATTTTGATCACTTATTCTATTTTTTATGTGATTTAAAATGGTGTGAAAGTCACATTTCAGACATTTGGGGGCTATTTGCCGTTATGGGGGTCACCGCCGGCCGGCAATCACTATATTTTGATAGATCAGACATTTCGGGATGCAGCGATACCTATTGTGTCTGTAATTTTTACTGTTTATTACGTTTTATATATGTTTTAGGGAAAGGGAGGTCATTTGAACTTTTAGGTTTTTTACTTTTCTTATTATTTTTGAAGCCTTTTGGAAAATTTCTTTTTACTATTTTTTTTAGACCCTCTAGGGTACGTATACTGCATATACTGATGACGTTCAGGGGAGCAACGATCGGATCCAAGATGGCGGCGCACACGTGCCGCCGTTATTTAAATAAAGATATGGAAGATTGCACTCAATCCAATTTTGAAAATAAATGCTTTTATTCAAGTACCAATTCACTTTAATACATATACATGACGTTTCGGTCAAAAAGACCTTCCACAGATGTGGATTGTACTGTATAGCCTGGAAGATAGAAACGGTATCCGCCGTTTCAGACCTTGGCTTTGTGTCAGCCGTGTCCTAGTCTCAGTGGTCTCACACTGTGTCTCACACTGAGACCAGAACAAGGTCTGAAACGGTGGATACCGTTTCTATCTTCCAGGCTTAGAATCGCTATACAGCACAATCCGCATCTGTGGAAGGTCTTTTTGACCGAAACGTCATGTATATGTATTAAAGTTGATTGGTACAAGAATAAAAGCATTTATTTTCAAAATTGGATTGAGTGCCATCTTCCATATCCTTACTTGCATACGGGGTTGGAACCCTATTTTGGCCCCATCAAATACTGAAACAGGAGTGCAGTGGAATTTCTACAGGTATTGAAGCCTGCCGTTATTTAAATGGCGGTAGCAGCTTTGCCTGCGGCATTGGAAGAGTTAATAGCTGTGATCGGTGCAAGCACTGACCACGGTTATTAGTGGTGGGAGTTTGCTGTAATCTGCAACAAGCCCAACCTTTGCATGAAGAGGGCTTAGCCCATGAGCCCTCTTTGTACATCCCCCGCACCTCTGCACCATACATCTACGGCACAGAGCGTCTAAGGGTTGCTCCATTGGACTGAAGGGTTTTTATGTACTGAACTGGGTTCTGGTGCCGCATTTATATACTGATCTCGGTTCTGGTGCTGTTCTTATGTACTAAACTTGGTTGTGGTCTTGTAAATATGTACTAACTTGGTTTAAGTGCTGTATTTAGTATAAGTATTGGGCTTGGTTCTGGCGCTATATAAGTATAGATCTTGGTTATGGGGCTGTATTTATGGTATGATCTTGACTCTGGTGCTGTATTTAACATGGTTACAGTGTTGTATGTGTTCTACATTCTGGATCTATGCAGGTAACACATTTTGGTATTTATGGTTTGGTAAAGGGGATGTATATGTCTGTATCTGAATACATTAATTTAATATTTTTAGATACTTCACTATTTAAATAATCCTTTTTGTAATATAAAGTGCATTATATTGGAATTATTAATTAAAGTGGGTATCTTTTTTGGCTCTGCTTGGCAGGATGGACTTCTCTCTCCCAAAGTAGAGAACGTTGTTAAAAATTTGAATCGCACCCCTGATCACAACTGCTTGACAACATACTGGTACTAGTTTATTAGTTAAATTTCTCCTGACAGGTTCCTCTTGTGTGTCAGTAAATTCAACTGAGTCTATGGGAATAAAAAAGCCAAAATTACCCACAATTCAGTAAAATTCTAAAAACCTGCATCAAAGCAAAATCATAAACAGGCATTGCTGATAGGAAATAAGATCACAGTTCAGATGAGGTACGGAGCTGTGTGATTGTACATTGTTCTGAATGTCTTAATGCATGTAAAGAGCTGGAGCACATTTGTTTTATACCTAACAACTATTTATGTACATTGAAAAAATAGCGTTCACCATCAACAATGTGGATACATAATTCTCAGTCATCTTTTGAAGTGAAAATGAGTTCATGCAGAAAAATCCTAACAGGACTGCAGTAACCATGGTAACAAGTGATTTATGTAGGATAGGTTTTACTTGTAAATTCTTGGAAGCTTATTCTGCTTTTTATTGTAACTTTTTGAAAATAAAAATAAGAAAAGAGAAAATTACAGCAAAACATCTTCAGTACCATATATATTTGAGTACAAGCCAAGTTTTTCAGCTCAAGTTTTTTGCTAAAAAATCCCCACTCGCTTTATACTCTGATATTTTTAAAAAATAAAAGTAGTACTTACCTCTGTTGCTCCCTGTAGCTCCTCTTCTCTCTCGGCTTCCTGTGCAACAGTACAGGTAGAGACGGGTCCACGTTTTCTGCCCACACACACACTATGACATGGAGGTGGCGCTGCCTGATGACATCATAGTGTGTGTATGGGCAGAGCGCATGGAACTGTTTCTAGCCCAGCTACTAAACAAGAACCCTGTTGCGGCATCCTGGAGGAGAAGGCTGCAGCAGGGAAAACTGGTAGATGAGTATACTTTTTTGTGTGTTTGTATACTGGGGGTACGTGCTGGGCTACCCTATATAGTGGGGGGCATGCGCTGGATATTACTATATATTAGGACCAGTGTGCTGGGCAACCATGTATACTGGGGGCATGTGCTGGGTATACCTAAATGCTGGAGGAAATGTGCTGGGCATACCAATATACTGGGGGCATATGCTGGGCATACCTATATACTGGTGGCAGTGTGCTGGGTATACCTATATATTGGAGGCAGTGTGCTGGGTATACCAATATACTGGGGGCATATGCTAGGCATGCCTATACTACAGCTAAAAAGTTTGGGGTCACTTACAAATGTCCTTTATTTTTGAAAGAAAAGCACATTTTCATTCAATGAAGCTAACATTAAAAGAATCATACATATACCCTACACGTTGTTAATGTGGTACACTGCTATTCTGGTTGTAAATGTGTGTTTTTTAATGAGATATCTACATAGATGTATATAGGCCTATTTTCAACTACCACAACTCCAGTGGGTTATTGGTACATTGTGTTTACTGACTGTGTAAGGCTACATGCACACTGCCGTTGTGTGCACGGCAGGCACAGGGCAGCGCCTGGGGAGAGGAGGAGGAGGAGGTGAGTACTGTTCACCCCACCCCTCTCCATAGGAACATATGGCGCACATGTCCTATCTTTTCCCAGGCTATGGAGCGGTACGTTGCCGTGAGCCCATAGAAGTGTATGGGGGACGTATATCGGCCGTATGTACGTTGGCCGTATATACGTCCCCCATGCATGACAAATCCCTTGAAAACCCTTCTTCAAGTATGTTAGCACAGTTGAAAACTTTGACTGGCTGATTGATTAGAGAAGCTATGAAACTGACCTTCCTTTGAGCTGGTTGAAAATCTGGAGCATCACATTTGTTTGTTCTACAAAACTCTCACCATGGCCAGAAAAAAAGAAACTTTCATTTGAAACTCAACAGTCTATTCTTGATCTTAGAAATGAAGGCCATACCATGCAACAAATTGCTAAGAAACTGAAGATTTCCTACAATGGTGTGTGTAACTCCCTTCAGAGGAGAGAACAAACAGGCTCTAACTAGAGTTGAAAGAGAAGTGGGAGACCCCACTGCACAACTAAGCAACAAGACAAGTCCATTAGTGTCTCTAGATTGAGAAACTGACACCTCACAGGTCCTCAACTGGCAGCTGCATTAAATAGTACCCGCCAATTGCCAGTGTCAAATTCTACAGTGAAAAGGCGCCAGGATTCTGGCCTTCAGAGTGTCAAAGAAAAAGCCATATCTGAGACTAGCTAATAAAATATATTAATATGGGCAAAAGAAAAAAGCCATTGGACAGAAGAAGATTGTTATGGACAGACAAATCTATGTTTGAGGTGTTTAGATCACACAGAAGAACATTTGTGAGAAGCAGAATAACAGAAAAGATGCAGGAAAATGCCTGACACCATCTGTGTGGTGGAGGTCATGCGATGGTTTGGGGTTGCTTTGGTGCTGTTAAGGTGGGAGATTTGTACAAGGTCAAAGGGATTTTGAATAAGGAAGGCTATCACACCATTTTGCAACGCCATGCACATACCCTGTGGACACCGCTTGATTGGAGCCAATTTCATCCTACAACAGTAGCCAAATAATGACCAAAAGTACACCTCCAAATTAACTATTATGAACTATTTAGGGAAGATGGAGGCAGCTGGTATTCTATTTATAATGGAGTGATCAGCACATTCACAAGATCTCAACCCCGTTGAATTGCTGTGGAAGCAGCTTGATCGTATGCTACACAAAAAGTGCCTATCAAGCCAATCCAACTTGTTGGAGGATCTTCTGGGGTGAAATTTTCTCCAGATCTCAGGAAATTAACAGCTAGAATTCCAAAGGTCTTCAATGCTGTAATCGCAACAATGGGAACATTCTTTGCTTAAAGCAAAGTGTGAAGGAGGAAATTTATTATTTCAAAATAAAAAATATATATATATTTCAAATCTTGCCAATGTCTGGACTATATTTTTCTATCCATTTTGCAACTCATTTGAAAAAAATAAAAATATGAGTTTCCATGGAAAACACAAAATTGTCTGGGGAACCCAAACTTCTGAGCGGTAGTGTATATGCTGAGGGCAGTGAACTGGGCATATCTATATACTGGAGGCATATTCTTGGCATACCAATATACTGGGGCAGTGTGCTGGGTATACCTATATACTGGGGGCCCGTGCTGGGCATATATACTGGAGGTAGTGTGCAGGATATCCCAATAAAATGATGGCAGTGTTCTGGGTATACCAATATACTGGGGCATACGCTGGGCATACCTATATGCTGGGGGCAGTGTGCACGGCATATCTATATTCTGGGGGTAATGTGCTGGGTATACCTAAATACTGGGGGCATGCGCTGGGCATAACTATATAGTGGGGAGAGGCTGCAGGACATTTTATCAGTTACAGGAGGCTGTGACCAATGCATTTCACTTCAAAGACTTATACTTTTTTTCAGTTTTTATGCGATAAAACTGCGCCTCAGTCTATATACGGGTTGGCTTATACTCGAGTATATATGGTGTGTATTTTAACTCATCACAATTGTGACCTGATTCTGATTTGTCACATCAAAATATGGAGTTTAACATTATGAGGGTCACAAGATATAACTCTGCTCATGGCTCCAAGAACTGCCCAATCTCCCTGCATGCCTGTGAATATTCTGTGAAATAGTTCCTGAGTTATCTGGTTTTATTCAACATTTCAACAAATGCATGAAACCTGCCCAACCCTGAGTCCCCACAACTTCTGTGACTGTAACATTCTTGTTTCCACCATGTTTCTCCAAAAATACAATAGGGTCTTATATTAATTTTTCCTTTGAAAAATAACATTAGGGCTCATTTTCAAATGCTGTTTTTTACATTTATTCAAATATTATCATCATCATCTCCTGGAACATTAACATAGCTCTAAACCCTGAACTCCTTTGGGAAATCCATTTCCATAAGAATTATTGGCCCCAATCTTATTGGGGGAAAGCTCCCCTTTAAAATCACATAAGGAATGTGTTTCCATGTATAAAAAAAACACACTTCTGACTAATCTTAACAATGGATATATCTGGTCCAGTAGAACCTACAAACACAATCCTTTTGCAAAATGCAAGAGGAGATTCTCCTACAGAACAACAGGCTGTATCTAGGTTCGGAAGATAGTCATCTGTAACTAAGGCTCATTTTTAGAGTAGGACATACACTCACCGCCCACTTTATTAGGTACACCATGCTAGTAACGGGTTGGACCCCCTTTTGCCTTCAGAACTGCCTCAATTCTTCGTGGCATAGATTCAACAAGGTGCTGGAAGCATTCCTCAGAGATTTTGGTCCATATTGACATGATGGCATCACACAGTTGCCGCAGATTTGTTGGCCGCACATCCATGATGCAAATCTCCCGTTCCACCACATCCCAAAGATGCTCTATTGGATTGAGATCTGGTGACTGTGGAGGCCATTTGAGTACAGTGACCTCATTGTCTTGTTCAAGAAACCAGTCAGAGATGATTCCAGCTTTATGACATGGCGCATTATCCTGCTGAAAGTAGCCATCAGATGTTGGGTACATTGTGGTCATAAAGGGATGGACATGGTCAGCAACAATACTCAGGTAGGCTGTGGCATTGCAACGATGCTCAATTAGTACCAAGGGGCCCAAAGAGTGCCAAGAAAATATTCCCCACACCATGACACCACCACCACCAGCCTGAACCGTTGATACAAGGCAGGATGGATCCATGCTTTCATGTTGTTGACGCCAAATTCTGACCCTACCATCCGAATTTCGCAGCAGAAATCGAGACTCATCAGACCAGGCAACGTTTTTCCAATCTTCTACTGTCCAATTTCGATGAGCTTGTGCAAATTGTAGCCTCAGTTTCCTGTTCTTAGCTGAAAGGAGTGGCACCCGGTGTGGTCTTCTGCTGCTGTAGCCCATCTGCCTCAAAGTTCGACGTACTGTGCGTTCAGAGATGCTCTTCTGCCTACCTTGGTTGTAACGGGTGGCGATTTGAGTCACTGTTGCCTTTCTATCAGCTTGAACCAGTCTGCCCATTCTCCTCTGACCTCTGGCATCAACAAGGCATTTCCGCCCACAGAACTGCCGCTCACTGGATGTTTTTTCTTTTTCGGACCATTCTCTGTAAACCCTAGAGATGGTTGTGCGTGAAAATTCCCAGTAGATCAGCAGTTTCTGAAATACTCAGACCAGCCCTTCTGGCACCAACAACCATGCCACGTTCAAAGGCACTCAAATCACCTTTCTTCCCCATACTGATGCTCGGTTTGAACTGCAGGAGATTGTCTTGACCATGTCTACATGCCTAAATGCACTGAGTTGCCGCCATGTGATTGGCTGATTAGAAATTAAGTGTTAACGAGCAGTTGGACAGGTGTACCTAATAAAGTGGCCGGAGAGTGTATAGCTCAACCCTACTCTGAAAAGGCTCAACAATTATTTTTGGGGTTGGACTTATCTCCCAGGGAAACAAGGTATACACTTCCATTTGATTCGGCATATATTGAGAGACTATTGAGAGAGCCACCAGTTCAAAAAGTTTCCTAAATCTAAATTACGACAACCACTATAATTTCCATCCTTTTCTACCATATTATTTTATTATTTGTTTAAACATGTTAACATTTTGTTAGTGATTGGCTTCTGTGCAAATCTTTTAAGTAGTTGTAGCTCTGACTTCCTATTAACTAGTGTATCTCCTGAATAACATACATTTTGGAGGCAACATTATTGGTTTCTTAAAAGGTTATTTTGGGCACTTTTACAGATTCTGCACACTAAAATGTGCATGGAAAGTCTGCACATGATCGACACTGTGTGCAGGCTGCTTTAAGGGGTTGTACCAACTATCTAACTTATCCCCCATCCACAGGATAAGGGATAACAAGTTAATCATTCTGATGGCTGAGACCACCATTGATCATGAAAACAGAACCCCCAGTAATTTAGCGATCATGGGTCCTATTCTTAGAAATGGGCGGAGCAGCACAATAAGCAAATGACTCCATTCAATTGTATAGTAGTGCTGAAATATTTCCAATACACCTCTTGGCTTTCTCTGACACTTCCATAGACAGTAAATAGTTGTGCTGGATATAGCCTAGCACTGGTACTCATCAATATCTGGCCCTACTATACATCTGAATGGAGTAATGTTTTAAATTCTATCTGAAATGTGCAACTGTAAATTGCCTCTCATTTAATTTAATTAATCTGACATATATGAACATTTCTTGATTTAAAAAAAATGTTTCTGCGACATCCCCCACTGGGGCCTAGACTGCCTTCTGTGGCTGTGGACAGCCGTGGCTTACAATACCGGAGTAGCTGGTGATTGTGGCCCCAGGCATACTGATGTCACGGTGCTTGGTATGGGGACCGGAGAGCTGTCCTACAGCCTGGCAGGTCTCCAGCAGGTGGTGTGCGCAAGAAATATGGAGGGAGAGGCTGATGCGATAGGTCTGTCCCTGGGGTACCCCTTCAGGTGTATGTAGAAGTCCCTGGATGAAGGAGGTTGGGGAGCCCGTGAAGGTGATGCCGCCTGATCCAGGGATTACACGGAGGCAATCAACTTATTGTTCTCTATTCAACTCCAAACGGCAGGCAACAGCCTTAACAGTAGCAGCAGATTCAGCAGGCTGAAAAGCTGCTAGGAGATAGCTGGTCTGCAGGAAGGATTGCTCGCAGCCCTGTAGTAACTTCAGGCTGAGCTGTTAAAGATGGAGCCAGATGGTTGATCTCTGCTCTGGGGCTTAGTCTCCTAACTAGCCCTAAGGGTGTCCTCTGTTTCCTTGTAGTTTGTCTGGATGCACACTGGACCTGCTTCTAACTCTGCTGACTAGAACCCAAAACCTGTCTGACCACGAGGTCTGACTCTCTGCTCTCCACGACTCTGCAGAGTCTGCAGACCATGTGCTCCCACTCACAAGGGTTTTTTATACTCCCTTGGTCAGGTGGTAGCACCCTCCAATCACCTTCCAGCTTGCTTTACAATAATATAGAGATTCTCATTGGATAACACCTTTACACACTGTTAACTCTTGCCTTACAGGGCAGTGGCTACAGCTGCAATTACATAGTTTTCTAGTGTTTAGAGACCTCCTAGAGAGGTGATCAGTCTCCCTAACAGCTCCTAACATGGAGAGGGTGCTATTCGCAACAAACACCATGGCTATGCATTGGAAGGGTTTTGCATTTACCTGTGTGAAGATTATTGCCCATAAATGAAGATATGTTGTCCATTAGAAACGAGATAGCTGTCCTTTGACATCTACCCCGTGTTGACAACGCATGCACTATTAGGGCACCTGACCATCTGAAGACGTGAAAGCCAAAATAATGTTACATCCATTTTTAAGAGAATAATCTAGAAGGAAGAAGAAGAAGAAAGAGATATAATGCATATGGCCTATTTTAATTATTGGTTTGTGTCCGTACTATACAACACCATTTATAGAACTAGATCCTGTCTGGAAAGTAATTATTATTTAATCACAGATTGAACAAGTCTGTGCAAATGCCATGGCCAAATGTTCAACACAAAACAAAATATCACTTAAAATACCTTGTACCAACAATTCTTGTGGAGAGCAAGTGCACTACATAGGACGCTCAATATCACTGCTTTGTAACTGCAGGGCTACTCGGTGTGAATTGGGATTTACGTGAAACACCAACAGCATATTAACTCTGCTGCTGCTAGGAGACTCCTGTTATATATATGACACAGTTTGATGCTCAACATAAAATATAACAAGAGAATTTTATACAAAGTTTGAAAGATCCACTTCCACTGAGCATCCAAAATCTACCATGTAGTTCAAGGTGATTTACCTTTTAACACTTTCCATCAGGTGTCATCTGCCAAGAACAAGTGTCTCCTGATGCAGGACCCATCATTGGAGACAACAGTCCGGAGATGATGCTTACAATAAAAAACACAGCATCAATGTGCACTTTTTAAAAACGCCCATAAAATAAGAAAAAAAAAAAAGAAAATCTGCATTATGAACCAAACATACCTTGAGAATGCTGTAGCTACACTGATTCAGAAACATATCTTGTTGAATCCCTGAACTGAGTGGTTTTCCTGAAAAAAAAATTATAAAATTATGATAATGAGGCTATGTTGCTCCTGTGGCTGCCTCCTCTTACCCTAATTATGCACTGCTTCAGACTTGTCCTGCCCAGCATAAGCTGACAATACATAATCACTGTGTTGTCCCTGACAGGCAGAAGTAATCAATCGCTGCACCAACCCGCAGCTGCTGTGTATGAGTTGCAGTGTTAAGGTGAAAACTCGCAAGGTAGTTAATCATATGTAGGTATGCTTATTGAAGTTGTTGAAGTGAGCATTTACGGTCAGCTTATGATACTAATCAAATCCATTATTGCTAACCATCCCCTAAAATAATTCTAATAGTCTATAGTCACATCATTTTCCCCCCAAATATTAGACTAAGATTAAACAAAAAGTATAAAAACACTGCACTACTTATTTCTGTCTCTAATGCTGAATGTCATTAAAATAATAAGAATAAGAATAAACAATAATAATAAGTTGGGGTTAATATTAATTTCATTTTTTTTTTAAATTTAAACAGCCCCTTAAAGGGAACCTGTCACCACATTTGCACTTATACAGCCAGTGACAGGTTCATATAGAGCTCTATTAACTGACACCCTTTTAGCTAAATAGTTTTTTTGCTCACATCCCCATAAATCACCTTTTATCTTATATTACCTGGCATCAGAGGGTGCGTGTCCTCCTCAGCCAACCCCTCCCATCTAATTTTCCTTATGCATCATTACTGGTCACAGTTAATGTCATGTGACCAGAGTGACATTATCTCAGGTACTTTAGCATCTTAACTATGGAAAACTGTACCCCATGCATGTATCTGACCATATGAAGTCACAGCTGCCTCCATAGACTCTCCATCCTCCATGGAGGCTGCTTTGATTTCATGTTTACAGTTTGCTATTTTTAGAAGGCTGAGAGACCTGCGATGATGTCACTGGTCACATGTCATGAATGTAACACAAAGAATTGTGTAAAAAGATTGACACTATGGGAGTCATTTACTAAGGGCCCGAATCACGTTTCTCCGTCGGGTTACCGGAATTTTACCGTTTTGCACAGATTTTGTTTTCTCCCTGAATTGCCCCGGATTTTTGGCGCACTCGATTGGATTGTAGCGCATCGGCGCTGACATGCACGCGAGGGAAATCGGGGGGCGTGGCCGTAAGAAAGCCCGACGGATTTGGAAAAACCGCTGTATTTTGACACGCACCCACGATAGCTTGGTGAACTCCAGTGAACTCCGACACACTTCAGTGCAGCAGCGACACCTAGTGGATATTGGGCGCACTACCTTAGTGAATCGCCGGAAGACCCGAATCCTCCACAGAGAACGCACCGCTGGATCATGAATGGACCAGGTAAGTAAAGCTACCCCAATATTTCCCATCTGTACATAGAGATTTATATGCCTGTAGTTGAATATTAGCAGATGGTCTCTAAGTACAAGGAGGTAGAGCAGTGATTTGAAGAGATACAGAGCTGTCAGTCACAATAATCGGGAGTGGTTCACTGGCAGCCTGAGAGAGGAGAAGAGTCAGAGCCAGGAGACAGGAGTCAGAAAAGCTAATTTGCATATCAGAAAAACATCTGTAATTAAGGTACAGGTTCTCATTGGCAGCTAATTTTAGGTGATATGGGGTAACCCTTTATCAGCAGGCATTGTTAGTCAGGGGGGGTCAAAATCTGTTGACAGGTCCTCTTTAATTTTCTGAGTTTTCTAAGGAATTTCTGTGTTCAGTCTGCACAGCATGTGTTATGCAGGCTTTAGACTGCAGAGGTAAGCGGTTTGTAACCTCTCTCGGCTCTACCTACCATCAAAGGGGTTTGCCCATAAAAGAAAGTTCTCAAATTTCAATCCCCTAGTTATGTTTACACAATAAAGATCATTTTTACTTTACAATTTTACACAGTTTTATTGAGTGAGGGCGGGGACTCTCTAAGCAGACACTTCATGATAACCCTTTTATTTAGCTTCAGTACCTTTTACTAGTATCTGAGACCGAGAAAAAGGAGATGAGACAGATCAGAGATGGGAGATGATGAGATCCATGAGATGCATATAAAACACACTGACACTGTCCATCTGAGCAATAACAAACACTGTCAACTCTGCCAAATCAGCTATATCATACACACACAGTCAGCTCTTCAGCACCTCCTTCCGCTTATATAAAGATCTTACTTTACCTGTAGCTTATAGATATAATATCCTCACACTGTTGTTTGACGGCAGCAAGTGTGAGTGTCTGTGAGAGAGCTTGTTATATGCTGAAAGCCACTTTACAAGCAGAATTTAAATAGTTAACACCGCAATCGGAGCATGTTAACTGCATAGGAGGGTGGCTTGTAGTTGTTCAGGAGCCGGTACCATAAGCATGATGTAATAATATTGCAAATTGCGGGAACGCACCTCCCGCCATGCAGTATTATTATGTCAAATGTTGGGAAGGGGTTAACGTAGGTCTAAACTGGAAACCGACAGTCTTATCCTGCACCAGATTCATTAACAGTGATAAATCTGGCGCAGAAAATGACTGGGGGCACATTGATAAATCCCCCACAATGTGTGAATTCAAACATGCCTTGCTTCAAATTTATTAACTGTTTATGACGGTTTTTAGCCATTTTTTTTTCATCTTGTACGAAAATGGTTTGAGTTTAATGGAAAAGGGTAAGAACATAACTGTGATTAAAATAAATTTTTAGAGAGGCCTATTTTAAACTTTTGTGTCAGATATTTGCTGAGAAATATTGGTATTTATTGAGTAGTATTTGGGGAAGGTAACAGTGGCGTAACTAGGAGAAGCAGGGCCCCATAGCAGGCTTCTGCATGGGGCCCCCTTCTCACAAAAGAAATATACATATTTGTATACACATGCAAGTTACAATCACACATTTATACACACATATAGATCATATATACATTACATATATGTTATATACATGTTATGCTGTACAATGTGCAGCATAATATATAATGGTGCACATCCTCCACACTTTAGTATGTCAGGTAGGATGACGGGGCCCCCTGACACTGTGGACCCCATAGCGGCTGCTATGGCTGCTACCACTGTAGTTACGCCCCTGGAAGGTAATTTTCAGTACCATCAGGACTGTGCCCAGTGCATGAAGAAAAATCAAAGGGGGTTGAAATCAAAGGGGGACATTTATCATTGGAATTTCTTGCTTTTTTGGTGTAAAAAAACTGGCAAAAAATTTGCAATAATTTAGTACCAAAACATTGCAAGGGGTTTTCCCATCACTAAGAAATACTGGCTTAGGCTAAATTCAAACTAACGTGTGCCTGGCATATCCTAGTATGGCAGGCACACCTCAGCCCTGAGGAGAGGAGGAGAGGGTTAAGCGCGGCACACCCATGCCCTTCTCCATATAGAAACATGGGGCACGGTGACGTATTCTGGGAAAAGATGGGACATGTCCTATCTTTCTCCCAGGTAAGGAACGGTACGGCACCACGCATGTACTGCACCCTACTGCTCCCGTACGGCGCTGTGCGCCCATTGCCATCCAAGGGGGATGTATATATACGCCGCATATACATCGGCCGTATATATATGTCCCCATACGGCAGTGTGAACGTAGCCTTAAACATAGAGCCAGTGCTAGTGTAAAGTCAGATTTTTGACTTGCGATTTTTCTAAATAAATGTAAAAATTTTGCAGGGTAACTCCACTACCTGCACCTGGTCTATGTGTTTACAATCACTTGCGATGATTTTGATATTATTTTTATAAAATGTTTCAAACATTGCTCAGAGATTTATGAAAGGGTCAATACCACTTTATTAAATGTGACGGAGAGTGATAGAACTAGGGCAGCAAGCCTACCTAATGATAAATAATCCTCCCCCTCAACCGATAAAGTCTTGACGTCAACCAACACCTTTGTGATGAAGTGGAATGGAGAGAGGCCCTCCAACATGACTGACTAATCTGACAAATGCTCTTCTGGATGAGTGGTCAAAAAGCACAGGAGCATTTTACCTGAAAATAAATCCTATAAGTACATGTAGTGTTATTTGACAATATATTTACCTGACAACATCTAGATGAATGAAAACTACACTGGGGGAGATTTGTTCTATCTTCACCAATAGTTTTCTGGTGGAAAAGGCATGTAACTGTCCCCATCCCCACCAGTTCTGAGGATTTGGGTGTGAGAGGGTGGGGATTGGGACATTTGAGAGATGGGCCGAGGATTTACGCAATTACAGGCGGTCCCCTACTTAAGAACACCCGACTTACATACGACCCCTAGTTACAAACGGACCTCTGGATGTTGGTAATTTACTATACTTTAGTCCTAGACTACAATAATCAGATATAAGTTATCAAAGATGTCTGTAATGAAGCTTTATTGTTAATCCTGGTTCTTATGACAATCCAATATTTTTAAAATACAATTGTCACAGAGACCAAAAAAATTTTGACTGGGGTTACAATAATAAAGTATACAGTTCCGACTTACATACAAACTCAACTTAAAAACAAACCTACAGAACCTATCTTGTATGTAACCGGGGACTGCCTGTACTATAGTCTCTGCCAGGTCAGATCTCGTCTAAACAAGTCCAACCTGGCAGAGACTTCTCCTTGATTTACTAAAAGGCCGGAGCCCCAAAGTCGATCCGAACATTTTTTGAAATATACTTTTTTGCTACATCACTCTTATAGTGTCATATAATTCTCACCACTTTGAAACAGGTTTTATAAATGTGCCCCAATGTGTCTGAAAGAGCGGCATGTTGGGATCCTTCAGACTGAAACCATGAATGTACTGCGATGACACCAGCTCTGAACTGATCAATGCTTCTAGTGTATTTTGAACATGTTCAGCTGTCTTTCCTATTTCCAGGGGTAATGGAATAGAAAGGATCCAGTACCAATTTCTAGTTAAGGGTCAGTAGCAAATCAAATGTTTAAGCCACTGGAGATCAGCTGTCAAATTGTATTTTTCACATTGTTTAACTACTTGCTTCAAAACCTTGGTTCTTTTGGAGACCATGGAGAATTTATTTTATGCCATGACTTTCTCCTAACAGGATATAACCATGGCAATGTGTATGAATACATTAAGTGGTGAAGTTCTTCACATATCACACCTCATGCACACGACCTTATTAGAGATCCTAGTTGAACACATTTTCAATAGTAGGGGTTTTTCCATAGGGAGTTTTTACTTTTCATACAAACTGAAATGGTGCATCTGTGATTTTTACATGTAAAAGAAATGATTTCTCAGCCAGTTACAACATATACTATATATATTCTATCATACACTATCTATAGATTGTGTGAATGGAGATTAAAGAGGTATAACTGGAATATGAACCTCTGATAAAAATAAAAAACATAATTCTATAAAGACATGAAACCAACAATACACATTGGGGGGTGTTAAAATTATGCATAGTAATTTTTTTTAGTGCACAAATTGTGTTGTAATTTACACTGGGATTTTACATTTTGGCACAAGGGCACAATGACTATGAAACAGACTCCACATTCATAAAGGGGAAAAATAACTTGGTAGACCAGCTATTAGGTTATCCATTTATGTACCAAAAATTGGGCCAAAAACATGTTGGGAAACCAGCAAATGTTGTAGTTGCTCATGGCAAGCAATCAGAGATCAGCTTTCATTTTCCCACAGCAGTTTATAGAAGGAAAGCTGAACTCTGGTTGCCATGAGCAGCTAGAACAGCTTTGCTCTCATGCACTTTTGATAAATCCATATACATATATAGCTAGAGTATAAAGATAGATCCAGCAAATGCATACATTAGTATTTACATAGATCCCACCATGTGCACACAACAGAACATCACAAAGCCTGACAGTGGATTATTTCAGCTTGAAGTTTCTGTTACCCAAAATGGAGAGTTTAAAGGAAACACTGGAACTGGACTGTATAGTCTAACATATAACAAATGTTGAGCTCACAGTTCATTTGAGCTCCCACTCTAATGGACTTGCTTATAGTAGCTCACAATCTAATATACTAAATGGCTGGTCCTAGGATCTTACAGTCCAATAAATAATATTGTTAACATAGTATACAGTATAGTAAACTATCTCCATGAAGCTAATATACAGTAGATGTCTTGCTTCTGGGAACCTAAAATTCATTATACAGTTGATGGTCTGCAATTAAGAGCTTAAAGCATTTTTTTTCTGGAATATGGATGAACCTCAGGGGGAATGGGTGAGAAAAAACTCTAACATCCGATTCCCACATCACTTCTAGTTAAAGGTCTGTACCGGACCAGAGGTTTCAGGGGTTCACGGACCCACTTAAACTAATAAGTCTTCTCTTTGAAGGTTCCGTTTTCCAGGGGACTTCACTGTGTTGTCTCCTCATCAAAGAAGGCCACTTAATGGCCGAAGTGGGTCTTGTGTCCCAATGGGACTTCTTGTCGGTTGAAAGTCTATCAATGAGAAGTATCAGAGCGATCCTGGAGCGGGACAGGTAGGCATTATTTGCCCTGCCACCAGGGGGTTTTCCATAAACCTGAAAAGCCTCTTAAAAGCCTAATATATTGTAATTGCTCCAAGAATCTGGACCAGATTATCAAGCTTTTTTATACCAAAAGGTTTGAACCCTCTCTCCACACACATATACATAAGTAACACAACTGTATGCCCCCCACCCTACCCTACCAGTCTATTAGTATTACAATTTATTATACAACAAAACCCCTTCTCAGGGCTCAAATCCCATATCCAGTAACTGCCTCGCTCTTATGAACTGTCACAGACTAATACATAGTGAGTATAATTTACAGTATATAATCTCAGAGGAGCTTATATACAGTAAAATCCCTGCTCATACAAGCTCACAGTTATATAGAAAATTCCTTGCCTCGAGGAGCTCACAATCTAATAGACAGAAAATAAGATACTAAGAGCAGGCAATTTACTAATAGTAGCTTATATTCTAAAATATAGTGATATTTTTTTTACTTTAAACTAACTCCTTGGACCTAATGTACAAGAGATTTCTTTTTAGTTAAATTGTCCATATTTTACATAAATGGCAATACTGGAAAGACTATTTCATATCCTGGGGGGGGGGGGGCTACTCGGTAGGTGACAGGTTCCCTTTAATACATCCTTCATTTGCTTCATATGTTTATAAGTTACAAAAATGATGACTTGTGGAAAATTTTAATTAGAGAATTGGAAAAAGCACTGTGTCCTAAGGGGTTGTCCGAGTGTCTGGTTTTCTTTTTTATTGTAAAAATAAAGACAATTGCAGTATTATTATTTCTTCAATCCCCATTTAATACTCTCCTGTCCATTGCTTGAATCCTCTGAAGGAGGATAAAGGACAATCAGCAGTCGTGTGAATGTGGCCGCAGCTGATGCCAAAAGATAATCCATTTATAAAACTGGATTTATTCATTTCTTTAGGAAGTGCAATAGTTAAGAATTTTGCTGTTTATTCTTTATGCAAATTGCTTCCGTTTCACCTAAAAATCAGCATCGGTAAATATTCACAAGGAAAATATTTTTACATCGTCTGCTTGGGAATTTGTTACAGTCATGTAAATTCCTCAATATTTTTATCATAACATTCAAATGAAACAAATATAGCCCGATAATCTAAAACAGACAAAATTTGATACAGTGTATATAACAGAGGGCCTTTCATCAAGGTTATTTGCAGGAAAGTTGCAGGTTTTTCTTATATGACACAAAATCATTAAAAAAACAAACATCTAAATGCGTGTAGGAGCAGGAGAATGTGCAGCATTTGTCTCCTGTGCATTGTTTTAAGTGACACTTAGGTTTCGCAAGGGGTCTTTCATGCAACAAATAGCTAAGTGCAGTTCTGTGTAATTTTTTGTGTGCAGGTGATAACAAACTATTGTTTTATATAATGTACAATAAACTTAGTGACATGTGATTGATAAGTCCCTCATCAAGTGTTTTCTTTTGTAAAATGGGTCAAACTGCTCAAAACATATAACTCCTGGAATTGTATATTGGAATTAACGTATATACTCAAGTATAAGCCGAGGCCCCTAATTTTACCACAAAAACCTGGTAAAACCTATATTTTTTTTTACTCGAGTATAAGCCGAGTTTGGGTTTTCAGCACATTTTTTGTGCTGAAAAACTAGGCTTATATTCGAGTATATATGGTAACTTATACTATCCAAGGAGGCCAGACATTTTTTTTTTCTGTATGTGTTCATCTTTGTGCTTTATGGAAGGTTACTGCCCCTTTGACCAGTAGAAGCGTTTTCTCATATAATTTTAGTCATTTATTACAGGTGGTCCCCTACTTAAAAACATCCGACTTACAGATGGCTGCTAGTTACAAACGGACCTCTGGATGTTGGTAATTACTATACTTTAGTCCTAGGCTACAATTATCAGCTATAACAGTTATCACAGGCGTCTGTAATGAAGCTTTAGTGTTAATCCTGGTTCTTATGACAACCCAACATTTTTAAAATCCAATTGTCACAGAGACCAAAAAGAAATTTGGCTGGGGGCTACAATGATAAAATATACAGTTCTGACTTACATACAAATTCACCTTAAGAAATGCCTGTAGTGGCTTTTTGCTGTAATGATTGTTTACTACTTATCTGATTCTGGGCTTCTCACCTGTAATGAGTCTGAGTAAAGGATGGATTTTATCTACCCTGAAAAAGTTTGCCAGCGGCATAGCAATCTCATGATTCCACTAACTCTCCATATCCCAGACAGAAACATCATTAGAAGAAACTTATCAAAACATGGTTACCTAATGGTCTACACTAACTTTATCTAAACTTTCTGAATAAAAAAGTCGAATCAGTTTTGATTACACTTGCTTAAACTATTCTCCCAAAATATTTTCTAAGGAGTATAAATCAATATATACCCTACATTTTTTATATATTTTTATTAAATCAATGAAACGAATGAGTGTTCTATTATAATATGAATTCAATTTATATAGTTATAGAACATTGTACAGGCGGTCCCCTACTTAAGAACACCCGACTTACATACGACCCCTAGTTACAAACCGACCCCTGGAATTTGGTCATTTACTATACTTTAGTCCTAGGCTACAATAAACAGCTGTAACAGTTATAAATGGTGTCTGCAATGAAGCTTTATTGTTAATCCTGGTTCTTATGACAATCCAACATTTTTAAAATTCAAATGTCACAGAGAGATGTGGCTGGGATTACAATTATAAAGTAAACAGTTCCGACTTACATACAAATTCAACTTAAGAACAAACCTACAGACCCTATCTTGTATGTAACCCGGGGACTGCCTGTACTCTAAAATGATGGGCAAATGGCATTTCACAGAACCAAACAGAAATCTGCTTTTTTCAGAATCTCGTCACTCAGTTAAAGGAAAGGAAGAATCATTAAGATACAATTAAAGACGATAAAGTCATTTACTTTTGAAGTAAATTCAATTTGTTTCATATGAACAGGAAATATTGGAGAACAACTAATCAAATGAATTAATGAGTCAAAGCCAAGAACCGATAATGAACTTGTTTGTTCAAAGAAACTGCTTAGACTATTTCCTTTGTGGGTAAAACAGAGATAAGATACAATACTAATGTCTATCTTCTGGCAAAAGAAGAAGCATGAAGATGCTGCTAATGGTAGAACCCAGTTGTTATTGTAGACATAAATATTCAGAATGAATAACTGGAATAATATAATGTAAAGCTGTGCCGAAAGCTGTTCCAGAGTTGTTAATACATAGGGAATACAAGTAATTATTAAATTTCAGGAGTGGTGGCAGGTCCTGGACGCATAAAGGATACAGCTTGCATTAACCTTCAGGACTCATTAAAAAACATAATCATAGCATTACAAAATAAAAACTTTTTATGTTTCCATCAAAATTGCTTATTTTCACCAAAAAAGTGATACTTTTAGGTGATATATAAAAATTTGTTGACATCTCCCTCTATGTCTTTCATTATCATTCTCTTATGATTTGATGTAACTTTATACAGAGAAAGAAACTTTACATTTTAAATTCAATTACTTTTTAATTTTTTTTTTTACATTTTTATTTTAGAACTTGACTTGTGGTTGATGGAAATATTATATAATACATTCAGGTTTAATTTACTTAAAATTATATGGACAGGTAACCTCTTAGACACAATAGCATGGATTGGATGGGAGAGAAGGTCCTCTCTTCTTTGGATAAAATCCTTAAGAGTAGCAGGTGACAATAAGGAGGATGAGTGACCTGGATCAAAAATTAAGCAAGTCTCTACAACAGGGGTCTCAAACTCATTTTACCTGGGGGCCGCTGGAGGTAGATTCTGGGTAAGGCTGGGCCGCATCAAGTTTTCCACACAAAATGCGCTTACAAAATATCATTATTCAGATTCAAATGTCATGGCGTCTCCCAGCGCAAGGAAAGCCCCGAGCTGGGAGATGTGTTTTCTCTATGAACGCGTCCTGTGCACCGAGGGGTCCCAAGCTCCTACCGCACTGAGCCCAGTCAGGGACACTCCATCTCCCCCTTCCCCCCCGGTACTTGCCTCCCCGTGTCCCTCCCATCGAAGAAGATGAAGTCGCCGCTCTGACTTGCACCAAGTGCGTTCAGAGCGGCGACTTCATCTTCTTCAAGTACCGGAGGGAAGGGGATTAACCGGTTACGGGCCCTTTCCTGTTTTTTCATGTCCATTTTTCACTCCCCACCTTCAAAAATCTATAACTTTTTTATTTTTACACGTAAAGAGCTGCGTGACGGCTTGTTTTCTGCGTAACAAATTGCACTTCATAGTGATGGTATTAAATATTACATGCCATGTACTCGGAAGCGGGAAAAAAATTCCAAATGCAATGAAAATGCATTTGCGCCATTTTCTTGTGGGCTTGGATATTACGTCTTTCACTGAGCGCCCCAAATGACATGTCTACTTTATTCTTTGGGTCGGTACGATTAAGGGGATACCAAATTTGTATAGGTTTTATAATGTTTTCATACATTTACAAAAATTAAAACCTCCTGTACAAAAATTATTTTTTTGATCTTGCCAACTTCTGGCGCTAATAACTTTTTTATACTTTGGTGTACGGAGCTGTGGGTAGTGTCATTTTTTGCAAAATTTTATAATATGTTCAATGATATCATTTTTAGGACTGTACGACCTTTTGATCACTTTTTATAGATTTTTTTATATTTTTCAAAATGGCAAAAAAGTGGCATTTTCGACTTTGGGCGCTATTTTCCGTAACGGGGTTAAACGCATTGTAAAAAACGTTATCATATTTTGATAGATCGGGCATTTTCGGACGCGTCGATACCTGATGTGTTTATTATTTTTACTGTTTATTTATATTTATGTCAGTTCTAGGGAAAGGGGGGTGATTTGAAATTTAATGTTTTTTTATTATAATTTTTTTTTTTAAAAACTTATTTTTATTTTTATTTATACTATTTTTCAGACTTCCTAGGGTACTTTAACCCTAGGTTGTCTGATCGATCCTACCATATACTGCCATACTACAGTATGGCAGTATATGGGGATTTTCCTCCTCATTCATTACAATGTGCTATCAGCACATTGTAATGAAGGGGTTAAAACGAAATAGCCTCGGGTCTTCGAAAGACCCGAGGCTACCATGGAGACGGATCGCTGCCCCTGGGGGGGCGGCGATCCCAGGTAAGATGGCGGCGCCCATGCGTCGCTATCTTTTTGAGGCTGCCGGCAGCTTTGCCGGCAGCCATCGCTGTGAAAGCACCCGCGATCGGTGCTAGCACCGATCGCAGGTGTTACCGGTAAGCCTTTGCTGCAATATGCAGCAAAGACTTACCGGCTATGGAGAGGGCTCAGCCTGTGAGCCCTCTCCATGCAGCGCGACCCGACCAGGGTTTTTCCGCGAGTTTGAGACCCCTGCTCTACAATATAGCTGAGGGTTGATGGGGGGTGGGGTCTATCACCACTTTTGTCTGGTTTATTGGTCCCAACTAAGATCAAAAAGTCTTAAACAGCAGTACAAGACAGCAGACAACGTGGTGTATGCACAATCACATAATGGGCCATATTTATCACAGTTGCAATTCCCAATGCAGAGGATGAGAATTGCGACTTCTTCCCCCTCTATGGCAGCTGGGAGTGGAGGGGGAGGTGCTGGGCCATGCATTGGGCCAGCGTGGTGGGACATTGCTGCCCTGCACCAGTGCACTGCCTATAGCCTTTTCCCAATCAGGCGCCAGCTGTGGCACAATTCTACATCAGGTCAGACTTGGCTTAGAAGAGCACCGGCAGCACAGTGCATCCCTGTGCTGCACTGGTGGCTGCCCAGATTTATCAGGAGACCACATCCCCCTGATATATCCGACAAGTTCGGTGATTGGGGACAGCATCATATGCTGAGAATAAGCACTGGCCTATGATGAAGTAGGCAACAATTTTGAGAATATGAGATTTACCTTGACTCTTTGAGGACATTTGCTAGATTTAGTGAACAGTCACAAGTACTTTGGGGTTTATTTTGGCTAATGATATGAATTGGAAGTTAAACAGACTGTTTAGGGGGTTTCACATTCACTTAGTGTTTGTATCTATGTTTATGTTTTGTGTTTGTAACTTGTGTTAGTGACTTTGGGAGTTGCTGTAATATTTTAAATTCTCTGCAAGGATTAACACAGCAATATCTACCAATTACATTTTGGGGAGGAATATTTTAAAATAAGGAAACTCCAACAGTTTACTATAGTTTATAGTGGAGCCAAAGTTCCCAAATAACAAAAAAAAACCACACGATCCATTAAATGTAGAAGACATAGTTCCTACATAGCAGTAACAACCAGAGTGACCCATGCCAGTCACAGTCACCATGTGCCACAAAACACTTAGCTACCTTACCCTGCATTGGGTACAGGAAGTATTCAGACCCCTTTAAATATTTTGGTCCTGGTACACCCTTTAAATCTTTCACTCTTTGTTTCATTGCAGCTAATATTTTTTTCAATTCATTTATGTACACTCTGCACCCCATCTTGACGAAAAAAAACAAAAATGTGGATATTTTTGCTAATTTATTATGCAAGAAAAAGTTAAATATCACATGCTTATAAATATTCAGACCCTTTGCTATGACACTCATATTTAACCCACATGCTGTCCACTTCATTCTGATCCTCCTTGAGATGGTTCTACTCTTTCATTAGAATCCAACATGTTTAACTGATTGGACTTGATTAGGTAAGTCACACTACCATCTATACAAGATCTAAGTCAGAGCAGATGAGAATCATGAGGTCTAATGAACTGCTCAAGGACCTCCGAGACAGAATTTTGGCAAGGCACAGATCTGGTCTAGGTTACAAAATAATTTTTGCAGCACTCAAAGTGGCCACCATAATCCTTTAAGGAAACCTACCATTTGATTTCATGCATTATGAACCAAACATACCTTGAGAATGCTATAGCTACACTGATGCAGAATCATTTCTTGTTTAATCCCTGAACAGAGTGGTTTTGCTTAAAAAAATAATGATAAAATTATGATAATGAAGCTCTGTCGCTACTGTGCCTGGGCTCGGCGCTTTTCCTTTCACATTAGTTAATCCCTGCACCAGAAGATGATGCAATCACTGTTCTCCATGCCAGGCAGAATAATCAATTACTGCACCATCCCCCAGCTGCTGTGTATGAGCGATCCAGCTCAGGTTGATTAGTCCTGTCTTGGCTGTTCAGAAAGCTCATGTGTAATGTGGATCCAGCTTTCCCAAGGTCCAGAATTTTATAATTGTTTTTTCAGCAAAACCACTCAACTCAGGGATTATACAAGATATGTTTCTGCATCAGTGTAGCTATAGCATTCTAAAGGTATGTTTGATTCATAATGCATGAAATCATTTGGTATTTTCTTTCAAGGACATCTACCACCAGGATCAAGGATTGTATACCAAGCACAGTGACATATTGGTCTGTGCCCCCTCTGGCAGAATCTGCTCTTATTTTAGCTTCTTATTCTTTAGTTTTTACAAAAAAGGCTTTTAAATTTAAGCACATGAACCTGAGTGGCTCCACGCTGCATAGGTGTTAATGGAGGCTGAAGTCCCTTGGGCTCATTTGCATATTTTTTAAAGCCTTTTTTTCTTAAAAACAAATACATAAAAAGCTTAAAGGAGAGCAGATCCTGTCAGAGGTGGCTCACACCAGCATGTAAGTGTGCTTGATTTACAATCTTTGATCCATGTTCTAAATGGAAGAAGTTTGTGAGAACTCTAGAGATGCAGTATGGAGATGGGAGTCACCTATCACTGTAGCCTCCACCAGTCGGGGTTTTATGGCAGAGTATGCCGACAGACGCCTCTTCTCAGTGCAAGTCAGTAAAAGACGGATACAGTTTGCAAAACACATAAAGAACACCCAGACTATGAGAAATAAGATTCTCTGTTCTGATGAGATGAAGATTTAACTTTTTGGTGTTACTTCTAAGTGGTGAAGAAAACCAGGCACTGCTCATCGCCTGCCAAATACAATCCTAACAATGACACATGGTTGACACAGGACAACTGGTTGCAATTGAAGGACAGATGAATGCAGTCAAGAACAGAAAAATCGTAGTAGAAAACCTATTCCAGAGGCTCTGGAACTCAGACTGGGCTGAAGATTCACTCTCCAACAAGACAATGACCCTAAGCACACAGCTAAAATAACAAAGCAGAGGCTTCAGAACATCTCTGTGTCCATTCCTGACTGGCCAAGCTATAGACCTGACCTTATACCAATTGAGCATTGGTCACCTGGAGAGACTTGAAAATGGCTTCAACCAATGTTCACCATCCATCCTGAGGGAACTGGAGGAGATCTGCTAGGAAGAGGCAGAGGATCCCCAAATCCACGTGTGAGAAACTTGTTGCATCTTTCCCAAGAAGGTTCATGGCTGTACTAACTCAAAAGCTGTACTAATTCACTACTGAGCAAAGGGCCTGAATACTTATGACCATTTGATATTCTGTTTTTCCTAGCTTTATTTATGTTAATTTGGGCGTTAAAGATGGGGACAAAGTGTACATTAATGAGCAAAATAAAGGACTGTTTTCGTCTTACCAATTGGCTGCAATGAAACAAAGAGTGAAGGGGAAATGTAAAGGCGTCTGAATACTTCCGGTATCCACTGTAACCTCAAGGGATGGCTCTATTTCAGGTTCTGAGGTAGTTCTGTGTTACGGGAATGGGTTGTCACTGACTCTGGTTGTCACTGTTATGTAGGCACTATGGCTTCTTCTTATAATGCAGTGATGGCGAACCTTTTAGAGGTCGAGTGCCCAAAAAACAACCCCAAACCCCCTTATTTATTGCGAAGTGCAAACCAAAAATTTAAGCAGTAACTTATTGCTCCCTGTTCAACAACTATTAATCATATTGGCCTCCTGAGGACAACAACACAGTAGAAAGATGGGAAATTTGCATCATTTTAGCTTCTTTCCAGTGTCCCTCTGTACACAGAGAATCGTGCGGCCACCAGGAGGTCCTCCAAAGATAATTCATCCCCGTCTACACATTCTCCCTCTTCCTACAGTCCCAAGTAGCAAAGTATCAAAATATGACTGAAAGCAGCATATTTTAAGTTGCTTGGAACTTCAGGAAGATTCTTTGATTCTTGTCTGGTGTGCTGGGGTGATGACCCGGGTGCCCACAGAAAGGGCTCTGAGTGCCGCCTCTGGCACCCGTGCCGTGGGTTCACCACCAATGTTATAATGGATAGTGTGTTTTTTTGTTATTTGGGAACTTTTTCTCCACTATAAACTATAGTAAACTGTTGGACATATTCCTGTTGGACATGATATGGCTGTGTTAATCCTAACAGAGAATTTAAACTATTACAATAAAACACACCTCAACAGTATATCCCTAATTGTGGAAAGTTACAGAAATTGAGTACTCCATTATTTAGATGTGAAGTCCAGCTGCTTATAGATCCATAATATACTAATGAGCATAGGACTATGAAGTGAGTGTCTAGTATTGGTAAGATTTTCCTTGAACTATTTGTAATCCTGTGAGTGACATTTAAAGATACAAAGACTATAATAAATAACAGTGAAATCACATAAAATGCCAGTTTGTAGTCTATAGTTAAGGAGGAACTAAGAAATCACCGCAGAAAATCCTATAGGTATACAGTGACTGCATATAAGTCATATTACAATTTCCTTCCCGTGTTTTTTTGGATGAGTGAATTTGACATTAATCATGAATAGAGATGAGCGAACATGCTCGTCCGAGCTTGATGCTCGGTCGAGCATTAGGGTACTCGAAACTGCTCGTTACTCGGACGAATACTTCGCCCGCTCGAGAAAATGGCAGCTCCCGCCGTTTTGCTTTTTGGCGGCCAGAAACAGAGCCAATCACAAGCCAGGAGACTCTGCATTCCACCCAGCATGACGTGGTACCCTTACACGTCGATAGCAGTGGTTGGCTGGCCAGATCAGGTGACCCTGGGATAGACTAGCCGCTGGCCGCGCTGCTCGGATCATTCTGTCTCTGGATGCCGCTAGGGAGAGAGCTGCTGCTGCTCAGGGAAAGCGTTAGGGTGTTCTATTAGCTTACTGTTAGGCAGGAGTGATTCTCAAAGAACCCAACAGCCCTTCTTAGGGCTACAATAACGTTCTACTTTTTTTATTTTAATTTGCATCTTTTACCATTTTGTGAGGAATTAGCAGGGGGACTTGCTACCGTTGTGTTTAGCTCTTAGTGGCACACATATCCATAGCAAAGACCGAAGTGGGAAAATTCAGTAGGGGTTGGATTTCTATTAGGCAATAACTCAGTGTCATCTCATCTGGCATAGTACTGTGCTTCCTTTGATACTTGGCTAGAAAATAGCCATAGGAGAATACAAACAGCTTCTTGAAGCCTACAGTAGCGTTCTATATATTTGATTTCTGGTTGATCTGCTGGTGACTGTAGTTTCTGCAGTGCATGTACTTGCCAATTCTGAGCAATTTGTAGTGGGACTTGCGACCGCTGTGTTCTGCGCTTAGTGGCGCACATATCCATAGCAAAGGCTGAAGTGGCAAAATTCAGTAGGGGTTGGATTTCTATTAGGCAATAACTCAGTGTCATCTCATCTGGCATAGTACTGTGCTTCCTTTGATACTTGGCTAGAAAATAGCCATAGGAGAATACAAACAGCTTCTTGAAGCCTACAGTAGCGTTCTATATATTTGATTTCTGGTTGATCTGCTGGTGACTGTAGTTTCTGCAGTGCATGTACTTGCCAATTCTGAGCAATTTGTAGTGAGACTTGCGACCGCTGTGTTCTGCGCTTAGTGGCGCACATATCCATAGCAAAGGCTGAAGTGGCAAAATTCAGTAGGGGTTGGATTTCTATTAGGCAATAACTCAGTGTCATCTCATCTGGCATAGTACTGTGCTTCCTTTGATACTTGGCTAGAAAATAGCCATAGGAGAATACAAACAGCTTCTTGAAGCCTACAGTAGCGTTCTATATATTTGATTTCTGGTTGATCTGCTGGTGACTGTAGTTTCTGCAGTGCATGTACTTGCCAATTCTGAGCAATTTGTAGTGGGACTTGCGACCGCTGTGTTCTGCGCTTAGTGGCGCACATATCCATAGCAAAGGCTGAAGTGGCAAAATTCAGTAGGGGTTGGATTTCTATTAGGCAATAACTCAGTGTCATCTCATCTGGCATAGTACTGTGCTTCCTTTGATACTTGGCTAGAAAATAGCCATAGGAGAATACAAACAGCTTCTTGAAGCCTACAGTAGCGTTCTATATATTTGATTTCTGGTTGATCTGCTGGTGACTGTAGTTTCTGCAGTGCATGTACTTGCCAATTCTGAGCAATTTGTAGTGGGACTTGCGACCGCTGTGTTCTGCGCTTAGTGGCGCACATATCCATAGCAAAGGCCGAAGTGGCAAAATTCAGTAGGGGTTGGATTTCTATTAGGCAATAACTCAGTGTCATCTCATCTGGCATAGTACTGTGCTTCCTTTGATACTTGGCTAGAAAATAGCCATAGGAGAATACAAACAGCTTCTTGAAGCCTACAGTAGCGTTCTATATATTTGATTTCTGGTTGATCTGCTGGTGACTGTAGTTTCTGCAGTGCATGTACTTGCCAATTCTGAGCAATTTGTAGTGGGACTTGCGACCGCTGTGTTCTGCGCTTAGTGGCGCACATATCCATAGCAAAGGCTGAAGTGGCAAAATTCAGTAGGGGTTGGATTTCTATTAGGCAATAACTCAGTGTCATCTCATCTGGCATAGTACTGTGCTTCCTTTGATACTTGGCTAGAAAATAGCCATAGGAGAATACAAACAGCTTCTTGAAGCCTACAGTAGCGTTCTATATATTTGATTTCTGGTTGATCTGCTGGTGACTGTAGTTTCTGCAGTGCATGTACTTGCCAATTCTGAGCAATTTGTAGTGAGACTTGCGACCGCTGTGTTCTGCGCTTAGTGGCGCACATATCCATAGCAAAGGCTGAAGTGGCAAAATTCAGTAGGGGTTGGATTTCTATTAGGCAATAACTCAGTGTCATCTCATCTGGCATAGTACTGTGCTTCCTTTGATACTTGGCTAGAAAATAGCCATAGGAGAATACAAACAGCTTCTTGAAGCCTACAGTAGCGTTCTATATATTTGATTTCTGGTTGATCTGCTGGTGACTGTAGTTTCTGCAGTGCATGTACTTGCCAATTCTGAGCAATTTGTAGTGGGACTTGCGACCGCTGTGTTCTGCGCTTAGTGGCGCACATATCCATAGCAAAGGCTGAAGTGGCAAAATTCAGTAGGGGTTGGATTTCTATTAGGCAATAACTCAGTGTCATCTCATCTGGCATAGTACTGTGCTTCCTTTGATACTTGGCTAGAAAATAGCCATAGGAGAATACAAACAGCTTCTTGAAGCCTACAGTAGCGTTCTATATATTTGATTTCTGGTTGATCTGCTGGTGACTGTAGTTTCTGCAGTGCATGTACTTGCCAATTCTGAGCAATTTGTAGTGGGACTTGCGACCGCTGTGTTCTGCGCTTAGTGGCGCACATATCCATAGCAAAGGCCGAAGTGGCAAAATTCAGTAGGGGTTGGATTTCTATTAGGCAATAACTCAGTGTCATCTCATCTGGCATAGTACTGTGCTTCCTTTGATACTTGGCTAGAAAATAGCCATAGGAGAATACAAACAGCTTCTTGAAGCCTACAGTAGCGTTCTATATATTTGATTTCTGGTTGATCTGCTGGTGACTGTAGTTTCTGCAGTGCATGTACTTGCCAATTCTGAGCAATTTGTAGTGGGACTTGCGACCGCTGTGTTCTGCGCTTAGTGGCGCACATATCCATAGCAAAGGCTGAAGTGGCAAAATTCAGTAGGGGTTGGATTTCTATTAGGCAATAACTCAGTGTCATCTCATCTGGCATAGTACTGTGCTTCCTTTGATACTTGGCTAGAAAATAGCCATAGCAATAGGATAGCATTGTTTGGTTTTAAAAACTCAAAAAAAAAAAAAACACAAAAAAAAAAAAAAAACACAAAAAAAAACAAAAAAAAGTAAAAAAAAAAAATAAAGTTATAACTCTCATTTTAAAAATGTTTAACCCGAGGGCTAGGGGTAGAGGACGAGGGCGGGGACGTGGGCGTCCAACTACTGCAGGGGTCAGAGGCCGTGGTCCTGGGCGGGGTGAGACACCACCTGCTGATGAGGGAGCAGGGGAACGCCGCAGAGCTACACTCCCTAGGTTCATGTCTGAAGTTACTGGGACTCGTGGTAGAGCACTGTTGAGGCCAGAACAGTGCGAACAGGTGATGTCGTGGATTGCTGACAATGCTTCGAGCAATTTGTCCACCACCAGTCAGTCTTCCACGCAGTCCACCCATGTCACCGAAATCGCCACTCCTCCAGCTCCTGCACCTCAGCCTCCTCCCCCCCAGTCTGCCCCCTCCCAGGAAAATTTGGCATTTGAACCGGCATACTCTGAGGAACTGTTTTCTGGACCCTTCCCACAGTCACAAACCACTTGTCCGGTTGCTGCTGAGCAATTTTCCGATGCCCAGGTTTTCCAACAGTCACAGTCTGTGGGTGATGATGACCTTCTTGACGTAGTGGAAGTGTGTAAAGAGGTGTCCGACGATGAGGAGACACGGTTGTCAGACAGTGGGGAAGTTGTTGTCAGGGCAGGAAGTCCGAGGGGGGAGCAGACTGAGGGATCGGAGGATGATGAGGTGACAGACCCAAGCTGGGTTGAGAGGCCGGGTGAACACAGTGCTTCTGAGACGGAGGAGAGTCCTCGACCTGAACAGGTTGGAAGAGGCAGTGGTGGGGCCAGACGGAGAGGCAGGGCCAGAGCTGGTGCATCAGCGCCACTGTCAACTAGTGAAGCTCCCGTGGTGAGGGCTCTTGCGGCGAGGGCTAGATCTTCAGAAGTGTGGAGGTTCTTTAAGGAAACACCGGATGACCGACGGACTGTGGTGTGCAACATTTGCCAAACCAGGCTCAGCAGGGGTTCCACCACTACTAGCTTAACTACCACCAGTATGCGCAGGCATATGAATGCTAAGCACCCCACTCAGTGGCAACAAGCCCGTTCACCTCCGGCCGTGCACACCACTGCTCCTTCCCCTGTGTCAGCTGCTAGTCAGCCCCCTGCCCAGGACCCTGCCACAAAAACCCCATCGTCGCCTCCACGATCCTCCACAGCATCCACCAGCGTTCAGCTCTCCATACCCCAGACGCTGGAGCGGAAACGCAAATATAGTGCAACCCACCCGCACGCCCAAGCCCTTAATGTGCACATCTCCAGATTGCTTAGCCTGGAGATGCTGCCCTATAGGCTAGTAGAGACCGAGGCCTTTCGCAACCTCATGGCGGCGGCCGCCCCTCGGTATTCGGTCCCCAGCCGCCACTACTTTTCCCGATGTGCCGTCCCAGCCCTGCACCAGCACGTGTCAGACAACATCATCCGTGCCCTGACCAACGCCGTTTCTGACAAGGTCCACCTGACCACGGACACGTGGACGAGTGCTGCCGGGCAGGGCCACTATATATCGCTGACGGCACATTGGGTTAACTTGGTGGAGGCTGGGACCGAGTCTGACCCTGGGGCTGCTCATATACTGCCGACGCCGAGGATTGCGGGGCCTACCTCGGTCCAGGTGTTTCAGGCCTACTATGCCTCCTCCTCCTCCCACCCCTCCTCCACCTCCTCCTCCGAACTACCATCCGTGGGCACGGCGCCATCAGTCGGTAGCTCTAGGCACAGCAGCAGTGCCGTCGCTAAGCGACAGCAGGCGGTGCTCAAACTGCTGAGCCTAGGCGACAAAAGGCACACCGCCCAAGAGCTATTACAGGGCATCACGGCGCAGACTGATCTGTGGCTGGCACCGCTGAACCTCAAGCCGGGAATGGTTGTGTGTGACAACGGCCGTAACCTGGTGGCGGCTCTGCAACTCGGCAGACTGACACATGTGCCATGCCTGGCCCATGTGTTAAATCTGATAGTGCAGCGTTTCCTCAAGACATACCCCAATCTGTCTGATTTACTCACGAAGGTGCGCCGCATCTGTGCGCATTTCAGGAAGTCCAGCCCAGATGCTGCCACTCTCAGGGCAGCGCAGCGCCGCCTCCAACTGCCCGCTCACCGACTGTTGTGCGACGTGCCCACGAGGTGGAATTCAACACTGACCATGTTATCCAGAGTTTACCAGCAGCGCAGAGCGATTGTAGACTGCCAGATGTCAACTTCCACCAGAACTGGTAGTCAGGTCAGTCAGCTTCCTCAAGTCTACAATGAGGAGTGGACGTGGATGTCTGATATCTGTCAGGTGCTGAGTAACTTTGAGGAGTCAACACAGATGGTCAGTGGCGATGCCGCCATCATCAGCCTCACCATCCCGCTGCTTGGCCTGTTGAAAAACTCTCTGGTCAGCATGAAGTCGGAAGCTTTGCGCTCGTCACAAGAGACGGGGGAAGAATATTCCCTTGTTGATAGCCAAAGCACCCTGAGGTCTGTTTCTCAGCGCATATCGGAGGAGGTGGAGGTGGAGGAGGATGAGGAGGAAGAGGAGGAGAATGTTGGCGAGACACAAGAGGGGACCATTGTTGAGTCCTTCACTGTTCAGCGTGTATGGGCAGAAGAAGAGGAGTTGGAGGAGTTGGAGGAGGAGGAAATGGACAGTCAGGCCAGTGAGGGGAGTGAATTCTTACGCGTTGGTACTCTGGCGCATATGGCAGATTTCATGCTAGGCTGCCTATCCCGTGACCCTCGCGTTCAAAGAATTTATTCCAGCACCGATTACTGGGTGTTCACTCTCCTGGACCCACGGTACAAGCAAAATCTTCCCACTCTCATCCCTGGAGAGGAAAGGAGTGTGAGAATGCATGAATACCAGCAGGCCCTGGTGCACAAGCTGAAACAGTATTTCCCTTCTGACAGCGCTAGCGGCAGAGTGCGTAGTTCTGCGGGACAAGTAGCGAGGGAGAGTAGGCGAGCAGGCAGCTTGTCCAGCACTGGCAAGGGTACGCTTTACAAGGCTTTTGCCAGCTTTATGTCACCCCAGCAAGACACTGTCACCTGTCCCCAGTCTCGGCAGAGTAGGGCTGATCTTTACAGAAAGATGGTGAGGGAGTACGTAGCTGACCATACCATCGTCCTAAATGATCACACAGCTCCCTACAACTACTGGGTTTCAAAGCTGGACATGTGGCACGAACTGGCGCTGTACGCCTTGGAGGTTCTTGCCTGCCCTGCCGCTAGCGTCTTGTCCGAGCGGGTTTTCAGTGCAGCTGGTGGCATCATCACCGATAAGCGTACACGCCTGTCGACTGACAGCGCTGACAGGCTGACGCTTATTAAAATGAATAAAGGCTGGATTTCTCCTAATTTCCAATCTCCAGCAGGTGAAGGAAGCTCAACCTGAATAATTGATCCACTCCTCCTCCTCCTCCTCATTTTCCTCCTTCTCCTCCTCTTTGTACAGTAAAGCAGAGGAAACTGGCTATTTTTTGACAGGGCCCACTGGCTCTTGCTATAGTACTTCATGCATTTAATTTTTCTGGAGGGCCACCTACCCGGTCCTCTGTTTGAAACAATTTTTGTGAGTGCCACATACAGGCACTCAATCTATTCCATTTTTCTGGAGGGCCACCTACCCGGTCCTCTGTTTTAAAAAATTTTTGGGACTGCCACATACAGGCACTCAATCTATTCCATTTTACTGCAGGGCCACCTACCTGCTCCTCTGGTTTGAACAATTTTTGGGACTGCCACATACAGGCACTCAATCTATTCCATTTTACTGGAGGGCCACCTACCTGCTCCTCTGGTTTGAAACATTTTTGGGACTGCCACATACAGGCACTCAATCTATTCCATTTTACTGCAGGGCCACCTACCTGCTCCTCTGGTTTGAAACATTTTTGGGACTGCCACATACAGGCACTCAATCTATTCCATTTTACTGGAGGGCCACCTACCTGCTCCTCTGGTTTGAAACATTTTTGGGACTGCCACATACAGGCACTCAATCTATTCCATTTTACTGCAGGGCCACCTACCTGCTCCTCTGGTTTGAACAATTTTTGGGACTGCCACATACAGGCACTCAATCTATTCCATTTTACTGGAGGGCCACCTACCTGCTCCTCTGGTTTGAAACATTTTTGGGACTGCCACATACAGGCACTCAATCTATTCCATTTTACTGCAGGGCCACCTACCTGCTCCTCTGGTTTGAAACATTTTTGGGACTGCCACATACAGGCACTCAATCTATTCCATTTTACTGGAGGGCCACCTACCTGCTCCTCTGGTTTGAAACATTTTTGGGACTGCCACATACAGGCACTCAATCTATTCCATTTTACTGCAGGGCCACCTACCTGCTCCTCTGGTTTGAACAATTTTTGGGACTGCCACATACAGGCACTCAATCTATTCCATTTTACTGGAGGGCCACCTACCTGCTCCTCTGGTTTGAAACATTTTTGGGACTGCCACATACAGGCACTCAATCTATTCCATTTTACTGCAGGGCCACCTACCTGCTCCTCTGGTTTGAAACATTTTTGGGACTGCCACATACAGGCACTCAATCTATTCCATTTTACTGGAGGGCCACCTACCTGCTCCTCTGGTTTGAAACATTTTTGGGACTGCCACATACAGGCACTCAATCTATCCCATTTTACTGGAGGGCCACCTACCTGCTCCTCTGGTTTGAAAAATGTTTGGGACTGCCACATACAGGCACTATCCAAATTAAATTGTCTCCATAGCAGCCTCCACACGTTGTCTCCATTGCTACCTCCAAAAGTCGTCCATATAGCTGCCTCCATACATCGTCCCTTTATCAAACGAGGTGTGTCAGGCAGAAATTTGGGTTGTTTTCATGGATTCCACATCAAAGTTGTTAACTTTGTCGCCACCCTGCTGTGTAATCCCCAAAATATACTGGCAAACTTTTACCATTTAGGGATATTATTTCAGCGCTTCTTGCGCATCTGTTTACATTCCCCTCACCCGGCATATCCTAAACTTATAAGAACGCTACTACACTTGATCTTATACAAAAGGTTCTTAGAAGTGCTGTTTGGGGAGTAGCCTAGAGACAGGGGCTTGGATTGGCGAAAGCTCGCCTGGCAGCGGAACGCCAGCTCCATGCGCATCATGCGCTTCTTGCGCATCTGTTTACATTCCCCTCACCCGCCATATCCCAAACTTATAAGAACGCTACTACACTTAACTTGGTGCAGGCTGGGACCGAGTCTGACCCTGGGGCTGGTCATATACTGCCGACGCAGAGAATTGCGGGGCCTACCTCGGTCCAGGTCTCAAAGGCCTACTATACCTCCTCCCACCCCTCCTCCACCTCCTCCTCCTCCGAATTACCATCCGTGGGCATGGCGCCATCAGTCGGTAGCTCTAGGCACAGCAGCAGTGCCATCGCTAAGCGACAGCAGGCGGTGCTGAAACTGCTGAGCCTAGGCGATAAAAGGCACACCGCCCAAGAGCTATTACAGGGCATTCCACATCAAAGTTGTTAACTTTGTCGCCACCCTGCTGTGTAATCCCCAAAATATACTTGCAAACTTTTACCATTTAGGGATATTATTTCAGCGCTTCTTGCGCATCTGTTTACATTCCCCTCACCCGGCATATCCTAAACTTATAAGAACGCTACTACACTTGATCTTATACAAAAGGTTCTTAGAAGTGCTGTTTGGGGAGTAGCCTAGAGACAGGGGCTTGGATTGGCGAAAGCTCGCCTGGCAGCGGAACGCCAGCTCCATGCGCATCATGCGCTTCTTGCGCATCTGTTTACATTCCCCTCACCCGCCATATCCCAAACTTATAAGAACGCTACTACACTTAACTTGGTGCAGGCTGGGACCGAGTCTGACCCTGGGGCTGGTCATATACTGCCGACGCAGAGAATTGCGGGGCCTACCTCGGTCCAGGTCTCAAAGGCCTACTATACCTCCTCCCACCCCTCCTCCACCTCCTCCTCCTCCGAATTACCATCCGTGGGCATGGCGCCATCAGTCGGTAGCTCTAGGCACAGCAGCAGTGCCATCGCTAAGCGACAGCAGGCGGTGCTGAAACTGCTGAGCCTAGGCGATAAAAGGCACACCGCCCAAGAGCTATTACAGGGCATTCCACATCAAAGTTGTTAACTTTGTCGCCACCCTGCTGTGTAATCCCCAAAATATACTTGCAAACTTTTACCATTTAGGGATATTATTTCAGCGCTTCTTGCGCATCTGTTTACATTCCCCTCACCCGGCATATCCTAAACTTATAAGAACGCTACTACACTTGATCTTATACAAAAGGTTCTTAGAAGTGCTGTTTGGGGAGTAGCCTAGAGACAGGGGCTTGGATTGGCGAAAGCTCGCCTGGCAGCGGAGCGCCAGCTCCATGCCAAGATCCAACTAACATAGTTTTAACTGCAGCACCTTTAATCTACTACTAGTTCACTGCCTCCATACATGGTCCCCTTATCAAACGAGCTGTGTCAGGCAGAATTTTGGGTTGTTTTCATGGCTTCCATGTTAACTTTGTCGCCACCCTGCTGTGTAATCCACAAAATATACTGGCAAACTTTTATCATGTACCGATATTATTTGAGCGCTTCTTGCTCACCTCCTTTGGTTCCTCTCTGCTACCCATTGGTTTGAAGCCTGAGTCCATTTAGGGTATGTTGCCATGCCTGCCGCTGCTGCCGCTGCCTCTGCATGCCGTCCCCTATAGTGTCAGGGTCAATTATTGGATGTTTTAGATGCTATCTAGCTTCATTCTGTCACTCTGTCATGGCCATGCTGTTGCCCATAATTTTGGCATAATGGTGCGATTATGCAGCCTCAGAGGCATCCATGCATGCTGCCCCTGCTGTTTCCTGTCCATTTCCGTGGTGTTTCCATCCTTTTCTGAGGTTCCCAGGTGTTTGGCCAAGCTTCCCTGTGCAGAGCCTTGGTCCCCTTGAAAAATGCTCGAGTCTCCCATTGACTTCAATGGGGTTCGTTATTCGAGACGAGCACTCGAGCATCGGGAAAAGTTCGTCTCGAATAACGAGTACCCGAGCATTTTAGTGTTCGCTCATCTCTAATCATGAAGAAACTATATGAAGGGCTCCTGGGGAAGAGGACAAATGATTACCTGTCTGTCAATAATTCTATCGGCAGGCATTAGGGTGGCTGTATAAGAGATTGATCTGTCAAACTTCATTAGATGCTATCTAGGAGGAAACCACGGCCTCAAGCATTCAAGTGGTAAATGTTGTCATCTAAACCTTGCTAACACTTAACATAGTGACATTGATTTATAAAGTATTTGCCCCATTTCACTTACCTGTTATTCCATATTTGCCTTGATATATGTTATAATATTATGTTTGACCTGTATAATGCAATCTAACAGCTTCCATATTGAAATATGTTAATAATTATTTTTTTAATAAATTTAGTATCTCCAATATAACTCATGTTAAGGTATCTGCCCCCTTATTTATTCAGTCAACCATTTGACCCATATTTTATTAGATAATTAGATCCAGTTGATTGAACACAACCAGACTTGGATGCAGCCAGGCTTGTTGAATTGTATATTGAACCTTAGGGCACAAGCATATAGCAAAATCAAGTACAAGGTCCCCTGCAGGGGGAGAAGGAATCCGTACTGGTTAGCAGACATTGTAATCTAATAAAAACTCCAAAATCATTTATAAAGGTCGGAGCCCCCTTCGATCTAATACAGAGCTCCAAATATAGTATTTTCACTTACAGAACAACAGGCTTACACAGTAAAATTTTGGTAGTTTACATTCCTCCCTGTTAAAAATTACGATGGTCACAAACGTGCTGCCTCGTCACATTTAATTGGGGTGTGACGGCAAGGGGCTCATTTATTTAGCTCACTCAATCTTGCGCTCTTCTTTCACTCGGCTCACAAATTGAGACAGTCCTCACACATGCTATCCCCACCTATTGCATTTGGGCACCAGTAGGTATCCCAATCCTCAACCACTCTTGCCTCTCAAGCACCTTGTTAAGGATTCATAGAGCATACAGAAAGTTTGCAGAGACCGGCTTAAGGTTGGGGTTATCAAGCTAATTGCCCCATATCTGAATAATCTGGGAGTATTTTAATTTAATATTTCCTCACAATGACCTACAATATTCATCTATATGGGACAATACATAGTAAAATACAGGTAATAGACACACTGCTGACCTGAATTGGTTGGGCTATTGAATGGGTATGTATAGCCTAAATTAAAAAAAAAAAACATGAACATAGAGACAGGACTATAAGACACACCCCTTGTTTGAGTATATATGACTGACAGACCGACACATGGGGGCCTAAGGACATATGGCTCCATATGTTCACACACATGGGGGTACATGTGGATGAAGGCAGGATGGAGCAACTGTAGATGACAACAACAATTGAGCTCCTCCATGACACTGACTGATTGACCTGGACATGTGACTGATACTCTGCAAATATTCAGTATTCTCTGCAACCCTGATGACATCAATAAATGAAACTTTTTATAAGAATTATTATAAATTCTGGTGTCACCTAAGTGAGTTGTTTTGGAACAATATAAAGAACCCTGAAAATTATTCCATATTTAACAATAGTATTTCACACTCTTACTAATCAATTCTTTGTGTATAGAATTTTTAAAAAAAAATAATTACAGAAGAATGGATGCAGTAAAGTATCCAGTAAAAGACAAAGACAAAAAGGGATTGTAAAATATATCGGAAGTATAGAAGTATATTCAGAGGATCTTTAACATTTTGGGGCACATTTACTAACAACAGTGCAAACTGCACTAAATGCAGTTTGTCTGTGTAGTGTGCAGAGTGCGCTAGATTCAGGATTTCTGGCGTACGTTCTTCATGAATCTGGCCCCCTCTGCACTGCTCCGACAGAGTGCACCAACTTTTTTGGGGGGCACCTTTAACATAGGACGTGCAACACAATTTTATCGGACTTTGCATGTTAGATCTGGCACAGGTCTGACTGTACACTGTAATGCCCCCTAATTTGTGTTGCATGATGCCTAGTGTAGCCACAATACAGAAGGGTTACATGTGACACAAATGTGGTGCAGACACTTCTTCAATACCTGTGCAAGTAGTTTGCACTAAAAAGAATGTGCAAAGTCCAACAGAAAACTGGTTCACTGCCCTTAGTATATGTTCCCCTTTGTGTCACAAAGGACAGTTTCACACCAAAAAATAAATTGCCTTCCCAAAGTCAAGTAGATGCACATTAATAATGAAACTATTTTAGAGTGACTACTATGTTTTCTTGGTGTTTTCTGCTGTGTCTCACTGTTCTCCCTCTTCTCTGCATAGAGAGTCTATGTAATCTGACACATCAGTAATAGAGATGAGCGAGTATACTCGTCCGAGCTTGATGCTCGAAACGGCTAGTTGCTCGAACGAGTTTTCCCCTGCTTGAGATCGAGCATTTACTTAAGAAAACACAGTAAAGAACAGTGAAGAATACAATGAAAACAGTGAACACAGGATAATTTAAGTGAAGAACACAGCGAAGAACACAGCGAAGAACACAGCGAAGAACACAGCGAAGAACACAGTGAAGAACACATTGCAGATGTTTCCGTACATCTGCTAACTTATCCGAAGACACGCGTGCTGAACGGTGTTCTTCACAATAGAATGTGAAGAACAATATGTGAGAACACATTGCAGATGTATTGACAATATGATAAGTAGAATATAGACATACTCTAATGTTTCTTGAACTTCAGATTACAAACGTGTGCCCACCCGGATACAACGCACTCTTGAGTGCTGCTCACCTTTTTCCTCTCGTTAGAAAATAGAGGCACACGGCCATGGCAGGGAGCGGTGAGCTGACATTACTGATCCTGGGCACCATAAACGACTATGGGGGACGTATATCCAGACCGAATTTGCAGCTGTATATACGTCCCCCATACATTTGTTCAAATGCAGCCCATGACAAAGTTTGTTGAAAAGTTAGTAACTAGTGCTACATCTGTTATATATAAGAACAGAGAATTTCTAGCTCCCTCCTAAACACGATTCTGGGAAAGGAATATCTGAATGTGTCCATCGTTCCTATGTTCTTTTTTCCCAATATCCTCTAGTTTCTATAGGTCTGCTTTTAGGTCATTCATAATATATAGATATCAGACAAAACCCAGTGATTTTGTGCTCCTCTATCTAGATTTATGTATACTCCGAGCTTCTGACTGATTCCGTTGTTTTTATCTAGGTGGACAGTTAACTATTAATGTGCAAATTCAGAATCCCTGGAGAGAAAAAGACAGCACAGAGCTAACTCAAGCAGTCAGTTCCTCATCAGCCCAGATACAGGACAGACGGTTTTCCCTGGAAATAAATAGACTTGCTTTGAGGTTATCAGTAAGCGGTTGGGCCTATCATTAAACATCCGAGTTGTGAACATCACATTGACAGAACACTGTCAGTTCATAGTGATCTGTGACCTGCCCCAACTCTCCGATTCTTAACCGCAGAGATAAGATGCTAAGTAAGATATTGATCCAGCAAGTGGTAAAAATAGCTATTGTCTCACATGTGGGTCTATGCACAATCCGAGCTTATTCTAGTAACTTGTATACGGTATATACAAAGACCTGCATAACTTATTGATTTATCTCTCTTTCTCAGAACCATGGATATCACCCTATATCATTTGTGCACAAATTAATGGATTCATATATGTCTTTAATTCAGCAACCTAATTTCTGATGTCACCATTACACGCTATAAAAAAGTTATGAATCCTTATCTCATATATATATATATATATATATATAAATATATATATATATATGTATGTACCACAGTTGTAACAGGGGAGTATTACATTAGGGTTTTTCCATGAAAGATGTAAAATTACATTAAAAGATTTTCTGACCACTATTTCACCATTTAAGAAGAATACCCCTTTGAGAAGAGAACTAAGTTACCATTCTGAAGTGTAAAGAATCCAGTGGAGGTTAATGCCCAGCATACCCTTACAGGTTCCAGCTAGAATGATGGTGGTGCCATACAGTGCTGACGACTGAGCCCCAATGTTTGTGCAATATAGGCATTGCTATATCATTTTAAGATCTGATAGCAGGGCAGAGGTACATTTTCTGAAATCATTTGCTTAATGTCCCTGCACTTTGTTATTGTTACGAGCCCGTGTTACTTTTGCTCCACTTCTCGGCTTTTCATTATGGCTGTTCGTGTGCGTCGTGACTCATTGCTGGATGCTGTTCTGACACAATTTTTGCTTTAAAAGCCACAATTATGTACTCAGTTACTTGCTTTACCATTTGTCATGTGTTCTGTGCTCAGTATTCTCTTCCCCGTGATCGGATCTTTTCATAGAGACAGAGCGCAGATGTCTTGGTTATTAATGACCAGGCCAGTCATGGAGGCCAGCAGACTGTGACTGACCGCTGGTGTCTCTCGCACCTCTTGCTCCCTATGCTATTCTCTCTCTTTCTAGCTGTATCCTCCTTACTGCCTCAACGCTCTTTTCTAATTTGTCTTTCTCTTGCCTCCATAAAAAGACTCCAATATTTATCTTTCTCTTTCCTGCAGCTACATTTCAACGTTGCGCTTTACTTTACTCCATTGCAAAAGATAAGTTAGATCAGTGGTTCTCAACCTTTCTAATGCTGGGACCCCGTAATACAGCTCCTCATGTTGCGGTGACCCCAAACCATGTACAAGAATATTGTATTCATGCCAGAAAATGCATTAAAATCGTGGCTCTAATGGCTTTAGGCGACCCCTGTGTTTTGGTCATTCGCCCACCCCCCCCCCGGGGTTTTGACCCACAGGTTTAGAACCGCTGAGTTAGATGGAAGTTTACCTTTCTGTATGTAGAGCTATGTCCCTTTTCTTACGGGGGTGGGAAAAATTCGAGTTTTTCAATTAGTGGGGCCATGTTTGAACAATTTTTCGTGGAATGAAATGCATTTTTCAGTAATACCATTTTTCGGTTGGTATGCCCTATTGTTGAAAACATATCAACTTTTACGGAAGTGGCGGAGTAGAAAAGCATCAATTATGTAACTGATTTTTTAACTTTTTTTTAAATTGGTGTTTACCATAGAGCCTAATAAACGTCTTCTTTTTATTCTTTACGTCAGTACAATTACGTGGATACCATACTTAGATATTTTTCTTACGATTTACTAAATTTCTCAAAATACAAACCTAATATGGGGAAAAATCTATAGTATTTGCATTGCCCTTGGCTTGACACTTTTATTATTTGTCATGGAAAACTGTAGTGTAGCACTTAGCACCATTATCATTCTGGACTAGATATGTTTTATGATCACTTTTTATTGCATTTTTTTTAGTATTTTTATGAATATATTTATTTTTATTTTTTTTACTGACTATCAGGTTTTTTAAAAACTTTTTAAAAACTTCCACTATGGGACATAAACAAGCAATTATCTGATTTCAGGGTATTAGCTCAGTCAGCCTATGCACCTACACCGCCTGCGGACAGCCCTGGGGTCACGATCAGGCCTCAGGGCTGCCATAGAAACGATTGGTGCCCTCCGGAGATGGCGTGGGGGAGAGAACCCTAGCAGGCAAGTTAAATGCTGTGTTCGCGCTGGCCGCCACATTTAACAGGTTAAATACCCTCGACTGGAGCTCACTCTGACCGTGGATGTTACACTTGGGTGTCAGCTGTTAGTTACAACTAACACCCTATGTGTTATGATGTCGGCCCAGCGCCAATTATGAGCTGAACCAGTATTGGTTTAGTGTTCGATATATCAGATGATGAGCATTAAAACCAAACGCTCAGCATCCGATATTTCAGATGCTGAGTGCTAAGGTGTTGAACCGTTTACAAACCACTATAGGAGGTTGACCAAGGTTGCATTTTATCCTCTTATTATAATAGCATTTTATTCTTTGACTTCCTTTTGTTTCAGATGATGTCAAGTACATTTTGACAGTTAGGATTGACACCAGTGCAGTGGTCATTGGTTGGTTTGGACCTGATGCTTGCATGTTCTTAATGTGTCTTCTTCCACATACAACAAACATTCATAACTGGATTCATATAACCTTGGCCCAAATGAATTTGCGAAGCAGAGATCAGGGAAGCAGGGTCAGCCAGTTAAAGAGACTAGTAATATTTGTAGCAATATGGATCTTGTGCATCTCAATAGGTTGTCATTGAATAAACGCTTAGCACCCAGCCTGTTTTGGGCAGAAGAATCCACGCCCATTTTGTCATTTGTTTTACCCTCTCAATTGTAAAGTCATAACTTTTGAAATTTTAAATCGCCATGCCCGTATGACGGCTTGTGTTTTTCCAGGTTGAGTTGAATTTTTTAATGGTACCATCTTTGGGTAAATAGAATTTATTGATGAACTATTATTAAACCTTAATTCTAGGAAAATTGGAAAAATAGTGAAATTCTGATACTTAAAATATTTAGATATTTAATTAGTTTTTGGTCTTTAACTGACTTTTACTGTTGGGACCAATAGTTTTCGATACATATATGCCAGGTTGTAATTTAATTGGCAATACCCAGCTTGGCTTTTATTAACTTGGATTTAAAGAGTAATAACCTTGCTAATATATGATGGCATGTTTTGTAAAGTTCTATTCGCTAAATGTATGAAAACAGAAATATATATTCGGGTAGCACACAGCCCCATTTATTTCAATGGGCAATCCGTTTACATGGCCAAATTGCCCATCCGGATAAAAAAAAGGTTCTAATATGTTCTATTCTCTCATGTATTTCTATTGCGGATACCCCATAGAAGTCTATGAGAATGTATAAAATACAGGTTGTGGATCCTTTACCAGTGGGAGGTGCATTATGTCAGACAGCAATAGTCACCCACCCATCAGCGAGCCATCATGTGCTAGCCCAATGTATTTTATACGGGTACGGATACGGTGACATATGTGCACATACGGATGAAAATTGTCACGTATATACGGATTCATACGTCTTCATACAGCACAGAAATACAGAACTGGAGAAATCACATGTTTGTGTGAATGTAGCCTAAGGGTACATTCACACGCGGTATGCCCGCCGTGCGGGCATACCGCCGTGTGCTGGAGGTGAGGAGGAGGTGACCCCTCCTCCCTCCATAGGAAATAGCGGCACACGGCCGCACATCCGCCGAAAGATAGAGCTTGCTCTATCTTTTTGCGGTGTGCGGCCCGGATCGGTGCCACACATGTGTGGCACCGGATCCCCGCCGTGCCGCTATTGCCGTCTATGGGGACGTACACGCGGCCGCAAATTTGCGGCCGCATGTACGGCCCCGCAGACGGCAGTGTGAATGAGCCCTAACTCTGCTTTTAAAATTTTGTAAAATCCTATATACCTGAGCTCAGCCTTTCTCTATCCTATTGTAACGCACCTGGATGTTCTTTCTTGTGTTTTACCACTAACCTGAGACTTTCTGATAGTAATAACTCTGCTCCTGTTTTTGTCTGAAAGCTATTGGCCCATTATGAAGCTGAAAACTTTGCAGTCTGATGCCAGCCCATCTGCTGTATCTGGGCAACATTCCTACAGTCTTGTAGTTTGCTGCTAAGGTGATTGATGTTTATATTTGTGTCACTGTTTTGTGACCTTCTGTCTGCGATCTATTTCCTAATATTTGCAAGAACTCTTTATTCCCTAACCTGAGATTTACCTCTGGCTGTCATCAACATCTGGATCATGGGCGTGACTAGTGCTGAACAGCCATAGCAGCTGCTATGGGGCCCCCTGGGTTCAGGGGCCCGGCCAGGCACCCTGATACTGCACACAATCAAACAAATGGAAGATTTGCTGTGCTGCATAATAGGTACTACTGCACAACATCCTCCATTCTTTTGATAGTGTGGGTGGTCGGGATCCTGGCCGGGCCCCCGGCAAATCTATATTCTGTGCAGTCCGCTCGGTGAAGGAATGCATGGATAGAGGGTCAGAGGACGGAAATAGAGATCAGAAATAGAGATGAGCGAGTATACTCGTCCGAGTATACTGCTCGGTCGAGTATTAGCATACTCGGACCGGCTCGTTGCTCGGACGAGTATCTCGCTGGCTCGAGATCGAGCATTAAATTAATAAAAGACAGTGAAGAACAGTGTTTACAGTGAAGAATAACACATTACACATGGTTACAGATGTTTTCCTTGTAAGAACACATTGAAATGACACTATTCTTCACTTTGCAGGTGTGCGTGCGTGTATCCCAGTAAGTTAGGAGATGTGCACGAACATCTGGAATGTGAAGAATAGTGTTCTTTCAATGTGTTCTGCACTTAAATGGTCCTGTGTTCACTGTTTTCACTGTTTTTATTCTATTCTTCACTTTGCAGATGTGCGCGCAGATCGAATCGGAAGACACGCGCGAACACCTGCAATGTGAAGAATAGAATAAAAACTGTGAAAACAGTGAACACAGGATCATTTAAGTGGAGAACACATTGAAAGAACAATATTCTTCACATTCCAAGTGCAAAGTGAAGAATAGTGTTCTTTCAATGTGTTCTTACAAGGAAAACATCTGTAAACATGTGTAATGTGTTATTCTGCACTTTTCTTTCAATGTGTTCTTTCAGTGAAAAAATGCTCGGGTCTCCCATTGACTTTAATGGGGTTTGTTAATCGATTCGAGCATCGGGAAAAGTTTGTATCGAATAACGAGCACCCGAGCATTTCTCTAAAGTCCTGACGCCTTCCTACTCAGTAGTTACTACTGCTGCAATGTCCTCTGTGTCATCGATGTGGCCCTGTGACCTCATAACAGCTATGCACAGATAAGAAGAGTTTTAGTGAGAAGCCTGTCTGAAAGAGGGGAATGTATATAAGGGGAATGTGTGCATATCAGTATAAGTGTGTATGAGTCTATTCATGTGTGTTTATAAGTATGAGTGTATACATATGTGCATGCTTGTATACATGTGTGTGCATATAGCAGTGTATGAGTGTTAAAATGTGTGTATGACTGTAAAAGAGGTGAATACATGTGTCTATATGAGTGTATGAATAGATATGTATGAGGGTATAAATCTGCATATAAGGTAAAGGGGAAAATAAATAATACAAAATAACATACACATATCTAACTTGTTTCTAAAAAACCTAAAATTCTTTTGGAGTCTTGTTTAAAGGGAACCTGTCATCAAAGTGGCCTTACAGTGACCATAAAGTGGTAAATAATGTTTCACCTCAGCCCTTCTTATATGATATAACAATGCGGTGACTTACAGGTGACATCTTTGTACTCAAACACACACACTCTTCCGTATGACCAGTGCGCTCTAAATTGTAGCAGTGGCAATCATGGATTTAATAAAAAGAACCAGTCAGCTGGATCTGGAATACCCACATGTAATTATGGGGCGTTTATACTTACCTATATGTGAGTCCAATGAGGCACATCAGACCCACATCTCTAAGCTTTCAATGCTTCAATGAATCAGGAGTAACACTCCTGCTTCATAGTCCACACTGCATACCTACAGCACTTGTGCAGTGAAGCCCGGGAGGACTACTCCGGCTTCATAGTGCATGCTGTGATATACAGGATAGGAGCAGTAGTACTGATCTGTTCCCATATACAGGATAGGAGCAGTAGTACTGATCTGTGCCCTTTTATAGGGGATAGGGGGTAGTAGTACAGATCTCTGCCCATATGTACATGATAGGAGTAACAGTTCTATTCTATATCCATATATACAGGATAGGAGTACTGTGTAGAAGTGTTGTTCTTTATTGTAGTGTAGTAGTGTTGGGATACGGCATAGTGTAGAATAAGTGTAGTAGTGTAGACCGAAATAGCAGACACACACATACATAGACACAGGACCTGTGGATGGCTCATCACCTCACTGGTCCTGGAAGGTAAATAGTAATAAATAGGTGTCAGGAGCCGGCATACATATATTGCTATGGAGAGCAGGGCTGGGCTAATCCCTGCAGACAAGTTTATCTGTGTCCCTCCTAGTTAGAGCAGAAACCTGCTCAGTGGGCCCCGGAACTACCACTCCCTCTTAGTTACGCCTCTGATTATACTAAACCGTCACACTTCGCCAGATCATTGAGCAGAATGTAATATGTATAGCCGCCCCAATTCAGATGGAAGCACCAACAAGATCCAGAACCTCTGCCTCGTTTATTATCATCATTGTGCTGTATAGTACAGCTTACAAAACTGTTTAATAAATCCCCATCGATGGGGATTATGCTGGTGATCATTTCCCCTAGATGCCAGCTCCCTGCTAAGGGTCGACTGGTGTGGAGCATTCCTTCTCTGGACCTGAGCACAAGCTCCAGTCTGCAAACTTTAACCGGTCCAGGACCGGGCCTTTTCCTGTTTTTTCATTTCCATTTTTAACTCCCCACCTTCAAAAATCTATAACTTTTTTATTTTTACATGTAAAGAGCTGTGTGACGGCTTGTTTTCTGCGTAAGAAATTGCACTTCATAGATGGTATTGAATATTCCATGCCATGTACTGAGAAGCGGGAAAAAATTCCAAATGCAGTGAAAATGGTGAAAAAGCACATTTGCGCCATTTTCTTGTGGGCTTGGATATTACGGCTTCCACCGCGCCCCAAATGACATGTCTACTTTATTCTTTGGGTCAATACGATTACACAGATACCAAATTTGTATAGGTTTTATAATGTTTTCATACATTTACAAAAATTAAAACCTCCTGTACAAAATTTTTTTTTATTTTGCCGTTTCTGGCGCTAATAACTTTTTCATACTTCTTGTACTTATAGGACGTGAAAGGCTGGGTGGCACTACTGGAAGTACGTCAGATTGGCTAAGGTGCTGGTCTATATATTTCAATATGATCTCTATCAAAGAGTCCCAGTATAAGACAAGTGGGTGCCGGAACGTGGAACAGTTGATAGGAGCGCTGTGGTGCTCTGAATTCCTAGCGTGAGGGCATACAAAATGTAGAAAGATAAGAAAAGGAATGGCACTCACCGCGTTGTCTCCTTCCAATGCAAATTTATTTGTATATACTCACAATAAAGACAAGAAGTGTGGTTTACAGGTCGAGGGGAGGGGAGGACGCAGGGACTCAACACATGACAAGTAGGACAGCTGTTTCGCGCGCTCGGCGCTTCATCTGGCTTGTCTGTTCAAACACATGTAAAACATAGCGGGCATTTAAACCTGCTAACCACGCCCCCTGAAACAGGAAGTGGATTCTATTGGTTCTCCCACGAGTTAGACAACTCCCAGTGAAAATAGAGATCAAATGCCTTAGTTCATTAAATATACCCTACAAGTCAATGCACTCACCGGCGGCTAGGATGCGCTGTAGTCCGCTCTCATCCAACCTACATCGGTATGGACGGGGCATGCTGCACACAGCCGTCTCGTATCTGGCGCCGGTGCGGCTGCACAGCTGTCACATGACACGCCCCCCCCCCCCCAGCGACGTCAGCCAGAGAGGCGGGGATCAGTCGCAGGCTGCGCCGGAATAGGCGCACGACTGAAGGGATAGAAAGTGTTCCTGTGACTACAGCTGAAATAATCTAACAGCATTAAACAACAATGGGAGTGTAGCGCGGCATGCGCTTGAAATATATTTGAGGGAAGGGGCTGAGTGGGTAGCAAGAAAGAAATGACCTGTATTTAAAAACTGTTTAACATTAGTACCTCATGTCAGAATGGACATGGGGACCAGTGCTAATTTTTGCTCCAGACTCTTGAAGTTATACCTTGTATTGGTATACGAGACGGCTGTGCGCAGCATGCCCCGTCCATACCGATGTAGGTTGGATGAGAGCGGACTATAGCGCATTCTAGCCGCCGGTGAGTGCATTGACTTGTAGGGTATATTTAATGAACTAAGGCATTTGATCTCTATTTTCACTGGGAGTTGTCTAACTCGTGGGAGAACCAATAGAATCCACTTCCTGTTTCAGGGGACGTGGTTAGCAGGTTTAAATGCCCGCTATGTTTTACATGTGTTTGAACAGCCAAGCCAGATGAAGCGCCGAGCGCGCGAAACAGCTGTCCTATTTGTCATGTGTTAAGTCCCTGCGTCCTCCCCTCCCCTCTACCTGTAAACCACACTTCTTGTCTTTGTTGTGAGTATGCACAAATAAATTCGCATTGGAAGGAGACAACGCGGTGAGTGCCATTCCTTTTCTTATCTTTCTATATTTTTCATACTTCGTTGTACGGAGCTGTGGGTGGTGTAATTTTTTTACGATGTTTTCAATTATATAATTTTTAGGACTCCATGACCTTTTGATCACTTTTTATAGATTTTTTTTTTTATATTTTTCAAAATGGCAAAAAAGGGCCATTTCCTACATTGGGTGCTATTTTCCGTTAAATGCAGTGAAAAAATTAGATTTTGATAGATCGGGCAATTTCGGACGCGTCAATACCTAATGTATTTATGATTTTTACTGTTAACATATATTTATATTAGTACTAGGGAAAGGGGTGATTTGAACTTCTTTTAAAGTTCTACTTTTAAAACTTGTTGGCCCTTTTGATAAAGAGTTTTGATATTTAGTGTTTTGTGAACACACTGTACCTGTAGTTGTTTTTTGGTATTTAGTGCTCTACTTCTAGACCCTTCAGAAATGTGGTAGAAGATTTTTATGTGGAAAATACACCAGAGGTCTACTTAAATGCTCTATGCATATACATTTACTCCACTGTTTGATAGGGTATGGAATACATCCCAATGAGCGCCCATAGTGACCTCTTCAAGTATACACAACATATACTATAACTCACCTCTTACTATACCTAAGATATTTCAGTCTCCCACACTTTTGTCTTGGCCTGAAAATAAACAAAAATAAAATAAGCAGATAAATCATCTCTGTAAGGTTATGTATATTGATAATGTAGTGGGTCATGTTCTGTGGACAGAGTTCAACACAGAAAAATATGTGACTCCCATGTGGACTACAGAAACATGAATTCAGTCTATACTAGAAAAGTTTAATGTATGGACTACAGCAATGTAACATCACTCCTATATATTCTATATACTTACTGGGGAGACTCCGTGCTGGGGCAGTCAACTTCCACCTCCAGTTCTACAGGTCTATAATAGTAACATAAGTATCATTGAATGGACTCCAGTTATGTAATTTCATAAATTAATTCCTATATAATATTTATACTTATTGGGGAGACTCCATGCTGGCACAGGACACTTCCACCTCCTGTTCTATAGGCCTATAATAGAAAACATTAAGATCAATGTTAAATGTGTCAGACCCAAGCAATGTAACTTTACTCCTATATAATCTATATACTTACTGGAGAGACTCCATGATGGTGCAGGAATGTTCTGACTCCTGTTCTACAGGTCTACAATATAAACATAAGTTTTATTGTTTTGGACTCCAGTAATGTAATTTCATAAATGTATTACTATCTATTGTATACACTTGAAAGACTCCACGCTGGTCCAGGCCACCTTCATCTCCTGTTCTAAAGGTCTATAATAGAAAACATCGGGATCAATGTATATATCCAAACAATGTAAATTAAGCCCTATATAATCTATGGAGAGACTCCACACTGGGCCAGGCCACCATCACCTTTTTTCTTACAGGTCTATAATGAAAACATAGGAGACAAGCAATGAAAATGAAGCCCTATATATAATAATTATTATTATTATTAATTATTATTATTATTATTTTATATTGCTCCATATTCCATAGCACTTTACAAATCATAGGGGACATATATAAATATAATATTTCCTAAAGATCTATAATAGAAAACATAGGGATCAATGTATGAACTATAGTAATGTAAATTAATCCCTATATATTTTCTATGCTTACTGGGGAGACTCCACGCTGGGCCAGGCCACTTTCACCTTGTGTCCTAAAAGTCTATAATAGAAAACATAAGGTTCAATCAATGGGGTCTGATGGCTTCACCATGAATATCCATGTCAGTTCATAGTCCCTTATTATATCTGCCCCCTGCACTTACCTTCCTTCTACTTCCTCCACCACTTTCCTGTCCAGTTTGTTCACTGTCTGATCTATCACCTGCTTCTGCTCCACAACTTTCTCCTCCGCTTCCTGATGTTTTCTTTCCTTTTCATCATCCTCCTTGCTATATGATAGAACATGAATGATATCTCTACTAAGAATGTGTTTTTTTATTCTAAACACTATTGGGCACTGGGTGTAAATTTTTTTTACATGGTCATTTTTGGATATGTGTAGTTAATGTGAAATAAAACAGGTGACCCCTTGGGCTGTGTTGGTGTAGTCCTTCCCGGTTTACATACTCTCCTGTTATTAGGAATAAAATTCATCATTTCTGTTGCAATTGTCTTCCTAAAATATAAAACATAGTACTGGTTACTGGAACTTCCCAACATGCTATCCCCATATATTCCTTATATACCCAATATACCCCTCATTTCTCTTATATACCTCATGTCCTCATTTAAACCACAAGATCCCAACATATCCCTCATGTCATAATGTGCCCAGTATGTCCGCCATATTCGCCTCATGCTAATATGTATATCACTAATATCTTAAATATATCCCTCAGGACCCATTTATCTATCATTTATAGCCACCATGTACTCCTCATTATATTAATCTCATGCAACTCATGTTCCCAATCACCTCCCCATACTTCCATCATGCCCCCTATATGTTCCCCTCAAGTCCCCCACATACCTCTCATGTCCCCTTCATTCCCCCAAGTCCCCCATAAAACGCTGAATTATATTTTTATTTTTGGGTTTTGAGATTTTTATTTCCCTAAACTGTACCTACAGAACTAACCCCTAGTCATATACAGAATAGTAGTATCAAATAATTATCATTTTTGTGGGTCTGATCCATAATCATGGAATATGAGATACAGAGAATAAGAGATACGTGATATGTACACCTCAGAATATTCTGCTTCATACAAATAATCTTATATTCCTATAGAGACAATTAATCCAGATTGCCTATGTAGGAAATAGGTTCCCAATGATATGTGATATTGTATTTTCGCTGTGGGTGTCTTATGTATTACATAGAAAGTGGAGATCATGAAGATTTGAGCCAATGTTCCATAGTTGATGCCATGTTACCCATTGGTCAAGTTGAGTTGAGTTACAAAAGTGACGAGTTGGTTGCTACGGGCATTTTCATCATTTTCTATTGTCCTGTTCTATGTATTTTAAAGCAATCATTGAGTTGTAATAATACATACAATATATATATATGATACTTACGTCAATTCAATATCTCCTCCTTCCTTCTTCATGATGTTATCCACCTTCTCTTCCTACATGTCACATTCCTCCCATGCTATTTTCACTTCCCTCTTTTTATTCTTCTTGATGTTTTTACGCTCCACCTTCTCCACCTCTCTGATCTTAATGACTTCCGGCTTCATCTCATTTATCTCCTTGTAGTCACCCATCAGCTCTCCGCTAACTCCCTCCTCGATCCCCTACAATCTGGTTTCCGCTCTATGCTCTCCACTGAAACTGCTCTTTCTAAAGTCTCCAATGATCTCCTCAACGCTAAGCCCAAAGGGTACGTTTCTCTCCTCGTTCTACTGGATCTCTCGGCAGCCTTTCATACTGTGGACCACCAGCTCCTCCTTAGGATGCTTCGCTCCATTGGCATGAAGGACTCTGCCCTCTCTTTGTTTTCTTCCTATCTCTGTGAACACAACTTCAGTGTCTCCTTCTCTGGATCCCTCTCTTCTCCTCTTCCTCTCACTATTGAGGTTTGAGGTTCCTCAGGGCTCAATCCTAGGTCCTCTTCTCTTTACTGTCCCCTTTGGACAAATGATCAGCAGATTTGATTTTCAGTATCACAGTGATTCTCTCTCTGCCATCTCTAAAATCATGGCCTCTCTCTTTGTGAAACTTAATCTTTCCAAATCTTAATAACCCTGTGGTAGCAGGCCCGCTGACTTGGGGATGTGCTGGACTCTGAATATGCGGTGCAAAGGAGAGGTCAATCTCTTGCTTGCCAGATGGTATATAGTTATAGGTGGTTGTATATAGTTATAATAGGAGGCTCTATACAGATATTATATAGGGGGACTGTGTATAGTTTTTATAAGGATGCTGTATAAAGTTATTATAAGGGGACTGTATATAGTAATTGGATGGTTGTATATAGTTATTATAGGGGGCTGTACCTAGTTATTATAGAAGGACTGTATATAGTATATAGGCTCGGGGACAGGGGGCTGCAGGAGGAGGCTGGAGGACAGTTGGCCACAAAAGGAGAATAGAAGACAATAGGCCACAGAATGAGACATGAGGACAGTAGGGCATAGGAGAAGGCCGGAGGACAGGAGCTACAGGAGGAGGATGCAGGACTGGAGGCCACAGTATGAGGAGGATAGAGAACAGGGGCCACACCATGTGAGGAGATGTGGGGGTAGGAGTACAGATAGTATTATGTTCAAGTTTCTGTAGATAAATAAAAGTGGAAAACCAAATGTAAATGGAGAATAAAATAAGAGGGGTTTTATGTTTTACATGTTGCAAAGTTGCACTAGGGGGTATTATACAGGTCCATTGGGGGGTTGACATAGTAAGGGGCATTCTACTATGTGGGGACCATCAAGGGCGATATTATACTAGGCTTGTGGGTGTGACAATAGGTGTGTTTTAGAAAAGGGGGAGGGGCTTTTGTACCTCTATCTATCGCCCAAAAGTTGGGAGGTGTAGGATAGGTGTAGTAGTGGTGTAGAAACAGCAAACACACAGAAAGAAAGACACACACATAGATACCAAAACTGTAGATTTCTCATTTTGCTGGTCCGGAAAGGCAAATAGAAATAAATGTATGTCATTAGCCGTCATACATATATAACTATAGAAAGCAGAGCAGGACTGGGCTAGTCCCTGTATACAACTCTAGGAGCAACACAGAGCTGAAAGCTTCACAGTCGGCCCCTCAAAGTCTGGGCCCCCAGAGCCACTGCTTCCCAAATTTATAATATTTTATCACCAATTAAGACAAGCCAATTTCTAGCTAAACAGTGCATCTTATAGTCTGAAAATTATGGTAAAGTATAATGAATGTTGGTTTTCATATTAAACTACAAAAGTACAGAACTAATTCAACATCGAACTTCAGGAATCCAATTAATGTCAATTTCCGATCTGATTGTCCTTCATGATAAATGGTTGTCATTAGGTAATTGTAAATAGATGTGAGAGACCTTCTTAGCGGCAAAATTGATGATGATTGCTCATGTCTGAATCCTTTGGCCAATTATCATTGAAATACTGCTTACATAACCTATTACACATATATTCTGGCACAGTATTAGAGAGAAAACAGAGAAACAAGAGACATGATAGAAGTAGGGATGAGTGTGTTAGATGAGCAGACTGGCTATGACAAGTCGGGTGTTTTTATGGTGCTCTGAGTCAATAGGTCATCATGTGCAGTATTTCTGGTCATATCCTTATTTCAAATAAATGTATGACAATGTGTATTATAAAAATCTGATGCAAAAATGTATTGCTATTTGATTTCATTTTTTACAATTTTTATTATATGAAATAACCCCAAAACCAATGCCGTAACTTGAAGATGTCGGGCTCCAATGCAAAGTATGTGCCAGGCCCCCAACTATAATGTGCTTGTCTCTTATGGGAAAGTGACCTATGGGTCCCCTAAGCCTTTTTAGCCCGGTTGCAACCGCACCCTCTACATGCCCCTGTCTAAGAGAAGCCCTTGTTTGTGCCTTTGTGACACCAAGCACATGCAAAAAGTGTTTTTTTAACCCTCAGGGCGCGTTCACACGTTCCGCTATCGTCGCGTTCATAACGCGCCGCTAGCGCACAGTGGGCGGGGCTCGGGATGATCGCATGCGGTTAATAACCCGATCGCATGCGTTTGTCTGGAAACGCATATGCGATTGCCCCAAACGTTATGAACGCGGCGCTAGCGGAACGTGTGAACGCGCCCTCAGGGCTCATCTGAATTGTTGGGATGGAGGGAACATTTTGTTCTTTAAGCAGTGAGTGTGCCAGATTTATTATGTGTTGGCACTACAAAAATCTAATTTTTCCAATGCTCATATGGTTTCATTTTGTCGCTCAATTGGTGTGCATGTTTTTCAATTCCAATGCTTTTCATGCACTTCTAGTTTCCCAAAACTTTTTTAGCGTATAGTAAGACCAACAAAAAACATGTTTACCTTCTAAACCCCTTTATAAATGTGGTTTGTCGCTTCTGATGCCCATTTGTTCTTCTTAGGATGCATCAAATACATTTGAACATTTCAGCAAATTAATGTTATTGTTTGTATTATAAAAAGGTAAACAATTTTCCAATATACACTCTGTATGAGTTCCTCATGTTTTTTCTAGATTTTGGCTTGCTGTCTTGCTATAGAAAGCTTCTATGTTTACTACCAGGGGACGGAAATCCGAAAACTCGTTATATCACAGAGTAATCAGAGGGTATGGTCACACGTCGCGCTTACTGCGTTTGAAAACGCATTGCAACAGCTATAGAGAGAGATGCCTAATTAACCCCTTAAGGACGCAGCCATTTTGTAGCTTAAGGCTCAGCCTGATTTTTTGGATTCGGACTTGCGTCGCTTTATATGGTTATAACTTTTGAACACTGTTACTTATCAAAACGATTCTGAGATTGTTTTTTCCCCACATGTTGTACTTCATTTTAGTGGTAAATTTTGGCTGATAAGTTTTGCGTTTATTTACAAAAAAAAGAAAATATGATAAATTTTTTGAAAAATTTGCCATTTTCGAAATTCTAAATCATTGCGTTTTCAGGCAGATAGATTTACCACCTAAATAAGTTGCAGAATAACATTTCCCATTTGTCTACTTTACATTTTCATAATTTCTGAAATGTCTGGATAATTTATTTTGATGTCGCGCGGCCTACAAATAGAATATCGCTTTTCCGGATTTTCAGAATTGACTATTTTGGGGATAAATACAGTTGTGAATGAAATTTTACATATTTAGCATCAAAACCCCCTATATAACCAACCCATTTTCAAATCTGCACCCCTCAAGCTATCAGAAACAGCTTTTACGAAGATTGTTAACCCCTTGAGATCTTCATAGTAATTGAATCAAAATGGGGGTGAAATTTAGAATGGTCATATTGTTCCCTTATACGTTCATTTAGCACTAAAATTTACACATTTCCAAAATATAAAAAGATAAAACCCACCATACAATTTGTTCTGCAATTTCTCCCGAGTACAAAGACCCCCCACATGTGGCTGTGACTTGTTTTATGGGGGCACAGCGAGGTGCAGAAGGGAAGGAGGGCGCTGCAGCTGCCAGGATTTTAGTTTTCTCGTTGCCCCCTTTTGAAGGCTATAAAATTTTCGCTTTTTCGTTATTGGGGCCATGTGACGGCATTTTTTTTACGGGATGAGATGCTTTTTCCATTGTTACCATTTTGGGGTTGGTATCACCTATTGTTGAAAATTTAGGAACTTTTTTTGAGGGCAGGAGTAGAAAAGCATCAATTCTGTACTGGATTTTTTACTTTTTTTTTTTTTCGTGTTCACCGTATAGCCTAATAATCATGTTATCTTTATTCTATGGGTTGATACGATTACGGGGATACCAGACATGAATATATTTTCTTACGTTTTACTAAATTTGTCAAACAAAACCCTAATGTGGGGAAAAATCTATCATTTATGTATTGCCGTCTTCCAAGTGGCATAACATTGTTACTTTTTTGGCTACGGAGCTGGTTGATGGCTTGTTTTTTGCGGGACATGTTGTACTTTGCACCAGTATCATGTCTGAGTACATATGGTTTTTTGATTGCATTTTATAGCATTTTTTGTGGGATTGAAAAGGTAAAAATCATAATTTTTGGAGGGTTTATAACAGTTTTTTTTTACGGCGTTTATCGTGGGGGTTCAATAATGATTTACTTTTATTCTACGGGTTGTTACGGACGCGGTGATACTATATATGTGGGGTTTGTGTTATGATTTAGACTTTTTTTGAGTTATATGTCTCTTTATATGTTTTGGGAGTTTGGGGCATTTTTAGTGATTTATGACTTTATTTTTTTATTGAATAACTTTTTTTTTTTTACTTTTTCACTTTTATACCATGGGACATGAAGAAGCAATCTTCTGATTGCTTCTTCATGATAATATTCTGCAATACTGATGTATTGCAGAGTATTATCAGTGTCAGCCTATACACTTGCATAGGCTGGCACTGTGCCAGTAAGATGACGTCACAGACGCCATCTTACTGGCAATTCTTGCAAGTAACTCTGGGGTCCAGATCGGACCCCAGAGTTACTATAGCAACGATCGGCGCCCCCCGAAAACGGTTCGGGGGGGCCGATCGTGGAGGAAAGACCCCCCAGATGCAGGTTAGATGCCGCGGTCGCGCTGACCGCGGCATTTAACGGGTTAAGCACCCGCGATCGGAGACAACTCCGATCGCGGGTGTTACACTGGGGTGCCGGCTATTAGTTACAGCCGGCACCCCGTGTTTCCCGATGCCGGTTCGGCTCTGATCCAGAGCCAAGCCGGCATAAGCGCCGTGGCGGATATATCCGCCACTGAGCGCTAAGTCACTGCGCTCCGTGGCGGATATATCCGCCACGGAGCGTGAAGGGGTTAAACAGCTGTTAACACTTGTGTTTACAAAACTCAACTGTAACGCGAGCATTAGCATTTTGTAAACGCAAGCTTTATTAGCTGTTTAATTAGGCAAATCTCTTCAGCTGTTGCAATGCATTTTTAAACCCATGCAGTAAATGCAACGTGTGACCGCACCCTCAGTCATGCGACAAATAATGAGCCGTGCACCTGTGTGACCATGGACAGATTTCTGCCCACTGGAAGTAAACATAGAAGCTTCCTATAGAAGGACAGCAAGCAGAGGTCTAGAAAACCGTGATGAATAGATACAGAATGTAAAGTGGGAATTTGCATAATTTTTTATAATAAAAATTTTAACAATAATTTGCTGAAATGGAAATACCCCTTTAATGCGGTAGGGCTCAATAAAAAATCAAAGTACAAAACACTTGCGCTAAAATCAGGCACCAGAAAAAAGACTTCGCAACACACAATGTAAGTCTTATTTCCAAGGCAACTTGGCACTTCTCTAAGTAATTACAGGACTATTAGAGGCTGATACATCTACCACTTTACTTTACTGTGCATAGGTCTGTATTTCATATTAGATATACACTATTGTTTATTTGCTTGTGTTCTGGGTTATTTATCTTCTCTCAGGGCTGTACTTCATTTCTTTGTAGCATCTGTTGAATTCCGTCCTTAATTTTCTGTGGGATATTTTGTCTTTGGTTTTGTATACATTCTAAACTACATATGAATACAGACTAAATAGACTTTGAATTGATGCTTTAGTTTACTCTTTCTTTCTTAAGGGTATACTCATCTTTTTTATACTTCTAATAAAATGAAAGTCTTTGGAGTGCACCAACACATAAAAATGAACCAAAATTAAGGAAGCACGCCTCCCCATTGCTCAAAGTTTCAAATTGTGGTATAAAGCACAACTCGCTAAATTCTATATATAACATTTTAAATTCGTACAGTCCAGTTGGTAAACTTTTAGTCCGGAGTAGAGGAACATCCAGGATCCTTCCAGCACCCATTTTCCGAAACCGGGGCTCCCCATGAAACTGCCCTATACGTTTGTGTCTGATGAATACTAGGGTTTCCTAAATGTTCGGATACAGTCAATGCATAGTGCAGATCACCACAGCATATTGTTAAATAGAATTTATTTAAATACGCACCAACATTGTATAAAAATGTTCAGTTATTAAAAAAAAACTTTATTCACATGGACCCCAAACAAATAACCTAAACTTGTCTATGGAGAGCTATGTTTCATGCATTGCAGATATCAACCTCTCCAGAATACTCATCCACAATGACTTTGTTAAGGTGGACGATCTCCTCATGAGTAGGATGTTGCTCCTGTCCAAATTGATTTATACCAGGTGCATGCATAAAGAATCACACCTGAGGAAAAGCACGTTCAATTCCCGCTTGGTCAGAGGCCCAGACAAGGAAGGAAGTACACTAAAATATAGAAACTAGAGTAGCCGTTACCAGCTTTGTTCTGTGTCTCTTGATAGGAAGATCTGAGATGTCCAAGGTTACAGGATGGGCACATTCCAGTCTTATCTCGGATGCCGACGCCATCTTTGGGTGCAGTCTCAGACATAGACCCTATCTTTGGGAGTAGTCTTCATACACAGACCCCATCATTAAAGCAGAGTAATTTTACAGTAGTTGTAGACCGTTATCTGATCACACAATGAAAGGTTAGTAAATATATTTTGTGCACACAGGCACCTACTAAGCGTAATCTTGAGATTTCTCCCTTCACAACTCATGGTACTGAGAATGAAGATGGATAAGGAAGGATTATCAAGGTACATGTCAAGCTAATAGAGATGGAGCTTTCTGTGGCTGGTCATATGATGCTGTGCTGAGACATCATGGGACTGGCACACTGGAGATGGAAAGAAAGCAGGGGGTGTAAACATTAAGATAAGAACAACAGCAGCAACACAAATAGTAACTTCAATGGGGCTCATTTACTAAGGGTGGATTGCTGCACATTTGTCAGACTTTGCACTTTTTTTCAGGGTTTTCAGGGCTTGGACAGGTATATAACAGGTGTCTGCACTGGGATTGTGGGGTGTGTCATCGGACGATCCGACTGTTTCGGACTGAGCGCATGATCTATCTTTCAAATTGTGTTGCAAGACAATGCACTTACATGCACCGGGACGAAGAGGTGAACTCCGTCGGACCTGAGCGGGGAAGCGACTCATGCAAGATATTGGGCGCACGATCTTAATGAATCACGGCAGAGTTCACCAGAGGAGTTGACCGAAAGTGCATTGTCCAACGAAAATACAGTGTGCTGCGATTCACTAAGATCATGGGCCCAATATTCTGCATGTGTCGCTTTCCCGCTCAGGTCTGACAGTTAACCATCTTCTTCATGGTGCAATTTGAAAGTTAAATCCTGGGCTCAGTCCGAATCAGTCGCATCGTCTGACGGCATGCCCCCCCAATTTATGTCACATGGAAGCCAGCCCAGCTGCACCAAAAAACGGCCGAGTGCAACACAATCCCAGCGCAGACACCTGTTAAATACCACTGTGCAATTCCTCAAAAAGGTGCAAAGTCCGGTGAAAGTACAGCATACGACCCAATGGGGCTCATTTACTTACCTGGTCCAGTCGCGATTCAGCGGCGCATTCTCCAACGAGGATTTGGGTTCTGCTGGGATTCACTAAAGTCCGTGCGCCCGATGTCCACCAGGTGTCGCTGCTGCGCTGAGGTCCGCTTGAGTTCACCTTCTTCTCTTTGGTGCATGTAAGTGCGTGTCAAGCGATACAAATTCTTTTTTAAATACCGCAGTTTATACGAATCCGTAGGGTTTTCCAACGGTCACGCCCCCCGATTTCCGTTGCGTGCAAGCCAGCGCAGATGTAACGCAATCCGATTGCGTGCGCCAAAAACCCGGGGCAATTCAGGGAAAAATAGCGCAAATCGGTAATATTCGGGAAACCCGGCAATTCGGCCCCTTAGTAAATGAGCCCCAATGTGCTGATGCTAGACAAAAAAACTACTGTAAATTAACATTGTCTACACCTCCTATTATCTGTCTTAGTTTACAAAAAGAAATCAGTTTTTGGTGCACAATATCTGAACTTAGATCCCCTTACCAGGAAGCCGTTCTTGGTTGAAAAATGTTTTCCAATCCATTTAGACTAAAAATGGATGATAATTGGTTAATTCTTGTGCATCTAGCCTTAAAGCTTTATTCGTACAACTTATAGCAAAGATCTGGAGTGTTTTGCTTATGGGCGGTACCCGTTTTCTGATATATAAGGCGTGATAAAGTTACAATTCCTGTTCTTCCCTACTTAGTATGTTAGTAGGTTTTTCCCTTTGCACCACTTTTTGGAAAAATGAACATGGTTGGGGTGGAGCAAAAGGTGGCTATGCTCTGTTCTGCCATATCTAATATAACCTGTGGCACAGGATAAAGTTGAAATTTCCACCAGGCTGTTACTGCTGTAGATTTCATTCCCGAGTAACTCGGTTGTGTTGTTTGAGGGTCTGGGATTATTAGGATCGGTGTGCAATGCGCCTGTTATAATACAATTCCCACACTGAGTATATGGAAATTATTTTTTGATGTGGTAAACCAGAAATCTAGTTGGAATGGATGAGCTGTTGATGTTGCTGTACACATTAGACTGATATTTCGCTGTGATTGACACCTGTAATCATATCTTAGTTGCAATGAAAAAATCCCAAGTCCCATCAGCATCAAAGAGACAAAATCAATGAATCAAGGAGTCATTGTTGGTGCTGTGAGGAGGCTGCTAGGCTACAGTTGCACAGATTACCTATGTAAGTACAGTTAAATAATGATAACAATTTTTTATTACTTTAGTTGGGATAAATAGAATAAATACTTGTTGCTGTCACCACTGCAAGCTGAGTTTGGAGCCTTTGACACACTTAGTTGTGCAATGACTTACACCACATAGGGGACCAACTGACCCTATTGTAAGGTGTTGGGTGCATTTCAAATTCGCCACTTTTGCTGTCTGACATATGATGGATCCGTCACAAATCAAATATGCTTGTAAGACAGTACCAACATTTGTATTCCTAATGCTTAAGTTAATAAGAAAAGTGTGAACTTTAACACAATCCGAATTGTTTTGTTCAAAATTTATTGTGGTAACCTACAGAACCAAAATTAGAAAAATGTGGTCTCTGGCCAAATATTTAAGGACCTTACTGTATAAGTTTGTCCTGGTTTTGCTTTCTTTTTTTTCCTGCTTTTAGTATTATGTGCAAATCAGCTTTTTCTCTGTTACTCATATTTACAGCTGGTAGATAAGGAGAAGCTGGTAAATGCTCTAACTCCTTATAGTTGCTGGATAAGCTGATTTACATACACAGGTAATGGCTTATTTTTGAACCTCATAGTGACGGTATTTAATATTCCATGTCTTGTAGAAGGAAGCGGGGGAAAAATGCAGTGAAAATGGTGAAAAAACGCATTTGCGACATTTTCTTGTGGGCTTTGATTTTACAGCTTTCACTGTGCGCCACAAATGTCTACTTTATTTTTTGGGTCGGTGCAATCATGGGGATACCAAATTTGTATAGGTTTTATAATGTTTTCATACATTTACAAAAATTAAAACCTCCTGTACAGTTTTTTTTTTAAATTTTGCCAACTTCTGGCGCCAATAACTTTTTCATACTTTAGGTGGTGTCATTTGCGACTTTTGATGGTGTTTTCATTGCTATAAATTTTAGGACTGTGCGACCTTTTGATCACTTTTTATTGATTTTTTAATATTTTTAAAAAAGTGCCATTTTCGACTTTGGACGCTATTTTCCGTTACAGGGTAAACCACAGTAAAAAAACGTTATTATATTTTGATTGGACATTTTCAGATGCGGCAATACCTAATGTGTTTATGATTTTTACTGTTTATTAATATTTATATCAGTTCTAGGGAAAGGGGGTGATTTGAATTTTTAGGTTTTTTTATTATATTTTTTTTTAAACTTTTTTAAATTTTTACTTTTACTATTTTTCAGACTCCCTAGTGTATTTTAACCCTAGGTTGTCTGATCCTATCATATACTGCCATACTAGAGTATAGTAGTTTTTCTCCTCATTCATTACCAGGTGCTGATAGCATGGAATGTTATTGTATATAGTGCAGTTTTATGTATCTAATCATTAATCAATCTTTATTGTGCAGATATGTTAAAGGGGTTGGCCACCTTTCAATAAACCTGGTACAATAGACATGTCTCTGATGGCATATGCACCTTTGTCGTTGCTTCCTTTGAGAGCTTCAGCCTTTCCCTGCTCTCACCATCCTGCCCTCTGCATATATACACATCTTCTTGTTCCTCACTCCTTCAGTCCATCCTAATGGCATCATCCACTACCCCTCTTTCTCTCAGTCTGTATCACAGAACGACACATAAAGAGGAGAGGGGGAGGGAGCAGGATGAGTCATAATCTCCTGCTGCAGCCCCTCCTATTTATCAGAGGTCAGACATGTAAAGTAAGTAGCAGGTGTCCTGAATCACTTGACAAACATTCAGGGGTTATTATTAAGGCAGTAAAGGCACAATTTTGATAAGGAGTGGCCAACCCCTTTAATTCTACACTAAATAAGCAAATTCACAATCTATTTAAAATATATATTTGTAGTTAAACAATACATTTATAATATACAAGAGAACCCCCCCACACACACACATGTAATTTAGTGTTTCATTTAGTACCGTTTTTGTTTAATAGATGATTTTATATTTTATAGCAGTCATTTGTAGACGGCATCCAAGTAAATGTCTACTTTTGTGTGCATGATATTAATTCTGCATCATAGATACATACCCCACAGAGGCTAATAAACATTTTTCCTGCCCTTTAATAAATGTCATTGAACAAGCAGATATTGTTTACTTATCCTGTGTAACAAAGTTTCAAGCAAAACACATTATTTTCAAAGAGTTACCTGTCAGCATTGCTTAAGAGAATAATATCTGATGTTCTGAGGATTGAGCCTGCGGGGAGACTTACCTGCACATCAGAAGGAATTAATGACGGAGTTGTACATTGAGGTGGACTGAGCTGTGTTATGTATTCCTCATAAAGAACATTGGGCCAGAATAACTGCACATTGCTAAACCTGGAACTCCTCAAATATACATTTCACCTGCCTTTTCATGACTTCTAAGTACATATTCGTTATTGCAGTACGTTATTACTTCCACCCACTGGATCCAAGGCCGTGCTCTACATATGCCACTAATATGAATCCATTGTGTGAAACCCTTAAAGAAACCCTGCAGTCAAAAATTAAAAAATCATTAGCCGTCACATCAAGTTTATACTGTATGTTCTCCTTACTTATTCTGTACATTGCAAAGACTGTGATTTCTCTTATGTCCAATGTCTGAATATTTCCAAGCAACAATGGTTGCTATATGCATGAATTAGTTTATTTTAGCCCCTATTGTAAGTGTCTTTCTATACATAACAGTGGGTAAAGGGAAACAATTAAGCTCCTCCTGCGGGGGAGGTTAGGTTACAATAAACCTAACTAAAGATAGCAATGTTTTATACATCTCATTCATCTCATCTTATTCATTCTTCATATTATGTGGTACTGCTCCATTATCATGACCAGTTCGGGCTTCAGCTGCTTACAGTCAAGTATAGTAGGGGGTATCTCCAGTGCCATTTTTATCTGGAGCAAAGAGGAAAGTATTTGTGGAAATTATGATTTTTTTCCTATTTCATCCCACAAAAAGTGCAATGAAAAGTGATCAAAAAACATATGTACCCCAGAATGCAAAGTACAACATGTCCTGCAAAAAACAAGCCATCAATCATCTCTGTAACAAGAAAAGTAACAATGTTATGCCACTTGGAAGACGGCGATGCAAAAATGATATTTTTCCCCACATTAAAGTTTTATTTGGCAAAGTAAACACCAGAGAAAAATCTAGTACAGAATTGATGCTTTTCTACTCCAGCCTTTATAAAAAAAAAAAAGTGATCAATTTTGAACAATAGATGATACCAACCCCAAAATGGTAACACTGGAAAAAGCATCTCATCTCGCAAAAAAATGCCATCACATGGTCCTAATAAAGAAAAAGCTAAAATTTTAGAGTCTACAAAATGGGCCAATGAGGAAACTAAAATCCAGGCAGCTGCAGGGTGCTCCTTCCCTTCTGCGCCTCGCTGTGCCCCCATAAAACAAGTAACATCCTCTGTACTCGGGAGAAATTACATAACAAATTGTAAGATGGGTTTTCTCTTTTTATCTTTTGGAAATGTGTAAATTTTAGGGCTAAATAAATGTATAACTGACAAAATTTGACCATTCTAAATTTCACCTCCATTTTTATTTTATTACTATGAAGATCTCAAGGGGTTAACAATCTTCCTAAAAGCTGTTTCTGATAGTTTGAGGGGTGCAGATTTGAAAATGGATTGATTATATAGGGGGTTTTGATGTTATATTTGAAATTTCTTAAAATTCTGCTTTGATAAGTAACAGTGTTCAAAAGTTATAACCGTATAAAGCGACGCAAGTCAGAATACAGAAAATGGGGCTGAGACTTAAGATACAAAATGGGGTTAATAATAGAGACAGGAAATAATAGCACTGTCTATTTTTGCATATGACACCAAGCTGTGTAGTGTAATACAGTCTATGGAGGATGGGAGTAGTAGTACAAGCCTTGTAATGTAATACAGTCTATGGAGGATGGGAGTAGAACAAGCTGTGTAGTGTATTGCAGTCTATGGAGGATGGGAGTAGTACAAGCTGTGTAGTCTAATGCAGTCTATGGAGGATGGGTGTAGTACAAGCCGTTTAGTGTATTACAGTCTATGGAGGATGGGAGTAGTACAAGCTGTGTAGTGTAATACAGTCTATGGAGGATGGGAGTAGTACAAGCTGTGTAGTGTAATAGTCTATGGAGGATGGGAGTAGTACAAGCTGTGTAGTGTAATAGTCTATGGAGGATGGGAGTAGTACAAGCTGTGTAGTGTAATACAGTCTATGGAGGATGGGAGTAGTACAAGCTGTGTAGTGTAATAGTCTATGGAGGATGGGAATAGTACAAGCTGTGTAGTGTAATAGTCTATGGAGGATGGGAGTAGTACAAGCTGTGTAGTGTAATACAGTCTATGGAGGATGGGAGTAGTACAAGCTGTGTAGTGTAATAGTCTATGGAGGATGGTAGTAGTACAAGCTGAGTAGTGTAATACAGTCTATGGAGGATGGGAGTAGTACAAGCTGAGTAGTGTAATACAATCTGTGTAGTGCAATACAGTCTATAGAGGATGGGAGTATTTCAAGCTGTGTAGTGTAATAGTCTATGGAGGATGGGAGTAGTACAAGCTGTGTAGTGTAATAGTCTATGGAGGATGGGAGTAGTACAAGCTGTGTAGTGTAATAGTCTATGGAGGATGGGAGTAGTACAAGCTGTGTAGTGTAATAGTCTATGGAGGATGGGAGTAGTACAAGCTGTGTAGTGTAATAGTCTATGGAGGATGGGAGTAGTACAAGCTGTGTAGTATAATACAATCTGTGTAGTGTAATACAGTTTATGGAGTAAACTGTAATACAGTTTATGCTGCGCATGCTCAGTTACTTACAGCCGGGTCCTGCCAGGAACCTTTTTGAACCTTTATTTTGAACCTTTATTCAAATACAAAAAAAGCAAATCTCCCAGCATAGGGATGATAGAAGACATAAAAACATTTAAAAATGTACCAAGTACATATCAGACCATATAGTTGGTACTGCCAGGTAAGGCAGTCCAACAAACCATTTCCTCCACCGACAAAAAGGAGGTATAAGAACCACCCTTGATGGTATATAGGTCAAACAAATAATATCTTAGTAGGCACACAATACAAGCTCTAATATAGATAATACAGTAGTAGAAATATCACAATGGTCTTAAAAGCAGTGTGCTATCCCTATTGTATCTAGAGGTAAGTCAGGAAGAGCGTATATGTGAAGTGTCCATACATTACAAGTCAGTAAGACAGGTCAGGAGGCTGTGTGGGACAAAGTCCCATGCTGTCCACAGTCAGGGTGGTTCGGTCGGTGGATTGGAAAGGGAGGGCTCCCCACGCGTTCCGTCCCCAAATGGAGACTTCCTCAGGGGTTGAAGTGCCCTTTCAGACATCAGACCCCCAAGAATTTATCTGTGAGCTTAATGATAACCCATGGAATATCATATTAACATCTGATTTTTCACAGGACAAGGTCGACTTTTTGGATTTGAAGATCACCAAGTCAAACGGCGGGCTAATTACGAATCTCTACCGCAAGAAGACGGCTACCAACAGCCTGCTACATCACAGCAGCTTTCATCCGGACCATTTAAAAACCGGCATCCCTGTGGGACAATTCATCCGAATAAAAAGAAATTGCACCCTACAGGAAGATTGCCGTAAGAACGCATCAGAACTGACAGGGAGACTTCGGAACAGAGGGTACCCCAGAAAAACAATTTCAAATGCCTATATTCGGGCCCGTGACTCAAGGAGAGAGGACCTCCTGACCACCAAAAACAAGACGTCTGAATTCCACTTAGGTGTGGTGACTACATATAACAACCAATGGTCTGAAATCCGTGCCATCCTCTCTAAAAACTGGAATATCCTACGGGCCGAGAGATACAGCATATGGTCGACCAAATGTGGGAATTTGACTCCGATCCTGGAATCTTTCTCTATCTCTCCTATTTTGGATGCCCCATCTGAGCCTTGAGAAGAATTTTACATCCACGAAGCTCCACCAATTGACCTTTTTCAAATATATGCAGTTGCATCAGCTCCTGACATGGACTTACCCCCACTGACTAAATGGAACACAGGGATCAAGCTAAATAGCACTGTATCACTTCTATACTGTGATTTTGGGCAAATCCTACTGCCATATAATATGTTAAACCCTCTGGGATAGGGATGATGAACCTCTTTTAACATTATGACCTGTTGTCTTCTATACTCAACATATGATATCGACCCCCATTGGGTGCCCCCCGTCGTGCTTTCTTTCCTGCACTAGCTTGCATATCTATGATACTTACCATATGACGCCGCCTCGCCCGCTACCTATAACCAATTCATTCTTACCCATCTTTATGGGATATTACTACTTTGTGCTTCAATGTCTCTGATATATAAGGACAATATGCACTTTACTTCTATGCTGCCTTGTTATATACGCCAAATCAGTACCTCTTATGCACCCCTATGCACGTTTAAATGCACTTTAACGTATTGGAAACATTATTTTCATGTTCACGAAATAACCAATATAATTAATATGTCTAACTTACTAATCCTTTGATTATACCTGTGTAACTCGTGTGACACTTTAATAAATTATTTATATTTTGTACTTCGTCGTTTAACCCCTTAAGGACGCAGCCATTTTGTAGCTTAAGGCTCAGCCCGATTTTTTGGATTCTGACCTGCGTCGCTTTATATGGTTATAACTTTTGAACGCTGTTACTTATCAAAACGATTCTGAGATTGTTTTTTCCCCACATGTTGTACTTCATTTTAGTGGTAAATTTTGGCTGATAAGTTTTGCGTTTACTTACAAAAAAAAAGCAAATATTATAAATTTTTTGAAAAATTTGCCATTTTCGAAATTCAAAATCATTGCGTTTTCAGGCAGATAGATTTACCACCTAAATAAGTTGCTGAATAACATTTCCCATTTGTCTACTTTACATTTTCATAATTTCTGAAATGTCTGGATAATTTATTTTGATGTCACACGGCTTACAAAAAGAATATCGCTTTTCCGGATTTTCAGAATTGACTATTTTGGGGATAAATACAGTTTTGAATGAAATATTACATATTTAGCATCAAAACCCCCTATATAACCAACCCATTTTCAAATCTGCACCCCTCAAGCTATCAGAAACAGCTTTTACAAAGATTGTTAACCCCTTGAGATCTTCATAGTAATTGAATCAAAATGGAGGTGAAATTTAGAATGGTCAAATTGTTCCCTTATACGTTCATTTAGCACTAAAATTTACACATTTCCAAAATATAAAAAGAGAAAACCCACCATACAATTTGTTCTACAATTTCTCTTGAGTACAAAGACCCCCCACATGTGGCCGTTACTTGTGTTATGGGGGCACAGCGAGACGCAGAAGGGAAGGAGAGCCCTGCAGCTGCCAGGATTTTAGTTTCCTCATTGGCCCCTTTTGAAGGCTATAAAATTTTCGCTTTTTCGTTATTTGGGCCATGTGATGCCATTTTTTTTGCGCGATGAGATGCTTTTTCCATTGTTACCATTTTGGGGTTAGTATCACCTATTGTTGAAAATTTAGGAACTTTTTTTGAGGGCAGGAGTAGAAAAGCATCAATTCTGTACTGGATTTTTTACTTTTTTTTTTTTCGTGTTCACCGTATATCCTAATAATCATGTTATCTTTATTCTATGGGTCGATACGATTACGGGGATACCAGACATGAATATATTTTCTTACGTTTTACTAAATTTGTCAAACAAAACCCTAATGTGGGGAAAAATCTATCATTTATGTATTGCCGTCTTCCAAGTGGCATAACATTGTTACTTTTTTGGCTACGGAGCTGGTTGATGGCTTATTTTTTGCGGGACATGTTGTACTTTGCACCAGTATCATGTCGGAGTACACATGGTTTTTTGATCACATTTTATAGCATTTTTTGTGGGATTGAATAGCTAAAAATCATAATTTTTGGAAGGTTTATAGCAGTTTTTTTTTACGGCGTTTATCGTGGGGGTTCAATAATGATTTACTTGTATTCTACGGGTTGTTACGGACGCGGTGATACTATATATGTGGGGTTTTTGTTATGATTTAGACTTTTTGGGGGTTATATGTCTCTTTATATGTTATGGGGCTTATGGGCATTTTTATTGATTTATTACTTTATATTTTATTGAATAACATTTTTTTTTTAACTTTTTCACTTTTTCCACCATGGGAAATGACCAAGCAATCATCTGATTGCTTGTTCATGATAATACTCTGCAATAATCATGTATTGCAGAGTATTATCAGTGTCAGCCTATGCACTTGCATAGGCTGGCACTATGCCAGTAAGATGACGTCACAGACGCCATCTTACTGGCAGTGCCTGCAGGCAGTGCTGGGGACCAGATCGCAGGGACCGCGGCATTTAACGGGTTACACACCCGCGATCGGAGGCGACTCCGATCGCGGGTGTTACACTGGGGTGCCGGCTATTAGTTACAGCCGGCACCCCGTGTTTCCCCATGCCGGTTCGGCTCTGATCCAGAGCCGAGCCGGCATAAGCGCCGTGGCGGATATATCCGCCACTGAGCGCTAAGTCACTGCGCTCCGTGGCGGATATATCCGCCACGGAGCGTGAAGGGGTTAAACTGTGTATATATTGATACCAGTTCATTGTACCTATTTATGGTTCTGAATATAGGTGTATCATATACTTTCTTTTTTTCTTTCTTTAACTATATCTTTGAGGGATATCGTATCCCAAAGTATAAGACACAGATTTTGTGCAAATTGACTTCATTGTTGTAAATCTAGAACCTTGGGCTTGGTTGCCTACTTTGGCACAACGCACTCTCTAGTATTCTTTATATCGCCGAGTCTCACTGAATGCCACAAATGATCCAACCTTTAAGGACTGCACTAGTCCTTGTGTCCATTGTCCCTTGCGAGCCAGGGGAGGACATGCGCAATGAGTATTTGTATATCTGTTGCTTGGCAACCAAATATCGCAACACTTACTGAACTTTGACACTGGATGACGTCACTTCCGGTTTCGGGGCTGGAAGACGTCACTTCCGGTTTCGGCACTGGAAGACGTCACTTCCGGTTTCAGCGCTGGAAGACGTCACTTCCGGTAGACATGCTAATCAAGCTGGCAGGTGTTTGCAGGTGCGACGGGGGGGTATATATGGGGGTCTGATGTCTGAAAGGGCACTTCAACCCCTGAGGAAGTCTCCATTTGGGGACGGAACGCGTGGGGAGCCCTCCCTTTCCAATCCACCGACCGAACCACCCTGACTGTGGACAGCATGGGACTTTGTCCCACACAGCCTCCTGACCTGTCTTACTGACTTGTAATGTATGGACACTTCACATATACGCTCTTCCTGACTTACCTCTAGATACAATAGGGATAGCACACTGCTTTTAAGACCATTGTGATATTTCTACTACTGTATTATCTATATTAGAGCTTGTATTGTGTGCCTACTAAGATATTATTTGTTTGACCTATATACCATCAAGGGTGGTTCTTATACCTCCTTTTTGTCGGTGGAGGAAATGGTTTGTTGGACTGCCTTACCTGGCAGTACCAACTATATGGTCTGATATGTACTTGGTACATTTTTAAATGTTTTTATGTCTTCTATCATCCCTATGCTGGGAGATTTGCTTTTTTTGTATTTGAATAAAGGTTTACTCTTGTATTGTCATACGGCACATTCCTCTTTTTTCTTTCCAGTTCATATATTGCTATATATGTGCCGATAGACATTGTATACAGTTTAGGTTGTGCTAGGTCCCCTACATATTTTCAGCCAATATGTCAGTAAAAATGGTTACGGGCACCTTACACTGGTATAAAGTGCATGAGTTGCGGTGATTTCCCTTAAGGAAAAGGTGGTTAGGTGCTGCGGAGCTACGGGGATACAAATCACCGAGACCCCGTTCGTGGCTGACAACGCAGCACCGAAGCAGCTTCTGCTATAAAGTTTAAAAAGTGTTAAAACCGCGATACAGCGGTTAATAACTCTAACGAAAGTAAGCACCGGCACCAGCTCACCCTGAGCTGGTGCTCGGTACTTACAGCTTATACCTACCATTTGAAATGGTAGGTTTCCTTTAAGTGGTCTCCCTCTGCCCCTTCTCCTTCCCTCCTCAGCCAGGGTGTTATTCCTGTGGGGTTCCCTGTGGCTCCTTCTCTTTCCCCTGTTACAGGGCTGGCAGGTATGGGGGATTGTTTACTGATGATGATTGCCTCGTGGTCGGCACTATGGTGGCTCCGGTCTCTCCGTGCTAGGGGAGGGCAGGATGGGCACAATGTCAGTTGTGGTGCCAGGGCACTTCAGGAGCCAGGGACCCTGTGTACTGTGTGGGAAGGTGCAGGAAAATTCTGGGGATGGAGCTATTAAACACTGGTAAATGTACACTACATCTTGTCTGTAGTACATTTCTGTATAAAATCATATATAAGGCCTATATATATATATAAATATATATATATATATTTTTTTTTTTTTTATTTATTTCTTTATTATTTATAAATACAGACAGGATACTTTGGTGACATATAAGATGAAAGAAAAAAAATACTGTAGTGCTGCTTTCAGACTCTCTGGGGGTCATTTACTAAAGGCCCGATTCGCGTTTTCCCGACGTGTTACCCGAATATTTCCGATTTGCGCCGATTGTACCTGAATTTCCCCGGGATTTTGGCGCACGCGATCGGATTTTGGCGCATCGGCGCCGGCTTGCGCACGACGGAAATCGGGGGGCGTGGCCGAACGAAAACCCGACGTATTCAGAAAAACCGCCGCATTTAAAAACAGAAAAAGTGTCGCTTGGGAAGCGCTTACCTTCACCTGGTCCGAGGTGGTGCATTCCGGCGCGTTGAGATGATTTTCAGCGCAGCAGCGCCACCTGGTGGACGGCGGAGGAACTGCCTTCATAAATCCCGTCCGGACCCGAATCCTGTGCAGAGAACGCGCCGCTGGATCGCGAATGGGCCGGGTAAGTAAATCTGCCCCTCTGTGTACATTTTCTGTTTACAAATTAGAAATGATTGGTAAATTTGGGAAAATTGTATTAGTTTTAAAATGACTTTGCTCTTTTGAGGCAGCATTTATTTCTTGCTTGTAAATAACTGCAAGTGTTTTATAAGTGTAAAACAACACAGAGCATATATCACTTGGGTCTTTATCTATTCAGCTAAAATATGTGGCATCAAACTAAAAATGTTTACCCATTCTGTTGCCCCGGGCTCCCGCATTCCCATGTGCCTCTCACTTCCCAGTGGACAACTGGCTGCGCAGAATGGATGTTCTACTACTCTGAAAATTATGTACATGTGTTTATTAAAAAAATATATATAGATTTTTTTGCTGCGGGGCAATACATTATGGGAATGGCAAGAGCTCAAGTGTTAACTAGTCACAAGTATGGTGAATCAGGACAATTATTCAGACACACATGGACATGTTTTATTGGGTAGCATCAATGAGTGCACCTTTGTTACAAATCAGCTAAAACCTGTCAATTGTATTGGCTGCTGCACCAATTTTATTATCTTTTGTTATAGTAAATAACACACAACTATTTGCCATTTTCCTTATCTTATTTCCCAAATGGAGTGTGATAAAACTTTAAAATGTGTAGAAGATTCAGGTTTTATGGCAAAATGGTCAAAGGCTGACTTATCACAATGGCCAACATTTATCGATACTAGTGCAATCTGTATGCAGTTTGTCTGTGCATAGTGCAGGGGCCGCCAGATTCATGAATTTTGTTGCACATTCTTGATGAATCTGCTGCCGTCTGCATGAAGAATGCAGAATGCACCAACTTTTTGGTGCACCTATGACATAGAGGGAGTCATTTACTAAGGGCCCGAATCGCGTTTTTACGTCGGGTTACCTGAATTTTACCGGTTTGCACCGTTTTTCCCTGAATTGCCCCGGGATTTTGGCGCACGAAATCAGATTGTGGAGCATCGGCGCCAGTATGCACGTGACGGAAATCAGAGGGCGTGGCCATCGGAAAACCGAGTCAGAGAAACCGCCGTATTTTTTTAAAAAACGTGTCGCTTGACACGCGCTTACCTGCACCCAGACTGGCTTGGTGAACTTCAGTGAACTCCGACGGAATTCAGCGCAGCAGCGACACCTAGTGGACATCGGGGGAACTACCTTAGTGAACCGCCGGAAGACCCGAATCCTCAACAGAGAACGTGCCGCTGGATCGTGACAGGAGTGTTTGACACAATTCTGTCGAGTTGCGGTAATAAATGTGGCTGGATGTCCGACCCTGTACCAGAATGCCCCTTTATGTTCAGAAATTTGTGTTGCAAGCAGTTTGTACATTCTATTTAGTACAAAGTCAGACAGAAAAACCCTTAATAAATGTGGGCTGATGTTTTAACCATTTAACAACTTGCCAATTTTTCACCTTCCTGACACTTCTCATTTTTTTCAAATCCTCTGACACATTACTTTATGTGGTTATAACTTTGGAACCCTTTAACACATCCAGGTGATTTTGAGATTGTTTTCTGTGACACATTGGGGGTCATGCGCCGTTTGTGCTCACGTCAGCTCCAGCGGCCATCTATTTCTGCAGCCTGCGTAATTTCGCCCTTGAAAGGTTTTTTTGAGAGGTCTAAACAATAGTAAAATTTCATTAATTACCCCATTATAGAAACTAAACCCCTCTATATAAGTAAAACCACTTTTACAAAGTTTGTTAACTGTATAAATGTTTTACATGTGTTAAAAGAAAGTAGAGGTGCGATTTTTAAATTGTTTAAAGGACACCCACCACTTCCGATGGTGGTTATAAGCAGCAAATGCCGTGCACCAGCTCAGGGTGAGCTGGTGCTGGCACTTATCTTTGTTATGTTTTTAAACCGATATAAAGCGTTTAAATGCTTTACCAAGGTTAAACCAAGGTTTAATCACCGGAGGCGACAGGGCTTTTTTACTATGAGAACTGTCAATCTGTGGAATAGCCTGCCTCAGGCGCTGGTCACAGCAGGGACAGCGGAGAGCTTCAAGAAGGGTCTAGATGCCTTTTTACACCTAAATAACATTGATTGTTATGCGATATAGGATTGTTTCCCCTAAATCCCTTCCTCATCCAATCCCTTCCCTTCCTTGGTTGAACTTGATGGACAAGTGTCTTTTTTCAACCGTATAAACTATAAACTACAAACTAAACTATAAATGCTTTATTAATCTTTATATACAAGTACCTTCACCGCACCGTGGTCCGCGTTCGGTGCATCATGCGCGTGACCACTTCCTATTCAGACGCACGAAGTGGTCGCGCGCACAGTGTGGCGAGCGCGTACCACGGTGCGGTGAAGCCACTTCCTATATAAACACTTTATATCGGTTTAAAAACATAACGAAAATAAGCGCCGGTGCCAGCTCACCCTGGGGCGGCGTATCTACCGTACCAGTGCTCATGGAATACTTCAATCATAATCCATACAATTTACAGTTCACATATTCAGTGGGTATGGACAGTATTATCTTTTTGGATTTATGTATCAACATAGATGAGGGGGGGTCAGTACAAACCTGTACACACAGAAAGCCAACCTCAGGAAATACGATCCTACATGCAAAAAGCTCACATCCAACACATACCATCAAATCCATACCAATAGGGGAAATGACTAGGGCTCGTAGAAACTGTAGTACGGATCGTGACTACCACATAGAAACAACAAGGATCATATCAAGATTAAAACATAGGAAATATCCAAATTGGACACTCACTAGAGCAAAACACATAGTGGATTCCAAAAATCGGGAAGAACTTCTATTTGGCACTAATCAACAACGCCAGTATAGGAAAGATAATAACGATAACACTCCATACCTGACATTACAATATAGTAATCAGTTTTCTCAAATTAAAAAAATTGTTGAACGGAATTTACCCATTCTTATGGACGATACGAAATTGGCACAAATTCTGCAAGGGGGATGCAAAATAGTACCACGTAGGGCCCCGACATTGGGTAATCATGTTTCTCCAAGTTTGTTTAACGACCACAGAGGACAAAGTAGTAAACTTACTTGGTTGAACAGTAAGGGCTTTTACAGATGTGGCACACATCCGTGTGCCACGTGTAAATTTGCCAAAGTCACAAAAATTTTTTCTAATGCAGACAATACCACGACACATGAAATTAACAGGCATCTAAATTGCAACAGCAATTATGTAGTCTATGTCATTAGATGTAATATATGTGCCGTAATGTACATTGGCTGTACTGTCAGGAGATTCAAGGAGCGCCTTACGGAACATCTCAGGGACATCACCAACATCAGAAGGGGCAGTTCACACAATAAACACATGTCAGGGGCCGTCAAACATTTTGTAGAAATGCATCAGGGTAATGTCTCAAGTTTTGAAACTTTTGCCATAGAACAGATATATAAAGGAAAAAGGGGAGGAGACAGACAGAAATCATTACGGAACAGGGAAGCATTTTGGATTTTTCACCTAGACACAAGAATACCGAAAGGTTTAAATTATAGACATGAATTTCTGTTCCATTATTGATTTCCCACTTACTAATTTCTCATTCCATTCACATTTTCTGTCCCCCGATCCAAACATGGGATATTGACAATAGATATAGGTACTTTTATCTTGGTTACATGTATACACAACATGCTATTCTCTTCTTTCCCATCCCCTAATGAGCATATATGCACTTCCCAGAAACATCCGCTGGGTGCCGCAGTTCAGAAACGTAACTTCCCTGACAAACTGTTTCCTAGATACCAGAAACAAAATTCCCCACTCTGCCACGCAAGCGCATTAGATACAACTTCAATTGACCGACCGCCGGCCGTGATAGTTTGAAACAATGTAATAAGCCCGAGGTAGGACTTTTGGGGAGTTTCATTTTTCAGGTAACATAATACAGATTGTAACATTGTAACACAACACGAAGTGGGTATTTCATTCATTTTTATGTATTGTATTTTACTAAAGCTTTTGGGCTCATTTGTAGATTCCGGATATACGTGATTTACGTCACACGATTACCGGTATATTAGACAACACCCTATTTTCCTTTAGTAAGCCATGACTAAGGGTGTAGCACACACCTGAAACGCGTAGGCTTTTGCCTTTCCACATAAGGTCTTTTTTGGTGATGCGCTAATGGATGTTTGCAAATAACTTTTATGGATTTGAAAAAAAATTTTTGACGAATAAAACTTGCAATTTTTTAAGAAGTTCCTGGTGCCGGAGTTTTCGACATTTTTCTTCCAGCTCACCCTGAGCTGGTGCACGGCATTTACTGCTTATAACCACCATCGGAAGTGGTGGGTGTCCTTTACATAAATTTATTTTTCAAAAAATGTATACATTCACAAAGAATAAAATGCCAAAATGCTCCATGGTATTTGATACCCAATATGTGGTGGTAACCTGCTGTGCAGGCACACTGCAGGGCATTGAAGGGAAGGAGCGCCATTCAGAGCAGATTCTATAGGCTATAAAAATGTAACATTTTTTGGGGAAGCGGGGACATATTAGGCTTTATTTATTTTGCGGGATGAGATGCATTTTACAGAGCCTTCATTTTGAGGCATCTATAACATATTGATCAGATTTTATTTTTTTTTTTTGTGCTTTTATAATTTACCGGGTAATTCTATGGAAGGTATGTGTTTCGGGGCCTAGGATGTAAACAAGCAATGCCCTGGTCACTTGCTTAAGTCCAAATTACTGCACTGCATTACTAATGTATTACAATGCTAACGCATGTCAGTTAGTTTTAGTCAGACCCTGCCAGGAAGCAAAGTATCAAGCAGCCCCAGGGTACACATCCGAGCATCAAGGCTGCCAGGGGAAGGATCAGAATACCCTGGTTATTGGCTTGTGGGGTTAGATCAAGGGAAGTCATCACATCCCGTACAGTAATAGGTAGATAGGGGGCAGTTATCTAGACTGGTATGCCAGATGTCCGGCATGCACCAGGAAGTGCGACTTTCCCACCAACAGGGCATTGGATGAGGTGGGGAGAAGCCAGCTCTTCTTGTATCATGTGCCAGCCCTTGATAAATTCCCCCCATTATTTTTTTTTTTAGCAACCAACTGTTAAAGAAAATGAAAGAGGAAATAAATACATATCATATGCAGGAATTTTCAGATGAGCACATAGCTACACTTTATTGCATTGCCTACTTTTTGTGCCTCCTACTAGTTGGCTTAGTTTCCACCAGAAAAATTGCATGAAAATGCTGGTCCCTCTTTACACTGATGAGCGAGGGGGTAGCATTTTGAACTTTTGACTTTACATTGCTTGTATGGATGCTCTCACTATTATGGAGCTTACACTGCCGTATTTGTCGTGCCAGAAGTAATAGACCTTGTGATAAGCCGACTTGTATACATTTTGCCTGGACATCAGCCTCTTGGCTTTGGTATAGATGAGCGAACTTCATTTTGTATTTTGACAACTGTCATAATACTTATATGAGCAAGTTTGGCAATTTTCTAGATCAAGGGACCTCTATAGATGAGCAGAATGATGTTGTTTCTCTGTTCATGGGAAATTTTTTCCATACCTGGTCCTATATTTGTAAAGATGTTAATCTCAGGTTTAAAGCTGTGGTAAGATAAGTAAGATATATGGTAAGATATAAAACCTGAAATTAGAAAGGAGTAGTTAGAAGACAATGGTAGTTGGACTAACATCTTTGAGTATTGTAGGAGGCAATACAAGAATTGTAGAGGGTCGCATTACAGCGAGATTAAAGGGGTTGTCCAGTCGCAACAAGTTATACCCTATCCACAGGACAGTGGATAAGTCGCTGTCGAGTGGGGCTCCCAATGATTGGATCCCAATGGATCACGAAAATGGGGGAACTTTGTACTCCTGTTGTACCAGAAAAAAAGGGAGCAGCAGGTTGGACATGCTCCATTCATCTCTACAGAGGTAGCTGAATGTGACGCACCTGTGGATGGCCTGTGAATAGGGTAAAAGTAGATTTTTCCATGTGAGTGGCTGGACAACCCCTTTAATTAAACTCTTAGAATAGTCACTCAATAATTAGTGAAAGAATCACAAAGTGGCAAAATGGGCAAATTAAAGTATAAAGCTGGGTACAGGGTATGAAAAACAGACAATAGTGTAACTACAGCAGTAGCAGCTGTAGCAGCAGCTATGGGGCACACGTTGTAAGGGGGCCCCAGCATCTCACAGGAGAATGGCTGATGTGCACATTGTACAGAGTAATCTGGATATAACAGGGCATATCTTCCACAGTACACATCATGAAATATTGGGGTGAGAACAGCAGAATAACAGGACTAGAGATCTCTCATCTCTAATTCCTTCCGTGTACTTCCCCCCATGTGGTCAGCAGCTTCTGGGACAAATCTGTGCAAGCGTATAAATGTATACAGTATATCAGTGCATAAATGGGTGTGCATGAGTGTATAAATGTGTGTAAGAGTATATAAAAGTATGAGTATACAAATATGTATATTTTCTGAAGAGGGTAAGGGGGCCCCATTCAGAAGTCTGCTATGGGGCCCAGCCTCTCCTAGTTATGCCCCTGAGTGAAGGCTACAGGGTTAAATACAGATCCTTTGAATAGTTGAGTTGTTATGAGGTGGTAAAGGCCATAGGAAGAGAAAATTGAATAGCTCCACTGATACCTATAAAGAAGTGATGGCCTGCCACTGTAACTACATAAGTAAATGCTTAAGTATACTATTTATTCCTCTAAGTGTACATTACAGCTTGCTCCAGATTAGTAAAGTCTCTTTCAGATACATTTAATGTGAAATCTATAGAATCTTAACATGATATCTTATAACACAAAGGAATCTGAAGGAGGCATCTATTATTTTTACAAGGCAATTTTTAATAGTTTACTACAGACATTTGTACAGAAAAGAGAAGGCTTTATGTTAGGCATTTTTTTTTCAGCAGATTGCATTTTTAAAATCAGTTTTTGCCACATCATCTTAACCCATTAAGGGCCAGGCCATTTTAATTTTTTTGAATTTTAATTTTTCAATCCATAACTTTTTAATTTTTCTGCGCACAGAGCTGTATGGGGGCTTGTGCTTCCTAGTGATGGTAATTCACTTTTATTGGAAAGCTGGCAAAATATGTTGAATGAGCTAAAATTTTAGAAAAAACGGATTTGTGTGTTTTAACATACCAAATGTATTTAGGTTTTCTTATGTTTTAATAGATTATAAAAAATGTAAACCTTCATTTTGCCCTATTCTGACGCCAATAATGTTTTCAATGCTTCGGTGTACGGAGCTGTATAGGGTCTCATTTTTTGCAGGATAAGCTGATGTTTCTATTGGTGCCATCTTGGAGACTGTATGATCTTTTGATCACTTTTTTTTACATTTTTGATACGTTTTACATTTTTGATACTTTTGATACATTTTTATGATACTTAACATGTTTATGATTTTATTTGTTCATTTCATTCATAAGGTTTTTTTTACGCCCTTTAGGTTCAATTTAAAGAATTTAAAGTACCCTATCACCAGGGACCTCATTTTCACTAAAGACAGGTTATGTAAGCCCATCACACCTGCATTATCTTTCTGATTTTCTAAGCATTTGCATTATAATATAATTGTGTGTTATAATTTACCTTGCACCCTGACAGAATCCTCTGTGTAGGCCTAGTGGTTGGGCTTTGGGTTGGATGCATTTGAATTAAACAACATGTGAATTGTCTGTGTTGCAGAGTGCTCAGCTCTTGGCCCCCACCTTTGTTCTCCTGTACAGCATCTCCTAAAACATGTAATACTTTAGGGCATTTGGGACCAATGGAAAAAAAAAAATTTAAAAAGTTAGGCCCGTTCCACACTTGCGAGTGTGATGCGATGAACTCGGATCACACTTGCAACGCATGCTGCTGGGAACGCACGGCCCGAACTCGAAGCCCGGCAGCATGCGTTGCGAGTGTGATGCAAGTTCATCGCATCACACTTGCAAGTGTGGAATGGGCCTAAATGGTGTAGGGTGCACACTGGCTTCATAGATTCCTAGAACAATCAAGAGAGGACTAGACACATTTCTAGATTGTTCTCAGAAAAAAACAAAGAAGTTAAAGCAATTCCCAAAGTTTATATTATTTTAGTTTTATTGGACTAAGACTTCAAGTGACTATCCTATCAAGCAATGGCAGGAACAGCTCCATACAATGCAAAAATAACAAACCTAGAAAGAAAAGAGGACATTATAAATTTAGCTAAAAGCAAAGAAATGCTGTGAAACAAATGGAACAATAAAGTCTTAAACTTGAAGGTATCACACAAGAGATTTTCAATTATGAATAAAAATAAAAAACACTAATTATTTATCTCAATGTAAAGTGTTGAGCCAATCACAGCAAATAATACTAAAAACTTGTTCCATTAAAGGGAACCTGTCACCAGAGTGCTATTTTTATCAGGGAATAGGTTGCTATAGACAAAGTTCTGTATATGCCAAATATGTTTTATTTCAAGCACTATATAACACATATATGTTTTAAAGTATGGGAAACTTTAAATAGCTCACTGCCAGATTCTTCAGCCTAAGTCCCAGAGAGGAAAATTTCAAATGACAACTTCCGACTGCTCTGTAATATATTCACTGTTCTCCTGGCTCCTGCCTCTCCTTCCCCATGACATTTCAGCTCACTGCAGACAATCTTTCTCTCTGGCATCAGTGCAAGGAGAGGATGTGGGGGGAGGGGCAAGAGCCAGGAGTGCAGTGAATATATTACAGACCAGATGGTAGTTGTCTTTTGAAATTTTCCTCTCCGGGAACTCGGGCTCAAGGATCTGGCAGTGATCCAGTAAAAGTTTCACATACTTTATTTCCAACACCATACAACCATTTTTTAAAAAACACTTTTGGCATATACAGTACTTTGTCTATAGCAACCTAGTCCCTGATAATAATAGCACTGGTTCCTTTTAAGGTTCCCTCTAAGCATGGACTTATAACAAGCTATACTGCAAGAAAATATCAAGGACATTTGTGAATTACACACATTCACAATAATTATATTTTTCTACCGTTTGATCAATTCGATTTCTTCCTTAGACAAAGAGAAATTCAATAATAATTGAATCTGACTTTCAGCAGCCATCCTAATAATTGGGATCCTTCATGCAAATCATAATAGTTTTCTGTTTTGTTAAATACCTGATGCCTTCTGTTTGCTCATACGTGATTTTAATTGCACTGCATTGTTTTCACTGTACAAGAGAGGGGTTGTTCTTTTCTACTGGATCTGCAATGGACCCATAGTCTTGGCACAATAATAGTCTTTGTTTAACCCCTTCAGGGTTAGACCGTATTTTCATTTTTTACTTCCCACATTCCAAAAGCACACATCCCACTTACTTTATAGATAAGTATGGCTGTGTCCGAAAAATAGTTTTCCGAAAAAGGCTCAGTTTAAGCTCAAGGCTTAAAGTGTCCTGTTACCCAGTATGGCATAAACTACCATTTTGTTGGATATATCCGGAGTGCTGCTGTTTTCCTTTTATCTACATTGGAGGACCTGAAGCCTGGTTTTATTGGCGTGCACCTGCTGATCTCCCTCTGGACGTTCTACAAGTACGTAAGGTTATGGAGATGCACTGCCATATTTTGATACTTTTTCCTACTTTAGGGTGTGGAGACAAGCTTACGTTTTCATTGAAACCATTATAATCCCTTCTGTGATGGCAATGTGGACATTTGGATATTCTGCTATCCAAATGTCGATATGGGTATTATTTTTTTTATATTTCAAGCTTTTTGGCATTTTAGAATGTGAGGGCACATATAATGTTTTTGTTCGGCACCTAAATCCTAGCGGCGTATACGCTCCACCATCTTTGATTTGATCTTCAACCTCCAAGTGGTCATCAGGGGGCGGCAATAGGTTGTTATGTCTGTCGAAAGTCTATTTGAGACTCCCATTCTTGTCATTCACCACAATCTACTAAAGATCACTAGTAAAACAGCCATACACTGCAAAACTAAGCTGTATAAAGTAATAGACACAAAAATGGATATAATAAAATTAAAAAGGCATTTAAGGAAGCTAAAGATTTGGGCTGAGAAATGGTTATTGAAGTTTAAAATAGGTAAATGTAAAGTTATGCCCTTGGAGCAAGGAGATAAAAAGTAAAATGAATGGTAAAATACAGGGTAAAACTGTAGCTGAAAAGACTTGGGGTATGTGTGGACAGTAGACATAATTTTGTAGCCCAGCAGCTGCTACCTAGGAAAGTAAATTATTGGCTATATCAAGGTAAATTTTGGATGTCATTAGTCAGACTAAATACCAAAGTATAAAAAGGACATATAACTTAAATGACAATGGGTGAAAAGTAAGGAGAACAAAATATTGGGATAGAATGTGGGTGCAAATGACAATAATAAACAGTAGAAAATCATTATGGTCAGCATATCAGTTTATATCAGGTTACAGCTACTGGCAGGGAGCCAGGTGATGTTAAAGAAATAATTAAAAAGCAGTGGAATTATTCAGATGTACAACAAAGGAATTTTTCAACTTACCAGAGGATATTAGAACCTGTCATCATGTACAAAAGACCTTCCTGATGGCAGGTACCCTTTAACTGTTTGCCCTGGGACCTGCAGTGCCTTTTGGAGTATATTACAATTGTGTATTTTGAGCTGCAGTCTGATGTTCTATGCAGTGAAAGTGTAAGGCTAGATTCACACCATGTTTTTACATCCCATTAATGGTACTTTTGTTCAAAAGATTAGAAATAACTGCATCTTTTATACCGAATGCCGCCGCTTGCATCCTCTTGCAATTGGCTTCTATTACAAGCACAAGAAGAAATATATTTCCTGTCCTATAAAGAGACAAAAGAATCATCCTGCATCATTATTGTGTTCTGTTGCTTCCCTCCAACTATAAATTTAACCCTCAAATAATAAAACAGTACAATTAAACAAGATGCAAAATCATGGTGTGAACAGAGCATTATATAGGATCATATTTTGTGTCAGATAATATTAATAGAGGTCCTTAAAAATAAGAAGGAAGAAATTATGTATCACACAAATGTAGGAACACAAGAGGGCTGGAAATTAGATTGTCTTCAAGTTTATTTATATACAATATTTTTTATGTTACCAAATTTCATTCCATACTTAATCTGACGTTTTACCTTTCAGTTTTTAGTGATTCACAGCTAAAACGTCCTGCTTTTGGTGAGTTGCCGTGAAGCGAAAACATAGAAAAAGAAAATCCTTCTTCAAGAATGGATGATAAATGGATGGAATAATACTTCCGTCTGTTTTCATCCACTCCCATGGTTTCAGCGGTAAAAAAAAATGAGGAAAAAAGATAAGAGAAAAATGGGACTAATAATAGGGAGCTGCATGGATCCCCTCTGCCCGTCTACTAATCTCGTAGAAAAGCTGTTACCTGTGCTGTGTGCAATTCTGTACCAGTGACAGGTAAGATTTAACCTTTTCATAAAGTCTCTTATTTCTACCTACTGTTCTTCCTTTATGCTTTTCCAGCATCATCTTTCTTTTAGCAGCACAGTGATTCTTAGAAGAAAATCTTTTACATGGACTCTACTCCCATCTCCGAAAGCATGAGCTAGTCAAAGGATATAGAAAGTAGAAATAACTCCTTTTTATTTCTATAAATCTGACGGATTTACCAATCCATCGGGCATATTTAAGACAGCCAATAGCAAAAATTAAAACTGGGGTCCCCTAGTGGTGCTGGTTAATACTACCACACATTCCAACCACCTAAAGAAGGAGGAGAAAAAGGAACAAGTGGGACAGCGCTCCCTGGTGCAGGTTATCTTTAGGTAGGTGGTACAGAAGTGTTCTATCAGCCTGCCTCAGGCGCTGGTCACAGCAGGGACAGCAGAGAGCTTCAAGAAGGAACTAGATGCCCTTTTCACCTAAATAACATTGATGGTTATGTTATATAGAATTGTTTCCCCTAAATCCCTTCCTTATGCAACCCCTTCCCTTCCTTGCTTTAACTTGATGGACAAGTGTCTTTTTTCAACCGTATAAAATATGATACTATCAAATGTTTGTCTGACCTGGCTGAGATCCCTTTTCTGAAGTTTCAGAAGAACAATAGTTAAGTGGATCCAAAATATTTTGTGGTTATTACGTTTCCTCAAAAGGTCTTAAGTCTCCTGTGGAAGTGTCCTTTGTGGAATGCAAAACGTGTTGTTATAGTTGACTTTTTGAGTTCATGTTTTTAGTCTGATTTTTGTATCTTATAGGAATAAAACTAATCTTTGGCAAACTAATCTGCTTTTTTATTGTGAAAACGTAAGACCCCAAAAATTTTTGGATCTATTTTACTATTATAAAAGCTTTCAGATCTAGTTTGCTATTTTACTTTTCCAACAACCTAGCAGGCACCACAAAGGCAAATCATTCAGCTCCTTTGATGCCTGAAGGGAGACTGTGGACAGATACATCCATTTTACTATTGAGCAGTAGAGGATTATAATGTAGGCAGCTTGGGCGGTAGCTCGGGGCCCAACGACACCCAAACCACATGACAAATTTTATTCTCTGGAGGACTTTCTCCCAAAAATCCTCATATATTGGCTCCTGTTCACATTACACATGTACACAAGAAGAATTCCAGGACATTTGAAGGTCCTGAAACTGCAGATTGAACACAGACAGAAGGGCCACATCCTCCATTCCACCAAGAAGCTGATACTAGTACCATATTTAGGAAGTAAATTCCAGACTTGTAGGGGCTAAATTATTCATACAACCCAGGGCTATATTGAGGGATTCATCATTTTGCATGATTCCCCCCATTGAGCCTAACTACCACATGGAGCAGAGTTTGATCCATGGATGGACCCACACTATCTATATTGTTTTTCAATATTTCAGTGCTGTATGAATCTGTTTATATGTGGAGTTTTTCATCCATATGTGCATGTATGTCACTGTATGTATACATACAGTATCAGTATAAAATACGTTGGACTGGCAAATGATGGGTGGCTGACTATTGGCTGGATGACAGAATGCACCTCCCACTGGTTCTTGTCTCCCTGGACACTACACATATATATGGCAGCATACAATGCACAACCCTATGCAGTACATAATTTCAATGTTTGTATAGACTTGGGGCATATGGAATGGAAATACTGGAGAAAATAGGACATGCTTTATATTTTTTTACTACTTGCTCATGGTACCGTACAGTATAGTGGACAATATGGGTGGCTGTATTGCCCATTGGAATGAATGTGACTATACGCTACCCTTATGAAAACTGTATAGGTAGCGGGAGACGTATGTGCAGCTGCAAGTTTGCAGCCATTCATAAGTCCCCATAGACAGCAATAGGTGCATGGAGCGATACGGAGCCTCACATGTGGGGCACAGTACCGCTTCGTAAACAGGGAAAAGATAGAATATGTCGGCCCGTGTGCCGTGCATCTCTATGTAGAGGGAAAGGATCACTGCTCCTCCCCTCCAGTGCACCGGACGTATACCCACCCTTCTACGGCTGGGCGGGCACACGTACATGTGAATGTAGCCTAAGCTTCTATGGCATGTCCATTGCACTCTTATTCAGTATGATGGGACCATTGGTGGCATGCATGGCTTTTGAGCAAACATTTATTAGCAGAAAAGAAAACATAATTTTAGTTAGGGAAGGGAAAAAGCAGATTTCACACACCAGAGGCAGCACCAAGTATAAAATTAAACCCTGCTGTGTTCACATAACACAAAGGAGATTAAACAGGGCTTGTTCTATTTAGGGCAGGGGAAGGAAAATTGGAAAATAAAATGAATTTTTTAATTTATTTCTTAGGTTTGGATATTTCTGTTTAGATAAGTGATTTATATAAAAATAATATCCCATTCCAACACTGTATAATGAATTGAATATTTGTAAACCTGTTAAGAAAGAATAAACATTACTGCTGCACCACAAATGTCATGTCATGTAAATGCGGGGACCAGAAAGATGTGATACGTGTTAATCACCTAAAATAAATGTGTGTTTGGTTAATATGAACACATCTTCACCTGGCTCAGACAAAGAAAACTGAATGAAATCACTGTGCTCTTCTATGATTCTGCCCATGTTCTGTCAAGACACATGGTTAGTCTATAGCAGTGGTGGCGAACCTATGGCAGGGTGCCAGAGGTGGCACTCGGAGCCCTTTCTGCGGGCACTCAGGCCATCACCCCAAGACACTGATCACCAAACACTGAATCTTCCTGCAGTACCAGTCAACTTAAGAGATTCTGTCCTCAGCGCTATTTGAAAGTGACACTTCATTGACTGTTTTGAACTGCAGGAACTGTTAGAAGGTTTTGACAGAACTGCATTATATGTAGGGTCATCCTACTGGACCCACCATTCTTTCTGTACAGAGACAACCTGCAGAGAAGCTACAATGATAGACTAAAATTTTCCTTCTTCTTTCAACTGTATTGACGATTGAAAGATGTGGAGGAACAGGTAGCAATAAGTTACTGCTTAAAATTCCATGCTGGCACTCCACAATAAATAAGTGGATTTTGGTTGTAGTTTGGGCAATCTGTCTCCAAAAGGTTCGCCATCACTGGTCTATAGGATGTCTATTTTTCTGGATGAAGCAAATGAAATAACAGAAAAGTCATGCGTTTTATTAATTGTTGTTGGCTATAACAGCCAATGGTGTAGATACAACATGCAGACATTTCTTGTCTTCTGCAGATCCCATTAGCTTTTCTCTATAGACTAGAACGCTGTCAACAGAGTCTTCTCATCATTAGGCCCCATGCACACAACCGTATAAAAACAGCCGTATATACTGTATTGTCCACCGTACCGTGCCGTTAGCGAGTCATATAAAAATAAAGAGTATGTCCTATTTTCCACCGTATTTCCATTCTGTATGGCCCATAGAAGTCAATGGGAATGTATAAAATACGGGCTTAATATATGCTGCGTATGGCTGTGCACCGTATGCTGCCGTATATATGTGCAGTTTCCAGAACCATTGGAGGTGCATTATGTCATCCAGTCAATAGTCAGCCATCCATCATTTGCCAGCCCACTGTATTTTATACGGATACGGTACAGATACGTTTCAATACGTTGCCATACTGTTGCAATACGTCCTGTATTTATGGCCAGAATACAGCTGTATATACAGAACAGAAAAAAACATGCAGTCGTGTGCATGAAGCCTTATACTGGGAGGAGATTTAAAGGCATTACTGTTGAATGTTTGGATATTTAGCAAAAAAAAAGCACCCAGCTTTTCCAGCATGCATACTAACATTACCTTCAAGCATGGTGCAAAGGAACCCACTGGAAATTCCACATTGCACCTACATTATTATAGGGCATGAAAATTAGCAGGTGAAGAAAAAGTAACAGGAGGCCATGTAGTAGTATTAGAGCAGCACGTTAATAATATGCCTTTTTTAATTATTACTTTTTTACATTTATGCAGGACTTTCAGTTGTGGGCAGATTTGTCTGGTTAGATTTTACTCAATGAGTGGATGTATTATGGACTGTTGTATCATGCACCAGCGTATAATAAAACCTTGCCCCTCCTGCCGCACCTGATCTATCAGAAGGCTTTGGCCACCTGATAGACCAGGTGACGGCACAGGCTAATGGATAGGCGGTGGCCTATTACTCTTGGACTTCACGTCTCTCTATGAAAAATTGGCGCAAAGTTGGCATAAGGGGGTAAATAGTTGCAATTCCTGACCTACACCAGAAATTTCAACTATTTCAGGTTCTGTACACCAGAAAACTGGCATTAATCGCTAATAAATTTTGCCCAATGATTATTATGCCCAGATGTAGTGGGCAATATTGAATAATCAACCCCAGTTATTTAGCCATCATTAGTTACCTCAAAGTCATTAACCCAGTGTGATAACTTATGGTAATATTGACACGTGTTACATTATTATAGAATTTATTTCTTTTATTTACTTTTTTATTTATTTTTTATTACATTGCATGTTTCATATATACACTCACCGGCCACTTTATTAGGTACACCATGCTAGTAACGGGTTGGACCCCCTTTTGCCTTCAGGACTGCCTCAATTCTTCGTGGCATAGATTCAACAAGGTGCTGGAAGCATTCCTCAGAGATTTTGGTCCATATTGACATGATGGCATCACACAGTTGCCGCAGATTTGTCGGCTGCACATCCATGATGCGAATCTCCCGTTCCACCACATCTCAAAGATGCTCTATTGGATTGAGATCTGGTGACTGTGGAGGCCATTTGAGTACAGTGAACTCATTGTCATGTTCAAGAAACCAGTCTGAGATGATTCCAGCTTTACGACATGGCGCATTATCCTGCTGAAAGTAGCCATCAGATGTTACAGGGTACATTGTGGTCATAAAGGGATGGACATGGTCAGCAACAATACTCAGGTAGGCTGTGACGTTGCAACAATGCTCAATTGGTACCAAGGGGCCCAAAGAGTGCCAAGAAAATATTCCCCACACCATGACACCACCACCACCAGCCTGAACCGTTGATACAAGGCAGGATCGATCCATGCTTTCATGTTGTTGATGCCAAATTCTGACCCTACCATCCGAATGTTGCAGCAGAAATCGAGACTCATCAGACCAGGCAACGTTTTTCCAATCTTCCACTGTCCAATTTCGATGAGCTTGTGCAAATTGTAGCCTCAGTTTCCTGTTCTTAGCTGAAAGGAGTGGCACCCGGTGTGGTCTTCTGCTGCTGTAGCCCATCTGCCTCAAAGTTCGACATACTGTGCGTTCAGAGATGCTCTTCTGCCTACCTTGGTTGTAACGGGTGGCGATTTGAGTCACTGTTGCCTTTCTATCAGCTCGAACCAGTCTGCCCATTCTCCTCTGACCTCTGGCATCAACAAGGCATTTCCGCCCACAGAACTGCCACTCACTGGATGTTTTTTCTTTTTCGGACCATTCTCTGTAAACCCTAGAGATGGTTGTGCGTGAAAATCCCAGTAGATCAGCCGTTTCTGAAATACTCAGACCAGCCCTTCTGGCACCAACAACCATGCCATGTTCAAAGGCCTCAAATCACCTTTCTTCCCCATACTGATGCTCGGTTTGAACTGCAGGAGATTGTCTTGACCATGTCTACATGCCTAATTGCACTGAGTTGCCGCCATGTGATTGGCTGATTAGAAATTAAGTGTTAACGAGCAGTTGGACAGGTGTACCTAATAAAGTGGCCGGTGAGTGTAAATAATGATTCTGTTTTAACACCAAGGAGCAAATCTACATAGGAAATGTAAACTTGCACTAGACGGTCTAATAATGTCCCAGATGTATCACAGTGGGGCAGATTTACTTACCCGGTCCAGTCGCGTCACGTTCTCCGGCGCTGATTCGGGTTCTGCCGGGATACATTGCGCCCAAAGTCCACTAGGTGTCGCTGCTGCGCTGAAGTCCGCCGGAGTTCACCTACTCCGTCTCGGTGTATGTGAGTGCTATTCATGCGACACAAATTCTTTTTTAAATTCCACGTTTCTTCCGAATCCGACAGGTTTTTTGACACCCCCCCCTCCAATTTCTGTTGCGTGAAAGCCGGCACCTTTGCGCCACAATCCGATCCTGTGCACCAAAATCCAAGGGCAATTCAGCGCAAATTGGAAGAAATAGGGAAACCCAACAAAAATGCGCAATTCGGACCCTTAGTAAATGAGCCTCAGTGAATCATGTTGGGTGAAACATTTACTGAATCTTTAGACTGTTTAGTCTAGATAATTATAGGAGTTTTATTGTCTTACTTTCCTCAATTTTGTACCACTTTCGATGCACACTAATTCAGCCAATTAAACCAATTAAATTAAACTAATTAATCCAAGCCATAAAATAAGAAAAGTGACAAAACATGTACTTATAGGTAGAATAAGATTTTACCATTTAAAATTTAAAGAAACATGACACCAGATTTTAACCCTTTAAACCACAATGACAAGAGTCATTGAAAATGAGCCTTAGACACCGTCTGTATTTCCAATTCTGTAGATCACAGAACCACAAGCGACCTGATGTGATCTTAAAGAGGAGATTCTTATCTTTAATTTGACTTGAGCAGCATCTTTCTAGGTACTAGAGAAAGGCTGGCGCCACACGTAGCGCTTTGTCTGCGCTTGCAAACGCAGAGAAAGTCGCGCCCTCCAGGGCGGGCCTCGGGCCAATCGCATCGGCGTTTCTATGGAAACGCCTGCGATCGGGAACGAGCCGACGGTGTTTCGCGTTAAATTAACACAAAACACCGGCGGCTCATTCCCGATCGGAGGCGTTTCCTTAGAAACGCCAATGCGATCGGGCCGAGGCCCGCCCCGGTGGGCGCGACTTTGTTTGCGTTTGCAAGCGCAGACAAAGCGCTACGTGTGACGCCAGCCAAAGGGAGATAGCCTTTAAACTTGACTCATCTGAGACAAATAAGACTCTTATCAGTTCATTTTCACATGACTTTGGAGGAGATTTTTCATAGGTAAATGTGTGAAATTTTACATAAAAAGGGAATTAAAAAAAAAGATATTTCATACCCTTCCTGAGGATAATGGAGTGTTTTGTGGTAGTTTTTAGTCAGGTGACAACTTGCAGTTTAAGTCTGTTTCGCCAGATTTACAGTGTCGGCGCTGCAATAGGCTGTTTTCCAACGCTTTTTTTTTTTTTTTAATTTGAATGCAGCATTGCTTTTCAAACACTTTGAATTCATTTATTCCTTCCATAGACCTTTTTGTGGCTCAATTTCTGACACACATTTACACCTGCCAAAAGCAAGTCCATAGAGTTCCATACCCCTTCCTAAATGTGGAGCCCAATTTCTTATCCCCATTTGTTCTACCTGCAATGCACCAAATAAATAAAGGCCATGAACCACAATATCAAATGACAAAGTAAAGCACCACTAAAGTCATGCACCAGAAAACAGACCCTGCGCCACAAATTAATACATTACCCCGAATGTAGCCCCCCCCCCCCCCCAACCTATAACCATTGTAGGTTAAATGGCCTTTTCTGGTAGACATCAAATGGAAACTTGGCATAGGAAAAATCGACTGAGCCTCAATCCCTTATGTAAGCTCAAATATTTACCAAATTGATCTTCTATTCCTCTTCATGTCCACTATAATCATTGTGCAAGTATACTTTCTTTCCAGCCATGTTAACTCTTTTGCCCCAGTGTCGTATTGATCTTTTTTTTGCTTTTGTTGAAATGAAATAGTTTACCATTTATATCAATTTTCCATCCCCATAAATGTTCTTCCATATTTACACTTGAGCGGTGCCAACACTTTTTATTTGCATCCTTGTAGCGTGTTTATTTACATAGAGCGCTACTTCTTGGAGGTACAGGGAGCCCCCGAGTCAGCCTCTGCTCCTCATAATAAGCCTAATAATAAGATTCTATTTGCAATTCTTCAGGCTACAGAATAATTGGATACAAAATTCCAGCAAGGCCTGAAATCCTGCTCCCTTTATCTCACCGCTAATTAGGCAGCTCGTTAGTATCACAGCCTTTCTCCTGCAGCCCAGCAGATCTTATCTCCTATGGGAGACTGAGCAATGTCTTTTAAGTTTCTCCTTAGTGGAGATGGAGAATGCAGAGCGCAGCAGGATATACTGAAGAAAATCTCGGCTCAAGAAGCATTTTTCTTTTCTTTCGTTTGACGTGAGATTGAGACCACAGAGCTGCCGCAACCCCCTTTTTCACATTTTCAAAGAATAAATTCTGGTTATGCATTGGTCCATCCATTCTGGATGGTAAATATCAATATTTTATTAGAAGTAAAGACGATTAGCGGAAATTACATGTTTACCTGCTCTATATGTCAAACATTTAGATATGTATAGCTCTTAGACTGTAAGCATGTATGAAAAATATCTAGCGGACATACAAATGTGTCACCCATGATACCATAAAGAAAGTGTGTAACCAGCTATTGGCCAACTATTACCAATTTATCAGAGGTGTCTGAGAGCAGAACTGCTCTAGTTGCTTATGGCAACCAATCAGAGCTCAGCTTTCACTTTCCCACAGTCGTTTTTAAAATTATATCTGATTTCTGATTGGTTTACATGGGTGTCTAGAACATTTTTACCGCAGACACTTCTGATAAATCTCCCCTATAGTTACTAAAGTTATATTATACTGTACAGATAGTATTATGTGGTACGTGCCTATTTGTGTCACAAGTAACTAAAGCCTCCTAATTATTGATGCGACTCTGTGATTTGGGAGTACTCAAGTGAGTCACTTGCTCAAATGATGATCCTTCATGTACGCCGATTATCACAGATGTTTTCTTCATTCTAATCACTTTACATATTGTTTGCCTGACAATCTTGTGCATTTACCTACTCTGTACACATTCATTTTTACAGATAATAAAATAATTATAAATGACAATTGAAGGAACCAAAACAACTTAAAGTAGTAGACCTGGTAAAGTTAGAGTGTGGTGGCCAAGTGGTGAGATGGATAGTGCTGAACATTTGCACAAACTCTGCCGACTGAATAACTGCAAAGTAAAGATGCTCCCAACTTTTTGCCCCAGTGACAATTGGAGTTTCAAAATTTTGCTGTAATGGGACCAAGGGTTATCAATAAAGCTTCATTACAGACGCATTACAGCTGATCATTGCATCCTGGGACTAAAGTAACATCCAGAAAGCTTCACCAGATGTCACAGTGGGCAGAGGGGTCCGTTTTTAACTAGGGGCCGTCTGTAAGTCAGGTGCCCTTAAGTAGGGGACCGCCTGTATTTGTTTCTGTATGTACATATACCTGGGTCTTTGTCTCCGTCTAGAGCTTCAGGCTTTCCCAGTTCTCACCCTGCTGCCCGCATTATATTTACACAGCTGCCCTGTTTCTCACTTCTCTAAGCCATCCTTATAACCTCATACGCTGTATCTTTCTTCTCACTGACAGGGATGGGAAGAGGGGAGGGAGCTCCTACTATTCAGCTGACATCAGAGATGTAAACAGAGAAGAACAGAGTCTGCACACATTTCAAAAGTAAGTAGTAGGACTGCTGAATCATTTGATGAACATTCAGGGATTATCCACAAGCCAACCCCTTTATTACCATTGTCTAGTATTGTGCATAAATAAATTACATCTCTCAATGGATCTATAGTGATCCGGTTGATATATTTTCTTGTCTATTAATTTGCCCTCATCCTCAACCGTTCAGTCATTTGTATGGGCTATTACTATGATAATACAGTGATCGATTTGAATTTGGCAGAGGTCTGACACCAGGCTGGAAGTGGTCACCGTGGTGCTCATGTAAGCAAAGCTTTGACTTTACAGACCAGTGACTTTACATACATTTGTGACGTACTCTTAGTTCAGTCCCATTCAAGTTAGTAGAGCTGACCTGAAAAACCAAGCCCAGACATTGCCCTATGTACATATAAAGGAGCGTTGGTAAGGAGGTTCCTCTTCCTTACTGTTAATCTCCTATGAAGTTGCTCGGGTTCTCAGTTAAATGATAGTGGACTAATATCCAGCAGTAATGTCCAGGAAGGCCCCTGCTAACATAACTAAGATCTCTCATCTAAGCTCTCAGATGGATTATTGCTCTAAAGTCAAGTACTGCACATTATTCCACTGGAGGAATATATCAGAACTTTATTTTCACCAGTCAGCAGCCTCTCTCAAATGTTCTCACAGATTTGCATGTAATTATTACAAACCAATAACCACAAGTCTTAGTTATGATGGTACAATCTGCAAAGAACATGATGAAATTCATCTAACATGAAATTCTTCCATATGCTTGGATTGATGAGTCATTATCCAGTTATAAAGCATTAACATGAATTAGGAGCAAATTCTTCTGCAAATACACACGACAACCCAATTAATCATACACTCCCTAATTAATGTCACTTTCCCCTGATAAATGGATCCACATCTCTCTCCACAGAGCAGAAAATTGGCTTGGTTAGTGTATATGACAAGCAAAACCAGTCATCATTGTTCTGTCATTGCAGTAGAAGCTTTATGACTCCTTCTTGTGATCATTGCAAAAAGGGAGTGTTTTCTACGATGAATCATAATTAACCATGATGGTCTTGTCATTGGTGAAGGGAAAGATACAATACAGAAATGGTCATTTTATTCTTGTAAACAAAACACTAAATCACCAAGGAGAAAATAGAGGTGTAGCAAATACACCTTATACTGATTCTAAAGATGAGCTGAAACATTGCACCTTACATTGCCATGAGTGAATAAAGATCACCTTTATACTTACCGGAGTGCTGCCTCATCACATTTTTGGATTGTTGACCATACAAACCTGCGGATCGGGTTTGCTCAAGGTGTGCACCCATTATTGTGAACCCCCTGAGATTACCTGGATTTCTTCATGAATTTACTATTAAAGGACACCTAATTAATTCCTTTATTTATACAGCGCACACAGATTACTCAGCACTGCACAGAGTTTTGCCAAATCTGTCCCTGTCCCCAATGGGGCTCACAATCTAATCAACCTACCAGTACGTTTTGGATTGTGGGAGGAAACCCACACAAACACAGAGAGAACATACAAAACTGAGTGGTTTTGCTGAAAAAACCATTATAAAATTATGATAATGAAGCTCTGTTGCTTCATTAAATTGCCTCAAATTTATTTAATTTATATATATTTAAAAATTATAGTTAAAGGGGTATTATGGGAATATGAACGTCTGATTAAAAAAACCATGATATAATAAATAAATGAATGTAACAACATTCTATGTCATTAGTCACAAAATGGAGCTTAGTATCATTTTATGATTCACAAAATTTTATGGCCTCGGAGTTATCACCAAGATGGCCGCCACTGGATCCCAAGATCCTTTAGTTCTCAGTAACTCCTCCTACAACTTATGCTCTGCTCCCAGTGATGATGATGTGTAACTGGCTTGTCGTCTTGAAATGTGTCTGCTAATACATGTTTATACATTTGCTGCTCCGGCTGATACTTTTTATACCCCTCTTAGCTGTATCGTCGTCTCATACCTCTCTGAGCTGTATCGTCATCAAGCCAATGTAGACTTTATATTTTGATACATGATTATATCACATTTTCTATACTTACCTTGTTTATTGCTCATTGGCTATCTATATTTCATTCACCTTCGCCGATATTTACCTCGTCCGATGCTTTTCAACTATATAGCTCATTGATTTTCGCCGATTTTCGGTGCAATCTTTGTAGCCTTCGATACATGAGCGTTCATGCGCTATACCGATAGGCACTTATGAGTAGCTCATGTATCGATGATTCTTATATCATGATAATCGCCTCCGTTTCGTTTTTTTGTATACCAGGTATCCTATATATTAATGTATTTTTTTTAATTTTTTGATATATATACATACTAACAAATATAGGAATGTTATCTAAGCAGGGATTGGTTATGGGAGTTCTTCACGCCGCTCACTCATCTCCGGAGACAGTGGAATGCAGGCTTTACATACACTTTCAGACACTTCCGGTCTGGTGGAACGCACGGCCACCTTCCCGGCCTGCAAGACGCACGACCGGATATTACATCACAATGGGGTGGAAGTGGGCTGTGCCGCGGCGGAGCGGCCGGGGTATATAAGCATATCACTTGCTGTGTGCCGGCATCCCCTGACGAAGCCCGCGAGTCGGGCGATACGCGTGGGGCATTCTCTCCTCCCCAGACTGGACCCATTCATTCGGTAATGTAGTCTTTTTGCACTTTATTCTCTTACAGCCTACGATTTTTGGACCTCGCATTTATCATATATACTTTATGTATGAGGCATTTTCTTCATTTCTGGTCCTAGGTATTTTTGTGCATTGTCTAAGCTCTCCATTGGCTTTGACTTTATTTATTGTGGTCTACTGGTCTTTTATCTATGTGGTTAGTTTTTCTGGGGAGTTTTCGTGATATGTACCCAATTTCTTTTTGGGTTTTTAAGTATGTTTTAAAAATATTGTACCAATAAAGTTTATTTATCGTCTATGCACATCTCTTTTCTCGTTTATAACAATTCAGTACTCTTTAGATGTGTGATGAAAGAAGTAATATCTTGTTTTTCTATATTGTTACCCCACCCCTCTATGAGACAATGTGTAACTGTCATCACCACAACACTGGCCATACTGTATGCACTGCAACCAGGTGCAGGACATGTGACCAGCAGCCATCTTCTCTCCTGTGTCTTCTCCAATTAATGGACTGATTAGTTGGCCAGTAGCATTTTTATTCTTCATTACAGTACATGTCAACAGCATTTTCTGCTAAAGGGAGCAAAATTTTAGATAACAACTAATGACATACCGTATTAGCTTAGATTGTAATGACCAATGTATATATGAATTATGCTGATTCCAGGAATACCCCTTTAATATTTGCCAATAAGTCTGTAAAAATTTCCATCACTGTGGTCATGGTTTACAGAAAACTATATATATTATATATGAAAATGATTGTTACACAATAGGGAATTTTTTTTAAATGGTAATTTTGATTAAAAAAATGTTTTTTTCACTCTTTGTAACTTTAAGGCCAAATAAAAATAAAAGTTTTGACTGCACTAATGCTTGCCCCAAGTGTTGGAACTTTGAACAGTTTCTCCTTGAAAATGTTTTTCATTCATCAATATTTCTGACACGCCTTGGATGCTTTTTTTCAACCATTCTTTATGTGATTTTGCTTATTTTCTTGTGGTATAATCCCAAGTATCTTCAACTTGTGGCCATTATCTGTTGCCCTTACATTCTCCTGTAAAATGTTTCAATATATCTTAGAAATCATTGTTGCCTTCAACGATTACAACCAATCCTACGGAGAATAGCAAATATGTCATATCATAGATTAATGTTCAACTTAGCAACAATTTTGTATTTTTCTTCATGCCTTTCATTGGAAGCTATGCTTCCCACCAAACACTTTTTAAGTAGTGGACAAAAACAGATTTGTCTGTGACAAGGCTTTATCTGCTTCCATTAAATGATAAAACACCATGGAAATGCACTTTCAAACGTATCCACTAAATTAAAACACCTTTTTCCAATTAGCTCTTGGAGAAGTATTTAAAGGGAACCCGTCACCAGATTCAACCCCATTACACTATTAGGTGTCATGGGCACCCCCGCAATCCATATCACAGATCGCGGGTGCACCTGTGCCCCTCCCCGCAGCGCCAGCCCCGTTCCCATGGACTTACCTCTCCACGTTCCTGCTTCCGTCCGGACTAGGGCGCGGGGCGGTACTTATAGGGCCAGCGCACAGATGATTGGCGCTGGCCACTTCCGGGTCTGCATTTAATCTGTTGGCTCCTATCATTCCCCGCCGGATCATCAAGGCATTCCTGTGAAGACAAAGCCCTCCTGTGTCTCCAAGTGACCCTGTGTCTCCAGCGTACCCTGTGTCTCCAGCGTACCCTGTGTCTCCAGCGTACCCTGTGTCTCCAGCGTATCCTGTGTTCCTGTCCCATGTGCCAGTCCGTTCCTGCATTCCTGTTACGTGTGCCAGCTCCGGGTTCCTGACGTGAGTCCTTCTGTTTCCTACTGCGCTGTTCTCCCGCTGTCACCCCGGCACGGACTGTCCCCTGCATTGCTACCTTGGCTGCCACCACGGGCTAGTCGCACCTGTGGAACAACTCCGCTGCAGCAAGACCATCCCGCTTTGCGGCGAGCTCTGGTGAAGACCAGGTGCCACTTAGACTCCGGTCCTAGGTGTCGGCTAGTACCATCTCCCGTGGTGGCCAGAGGGTCCACAGACTCAGAGTCCTGACATTAGATAAGGTACAAAATGTCCTTTTATGTGTAATCTTACCTGTTTAGCAACAGAAAGAAAATCCTCCAAAGTCATGTGAAAATGAGCAGAGAAGATTCATATTTTGTTTGAAATAAGCTGTTGGCACTTTGCCAGGAGACTCCCTAAGTCACAAGAGGCTTATTTTGTCTGGCTTAGCCCTCTCATTCCACCTACATCAGCAATAACAGAGATGTCTATGTGACTTGTTGAAGAGAAATCCCTGAGGGAGGGGGAACGAGGGAGCTGAGAGAGTTGGTGGCTATGTGTGACTCGCTGAAGTAAAATCAGCTCCCTCGTTCCCCTCTCTGTCAAGTTGTAGGCACTGCTGTTGAGGACTTTATGTGTCAAACTCATTGAAGAAGATGCACATCCGAATTACATAGGTTGATTTCCACACATGGTGAGATAACTTTGTAAACAGAATGAGGAGGAACACTTTAGGGATGGTGACACTACTTTCTAATAGCAATCTTTAAAAATATGTTTATTTAGGGGGGATTCAATTTACTACCAGGTTCAGGGACACTCATTCCAAAGCACAATTTTATGCCTATGAACAAGATTGTCTATTTCACCCTGGACTTCCTTGACATAAATGAAACTCATTTCTTGCAGTACAGGCCCATGACTCATGTCTCATGAAAACACCCACAAAAAAGAATGGTTCAGTATGGCTTCCATGAAAACTACAGAATCATTAATGTGAAAAACAACGCAAGTGTGAAGGAACCCTAAGGCCACTTTCACACTGTCAGCAGGTTCGTAACAACAGCCGTAGCAGCCGCCTGCAGCACACAGGGGCCCGGGATGGACGGAGAAACCAAATTAATGCCCTCTTTCCAGGCCCTTTTTTCCCGCTGAACTTGCTTAACAGGCACACCTGCCCTCCCCAAACCCGGCCATGGCACAGTTCACTGACCCTGCCCGACGACTCGCTGACACATCTGATCTAACTTCTGCCCACCCGCTGACAGAACTTCCCGCCAGTGCTGCCGCCCAGTCACCCACTAGCGCTGCCACCTGGCTACCTGGCTGCCAGTAGACACAGTCACCCAACATTATGTACCATTATGTATTTATTATTTTCTCTCTCTCTTTGTGTGTATTTGCCGTATATGTGTGTATGGAGTGTATATTGTATTTATGTGTGTATATGCTACATGGTTACGCAGTATGTGTGTATGTATATGCAGCATATGTGCTGATTTGTAAAGCACTGCCAAATTTGATGGCACTATATTCCGTATATATACTGTATGTATGTGTATATACCATATGTATACGCAGTATGTGTGTATACGCTGAATTGTATGTTTATGTATATTCTGTATGTATACACTGTATGGGGGACATTTATCATAAGCCGTATGATTGCTCCGCCGCTGCATATTCGCAGCGGGATACATTAAGAGGCTTCCACCTCTTGATGTATCGGGGCAGGAGGCTGTGCAGCGTTTAATCTACACCAGGCAGGGCCTAGAAATAAACGCAGCCGGCGACTTTTCACATGTGACAGTAACGCCCCGTGCCAGCCCACTCCCGGCGTGAAGGTGGCAGATTGGGGCAAATAATCGCAAGTGCTAGCAATAAGCTAATATTTGCGATTACTTCAGGGCCTCTGCGCCCCTATGATACATAAGCCCCTATGTGTGTATATAGTATATAGTGTGTTTATAATGAATGTATGTGTAAGTATATGATATTTATGTATATAATGTACTATACAGTTTGTGCAAATTTGATGCTTATATGGATGTGTACATGCTGTATGTGTGTATATACTTGTATTTACTATATGTATCAGTATGTAAATTTATATATAGTACACAAATGTGTGCGTATAAGTATATACATGCTTGAATATGTGTACAAGTATATAAAAGTGAGCATATTGGTGTAGAACTTTCTGTAAAAATCTGTACAAATATAAATGGGGAAGTGGGGCCCCATGCAGAAATTTGCTATGGGGCCCAGCCTTTCCTAGATACACCTCTGACTGTCGGTATTTGATCAGTATTTCATATTAGAATTTAAAAGCCAAAATCAGAAGTGGAACCTACACAGAGGAAATTTTTCATGGAAAGATTTGCATCTTTTCAGTGTTTTGGATTCACTTCTGGTTTTGGCTCACAAATACTGGTGCAAGATACTAAACATTTACTGACTGTGTGAAAGTGCTGATCGATTGAGTGAGAAAATGACAAGAGATACATTAAAAATAGAAACATAAGAAACTTTGGATTGGGTGGAGAACAAAGCGCCGCCAACAGTAACACGTTCTAGAAATACAAATGATGTGATGTGATTTAATATAATTATAATAACTTTTCTTTGTGATTTATCTGTGATAATTTGTAGCATTTCCTGATTCCTTGAATTATAACTCCAAGTCTGTTCCATATTTCCAGTAATGATTTGTTATCATCTTTATGACTCACCAATTTATGGGAAGGTTAATTGATTTTAATTAAACAATACAGGAATGTGATTCAACAAACAAAACGCAAGATGTGAAAATGGAGTCATTAGCTTTGTTGCTATAAACTGCTTATATTTTCCTCCATCATCCGTAGCAAAAGCCAAGCATGAAAAGAACAGCAGTGTTCAATCATATAACTGCATGGATCAAAATGTGCAGGTAAAGCTGGTGATGGACCTGGAGCAGCTCTGTATTATATTATGTTCCAGCAAAAATGGTAACCACCAAAATTACCTGAATAGACAAGTACTTTGATTGGAATGGATTTTTGTATCAATAGATTAGATGCACAATAGACAGTGCTGCAATTATCAGTACTCCGGAGTAGAGAGGATTTCTGATCCAAGTCATAATTATACCTTACTGATCCTGTCACATCCTCTGTATGATCCTGCAGATACTGACTTCTAGGAATGTTCTTATAAATCCCTACAGTTAGATGTACTCTACAGTGAAATACACTTTGTAATCAAGCAGTGTCCATGTTATTGTTACAGATCATGCAGTCAATCTATTATTAGGTAAACCATTGTTATGGATCACATATGAACTATAGTTTATGAGACTCCGTAAAAACGGATGCCAGACTGATGCAAATCAACTGTGAAAATCAGCTGCTGAATTACCTGCTCTAAAACCCCATCTCTTTAGGCAGCCTATCACACTCGCTCGTGGAGTAGATCAGGAATGCATGAGGAGACACAGGCACACACAGGCTGCAGCTGGGACTCACTGCATGCTGCTGGCAGGGAGCCAGGTAATGTGAATTAATCCTATATAAAGTACTGAAATTAGTTTTATTTTACCTTCATGAATGTGTAGACAGTTCTAAGCCTTTTAGGTCCTGCACCCATTCATTAACCCCTTGCACCACAATCTAACGTCCCTGTGTGAATTATAGCACAATTCATGTGCCAAAAACACGGACCATGAGCCACAATATAAATGCACACTCCACAAAGGTCCACAAAAAAGTACTGATGTCTTTTTTTAACTGATGATGCTAAGGAACCAGGTGTTTAAACTTATTTTTTTATGTTAAAAAAAAACCAGAACATTGGAAGAATAAGGAACAAAAAAAAATGCAGACAAAAACATAGAAGAAAAACGTATATCCATTGCGAACATGCCCTAGACCTTTGCAAGTCTACCTTCAGAGACTTCACTGAAGTCAATGATCACAGAATGTGAAAAGTGCTGTGCCAAGGGCTGAACACTGTGTCAGAGACTGAACACATTGGGGCACATTTACTTACCCATCCTGCGCGCTATCCCCGATCCAGACTGTCCGACGATCCTGCATCGTTGCGCGATTCACGTAGCTCGTGTGCCCGATTTCCTGCATGTGTCGCTTCCCTGCTTAGGTCCACCGGAGTTCACCTTCTTCTTCCCGGTGTATGTAAGTGCTTGGCATTGCGACACAATTTAAATGTTAAATCCCACGCATTGTCCGAATCTATTGGATTGTAAGCCTCCCCCCCCCCCCCTGATTTGTGTTGCGTGAAAGCCAGCACGATACACCAAAATCCGATCGCATGCGAACATCGGAAATGCTAAATGCGCCGCACATCGGAAATCCTAGGTTATTCCGACAATAGTGCGGACCGCGGACCCTTAGTAAATGAGCCCAATTGCATCATATTGATATGATGCGTGGAGCTCCTGCTTCCCCAATATGCTGCAGAGCTGACACGGTAATGATTATGGAAAAGAAGAAACTCTGCGACTAAGCACAAACCATGCAGTCCCCGGCGGATCAGTCTGTGACACAGCAATTTTCATGTTCTGTGATCACGGACTGATCACTGACAATATGAATCCAGCCTAAGGATTACTAATTGGTTATGCCAGTAGTACAGCACATGATGCAGCAGTGTCATAGTTGGACATCTACATTGGAATGGCAGAATGCAGAAGTGATTTTATATAATAAGAACCTTTTTTAGCCTCTCTCAACCCCATGTACCTTACATTAGTATTCCAATTCTAAGGCTGCTGTATTTTGTTCCTGATATTCATATGTTTGTTGAAACATCTTCAGGGTGCATTCTTATAACTGCATCTTAGCTGGATCCTAATGCATTTTGATGTGGTCTTAGCTGCAGTTTCTTAATTTAACAAATCAAAGATATTAACAAACATAAATTTGAAGAAAAAGTAACCAGAGATCACACAGTCCCCAAAATAACAAAATGAAACTTCAGCTCATCCTGCAAAAAAGACTACACAATACAACAAAGCATGAAAAAGTTATTGGTATCAGAATATGTCAAAACAAAAAAATATTATTTTACAAAAGATTTTAATTAGAGATGAGCGAGCACTAAAATGCTCGGGTACTCGTTATTCGAGACGAACTTTTCCCGATGCTCGAGTGCTCGTCTCGAATAACGAGCCCCATTGAAGTCAATGGGAGACTCGAGCATTTTTCAAGGGGACCAAGGCTCTGCACAGGGAAGCTTGGCCAAACACCTGGGAACCTCAGAAAAGGATGGAAACACCACGGAAATGGACAGGAAACAGCAGGGGCAGCATGCATGGATGCCTCTGAGGCTGCTTAATCGCACCATTATGCCAAAATTATGGGCAACAGCATGGCCATGACAGAGTGACAGAATGAAGCTAGATAGCATCTAAAACATCCAATAATTGACCCTGACACTATAGGGGACGGCATGCAGAGGCAGCGGCAGCAGGCTAGAGAGTGTCATGGCGACATACCCTAAATGGACTCAGGCTTCAAACCAATGGGTGGCAGAGAGGAACCAAAGGAGGTGAGCAAGAAGCGCTCAAGTAATATCGGTACATGATAAAAGTTTGCCGGTATATTTTGTGGATTACACAGCAGGGTGGCAACAAAGTTAACATGGAAGCCATGAAAACAACCCAAAATTCTGCCTAACACAGCTCGTTTGATAAGGGGACCATGTATGGAGGCAGTGAACTAGTAGTAGATTAAAGGTGCTGCAGTTAAAACTATGTTAGTTGGATCTTGGCATGGAGCTAGCGCTCCGCTGCCAGGCGAGCTTTCGCCAATCCAAGCCCCTGTCTCTAGGCTACTCCCCAAACAGCACTTCTAAGAACCTTTTGTATAAGATCAAGTGTAGTAGCGTTCTTATAAGTTTGGGATATGGCGGGTGAGGGGAATGTAAACAGATGCGCAAGAAGCGCTGAAATAATATCGGTAAATGATAAAAGTTTGCCAGTATATTTTGGGGATTACACAGCAGGGTGGCGACAAAGTTAACAAGTTTGATGTGGAAGCCATGAAAACAACCCAAAATTCTGCCTGACACAGCTCGTTTGATAAGGGGACCATGTATGGAGGCAGTGAACTAGTAGTAGATTAAAGGTGCTGCAGTTAAAACTATGTTAGTTGGATCTTGGCATGGAGCTGGCGCTCCGCTGCCAGGCGAGCTTTCGCCAATCCAAGCCCCTGTCTCTAGGCTACTCCCCAAACAGCACTTCTAAGAACCTTTTGTATAAGATCAACTGTAGTAGCGTTCTTATAAGTTTGGGATATGGCGGGTGAGGGGAATGTAAACAGATGCGCAAGAAGCGCTGAAATAATATCGGTAAATGATAAAAGTTTGCCAGTATATTTTGGGGATTACACAGCAGGGTGGCGACAAAGTTAACAAGTTTGATGTGGAAGCCATGAAAACAACCCAAAATTCTGCCTGACACAGCTCGTTTGATAAGGGGACCATGTATGGAGGCAGTGAACTAGTAGTAGATTAAAGGTGCTGCAGTTAAAACTATGTTAGTTGGATCTTGGCATGGAGCTGGCGCTCCGCTGCCAGGCGAGCTTTCGCCAATCCAAGCCCCTGTCTCTAGGCTACTTCCCAAACAGCACTTCTAAGAACCTTTTGTATAAGATCAAGTGTAGTAGCGTTCTTAAAAGTTTGGGATATGGCGGGTGAGGGGAATGTAAACAGATGCGCAAGAAGCGCTGAAATAATATCGGTTAATCATAAAAGTTTGCCAGTATATTTTGTGGATAACACAGCAGGGTGGCGACAAAAATAACAACTTTGATGTGGAATGCCCTGTAATAGCTCTTGGGCGGTGTGCCTTTTATCGCCTAGGCTCAGCAGTTTGAGCACCGCCTGCTGTCGCTTAGCGATGGCACTGATGCTGTGCCTAGAGCTAGCGACTGATGGCGCCATGCCCACGGATGGTAGTTCAGAGGAGGAGGTGGAGGAGGGATGGGAGGAGGAGGAGGCATAGTAGGCCTTTGAGACCTGGACCGAGGTAGGCCCCGCAATCCTCGGCGTCGGCAGTATATGACCAGCCCCAGGGTCAGACTCGGTCCCAGCCTCCACCAAGTTAACCCAATGTGCCGTCAGCGATATATAGTGGCCCTGCCCGGCAGCACTCGTCCACGTGTCCGTGGTCAGGTGGACCTTGTCAGAAACGGCGTTGGTCAGGGCACGGATGATGTTGTCTGACACGTGCTGGTGCAGGGCTGGGACGGCACATCGGGAAAAGTAGTGGTGGCTGGGGACCGAACACCGAGGGGCGGCCGCCGCCATGAGGTTGCGAAAGGCCTCGGTCTCTACTAGCCTATAGGGCAGCATCTCCAGGCTAAGCAATCTGGAGATGTGGACATTAAGGTCTTGGGCGTGCAGGTGGGTTGCACTATATTTTCTTTTCCTCTCCAGCGTCTGGGGTATGGAGAGCTGAACGCTGGTGGATGCTGTGGAGGATCGTGGAGGCGACGATGGGGTTTTTGTGCCAGGGTCCTGGGCAGGGGGCTGACTATCAGTTGACACAGGGGAAGGAGCAGTGGTGTGCACGGCCGGAGGTGAATGGGCTTGGTGCCACTGATTCGGCTGTTTAGCATTCATATGCCTGCGCATACTGGTGGTAGTTAAGCTAGTAGTGGTGGAACCCCTGCTGATCCTGGTTTGGCAAAGGTTGCACACCACAGTCCGTCGGTCATCCGGTGTTTCCTTAAAGAACCTCCAGACTTCTGAAAATCTAGCCCTCGCCGCGGGAGCCCTCGCCACGGGAGCTTCACTACGTGACACATTTGGCGCTGATGCACCTGCTCTGGCCCTGCCTCTCTGTCTGGCCCCACCACTGCCTCTTCCAACCTGTTCTGCTATAGGACTCTCCTCCGTCTCAGAAGCACTGTGTTCACCCGGCCTCTCAACCCAGCTTGGGTCTGTCACCTCATCATCCTCCGATCCCTCAGTCTGCTCCCCCCTCGGACTTCCTGCCCTGACAACAACTTCCCCACTGTCTGACAACCGTGTCTCCTCATCGTCGGACACCTCTTTACACACTTCTTCCACTACGTCAAGAAGGTCATCATCACCCACAGACTGCGACTGGTGGAAAACCTGGGCATCGGAAAATTGCTCAGCAGCAACCGGACAAGTGGTTTGTGACTGTGGGAAGGGTCCAGAAAACAGTTCCTCAGAGTATGCCGGTTCAAATGCCAAATTTTCCTGGGAGGGGGCAGACTGGGGGGGAGGAGGCTGAGGTGCAGGAGCTGGAGGAGTGCCGATTTCGGTGACATGGGTGGACTGCGTGGAAGACTGACTGGTGGACAAATTGCTCGAAGCATTGTCGGCAATCCACGACATCACCTGTTCGCACTGTTCTGGCCTCAACAGTGCTCTACCACGAGTCCCAGTAACTTCAGACATGATGAACCTAGGGAGTGTAGCTCTGCGGCGTTCCCCTGCTCCCTCATCAGCAGGTGGTGTCTCACCCCACCCAGGACCACGGCCTCTGACCCCTGCAGTAGATGGACGCCCACGTCCCCGCCCTCGTCCTCGTCCTCTACCCCTAGCCCTCGGGTTAAACATTTTGAAAATGAAAGTTATATAACTTTAATTTTGTTTTTAACTTTTTTTTGGGTTTTTTTGTGTTTTTTAGTTTTTTTTTGTGTTTTTTAGTTTTTAAAACCAAACAATGCTATCCTATTGCTATGGCTATTTTCTAGCCAAGTATGAAAGCACACTGATGAGATGACGCTGAGTTATGAAAAAATAAACGTAAAATAAAAAGAAACTGGCAGACTGTGCCTAATTGAAATCCAACCCCTAATAAATTTTCCCACTTCGGTCTTTGCGATGGATATGTGCGTCACTAAGCGCTAAACACAGCGGTCGCAAGTCTCACTCCAAATTCCTCACAATTGGCTAGTATATGCACTGCAGCAAGGACAGCCACCAGCAGATCAACCAGAAATAAAATATATATAACGCTATTGTAGGCGTAAGTAAGCCGTTTGGATTCTCCTTTGGCTATTTTCTAGCCAAGTATGAAAGCACACTGATGAGATGACGCTGAGTTATGAAAAAATAAACGTAAAATAAAAAGGAAATGACAGACTGTGCCTAATTGAAATCCAACCCCTAATAAATTTTCCCACTTCGGTCTTTGCGATGGATATGTGCGTCACTAAGCGCTAAACACAGCGGTCGCAAGTCTCACTCCAAATTCCTCACAATTGGCTAGTATATGCACTGCAGCAAGGAAAGCCACCAGCAGATCAACCAGAAATAAAATATATATAACGCTATTGTAGGCGTAAGTAAGCCGTTTGGATTCTCCTTTGGCTATTTTCTAGCCAAGTATGAAAGCACACTGATGAGATGACGCTGAGTTATGAAAAAATAAACGTAAAATAAAAAGGAAATGGCAGACTGTGCCTAATTGAAATCCAACCCCTAATAAATTTTCCCACTTCGGTCTTTGCGATGGATATGTGCGTCACTAAGCGCTAAACACAGCGGTCGCAAGTCTCACTCCAAATTCCTCACAATTGGCTAGTATATGCACTGCAGCAAGGACAGCCACCAGCAGATCAACCAGAAATAAAATATATATAACGCTACTGTAGGCGTAAGTAAGCCGTTTGGATTCTCCTTTGGCTATTTTCTAGCCAAGTATGAAAGCACACTGATGAGATGACGCTGAGTTATGAAAAAATAAACGTAAAATAAAAAGGAAATGGCAGACTGTGCCTAATTGAAATCCAACCCCTAATAAATTTTCCCACTTCGGTCTTTGCGATGGATATGTGCGTCACTATGCGCTAAACACAGCGGTCGCAAGTCTCACTCCAAATTCCTCACAATTGGCTAGTATATGCACTGCAGCAAGGACAGCCACCAGCAGATCAACCAGAAATAAAATATATATAACGCTATTGTAGGCGTAAGTAAGCCGTTTGGATTCTCCTTTGGCTATTTTCTAGCCAAGTATGAAAGCACACTGATGAGATGACGCTGAGTTATGAAAAAATAAACGTAAAATAAAAAGGAAATGGCAGACTGTGCCTAATTGAAATCCAACCCCTAATAAATTTTCCCACTTCGGTCTTTGCGATGGATATGTGCGTCACTAAGCGCTAAACACAGCGGTCGCAAGTCTCACTCCAAATTCCTCACAATTGGCTAGTATATGCACTGCAGCAAGGACAGCCACCAGCAGATCAACCAGAAATAAAATATATATAACGCTATTGTAGGCGTAAGTAAGCCGTTTGGATTCTCCTTTGGCTATTTTCTAGCCAATTATGAAAGCACACTGATGAGATGACGCTGAGTTATGAAAAAATAAACGTAAAATAAAAAGTAAATGGCAGACTGTGCCTAATTGAAATCCAACCCCTAATAAATTTTCCCACTTCGGTCTTTGCGATGGATATGTGCGTCACTAAGCGCTAAACACAGCGGTCGCAAGTCTCACTCCAAATTCCTCACAATTGGCTAGTATATGCACTGCAGCAAGGAAAGCCACCAGCAGATCAACCAGAAATAAAATATATATAACGCTATTGTAGGCGTAAGTAAGCCGTTTGGATTCTCCTTTGGCTATTTTCTAGCCAAGTATGAAAGCACACTGATGAGATGACGCTGAGTTATGAAAAAATAAACGTAAAATAAAAAGGAAATGGCAGACTGTGCCTAATTGAAATCCAACCCCTAATAAATTTTCCCACTTCGGTCTTTGCGATGGATATGTGCGTCACTAAGCGCTAAACACAGCGGTCGCAAGTCTCACTCCAAATTCCTCACAATTGGCTAGTATATGCACTGCAGCAAGGACAGCCACCAGCAGATCAACCAGAAATAAAATATATATAACGCTATTGTAGGCGTAAGTAAGCCGTTTGGATTCTCCTTTGGCTATTTTCTAGCCAAGTATGAAAGCACACTGATGAGATGACGCTGAGTTATGAAAAAATAAACGTAAAATAAAAAGGAAATGACAGACTGTTTCTAATTGAAATCCAACCCCTAATAAATTTTCCCACTTTGGTGTTTGAGGTGGATATGTGTGTCACTAAGAGCTAAACACAACGGTAGCAAGTCCCCCTGCAAATTCCTCACAATATGGTACTAGCTGCACTACTAGTGCCAGCAAGCCCAGCCACAAGCAAAAAAAAAAAAAAAAGTATAACGTTATTGTAGCCCTAAGAAGGGCTGTTGGGTTCTTGTAGAATCACTCCTGCCTAACAGTAATCTACTAGCACCCTAACGCTGTCCCTGACCAGCAGCAGCTCTCTCCCTAGCGGCATCCAGACACAGAATGATCCGAGCAGCGCGGGCAGCGGCTAGTCTATCCCAGGGTCACCTGATCTGGCCAGCCAACCACTGCTATCGACGTGTAAGGGTACCACGTCATGCTGGGTGGAGTGCAGAGTCTCCTGGCTTGTGATTGGCTCTGTTTCTGGCCGCCAAAAAGCAAAACGGCGGGAGCTGCCATTTTCTCGAGCGGGCAAAGTATTCGTCCGAGCAACGAGCAGTTTCGAGTACGCTAATGCTCGAACGAGCATCAAGCTCGGACGAGTATGTTCGCTCATCTCTAATTTTAATTTGTTTACAGTTATAAAAACAATAAAACCAATATATAGTATAACCTTTATCTCTGTGATTCTACTGAAGTGCATTTAGGGAGCACAGGGAATGCAGAAAAAACAGACTCCTCAGGAAAAAGGCACAAATATTTATCTCACAGCATTTGGAATATTCTACCAGCTTCCCAGTACATTTCATGGAATATTAAATGGTGCCACAAGGAATTACAAATGATTACACTCGGAAACCGGCTAATACTTTTAATAAATATGTTACATTGTTTCTTCTCAGTTTAGCCTGTTCCTGCAGATGTTGTCTACTCTGTCTGCGCTAATTATCCCTGTGAGACTGTAGAAATATTACAGACAAACTGCTGCAAGGGAGGGGCTTCTACTCCCTGCTCACTCTGGAGAAAGGAGGATGTCACGGGATGCTGCTCTGTGTAGCTAGTAGAAACTTTTGCTAGCAGCTGTGTGAATAAGGAAGTCTAATGAGGTATTAGGCACCCCTGTTCTCTATCATTTTCTATCATCTGTGATTCTGCATAACTTTCTCCGTCTCTGTGCACCTCAACCTGTGTCACAGACTCCTCAATCATCTGTAGCCTTTTTCCCCTGGCAACTGTTCCCAGACACTATCTTCACAGCAGGGTAGCTGTTAACCTTAACCCTTAGTGCTCACAAAGGATGAACTACACTTTATTTAACGATCTCACTGCTGGTTTCTACTACTTATTCCATGTTCACCCATGTAATGTATTTCATTAGAATAAATTAGGTTAAAAAAGTTGCTCCATCAAGTCCAATCTGTCCTGCAGTTTTGATCCAGAGGAAAGAAAAGGAAGAATAATACCATTTAGTCCATAGAGAAGAAAAATTTCCTTTCAGTCGCCAAATTAAAAGAAAAAATTCTATACAGACATCAAAGCATCTCTTGAACTTGTCCAGTGTATCAACCATGAAACATCCTGTGGCAGAGAATTATGTTGTCTTACTGTTCTTTCAGTAAATAATCCCCATGAAGTGCACTTCTTATGCTCCACAGACTCTGCATGTATGGTCCAACTTTTACTTTATAGTAGCTATGTTGGACTTGACTCCTATGCTATAATTGTATTTAATACAAAAAATTCCAGAAATTTTTAAGTAGTGTCCAGGTACTAGAAAAGTAATCCCCTAGAGATTTTCTGTGTAGTTTGACACTTATGCTAATATTCTGTTTTGCAGTTTACTGTAAGTACACACTGACAACGGAGCTGTTTGTTTCCTGTTGCTAAGGAACACCTGACAGAATGTGAAATGTCAAACTGCAAATTGCTGAGAAAGCAAAGTTTTCCGTCTTTACTCGATAATAGTAATTATTATAGCATTCTTGGAGGCAAAAGCCAGAGTTTTCAGCAGGAGTTTTTCTTCTGGGTTCCTATTGCAGTGAAAACAATTTTATCACTCCTGTTATGGTTCAGATAAATATGCCGACATATGAGAATCAGGGAACAGGCACAGGATTGAAGAACAGGCTCAGGAGCAAGGTTCAGAGTACAGGTTTCTAGGTCCTAGATTGGGCAGGTCACAAGTTCAGGTTGAAGTTTAGGGTTTTTGAATCAGGCAGAAAACAGGGTTTAGGATCAGATCATCATACAAGGTTCCAGATCAGGTCAGTAAACAGGGTTCCGGTGTAACAGGCTAGAGTATACCCCCAGCCCAGAATATACCCAGGGGGAAAGTGGCCTAGCCCAAATTATACCCCGGGTATACTTTGGCTTCACCCAGATTATACCCCTGGGTATAGAGTGGCCTAGGCCAGACTTTACCCCCCCAGGCCAGAGTATAACCCCATTAGTACCAATGTGATATACACAAGAATTACAGAATTTTTCGGACTATAAGGGACACCAGATTATAAGGCGCACCATCAATAAATACCTACTAAAGCCTCTAGGTTCATATATAAGGCACACCAGATTATAAGGATGAAAGACCAGCAGGTGGCAGACCTGTGAACAGTTCAAGGCAGTTGTTGTCTGTAAGTATAAGGCGCACTGGACTATAAGGCGCTTTTCTGAGAAAATCAAAGCATTTTTTGTGCGCCTTATAGTCCGAAAAATATGGTACATCATTTCTCTGCATTGTATCTGGGAGGAAGCTTTGGCAAGTTGAGTGAGAAACCTAAGTGTTTCCAAACGCATAACCATCATTGTAAGGCTACATTCCCACACTTAGATTTTCTGATGCAGTTTTGCAGCCGTATATAGAACATATATAGTGGAGATTCTGCTCCTCCTCTTATTTTTTTTTTCAAATAAATGTCCCCATATGTAAGAAGATAGTTTCCCTTGGATACAACTGTTTTCAGACATGTGATGTAAACATGATGTAAAGATTATGTAAAGACTGTTTAAATGCGTGCAATGTTAACACTATGTAAATACAACATGTAAGTACAGCCTAACATCCCATGAACATAGTGGGGGTCATTTACTAAGGGCCCGATTCGCGTTTTCCCGACGTGTTACCCGAATATTTCCGATTTGCGCCAATTGTACCTGAATTGCCCCGGGATTTTGGCGCACGCAATCGGATTGTGGCGCATCGGCGCTGGCATGCACGCGACGGAAATCGGGGGGCGTGGCCGAACGAAAACCCGACGTATTCGGAAAAAACGCCGCATTTAAAAACTGAAAATGTGTAGCTTGGGAAGCGCTTACCTTCACCTGGTCCAGCTCGGTGTATTCCGGCGCGTTCAGATGATTTTCAGCGCAGCAGCGCCACCTGGTGGACGGCGAAGGAACTACCTTCATAAATCCCATCCGGACCCGAATCCTGTTCAGAGAACGCGCCGCTGGATCGCGAATGGACCGGGTAAGTAAATCTGCCCCAGTGTTTCCACAAACACAATGTAAACATAGGGGGTCATTTACTAAGGGCCCGATTAGCTTTTTCCCGCCGCATTTTTTTTAAAAAAGTGTCGCAGGACTCGCGCTTACCTTCACTAAGAATAGGCCGGTGTACTTCAGTGCATTCTGGCGGGCCTCGGGGAACTTCAGCGCAGCAGCGCCACCTGGTGGACATCGGAGAAACTACCTTAGTGAATCCCGGCCGGACCCGAATCCACCGCAGAGAGCGCGCCGCTGGATTGCGAATGGACCGGGTAAGTAAATCTGCCCCATAATGTTCAAATTGCATTTACGTAAATGGTGTGTAATTAACACCTTGATGTAAATCCAGCGCAAATATCAGGCTGACATGGTGTTTACATAAATGCTGTGTATGGGTTAATAATAGAGATGAGCGAACATGCTCGTCCGAGCTTGATGCTCGTTCGAGCATTAGCGTACTCGAAACTGCTCGTTGCTCGGACGAATACTTCGCCCGCTCGAGAAAATGGCAGCTCCCGCCGTTTTGCTTTTTGGCGGCCAGAAACAGAGCCAATCACAAGCCAGGAGACTCTGCACTCCACCCAGCATGACGTGGTACCCTTACACGTCGATAGCAGTGGTTGGCTGGCCAGATCAGGTGACCCTGGGATAGACTAGCCGCTGCCCGCGCTGCTCGGATCATTCTGTGTCTGGATGCCGCTAGGGAGAGAGCTGCTGCTGGTCAGGGAAAGCGTTAGGGTGTTCTATTAGCTTACTGTTAGGCAGGAGTGATTCTCAAAGAACCCAACAGCCCTTCTTAGGGCTACAATAACGTTCTACTTTTTTTTTTTTTTATTTGCATGTAGTACCATTTTGTGAGGAATTAGCAGGGGGACTTGCTACCGTTGTGTTTAGCTCTTAGTGGCACACATATCCACCTCAAACACCAAAGTGGGAAAATTTAGTAGGGGTTGGATTTCAATTAGGCACAGTCTGCCATTTTTCCTTTTTTATTTTACGTTTATTTTGTTTAATAACTCAGCGTCATCTCATCTGGCATAGTAGTGTGCTTTCATACTTGGCTAGAAAATAGCCATAGGAGAATCCAAACGGCTTACGCCTACAGTAGCGTTATATATTTGATTTCTGGTTGATCTGCTGGTGGCTGTACTTGCTGCAGTGCATCTACTAGCCAATTGTGAGCAATTTGTAGTGAGACTTGCGACCGCTGTGTTTTGCGCTTAGTGACGCACATATCCATCGCAAAGACCGAAGTGGGAAAATTTAGTAGGGGTTGGATTTCAATTAGGCACAGTCTGCCATTTGTCCTTTTTTATTTTACGTTTATTTTGTTTAATAACTCAGTGTCATCTCATCTGGCATAGTAGTGTGCTTTCATACTTGGCTAGAAAATAGCCATAGGAGAATCCAAACGGCTTACGCCTACAGTAGCGTTATATATTTGATTTCTGGTTGATCTGCTGGTGGCTGTACTTGCTGCAGTGCATCTACTAGCCAATTGTGAGCAATTTGTAGTGAGACTTGCGACCGCTGTGTTTTGCGCTTAGTGACGCACATATCCATTGCAAAGACCGAAGTGGGAAAATTTAGTAGGGGTTGGATTTCAATTAGGCACAGTCTGCCATTTGTCCTTTTTTATTTTACGTTTATTTTGTTTAATAACTCAGTGTCATCTCATCTGGCATAGTAGTATGCTTTCATACTTGGCTAGAAAATAGCCATAGCAATAGGATAGCATTGTTTGGTTTTAAAAACTCAAAAACACAAAAAAAAGTTAAAAAAAAATTAAAGTTATAACTCTCATTTTAAAAATGTTTAACCCGAGGGCTAGGGGTAGAGGACGAGGGCGGGGACGTGGGCGTCCAACTACTGCAGGGGTCAGAGGCCGTGGTCCTGGCCGGGGTGAGACACCACCTGCTTATGAGGGAGCAGGGGAACGCCGCAGAGCTACACTCCCTAGGTTCATGTCTGAAGTTACTGGGACTCGTGGTAGAGCACTGTTGAGGCCAGAACAGTGCGAACAGGTGATGTCGTGGATTGCTGACAATGCTTTGAGCAATTTGTCCACCAGTCAGTCTTCCACGCAGTCCACCCATGTCACCGAAATCGCCACTCCTCCAGCTCCTGCACCTCAGCCTCCTCCCCCCCAGTCTGCCCCCTCCCAGAAAAATTTGGCATTTGAACCGGCATACTCTGAGGAACTGTTTTCTGGACCCTTCCCACAGTCACAAACCACTTGTCCGGTTGCTGCTGAGCAATTTTCCGATGCCCAGTTTTTTCCACCAGTCACAGTCTGTGGGTGATGATGACCTTCTTGACGTAGTGGAAGTGTGTAAAGAGGTGTCCGACGATGAGGAGACACGGTTGTCAGACAGTGGGGAAGTTGTTGTCAGGGCAGGAAGTCCGAGGGGGGAGCAGACTGAGGGATCGGAGGATGATGAGGTGACAGACCCAAGCTGGGTTGAGAGGCCGGGTGAACACAGTGCTTCTGAGACGGAGGAGAGTCCTCGACCAGAACAGGTTGGAAGAGGCAGTGGTGGGGCCAGACGGAGAGGCAGGGCCAGAGCTGGTGCATCAGCGCCAAATGTGTCAACTAGTGAAGCTCCCGTGGCGAGGGTTCTTGCGGCGAGGGCTAGATCTTCAGAAGTCTGGAGGTTCTTTAAGGAAACACCGGATGACCGATGGACTGTGGTGTGAAACATTTGCCAAACCAGGCTCAGCAGGGCTTCCACCACTACTAGCTTAACTACCACCAGTATGCGCAGGCATATGAATGCTAAACACCCCACTCAGTGGCAACAAGCCCGTTCACCTCCGGCCGTGCACACCACTGCTCCTTCCCCTGTGTCAGCTGATAGTCAGCCCCCTGCCCAGGACCCTGCCACAAAAACCCCATCGTCGCCTCCACGATCCTCCACAGCATCCACCAGCGTTCAGCTCTCCATACCCCAGACGCTGGAGCGGAAACGCAAATATAGTGCAACCCACCCGCACGCCCAAGCCCTTAATGTGCACATCTCCAGATTGCTTAGCCTGGAGATGCTGCCCTATAGGCTAGTAGAGACCGAGGCCTTTCGCAACCTCATGGCGGCGGCCGCCCCTCGGTATTCGGTCCCCAGCCGCCACTACTTTTCCCGATGTGCCGTCCCAGCCCTGCACCAGCACGTGTCAGACAACATCACCCGTGCCCTGACCAACGCCGTTTCTGACAAGGTCCACCTGACCACGGACACGTGGACGAGTGCTGCCGGGCAGGGCCACTATATATCGCTGACGGCACATTGGGTTAACTTGGTGGAGGCTGGGACCGAGTCTGACCCTGGGGCTGGTCATATACTGCCGACGCCGAGGATTGCGGGGCCTACCTCGGTCCAGGTGTTTCAGGCCTACTATGCCTCCTCCTCCTCCCACCCCTCCTCCACCTCCTCCTCCGAACTACCATCCGTGGGCACGGCGCCATCAGTCGGTAGCTCTAGGCACAGCAGCAGTGCCGTTGCTAAGCGACAGCAGGCGGTGCTCAAACTGCTGAGTCTAGGCGATAAAAGGCACACCGCCCAAGAGCTATTACAGGGCATCACGGCGCAGACTGATCTGTGGCTGGCACCGCTGAACCTGAAGCCAGGCATGGTTGTGTGTGACAACGGCCGTAACCTGGTGGCGGCTCTGCAACTCGGCAGACTGACACATGTGCCATGCCTGGCCCATGTGTTAAATCTGATAGTTCAGCGTTTCCTCAAGACATACCCCAATCTGTCAGATTTGCTCACGAAGGTGCGCCGCATCTGTGCGCATTTCAGGAAGTCCAGCACAGATGCTGCCACTCTCAGGGCAGCGCAGCGCCGCCTCCAACTGCCCGCTCACCGACTGTTGTGCGACGTGCCCACGAGGTGGAATTCAACACCGACCATGTTATCCAGAGTTTACCAGCAGCGCCGAGCCATTGTAGACTGCCAGATGTCAACTTCCACCAGAACTGGTAGTCAGGTCAGTCAGCTTCCTCAAGTCTACAATGAGGAGTGGACGTGGATGTCTGATATCTGTCAGGTGCTGAGTAACTTTGAGGAGTCAACACAGATGGTCAGTGGCGATGCCGCCATCATCAGCCTCACCATCCCGCTGCTTGGCCTGTTGAAAAACTCTCTGATCAGCAAGAAGTCGGAAGCTTTGCGCTCGTCACAAGAGACGGGGGAAGAAGATTCCCTTGTTGATAGCCAAAGCACCCTTAGGTCTGTTTCTCAGCGCATATCGGAGGAGGTGGAGGAGGATGAGGAGGAAGAGGAGGAGAATGTTGGCGAGACACAAGAGGGGACCATTGTTGAGTCCTTCACTGTTCAGCGTGTATGGGCAGAAGAAGAGGAGTTGGAGGAGTTGGAGGAGGAGGAAATGGACAGTCAGGCCAGTGAGGGGAGTGAATTCTTACGCGTTGGTACTCTGGCGCATATGGCAGATTTCATGCTAGGCTGCCTATCCCGTGACCCTCGCGTTCAAAGAATTTATTCCAGCACCGATTACTGGGTGTTCACTCTCCTGGACCCACGGTACAAGCAAAATCTTTCCACTCTCATCCCTGCAGAGGAAAGGAGTGTGAGAATGCATGAATACCAGCAGGCCCTGGTTCACAAGCTGAAACAGTATTTCCCTTCTGACAGCGCTAGCGGCAGAGTGCGTAGTTCTGCGGGACAAGTAGCGAGGGAGAGTAGGCGAGCAGGCAGCTTGTCCAGCACTGGCAAGGGTACGCTTTACAAGGCTTTTGCCAGCTTTATGTCACCCCAGCAAGACACTGTCACCTGTCCCCAGTCTCGGCAGAGTAGGGCTGATCTTTACAGAAAGATGGTGAGGGAGTACGTAGCTGACCATACCATCGTCCTAAATGATCACACAGCTCCCTACAACTACTGGGTTTCAAAGCTGGACATGTGGCACGAACTGGCGCTGTACGCCTTGGAGGTTCTTGCCTGCCCTGCCGCTAGCGTCTTGTCCGAGCGGGTTTTCAGTGCAGCTGGTGGCATCATCACCGATAAGCGTACACGCCTGTCGACTGACAGCGCTGACAGGCTGACGCTTATTAAGATGAATAAAGCCTGGATTTCTCATAATTTCCAATCTCCACCAGGTGAAGGAAGCTCAACCTGAATAATTGATCCACTCCTCCTCCTCCTCATTTTCCTCCTTCTCCTCCTCTTTGTACAGTAAAGCAGAGGAAACTGGCTATTTTTTGACAGGGCCCACTGGCTCTAGCTATAGTACTTTATGCATTTAATTTTTCTGGAGGGCCACCGACCCGGTCCTCTGTTTTAAACAATTTTTGGGAGTGCCACATACAGGAACTCAATCTATTCAATTTTTCTGGAGGGCCACCTACCTGCTCCTCTGGTTTGAAAACTTTTTGGGACTGCCACATACAGGCACTCAATCGATTCAATTTTTCTGGAGGGCCACCTACCTGCTCCTCTGGTTTGAAAACTTTTTGGGACTGCCACATACAGGCACTCAATCTATTCTATTTTTCTGGAGGGCCACCTACCTGCTCCTCTGGTTTGAAAACTTTTTGGGACTGCCACATACAGGCACTCAATCGATTCCATTTTTCTGGAGGGCCACCTACCTGCTCCTCTGGTTTGAAAACTTTTTGGGACTGCCACATACAGGCACTCAATCTATTCTATTTTTCTGGAGGGCCACCTACCTGCTCCTCTGGTTTGAAAACTTTTTGGGACTGCCACATACAGGCACTCAATCGATTCCATTTTTCTGGAGGGCCACCTACCTGCTCCTCTGGTTTGAAAACTTTTTGGGACTGCCACATACAGGCACTCAATCGATTCAATTTTTCTGGAGGGCCACCTACCTGCTCCTCTGGTTTGAAAACTTTTTGGGACTGCCACATACAGGCACTCAATCTATTCTATTTTTCTGGAGGGCCAACTACCTGCTCCTCTGGTTTGAAAACTTTTTGGGACTGCCACATACAGGCACTCAATCTATTCTATTTTTCTGGAGGGCCACCTACCTGCTCCTCTGGTTTGAAAAATTTTTGGGACTGCCACATACAGGCACTATCCAAATTAAATTGTCTCCATAGCAGCCTCCACACGTTGTCTCCATTGCTACCTCCAAAAGTCGTCCATATAGCTGCCTCCATACATCGTCCCTTTATCAAACGAGGTGTGTCAGGCAGAAATTTGGGTTGTTTTCATGGATTCCACATCAAAGTTGTTAACTTTGTCGCCACCCAGCTGTGATATCCACAAAATATACTAATAAACTTTTATCATTTACCAATATTATTTCAGTGCTTCTTGCGCATCTGTTTACATTCCCCTCACCCGCCATATCCCAAACTTATAAGAACGCTACTACACTTGATCTTATACAAAAGGTTCTTAGAAGTGCTGTTTGGGGAGTAGCCTAGAGACAGGGGCTTGGATTGGCGAAAGCTTGCCTGGCTGCGGAGCGCCAGCTCCATCCCAAGATCCAACTAACATAGTTTTAACTGCAGCACCTTTAATCTACTACTAGTTCACTGCCTCCATAATAATAATAATAATAATCTTTATTTAAATAGCGCCATCATATTCCGTAGCGCTTTACAAATCATAGGAAACAAATACAAATGTAATGTAACAGAGCACAACATTTGTATGGAACAACAGGAGTGAGGTCCCTGCTCGCCAGAGCTTACGGTTTATGAAGATGATGGGGTAACACGAGGTAAAAGAATATTTAATGGTCAAGCCATTCTTCTTAGGGAATAGAACAAAATATAATAAATGGAATTGCTGTCGCTTGAACCACTCAGCCGTCATCTTATATACCAGGTCCAGGGTGAATGGGACTGTAGAGAAGTCTGGTGCCTGTTGGTTGCTGGATAACAGATGGGAGGACGACACAGGACGGGTTAGTAGAAGAGTTAAAACTTCATGCAGTTAATGAGTGTTATAGGCTTGCCTAAAGAAATGGGTTTTAAGAGCACGTTTGAAACTTTGGAGGTTAGGTATTAGTCTGATAGTCCAGGGCAGAGCATTCCATAGAATTGGTGCAGCTCTAGAGAAGTCTTGGAGACGCGAGTGGGAGGTCCGCACTAGGGTAGAGGTTAATCTAAGATCACTGGCGGATCTAAGAGCACGGGTTGGGCGATAGACTGAGATAAGAGAGGAGAGGTAGGGGGGTGCAGCATTATACAGAGCTTTATGGATGAGGGTTATTATTTTAAACTATTCGAAAGGAGACTGGCAGCCAGTGCAGCTACTGGCATGAACTGTAAGCATACATGGTCCCCTTATCAAACGAGCTGTGTCAGGCAGAATTTTGGGTTGTTTTCATGGCTTCCACAACAAACTTGTTAACTTTGTCGCCACCCTGCTGTGTAATCCACAAAAAATACTGGCAAACTTTTATCATTTACCGATATTATTTCAGCGCTTCTTGCGCATCTGTTTACATTCCCCTCACCCGCCATATCCTAAACTTATAAGAACGCTACTACACTTGGTCTTATACAAAAGGTTCTTAGAAGTGCTGTTTGGGGAGTAGCCTAGAGACAGGGGCTTGGATTGGCGAAAGCTCGCCTGGCAGCGGAGCGCCAGCTCCATGCCAAGATCCAACTAACATAGTTTTAACTGCAGCACCTTTAATCTACTACTAGTTCACTGCCTCCATACATGGTCCCCTTATCAAACGAGCTGTGTCAGGCAGAATTTTGGGTTGTTTTCATGGCTTCCATGTTAACTTTGTTGCCACCCTGCTGTGTAATCCACAAAATATACTGGCAAACTTTTATCATGTACCGATATTATTTGAGCGCTTCTTGCTCACCTCCTTTGGTTCCTCTCTGCCACCCATTGGTTTGAAGCCTGAGTCCATTTAGGGTATGTCGCCATGACACTCTCTAGCCTGCCGCTGCTGCCTCTGCATGCCGTCCCCTATAGTGTCAGGGTCAATTATTGGATGTTTTAGATGCTATCTAGCTTCATTCTGTCACTCTGTCATGGCCATGCTGTTGCCCATAATTTTGGCATAATGGTGCGATTAAGCAGCCTCAGAGGCATCCATGCATGCTGCCCCTGCTGTTTCCTGTCCATTTCCGTGGTGTTTCCATCCTTTTCTGAGGTTCCCAGGTGTTTGGCCAAGCTTCCCTGTGCAGAGCCTTGGTCCCCTTGAAAAATGCTCGAGTCTCCCATTGACTTCAATGGGGTTCGTTATTCGAGACGAGCACTCGAGCATCGGGAAAAGTTCGTCTCGAATAACGAGTACCCGAGCATTTTAGTGCTTGCTCATCTCTAGTTAATAACATGATCAAAAATAATAAGATGGTGGTGCCAACACCCCAATGCCATCCCCTTGAGAAAGGTCTGAAGGTGGATATTGGGCAATTTTGTCTGTACACAGGTCTGTATTTGCATTACTATGGTTGCTCCCTGTACATGTATTGTTTCTATAGCAATGTGTAGCCCCATGTACTCTACATACTGATCTAGTATCTCTAATGCAAAATCTATTGTGTTACCCATTCAGTCTTTACCTGTTTGTCCATACATACAATTTGGTATTGACTTAAAAATGTAATAAATCTGATTCAATAAAAATTATGATATGCCACACATGTCCAATTTTTTGCTGTTTTTTTGGTCTCTCTATAGAAGCTTGGGAGTCTCAAAATAAGCAAGCCATATAGAGTTGTCCAACATATACAGCCAAAATTTGCGATGGGTTTCCCAGGAGTCCAAGTCACATGTGAGCCAGCCAACCGTTATTTTTTGTAGATACTTCAAGTTTTCAGTTGGCATATGGATTACATACCGAGGACACAGACCACAAAATGCATACAGTTGTGTGCATGAGGCCTAAAGGCTACCACTGGACAGATTTATAGTTTTTACTTGCCCACAAAAAACTTTCCTACATGCTGTGCTTTGCATTTATTATAGAAGTGGCTTATTAAGAGCAAAAACAGAAAAAACAGAAATCCAAAATGGGCTTATAAAGCTTGATACCTCTGAGAATGTCAATATACGGTAGGTGGCAAAATATATCGGGGGGGGGGCTACTTAAGTTTTAAATCGGTATTGTGAAGTAGTAGAGTATTTGTAATACTCACTGATAATTTCTTAGCTACCTAGAATTATGCTGAGCTGAGTAGAAGCTAAGGATAAGCTAATAATAGTAGCACTTTAGTAGGAAAAAGGTTTGTGTATGTGTAAAAAGTACTCTATTTTCCCTGTCTAAAGTGAAATATAAGGGGAAATGAAGAATAACCATTATAAAATGAAGAAATAAATTAATGAATTGTTGATACGGAAGACACTTATATCCTATTTTTTTTTGTGACAAAGCCACCTACACTGCTACTGTTTGTACATTCCCATTCCCAACTGATAATTTCAACCCTAGTGTAAATTTTGTCTGTAATAATAAAAGCTTTATTTTGATAAAAGGGTTACATTAGCCCATTGGGAATTTTTAGTTTCTTATTAAAGGGTTTTCCCACCAATCAAGTTAGGCCTTACCCACAGGATAGGGTCTAACTTGCTGATCGATGGGGGTCTCAGTGATGATCCTTTGAACCCTTGTCAGACCCCTGGTCCCTCCCAGAGATGCATGGAGCAAATGGCCACGCATGTCCGTTCTGCTCTACTCATTTCTACGGAGCTGATGAAGATTGTTGAGTGCCGAGGGGTTCGATGGAGGTAACTTGGACCCAGATGGATCCCTTCTTACCCCTTTCTCGTCATCTGTGGAGGTCATTAAGAAAATGGTCCACATTTATTAAAACAGTTTTCTATCTGACTAAAAAACCTACAACCTGCTTGCACGTGTATTTATAAAGTGTCTGCACCAGTTTTGTGTTGCGTCTGCACTGTGTCCGCCAAGACAGAAAAAATTTGCATGTTTGTGCTTAGTATGCATCACATTTATTACTGACGTTCACCACAATTCTGCAGTATGTTCAAAGTGCAACAAAAAAATGGTGCCCACTTCCAGAGCAGTGCAGGGGGTGCCCGATTATTGATGAATGTGCCGCACCCTGCACACTCCACAGGCAAACATAGTACAGACTGCACTAGCTTTGATAAATATGGGCCAAAGAGGTCCTGCAATAAAATGCCCAAAAAGTTTTTATTTGGTAACAAGTAATTTAAGATTCTCAAGCCTAACTTTACACTGTCTACATTTTACAGCATTAGTAAACCTGCCTGAAAGTCAATCCTTCCAAGGTACTTTGACATTTAGAAAATCACAATACAGTGTAACAAATGTAATGTGCCCTATAAGAAACTCAGTTATATAACCATTTGCTAAATGCTAACGGCTGCCAATTCCGGCTCCACTCCTCTATTCAATATGTGATTTTGATCCTTTCATCTTAGACTAACAATAGCATTACTGAGCGGCCATTAAATAACAGAAGCGTTTTTGCAAATGGTACATAAATGGGGCAAAAAAAGGATTATTTCTTTTAGTTAGTGATTTGAGCATTATACAAGCTGCTTATGTTGGCCTGGCTTAAATGTGCAGATATAACACAGGCCTTCTCTATCCTATCTAAATGCTCTTTTATTAGAATTTCACAGCCTGCAGCTACTAAAATAGTTCTGATTATCTCGGCAGGATTTAGTAATCCCAAAAGGAATTTCTGAATACAATTGCTGTCATTTGACTGTTTGCTATTTTTGGTTTTGGATATTTTTCTGCTTGTGCAGAAGTCTTTGAAAATCTGGTTCGTGAAGTGGTGTAATGCCAAAGACAGTAATGAAGTGATTTTTGGTGAAATTATGTGAAGTTCTGAATGAATTGTGAATTACAGCCTCAGTAAGTGCCTGATATCCTGGTATCATCTTGCCAATTGTATTCCCAATTTTCTGCTCATTTAGAAATCAGAAATACGTATCATATAATACATTACAGTCTTATATTAGATTATACTATTAGACTGTAGTCTTATATTAGACTATACTATATTTGTATGACCCGAGGCTGTCATCGTAACCGATCGCCTTGACAGGGAGCGGCTATCAAATCCAATATGGTGGCGCCCATGTGCCATCGGGATTTTAAATGTGCCTGCAGATTTGCCGGAGGCATGTACAGGGTTATCACCCACAATCAGTGCCAGCACCAACCATGGGTGTTGCCGGTAGGTGTTTGCTGCAATAAGCAGAAAAACGCCCACCTTGTATGTAGAGGACTAAGTCCACGAGCCCTCTCCATACACAAGCAGCTGACATGTGATGTACAGATACGTCACACATCGGTGCTTAACAGAGAAGACGATTTTTTTGTTGGCAGGAGGCAAGACCAGAGCGTGGATAAATTTGAATATTTTACATCCTGCCGGTATCTTCAGTTTTACATCTTACACAACCACTAGCCCGATGGAGTCAGAAAGATTAATGTGACACCTGCTGGCCGCCCGATGGTTTTTTGTCCTCCTGGTCCGGTCTTGGTCTGCTTGTGCTCATGTGGTGGTGGAGTTGATACGCTGATGTGCTAGGTTTTGCCTTATTGTGTCTCGATGCCCCATGCCCCCAAGTAGATAGTTATCCAGCCCTCAACCCCCCAGTATATAGCCAGCCAGACTGCCCCCAGTATATAACTTCTTCTTACGTCCTGCAGCGGCAGGTCCATGTGACATTGCAGCACACAGGCTCTGCTGCCATCATATTGTGTGTGTCGGCAGCAGTGGACACACTCTGATTTCAGTAGCAACTGACGTCATAGCCTCTGCTCTGCAATGTCACACAGACCTGCTGCTGCCGGACACAGACAGAGGACCTGTGGAACGTCAGAAAAGTGAATATTGACTTTCTTTTTTTTTTGGCTTGAGTATAAGCCGAGTTTTAGTGTTAAAATAATTCTTCATTTATATAGTGCACACAGATTACGCAGCGCTGCACAAGCATGTCCAATTAGTCATATTTATACTCGAGAATATAGCCTGCCAGCCCCTCTAGTATATAGCCTGCTGGAGCATCGCTGTATAGAAAAGGACCTGCCGGGGGGGGGGGGGGTAGTCGGAATGTGAGTACACTGTTTTTCTTGACTCATGTATAAGCCGAGGTGAAGTTTTTCAGCACATTTTTTGTGGTCTAATCCTCGAGTATATACGGTAGTCCGTCTAAAAGCATTCCAATTTCTCATGCAGCCCCATGGGAAAAATAAATTGCCCACCCCAGGTATACAGTGTACACCCTGCGACTATATGTGAGGCTACCAAAAACTGTTAAAAGGGGTTCTTGACCATGACAGAAATAGTGTTGGCCTAATATTTTGTGCAATGTACTAGAACACTGGAAAAAAATTCCAAAAGTGGCTAATTGCACAAGAGAAAAAAACATGGTTGTGCCAATTGCTATTGGGGTTTGGCTTTATGACATTTTGCAGTACAAATGGCACATCCACTTTATTCTTTGAGTAAGTATAATCAGAGATGCCAAATTTAGTTTTGTTTTCTTAAAACCTTCAAAAACTAAAGAAACTTTGCAGATAAAGATTTTTCTTCATATAACCATGTGCTGACACCAGTAACTTCATATTTTGGCATAAAGAGCTGCACAAGAAGCTGACATTTTCAATTATACAATTTTTAAAAATGTCTGAACTTTTGATCACTTTACAATCCAATTTTTTATGGGCCACAAAATGGTGAGAAAGTGTCTATTTGGTCTGTTTTTCCATCATTCACACAAAGGGTTAATTATTTCTTTTACTTTGCTAAATCAGCATTAGCAGTCGTAAAGACCAACAGAATAAAGGCAACCTGCTCATTACACTATACGGTAAATACAAAAAAATAGTATTACCCGCAAATGCACCTCATTCCGCAAAAAATAAGCCCTCACTTGGCACATTAACAAATACTTTATAGCTCATAAAAGTGCACCATTGAAGAAACTAAAGACCACTAAATCCAGTAGGTTAAAAATGTTTCCTGCAGGACGCAGCCATTTTATAGCTTAAAGGGGTATTCTCATCTGGGCACTCACATTCAGTTTCACTAATCTGCCATATGTAAATATTTCTTCAATTAGATGTTATTAAAAAAAACTGTTCCTGTGTGAAGATAATTTCTCATAAATGTAGTCATATGGTCCCTTAGAAACAAGATGGCTTCCTCGGATACGACCACCACTGCTGCAGTGATTGCACAAAGAAACAAATAGTTTTTGTATATGAAATGTCCGGGAGTTACTGCATGTCCCACAGCCGTCCTGTGGTGATGATTATTGAATCCTGGTGGTCCGGCAGGACTCAATAGTGCATGTCTGGCCACTGCTGCCAGAGTGTGGGGTGGTCGTATCCGGGGAAGCTATCTCGTTTCTAAGGGACAACATTTCTACATTTATGAGAAATTATCTTCACACAGGAACATTTTTTTTTAATAACATCCAATTGAAGAAATGTTTACATATGGAAAATGAATTTAATTAGATGTAAATGCCCAGATGGGAATACCCCTTTAAGTCTCAGCCCCATTTTTTGTATTCTAACTTGCATCGCTTTATATGGTTATAACTTTTGGACATGGTAACTTATCAAAATAATTCTGAGATTGTTTGTTTGTTTTTTTCCCTCACGTGTTGTACTTCATTTTAGTGGTAATTGTTGGCTGGTAAGTTTTGCGTTTATTTACAAAAAAAGAAAAAATGATGAATTTTCGAAATTCTTAATCATCGCGTTTTCAGGCAGATAGATTTACCACCTAAATAAGTTGCTGAATAACATTTCCCATATGTCTACTTTACATTTTCATCATTTTTGAAATGTCTGGATAATTTATTTTGATTTCACGCGGCTTACAAATCGAATATCACTTTTACGGATTTTCAGAATTGACTATTTTGGGGATAAATACTGTTTTGAATGAAATTTTACATATTCAATATACATCATCAAAACCCCCCTATATAATCAACCAATTATTAAATCTGCACCCTTCAAACTATCAGAAACAGCTTTTAGGAAGATTGTTAACCCCTTGAGATCTTCATAGTAATTACATCAAAATGGAGGTGAAATTTAGATGGGTCAAATTGTGCCGGTTATATGTTTATATAGCCCTAGAATTTACACATTTCCAAAAGATAAAAAGAGAAAATCCACCTTACAATTTGTTATGTAAAACATGACCCCCCACATAGTACAGAGAGCCCCCACATGTGGACGTTACTTGTTTTATGGGTGCACAGCGAGGCGCAGAAGGGATGGAGCTCCCTGTAGCTGCCAGGATTTTAATTTCCTCATTGGCCCCTTTTGCAGGCTCCAAAATTTTCGCTTTTCTGTTATTGGGGTCATGTGACGACATTTTTTGCGGGATGAGATGCTTTTTCCAGTGTTACCATTTTGGGGTTGGTATCCCCATATTGTTGGAAATTTAGGAACTTTTTTTGAGGGCAGGAGAAGAAAAACATCAATTCTGTGGTGGATTTTTAACCTTTTTTTTTTCGTGTTCACCGTATAGACTAATAATCATGTTATCTTTATTCTATGGGTCTATACGATTATGGGGATACCAGACTTGAATATTTTCTCTTATGGTTTACAAAATTTGCCAAATAACCCTAACGTGGGGAAAAATCTACCATTTTTGCATTGTCGTCTTTCAAGTGGCATAACATTGTTACTTTTTTGGAGCTGGTTGATGGCTTGTTTTTTGCTAGATATATTTTATTTTGCAACAGTGTCATTCTGAGGTACATATTATTTTGTAATCACTTTTTATTGCATTTTTTGTGGGATTCAATAGGTAAAAATCATAATTTTTGGCAGGTTTTTTAAAGTTTTTTTTTAACGACGTTCATTGTGCGGGTTTAAATTATTTACTTTTATTTTATGGGTTGTTACGGACGAGGTGATACCATATATGTGGGGTTTGTATTATGATTTAGACTTTATTTGTGTTATATGTCTCTTTACATGGGGATTATGGGCATTTTTATTGATTTATTGCTTAATTTTTTTTTTTTCTTACTGTTTCTACCATGGGACTTGAACAAGCAATCACCTGATTGCTTGTTCAGGATAATACTCTGCAATACTAATGTATTGCAGGGTATTAGCAGTGTCAGCCTATGCACTGTGCCTTTAAGATGATGTCACAGACGCCATCCTTCAGGCACTGCCAGCCGGCAGGCCCGGGGTCTTGCTCGGCCATAGCAACGATCGGCCCCGCCAAGATGAAAACAGAGCCCACTTCAACTGCGGGTAATACACTGGGGTGTCGGCTGCTTGTTACAGCCGGCACCCCGTGTATCCCGATGGCGGTTCGGCTGAGATCTTGAGCTGAACCGGCATCAGGTCTCCGTCCGATATATTGAATGCAGAGCGCTATGGGGTTAGTTATTATGAAGCTTTACGGGCTCAACAATCTTTCTATAAAATGTTTCTAATAGTTTGAGGCTTGCACTTTATATAGGGGGTTTGTAATATTATATATTTCACAGCTCATTAAAAACAAAAATGATCTCTAACTTCTCTTCTGATATTTCCATAAAAATTTTCTGATGGATTTGTATGCCGTCTAACTCTATAACTTCAAAAAGGACATTTGAAAAATTAGGAAAACAGAAATCAGAATTATAAGAAATATTAGTACCATATATATTCGAGTATAAGCCGACCCGAGTATAAGCCGAAACCCCTAATTTTAACACAAAAAACAGGAGAAACCTATTGACTCGAGTATAAACCGAGGGTGGGAACTGCATTGGTCACAGCCTCCCAGTGTTTGTTTTTTTTCCCATGACTCGAGTATAAGCAGAGTTGAACTTTTTCAGCACATTTTTGAAAATGAATGCAAAATATATTAACAATTTATAATCTAAAGTACAACATGTCACAAAGACCACTTTGATAGGTTAAAGTGTTTAAATATTATTGACCTAGCAACTAGTGCCACATAAAAAAGAGGCTAAACCTGAAAGGGGTATTCTCATTTCAGCAAATCAATGTTATTGTTTTACATGATGAAAAATGATAATATTTTCCAATTTACTTACCTTATCAATTCCTCATGGTTTTCTAGACCTCTGCTTGCTGTCATTCTATAGAAAGCTTCTATGTGTACTTCCAGTGGACAGAAATCTGTCCATGGTCACACAGGTGCACGGCTCGTTAGTATCGTAGAGAGTAATCAGAGTCGTGTGATATAACGAGCCGTGCACCTGTGTGACCATGGTCAGATTTCTGTCCACTGGAAGTACACATAGAAGCTTTCTACAGAAGGACAGCAAGCAGAGATCTAGAAAACAGTGAAGAATTGATACAGAAAGTATATCTGAAAATAGTATAACTTTTCATTATACAAACAATAACATTTATTTGCTGAAATTGGAATATCCCTTTAAGTCACAAAATGGCTGTGTCCGTAAGGTGTTAATATATTACAAAATGCTGTCTGCTTTTCTACACTGTTGGGGAGATGTATCAATCTGTCTATGCCAGTCTGCAGTAATTTGCACCTGAAATGCCGAGAACCACATTTATTGAAGGTTTTACACCATTTTTAGGCTTTTTTCCATCTAGGCTAAAACAGGGCCTCGGTAAACAAGGGGACACGGTCAGTCATAAAATAGCCTGTGCACTAGAAAGTTCATTATTGCAATGGAAAAAATAAAGGGCCTAGAAAATAACTGAGTAACACGCAATATAAATCCTAAAACAAAGAGTAAGTACAAGAGGGTGTCCATGGTACAATTTCATAAGTCTTTATTAAATAAGTAAATGATTAAAAACTGTTAAAAAGCACTCATAGGAACTTGTGGGGATTCCTTCTTAGTCCCTGGCTTCTATGACCAACCAACTTTGATTATGTAGGTAACATTGGCTCCATGACTATCCTTATACTTATTATGTAACCTATACCACTTGAGATGAATTAATGCTCACATTACCTATTTGATTTCAACTTTGGACATACTGGGGGTCATTTACTAAGGGTCCGATTTGCGTTTTCCCGACGTGTTACCCGAATATTTCCGATTTGCACCGATTTTCCCTGTATTGCCCTGGGATTTCGGCGCGCACGATTGGATTGTGGCGCATCGGTGCCGGCATGGACGCGATGGAAATCGGCGGGTATGGTCGAACGAAAACCCGACGGATTCGGAGAAACCGCAGCATTTTTTTTAAAAAAAAGGGTCGCGGGACACGCACTTACCTTCACCAAGTATAGGATCATGAACTCTGGCGGGCCTCGGCGGACTTCAGCGCAGCAGCGACACCTGGTGGACGACCCGAATCCACCGCAGAGAACGTGCTGCTGGATTGCGAATGGACCGGGTAAGTAAATCTGCCGCAGTGTCTACTTTTGCCTTGTTACTGTATCTCTTGACTGACTTGTTTATGTACACCGGGACTATTGTTTTGTCTTTTGTCTTATGCACTATGAGTGCTTTTTAACAGTTTTTAATCATGTTATTTACTTATTTAATAAAGACTTATGAAATTGTACCATGGACACCCTCTTGTAATTATTCTTTGTTTTAGAAAGTTCATTATTGTGGCACAGAAAACGAGGCCAACTAATAGGAGATGCAAAGTAAAACTCGCCAGTCTTAGGCTGCGGTCACACATGGCGTTTTGAGCCCGTTTTTGGCCTGTCTTTAAGCAATCCGTTAAAAAAAGCATGTGTTCAAACATACATGCGTTTTTGAAAAGCGCATGCATTTTTTGAAAACGCATCCATTTGTGACAGGTTTTACAATTGAAACTGATCAAAAAATTATACGTTTTCAAAAAACGCATGCGTTTTTTTAACGGAATGTTTAAAAACGGGCCAAAAACGGGTTCAAAACGCCACGTGTGACCGCAGCCTTAGACCTGGGCTACATCCCATGTGAGTATACAGCCAGGTACAGGAGCGAGGAGGTATGAGCGCTCCTCACCCCTCCCTTCTCTAGACAAGTGACTAGCACTGTAATATGGTAAAGTATAGGATATGTCCTGTATCTTGCGGGGCAGCTGTCCTGGTTGGTCACAGTGGAGTGAGACAGCGTGACAGCGTGTGCTCACTGCACAGTGAACGGGTGCCATAGACATCTATGGGGGGTGTTTTCCGGCCATACAATCACATTTCCCCATACATTATCCTGCACCTGATTAATCATCAAACATCAGACACAAGGATGAATCTGGCGCAGCAGAGAACATTGGGGCTCATTTACTAAGGGTTGTGGATTGCAATTTTGTCAGACTTTTCGCCATTTTCGGGGATTGCACAGTTTAGACAGGTGTTTGTGCTGGAATTGGGTAGCACGCAATTGTTTTTTGGCGCAGCTGTGCAGGCTTCCATGCAACACAAATTGGGGAGCGTGCCATCGGACAGGATTTAACTTTTAAATTGTGTCACAATCCAATGCACTTACATGCACCACTTCAAAGAAGGTGAACTTCGTCGGACCTGAACGAGGAAGCGACACATGCAGGATATCGGGCGCACAGTCTTAGTGAATCGTTGTACAGTGCACGATCGTCGGACAATCCACTTTGGTGAACTTTGTTGAACAGATAAGTAAATGTGCTCCATAGTTGTTGGAGCCACAGTCGCTTCTTAGACCCCTAACTATAGGTCATCAGTATCAAAATGTGTGAACCACTGTATTGTAGCAACATCACAGTGAGGGTGCGGTGACATGGTGCGTTTTTGGTGCATTTTTAAACGCATGTGTTTTTTGCATGTTTACCATGCATTTAACTGGTTTGGATCTGTTTTTCTTCATTTCTGTAGGTGTAAGCAGCTACTTTTCATAGCTTCTTACACTTCCATAAGTTGAGAAAACCAGATTCAAACCAGCCAAATGCATGGTAAACATGCAAAACGCATTGGGGCACATGTGTTATTGCATCTGCGCCAAAAAAATGACGGTATTTTAATGTTTTTTTGGCGCAGAACTGTTGCGGATCATTTATAATGAGTTTGCGCCAGAAAGAACAGATTTTTTTTGGCGCAAGTGGGCGTGGCCTAACATTTCCACATTATCCTCTACATTTATGTGTATTTTGTCGGTATTTTTTGGCGCAATTTTTGGCGCACAATAGACCAGGTAAAAATTGGTCTGAAAGCAAAATTAAGGCGCAGTCCATGTAAGATTTGGGAGCACACTTCATTACTGTCGGGATATTTCTGCCGCACGACTGATTTATTCCGCACCACTTTAATACATCAGGCTGTGCTTTGCGGAGACTGATCTCCGATGGCGAGAGTCGTCCTTGCGGCACAATTAGTAAATCCCCCCCATTGTGTCAAAATCGTTGTGGTTTTCATTCATGACTTCTTCCTAAATTGTCCTAACGTAGGCAACCTTTGACCCAAGTATTCGGAGTAAAGCCATACTTCACAATAATTAATATCATCTGAGGACACAGATAAAATCTACATCTCATTTCTGACTTGAAATCACTCATTCAATGCTTTCTGCAAGCAAAGCATCTGCTGTGAAGTGCTAATCAGCATATCCAGGTAATGGAACATAAGCAGCTGCTCTCCATAGGACAGAATGAGCCCCTCCTGCAGGCTGCCTGTGGGAATAAGCATCTGCTCTTCTGAACACATCACTGGGATCATGTGCAAGTCAACAACGCTCCTCAGTGTATATAGTGTCACAGCTGAGGAAACCCTGTCACATGGTCATCACTGACGCGGATATACAGCTACTTAGACTGGACATAAACCTAGATATCTCTATATGGATTTCTTCAATGTGACAGAAGATAAATGTGGGGTAGGGCACAGACACTTACTCTTCTTTTTTTAGATTTTGCTAGTGTCCTTGTCACGAATATCATGATGAAGTCAGTGGCGTAACTAGGAGTGGCAGGGCCCCATAGCAGGCTTTGGCATGGGGCCCCCCTTCCCACTAAAAAATTTACATATTTGTATACTCACACATGCAAGTTACAATCACACATTTATACACTTATGTACACTCATATACAGCATATACACACACATACAGTGACATTTACAAACACACAGCATATATACACACATACAGTATATGCAGACGCCATAAACCGTATACACAGAGGCAGCATATATACATCACATATATGTTATATACATATTATGCAGTACAATGTGCAGCATAATATGGATATAATGATGCACATCCTCCACTCTTTAGTGTGTCAGGTCAGGTGGTGGGGCCCCCTGACACTGTGGGCCCCATAGCAGTTGCTATGGCTGCTACCACTGTAGTTACACCCCTGGATGTAGTACCTGCAGTCCTATCAGGCTGAACAAGTAGACCAGCTCCTGTAGGTAGTAGTCAGGGACAGATTAGGACTGCCATGAGCCCTGGGATGTATGAATATTACACCTCCTATAGGTCTGGAATTCACTTCCTACATTTGGTACTAGAATCTGTTGAGGAATGGAAAATGCGTCCCTTCTGCCTTCTGCTTTCAATCTGAAGTTGTTTCAGGACCTCTGAATGACATTCAAAGGTCCTGAAATGGCTCTTGTGTACATGTGTATTGAGAGCAGGAAAAGATGTACAAGGATTTAATGGTTCTTTCTCGGTATAAAATTTGTTAGGTGGTTGGGGTTGTCATGGGCCCCCCATTCCCCATAAGGCTTGGGTCCCGGGTTACTGCCCAAAATGCAATAATCCCTTGCTAGTAGTAGTATCTGCTCCTTCATCTGAATAGGAACAAGAGATTCAATGCCAGAGCCCTACAAAATGACCTAGGCATGCTTCTGGTGGGCACGTTTCTAAACAAACTGTCATGAAGGTGGCATGGGGGTCCGACATCATGAAATGTGACCTGAGGTTACAGGTTAGCGCACTATATCAGAAAAAAAGAAAAATCAGAAAGTCCACTATTGGTCGGTTCCCACTGAGGAGATGTTATTTGTTGGTGGGGCAACAGCAGTGCGTTTGTAAACACAACGCACACCATTAACCCCTTAGGGACGCAGGTTTTTTTGTTCATTTTTCGTTCTCCACCTTCAAAAATCCATAACTTTTTAATTTTTCCATAGTTTTTTTGTGTGAGGGCTTATTTTCTGCATAACAAATTTTACTTCTCAGTGACGTTATTTATTATTCTATGCCGTGCACTGGGAAGCTGGAAAAAAATTCCAAATGTGGTGAAATTGGAAAAAAAAAACCACATTTGCAACACAATGGGGGTCATTGCGACACATTTCTTTTTTTTAAATGCGGCGGTTTTTCCGAATCCATCGGGTTTTCGTTCGGCCACGCCCCCCGATTTCCGTCGCATGCATGCCGCCGCCGATGCGCCACAATCCGATCGCGTGCGCCAAAATCCCAGGGCAATACAGAGGAAATCTGCGCAAATCGGAAATATTCGGGTAACACGCCGGGAAAACGCGAATCAGGCCCTTAGTAAATGTCCCCCAATATGCAAAACCCACCTCTGTATGAAGAGGGCTGAGCCTCTTTCTGCTATAGCTGAAATATTACCAACTTCTCTAACAAAGATCAGAAATCACAAGTCAGAAATGTCTCTCAATGTTCATTAACCCTTTCTACCAGTCCATACAGTCATAATAAACAGAATGTATATAACGAAACGCTATAGATTAATGAAAGTTAACCCTTGATGTAAAATAAAGTAACAACTGCTGAGTTCGCATAGGGGAAATATTTAACTGTCCATAAAAGTCCAAAATTCAATGCTCCCCTGATCCACATTGTAAGGTGTTTTTACTTATCATGACATGGAAGAAGCAAGGTGTTAGAATTTAAACTAACAAAACTTATAAACTCATAACATGGATGGAATAAAAGCAGAATATCACAATAAACTGATGGACGGTTTAATACCTTTGTATTTTAGAAAATACCAGAATTGTTGCATCACAATAACTTTAATTATTGTGCCCACACAGACTATGGACGGGCTTTGCTCAAAATTTTGGAGTGTGTTTTAAGAATTGGATTATACAGGTTAATCTTTTTATCTATAATCTACTGTAATCTTAATCTTTAATCTAAAGGGTTTAGCTTGTTCTGATTTTTGTATTTATGTATCAAAATGACCTCAAAATAAATGAAAAGAGAGCAGTAAAATTAGTAGTACAGAGTACAAGAAACATAAAATAACTAGAAGCCCAGGTGCTCCAGATACCATCTGAATTATCTGTGCTGCAGATTGATACTGGTTACTGTGGAAGATGTGCACTGATAATATTATATATGTATATAATGGTGCACTTCCTCCATTCTTAGTGTGTCAGGTCGGATGCTGCGGCCCCCTAACATTGTGGGCCCCATAGCAGATTGTGTGACTGCTACCACTGTAGTCACGCTCCTTCCTGTTAGCTTTGTTAGAACTATATCATTGTGCTGCCTTGGACTTTCAGTTTAATGAGTTCAAAGATTTGTTTGCAATTTGTAAAATAACCACTCAATATGACTTCAAATTAACATTTAGAATGAAGTCAGATTTTCAGGTATATTGATGCAGTTTTTTGATTTGTGCCACTCGGGTTTATGTTCGGGTTCTAGATCATTGTACAGGAGAGGTTTCTAAATACATAATGAAGCTGCAAGTATTATTACATTATTATTTACCTAATATATACAACTGTGTGTTCTATCTAGAAGCAAAGTTCTCATATTTAAGCTCAGATTTAGCTACCAAAACAAGGTGAAAATTAAACATTTATGAGAAAGTCTATGGAACAAGAACAACTGCCAACCTCTCACTGTCAGTCAGCCAAACCAATTGAAGAGACACAACCACGTCAAAACAGCGCTGTGTACAGTTGGGAATCCACATCATGTCATTAGGCTTCCTGAAAGTCATGCTTGATATTAACAGGGCTGATTTCAAAGTAGCAAAAAGAAGCAATGTTTTCCTTGCCCCAACCTGAAAATGTCTTTGCATATTTCCCAGGTAGATGGTGAGACCGGATTACTATTCAGGACTCAGGGTAACGCTATGGATTGTTCCAGCTAGGGTGCAGGAAAAAACTGTCAAATAACTTCACAGGTTTAAAGGGGACCTATAAAGGTAGATCGGGTGGTAGGTGGATCAATAGGACGTGAGGATAGCCCTTTTAAGGGCTAATCCTCACGTCCCCGCACTGTTTTGTGAACTTATATAAAAGGTTTATGCTAATTTTGTTATGCGGCTACTGGGGCGTGGAGTAGCCGCAGCTGTGGCTACACGGCGCGGCTACTCCACGCCCCAGTAGCCACTTTAACCCTCCTATCCACAATCTTCGGCGCACAGCTCCTTGCAGCTACACGCCCTCGTCCGGCGATCCTGCCGTCTGCGCAGGCGCAGAACAGCAGGCCCGCGACCTGTTTCGGAGCAGTGACTGCACAGGCGCGGGCCTGCTGTTCTGCGCCTGCGCAGATGGCAGGATCGCCGGACGAGGGAGCGCAGCTGCAAGGAGCTGCGCGCCGAAGATTGTGGGTAGGAGGGGTAAAGTGTCTACTGGGGCGTGGAGTAGCCGCGCCGTGTAGCCACAGCTGCGGCTACTCCACGCCCCAGTAGCCGCATAACAAAATTAGCATAAACCTTTTATATAAGTTCACAAAACAGTACGGGGACGTGAGGATTAGCCCTTAAAAGGGCTATCCTCACGTCCTATTGATCCACCTACCACCCGATCTACCTTTATAGGTAGATTCATGGTGGTAGGTCCCCTTTAAGTCCAAATGAAAGCCCAAATGGTTTATGGGTGCACATTCGTTAGAGTACAGGTACATACTGTATAGACTACATGCAAAGCATCCAAAGAAATAGCAGCAAAATCCCTATTGTAAGTGAATTAACCATCATCCCAGGAACTGAGATCAGAACAGAAGTGGTTGAAATACCTTCCAATTGGAAAACAAGGTTCGGACAAAATACACATCACTTTACCTGGTCAGAATGTAATCACTATTTTTAAGCCAAAACCAGTTATGGTTAGAGAGCATGGATGATTAACAAATCTTTCATATTTCATAATTATACTTTTATTCCCTGTAGATTCCACATCTGGTTTCGACTAACAAATGTGTGAAAGTGGCCCAAGAGAGCAAGGATGAATTTATTAAGACTGGTGTTTTAAACCACCGCGATCCTGCCCACTCCTCAACACGACCAAAGTGGAAGATAGTGCCCAAGGGGAAATGGGGAGATTTACATGCCTTCTCCACCAAAAAGAAGACATAGTAACGCACCCCCAATGTCTTTTCTTATATCTATTTCTGACATACAGTAAATATGAAAAAAGTGAAAAACATCACAATCTGAAAAATATAGAGGATTAATACATCAAAAATGGGATAGTTTTGGGGTTTTATATATAATATAAAAATATTTTTTTATATTTTTATATATACATTTTTATATATAGGATATATAATTGGAGGATGATCCATAAGTATTATTAACAGCTAGCCCAAACTCCATCCAAAGAGGAGGGCACTAACACACTGCACATGGACAGTATATTTCTTTATTCTTTGGCTTTAGATGAGAATATTTTCCGTGTGACACTCCAGGTCACGCTGAAATGCCGCAGCTTCTATTTTGGATGAGACTGACATGACCTTGATCTGCATTGCAATTTACTAATGGTTTTAGCCTCTCGGCCTCCTCACTGGCAGGTGATAACTTAATGGCAAGTCATAGAAGCTTTACAAATGTTTTGGGCCAAACATGATATGTTCCATGCGTCATATACCAGATTAAGATATGAGGGTAAGTTCAGTCCTTTATGCAGAGCTCAAATAATATGCTACTGTTCTTCCATTGTTGACCATACGTTAACCAACGTGCTGTGTTGTTTCTGCTTCTAAGAACATTTACAGCCTGTAACATACTTACTCATTAATGTGATTGCATCCTATAGAAAGAAAGCTGAAAAATCTTTCTGATATTAGAATTGTTATAGTGATATACTGTACACTTTGTCATAGGTAGAAAGTTATGCGCAGATTTAATACTGCAGCTTTGGGAGTCACTTTTTAACTTGTGCACCTTGATGTGGAATTTGCACCAAATTTTAAAAAGAAGTTGCATGCCTCTTGAATTCAAACTAACCCAGAAAATAAGACAACATTCATTACATTTCTCTGGGTTTGCCATTTCTGAGGGGACAGCATAAAATGCATTTGTGGGGACGATGTATTATTTATTATTTTTCTTTTTAACAAATTAATATAATGCTGAATACCTGTGTCACGGGTGGTCCCGCGACCCATATTGCGGGTCGCGGGCTCACCCGTGCTCCCCGGGGCTCGCAGGTGCGGCACCAGCGCAACTCACCTCTCCCCGTTCCGGATCCTCGGCCGAGCTCCGTGCACGTGAGTGCCCATCTCCTAGGGCGCGTGAGGCGTCTTCAGGAGACGGCTGATTGGTGCGCTGGCTGATCACTTCCACCTTTAAAAATCCAGCACCTTCCTTCCTGCCTTGCCGGATCTTTGTGCCTTGGAGAAAGCTGTTTGATGCCTTGCACTATTACTAAGAATTTCCATTGTGACCCTGGTTATGTTTCTGACATGTTTCTCACATGTTTTCACATGACATTATGTTTCTCACATGTTTTCTGACCTTTGCCACCTGCCCTGACCTCTTGCCTGTCCCTGACTACCAGAATTGCCTACGACCTTGGATGCCACTGCGGACAAGTCACGCCTGTGGAACGACCTGGTGGTACCACGCCGCAGCAAGTCCAACCTGCTTTGCGGCGGGCTCTGGTGAAAACCCGGGTGCCACTTAGACTCCGGTCCCAGGTAGTGGCTTGTGTCATCATCTGCAGTGGTCCAGAGGATCCACAACCTCTGTTCCTGACAACCTGGTGCTTTAGACATCAGCTGGTGCGGGGCTCCAGTCTGCAGCAATGTCTTTTGGTGTTGCTACAGTTTCTCCTGTGCTGATTGCAGGAGTAGGATGGGGTCTCCGGGTGTCAGGGATCCTCGGGAGAAGGTAGAAACAGTTCATTAGCTTGTCAAGAAGTTAAAATTATGAAGTTTATTTACCAACCAGTAAATCAAGGGGCGATGTATCATCAGATACTTTTTTGAGACATTGTGATGTGACAAAAAGTCATTGTCATCATGGGACAATATAACCTCATGTTTGTGATGTCAAACTTTTGGAACTGTGAGAAATGGTCATTGTATGAAGTCCCTTCTTCACCATTTTTTGACCTTTTCCGCTGCACATACCATTTTGGGTGTGACAAAGCGGAGAGTGGGATGGCAGTGGGATGGGTAGGATGCAGGCTGAGGTGTGAATGCTTCTGCCAGGGGCGTTGCTAGGGTTGTAAAAGATCCGGGGCACGGGCCCCAATACATATGTAGCGCTCTTTTAGTAATGCCCCCTCCTGTACATAACCCCTCACATAACAACTTTACTGACAGTGTATACAGCTACAGAAACATCAGAGAAACCCCTACTTCTTTGCTCCAGTGACTGCAGGTGACGCATCCTCCATCTTCTCCATTAGGCATCACCACACCTTATGTTCCTCATTGTCCCTACATCTTGGTTCCCTGGCAGTGTTATCCTGCTGCTGCCCCTAACAATCTCCCCAAATACTGTAAGGCTGCGCTCACACTTTGTCTTGCATTTAAACAAAACCAGGTGCGTGTTACCCATCACGCCCCAACAGTAAGTAATGTGCCCCACACAGCCCCCCAGTAAGAATAGTGCCCCACACAGTCCCCCAGTAAGAAAAGTGCCCCACACAGCCCCCCAGTAAGAAAAGTGCCCCACACAGCCCCCCAGTAAGTAATGTGCCTCTCTCTCTCTTTTTTTTTTTCCCCCGGCAGGTCATGTGACCATGACATCAGCACAGGTCCTTCAGACTCTGTGACTATTATTCACCGGAGGCTGAGCTGCTGGGGAAAGCAGTGACAGCAAACCTTCTCATCACGATCCGTGCAGGACACGGATCGTGATGAGAGAGGGGAGGATGCCCGGGGAGATCCGGGGAACAGGCCAAAAGATCCGGGGCACGAGCCCCGGTTCTTTTGACCTAGCGACGCCCCTGGCTTCTGCCCAACATATTTACTATAGTCACCACCAGAAAACTGGTGTAGCTACAGCATTCTCAAGGTATGTTTGCTTCATAATGCATCAAATCAAATGGTAGGTTTCCTTTAAATAATGTCCTATTAATTAACACATAGCAAGAGAAAAACTATACATGCACCAATTTAATAGAAATTCTGCAATATTGGATAAAGAAACTTACAAAGCGAGAAATCCTGCATTTTGTGAAATTGAAACATCCAATAATGCGCATCAGTTCCAGAATAAATCGCACTCATAGGGCTTCCAAGTAAATATACAAGTCATTTATTGTAGTGGTGTGAAATATATCACTTAGAAATTTGTGTACAAGCCCTGTGAGTGCCATTCTTCTGCATTGAAGAGGCAAAATATGACAGCAGTAAAAGACCAGTTGTCCCCACAAGTCAGCCAGCTTGTCGAGCCTCTTTGAGCATTTCAGCATGTATTTTATTCAGGACATGGATGAATTGCAGTAAAAGGTATTTCAACTATTTTATACAATTATTGAAAGTGAATAGATTTCCTACCACCTTTAAAAAAAAGTCAAACCGACACAGAAAAAGGCTGGAGGCGGATATAATAGGGAAGCATACCACAACGTTTCCTCTGCCGTTCCTAAATATATACAGTGTTGTCACAATATATTTACAGGGAATGCTCGGCAAGCTGCACAGCATATGACACACATATAAAGCAATGAGCATGAAAGAAACAACAATAAAATGGAATATGTAACGAAAATACTAACTAAAAAATAAACAGAAAATATTTCAGTAAAAATCTTATGTTAAGACATAAAAATCCTCAGATAACAGCATATAAACACATATAAAAGGCTAATATGTGAATGCTCCATATATTTTCATTAGCTAAAATTAGAGCAGATAAGCATGACGTAGAAAATCAAATCAGATGCGACTATAGCCCCCAACCCGAAGGCTAAATACAGACTGGTTTGTAATTTGCTGATGGGCTTCAAGGGAAACTGCAGCAAATTATTCCTGCGATTACCCCCCTCTATGTTTGCATAGTTTATCTATAGGGAATACGATTGACCCCCTTAGGCCTCTTGCACACTAGCGTTGCGTTTCACGTCAGGGTGCAATGCGTGAAAAACTGACGTTTTGGCTGCGTTTTCGTTCCATTTTTCCTTGGAGTAATTTGCGTTTTTGCGTTTTTCACGCGCGTGTTGTTAGCGTTGTTTTTGCGTTTTCGGCGCATTTTTGACGCGCGTTTCAATGGGAGACTCGAGCAGTTTTCAAAGGGACCATGGTTTGGGATTAAAATGTGTTATTTAATTGAAAAATAATGTCTTCTGATAATTTGCAAACATCTGCGATCTATTCTTCACTGTTCCGCGCGTATATTATCTCCCGACAATTTAGCAGATGTGAAGAACAGTGAAGAATAGAATAAAATCATTGTACACAGTGAACACAGTGAACACAGGATCATTTAAGATAAAAACACAGTGCAGAACACAGTGCAGAATAGATTACAGATGTTCGGCACATCTGCTTACTTGTCGGGAGATACGCGCGGAACGCCGCGAACAAAATAGCATGTGAAGAACAATATATATGTGTGTGAAGAACACATTGCAGATGTTTAAATACATCTGCAATGTATTCTTCACACATATATATTGTTCTTCACATGCTATTTTGTTCGCGCCGTTCCGCGCGTATCTCCCGACAAGTAAGCAGATGTGCCGAACATCTGTAATCTATTCTGCACTGTGTTCTGCACTGTGTTTTTATCTTAAATGATCCTGTGGTCACTGTGTTCACTGTGTTCACTGTTTTTATTCTATTCTTCACTGTTCTTCACTGTGTTTTATTAATTAAATGATCGTTCGCGAGCAGGGGAAATAATGTTATTCTTGTCACCTAGCAACCCTTACGTTTAAAACGCATTGCACTCGCATTGCACTTGCAATGATTGCGAGTGCAATGCGTTCTTGATGCATCTCCATAGACTTGAATGGGGCGTGAAAATTGCGCGTGACTCGCAAAAATAGAGCATGCTGCGATTTTGACGCGCGTGCAAACGAACGCAAGCACGCGCGTTCAAAACCACGCTAATGGAGAAAGACCCATTGAATACAATGGGACAGAGTGCAATGCGAGTTCTGCGCGTCAAATGCACGCGCAGAACTCGCGCGTGAAAAACGCCAGTGGAGAAGGGGCCTTAGTGCGTGGCCAATTTTCTTTTTTTTTCATTTTCGTTTTTATATACCAACCTCTGGTGACCAATGCTAGAGTGAACTCATATAAACGTGTCCATGTTTGTAATTCTACCATTATTTTTCGTGTATTTACAGTATTCATTATGCACTATATACGGCATATTCACATGTGCTGGCGTCATCCTCTGTCCGTAAAGTAGGACCGAGGATGCGCTAATTTTGTCTTTGTACAGGCAGTCCCCGGATTATGTACAAGATAGGGTCCGGAGGTTTGTTCTTAAGTTGAATTTGTATGTAAGTCGAAACTGTATATTTTATAATTGTAGATCTAGACAAAAAAATTTTTGGCCCCAGTGACAATTGGAGTTTAAACATTTTTTGCTGTATTGGGACCAAGGATTATGAATAAAGCTTCATTACAGACACTTTACAGCTGATCATTGCAGTCTGGGACTATAGTAAAGCATTCAGAGAGCCTCACCAGAGGTCAGAAGGGTCTGTCTGTAACTATGGGTTGTCTGTAAGTCGGGTGTCCTTAAGTAGGGGGCCGCCTGTATATCACTCTGACATTGTAAGTGTGAACACTGGTTAATGCTTGCTGGATACTTTGATGGATCTGTACTACACACTTTCCTGCAGCTCTTGTCTGGTTCATCAATAGGTAACCCCTTTTAACTGAGTCTGTTCCTCGATTCCATTGCTCCCTTGCTGTCTTGTTTGGATTTCAGGGTTCTGCTTCAATTACTCTCTGGGCCCAGGACATGGTGCAATGTCTGACATCACATAAGAGGTCAGCTTGCCCTTAGTCTGCTATAGACTTAGTTCTTAGTAACCTCCTGGTATTCTGTTGTTTCTGCTCTCTGTATTCTGGTATTTTGACTAGAGATGAGCGAGTATACTCGTCCGAGCTTGATGCTCGTTCGAGTATTAAGGTACTCGAAACGGCTCGTTGCTCGGACGAGTATTTCCCCTGCTCGAGATCGAGCATTTAATTAAAAAAACACAGTGAAGAACAATGAAGAATAGAATAAAAACAGTGAACACAGTGAACACAGGATCATTTAAGTGAAAAAGACAGTGAAGAACACAGTGAAGAATAGATTACAGATGTTCGGCACATCTGCTTACTTGTCGGAAGATACGCGCGGAACGGCAGCAGGGAGACATCAAGCAGCAGGGAGACATCAAGCAGCACGGGGAGACATCGGGCAGCACGGGGGAGACATCGGGCAGCGCGGGGAGACATCGGCCAGCACGGGGGAGACATCGGGCAGCACGGGGGAGACATCGGGCAGCATGGGGGAGACATCGGGCAGCACGGGGGAGACATCGGGCTGCACGGGGAGACATCGGGCAGCACGGGGGAGACATCGGGCAGCACGGGGAGACATCGGGCAGCACGGGGAGACTTCAGTGGAAGAAGAGGAGCGATCCCGGGACAGCGTATCACCCCGACAAGTAAGCAGATGTGCCGAACATCTGTAATCTATTCTTCACTGTGTTTTTCACTGCGTTTTTCACTTAAATGATCCTGTGTTCACTGTTTTTATTCTATTCTTCACTGTTCTTCACATCTGATAACTTGTCGGGAGATAATATACGCGCGGAACAGTGAAGAATAGATTGCAGATGTTTGCATACATCTGCTAACTTATCAGAAGACATTCTTTTTCAATTAAATAACACATTTTATTCCTGAACCATGGTCCCTTTGAAAAATGCTCGGGTCTCCCATTGACTTCAATGGGGCTCGTTATTCGAGACGAGCACTCGAGCATCTGGAAAAGTTTGTCTCGAATAACGAGCGCCCGAGCATTTTAGTGCTCGCTCATCTCTAATTTTGACCCTTTGCCTGTTTTTAGACTATCATTGTTGCTTGTGATTTTGTACTGCATTTGTCCTCTTGGTTCTGACCTTGCGCCGCTGAATATACTTCTGTATTTGTATTGTCTTTGTCTCCATGTTTTGTACTTTGGCGCAGGAAGGGAACATCGACTAGTTGGGTTAGTGAGGCATGCAGGTGGAAAGAGAGTGGAAAGATGGTTAACTTGGGGGTCACTGTCTCTGTCACCTGTCTATTCTCAGATCCTGTTTTACATAATGATTACAGAGTTGCCTTTCAATCTCAGCATCACATAATAATACAGAGTATGTGTGGTATAGCCCATGAAATTGCATAAGACAGGAAATACATATGATTGACAGAGGGTCACCATAAGAACAAATGACACAACTGCCAGGAAGAATTCCAGAAGAATTTTCAGATGAATAAAAGCTATAGTATCTTTTGGACACTACAGAACATAAGAAAAATACACTATAAAATACCATTTTACAGTATTGTAGGTGTGAGAAGGGTGTGAGAAGGTCTCAAGAAGATAAAATCAATCAGAGGATCCAGCAACTACAGTATATCAGAATAACTATTACTTAAATATGTCCTGAACGAAAACGGCACAAGGGTGAACAGATTTTCAATCTACAAATCTTAATGTATCGTTGAATGGAGGTTCAGAATCACTACATTTTGTGCCTCTATAATTTCTAGTATATCCGGACCCAGACTATTAGACCAGAATGCCATTTGAGCTCAGAATTATTTCCAACACATATAGTCCACGTCTGAGTGGATCTTTTTCATGATTTGCTTCAATGCGTCTATTTTGTTTGCCATATATACCATAAGACTATACACTGCTGGCATTTATGCCATATCAATAAACTTCTACATACATACATTTCTTAAGGGGGAAAAAACTGATTCTGACTATCTAAGAAGTGACATTTTACAAATTTATTTCTTTTCATTCTTTCATCGTGGCAAAGCTGAGACACAGAGCCCCCAGGTAATTAATACAGGAATGTCACCACCGAGTATGATATATCTCTCTATAGCGCGGGAAGAATCTTGTAGATTTTTACATCAAAGAGTGACACCAAGAATATCCATTAGTAGCGGAATGAGAATTTGTGACTGCGGTGACTGTATAATGAATAGCAACACTAAGTGGAAATAATTGGAATCAGTGCAATAAGAGGAGAATAGCAGTTATTTACTTGCTTCTGTGTGATGGATCTTTGCAATTTCCGACCCCCTTAATCTATTCCCTGATATCAGAGCACCACCAGAAAGGGGAAGTATTAGAAAGGGAAGGGAGAATATTGGAAAGGCTACAAGGAAGGATCAGTAAAGTGAATTCTATACATAAAATCTGCAGCCTTTATTGATAATTTTATGCTGCAGTATTTTATCACAGCATGTGGACCGGTTTCATATTACCGCTATCTTCTATGCAAGGGCTGTACAGTAAATTTAAGGAAATCCACCATCAAAATCAAGCATAATAAACCAGGGACACTTACTCATAGATCCACGCACAGTGACTGTGGTAATCTTGTGATCCATGTCTTCCTTCATTCTAAAATCAACTTTGAAAATAATGCTAATGAGTCTGTAGGGCTCCCAAGGGTGTTACCAACTTCACTGGCTGTTACACTGTCTTTCCTACCCCCTCACCACTTTCCCCTCCCTCTGCCTGATGCGATCTCACAGCAGAGGAAGTTTCAGCAGAAGGTGGGTAGGAGAAGTACTCCTGTACAGTGTAACGGCCTGGAAATCTGAAGTACGGAGGAAGTCCTGTAACAACCCCAGAGCCCTTAGCATGATTTTAGAAGGAAAGAGTCATGGTTCTGAGTCTGCATCTATGAGTAAGTGTCCCTGGTTTATCATGAAGGATTTTGATGGTAGAGTGTAGTTGTAGAGTGCTCGTTATGTCTAGGGGATGGGCGGAGCGTGTTTACATTTATTTCGGCTTCTTTATTAACCAAAAAATTACTTTGTTTAAGTGCTCGTGATGCTCAGGTTGGCGGCGCCTGAGCGCCTTTCGGCTTCCATGAACTGCAATTTAAGCATGCCCCCGCAGCAAGCCTCCTTCTGCCGCCTGACGGAGAACTAGGATCCGGCCAGTGACGTCAGAGCCGGGGCACGGAGAGAGGGGGTTGTGTGCTCTCTGCTGGCCAACAGCAGGACGAGGCTTGCAGAGAGGGGGGCGAGCATAAATTAAAGTCCGTGAAAGCAGAGAGGGGTTCGTCTGTCCCCTGCTCTAGTTTTTGTTTCGTTCATAGTCCAGTGTGATGGCATCATCCCGGAAATCAACTTTGAAATGAGATGTAAATTGGTTGCATAAGAAGGCGGAGAGTTTAATTCTGATGTCAAGGTGGGGAGCTCTGAACGCCTCCTCCTCTGTGACTGAGGTCATCAGTACCTCAGGAGATCTGGTTAGTGATGTCTTTGGATGCAGCACTGTCAGTTACAGTAAAGGGAGCATTCTGCAGAAGAGAGAGCTTGACTGCAGTGTTAAAATCTCTGCCTCCTTGACTTTATACAACCAATTAACATCTCACTTCATAGTAGATTTTATGGTTGATGCCACCACATTAGACCATAAAAGAAACATGATCCAGAAGGTGTACAGCTGTTTGGTAACATACTGGTAGTGGTTAATCAGGTCAATTTCTGCTGACAGGTTCCCTTTAAGATGTTGTATTTACTGCATCATTGTTTCTGGACCATACAACCAACTATTGCCAGTGTATACTGTATCTAAAAGTATTGTTTCCCTCACTATTTTTTTTTATTCTTTGCAATACTAAAAAAATGTAATATTTAATGTTATAAATTGAGATGATGTATGTATGTATGTATGTGTTCGGTTCAGGGTTCAGGTCTGGCTGTGCCGGATAGGCAGCCGAACAGTGACTGTCAGGAGTCCCTTCTGGCCAATCATAACCATGGCTAGTTGCAAGAGGCATCAATTTGCCAGATTGGCTGTTCACCTGCAAATCTAGCATTATGTCTGAGTCGCGCAGCATCAATGTGTTTCCTGTGTAAGGCTACATTCACACTGCCGTTGCCCGCGGTACTGTAGCATGGTGGGCAATGGAAGCGCAGCGGGGAGAGGAGGAGGGGGTAAGCGCTGCTCACCCCCACCCCTCTCCATAGGGATGTATGGCCCACGGCGCCGTAATACGGGAAAAGGTAGGACATGTCCTATCTTTTTCCCGGGTATGGACTGGTACGGTGCCACACATGTGCTGCACCGTACCGCTCCCGTAGGGCGCGTGCGCCCATTGCCATCTATGGGGGGGGTGGGTGTATATCGGCCGTATATACGTCGGCCGTATATACGCCCCCCTTGCTGCTGTGTGAATGTAGCCTAACATAAGAAATGGTCAAGATGCTTGTTATATCAGCTGCATTGTATCATTGAAGCCATGGCTAATGGGGAATATTGACCTCAATGTACACAGCATGTATCTCCTATGGTTTGTGAGCAGGGGATATACTTCTATTATATAACTATTCTATTGTATTATATACTTCTACTATATAACAATTTCAGAAAACTGTAATGGTATTGGACCAGCCGCTGTACTTTGTCCAGACCCCACACAAAAAGTGGTTAAAGGGGTTGTCCACTTTCAGCAAATAATTGATATTATTTGTTTAAGGAAAAAATTATACAATTTTACAATATACTTTCTGCATCAATTCCTTTCTAGATCTCTCTAGAGTTTTCTAGATCTCTGCTTGTTGTCCTTCTATCGAAAGCTTCTATGTTTACTTCAAGTGGACAGAAATCTGTAGATGGTCATGCGATGTCACACAGGTGCACGAGCCGTTATATACCTGCCTGTGCATGACAAGACCATGGACACATTTCTGTAAAATGGAACATAGAGACTACCTATAAATGAAAGCAAGCAGACATTTAGAAAACCCTAGGGTTCTAGAAAATCTAGAACGGAATCGATACAGAATGTATATTGGAAAATTGTATAACTTTTTCTTACACAAACCATAGAAATTAGTTGCTGAAAGTGGACAACCCCTTTAAGGCTGCATGTTTTGTGGGTAGAGTTACCTTCATTATCACATGACTTTTGAACTTGGTTTTGACCATGTATTGCAATGGACCGCTAATAGTCAATTACATTTCCTAATAAATCAACCTCAATTTACTGCAGTTGCCAAAAAATTCCCAGACAATGCCCATTATTTCTCATACTGATATATTCAATAGTTAGGCCTGACCACACCCTCTTGCCCATTTATCAGGCAGGTCCACATTGCTTTGCAGTTCCTGCCATAAATTGAAAAGAAATAAGCACCATCTGTAGACCTGCATCCTGGGGAACGCTGGCACTAATTTGCAGTTTAACATTTAAGAATGTTAAACATTGAGTTTAATGAATCCATTGCTTGAAATTTCAGCACATTCTGTGATGATTTGTAAAATGTTAATCCAGTCTTGAATATAATATGAGGAAAATGTGTTCACCATACCAAATGTGAATGGGATGGGAATCTATAGAATAATATACTCCATCCATAAAACACAGCTGCCGCAGCTGATGCTCAGGCCAGGGGCCAGCAGGACCCTCCAGCAGACAAAGCGCTTGCACAGTGTAAGCAGAAATGTTCTTTTTATTTTATGGCTCCTGAAATTGTAAGCTTTATACATATGAAAACGAAGCAGAGCAATTGTTCGCATAAATGATACATTTATAGTTATCAAGATTTCACAGCGAGGGATAGAATTTTTCATTGCTGTGTTATGTGCGGTTGAACGTTCACTTCCTTTTACACCTCCTACAATCTGCTACTATTATGTTGTTTTAAAATTATGTCAAATTCTTTTTATGAATTATTGCTGGTAACTTAATACCAAAGGTGTGCATGTGTGATGAGTCCTATGGGGTGAAAACAGGGTAGAGATAGTAAACTCAACCTTCCCGCAAAGCTTAAAAGTAACGGTGCAACTAATTTTGCTACTAAATATACATGTAGTAAATTCTTGTAGTTTTCTTTCCCCAAAATCCAGCTGTTTTTGTTTCCATAGCTGCCAATGGAGAAAATGTATCATATTCTTGGGCTATGTGTGCTAGGGTATGATGTTGCCCCCAGCATCCACTGAATTTATGAGGAGGCTCTGGCTGCGCCACACTATGCCAGGTCCAGCCTGGGATAGAATTGTGCCATAGTCTGTGCCTGAACCGATGCAGGCTGTAGCTTGTGTGCAGGCACGGGGCAGAAATACTGTTCTGTTCCACTTTGTCGCCAGCCACATCCCCCTTCCACAAGCTTTTGGCATAAAGATGGTGTAACGGGGAAAAAATACTACGCATTGTAACTTGTTTTACCATTTCGGACCTGTCATTTGTTATGTCCTACAATTGTCCAGGAATTGCGACCTTCTGCTCTCCATGCCATCGCAAAGTGGGCAGGGAGGGGCACAAAGGTGACCAGCCAGACAAGGACAGGGCCTCTTTGCATTAAAGTAAATCTACTACCAACAATCTTTTTACTTAGTGGATCCAGACAGTAGATTTCCAAATCTTCCTCATTCCTATACACATTTTACTTTTCTTAATAGAGGTTGTGGTTACTTAGGCATAGTGTAGCCTCAGTGAGCATCCGGAGCTAAGGCTACTCAACATCCCAACTTTCTGAGCTTTCATGGTGCCTGTAAATGCGGCGGCACAGCCTGAGCAGTATCACACACAGCTCCACCCTGTTGCAACACGGCAGAAGCCACTGTGTCTGGTGGGCCGTGCCACCATGTTCACAGGCAGCATGGATGTGCAGGGATGTGGGTCTGCAGGGCTACTTGGGGAGCAGGGCTCTTCAGCTACTTAGCATATGAATTAAGTAACACAGGCTACATTTTAGAAAATAGAAAAGGTATATAGAGATGAGTAAGATTTGGGGAATCTACTACTCACATCTACAAAGTACGTAGATTCCTCAAGGTATATTTACTTTAAGCTACTTGAGTCAATGGTGTAACACCACATTGATCTCCCCCTGAACATGAACACTTTCGGAGTGCCAAAAAGGAGAAGAAACAGCTTCTTCAAAATTACTAATGGACCATGTACAAGGACATTTACATAAATAGAACATGACTCCTGAGCATGCACTCTTTTTCCACAATTGTGGACCCTGGGCTTCAATAAGAAGTCAGAGGGGCACATTTACTATGGACCTTGCGCCAGTTTTCTGTAGGACTAGGCTCTTTTATGTGCAGACTGCTTGGACATGTAGTTAAGAAGGCCCGAGGGCGCGAAACGGCCCTTCACCATGGCGTGGCGTGCATCTTCCCTGCTATGAATTTTTCCCTACAATAAAGTGAACATTGTCCCTGATACCGGTGAGTGCCACCTGCTTCTTTTCCCTGTTGAACTCTTGTTGATCGCTATATCTGGCGAGCACCGCGGTCTTACATGCATTCCGGTTCAACCCCGGCTCTCGGACCTGAAGTTCACCTTGATGTGATGTTTGAATGTGGTGGTGTCGGTAGCCTGTATTTCTAGTCGATTGGATGTTAAGAAGGGTCTGTGCCACATATGGCACGTGACCCTTTTGTGTGGTGACTGCACTTTTCTACACGCGACACATATTTCATCACTCAATTGGAAGTGTGTCACACCCCCCATGTTAAAGGTGCACCAAAAATAGTAGGTGCACTCTGTCTGAGCTGTGCAGGAGGCGCCAGATTCATGAAGAATGGGGGCGCCAGAGATCCTGAATCTGCACTATACACAGGCAAACTGCACATAGCACGGCTTGTAGTAAATGTGCCCCAATGTATCCGCCCAAAAAAATAAAAAACAGATAACACACAGATAAAATCTATCTAATCGTGATTAGATAAACTTTTATGATACAGTGTATGTGATGGACATGATAGTAGTATTCCCCCAGAAAATGACTAAAGTGAATTACTCTTGTATAAGAAACCAATTCTATCTATTGTATACAGTATATTAACACATTTTAATGTAGCAGCCTTCAAATAACAGTAAGAAATTAGAAACATTAAATTAAATTTAAATTATTTAGACGCAGCACAAAAACCTCTCAAATTTACAGCCTCGGGAAAAAATATATCAAATAACTTTGATGATCTCCCGATAAATGAAAAGTTGAAAAGAAATGTGCATGAGCTGAAAACATAAAACCAATCAGGATGATGATAGCAGCCTAGAAGCCTATAATCATTTCTGCTCCATGTCACATGATGGCGATGAGGATAATAGTGATGATACTCTGTAGGAAATCCCTATACAGGTGGTCCCCTACTTAAGAACACCCGACTTACAGACGACCCCTAGTTACAAACGGACCTCTGGATGTTGGTAATTTGCTGTACTTTAGCCTTAGGCTCCAATAATCAGCTATAACAGTTATCACAGGTGTCAGCAATGAAGCTTTATTATTAATCCTGGTTCTTATGACAATCCAACATTTTTTAAATCCATTTGTCATAGAGACCAAAACATTTTTTGACTGGGGTTACAATTAAGAAGTATACAGTCCCAACTTACATACAAATTCAACTTAAGTACAAACCTAAAGAACCTATCCTGTACTGCCTGTATCTACAAGAGCAACCAAATTATTCTGTGTAACAGTAAAACTGAAATGATTGGAAAAAAGTACAGACAGACAGAAAGCTTAACAAATTGGCAATATTTATAAGAACAAGGCAAATGAAATGTAATAAAAATGTAACACATCTAGGACAAATTCCTTGTTACTACAGTATATACAGCGGATAGAACTTAACTGGCTTAAAGGGAACCTGTCACCAGGGACCTCATTTTTCACTAAAGACAGATTGTAAAAGCCCATGACACCTGCAGTGCAAATACGCCTTTCTGCCTTTTCTAAGCATTTGCATTACAATATAATAGTGTGTTATAACTTACCTTGCTCTCTGACAAAATCCTGGGGTAGTCACAGGGGTTGGACTTTGGTTTGGATGCATTTCAAAAAAACAACATGTGGCTTGTCTGTGTTACTCACTCCTCAGAGCTTGGCCCCCACCTTTGTGCTCCTGTCTAGCTCCACCTCCTGCTCCTTCTCAGAGGTCACAGCCTGGTCAGCCTGACATCAGTGGGGGAGGGACAAGCTGTACAGGAGCACAAACATGGAGACAGCCTGCAGCTCAGACAAGTCACATGTTGTTTTTTGAAATGCATCCAAACCAAAGTCCAGCCCCTGTGAGTACCCCAGGATTTTGTCAGGGTGCAAGAGTAAGTTATAACACACAATTATATTGTAATGCAAATGCTTAGGAAAGGCAGAGAGGCAGATTTGCACTTCAGGTGTCATGGGCTTTTACAATCTGTCTTTAGTGAAAAATGAGGTCCCTGGTGACAGGTTCCCTTTAAAGCAGGACATCCGCTGTTCTGTATTGTACAGTAGAGAGAGCCAGACCCCTGTATAGTGTCTGTGCGGAGTTACTGCTGGTATGGATCCCATTTACCTCATTAGAAGTTATGCAGGGTTTATTGATGTCTATGACTACAGTTACCGCTGAGGCTGGTGATGGTCTTCAGAGATGATGAAGACCACGCTCGCGCCATTAGAAAGATTAAGACAAGAATAGGCCAGTGATATTCCTTCTTTATAGATTTCTTAACCTATATGGATATCTGCAACCATTTTCTCCCTGGATCATCAGTTTCAAAAAGTTTCATAATGCATCATGACTAGAGATGAGCGAGCACTAAAATGCTTGGGTGCTCGTTATTCGAGACAAACTTTTCCAGATGCTTGAGTGCTCGTCTCGAATAACGAGCCCCATTGAAGTCAATGGGAGACCCGAGCATTTTTCAAAGGGACCATGGCTCAGGAATAAAATGTGTTATTTAATTGAAAAATAATGTCTTCTGATAAGTTAGCAGATGTATGCAAACATCTGCAATCTATTCTTCACTGTTCCGCGCGTATATTATCTCCCGACAAGTTAACAGATGTGAAGAACAGTGAAGAATAGAATAAAAACAGTGAACACAGGATCATTTAAGTGAAAAACGCAGTGAAAAACACAGTGAAGAATAGATTACAGATGTTCTGCACATCTGCTTACTTGTCGGGGTGATACACTGTCCCGGGATCGCTCCTCTTCTTCCACTGAAGTCTCCCCGTGCTGCCCAATGTCTCCCCGTGCTGCCCGATGTCTCCCCCGTGCTGCCCGATGTCTCCCCCGTGCTGGCCGATGTCTCCCCCGTGCTGGCCGATGTCTCCCCCGTGCTGCCTGATGTCTCCCCGCTGCCCGATGTCTCCCCCGTGCTGCCCGATGTCTCCCCCGTGCTGCCCGATGTCTCCCCCGTGCTGCCCGATGTCTCCCCGTGCTGCCCGATGTCTCCCCCGTGCTGCCCGATGTCTCCCCCGTGCTGCCCGATGTCTGCCCCGTGCTGCCCGATGTCTCCCCGCTGCCCGATGTCTCCCCGTGCTGCTTGATGTCTCCCTGCTGCTGGATGTCTCCCTGCTGCCGTTCCGCGCGTATCTTCCGACAAGTAAGCAGATGTGCCGAACATCTGTAATCTATTCTTCACTGTGTTCTTCACTGTCTTTTTCACTTAAATGATCGTGTATTCACTGTTTTTATTCTATTCTTCATTGTTCTTCACTGTGTTTTTTTAATTAAATGCTCGATCTCGAGCAGGGGAAATACTCGTCCGAGCAACGAGCCGTTTCGAGTACCTTAATACTCGAACGAGCATTAAGCTCGGACGAGTATACTCGCTCATATCTAATCATGACTGTCACTGCTGAGGAAGCTAATAAGAAGTTTCTCACTACTATCTCACTGCTTTGTTCACTTCAATACTGGGCAGCTCTTCTCTATATGACGCCCCCCCCCCCCCCCCGCCACCGCTGATGGACTTTTTCCGTTTCACGCTTCTGTGTTTTGCTCCCCAGCATCAAAAGTCCCTACCTTTTATTATATTTCTTTTTTTTTTTTTTAAAAACAAACATTTTATTTGGTTTTCCATTATACAACAGAAAGAAAGAAAACTTAAACATTAAGTATTTTGCTGGGTACAAAGCCGATGTACAAATATCGTTAGTCACAATGCAGTTTCTGATACAGCAAGTGGAATGATTGTACAGAATAGGACATGAAATGACATGAGATAACATGGGAATAAAGACTGAGGATGCCCTGGGGGGGCGTTGTTTTATTCGTGCTTGTCTCTATATTGCTAGGACCCGCTGCTTGGTCCATCGTGGGGAGGACATTACTCCTTTGTAATATGACCGCTCTGAATATTATAGTTGTAGAGCTCCCAATGTGCCTTTGGGGAATTGTGTGTTGTATCATTCAGTAAGACGAAATGGTTTAACTAATTCTATAATTTCCGCCCTTGTCATGTGTGTTGTAATTTTCAGAAAAAACCTTTGGGCTGCTTTTCTTTGTGCCTGTAGGGTTTCCAGTCAATCTTTCCTAACCGAGTATCTCATTTGTGATTTATATTTCTATGTACAGAGCTGCTTATAGGCTTCTTCTCTACATAATAAATTGTACTTCCTAGTGACGGTATTACTGGGTAGTGAGAGAATGCATTGGCGCCATATTCTTATGGGTTTTGTTTTTACGGTTTTCATTATGCACTCCAAATGATACTTCTGCTTTATGTTGGCTTGATCACATGGAGACCAAATTTATGTAGGTGAACTCCATCAATTAAAGGGGAAAAAAATTAAAAATTAAAATCTTTTGTACAAAAAAAGTTTTCATTTTGCCATACTCTGATGCCAATAACTTTTTCATACTTTAGTGTCATTCAGTGACATTTCAATGTCACTTAGGTGTTATTTTTTGCGGAAAGAGCTGAGGATTTAATTGCTTCCATTTTAGGGATTTATTTTTTTGTCACTTTTTATTCCATGTGTTGCAAAATGACAATGTGGTGACTGGTGACATTTGGGCATGTTTTTGCATTAAGGAGTTCACTACCGCGGATAACCATATTTAAATTTTGATAGATTGATAATTTTGGGACACAGCGATATTTCTATGTCTATATTTGTTTATTTTTATTTGAATTCTGGGGAAAGGGGGTGATGTGAACTATTTATTACTGTATTTCTAGGCTCCATAGGGTACTTGAACTCTAGGGGGTCTGATCACATATACATTATACTACAATACTATACAATACAGTATTGCAGCATACTGTAAAATCAAGGTTATGCACCTGGGGGCTAATAACCGACAGGCAACATATGTCCTTGGGGGAGTAAATCTTGGAGAGTCCCTCGTTAAGAAGGACCTGGGGGTACTAGTAGATCATAAATTAAATAACAGCATGCAATGTCAATCAGCTGGCTCTAAAGCCAGCAAGATTTTGTCATGTATCAAAAGTGGTCTGGACTCTCGGGATAGGAATGTAATATTACCGCTGTACAAGGCATTGGTTCGGCCTCACCTGGAATATGCTGTCCAGTTCTGGGCACCGGTCCATAAAAAGGATGCCCAAGAGCCACAAAAATGATAAGGGGTATGGAGGGTCTCAGTTATGAGAAAAGATTAAAACAACTAGATTTATTTAGTCTGGAAAAGAGACGACTACGAGGGGACATGATTAATTTATATAAATATATGAATGGTCCTTACAAAATAAAATATGGTGGTAAGTTTACAGGGCTTTTTCACTATGAGAGCTATCAATCTGTGGAATAGCCTACCTCAGGCGTTGGTCACAGCAGGGACAGCGGATAGCTTCAAGAAGAGCCTAGATGCCTTTTTTCACCTAAATAACATTGATGGTTATGTTATATAGAATATTTTCCCATAAATCTCTTCCTCATCGAATCTCTTCCCTTCCTTGATTGAACTTGATGGACATGTGTCTTTTTTCAAGCATATAAACTATGATACAATTATCAGTGGGTCTTTCACAGACCTTGCTATGACAGCCATGGATCCCTCATTATGAGTCCCAGTCATAACAACTGATTGGCCAGATCCAAATGGCGCACGGCGGCCATACCGCTTGTGAATGAGCCCTAACACTCACAGCAGCACCCAGGTGTGGGACACCCTGCACCCAGTGATCTCCTCAGCAGTGGCTTCTCCTGGAGGGGATACTGTGGTGCTGATCTTTTGCTGCACCCCTGTAATTCTGCACAGTATCCCCCTCAGACAACAGTGGGGTCATCCTGGGACACTATCTGCAAAATTCTTCAAACTGAGGATTTTGCAGAATGTTTTGTAAATAGAAGGTGATGAACTGTAAATAGAGTCTGTAGCTCTGCTGCTGGGGATGAGCTGCTCTGCACAGGGGCTCAGTGTTACTTCTCAGTTAATGCCACCTTCGGGCTGGAGTGTTTTTGCGCCCGTTTTTGTGCCTAAATGAAAAGTCGCAAGTGATGAATATCATTTGGCGCAACAAAACATCTGGATTGGTAGGATAGATGAGGGAAACCTGGTTATTTTTGCTGTGCGGCTAGTTTGGCGTTTAGTCACAAAAATGGTGCGCCAGTATGAAAAGGCGCAAAAACAACAGAAAAAATGAGTGATACATTTGGCCCTATCTGTCATAATAAAAATTGCTAAAACATCAAGTTTTTCACTGAAGTGGCTGAGAAACCTTGGAAAAGAAAATGTAAAGAAGAGACATTTGTGTGACATTTTTGAAAGATTTGTAACCAATTTAAAAAAAGGATCTGAAAAAAAAAACACAAGGAAAAAGTGAGATTGATAAATTACCAAAGAAGCAGACGGAAAAAAAGACAGGAAAATATGAGCCAAAGCAAACAGAAATAAGATAAGTGACCCCCCATTGTTATATTTTTAAAGCAATGTTAAACCTACAGTTTCTTTTTGTGGACACAGAGACAAAACGGAAAGCAAAACAGAGACAGAACAGAGACATAATGGAAAGCAAAACAGAGACAAAACGCAACGGATGTGCAACGGAAGCTGAGCGCCAACGCCAATGTAAAAACCACCCTAACTGTACAGTCGTGGCCAAAAGTTTTGAGAATGACACAAATATTATATTTTCACATGATCTGTTGCCCTCTGGTTTTTATGTGTATTTGTCAGATGTTTTTATCACATACAGAAATACAAGTGGAATCATATTATGAGTAACAAAAGCTTTTATTGACAGTGAGAATGAGTTAATGCAGCCAGTCAATATTTGCAGTGTTGACCCTTCTTCTTCAGGACCTCTGCAATTCTCCCTGGAAGCTCTCAATCAACTTCTGGACCAAATCCTGACTGATAGCCGTCCATTCTTACACAATCCATGCTTGCATTTTGTCACAATTTGTTGATTTTAGTTTGTCCACCCATCTCTTGATGATTGACCACAAGTTCTCAATGGGATTAAGATCTGGGGAGTTTTCAGGCCATGGACCCATAATCTCTATGGGGCAGATTTATCAAGCTATCTGAAAGTCAGAATATTTCTAGTTACCCATGGCAACCAATCATAGCTCAGCTTTAATTTTACCAGTGCTCATGAATATTTTAAAGGGGAGCTGTGATTGGTTGCCATGGGCAACTAGAAATATTCTGACTTTCAGACAGCTTGATAAATCTGCCCCTATGTGTTTTGTTTCTGAGCCATTTAGTTATCACCTTTGCTTTATGGCAAGGCCCTCCATCATGCTGGAAAAGGCATTGTTGGCCACCAAACTGCTCTTGGACGGTTGGGAGAAGTTGCTCTTGGAGGACATTCTGGTACCATTCTTTATTCATGGATGTGTTTTTAAGCAAGACTGTGGGAGAGGCGATTCCCTTGGCTGAGAAGCCGCCCCACACATGAATGGTTGCAGGAGGCTTTACGGTTGGCATGAGGCAAGCCTGGTGGTATCGCTCCCCTTGTCTTCTCCGAACAAGCTGTTTTCCAGATGTTCCAAACAATCGGAAAGGGGATTCATCAGAGAAAATGACTTTACCCCAGCCCTCAGCAGTCCACTCCCTGTACCTTTTGCAGAATATCAGTCTATCCCTGATGTTTTTCTGGAGAGAAGTGGCTTCTATGCTGCCCTCCTTGACACCAGGCCTTGCTCCAAGAGTCTTCGCATCACAGTGCATGCAGATGCACTCACACCTGCCTGCTGCCATTCCTGAGCAAGCTCTGCACTGCTTGTAGCCCCATCCCAAACCTCTCTCCTTGAGTTCCGTGATGATGCGATAGATTGTTGACTGAGGTGCAATCTTTTTAGCTGTGATACTCTTCCTTGTTAGGGAAGTTTTGTGCAGTGCAATGATGACTGCACGTGTTTCTTTAAAGATAACCATGGTTAACATAAGAGAAACAATGATGCCAAGCACCAGCCTCCTTTTACAGTGTTCAGTGCTGTGATTGTTACTTAATCATGACAGATTGATCTACAGCCCTGTCCTCATCAACACCCACACCTGTGTTAATGGAGCAATCACTGAAACCATGTTAGCTGCTCCTTTTAAGGCAGGCCTGCAATGAAGTTGAAATGTGTTTTGGGGGAAAAAGTTCATTTTCTATGCAAATACTGACATTACAATTAATTGCTGTTAGGCTGATCACTCTTTATAACATACTGGAGTATATACAAATTGCCATTATAAAACCTGATGCAGTAGACTTTGTAAACATTAACATTTGTATCATTCTCAAAACTTTTGGCCATGACTGTATCGTGGCGCTTTAATAAAGGTTAATAAACATAAGTAATATGTTGGTGCTATATGACTAAAACCTATCTAGCTACATATTCACATTTGTAAGATTGGAAATGTCCAGCACAGCTTTCACTTATATTTAATATCTCAAGAGCTCACTGTGTCCACTTATTAATTATTATATTTAATATATAATCCCATATGCTTATTACTATGAGAACTCTTCATATTTCCAGTCACTACTTCAGCCTTAGCATTTTAAACTACTTGCTGATAACGAATTTGCAGAAATTGCAGCCATTACTGCTGTTCTTGGAAATGTACAACCTGAATGAATATTACGCGCTGACCTGGTTGCTGTTTGTTATTCATATACTTCAGCATCAATTTGATAATCCCCAGCAGACGGCCGGGGCGCTGTTGATGAATATATCTGCTCTGCCTCACTAATTTTAGCCCTGTCCCTGATAATATTGTATTCCACTACTGCATATATTCAGAGTTTCCAACATTCACAGACTTTAATACTGAATTAATCATTTAAGGCATTGATAGATTTTCTGTGCTGTTTCAATAGGAAAAACATTTCCAGAATGTGGATCCAGCAATTTTAATGAGAACAGTTTTGATTCTTTTAGTTCTCAGCTGCCACGTACTGGACTTAGAAAATACGGAAATATGAGCATGTTGTGCCATAGAACTAAAACTATTTTACTAAAAAGTTATTAAATGCCTTTTTGACAGCCTGCTGATAAAAGATGTCTGCTGGTGCAGGTCCGGAGTCCGCAGGACTAGGACTAGGTAGGACTAGGGAGAAGGTAGTAGCAGTTTATTAAAGCTTCTGCCTTCTCCTTCACTGCATAGTGCTACTTCAGTTCTTTCAGGGCAATGCAGTGAATAGAGAAGTCGGACTGCCATCGGTTCTATAGACCCGGCAGTCACATGACCACCATGTCTGCAGGGGGTAATCAGAGAGCTGCAGTATAGCTCTGATCAGACCTCAACCCCCACAGGGGGTCAATTCCCCCACTTACACCCCCCACCTACAGGGGAAAACTTCTAATTGAAAAAAAATATGGTTGCAATGTTTTTCAGGGTCCTTTCATGACCTCATGGGGGACTTACAAAGTAAACACACACACACAAAATATTAAAACATATTTCAAAACAATATTTCCCAATAAAATTTGGAAAAAACCTTTACACTATTAAAGACAATGGGGCACATAAACTTACATTCCCGCTGTAGTTCACCAAAACTGCATTGTCTGACGATAGTGCCCTGTGCCGCGATTCACTAAGATCGTGCGTCCGATATCCTGCATGTGACACTTCCTCGCTTAGGTCTGACAGAGTTCACCAACTTTTTAGTGGTGCATGTAAGTGCTTGGGCTAAATTGTGTCGCATGGAAGCCAGCACAGTTGCGCCAAAAAGGATTGCATTAGCCAAAATCCCAGAACAGACAATTGTTAAATTCTTGTGCAAGCCATACAATCCGCGAAAAAGGTGCACAGTCCAATGAAAGTGAGTGGCGCGACCCTTAGTAAATGAACCCCATTGAATTAGTGGCCCATGGTCAGAAGACAAAGTCACAAGGGTCAAAAGATAAGAGTATGAAAGCTCAGAGAATGCTAGCAAGCACTGCAAAATTTTGGGTGGACGGGCGATTTCCCTCAATATACGCCCCTTTCTTGCCACGCCACCTCCTGAAGGCCACGCGCTCTTAATAGGTCAAGTCGGGAAAGTGCAAAAAACTGTCTAAAAGCCTTGATAACTGTGGTACAAGGCTTTTTTTTTTCTTTTTTTTTGTTGCACTACCACCAGAATTGTGGTGCAGGTGCATTTAAAAATCCCCCCTCCCCAAATATCTTTATCTCTCTATAAATAATGTGGTGGTGAAAAACCCTTCTATATAATATTGCCACATCCTTTGTAAGAGATAAACCTCCTGCTTCATGATTGAAACTGTGAGATAGTTATAAAGCTGGATATGTGGATATGGTTATTATTTTTATTTTTTTGCCAGTCTATTCATCATGTTCAAATCATGAGATAATGACGATATAATGACGGCCATTAAAATGTGATTTTGTCAGTAATTGCTGACATAGATTCTTGTGACGGTTTTGTTACTGCTTTGGCTTTCAGATCCTGCACGTGGCATAGCCGTATGCACAGAGTCTGTGAGATGTGGTCCTTACAGGGTCATATTACCAGGTGAGATGTCACATAGGGGGACTAGATGTGTTGTGTTTCATTGTATTACGGGCAAATTTACAAAGGGACGTGCGCCAGTTTTCTGACGGACTTTGCACATTCTTTTAGGTGCTTGCACAAGTATGTAAGAAGTGTCCATGCCACTATTGTGTCTTATGACACCCTTTTGTGGCACAGCTGCACTAGGCATCATGCGACACAAATTAGGGGACATTCCGGTGCTCAATCGGACCGTGCACCAGATTTAACATGCAAAGTCCGATAGAATTGTGTCACACGCCCCATGTTAAAGGTGCACCAAAAAAAAAAGTGGTGCCCTCTGTCAGAGCTCTGAAGGGAGCGCCAGATTCATGAAGAATGGCCGCCAGAAATCCTGAATCTGGTTTGCATTGTTAGTAAATTTGCCCATATGTTTCTAACTAGTGACCTCTGTTTCCAGAATGGACAGTGCCTGAATCTGTGACCCATCAAAATGTGATATAAATATATATTTATATATAATAAAGATCATATGGCAGTCAGAAGCAGAGGGTGAAGACTAATCAGCGTGTATTAAGACATTTATGAGAAAATTAGAAATTATGTTGCGATTCTGAATGATATAGTTGTAGGCCAGCTTACTCCATTTAGTGGTAGGTTTTACCATTGGTTGTGTAAGAGAGATAGGTTAAAGACGAGTTTTATTCAGATAATGAAGACATAGGGGGAGATTTACTTACTCGTCCAACTGAGTTCACCTAAAGCGCATTTTCCAACGATAATGCACTGTGCCGCGATTCACTAAGATTGTGCGCCCGATTTCCTGCATGTGTTGCTTCCCCGCTCAGGTCCCTGGAGTTCACCTTCTTCTTCCTGGTGCATGTAAGTGCATTGTCTTGCAACGCAATTTTAAAGTTAAATCCTGCGCTCAGTCCAAATCCGTCGGATCGTCCGACGTTCCTCCCCCGATTTCTGTTGCAAGAAAGGCGGCACTGCGCCAAAATATGATCACGTGCAGCACAATCCTAGCGCAAATCACTGTTAAATACCTGTCACAGCTGAGCAAATCCTGAGGATGGCAAACAGTCTGATGAAAGTGCGATCCGCGACCCTTAGTAAATAAGCCCCATAGTGAGCAGATTGCAATGCTTGTAGGACACATTTCAATCTTTTTTTTTTCTAGTATTAATGTTTTTATACTGTATTTTTATATTGTGTGGTATATTGTATTGATGTCTTATGGCTGTAACTGTTTCTTTTTTACTGTGTTTTAAACTTGAGCGGAGGTCAACTGTCGAGGCTAAATTGCTTATTATTATAATGTTTAAATACTGGATATAACAGCTTCCCAACAACAAAAAAATCTACAGGGAAATTTGATGGTCACCAACTTATAGGTTAAGATATACTGTATAATAAGCACTGTGTTTCTTCACTTTCTTTGGCACTTTATTGTTGGATATCAGTGGTCCTTCAGATATATGTTCCTACACAGGGTAACTGCCATGGATCCCTCAGTTCCAGATGAGATATTACACACTATAACTCCAGATTGTGACATGGTGTAATTGAGTAGACATCCAAAAGCTTTATTACATTATACATTATACAAAAAGAGTGTTTAAAAGGCCTTCTTGGCACCCAACCAGCCTTGATGGCTCTTTGATGGCTTGAAGAAGCCATTAAAGGGGTTATCCGGGTTTAAAAAATTTCTTCTGGCCGGGCTGGGGAGGGCTATTTATACACAATAAACATGTACTTACCTCCTCCGGTGCTGCCGATGTCCCGCGCCGCGGCCGGTCTTCTCTGCGCATCGGTCTCATTACAAGGGTGCACAGGGAGCTTCCGGCCGGCCGGAAGCTCCCATGCGACACCATCTACCAGCGCTTACAACGCTGAGAGATAGGGACGGATGGGAGGAGCCGGCCACATCGCGGACCGGAAGCTCCCTGTGCGCGGCTTCCGTGCCCCTGTAAACAAACAGGGGCACGGATCGAAGGGACCGCGGCGCGGGACATCGGCGGCGCCGGAGGAGGTAAGTACATGTTTATTATGTTTTACTAGCCCTCCTCAGCCTGGCCCTAGGTAATTTTTAAAACCCGGATAACCCCTTTAAGGTAAAACTCTGTCGAGCGTGGGCTCGGTGTCCTCCTTGAATATCCTAAACTGCTTTTTACTCTGAAATCTTTGCTGAATTTCACCTTGCTAGAAAGGTGGACAGAAGATGTCAGATTACATAGAGGGGAGGGGAAGCCGTAAGTCAACCACCAATTCATTAAATCAGATGTGAGATACGGACTGCAGAGATAGGAGCTGCCGGAAAAGCTGCTTCTTTACTGCTTATAAATATCACTATAACTTTGACTTCCAGTATAATCATGGTAATTGATAGAAAAACCCATGATAAGTTGGGCAGTATATGGAAGAATATTACTCTCTGAAGGTTTGGGTATATACCATGGCATGTCACAAGTTGCCTCATTTAACATAGCAAGGGAGGGGCATACTTTTCGTTTTTCACATCCGGAAAAAATATATTTTCATATTCCAGAGTTTAGGTTACATAAGGGACATAAGGTTACATAAGGTAAAATATACATTTAATCAATGCCATATATGTGTGTAGGCCTCAAGGTTTTCAGGCTCTCTTCCTCTTTACAACAAATGTGTCAGACAGATCAAAAGGTGATACAAAATGGCATTTATAACTGTCTCAGAGAGCAGATATAGCAGAGATGCCCTGCAGATAGCGATGATCTGGAGGATTGAGACGTAGAGGAGTGAATAATGTCACATGAAGTATACAGCACAAAGTGATCTCCAATTCAGAAAATTAACTATTTCTGAAAAGATTTTTTTAGAACAGGCAGTCCTGGGGTTACGTACAAGATAGGTTCTTTAGGTTTGTTCTTAAATTGAATCTGTTTGTAAGTTCTGAACTGGTATATTTTAAAATTTGAACACCAGATAAACTATTTTTTGTCCCAGTGACAGTTGGATTCAATGGCAGGTCTTCATATAGGTGGTAGGGCAGGCGATTGGGGCCTTTGGCTTTAGAGGGGCCCATGCCCAGGTCATGAAATTCTACCATCAGTCATAAATATTTATTAAAAGGGGCATCTGCTGTGGACATTTTATTAAAGGGGGGCATCTATTGTGGACATTTTATTAGATGAGGGCAGCTGCTGTGGACATTTTATTACAGGGGACATCTATTGTGGACATTTTATTAGAGGAGGGCAGCTGCTGTGGACATTTTATTAAAGGAAGGCATCTGCTGTGGACAATTTATTACAGGGGGCATCAGCGGTGCACATTTATGTAAAACGGGGCATCTGCTGTGGGCATTTCATTAAACACTGTGTGGGAGATCTGGTCAGGGCAGTAGTCGGAATAGACAGTTTCATGCAGTTAGGGAATGTGATTGGCTTTCCTAAATAGATGGGTTAAAAGAGCACGTTTAATTACTTTTATGAACAGTACAAGATTAAGTATATAGAGGATATAGAGTAGCACTTAAGTCCTAACATCTGGGCACATGTTGGTTTGGATGCTGGAGGGGCCCTAGTCGTGTGAACGGCCCAGGGCCCATGGGACACTTAATCCGCCATTGATTGGATTTTCAAAACTTTGCTCTTTTTATGGGACCGAGGATTATCAATAAAACTTCATTATTGTGTTGGACTAAAGTACAGCATGCAGAAATCATCCCCAGAGCTCATAGTGGGCAGAGAGGTCCATCTGTAAGTAGTGGTAGTCTGTAAGTGGGGTGTTCTTAAGTTACAGACTGCCTGTATTTCTCTCCTTTTTTGTTATCTGCCATATCACTTTCACAATGAATCTCCTCTTTTAACAGAACAGAGCTAGGGGAACAGCAGTGATAGTCAAAGTATCATAGCATATACGGCTGGAAAAGTCCAACCTTTAAGAATTAACCAAATGTTTTTCCACCACAACCCATGATATTTTTGCTCTCCAGAAAGGCATCCAGGTCTCTCCTGAACATGTAGAAAGAGTCTGCCAGAACAACCTCTTGAGTTCCATAATTTCACTGCTCTTACAGTAAAGAATGGTGATGGCAGAACCACCTCTCCTCTAGGTGTAGAGGATGTCCCCTGTCTATGGTGATGGTAGAACCTCCTCTCCTCTAGGTGTAGAAGATGCCCCCTGTCTATGGTGATGGTAGAAGTTCCTCTCCTCTAGGTGTAGAGGATGCCCCTTGTCTATGGTGATGGTAGAACCTCCTCTCCTCTAGATATAGAGGATGCCTCCTGTCTATGGTGATGGTAGAAGTTCCTGTCCTCTAGGTGTAGAGGATTTCCCCTGTCTATGGTGATGGTAGAACCGACTCTCCTCTAGGTGTAGAGGATGTCCCCTGTCTATGGTGATGGAAGAACCTCCTCTCCTCTAAGTGTAGAGGATGCCCCCTGTCTATGGTGATGGTAGAACCACCTCTCCTCTAGGTGAAGAGGATGCCCCCTGTCTATGGTGATGGTAGAAGTTCCTGTCCTCTAGGTGTAGAGGATACCCTGTGTCTATGGTGATGGTAGAACCTCATCTCCTCTAGGTGTAGAGGATGCCCCCTGTCTATGGTGATGGTAGAACCAACTCTCCTCTAGGTGTAGAGGATGCCCCCTGTCTATGGCGATGGTAGAACTGCCTCTCCTCCAGGTGTAGAGGATGCCCTCGGTCTATGGTGATGGTAGAAGTTCCGGTCCTCTAGGTTTAGAGGATGCCCCCTGTCAATGGTGATGGTAGAACTGCCTCTCCTCTAGGTGTAGAGGATGCCCCTGTCTATGGTGATGGAAGAACCTCCTCTCCTCTAGGTGTAAAGGATGCCCCCTGTCTATGGTGATGGTAGAAGTTCCAGTCCTCTAGGTTTAGAGGATGCCCCCTGTCAATGGTGATGGTAGAACTGCCTCTCCTCTAGGTGTAGAGGATGCCCCTGTCTATGGTGATGGAAGAACCTCCTCTCCTCTAGGTGTAAAGGATGCCCCCTGTCTATGGTGATGGTAGAACCGCCTCTCCTCTAGGTGTAGAGGATGTCCCCTGTCTATGGTGATGGTAGAACAGCCTCTCCTCTAGGTGTAGAGGATGCCCCCTGTCTATGGTGATGGAAGAACCTCCTCTCCTCTAGGTGTAGAGAATGCCCCGTGTCTATGGTGATGATAAAACCTCCTCTCCTCTAGCTGTAGAGGATGCCCCCTGTCTATGGTGAAGGTAGAACCACCTCTCCTCTAGGTGTAGAGGATGCCCCCTGTCTATGGTGATGGTAGAAGTTCCTCTCCTCTAGGTGTAGAGGATGCCCCCTGTCTATGGTGATGGTAGAACCACCTCTCCTCTAGGTGTAGAGGATGCCCCCTGTCTATGGCGATGGTAGAACTGCCTCTCCTCCAGGTGTAGAGGATTCCCCCCGGTCTATGGTGATTGTAGAAGTTCCTGTCCTCTAGGTGTAGAGGATGCCCCCTGTCAATGGTGATGGTAGAACTGCCTCTCCTCCAGGTGTAGAGGATGGCCCTGTCTATGGTGATGGAAGAACCTCCTCTCCTCTAGGTGTAGAGGATGCCCCCTGTCTATGGTGATGGTAGAACCGCCTCTCCTCTAGGTGTAGAGGATATCCCCTGTCTATGGTGATGGAAGAACCTCCTCTCCTCTAAGTGTAGAGGATATCCCCTGTCAATGGTGATGGTAGAACCACCTCTCCTCTAGGTGTAGAGGATGCCTCCTGTCTATGGTGCTGGTAGAACCACCTCTCCTCTAGGTGTAGAGGATGCCCCCTGTCTATGGTGATGGTAGAACCACCTCTCCTCTAGGTGAAGAGGATGCCCCCTGTCTATGGTGATGGTAGAAGTTCCTGTCCTCTAGGTGTAGAGGATACCCTGTGTCTATGGTGATGGTAGAACCTCATCTCCTCTAGGTGTAGAGGATGCCCCCTGTCTATGGTGATGGTAGAACCAACTCTCCTCTAGGTGTAGAGGATGCCCCCTGTCTATGGCGATGGTAGAACTGCCTCTCCTCCAGGTGTAGAGGATGCCCTCGGTCTATGGTGATGGTAGAAGTTCCGGTCCTCTAGGTTTAGAGGATGCCCCCTGTCAATGGTGATGGTAGAACTGCCTCTCCTCTAGGTGTAGAGGATGCCCCTGTCTATGGTGATGGAAGAACCTCCTCTCCTCTAGGTGTAAAGGATGCCCCCTGTCTATGGTGATGGTAGAAGTTCCAGTCCTCTAGGTTTAGAGGATGCCCCCTGTCAATGGTGATGGTAGAACTGCCTCTCCTCTAGGTGTAGAGGATGCCCCTGTCTATGGTGATGGAAGAACCTCCTCTCCTCTAGGTGTAAAGGATGCCCCCTGTCTATGGTGATGGTAGAACCGCCTCTCCTCTAGGTGTAGAGGATGTCCCCTGTCTATGGTGATGGTAGAACAGCCTCTCCTCTAGGTGTAGAGGATGCCCCCTGTCTATGGTGATGGAAGAACCTCCTCTCCTCTAGGTGTAGAGAATGCCCCCTGTCTATGGTGATGATAAAACCTCCTCTCCTCTAGCTGTAGAGGATGCCCCCTGTCTATGGTGATGGTAGAACCACCTCTCCTCTAGGTGTAGAGGATGCCCCCTGTCTATGGTGATGGTAGAAGTTCCTCTCCTCTAGGTGTAGAGGATGCCCCCTGTCTATGGTGATGGTAGAACCACCTCTCCTCTAGGTGTAGAGGATGCCCCCTGTCTATGGCGATGGTAGAACTGCCTCTCCTCCAGGTGTAGAGGATTCCCCCCGGTCTATGGTGATTGTAGAAGTTCCTGTCCTCTAGGTGTAGAGGATGACCCCTGTCAATGGTGATGGTAGAACTGCCTCTCCTCCAGGTGTAGAGGATGGCCCTGTCTATGGTGATGGAAGAACCTCCTCTCCTCTAGGTGTAGAGGATGCCCCCTGTCTATGGTGATGGTAGAACCGCCTCTCCTCTAGGTGTAGAGGATATCCCCTGTCTATGGTGATGGAAGAACCTCCTCTCCTCTAAGTGTAGAGGATATCCCCTGTCAATGGTGATGGTAGAACCACCTCTCCTCTAGGTGTAGAGGATGCCTCCTGTCTATGGTGCTGGTAGAACCACCTCTCCTCTAGGTGTAGAGGATGCCCCCTGTCTATGGTGATGGTAGAAGTTCCTGTCCTCTAGGTGTAGAGGATGCCCCCTGTCTATGGTGATGGTAGAACCTCATCTCCTCTAGGTGTAGAGGATGCCCCCTGTCTATGGTGATGGTAGAACCACATCTCCTCTAGGTGTAGAGGATGCCCCCTGTCTATGGCGATGGTAGAACTGCCTTTCCTCCAGGTGTAGAGGATGCCCCCGGTCTATGGTGATGGGAGAAGTTCCTGTCCTCTAGGTGTAGAGGATGCCCCCTGTCAATGGTGATGGTAGAACTGCCTCTCCTCTAGGTGTAGAGGATGCCCCCTGTCTATGGTGATGGTAGAAGTTCCTGTCCACTTGGTGTAGAGGATGCCCCCCTGTCTATGGTGATGGTGATACCATCTCTCCTCTAGGTGTAGAGGATGCCCCCTGTCTATGGTGATGATAGAATAGCCTCTCCTCTAGGTGTATAGGATGTCCCCTTTCTATGGTGATGGTAGAACCTCCTCTCCTCTAGGTGTAGAGGATGCCTTCTGTCTATGGTGATGATAGAAGTTCCTGTCCTCTAGGTGTAGAGGATGTCCCCTGTCTATGGTGATGGTAGAACCTCCTCTCCTCTAGGTGTAGAGGATGCCCCCTGTCTATGGTGATGGTAGTACCATCTCTCCTCTAGGTGTAGAGGATGCCCCCTGTCTATGGTGATGGTAGAACCTCCTCTCCTCTAGGTGTAGAGGATGCCCCCTGTCTATGGTGATGGTAGTACCATCTCTCCTCTAGGTGTAGAGGATATCCCCTGTCTATGGTGATGGTAGAACCTCCTCTCCTCTAGGTGTAGAGGATGCCCCCTGTCTATGGTGATGGTAGTACCATCTCTCCTCTAGGTGTAGAGGATGCCCCCTGTCTATGGTGATGGTAGAATCGTCTCTCCTCTAGGTGTAGAGGATGCCCCCTGTCTATGGTGATGGTAGAATAGCCTCTCCTCTAGGTGTAGAGGATGTCCCCTGTCTATGGTGATGGTAGAACCTCCTCTCCTCTAGGTGTAGAGGATGCCCCCTGTCTATGGTGATGGTAGAATCACCTCTCCTCTAGGTGTAGAGATGCCCCCCTATCTATGGTGATGGTAGAACCTCCTCTCCTCTAGGTGTAGAGGATGCCCCCTGTCTATGGTGATGGTAGAATCACCTCTCCTCTAGGTGTAGAGGATTCCCCCTGTCTATGGTGATGGTAGAACCGCCTCTCCTCTAGGTGTAGAGGATGCCCCTGTCTATGGTGATGGTAGAACCACCTCTCCTCTAGGTGTAGAGGATGCCCTCCTGTCTATGGTGATGGTAGAACCTCCTCTCCTCTAGGTATAGAGGATGCCCTCCTGTCTATGGTGATGGTAGAACCTCCTCTCCTCTAGGTGTAGAGGATGCCCCCCTGTCTATGGTGATGATAGAACCTCCTCTCCTCTAGGTGTAGAGGATGCCCTCTGTTTATGGTGATGGTAGAACCACCTCTCCTCTAGGTGTAGAGGACGCCTCCTGTCTATGGTGATGGTAGAACCACCTCTCCTCTAGGTGTAGAGGATGCCCCCTGTCTATGGTGATGGTAGAAGTTCCTGTCCTCTAGGTGTAGAGGATGCCCCCTGTCTATGGTGATGGTAGAACCTCCTCTCTTCTAGATGTAGAGGATGCCCCTGTCTGTGGCGATTATAGAACTGCCTCTCTTCTAGATGTAGAGGATGCCACCTTGTCCTGGTCACAGGCAGCATGACAAACATACAGCAAGGTAATCAAATAGGACTAGTTTTCTTCCTAGTGTTGAAAAGGGTATATACAAACAGTATCTACAAGATGCTTTTTTCTTATATTGACCATTGTCTACCAAAAGGAAAAAAAAACACCTGTCTTTATACCCTTAAATCAGATGCTCTTTCACTGAAATAATACAAAACTAAGTCTATAAAAGTAAAAAAAAAAAACTTGATATATACCAAAATTTCAAATCAATAAAGTCTAGAACACTATTAAATGCAGCAACATTTGTCCAATTGCCATAAGCGACACAAAACCTTTCTAGCGATAGCTCCTTTTAAACGAGCATGACTTGTAAGAAAAGCTATTATATTCAAAGTGCTTTATTCTGTAGCAGCGCACCTTCCAGCGGCTCAGAGGCCAAGATCCTTCCTATTAGAATCCCTGGAAGGGCTGAATAAAATTTACAAGAGTCAGGTAATAGAAAACTTGTTATTTTTTTATATGAATAAAAGAAAAGAAATTGACTAAAAGAAGAAAAGGACCATGACGGTTTCAAAGGCAACTAAGCTCCTCCACATCCACACATGTATCTGATGAGCCTATTGGTGAATATATTGAATACATCTTGGCTTTTGGATATCTAAAAGTTTCCTGGTTTCACATATAATGCTTGATAAATAAAACATGGCCAGATCTGAAATCCTTTTTTATCTTCTTTTCATCTTTTGTTGGAGGAAAATATGTGCCTTTCAAAGGGAAAACAATTGTGCACACGCTGAAGGTTGAAGCTTGACATGTGAAGACATCTGATGGGCTTTGGTTTGGTGGATGTCCACATTCCGGGATGTCTATTAAGCAGGAACATAAGGATATGTAGCAGATGTAAAAGCTGGTTTAGATGTTAACTTGTTGTCCAATGCACTTGATAGAAAAGATCTAGTCTAGTGTCCTAGTCACTAAGGACATTGTGGATCGTCTGGTTTCCACAAATGTTTTGTAGCTTATAATCTACAAAATATTTCCGTAGTCCACTTGTATAAATCATAATTTAAGTATAAAAATAGTTTCTAGTATTCTTGAGTAGATTCCAAATTAATTCCACATAAATACCACAGACAGGTGCAAGACTATTGGACAATTTTTGGAATTATTTATTTGGGTTATCATTATTTTTATTGAGTGGAAGATTCCTGACAGGCACCAGGGTCGTGAACCCACTGGACCACCACGGACGATGATGTAAGCCGACACCTGGGATCGAAGTCTAAGTGGTTCCCGGCTGTCACCAGAGTCCGCTGCAAAGCAGTTTGCGCTGCGGCGTGGTACCACCAGGTTGCTCCACAGGCGTGACTTTGTCTGCGGTGGTGGCCACTGTGAAGTACAGAATCGGAAAGCAAACTCAGGGTCAGGGGCAGGAGGTCCACACAGGCAACACAGGAGTCGGTAGGTCAGGGCAGGCAGCAAAGGAGCGTAGTCAGGAATGGAACCGGGGTGACAACGGGAATTTAGAACACAATCACAGGGCATCCAGAACAAAGCTTTCTCAAAGGCACAAGGCACAAAGATCCGGCAGGGGACACAGGAAGAGGCTGGCTATTTAACAGAATTGGCAGCCGGCCAGCACCAATTAGCGCCAGGCCGTGGGAGATGGTGCTGGCGCCCGGCAAGGTAAGTGAGACAAAGGAGCACACGGAGGCACATGGGTGTGCCTGCGACCTGAGACATGTGTCGCAGGGGCACCAGTGACAATTCACTGCACATACCACAGTCATTACTCCCTTTGTCTTTCAATTGTTAGACTCTGCAAAACAATAATGGGAGTGACACTGAGACACGTAGATACCTATAAGTTCAACTGAGGTTAATATACCATCAAAATGAAGCTTGAAAAAACAGGGCCACTTGCTCAGAGATGCAGACACCGAGACTGTGGTAATCTTCTTATATTTGTTATCCATGGCCTTCTTTTTTCTAAAATCAACTTTGAAAATGATGCTAATGAACCAGAAGGGGGCGTTCCAGAGAACCTCTGTGCTGTAGCTTTACGGGCTGTTACACTGGAGCATTTCCTTTTGTCCACTGTGTGAGATTACAGCAGGCGGAGGGAGTGGGGAGGTGCTGATGGAGCAGGGGGAGACAGTGTAACAGCAGAACCAAAGAATGCCCCGGTATCAAATACACTAAACCAGCTCTCAACAATTCAAATAGTAAATATCAGCAGAAAAACGAGCTAGGCAAATCATTACTTGAAAAAACACATATCATTTTATTCATAATATTCCAAGTCAAACATATAAATATACACACAGGTCGTATTAAACATATACCAAGGGAACCAGGTGTCCCCGATGACAATTGGGACCACACAGAGTACCAAAACGGCCCCCCTACGTCTAAAGCCCCATAGGTAAAAATATGTAAATAGATATGGTGGCAAATGCCCAATAATAGGGCCAGAAAAGTAAAAGGGGGTAAGTCACAGTGCAAACCTAGCCTGTTTAGTACCCCGGAGGTACCTTCCGGTGTATGTAATTAATGGCTTAGCATATTGCACTTACCCGCAGGCATGGTGACAGAGGGCAGACAGGAGGAAGAGCGAGCAGGCACACCCCGACGCGCGTTTCGCCGATGCTTCTTCAGGAGACAGTGTAACAGCCTGTGAAGCTACAGCACAGAGGGGCTACACACACACACACACACACACACCAACCTAACCTTACCTAACCTAACCTACTGGGAAATACATCTTTTACCACATATATCAAGCCCTCATATATCAAAGTCAGATAAAAAAATAAAAAATTATGTATGCACGTTAATCAAGGAAAAACTAAACAAAAAGTACTCTGTCAAACAATTCAAGGCTTTGTCTGTGTTAGTCAACAATTGTGTTCTTGGGAGTGAATGGAGGTGTGTTTCTTCGTAATTACTAAACCGATCTTACTTATAAACAATTATCACAGATTCCTATTGATATACGGCACTGGGTATAAGACAACCAACACAAGGCACCAAGGCTGTATTGTAATTAACTTGATAGTAAAACATAATGGGATGCATTTATTAAGAACAGTGCAGTGTGTACTATGTGCAGTTTGCCTGTGTAGTGTGCAGGGGGCGCATTCTTCATGAATCTGGCGCCCCCTGCGCCAGAGTTCACCACTTTTTTTTGGTGTACCTTTAACATAGGACGTGCAACACAATTCTGTCCAAACTTTGCATGATAAACCTGGCACACGGTCCCACTGAGAACCGGAACGCCCTCTACAGTGCAGAAATTTGTATTGAATGAAGACTAGTGCAGCCGCAACGCAAATGTGGCGCAGACACTTCTTAAATACCTGTGCAAGAAGAAAGAAACTAGAAAGTCCGAGAGAAAACTGGCGCAAAGCCTTCAGTAAATATGCCCCAATCTGTTTTACACGCTCCAAACAGAAGCCCATTACTGAGACAGATAAAGCAGAGTGTTACCGTAGATCGAAATCACCAAGCTCCTTAGTAATCCATCCGATGTGTGATATGATGAGATGTCATCCACTGTATTGACAGAGGAGGAAAGTGAATGAGTGATTGTACATTCAGTACACAGTGCTTTATTCAGCAGTGGGGTCTATAGGCTATGATATGCTAATGGATTTTGACATTTCCACTGGAACATGTGAAGAAGCTGAAATTCAGTCATAACTTCATGGAAGGATTGTTAAAGGATTGTGTGTACGCCTCAGACACATGTCATCTATAGGTTCTGTATATGTGGCAGCTCTGGATGTGCACTCGCAATCATTGATCTGCATTGTAATTACTCCTGGGAAGCAGAAGAAATCGTGTATATGACATGAAAGTGCAGCATATTCACATGTACAGAAAACCTTTGGTTGTGGAGGTGTATGGATATTTGGCAGCCCCCAAATCATTGACACCGTTTCCATATTATAAGTACCACAGCCTCCTCTTAATATGAATAAGACCGGGCAGTGGTGAAATCAAAGAATAAACCACTAAATCCAATGAATTACAGGTGTTTTAAGTGTGGATTGTATATATATTTTTGTAAAGACTAAGGCCTCTTCCACACTAGCGTTGCGTTTCACGTCAGGGTGCAATGCGTGAAAAACTGACGTTTTTGGCTGCGTTTTTGTTCCATTTTTCCTTGGAGTAATTAGCGTTTTTGCGTTTTTCACGCGCGTGTTGTTAGCGTTTTTTTTGCGTTTTCGGCGCTTTTTTCACACGCGAGTCAATGGGAGACTCGAGCATTTTTCAAAGGGACCATGGTTTGGGATTAAAATGTGTTATTTAATTAAAAAATAATGTCTTCTGATAAGTTGCAAACATCTGCGATCTATTCTTCACTGTTCCGCGCGTATATTATCTCCCGACAATTTAGCAGATGTGAAGAACAGTGAAGAATAGAATAAAAACAGTGAACACAGTGAAAACAGTGACCACAGGATCATTTAAGAGAAAAACACAGTGCAGAACACAGTGCAGAATAGATTACAGATGTTCGGCACATCTGCTTACTTGTCGGGAGATACGCGCGTAACGGTGCGGCCAAAATAGCATGTGAAGAACAATATATATGTGTGAAGAACACATTGCAGATGTATTTAAACATCTGCAATGTGTTCTTCACACACATATATATTGTTCTTCACATGCTATTTTGGCCGCAACTAAATGAAAACTCACCGTGTGAACGCGCCCTAATGGAGAGGAACTGTTGGGGTCCTGCAGACACCATCTCTAAGGTTTAATCGCCATCACTCTCTACATTGAGGGTGCGTCCACACATTCAGTTTTTCAAAAGCAGTTTCTAAAGCCAAAAGCAGGTATGAATCATAATGGTTGAGACAAATAATTGGAAGGTGCGGCTCCTCCTCCTCCTTTTACTCCATTCCAGGTTTGGGCATCAAAAACTGCATCTGAACTGAACGTGTGACCGCTCCCTTACTGGGGTTTTCAGAATAAGTCAAAGCGTGCTGGCATATGATGAAGATGGAAGTATGGAAATGGTGTAAGGGGGGAATATACTGAATTGCTGGCAGTTTTCTGGCATAGAACCCATAATAAATGTCCCCCAATATGTGTATTCTGTAAGACCTGCAAGCTCCATATTTTGTAAATTTTCTAATCTGCAATGAAATTTCTATTACATGCATCAAACAAATCAGTGGAAATCCTGCTCCTCTCACTATACACCAAAAACAGCAGCATGGTGGACATTATAGAGAAGTTAAGACCTGCCAGAAAACAGGGCCCATGCCCCAAAATCATAGTATTCAACCTCTTTATTACACTGGCACAGGGGTGGGATCTGATCAGTTTGATCAGATGGTCAAGCTCCTGCTTTCACTTAAAGGGATCCATTACTGAGTCACTTCACAAGAAAGATTTTCCAGGACCAACAGAGCATTGTGGAAATCATGGACAAAAGGGGGAAGTGGCATAATGTGAGGGTCCATGGGGTTAGTGGAGACAGCTGCTACGGAAGATGTCCCATCCACTTTTCAAACTATGTTCAGCTCCATCGTGACCAATTTAAATTTTAGGCAAATCTCTTCAGATCCCATCAATCTGGATATATCATATAATATTAAGAGCCTGGAAGTGGAGTGTTCACACTACCATAACTTTGGTCCAATAGAACCTTGGATCATGCCTTCTTACATCGGATATTCATGTGCAACTTGGATTTTCAAATGACTCTTTTACTGTCCACATCGCCAGTTCCATAGCTCACAGAACAACAATCCTGATGTGGTCTGAATTGTTTAAATGTTTAATGTTTAATGTTTAAAATGACACCAGCATTGTCCTAACTGAAGTGAGGCTCTCCCCTCCATCCTCTGAGTGTCATCTCAGGTACTCAGCTTCTCATCTCGTTTGCAAATGGGTTTGGAGGTAATTTATGGTTTATAGATAAATGGGTAGAATTTTACATAAAAAAGGAAGGCTAAAAAGTATATATCATCTGCTACATGAGGGTGCAGTTGGTGAAGTGGTATAAAAGCCGGGGACAGAGTCCCTTAACACTATAACAGTTATTTTGGCAAATGGGTCACACAAAAGGGAGGTCTTACCAGTGATGGACTTCACTGCTGGTCAGATGTATCAGTAACACTTGGTCTTCAGTGAATTTGCAATTTTTAAAACAAAAGTCTCCAAAAGTCACAATCAGTTCTAAGCTCATTTCTACGCCGGGTCAGGGGCAGCTTTAGATTTGCACAAAAATGTTTTTGTGTTGTTTAAAAATCTTTAAAATCTGGATTCAGGTGATAACACTGCAGAAAACTAGACATTGGCAAGACTGTCTTAGACGCATAAAAAAAAGGTGCAAATAAGCACGTTAAATTAAGTCATGTTAAAAGTCTTAAAAATTAAAGAAAAAGTAAATATAAAATTTCTTGGGTATAAATAGTGTAAATAATAGTATTTTTTTGATCGTTGGGCCTGTGATTTAAATGTGATAATTTCTTGATTTTGGATATGCATGGCATGCGGGAGCATTACCTTACCCTACACGGTGATAGGTGTTACTGGAAACGTGGCTTTTCCTCATTGTATATAAAATACATAAGCTCCACCTGCTGGAAGGTTAGAGAACTGCGCTGTAAAACCTCATACAGTGGATTATTTGGCTGCTCCCTAATTTTAGGTAATGCTCCTTATAACTGCTACTGTTTTATTTATGTTCTATTCATCAACCTTGGAAAAGTCAATGAAGAAAAATGGTAACCCCTTCAAAGCCAGGGTTGTACATTGATGTAGCAAAAAAAGTCACATTTTGAAATTCTTTATCTTAGAATAATAATATACATGGTATCCAAACATAAAATTGATCATGGCTCTGTTGCTTTGCAGGTAACGTGCCCCCTATAGATTTACTATACTGTCCCATAAGTTTTATTATAGTGCCCCCCACTCCCTTGAGTTATTAATAGCTATAATAGTGCCCGTCCTTCTGTAGGGTTTACAGTGGATAGTTGTTATACTGCCCCCTTCAGTTCAGGGAATAAAAAAAATACAAAAGTTGTAAATTGTAAAAAAAAACTGCAAAACAAAAAATGTCTGCAAACAAAAAGTTTATTTTTTTAAAATCAGATCTGCAAAATAGAGATTATATTAACAGGGTGACATCTTCATGACTTTACAGCGTTATTATGGGAATGAGAACAATGAGTCTGCAGTCGGTGGGGCACTCGTCTCGTCTGTACAAGGAGAGATGAATGAGTACAATGTGGTATTATAGCAGTGATAAATGCTCGCTCTTAGGGAAGATAAATATAACTGCTCCCATGTGAGGCGTGCAGATGACTATTCCCGGTCACTCATTATCTGATGGAGCAGAAGTTTATCATATGGTGCAGATGAAGGATTAGCCATGCAGAAAGCAGCATCCCATGGGCTGTGTCCCTAACAACACAAGGGACACCATCTGCATCCACTCAATGTGTGAAGAGACGGATCTACAAATGACACTAATCTATCGGAAGGGGCTTCAAGGATAAAAAAAAATATGGATATCCCAAGGATAGGTCCTCAATATCCGAAAAGTCGGGGTCCAATCCTCAAAATCCCCAAAGATCAGCTGTTCAAAGAAAATGAAACCGGAAACAGACAGCATCGGAAGGGGAGTACGTAAGTTTATTATTTGTCTACACCGAGGGGCTGCAGGACGTTTCATCATTATTGAGGCTGCAGGGCATTTCATTACTTAGGGAGGCTGTGACCAATGCATTTCCCACCCTAGGCTTATACTCAAGTCAATATGTTTTCCCAGTTATTTGTGGTAAAATTAGGGGCCTTGGCTTACACTCAGGTCGATTTACAGTACAGACCAAAAGTTTGGATACATGTTTTCATTCAAAGAGTTTTCTGTATTTTCATGACTATAACAATTGTAGATTCACACTGAAGGCAACAAAACTATGAAGTAATACATGTGGAATTATATACTTAACAAAAAAGTGTGAAACCTGAAAATATGTCTCATATTCTAGGTTCCTTTTGCTTTGGTTACTGCTTTGCACACTCTTGGCATCTCTTGATGATCTCGATGATCTTCAAGAGGTAGTCACCTGAAAAGGTTTTCACATCACAGGTGCCCTGTCAGCGGTTATAAGTGGGATTTCTTGCCTTATAAATGGGGTTGGGACCATCAGTTGTGTTGTGCAGAAGTCAGGTGGATACAAAGCTGATAGTTCTACTGAATAGACTGTTAGCTGCTTTTTTCTAGCAGCTAATACAAATTCTAAGTAAAGAAAAACGAGTGGCCATTAAAGTGTCCCCAAGTGCAGTAGTAAAACCCATCAAGCACTACAAAGAAAATACAGAAAACTCTTTGAATGACAAGGTGTGTCCAAACTTTTGGTCTATACTATATATTCCAGTATATACAGTAAATGGGTATTGGCATCCATCATAGTACAGTGACAGATGACATCAACACCTTCCTACCAGACCGGGTCTAGTAGGTCAGCCCTACATAGGGATATGATTTTCTCTCCTGCATCTACCTCCTATTGCAGTATTATGGAAGCAGGCTAGATGTGACATGTCCTCTGCTCCTACATAGATCCTTAAGAGTGGTGGCAAAAGTGCCGTTTTGTCTGCAAGCCGCCGGTGTTTTGCATTAACGCAAAACACCGGCGGCTCGTTCCTGATCGCAGGTGTTACCATAGAAACGCCGAAGCGATCGGGCCACGCCCGGCCCTGGTGGGTGCTGCTTGGTCTGCATTTGCATCTGCAAACGCAGCCAAGACGGCACGTCTGACATCAATAGGACATCACCCTGATGACATCTCCTCAGAATCCTGGTGTATGTGGTGGGGGTAAGGTTAGTCCAGGAGGGGTGATTTCTTCTGAATTCTCTATAGTTTGTTAATGGCTACTTTTCTCTGACACCTTCTCTTTTCAGGCCTGCCTCAAGACATTGGAGATCTCAGTCTTCCCTGGTTACACAATCTGCTTCTGGTCCAGCTGGCAATAGGCAAGTCACCTAGGGAATGCTGGGAAGTTGGGAATTGGCACTGGATGCTCCCAGGCTGTTTGTTTTTGATACCAAAATGCAATCTGTAGATAAATGAGTAGAATTTAACTTTATTACAGCTATTTTAGAATATGGGTGATATGGCTTACCAGTGATGGACTTAATATCACATCCCAGCCCTTGGCCCCTTTTTTTTACATCATAAATTGATTTAGATAAAATTGGTATTGGTATAAATAATACAGATTTTTTTTTCATGGTTGCAGATTGCTGCAGATGCAGCAGAGCCCACCTGGCTCAAAGGAGATCTTCCCAGCAAAGCCGACAACTGGTCCACGATGTTCCTGTAAGTGCCAAAGGGGAGTACTTTCTACACACGTGGCCTCCCCCTCTTCTTGCCTCTGACCGGCCAGCCCAGGCAGGTGCAAATGAGGTCTACTATAGAATCTATGGCTTCCTTCCTGCGTCCTAGCCACCATCATAGCCAGCCACTCCAGGTTCAGGTTCCTGCTGTCCCTGAATGCTGTTGGGCTAGTGGGGATGTTGCACTTGCATGTGCTCGGCTCCTTCATGTACGGTCATTATATAGCATTCCCTTTTTTAAAAACAGATGTCACCTCCCTCTCCCCAGACTGTGCCATTGTATGTATTGTAATTACCTGTATAAACACATATCAACAAATCAAAAAGATTACAGTGGTGAATAGTGGATACAAATTCCTATATACTTGATAAGTCATGTATAGGAGTGTATACCATCTGTCAACAGCTCACGTCATAGATACCATTTGGTTTATTATATCAGCACACACAGAGCTTCAGTGTAACAAGTATTAATCTCAGCTCCTTGTATTCTACAATTGCCGGCACTGAAAGCTATGATTACAATTGTGAGGCTCTCATGTCCTGTGCATACATTGCAAGCTGCAATCACTTGCCCAGCGGGAGCGTCTGCCCATTGATTACCACTGGAAATGATTGCGGGCACTCGTTATGTAACCTATACTCATTAATAGACGGCTATTAACGAGCCCATTGCCAATAAAAGAGGAGAATAATAGGAATAATGGTCAATGCATTCGGGAACAAAGTGATGGATCCATCACCTCCTTACTTTGTGATACGAGGTTCCTCAATAGGAATGATGTAACAGAGCCCATTTCTTGTAGGGAATGTAACAAAGCCTAAAAAATCTAAAGAGATGCTAGATTTACATTTGATAACATAAGCAGAGTAACTCGAATAGTTACCCAACTTGGTGGAAGATGTTCTCCAAGTCATTGGCTATCCGTGTACAGCGATGGGACCAGATCCTGTTGCTGAAGAACTGATCACCAGTAAGTATAGGGTTTATTCAGACAGTCACAGATAGCCTGGGTAACATCATGCACTGGATCAAACTCGCTGCATCATGTGAGTGCAGGAGAGTAGATCCAAGTCCTCTTGGGCTTTCATATACAAGCAAATACAAATGTTATATAAAGTTTGGAAACAAACATTCATTGAAGGTGTTTTCCATTCCAATCCATAGAATAGATAATCAGATTTGTGTAGGTCCAAGACTCTGCACCCCACAGATTAGTGGCTAAAAAAGACCATGTTAATGCAGACAACCTGCTTTTCATCTGAATGAAAGCCAAGCTGCAATGACCAAGTTCAGCCACTACACAGAGAACTGAGAAATCTACTTCAAGTTCTTTTCTCAGTTCATCCACTGCCGAGAACTGATCGATGGGCGTAGCGTGGTGCCCAGAGGGGACTTGGTGTTATGTTACCAGGGTTTGCTAGGCTATGGGCCTGGCGTGGTGCTCAGAGGGGACTTGGTGTTATGGTACCAGGGCTTGCTGGTCTATGGGCGTAGTGTGGTGCCCAGAGGGGACTTGGTCTTATGGTACCAGGGCTTCCTGGTCTATGGGCGTAGTGTGGTGCCCAGAGGGGACTTGGTGTTATGGTGCCAGGGCTTGCTGGTCTATGGGCGTAGTGTGGTGCCCAGAGGGGACTTGGTGTTATGGTGCCAGGGCTTGCTAGTCTGTGGGTGTAGTGTAGTGCCCAAAGGGGACTTGGTGTTATGGTGCCAGGGCTTGCTAGTCTGTGGGTGTACTGTGGTGCCCAGAGGGGACTTGGTGTTATGGTGCCAGGGCTTGCTAGTCTGTGGGTGTAGTGTGGTGCCCAGAGGGGACTTGGTGTTATGGTACCAGGGATTGCTGTTCTATGGGCGTAGTGTGGTGCCCAGAGGGGACTTGGTGTTATGGTACCAGGGCTTGCTGGTCTATGGGCGTAGTGTGGTGCCCCAAGGGGACTTGCTGTTATGGTACCAGGGCTTGCTGGTCTATGGGCTTAGTGTGGTGCCCAGAGGGGACTTGGTGTTATGGTGCCAGGGCTTGCTGGTCTATGGGCGTAGTGTGGTGCCCAGAGGAGACTTGGTGTTATGGTGCCAGGGCTTGCTAGTCTGTGGGTGTAGTGTGGTGCCCAGAGGGGACTTGGTGTTATGGTGCCAGGGCTTGCTAGTCTGTGGGTGTAGTGTGGTGCCCAGAGGGGACTTGGTGTTATGGTACCAGGGATTGCTGTTCTATGGGCGTAGTGTGGTGCCCAGAGGGGACTTGGTGTTATGGTACCAGGGCTTGCTAGTCTATGGGCGTAGTGTGGTGCCCCAAGGAGACTTGGTGTTATGGTGCCAGGGCTTGCTAGTCTGTGGGTGTAGTGTGGTGCCCAGAGGGGACTTGGTGTTATGGTGCCAGGGCTTGCTAGTCTGTGGGTGTAGTGTGGTGCCCCAAGGGGACTTGGTGTTATGGTACCAGGGATTGCTGTTCTATGGGCGTAGTGTGGTGCCCAGAGGGGACTTGGTGTTATGGTACCAGGGCTTGCTGGTCTATGGGCGTAGTGTGGTGCCCCAAGGGGACTTGGTGTTATGGTACCAGGGCTTGCTGGAGATGATAGTACATGTGTCACAGGCGGCGTTGTGGGGTGCTCGCCCTGTGTCCCTCACAATGAGCCCTTGATACCCCTTGGTGTGATGTCCATATCAGAACCTGTTTATAACTGGAATCTTTACTGTCAGATATAATCCATTGCACATTTCCAGTAGAGACGTGTAAGAGTGTTGGACACATTACTTTTTCACATAATCTTTGCCAGCTTTAATATTGGCTAAGGGGACAGAACTTGTTGGGGTTTTATTATCCAGTAGCTGGGATGAGGGACTTGGACATGCCCAATATGATGCTGAGGACCTTATGTGGATGGATGAAGCATCTCCAGTAAACCCCCGTCCTCAGGACTTGTGGTCAGGCACAGAGTCTGAAGCAGGAAATACCGGGGGATTTGTAGGAGATTTCAGTGCTGCAGGTTACTCATTGGCCCACAAACAGTGCAGTGTGTACCATCTGCAGTTACCCGTGTATGATGCAGGGGGTGCCAGATTCATGAATCTGGCACCACTTTTTTTTGGGGGGGCCCCTTTAACATGGGCGTGTGACACACTTCTGACGGACTTAGTTGAACTGTGCGCCACTTTTACCATGCTGAGTACTGGAACGCCCCCTTCAATACAGAAATTTGTGTCGCACAAAGAATAGCGCAGCTGCCACACAAAGGGTCTCGTGCTACACAATTGTGGCGCAGACACTTCTTAACCCCTTAGTGACGCGACCTGAAAAGGCTCTATTGACCATGCAGTTTTAGGGTATTTTCGTATGAACCGGTTTAAGGGCCATAACTTTTTTTTTTGGGACACATAGAGCTGTTTAAAAAAAATGTGTTATTTTTATTTGGGGTTAAAAGTGAATATTTATAAATATTTATTTTGTGTGTGTGTGTTTTTACTTTATATGTCCACCATGAGGTCATAAAAGACCACTGGGGGACATTTTATTTTATTTTTTTATTTTACTTTATTTTTTTCTCTTATCTATAAGAGCCTCAGTTACTGGTGGTGCTGATCAGAGCTGTAACGGGTCTAATTAGACCCAGCAGTTCTGTTTAACCCCTTTAGAACGTGCAATGTTCAACAGAAAACTGGCGCAAGCACCTTAGGGTGATGACACACGTTCAGTTTTTCAGATGCAGTTTTTGAAGCCAAAAGCAGGTGTGGATCACAATGGGTGAGACAAATAATTGAAAGGTGCGGCTCCTCCTCCTACTTTTACTCCATTCCAGGTTTGGGCATCAAAAACTGCATCTGAAAAACTGAATGTGTGCCGCAGGCCTTATAAAATGTGCCCCATTAACTTCATAGCATTAAAAAATTTCTAGTGTGAAATAAAAAAATTAAAAAGAAAATTTGATGTGGAACATCTAAGCATCGGATAAGGGTTTACATCTAGGAAAACCCCTTTAAGTAGAAGCCGTCTACTCTTCCTTTTTGATGGAGAAACAAATGGCCTCTAAGGGTGCGTTCACACATTGCAGTTAAAATTGCTTCACAGTTAGTTTTGGGGTGGCTTTAGGTGGCATTACTTATTTTAACAAGTGAATGACATCTGTGGAACAGCTTTCTCATTCAAAATCAAATTCACCCGTTCCGTTCATGTCTTTCACCTGTGAAATTGACAAAACTGCACCTAAAACCACCTCAAAGCTGATTGTGATGCAGTTTTAACTGTAACGTGTGACTGCACCCTAAAACAGTAGCAAAATGCAGCAGCTATTTTCATAATTCATATGTTTTGCTGTTCATAAGTTCTTGTCTCCTAGTAATGGAGAGATTCATTTTGCAGCGACTTTTAGACCATTTACAAGTGATCACAACTCTCCACCAGGCGTCAGTACACACAGAAACATAGGACATGAAATACTGAGTATATAATATTAATATCCAGAGGTTGGGCACATGGGTTCCCGTTATTTTGAAGCTTTAAAAATAAATGATTAAACTATGATAATCTTTGTAATATCAAAGCCAAAAATAACAGTGAGAGCCTGGCAGCGGTCACGAGGGGGCGCTGTTGACTGACTTAACTCCTCACATGCTCCACAAAACTATTCAGCACAATGGGTAAAAAAAACAGGAGTTTGGGTTAGAAATCCGCACGTAAATAAACACAAATGGGGGAGATTTATCAGAAGTGTCTGAAGAAGAAATATTCTAGTCACCCATGGCAACCAATCAGAGCTCAGCTTTCATTTGTCGCACGGCTGTTGATGAAATTAAAGCCGAGCACTGATTGGGCAACCTGAAAGTAAAACAGTTCTGACACTTTTGATTAATCTCCCCCATAGTGTTTAGTCCCAGGAAATTGATATGAAACATCCCTGTTACATCCCAGAATATAGATTCCTCTGGGTGACAGCACACAGCAGGGAGATATTAAACTTCATAATGTGGATCTGATGTGTAACAAAGAGGAGGAAAGCAAAAGATTGAGAAATACAGTAATTGAATGCAATTTTAAGTTTTTTTTTTATACGGGGAAAACTTTTTCAGTGTTCTACCTACTACATCTGTTATATGATTATGGTGCTTTGCTGCCATCTTGTGGTCATTGTTATAGTTGGTTTTATGTAGTTTATCTGTATCTGTATAATTTACTATAACCTGGTAACTCTTCTCCGTCTTTGAGCTCGATTCCTGTGTCCTGCTCCTATTTATGTTGGTCAGACATGTCACAAAGCTGGACAGACAATTTTCCTTTGATCTCCATCATGTCTCCTGGAACGTTCAATAACTTCCATCATCTGCGCTGAATTTCTACATAAAAGTGGGGGCCACCAGAGGAATGAGAATTTACCATTTTTCATTCCTTGTGCAAGAGATTGCCGCTCCCCATTTCTTTCATCAGAGATTGGTCTCATGCACACCAGTATGCAAAAAACTATAGGTACTGTACTGCTTCAGGTCAGTACATGGGACATGGAAACCAACGGCATCCAGCTCTATGTTCTCTGAGAGTTGTCCATCAATTATAATATTCCCCTTAATGCATTTGAAGAGTAAATATCATTTCAGATGAATTGTAATATGTTGTGTGTGTGTTTTGGGGGCTTCAGAACATTTTTCTAATATACTTCAACAAGAAATTCTACTTAGTTTGTAAAGCAACAGACAGCAATGTGTCCCTTATTAACAGTGTTTCTTCTCCGTTGTCAGGGCTGATCGGTTGACCAGGCTGGATTCTCTCCCCTAATCTCTGTTTGTTTACGCAACTCTGAACAGTGAGTATTAGCCCTTCCTACTCTCTCCCTGGCTGTAGTATGCTATGAGTATTATTTTCACTCAAGCTGAATGCAAAAGAAGTTAATCCTCACTGCCCAAAGCTGTGTAACCAAACACAGGGAGATCAGATGTCAGCTCTATAGAGTCACACTACAGAGGGAGCACTACAGGCTGATATTTTGCAAACCAAGTAGAATAGTAGAATATATTAAATAGTTTAATATTCTGGAGGGGGGGGGGGGAAGTGTTGTAAACATCACCTCAAACAAAGGTTACACTTTAAATCAACAACATTGAGAGGATACACAGAAAACCTCAACTTAAGGTGAGGCAATTACACAGAGTAAAATAGTTGTACTTTAGAAAAATTTATTTGTCGACAGTCAAGGCGGATGGAACACTGTCAGCTGATTAAGTGGATTACATGAAAGAAATCTTCACTTATTCTTATTTTCCTGAAGTGCTATCAATAATAATAATAATTAGAATATATGGTGATTCTATAATCTGGGACCCAATTTCATTAGAAAATACAAGTAAGATTAGAATCTGTTAGAAAATCCAGAGCGCCCCGTAGTAAAGCTGCGATGGAAAGCTGCGATCTGATTCAATACAGATAAAGAGGCGCGAGATTCTCCGAGGCAGAAGTTTCCATAGTGCAGGTAGAGATCAGAACGTGTTATACAGAGAGACTGAGGGGAGAGTAAGGCTGGGTAAGTGGTATTATCGTCATATACTTCTTGGCACAGAATACTTGGATGAAGTCCTCCTTCATTTGTTGCATACAGTGATATTAATTGACCTTTACAGATAAAGATGAATAAATAGATTACCTAACTGAATGTGCATCGTCTTTCTCAAGTTCTCCTTTTAGCATTTCAGCTTCTTACTTTTCAGCCAGGAGCGTCCACTAAATAGACAGTACATGAAGCCCCATGGGGCGAGGGCAGGTGACAGCATCCACAGAAACCTGCACAGAAGGCAATTTGCTGTCATTTTAGCCGAACACCCAAAATAAAGTGCCGGGAGCTCCGAGACTTGAAGCAAGACACCGCTCTTCACAGTCCAAAGGTGTAAAATACACCGTATAGTACAGGGGATGGGGGAGGCTTTCCAGGATCCAGGGCTTCAGTTGAAGAGTATGGAGTCGGGATCTTGGTTGGCCATCTGTGCTATGTGCTTGAGAACATCCTTCTTTGTTATAATTCCCAATAATCTCCTGGAAGAAAAGGGGAAAGACACGTTAGGAAGTGGCAAACTCAATTCACCGGTAAGCGAGTACTAAAAGTGACACCTATACAGGAGGGGTAAGCCCTGCACTCTCCCCTCACATTCAGGCTATGAAGGGACACACTCCACTGCAAGGTGAATGGCAACAACCAGAATTTCAGGAGTATTCAAAAGATCAATCATCATAAACCAGGCACTGTGGCTGTGGTAATCTTCTTATATTTGTCACCCATGGCCTTCTAGAATCAACTTGTAAAATTACTGTACTTTTCGGACTACAAGTCCAGTGCGCCTTATATATGAATTGTACTTACAGACAACAGCTACCTTGGACTGTGCACAGGTCTGCCACCTGCTGGTCATTCATCCTTATAATCAGGTGCGCCTTATAATCCGATGCGCCTTATATATGAACCTAGACATTTTATCAGGCATTTATTGATGGTGCGTCTTATAATCCGGTGTGCCTTATAGTCCGAAGAATACGGTATGCTAAAGAGTCAGAGCGCTTTGATGCTGTCACAGTCCCTCCATACTGTAGATTCACAAGATGTTACACTGTGCAGAAGCACTTCCCACCTCCCTCCCACTGTGTGAGAATACAAAAGGCAGAGGGAGGGGGGGGGGGGGACAAGCTAGGAAAGCAGAGAATCTACAGCAAGGAGGGGCTTTGGTAACACCACCAGAGCCCTTCTGGCTCATTAGCGTTATTCTAACAGTTGATTTTAAGAAGAAAGAGGCAATGGATAACAAATATAAGAAAACTACCACAGTCGCTGTGCCTGGATCTATGAGTAAGTGTCACTGGCTTTGATGGTAGATTTCCTTTACGAGTCATGACTACCAATACCAACTATTTATGATAGCAAATGTATGCATGTGGCAGGGGTACTCCATAGACATAAACTTGGAATCGGATTACCCAGAGAAGTTACTAGAGGATTTAGTTTAATTGTCAAAATCTAACTTCAAATTTATAAGAACAAATAGGGAAACTTATCACTTTATCTAATCCCTTTTTATTTATTCTTGAGCTCTAACTTTCAGCATTCTTGTAAGCTGTCCCTCCGTCAGGAAACCCTATAATAATGTCTAGTCGCAGCACCTGACAACTTCCCTCCGCCTGGCGCGCCCACCCATGCCCTATCCCAGCACCAGATACAGCGCTGGTACAGGGGACGGGTGGGTGTGCCAGGCGGAGGGAAGTTGTCAGAGCAGAGGGGCTGTGCCACTGTAAACAAACAGGGGAGACCGGGAGCCTTAGAGAAGGTAAGTACAGGACAATCCCTTTCAGTTAGTGTGCAGAGGTGAAATTTCCTGAAGCACAGATACATAAAATGTTCTCACCCGTTATGTGTTACTAGGCATTGCCGTAGTCCAAGCTTACGGAAAATATCCACCACAATCTCCATGGGCGTTTGGTCTGTGATGGTGAAAGGACTGAGGTCCATGATACTGCGGAGCTTTAGGCTCGGTGGTGCTGTAGGCGGCTGTGGTGGAGTATGTTCTGTGAAGTAAATCCTGGACGAGCTCACTATGCCGTCCTGCTTCTTCCTCGCACTTTCTGAAGGAAGAAAATGAGAAAAATAGGAAACTTGTGACAGACAAGACCCACATATTTGATATGAACATCTCCTTTGAAGTCTTCTTGTGGTTACTTGAGGTTCCAGCACTGAAACCCAAACTGAGGACATAAATAAGGGTCTCATTCAGTTCTCAGAAAAAGAGCAGACTCTGTGGGTCTGATACCTGAACCTGCTTATACATCTGTCGTATGTTGTAAAATAGGTTTTAGAATAAAGTTGTCTGCTTACCAATGGAGATGATTAAATCGCGCCTCAGCACGAAACCCACAAGCCTCTGAGACTCTCGAGAAACCACGATGGGGAACCCACTGTATGTCGTTTCAGTAATGGCCGCCTCAATGTCAGCCACGGTCATACTATCTTGAGTAATGACGGTCAGCGATGGGTCGTTACGCCGCGGCCGCATGACATCCATAGCGAGAGTTTTATGGCTGAACTCCTCTTTGGCCTCCAGAAAAGGGTAACCATTCAAGCGGATATGCGCATCGTAGATACTTTCCCTTCCCAAAGCATCTGCCACCCACTTGCTGGTCATGGCCGCAGCCATTAAAGGCACAATGTACTCCAATCCGCCAGTCAACTCAAACATGATGACTACAAGGGAGACTGTCATGCGAGTGGCTCCACCTGGAAGGTTAAAGACCAATGATCATCTAGAAGGCAATTATATGCCATTTCATAGTGAATTTCACCATGAATGTATTGCAGAACAAGAACCAATTTAACCATTTTTTTCCAGATTTGCTTTCATATTGATTTACTTACCTAAACAAGCAGCTGCTCCTACCATAGCATAGAGGCCTGGAGTAATGCAGTCCGCCCCCTGGCTACACCATCCCTTGAAGATAGCCCAGTCATGGTGGTAGAAGGCCAGCTGCTCCATGCACACTCCCATGAGCCTGCCCATTATTGCACCCACAGCCATGCTGGGTATGAAGAGTCCAGAGGGCACCTACATGCAGAGAAGACATTATAGGGGTTTGAATGCATCAAAATGCCGGAGCTTCCAGATACATAAGTTGCAGCAGAGGAGTAGGGATTTCAACATATATTGGTGCCAGCATATGATAATTAACCCCCAAAGTGAAAGATGTATCATTGCATTTAGTGGTCTTCAGAATTTCTCACAATTGTCCCACCTGGGCCAAATTTGTGCCACTTGTGCAACTTTTTCCAACCCACTTCACTTCTCCCTTCAGTAAACTTTCTCCAGATTTAACAAATGAATCCAAATGTGCTAAACATGACACGAAAAAAAAATCTGAAATTTAGGCACAAGCCTTTAGAGGTGAATTATAGGATTATCTTACCTTCATGCCAAACGTGAAGATGGTGATAACAGCTTTAAAGATCAGCGCCAAGGACAGCTGCCACAATGCAGTGTACACTCCACTACGGGCTGAGCGATCCGGCAGGTTGCCCACGTTTGTGCTGTTGAAATCATTATTGTAGTCACAAAGTTGGGAAGAATCCAGCAAGCCGCAGTCATTGAAAAGCTCGGAGATCAGTTCACTGGAGCTTGTGCGGGTGTAGTCATTAGGAAAGGCTATGACTGCCGTGATGGCTGTGACTACTAGGACCTCCGCCACGGGATAGCGCCCCAGCTTAGTAGTCTTTCTTCTACGGCACCATGCGATATTCCCTCTAATGAAGAAGGCACCCCATAAACCTCCAAATATTCCCAGGAGAATGAACGGGATCAGCTCCAAGAGATGCCAGGGAGCGTGAAACTCCACATAAAAGAGGACTAAGCGGCTGTTGCCAAATGGGTTAATGGAGCGCAATGTAAAAGCCGCTACTAAAGCGGCGAAGAAGGATCTCCACAGAGTCTTCAGGGGGAAGTAATAACTTACCTGAAAGAAAACAAAAAAGGTTTATCCAGAATTACATTTACATATGGTTCCCATCCTATACCTGACATGCTACTTACAGCAGAAAAGATCATATATTAGCAAATTTATGCTATAGTCAGACACATTTGATGCCATAAGGGTGCACTGGATGCACCTATCTGGTATGGAAAAGAGACAGATAGGAAAACAGAGCACGTTGCGTTTACCTATCCAACATTGATATAAGCGGCAGATGCTAGAAACTCTGCCATAAGACTATGGGATCTATGTGATTATTTTCCCCTTTATGCCACCTCCAAGCCATTTGGGTCTGGAGGGCATGAAGGGGATGTGGGCAGCACAGGGAGTATCTGTCCCACACTGGTGCACTTACTATAGCCTGAGCCCATTCTGAGCCTTGCAAGACAGCACAACCTTCCCGCTGGATCCATCAGGAAGCCAGAGCGCCGGAAGGGTGGGGTTTCATCTTACGCCAGTGCACAGAGCCCTGGAATATGATAAATATCCCCCTTTGCTTATATCTTACCATATAAATGCTGTGGATTTTCAAACTTCATCTGTAAACCTAAATCCCACATTGTCTGGATTCACTTTACAGACGACTACAATTAGATTACCCGTTGGCTAGCATAACAGGGGAGGAAAATACAACGACCATGTTCCTCAAAGGAGAATCGCTACTGACGGCCGAGCACTGGAGGACAGATAACAGATCCTTGCACTGCTTGTTCTTAAACGATTATATTCCTAATGCAAGTCACTGGTAGAGCTCCCACTGTGGGAGCACGGACTCGAGAGTGAGTCGGCCCTGGCGATGGCACCGGATTATTGAAATCAAGAGTAGCGGATTATCCATTATGTAGTGCAAACACTCTCTTTCGAATTAGAATTCTCTTCTTTCAACAAAATCAACTTTCTGTACCTTGTACTATTTGGTGCGCGCTAACCAGAGAGCAAAGACCTGGAAACAGTTGGCTCCATTTAGAGAAGTGTCTGAAAGCCAAACTTGTCTAGTTGTTCATGGCAACCAATCAGAGCTCAGCTTTCATTACCCCACAGCGGTTTATAAAATTAAAGCTGATCTCTGATTGGTTTAAAACAGTAAAACTCAAAAAATATTATAAAAATGCAGCACCTTATCTGTAAAATAGAGCTACATCAACGGTCCTGGATGGATCCAAGTGTCACCTGAAGAGTTAAAAGTATACTATATTGTGTGACCAGAGCTCTACAAGTTCTTAGTCCTTCATCCTTATTTGAGATTCATACGAGTTTCTTATTCCACACATAGGATCCCATAGTACATTTACAGACCAATCCGACCAAAAATGCGTCAGATGAGAATAAGACACCATTCAGACATGGAACTGCTGGTAAATTGCGCTGTGCAGAGAAAATATACAAGGACATAGTGTAGACAGTTCCAAAGAGTTAAATGTTTTAATATCAGATTTGAGCATTATAGCAATTCTGTGTCTGAATGGTGTCTTATTCTCATCTGAAGAGTTTTTGGTCAGATTGTTCTGTAAATGTACTAAGGGATCCTATGTGTGGAATAAGAAACTCACGCAAATCTGAAATTAGGATGAAGGACTAAGAACTTATAGTGCTCCGGTCACACAATATAGTATACTTTTGATCTCCGATTGGTGAATATATTATGCAAATCACCTTCTTGGTGCCCCAGGAGTGGGCCTGTGTTGCTGCTGCTCCTGTTTGTGTCGTTCTACAACTCCTTTCTACATATGGTGTAAGTCACTGTGAAATGGGGTGCTGCTGGGCATCAGTGAAAGATGGGTGCACCAGCAGGCATGGTGGCATCACCCTTTGCGCACAGAGAAGGAAAAAAAAAAACCATAAATCTGATATGTATAGCTACCTCCTCCAGGCTGAATAGGACTCCTCCAATGGGCGCACCAAAAGCTACAGACACTCCAGCGGCCGCTGCTGCAGAGAGAACCTAATAGTAAAGAACAGGGAGTCACTGCCACGTACATGAACTGAGTTATCACCTTACTGCCCCCCTAGGAGATAGAATTATGTTCCTAAATATAGAGCTACCTTCAATTCCCCTCTGATCCCCTGACCTTCATCTTATGCTTCCACCTACACACAAGGGTTCAGATCAGCATTAAAGGAAACCTACTACTTGTAGTGGCAGGTTTCTGATGGAAATACCGGGCACCAGCTCAGGGTGAGCTGGTGCCGGAGCTTATTTTTGTTAATGTTTTAAACCGCGGTATAAAACACTTTTTAAACTTTATAGCCGGCGCAGGGAGGTACGCACTCGGCGCTTACCGTGCACGCGGCTACATAGGAAGTGAAGGAGAGCCGCGCGCATGGTAAGCGCCGAGCACGTACCTCCCTGCGCCGGCTATAAAGTTTAAAAAGTGTTTTATACCGCGGTTTAAAACATTAACAAAAATAAGCTCCGGCACCAGCTCACCCTGAGCTGGTGCCCGGTATTTCCATCAGAAACCTGCCACTACAAGTGGTAGGTTTCCTTTAAGTCATTCTGCATTGTGCTGTAATACCAGTCAGGGTCATGGCTAGTTGCAAGGGGCATCCATTTGCCGGATTAGCTGTTCAGCCACCGATTCGGCAAAAAGTCCAGGTTATGCGGCCGAACTTGAACTGAAACTACGGCTCCAATCATCTCTAGTCCTGCGTCCAGCAAACAAAACCCATACAGTCACACACCTAGAGGCGATGCCTGGTAATGCAGCTCTGGACCCATATTCTCATTGTTTACAAACCATTAACATGTTAACAGAATTTTCAGAAAGCTTCTAATGCTGAAATCACACAAACTGACACATACTATGTCCTCACCAGCGAGGAAGCTCTAACAACTATCATACTATGGAACAAGGTAACAAAATGTTCAGGAGTTATGTAAGTGTTAGGGGTCTCCCATCTGATCATCTTCGGGGGACACCTTTGCTATAAATAGATAGATCGTCTGATGTATAAAACCTATGTGAAAGCATGGAGAAAACAATATATACACTTACCTCTCTTCTCTTGGCCTCATTCTTCCGATACTTGGTGAATAGGTGGCACAATATATTACCGCAGCAGCACGCTACATGGATCAAGGGGCCTTCCTTTCCTAAACTGAGACCAGAGGAGACAGCCAGGACCAGCGTCATAGTCTTGATAATAAGCGTCCACTTTCCCAGGTATCCGCGGATAATGAACCCACTCAGGATGGTTTTAATCTTAAGAAGAAGATGATCAGACAAGTCATAATGGAAGAATAATCGCCCTCGATGGCACAATCTGGACACCATTATGTAGATGTAGCTGTATTATACAGATGGAAAAGTTTCACTTCCCTAAAACTTTCTTCAGAACGCCTGTAAAAACAACCGAGCCGTGTCCAGGACATTAACCCTATGGAGCTTACACTCTTATGATAAAGAAGAAAACCCTATTGGGATTTATAAGCGGAAGTCTTCAGCTTGAACCATTTAGAGGTGATCAGTGATCAGATGTTGCCATGTCTAGCAGTCTAACCTACCTCTTCTATAGTTCTCAGCTGTCTATTACCATGTGTGGAGAGGAGCTGATCAATTACCAATCAATACCTACTAGTAGCAGCAGCAGCAGCGTCTGTGTGCACTGGCTTTCCCTCCACACTACATGGACTTCTAACTTGTAAAAAAACTTTATTTTAGTAATATGCAAATTACCGCAGAGGCTACTGGGACGTGTACTTGTCTGGACCGGGCCAGTGGGAGCCAAGGTTACTCCAAGGATTCCCAGTCTTCAGGCTGGACAGAAGTGGTGCTCCACACATCAGTAAGAATGGGAACCCTGTTCTCTGGATTGCAGGGAGAGAATGCTCTCGTGATTGGCGAAGGTCCAAGCAATGGATCACCACTTATTATTCCCTAAACTGTGGATAGGGGATAACTGGCAAGCTTGGTACATCTCCTTGGTACAACAAAAACGTATCGATATTTGCAGGATTTTTCAGAATTGTTTTCGACCAATATGTAGCATAAGGACCTCTTCCTGTTGTCATACTGTTCTGTTATACAGATTAATCAGTCACTATATATGTTAAAGGGCACATCAGTAATGTTCAAGTTCAGCTCTTGCATCACATCACTTGTACATTGTAATTCAGCTCAGAACTAGAATCCATGCTGAATGGTTAACAATGTGAGTAATGATGTTATCTGCACTTATAGATCTGCATAGAGATATCTTTATAGTACCCGTCAGACACTTTTGATGTAAAGCAGTGAAATAATATGAGGCAAGAAAATCACCATCTGATCTAAATGTGATATAACTTCTTACCTCAGGGATACCAGAACCACAGGCATATGGAGCAAAGTTGCGAACCAGCAAAACCGCAAGGAGCGAGAAAATAAGAGCCCATAGAATATATAAGAAGTAATTCACCATGTAAGCGAACCCTCCCTGCAACAGAGAAAGTTATGTAATGGATGTATATGGTATAGAAGAGTAATAATCAATAAGACGTAATATAGTTATAATGAAATAAGGCAACAAAGGACAATAACTACAAATCTTTACTGTCACATCTCCTTACAGAGGGAGCAGGACAATGACGCCGCAGTGTAACGTGCCCCTGTGTATACGTAGAGCGCCAGTAATTTCATTATGCATTACATGTACCTATTACCCCATATTATTTGGGATGAAGCTAGTATACACTGGAAATTCACAGATTCATACACTTCTGTTCACATTCTCAATCCCTATAAAATAAAAAAAGTGGATAGATTGCACTACACAAACTGATCATGGGTCGTGGGTATTACAAGTGGGTGTTTGCTGCAATATGCAGCAAACCCCATCTCTGTATGAAGAGGGTTCAGCCATGAGCACCTCTGCGCTGTACATGTACGATGCAGAGCGTTCAAGGGTTAAAGTGTACCTGGATCAGTAGACCAATGTGGGTACTTGAAAAGGCCCAATTGAAGCCTGTGTACAAGGGACTGGTCCCATTGTTGGAGCAGAAAATTGTACGTTGCATTGTTACTTTTTCAGTTTGAAGCAACTGAAGCCTAACAGGCAAACTGAGACTAACGAAAGCCATTCAAAGTCACAGAACACATGTTATATGTGTTATAGCCTATATTTACTATTCAAAAAAAATTTACATTTTTCTTTTTGTCATGGCGAATAATGGGGGGGAGATTTATCAGAAGTGTCAGAGCAGAACTGTTCTAGTTTTCCAACGAAACCAATCAGAGCTCAGTTTTCATTTTCTCTCAGCTAAAGCTGAGCTTTGATTGGTTTCCACAGGCAACTAGAATAGTTTTACCCGAGTGATTTGTGATAACTCGCCCCCAATTAATATTTTTTTATGTCATTCTATAAACACATTAAAAAAGATGCATGGCAATGCATTCAGGCATACAATGAGTACATATACAAGACATAATTAACAAAAGTGATGTATCATACCTCAGACTGTCCGATTATCAGCTGGGACCAGCTTCTCCACTCCGGACAGTTATTTCGGTCATTAAAAGTCACGTTATCGGACTTCCAACAGCACTGCTCATGGTTAAACCAGAACCACTTTACACAAATGCCTTCCTTCAGGTCCGTCATCCAATGAGAGGATATGTCAATGAGTCCAGCTAAAGAGCCTATAGGACACAAAAGATACCTCTGGTCAACCACGGCAAACAAGACTCTTGTCATATGATAAACTACCAATATTGAGGGGTTCCAGCGTCTCAGGACATACATAGAGACTGCAGAAGTCACATTACAGCACAGGTTGGTGTGGAAGCCCTTACATGGGACCTGAAATAACTTAGAGCAGTGATGGCGAACCTTTTAGAGGCCGAGTGCCCAAAATGCAACCCAAACCCTTCTGACTTGAAGTGAAGTGCCAACACAACAATTAAACTAGAATAACAAGGTTTTAATTGAGAAAACGAGCCATAGAGAGATGCCCCCCCCCATATACGTAATATAGTATAAAATGCATACAGAATAATATAATATATACTCATTACATACATATACACATACATATACTCATTACATACATATACACATACATATACTCATTACATACATATACACATACATATACTCATTACATACATATACACATACATACACACATACATATACTCATTACATACATATACTCATTACATACATATACTCATTACATACATATACTCATTACATACATATACTCATTACATACACTCATTACATACATATACACAGATAAACTTACTTTATTTTCTTTTATTCTACAGGAAGGTTCTCCAGGAATGCATGCAGGTTACGCATGCGGAAGAGAGGGGGGCCACGGAGCGGAAGAGAGGGGGTCTACGGAACAGGACAGAGGGAGCAGACCAGGACAAAGCAGAGCGAACCGGGAGGGAGCAGAGCGGAGCAGCCCGGGATAATTACTGCGCATGCGCGGTTTCTATGGGAGCGACTGAAACTTTCAGCATGCGCAAAAACTCTGCGGTTCTGTCTATGGAGCGGCGCGTAGTTCCGCCGCTCACATAGACAAATTTTTACGGGCAGCGGCTTACCGGCGACGGTACGCATGCCAACAGAAATGGCTTTGCGTGCCATCTGTGGCACGCGTGCCATAGGTTCGCCATCGCTGACTTAGAGGTTCCTCCAGGTCTTGAGATTTTGCCTTAAAGCAATCCTGTCACCAGTTATGTAATTTTCCAATAGCCTATGCTATGGTGATTTTAAAAATCCCTGTCATAGTTCTGAATCATTTCAGTACTTTATAAAAATTTTATTTCACATTACCTGGCACCAGCGTGTGGCGAGTCCCAGGGGAAGGGTGCAGCTGTATGCCTGTGTCTCAGTCTCCATACTCATCCAGCTCCCTCCCCACTTACCATTATGTGCACTGAGCAGACAGGGAAGGGAGGGGGAGGGTGTGGAGTAGAGGAAAAATGCATGTGGAGACACAGGCACACACAGGCTGCTGCCAGTCTTCCCCTGGGATCCCCACACGCTGCTGGCAGGGAGCCAGTTAATGTAACATAAAGATTTATAAAGTACTGAAATGATTCACATTGCTGGCATTTTTAAAATCAGCATAGAATAGGCTATTGGAATCTGCTAAAATTAAATTCCTTTAAAGAGGACCTGTCATCCCGAAAATGACCCCCACAAAATGTGCCCCCCATTTTTTAATTTATTTGTGGTAAATTGATTCTCCCATCTTGAGCCCGGGCAGTTGGCCTTATTCATAAGGGGGCCGGCCGACACACCCCCAGCACGCCCCTGTCTGCGGGGACCTGTAGGAGCCGGCAGCATTGCATGTATTGCGTAATCGCAGCGCGGCTGGCAATGTATAGGAGAAAGTCTGCGGCCGCGGCTGCATCTCGGAGACCCGCCAGCGATCACGCAATACATGCAATGCTGCCGGCTTCTCCTTCAGGTCTCCGCAAACAGGGGCGTACTCGGAGTGTGTCGGCCGGCCCCCTAATGAATAAGGCCGACACATGATGGTTTCGAAAAATAGGCCTTGGTCATCAGAGCCCAAATGAGCTTGGTTAGTGGTTAAAACAAATCCATTTAGAAAGACAACATATACAGAAAAAGTCCACCAATGGTCTAATGACTAAATATACACAATAAATAGACCACAGCAGCCTGTATAGAGTTATGGAAGTTCTAGACTGCAGAGCAAGTCAAGGGATTTGCTCACAAACAAGTATTGCCCATTACCTAGAGGAATAACAGAGGACAAGGGACACATATACAGATATATACAGACCAAGAGTGGACCCCACCAGACACATTTTTCGCCTTGCTTCATCATGGGTGTGTGTATGTATACCTGTATATGTGCCCATTGTCCTCTGTTATTCCTCTGGGTAATGTGTAACAATTGTTTGTAGGCAAATACCTTGACTTGTTCTGAGGACTAGACCTTTTATACCTCTATACAGGCTGCTGTGATCCATTTATCATCACAGATCACAGAAGAGGATATATCTTTTCTACAGATTACATCCAATTTGGAGGAAAAACCATTTCACTTCAACAAAAATATGTTGTATTTTTTAGCTGTATCATCTTGGGATGTGGAACTTTTATTAACTGGAGGGGGGGGGGCATTGAATATATTCTAGTTTTGTGCTGTAAAATATGTGACATTTTATTTGTGGGGGATCTCTATCAGGAAATGTACACTAGATTTCTGGCGTACAAGCACTGAAATAATGGCAATTACTTATGATTATTTCCTTCTTTGTGCCAGCTCCACGCCAAGTGCGTGTGGACGGGTATGAAGGGGGCGCTGCCGCCGGTGGAGTAGCTGACCTGTTGTTGCCTAAAACCGCTCAGTCCTGAATGCTCGCAGTTTATAGTGCAATTCTACACAAGGCAAATCTGCACAAGCCACTTCATTTTCCAGTTGATTTACCCATCATGAAGCTTTTTCTTAATGATGGGTAAATCTTCATGATGGGGGGGGGGGGGGGCAGGAGATGAAATACACAAGTAAAGCGTCTGTCACCTGCGAAGAGTCCAATCAGCAGCATTAACAACCATCCAGAGAAGGCATCACTGACGCTGTGCAGGAGAGCCCACGCCGACTCTTTACTCTTGCTAAGGATCTGAAAGACAAGACAAAGTTGCTGACATTACAGGTTTGTAAAGTTACATTATAACTGCACCACAGCCAGAAATACTGGACCGAAAAAACAGAAATGCAAAACGCTCACTGAGGTGTCAGATTGTACAAAACCGCAGTGGAGAAGGGAGCAGTGAGAAACTTTTAACATGGTGCTATTTTCTTTCCTTCCAGTGTGCATATGGAGCAGTGAGACCCAATGAAAGTCTTCACCCATGAGCTGAAAGTGCACAGCAAGCTCACAGAGACTGCAGAGATGTGATCTGCTATAAAATGAAGGTAACAAATAATTAGGGATGTATCTGACGGCCGTTTGTACTAGGCATAGAATTGCACTAGTTCAAGCTTGAATGGTTGCCGGCTATGGTCAGGAACGCCCTGCGTTGGCCACCTCTGCTGCCTGGATTGCTCCCCTTCACACCCACTGGGGTCTGGATATGACAAATAAGGGCCAATAACTTTACAATAGACACCATACGTTGCGGTAAGCAATGTTTACCAAATCCTTCAGGTTTCCATATACTGACACATGGACTCAATAACCTATAACCTTTTCGCCTTGTATCACGCAGCTCCTGGGGTGCTTTTGCGGTGTTATGAGAAGTAGCAGATATCGAAGACCTGCTCTATGGGGCTACATTGTCTGAGTGTGACACCTGTACACACATTAATAAGCACCTGTGGTTGCCTGGGGCTGGTGTTGCTGGAGATTAATATGAGAGCAGTGATATTTGCACATCTTTGTATGCAGTGAGTGCAGCAGCTTACAAACTGGTTCTCTAGCTGGAGACTAGTCGGCTATACCCACATTTCTCATAGTAAATACTTGCTGCAGCTTCTGTGCTACGTAATCACCCGGGGAGAGGGACTTCCCGTTTCTGGATGTAACATGAGGAAGGGATTACTAGGGTTCTTTATGATTTCTGGATCAAAGGTTTCGCTTCTATTCTGTTTATGCGAATATGGGCAGATACAGTATTATTACAAATTATCCACAAAGAGATCTTGAATTTTTAATAGGTTTCTTGAAGCACAGGGTTGGTTTGGGACCGACTACCAGCCAAAAAAACATGTTTTTTTATGCATTTGCTTTTTGCTTTGATGCAAATTTGCATGAAGACGCCCATAAAGGTAAAGGGCTTTATGGGCGCCTTCATGCACAGCGGGTTCCCTTAAATCATTATTTTTTTACCATTTATTTTTCATTTACAACATAGGCAGACCTTAGAGGCTTCAACTGGGCCTTTCACTTGCCTTGCAGAATTGACAGCCCACAACCACGTTTGGCCCATCACCATGTAGACGCTGTGGTCACTATGGACAAAAGCTCTAATGCTCTAAGATTTGTGGCCCTGACAGTGCAAAGTGATCTCCCTTCACATTCAAATATAGGGTAAGAAAAACAGGACAAAATACTATGAAGGGTCTTTGAGAGTTTAAAGGAAACCTACCACTTGTAGTGGCAGGTTTCCGATGGCAATACCGGGCACCAGCTCAGGGTGAGCTGGTGCCGGAGCTTATTTTAGTTAGTGTTTTAAACCGCGGTATCGCGGTTTAAAACACTTTTTAAACTTTATAGCCGGCGCAGGCAGGTACGCGCTCGGCGCTTACCGTGCGCGCGGCTACATAGGAAGTGAATGAGAGCCGCGTGCACGGTAAGCGCCGAGCGCGTACCTCCCTGTGCCGGCTATACAGTTTAAAAAGTGTTTTAAACCGCGATACCGCGGTTTAAAACACTAACTAAAATAAGCTCCGGCACCAGCTCACCCTGAGCTGGTGCCCGGTATTTCCATCGGAAACCTGCCACTACAAGTGGTAGGTTTCCTTTAATATTGAGAGAACCAGTTAAAGGAGACTGGACCGGCGTCAGGGGGGAGTGGTAGTTGTAACGAACATTACTTTTTATCCACTGGAAGTAAGAATAAAGGCCTCCTAAAGAAGCACAGCAAGCAGAGATCCTAAAAACCAGGAGGAATTGATACAGAAAGGAGAATATTGGAGAATTCTATAACTTTTCCTTACACAAACCATATCAATTATTTGCTGAAAGTGGAGAACCACTTTAATGTCACCAAACCTTTCAGTAGGGCCCATTCTACTGTATAATATGTCTCTATGGAGGGGACATTGCTGTGTGTATGATTTTATTTTGCAACTCAAATGACTGAACTCATAATGCTATAATTGTTTAGGAGTCACACTCGGATAGGTGCTCGGACCCCCATCACATCTGATCAGATGGCCACTATGTATAAACATGTGGCTACACATCTGTTTCTATGAAGCAGGAGTTGGTTACTTTTTACCAAATCAGTTGATAAACTTTACCTCTCTGTGCCGATCCCTGTCCCTGGACTTCTCCCGCACCCAGTCAATAGTGTTAAAGTCTTCATAGGTTCCTACTCCCGGTACTTCTAGGAAGTCCATCACATTGCTGGTACCATAGACGCCATTCCCATTATACGCTGTAAACCCTGGAAGCAGAATAAATAGTGTCACAGTCATCACAGAGCAGCAGCTGCCACTCCCCTTGTAAGTTGTATTACTTGTGTCTTTATTGCGTATAAATGTGGATTTTCCCACATACGGATCTGCAGATGCAAGTCTCTGCTCACCCGGAATTTGTGTATCCATGGTCTGGACTGATCCACACGACTGCCACTTCCTGCCCGACTAAAGGTTAATTCTGAGTTCCCTCCTCCTCTTTTTACTTGACTAATTATTCATTTTCTCTCTGTCTCTCCTATAAATGTCTCACATTGGCAGACGTCCTGCTCTCAGCTCTGCTCACAAGTTATTACAATACAGTGTGGTTCCAGGTAACAATCTATCCACATAACTAACCTCACTGACCTTGGTGTTTGTTCCAGTACAGGTGGTTCCTGGCTTAAGAACACTCGACTTACAGACGACCCCTAGTTAGAAACGGACCTCTGAATGTTGGTAATATACTGTACTTTAGCCTTGGGCTACAATGATCCGCTGTAACAGTAGATTTATTGTTGATCTTAGTTTCTATGATTTTAAAATCCAATTGTCACAGAGACCAAAAAAATTTTGCTTGGGGTTACAATGATAAAATATACAGTTCTGATTTACTTACAAATTCAAACTTAAGAACAAACCTACAGAACCTTTGTGGTACTTAACTCAGGGACCGCCTGTACATGTATATGCATTTTATGGAGGCAGCTCTTCAGTCCCAGCTGTAAGGTATCTGTTATGAAGTTTTATTGATAATTCTTGGTCCTATTACAGCAAAAAGTTTTGAAAATTCAATTGTCACTGGGGCAAAAAAAAAAAAAAATTTGTCTGGAACTACAATTATAAAATATACAGTTCCGAGTTGCATACAAATTCAACTTCAGTACAACTCTTGTATGTAACCCGGGACTGCCTGTATATAGTGTCTCTTAAGACTTGTATTAATCACCAAATATAACCCTTACTGCATATTAAAGGCAACCATACACACAAACCTACACAGTACCTTAAACAAGTTTGTAATTGTGTTTCCTTGGTTCTAGTGTGGCTCCTGTACGTTGCTGTTTAGGCCCAGAAATGTCCTTTACTATCCTAATTTTCTCTCGTCAAGTAGTCAGGAAAGCTCTTGGATCCTATCGAGGTCCCCACCTTGTCACAGCCACTATGCCTGGTAAACCAGTCCCTCGCCACTACCCCCGGCACTACCATTCAGCTTAAATGGTGCGTCTCCTGTTGTGGTCCCACAGCCTGCTTGTCCCTGAAAGGCTCCACAGGTGCACCGCGCTAGTACTGTGGGTGGTGCCAATACAAGCCAGGCAGCTGTGCTCCCATGTGCAGGTCACTGATGAGCATCTGTCTGGCTAGTGGTGCACCAGCGGAGCCGGCTGGAGACAAGCTGAAAGGTGCACCGCACATGCGCATGATTTTCAAACTAGATGGTCATGAAGGAAGCAGTGCCGAGGGGCATGTGGGAGGGCAGTAGTAGTATTGGCAGAGGGGCCATGAGGAGGCAGGGAGACTTGACTGGATCCAAGAGCTTTCCGGCCTCCTGTACTGGATCTCTGAAGAAAAAAGAAAAAGATGAATAAAAGTCATTTTTGGGCCAAAGCAGCAACACACAGGAACCACAATAGAACCATGGAAACACACTTACAATCTTGTATAAACTACTGTTTGGTGTTTATTGTGAAGGCTTGTGCTGACAGGTTCCCTTTAAAATAGTGTACAGTGAGGCCAGATTTATGACACATGTCTGACCAAAGACCGACGAAAGATATTTCTGTTCTATAAAAATGAGGGGAATTTTACAACACATCTAGCGGCTCTGGTCATGACCGGACCTCAGGTACTGGACCCCGACTGTACAAATGCCAGATGCTAAATTCCATGAATCATCAACTAATAAACAAAAGGTTGAAAACATAAATGTTATATAACCACTCCGCACCAGTTTTCCCATGTTCATGCTCAGCGGATTTTTTGGGGTCAATCTCTTTTACAAGCTATAACTTTTTTTAATTGTTTTGTCCCCATTGTTGTATGGGGTCTTTTTGGGGGATCTAATAAGGTAGATCCCATTGTAGATTTCTGCCATAACATAAACACCTATCATTTTTTTTAGCATTTAATAAATCATAACCCCTTAAAATTGTAATGTCTATGTAAATTAGCATTGGAGTAACCAGGCTGTGAAGTGGGAGTACAGGCTACTCCATGCCCTGTAGCCTGTACCAGATGACTACAATGATGCGGCTACGAGCAGCTGCATGGAGGAGCAGACAGCGTCGATAGAGGCTACTTCGGCGTGGAGTAGCCTGTACTCTTGCGGCTACTCCCTGCCCTAGTAGCCTCCGACAGCAATTTACATAAACATAAAAATTACACTTCTGAGGAATTACACTTTATTAAATGATGAATAAAAAAATTATAGGTATAAATGTTATGGCAGGAACCTACCATAGGATCTATCTTATTAGACTACATTCAGACGTCAGTTGCCGGTGTACCGTACGGTAAGCTGCACCGTAACGCTCCGGTTGGGCACTGTGCGCCCATTGCCATCTATGGGGGACGTATATCAGCCTCATATACGTTGGCTGTATATACATCCCCCATACGGCAGTGTGAATGTAGCCTTAGGCAGCCTTAGACCCGTAACTTTTATTTGTACACATTTGGGGTATATAAAGCTTTTTAATTACGTTTAATCTAATTTTCTGTGTAATGGAATTGTAATTTTGTAGCCTGGGTTTGTACATGTGCGGAAATACAAAACATGTGGTGTTTTATTTAACCCCTAGGCGCACCACGACGTTATACTACGTCCCCGGGGCTAGATACTTAGCGCACCGGGACGTAGTATAACGTCCAGCTTCTGGGACCGGCTCACGAACGCGGGTGTTAACCCCTTACACGCCGCGGTCAAGCATGACCGCGGCGTGTAAGGGTGTTCCTGCTGTGGATCGGATCCCCCGTGCCGCTTACCGGGGGATCCGATCCTCTTCCGGGCAGCTCCGAGGACTGGCATGTGCCCCGGAGCTGCCCGGTCTCCATGGCAGCCAGATCCCTTCCGGGTCTGACTGCAAACTGTCTGAGCATGCGCAAGCTTGCTCAGACAGTTTACACTGCTCTACAATAAAATAGTATTGTAGAGCAGTGTATTGAACTTAAACCAGTGATCAGAGCATCACTGGTTTAAGTTCAAGTATGTATAAGTAAAAAAATGCAAAAACACTTAACACTACACATTATAATAAATAAAAAATAAATACATAAAATATAAGCCCCTAAAATGTCACTTTCCCATAAAAAACTTAATAAAGTATAAAAAACATAAAAACACAAAAAAACCCCGCATATTTGGTATTGCCGCGTCCGTAACAATCTGCATAATAAAACAGAATTGTTACTGGACCCGCACGGTAAACGCCGGAGGAAAAAAACGCAAAAAACGTTCCGAAAAAAGATAATTTTTAATTAATACCCTATAAAAAATGCTCTAAAAAGTGATTTAAAAAATTGTATGCACTCTAAAATAAGCCCACTAAAAAGAACAACTGTTCTCGCAAAAAATAAGCCCCTAACAAGATTTGTCAGCCAAAAAATAAAAAAGTTATGCATATAAAAAGATGGTGATGCTAAAATGAATAAGATTTTCTCCAAATTAGTTTTTATTCAGTACAATTGAATAAAATACACAAAACCCCCACATATTTGGTATCCCTGCGTCCGTAACAATCTGTATAATAAAACAGAATCGATATTAGATCCGCAAAGTGAACCCCGTAAAAAACAACCTAAAAAAACTCTCTCTGAAAAAGATGATTTTTTATTAATGTCCTTCAAAAATGCTCTAAAAAAAGTGATTTAAAAAAGTTACGCAATCTAAAATAAGACCACTAAAAAGAGCAATCCTTCTCGCATAAAATAAGCCCTTAAACAGATTTGTGAGGTGAAAAATAAAAAAGTTATACATATGAAAGACAGTGATGCTAAAATTAACAACAATTTTGCCAAATTACTTTTTATGCAATAAAAATGGGAAAAAAATAAAAAATCTATATAGATGAGGTCTTTTTGTAATCGTGGCGACCCATAGAATAAAAATAATATACTATTTTTATGGTATGGTAAACAGCCAAAAAAAAACCCCATAAAAATCTTCCTGAAAAGTGATGATTTTCATTTCCTCCACCAACAAAGAGTTAATAAAATCTCACCAATTAGCCTATAGATTCCCCCAAATTACGTACCAGAAAAGTGCATCTCATGTGGCAAAAGAAATAAGCCCCTATAGGTCCACAATAAAAAAAAGAAAAAAATTATAGCCTGTACAATGTGACATAGCAAATCTGATGTGGATGGCGCCTCCTTCCCTTCTATGCCCGGCCGTGCGCCCATACAGCAGGTTACCACCACATATGGGGTATCCGTGTACTCGGGAGAGATTGGGTAACAAACTTTGTGGAGCCTTTATTCATTTAATCCATTGTAAATGTTTAATTTTCCACCCAAAATGGGTGTATTGTGAAAAAATATTACAATTTGGAGATTGCACCTCCATTTTGTTTTAACCCCTATAAAACACGTAAAGCGTTAACAAACTTCTTAAAAGTGGTTTTTCATACGTTGAGGTGTGTAGTTTCCACAATGGGGTAATTTACGAGTCTCACTATTATTTAGGCCTCTCAGTGACAATTAGAAGTTGAGCAGGTCCATCTAAATACAGGTTTTGGTGATTTTACAAAAAATGTGAAAAATGATACCTAAATTCTGAGCCTCAGAACATTCTAGTAAAATATGTGGAATCTTAAAAAACCATGCCAGCATAAAGCAAACACTTGGGAAATGTAAGTTATGAATTTATTTGGGAGCTATGACTATCTGCATCAAAAGTAGAGAATTTAGAACGTTGAAAATAAAGAATTTTTCCAAATTTTTGCCAAATTTTGTTTTTTTTCATAACTAAACACAAAAGATTTCATCCAAATTTTTAAACTAATTTGAAGTACAATGTGTCACGAGAAAACAATCTCAAAATCCCCTGGATATCTCATAGCGTTCCAAAACTATAACCACTTATAGTGACACAGGTCAGATTTGAAGAATGGGGCCGCGTCCTTAAGGCCAAAAGAGGCTGCGTCCCGTAGGGGTTAATTTTATAGGGGCATCGCTGGTTTATTTGTAATTTTTTTTGTAGACATTTTATTCTACATAAAACTTTTTTTTTTTTTTCCCCATTGACCTGAGATCACATTATGGCCTAATATAAAGTGAATATAGAACGCCCTGCTGGTTGATGTCATCGGTGGTATAGGAAGCTCACTCCCTCTGCAAATCCTTAGGCAGTGCAATCCATAACTGACCGCAGAGTCTGTGGGATTAAATGCCCAGCATCTAAGCTTTTCCGATCCTGGGTGTTATAGCAGAGGTTGGGCTGTAATAACGAAGCCCTATGTCCTACAATCTTCATCTGATGTGCCACCATAAAAAAGGCATCACATCAGAAGAAGTTCCCACAACAGCCGCCGTAAAGACCTCATACATAGGTCATTATGCGGATCAAAGAGAATGGAGTTCACTTACTAAGGGTCCATTGGACACATTTTTGTCGGGTTTACTGACAATGTCCGTTTTACGTCAAATTGCCCTGGGATTTTGGCGCACATGATCGGATTTTGGCGCCTTGGTGCTAGCTTGCATGCAACAGAAATGGGGGGGGGGATATGGGGTAGTCGGACAACGCGCAGGACTTAATATTTAGAAATGTGTTGCAAGACACACACTTACACGCACCGGGAAGAAGAAGGTGAACTCTGGCGGACCTCGGCGCAGAAGCGACGGATATAGGAACTCGGGCGCACCATCTTAGTGAATCGCGGCAGACCCGAATCCACGTCGGACAACGCACAGCGGGATCGTGACAGGACCGGGTAAGTAAATCTGCGCCAATGTGTTACTCGTCCAGTATTTTGGGACCATTATCCCGCAGCATGCCTGTATTCAGCTAGGAACTGACTGCACTGCCAGTGATCCAAATCTTTAGTCATCCAGTGAATGTGCAGTGAAGCCATGGTAAACCTCACCGGCTTCCCATAATGACTGTGTAGACGCTGGGAGCTGGAAAAATATTTTTTATTTTAATTGTGGCCTTGGACAGAGAAGATACCATTACCGCCTATGGATGGTTTAGTGGCCCAAATAATCCAGAGAGCCTCCCCTTAATAGAATAGAAAGCCATGCAAACAACAAACCAAACAACCTGTAAGAGAAGCTTCAGTGCCAAATTGAAAGCACTTTCCTTGAAATGCGGCAGTGATGAAACCTGCAGCTTCTCTTACAAAGACTAGTTGTATTCTTACAATAGGCATCTCATAACCCTATTATGTACACATGATCGAGTCAGACACATAATACAGCTGCCTACACATTTGTGATCTGGATAAATTTGTCAGGCTGATAGATATCTAGGGGGAGATTTATCATCATGTATCTGAGGCAAAACTGTTCTAGCTGCCCATGGAAACCAATCAGAGCTCAGCTTTAATTTTATAAACAGCTGTGGGAAAATGAAAGCTGAGCTCTGATTGGTTAGAACAGTTCTGCTTTAGGAAACTTATGATGAATCTTCCCCCTAATGTGTATGGCCAGACAAAATTTACAGCTAATCTGGTAACTATGTATGGAAATATAATGGGCGATAGTGTAAAGTGGGAGCGATTATAGATAAGTTATAGTAACCATAGTGACCGATACATGACATGAAGTACAAGGCATGTGGTGGTCTCCTGCAGTGTCACATGCCAATGATTTTAGTACAATCAGAGCCTTATATCAATGTAGTGCTCTACTATACAGATTGGAGTCCCCTGACCCTCAGGAAGGCGACTGTGGTATTATCCACATCATGGTTTCTCTCCTGAGGTAAAATTGCCGTTCTTTTTTGAGCTGTATTTTTTCGGCCCTGGGACAACATTCTGATTGGCTGATAGTGTTGGCCAGTGGTTTGCGTCTCCAGGAGGAAACATCAGTAGATGTTGATTGATTTTTTGGGGAGGGGGGAGCAGTGGGGGTCAGCTGTTTTTATACCCTCGACTGACTGAATTTTTTCAGCATTTTTTCCCGCCCACCCGGCCCGTTTTAATTGTAATTTCGTTTGCATATTTTCATTAATCCTTGTTATGCTAATGGCCTTTTATGAAAGGGGTTAGTCAGCTATGAGTGGCCATATTTTATGCGTACAGTTATTACATGGTGTTATATAATGCCATATTTCCATTACCTTCGGCCATCTCTCTGTCAATAGGTGGCACATCATCCGCCATGGTAAAATCCAAGGTGGCCTCGGTGATCTCCACCATATCTTCGTCACTTGTGCTGCTGTGAAAGCTGTTCAGGCTCGAGCGGCGGAATCCCTTGTTCTCCATCCCAAGTGTAACCTAAAAATTCATCGACACCGGTCAGGAGTGGAAACAACAAAACTGAACACATGAGAGAGAGAGGGCAATACCTGCAGCTTATACAGAGGCGGAGGCATAGCTGTGTACAGAGCAAAGTCCCGCGGTCAGACAATGTAAAGGTGCAGCCGCCTTATCTCTAGATACATTACCGAATGGCGGAATGACAGGGAAGTCTACTACAGATTCTGGGGCAGAAGACATATTACTGCAAAACCACACAGCTATGACCATGTTTATAGGAAGGAAAAGCCGCTTCCTGCTCAGTCTTAAAATGCTGATGCATTATTCCCCAGAAGTAAAAGCCTCGGCATATTCAAGTGAAGACAACACTTCCAGCATTGTATGATCGAGGGTCAACCTGCTACCACACAGACAGGTCCCACGGCTTCCCACTTCCCATTCATAATCCTAAGAGCCCTGTGTATAAATCATAGATCAGGGATAATATAACATAACAGATTGCACCAAAACATATTCCAAATATCCTGAATATAGCAACACAGTACCAAGAGCAGAGCTCTGAGACCACGGCAGTAGACACATAGACACGACAAGCAGTTTGGAGCTGCAAGATGCAAGTAGGTTACAGTGTAGCTTAAAGATGCAAATGAATACACCTTTAAAAGGAAATCTACCATTTGATTTCATGCATTGTTAATCAAACATGCCTTGTGAATGCTGTAGTAACATTGATGCAGATACATATCTTGTTTAATTCCTAATCCGAGTGGTTTTGCTAAAAAAAAAAAAAAAAAAAAAAAAAAAAAACAATTATAAAATTCAGGACCTCGGGAAAGCTGGGTTGCATGCTTGCTGCCTACAGGAACACATTACACAGAGCTTTCTGAACTGTCCAGACACAACTAATCTACCCGAGCTGGATGACTCATATACAGCAGCTGGGGGATGGTGCAGTGATTGATTACATCATTCTCTGGAGCACTGCATAATTAGGGTTAGAGGAGAAGCACCGAAGCAGCCACACGAGCGACAGAGCCTCATTATCATATTTGTTTTTTTCAGCAAAACCACTCAATTCATGGATTAAACAAGATATGTTTCTGCATCAGTGTAGCTACAGCATTCTCAAGGTATGTTTTGGTTCACAATGCATGAAAACATATGGTAAATTTCCTTTAAGATGGCTGTATTTGTGGCCAGTTTTCAGACACCCGACACTTCCACGCCTGGCCATTAGGGTACGGTCACAAGTACCGCTAGCCTCAGCCCGAGTGCATTTTCGTTTGAAGTGAAACGCATGCGATCAGTAAGAAATCACATGGGTTTCACTGGAAACGCTAATGGGATCAGGCAGATGCACAGCCCCTTGCGCTAGTACTGCATTTGGAAACGCAGCGCTAACAGCACGTGACAGCACCCTCACAGGTACATAGTTCCTCCTATACACACTGGTCATGTAGTAAAAGACAGCCAATGGTGTTAGGTCATTAACCCCTTATTACCAGCCCTGCACCTTTATGACCAACTTATTGCGTGGTTTTTCCAGTGTCTTCAACAAGCTATAAAGTCACTATAATTGTATGCGGTCTGGTTTTTTGGGGTACATATTGCATTATGTAACTGATAAGTTTTGGGTTTCACATGGCCTACAGATGAACTGTTACTACCCCTTTCTGTACAGGATATTTGAGGAAAAATAGCATCTCCGATTTTAACAATTAAATTTCATAGCATCGTAGATGATAAGGTTGGAAAAAAGACACAGGCCAATCAAGTACAACCTATAGGACTAAGCAACGGTCCTTGTTTTTTCCATAGCCAGTGATATTTTCATTCTGAAGAAAGCAATCCAGGCCTCCTGAGTTGTCCAAGGAGTTGTCCAAGGAGTTGTCCAAGGAGTTGTCCAAGGAGTTGTCCAAGGAGCACCCAGGATCTGAGCTTTTCCGATCATGGGTCTCTGCTACACTCTTCTTCTGAAGAGACACTGTAGAAAGGTGTCACATCAGAAGAAGAACCTTCAATGCCCTCCGTAAAATCTCAATTAGACGAGCATTGGGGTATTAAGAGTAATTTCTTAAAACCCCTCTAGTAGATCACTACGACACAGGAAGGTCGGTTCTGCCGACACCGGTTCCTAGAACAAACGGATAAATTGTCCCTTAACTTATACACTGGGCTGACACTTATCAGATTAGAGAAAATCTCTCCTCCGGATCACATGACCAAAGGGAACGTTCATAACATTCAGTTATTGTGACACAGTTCATAAACTTTTATGACTGTGAATACCTAATAAAAGTATTACTATTATGCAACACATGAATTATTTATTATTTTAGAAATAAATGATTTCCAGTAGATAACTATAGACTTGGGTGTTGTATATGCGGCATGTACCGTCCTTGTGACAGAATGAAGCGCAGGATGTTTTGGTGACAACACACATTTGTTATAATGTAACCAGAGGGCATACAATGTATTGTACGCTGCGCTGTCATGTAACAAGTCACTACGGCCACAAACCTGTCAGAAAGATCCAGCACTGCCAGGACACTAGCTCCGGGGGCATCTATCACTGCGTCCAGGACACCACATAATGACAGGATTATAACAGGGAGAAAAGCCTTCATGTGACAGAATAGGAGGCCGGATGATAACAGGGAGCAGATGAGAGAAGGTTAGGACATCTAAGGCTGCATTTACATGTTCCATCTGAATTGTGTTTCAAAACGCACTCCATACAGAACGGGGGAGGGCCTAGGCTGATCGCATAAGTGGTTCAACAGTAAAAACTACAGATGAGCGGAATCGAACTTTAGGTTCACCAACCTCTATTTGTTGCATAGTGGGCTGCAGAGCCGCCAATCAGGCAGCTCTATACCCCTAGAAACTAGGCATGGCTGTGAGTAGTCGGGTGGACACACCTAGCCAATCATAGCCATGCCTAGATGCTAGGGGCGTGCACCTGCCTTATTGGCTAATTAACATTTCGGAGTTAGGCTAGATTCACACTGCCGTTGCCCGCTGTACCTTAGCACGGCGGGCACAGGGCAGCGCGCAGGGAGAGGAGGAGCACTGCTCACCCTACCCCTCTCCAAAGGGATGTATAGCGCACGGCGCTGTAATACGGGGAAGGATAGGACATGTCCTATCTTTTTCCCGGGTACGGAGCTGTACGGTGCCGCTCCCGTATATACGTCCCCCATGTGGCAGTGTGACTGTACCCTTAGGCAGAGCTGCCAAACAGAGGTTGCCAAACCTAAAGTTTGGGTACACTCATCTGTAGTAAAAAACGCATCAGGGTTTGGGCCAAGCCTCTCGAATGTGTGAATGCAGACTAAGGGCTTGGCACATAGATTTCCTCTTCTGCTGCAGTAAAATTACCTCAGACAGAGGAAGGGCTGAAGTACTAAGAGGGTAGAAAGAGAGGGGGAGACAGTGTAACAGCCTGTGAAGCTAAAGCACAGAGGGGCTC